>NC_140583.1:295734581-296983956 GCF_964204655.1 Triturus cristatus | reverse complement strand
GCATGGGCTTCGGCTCCATCCTCAGATTGTTTTTTTTCGACTATCGAAGCGGAATCCTCACCTCAAATCGCGGTATTGTTTCGATCGCGATCTCCTCAATCAACGCACCCTCTCATCGACAAATCTTTGGTTCCAGTCGTCGACGGCGGCCTTCGGGCCTACCCAAGCTCCGGTCCCGGCTGATGGAAAGAACTCCATTCAAGAAGTGCCCTCGATGTGGGTCCAAATTCCCCCACACCGATCTTCATGAGGTATGCAACCTCTGCCTCTCCCCTGAACACGAGGCTCGAGACTGTCCGGCCTGTAAGTCTTTCCGATCGAAAAAGACTATTCGAGACCCAAGAGCCAGAAGGAAAATGGCACACTCCTCGACCTCCGTTCCAGTCGATATCTTCGGAGACGACATCGAAGATCCGGGGCAGCAGCGCACCGAAGACTACCTAGTCAGTGCTTCCGAGGCCGACGAATCCGATGTGGAAGACATCACTCCGGCGCAGAGGGTCGTGTGTACTATACCCCTACCCCCCCCTCCCCTCCCGCCACGCCCGTGCCAACACCCAAAAAGGCTTCGGTCACGCCTTCGCCTCCGGGCCTAAGCAAGACCAGAGATACTGCTTCACACACCCCACCTTCAGGCCTGGTGAAGAAGCCAAGTAAACCTTCCGGCAGCTCTGGCTCGAGCCAGCCTACCAGCGGTGCCGAGAAACACACTTTGGCACTGAAAAAGAAACCGACCTCTACCTCGACACCGAGCTCCGCACCGAAGCCTTCGGGGTCGAAACCCAGCTCTTCCGTACCGACGCCATCTTCGGTACCGACCAAACCCCATAAGGCCCTCGGCACCGACACTTCCAAGCCGAAGTCCATCTCGGGCGCCGACCAAGAAATCGGAGGTTCCCAATTCCGGTGCTAAGCACACTAGCACGGAAAAGCCTAAAAAGAAATCGGCCCGACGTCTTCGACGCCGACGGACCAGACACTTTCACAGAAACTATTTACACCGGATCCCTTGCAAAAGACTCTCACCAAGGATCCAAAAACTGGACATTTGGCACTCTCTTCCAAAAAGAGACATTTGGACAAACCAGCTCCACCTCCAAAGAGGAAGGACTCTGCTACCACTCCTTTCAGAATACCTTCCCCACCTCCTCCACCTCCTCCACCCTCTCCACCTCACCCCCCTCCGCCCTCTCCACCCCCACCTCATCACTCTCCGGCCCCATCTCCAGACGATGATGATCAGGGGGACCCATATCACGATATAGGGGATGTGCCCCAAGGCCCCACCCCTACAGGATCCCCAGACCCATGGGACGACTACAATAACCCAGATATCCCCGACGTCCCACAAGGTGACCTTTACCCTTCCAGGCCATCTCCACCGGAAGACTCATTTGGGTTCCACCATCTACTTCAAAGGGCGGCACACTATCACTGGGTAGAGTTGCACACTGACCCAGTGAAGGAGGATTTCCTCCTCGGCACATGTGATACCACACATAGGTCTACCTCAATACTACCTATGCTTAAGGGGGTGGTTAAGCATTCGCCAGAGGTTTTTAAAGATCCGGTTAGGGCCAGGGTCATTAACCCACGCATAGAAAAAAAATACAAAGCTGCCCCCACAGATCCCGCCTATATCAAAGGGCTAGCGCCCCTAGATTCCCTAGTGGTTTCCACTGCACGAAAAAGAACAAATTCCCAGGCGTCAGGCGAAGCACCACCACCTGACAAAGAGTCAAAGCTACTGGACGCATCAGGAAAGAGCACTGTGTCACAGGCAGCCAATATATGGCGTATCTCCAACACCCAAGCGCTATTGGCCAGATATGATAGGGCACATTATGATGAATTGGAGAACATAATGCACCACCTCCCTGAAAAATATAAAACTAGGGCCAATGAATTAATTCAAGAGGGTAAGACCATCACTAACACCTCTATACGCTGTGCCTTAGATGCAGCAGACACAGCGTCCAGGGCAATTAATACTAGCGTCCTCCTCCGTCGCCATGCTTGGCTAAGAATATCAGGATTTAAACCAGAGGTACAAGCCTCCATCCTTAATCATCCCTTTGACCAGGAACACCTATTCGGCCCAAAGGTAGATGAGGCCCTCGAAAAAATGAAGGACACCGATACGGCGAAGTCCATGGGAGCCCTACAGTCACACCCTCCTAGGTGCTCTTTTCGCCGCTCTTCCTTTCGGAGTACATCTAGAGGCTACTCCTCAGAGAACGCGTCCACTTCCTACAAGTCCCCCACTCAGTCCACCTTCACAAGGGGTTATCAAAGAGGCGGCTATAGGGGCAACAATAATAAAGGCAGAGGCAAAACAAATACCGCCCGCTCTGCCACACCGCCTACCCAATGACTGTACCCCCCCCCCCCCCGCTCCCTCCAGACCATCCCACTCCGGTCGGGGGCAGACTTCAAAATTTCCTTCATGTCTGGGAGATCATCACCTCAGACAAATGGGTGACCCAAATTATTCGGTCAGGATACTGCCTGGAATTAACATCTACCCCCCCAAACATTCCACCAAGGCAACGCCCAATGTCGCAAGAACATTCCACATTACTAAAGCAGGAGGTAATCTCCCTCCTGCAAAAACAGGCAATAGAACACGTTCCCGTCAATCAGCCAAAGTTAGGGGTCTACTCCCTATATTTTCTAATACCAAAAAGGGACGAGATTCTACGACCTATTCTAGATCTCCGGCCCCTAAACACATACATACACTCTGACCATTTTCACATGGCAACGCTTCAGCAGGTGCTTCCGCTCCCTTCCCAGAACGACTTTCTCACCACACTGGACTTGAAAGACGCATACTTCCACATTCCAGTACACCATGCTCACAGAAAGTACCTCAGATTTGTAGTGGACGGACAACACTACCAGTTCAACCTTGCGATCTGGCTCCTAAAATCCTAGAATTCGGATACCTAAACCTTCCCCCTGATTGTATGAACGTCATCAGAGAAGCTAGACGCCCTACCACTAGAGCCTGCTACGCTGCCAAGTGGAAAAGATTTGTTGTTTATTGCCATAACAACACAATCAATCCTCTAGACTTGTCTATACAACACATCATATGCTACGTACTCCACCTACAAAGGTGTAATCTAGCCTATGCCTCCATTCGCCTACACCTCGCAGCAATTGCAGCTTACCTACAAAACAGGCAGCACCTATCACTTTTCAGAGTACCTGCCATTAAAGCCTTCATGGAAGGCCTCAAAAGAATAATTCCCCCCCAGAGTACCACCCTCACTTGTGTGGAACTTAAATATCCTTCTCACAAGGCTGATGGGGCCTCCCTTCGAAACTTTGCATAAATGCAAACTGCAATTCCTCACATGGAAAACAGCTTTCCTTGTAGCCATCACTTCCCTTAGAAGGGTCAGTGAGATACAAGCACTTACCATACAAGAACCTTTTCTTCAAATGAACCAGAACAAGGTTGTTCTCCGTACCAACCCAAAATTCCTACCTAAAGTCATTTCCCCTTTTCACCTAAACCAATCTGTAGAATTACCAGTATTTTTCTCGCAACCTCAGACTGTTGCAGAAAGGGCTCTACACACGCTAGATGTTAAACGAGCCTTACTTTACTATATGCAAAGAACACAACCTTTCAGAAAGACCAAACAACTGTTTGTCTCTTTCTCTCCACCACACAAGGGCAACCCCATCTCAAAATCAGGGATAGCTAGGTGGATTGTAAAATGCATCCAGATTTTCTACCACAAGGCAAAACGAACGCTATCCGTTCCCCTAAAGCCCATTCTACACGAAAGATAGGGGCTTCCATGGCTTTTCTAGGGAACATCCCATTAGATGATATCTGCAAAGCAGCTACATGGTCAACACCGCACACTTTCACTAAACACTATTGTGTAGATGTGCAAACCAAGCAACAAGCTAGTGTGGGCCAGGCTCTACTAAAAACATTATTTCAAACCACTGCAGCAGATACCGGTGGTCGCCGCTAAGGTTGGGAACTGCTATATAGTCTATGGTGTGTAATCTGCAGCTCATATGCCTCGAACGGAATATTATACTTACCAGTATGCATCTGTTCTTGGCATGTAGAGCTGCAGATCTACACACGCCCACCCGGCTACCTGTATCTGTTCCAGTCTATCTTATTTAGATACAACAGGCATGGGTTTCTTCACTGTTACTACGCTCCATCTTTCCCTGCTGGCGAAAAACAATCTGAGGATGGAGCCGAAGCCCATGCGCAATACGATCCAAAGGAGGAGTCACCGACCCTGTGACTTCCAAAGACTTTCCAAGAGGAAAAACAAACTGCAAACATCCGGGCCCAACACCAGATGGCGATCTATGCAAAAGTATGTAGATATGTAACTCTACATGCCAAGAACAGATGCATACTGGTAAGTAGCATGTTCCTTATTGAACGGGTACGCACCCTGTATGGATGATAACATATTTTTCTGCAGGTTGCTTGAGATACTTTGTCCCCATGTTGGGGCTTCCCTCTCATGAACAGGTAACTTTAACTCTGTTAGATAGTGATTTAGGAAGAAGACCTCTATGATCCCAGATGTAGCCTGGAATGGTGCGAGGGTGGTCTGAAGTAATGGACAGATTGGATTGTATAGCTGCGTGGAGAGCACTGAACTCGAGAAAAAAAGGAATTCACATTCTCCTCACCTGTACATGGTATGGTTAGTTGGCCTGATAACATGACAAATTAAACATCAACTTAGTCTGTTTTTTTTTTTTTTTTTAAAGCCTTGTGCAACTGTTAGTTTTTCCAAGTGTGGGGTCCAGAGTATTCATGTGGTGTATCGCTGCATAATGAAGAACTGGGTTTGCACAACAAACTGACTTAGGGTCAGCTTGTAGTTATAGTACTACTTGTTTTCCAGCAGTACTATCTTTTCAGAAACCTATTAGGACAATTCAGTCAGACATGCAGAAATAAACCTTGTTATTAGCAAAGCAATACAGCCCAGTGCTGCGTCAGGGAACATACTGATTGGTAAGGTTACACACTAATGGCATATTCCCATGCTTTCATCCATGGAATGATTTGATTCCTTCACATCATATCAAAAAGGGACACACAGAGGGGTAAGTTCCACACCACCACTGACAGTTGGCTGTAAAATTTAAAGACCTGTATAATTTCTATAAATTCCAGTCACTGAGACTGTAATTTATTAAGGTGAGTGTTTCAGTAGCTGGACCTTCAGTAAATTGCATTTGCCAGTGCAAAAGATGCCAGTTTTTGAGGAGTTACGTAGCTCAATGGTTCTGATCATTGTGCATCATCTCAACTGATCATCCTTATTAAAAGAAGCAGAATGCTTCTTTACACGGAAATGGTTACGCTTTCAAGTTCAAGTGGTTTGCATTTGGTGTTTATAGGCGGGTTTTCATTCCATTTTATTGTAAGTAAAAAGCGATTTCTCTGTTTTGCAGAAACATGGTTTCTGTACTTTAGTTTTGTGGGCAATTGTGGTTATGCATCAGTAGTGTAAAACTTGGACAGTTGATTTGTATTAAAAGATCAAGTTCTCACAGTATGATTTCAGTTGTAGCTATACATCAAAAAGTGTATTATTCATGTTGATATGAGCGTGTCCGACTGATCCAATTTCTAGAAGGTTGTTTGTTCTCTGAACGTGTGGGTTAAGGCTCAGAGACGGAGGGTATCTTTAGGTGCCTAAATATTGAGTTTTGGTGTCTGCGGTACATTTCATAAGTAACTGTTCTAAGACACCAACTTTTTTTTGGGTCCATGGAATTATGTGGACTGTATCATTACAAGCAACGACTGAAGACTGGCAATCTTAGCAAATTAGCCCTAATTTCCCCTGCTCGGTGGACCGAGCTTGGTGTTAAAGAGGAGTAGGATGGGGGTGATTTGGAACAGGAGGCTTGTGTGAGTCGGTAGGAAGGTTGAAGGGAAGACTAACGGACCACAGAGACAGGAACTAAGTTTTAGCCATAAACAGATGTTGACTCAGAGCTCTGCTAGAGGACCTTGGTACAGTTTCTCTATTTCCCACCTCCTTGTCTTATTAGAGGATGGAACCCACTGGGAGCTCTACTGATGCGCACTTATGAAAACCGTATTGCCCTTTCAGGAAAAATTCAAGGGGCTTGGGGTATCAACAGTGTTGGGCCTCTCCACCTGCACATCATCCTTCCAGGCTTTTTTGGAACGTGGGCTCCACAGACCACCAGGTGCAGTAATAATTCCCTATCCCCCAACACTGTGGCAACTAACTGAAAGCCTTTTAAGTGCGCACCGCCATCCAGCAGGAAGCAAGGACAGCCACTTCATGCAGTGATGTAAATAATTACATTCCGCAAGTGGGTCCTCCAAATTTTCCTATGGGGCTAAATCCTGCCACTCCTTTACAACCTGCCACCTAAGCCAGGGCATGCTTTTGGAGAACCATTTGTCCATTTTCTGTTGGGTACTACAGACTTTTTTGTCCAAAAGAGAAGGGAATTGGCCTGAAGTAAGGGACTGGATGTTGTTCCTGTTACTTCCTTGAGCGGAAGGATAGAGGCTTCTGTCCTATTTTGGATCTTCGCCTTCTCAACTCCTTCATGCACACTGGCAAATTAAAGATGCTCACATAGGCCCAGGTTCATTTTGTCATTAATCACGGAGACTGTTTCATGGCATTCAACCTGGAGGATGCCTATTTTCACACCACAGTCCTGCAGCCCTAAAGACGCAACCTGTGATTCATAGTGGGCCACAAGCACTCAGTTAGCTGTGCTCTTTTTTTGGCTCACCAGTACCTCTTGGGTGTTCCTAAACATGATGGATGTGGTCTCTGTCCATTTTCATGCTTTGGAAACATCAGTCGTCCCCAATATAGAGTGGCTGTTGAGGGTGGCTTGCCACAGTTAATCGTGGACCACCCCCAGACAAACTTTCTTGACAGCATTGAGGTTCTCACTTAACTTGCAGACTGCACCCCGAACTCCTTTGCAGAGCCCCCCCCCCACCCCCCCCCCCCCCCCCCCCATCATCAAGGGCATTCTTGATGCGATGCACTTTCGGTCCTTACTCCATAACAGGTACTCCAGGACATTTGGGCCATGATCTTGATGTTTCAACCTCTGTCCTGGGTCTCCATAAGGATGGCTGCAAGGCTTCTTGGCCTGCTAGCCTCCTGCTTGCCCCTGTCATGTTCCATCAAGATGTGGGGACTGCAAAAGATCAGCACTGGTGGTGGCTGCTTGAACACAGATTGATCTAGGTTTCACTCCTGTGTGTTGACGCCAGTTACTTTCTTTCTATGCCCCCAGATGTAAATTATGTTTTTTCCCTTCGTGAACAGATGTCTGTGAGTTTGTGGAGATTTTGCATTGATGTACCTGAAGGCCAACAGGGAACCCAAGATGAAACTGTCACGAAGCACAAGAAAAAGATTGCTGAGACCGCTCCAAATCCAGATCGAAGTCTAAGACTCGATCCTGCTCCTGTTAGGCCGCTCTACGTCATGCTCCAAGTCCTCCATTAACTTGAGTTTCTGGGGCCTTCACGCATGCCACACCAGATCAGAGTTCGGTACAGCTATGCTCAGGCTCTTTTGTTCTCTACTAATTTCATATGGTGTGCCTTATGGCCCCTAAGAGCTGAGAGGTCTTCCTCCTGGATTACTGCTGGCTGATTCTCCTTCTGTGCCAGCTGGTCCCTCTGAGCCACTTCTGCACTCTGCTGCTGCAGTCTTGACACTGCCCCAGGCGTCCACGGACACGCCTGTCCAAGTAAGGCAACTGCAATGCCGATCCTGCTGCCCAAAGGGGTGGCCTCTATTGTCCTCTCCATTGTTGGCTCCAGGCCGGTCCGATATCAACTGATGTCTCAACTGAATCCGCCACAAGTTTCTGCATTCGCTTTACCATAAGACGGGCAACATTCTTTACACTCTTTTTGGGACAGAGTCTGATATTAATTACACCAGAGTGATGAGTTGGGTCATCCCTATTCTGATAATTGGTGTGAGGACTTGTGAGAGTCTAGCGGGCTATATACTTGCCATGAGACAGCCTTTTTCTCTCGTCCTCGAGCGGCAACAGAAGGATCTGCCTCCTACGTCAATGTCTATGCATTGGGAGGCTGAAGTTCTTGACCTAAGGCTAAGCATTGTTCTGGCTCTTAAGTTAAACAGCAGATTGTCAGGTGTCACTGGCCTGTCCCAGGAAACCTGGTTTTTTTTTCACAGCACACCTTTCTAGAGATTCTAGTGGTGCAGTCTTTTACTTACCAGACCAACCCCAACAATTTCCCTGCCATTCCCTCGACCAGGGAATCAAAGAAAGTTTAGACTTTCTGTAACTGCTTTTCTCCTCTGCCAGTTTGGCCCTGCAATCGATCAACGCCTCCCATTTGTTTGGCTGCTGTACCCATTCTCTTTGAGACTGTGGCACAAGTCCTCCCAGGTATTCTAGAAGACCTTCGCTGTGGTCTTCCGCAGGTGATTGAGGGTGGTCGTGAGTCAGCCAAGTTCACAATTCGTTGTAGCTTGGACACCACAGACTCCATTGGGCTGGCTATAGGCACCAGTGTTGCTACTCATCACCGGGCATGGCTGTGATTATCTGGGTTCTTGGGCGAAGTCCACTCTTCCCTGATGGACATGCCATTCCGTGGGACTTGTTTGTTTGGGGACAAGGCTGATGCTGCCCTTGAACGGACAAACTCAGTCATCGGCATTTAGTGGATCACAAGTGGCAATTATGCCCAGAGGTGGCAGAAGGTCTCTATTGCGAATTTGGAGAACCTTGGCTTGATCTGTTAACCACTACTAAAAATGTGCAATGTCAGCACTTCTGTAATTAGGAGTTTTTAAGGTGTCTCACTCAGACTCGTTCCACCTCAAATGGAACTCTGGACTCCTGAATGCCTTTCTGTGATAACAGTCCTGCCCGGAGTTCTCAAGAAAATCAGGACCAACCAAGCCCAAGTCACCCTCTTGGCTCATGATTGGGCATGGAGAGTATGGTATAAAGAATTCTTGGTCTTCAGCATCTGCCCTCCTATCAGGGAGGACTTGTCGTAGCAGAAGAAAGGTCGAGTTCTCAACCACAGCCTTCACAATCTCGTCCTTCATGCATGGAGTTGAGTGACGCCAGCTCATTGCCTTCGAACTACCCTCTCCTCCTGAAGGTCGTTGGTCATCTTGGCAGTAGGGCGTCCCTTGACACTGTATACGCCGGTCGTTGCGGCTAGTTTGTGGTTTGGTGCGACACATGCCAAATTGACCCTCCCCAAGCCCAATTGTCTGATGTCCTATTTGTTCTGTCTCTCGCCTGGCAAGGTCTTAAAGAGTATCCTTTAGTCTTCCTACAATTCTGATCAGCCTTCATTTTTTAAATCACTGGTTGTGATGAGTTTTTTTGAAAGGGCTACAGCATCTATTTTCTCCTTCTCCTTTTGTGATGCTCCAGTTGGACCTCATTCTCTTCCTTACTTTTTTAGTATGTACTCCATTCGGGCCGCTCCACAGCTGTCCTCTTTGGCTACTCACCATTGAAACTGTGCTCCTAATTGCCATCACCTCCGCTTGGTATCCGAGTGTGCTTCAGGCTCTGTTCATCCACCATAACCCACAGTTCTCCCCAACATGCTGGTTCTGCAAACTCCGACATCCTTGCTACCGAAGGTTGGGACGCAGTTACACAGAGGTTAAACCAATAGCCTGCCAAAGTTTCATACTCTGCCTCTCCCTTGTAAAGAGGAGGAGAGACTTCATTGCTTGGACTCTAAGAGAGCGCTAAGCTTTATAAGGTGGACGATCAGCTATCAGTAGGGTTCGCCGGAGCAAAAAGCAAGGCGGTGCAGAAGTGTCCCATCTCGCGCTCAATTGTGCCCTGTCTTAGGAATGCTATGCATTGGCAAAAAAGCAGCCTCCGGTCTGGCTGCGTGCCCATTCCACCAGGGCCAAAGCTGCTGCTAGAGTTTGCATGCAGGGTCTCTGTCCTAGACATCTGCCAGGCGGCTACATCTGCATCTTTCCATACATTCATGAATCACTATTGCCTGGACAGCCAAATCTGCAAAGAAGGTCTCATTACCTGCTCGGTCCCCCAGGAGTTTCTGGTTTAAGTCCATTCACAGCCCATATACCCTTAGGTACTGCTTTGGTATCTATTCACTAGGTGAGGAGTTTGCGGTTAGCTGTCTCTATTTAAAGTACGAGTGACTTTTACTTCGCTAACACTCTTTCTGGTAGACTAGCCACAGATTCCTCACCGACCCTCTCATCCTCCCAGTCTGTGATTGGACTCTACTCATTAATAAGATGCCACATCTAGGAATCTGCACACTGGTTTATCAGTTTGCTTTTGGGGCTCCACGTCTGGGGGTGCATTCAGTCTAGAAAGCAGCTGACCGTGCAGGAGTGGGGCCTATATAGGCCCTGCACGTTACTTCCAGAACCAAATGGCATTCATGTGGACCTGCATAGTCCCATCTTGCAGCTTGCATACGTACCATTAATAAGGTTTTCAGATCCAGTCTGACGCCTGGAGAATACCCACAAGGTGTGGAATCTGCGGCTAGATAGTCAATACCAGAAAGAGCATTACCAAAAGTAAGTAACTTGTTCCGGTCCGCCAGGATGAGCATTTTCCCTGCTTGGTCTTGCAGGACCTTTTAGTTTGAGCTGTTCCACAGACCCACTAACTAGGGAGAAACTGGTTTTGTATCTACCCATAAGGTGAGGAATCTGCAGGTAGAAGTGTCCATCAGAAGAACAAGGTACTTATCTTTGGTAATGCTCTTTCTGATGAATAACCTTTCAAACCTCTGATTCCTTGCCACCCCCTCCCCTCCCCATTCTGTGGAATGGTTTGTTTCCATCTGAAAATGTTCCAATTTAGGAATCTGCCCTTTGATAATTCCGATTTGCTGATGGGCTCCATTTCTTAGGGCACGGACAAGCTTCAGAAAAAAAACTGTCAGTGGGCATGGGTAGTGCTTATTTGCATTGTGGAATAGAGTTCAAGCAGTCACAGGATCGCTCCCATTTGCTTTTAGAGTTTTTCGGATCCAGTCTGGGGCATGGGGATATTCACAAGGTGTGGAATCTTGTTAAAGTATCAACGAGAAAGAAAGTTACCAAAGGTAAGTATTTTTTTTTTTTTGCTTCTTCTGCTTGAAGCTGTGCAATTTTTCTTTAGTTTATGATCCTTTTAAGAATGATCAGTGAAATTTAATTTGGGTTACTTTCCATGCGCTTTCCATTGTCCCCATTGTTATTCTTATAATCTATATTTTTAGTTTCTCACTATGTTGTGCAATAAAAGGGTTGGAGGCATTTGGCTGATGGGAGACGAGATGTAAGATTGTTTGGATTAATGATTGTTTCTATGAAGTGTTCAACAGTACCTAAAACTTGGCCTATATTTATTTTTGTCTTGCAGTACTTTACAGGCCTAGAGTGTGGGCACAAGTTCTGTATGCAGTGCTGGAGTGAATATTTAACTACCAAAATTATAGAGGAAGGCATGGGACAGGTATGCTATTGAAGTACTTGTGTTCTAGGTGACGAGGTTGTTTTTCTTTCAACTAAAGGCTTATGCTGTAAATAAACAGTAGCCACACCACACTAGAACGTATTCAATGACTTAGTTCACTGGCCAGTCATGGTATACTTATCACCCTTCATTTTTTTTTTTTTTACTGAAGACTTAAGACTGAATGAACCTAGTTAACTAGAGTTTGCTGTTGGTTGTTAATTGCCCTGTAAATTAAGAATTTCTGTAGAAGAGCAAAATGGGGCCAAACCAAACTCCCTTGGAGACAGTGCCACAGGCAATGCAAGTATCAAGTTTTTGAAGAAAACACCTTACAAGTTGACATTTAGCTTAATTTATAGACTGCATTCTTGCTGTCCTTTTTAGTCAACATAAGAAGGATGCTGTAATGAGAGCATACATAATATTTGTTCCAGGTCTAGCTGGGGCGCTCTTTTGAAAATGAGTGTGGGTTAAACGATTATTGGTCTTGTAAAATGTAAGCAACAATAATTCAGATAATGGTATTTGCTTTTGTGGTATGGTAATGGGCTCTAATTTGCATGTGTTCAATGTCAGTGCTTTACTTAATAGGGAAAAGTATATTTGAAGAAAATGTTGGCAGAAGATGGTGTTTGCGGTTTAGTAGGAACTCAACCTATTGTTTTAAAATGGGAACTGTCGCAGTCCGACAAATTGAGCAGCACAGCGTATTAATCTAAATGGATACATTTTTTTTACTTTTAATTATTGATGTAAACTTTTTTGAAATATATATTTTTTTGTTTATTTGGACCTGTTGCCCAATACTCATTCCCTTATGTAATTACAAGAAACAACTGATTGTGCTAAACTTGATGATAATGGTCAAGGATGCATAGTATTCTAAATTTACCCAAGCTGCACTATTTAATTATTTTGAAGGTTTTATATAGCGTGAACAAGACCCCTGCGGGTACCAGAGCGCTTTACAGGGTAAATAAATGCAACATAACAAGCTTAGGGTCATAAGAATGTCTCGTACCAGATAAGCATCGTATATCCACAACAAGCATAGAGTAATACAAATATTTTTTATACAAATCAAGAATCGTATAAAAGGTAGATGCGGATTAATCTCATTTGACCAACTACAACACACTTAGTCTAGCACAAACGGAAATGTTCCGTTATATGCAGATAAGACATGCACTCACAGAAAAGATTACGCCAGGCATGCATCTCGCGGAAGCGTCACAGTTGGAGGATAGACTCCTGACGGACCTTCTGGCAAAAAAGGCCATATCCCACACACATCGAAAAATAATAAATAACCAACCAGACACCGTCACAGCCCTAAAGGCGAAGTGGGAATCGGAACTAGGCGATTTAGAGGACACGGACTGGCGGGAGGCACTCGGGTCCCCCAAGGAGGTGGAAATATCCTCCAAATTCAAATTAATACAACTGAAAATCTTACATCGTACGTACTACACGCGTACGCTCCTACATAAAATTGGTAGATGTGACACGCCACTCTGCCTCAGTCAATGTGGTGAAACAGGTACATTCTTACATACAATCTGGCAATGTCCAAAGATAGTGAGATATTGGGGGGCGGTTATGTGTATAATCTCACAAGTCACAGAAGTCACGGTTCTCCCAGAACCAAAAAGATGCATTCTCAACATTTGGAAACCCACAGACCTCAACCACATGACTCAGAAATGGGTGACACTCGGTATGACGGTGGCGATGCGAAACCTAGCGCAACGCTGGGGATCCAGACAGGCCCCTGCCCTTTCTCAATGGTGTCGCGACATGGACAGTATAATGGTTGTTGAAAAGTCGGTTTACATCCATAGAGGATGCCCCAAAAAATGGACTCTAATATGGGACAGGTGGAATGCTTACCGTGGGCATATCTGTGAACCCCCACAAACGGACTCACAGCTGGAGACAAGTGAATGATGTAATCAGTACAAAATGTGATGTATAGAGTTGGGATCCCGTGTTGTCCTCCAGGGATGGACACTAAGTACCATACTTAATATATTAACTGTAACACATTTGAAAAATACTGTAAAGAAACCGCATGTATGGAAAAATGCAAACTTTATCAATAATGCCATGTTTTATTTGCAAAATGCCAATAAAAATATATTTTAAAAAAAGAGTTGTATAAAAGGTAATATACCTGGATCAAGTAAATTTAGACATAAGAAGGGTTTTCACTTTTTTAAAAGATGCAGTAGAGGGGTTCAGTATGGTTTCTGAGGGCAGTGCATTCCAAATCCTGGGCGCCATCTCAGAGAAGGAGCGGTTGTATGTTTTCGTCCTGGCGAATTTTTGTGGTTTCAGTAAAAGGTTACTCTGGAGCTCCTGGAGGTTTTGTTGCCACATAAAGGCACCAATTTCTGTGTCGGGTAACTCAGGGTGTTGTGATGTACGTCTTTAAAGCATCATACATGCAATTTTTTGTTAAATTCTGGCTTCGAAAGGTAGCCAGTTAAGGAATCTGAGGTCGTGGGAGTTTCTTTTAGATTCTGTGATGAGTCTGACTGATGCGTTGATTGAGGCTCTTAGCGGGGCCGTCGACGCTTTGGGAAGACCGCAGAGAGAGAGACTTCCATATTCCACTCTTGGGATAACTAGTGCTTGAACTGCCAGTGTGAAGTCATTTGCAGGAAGGAAGGGTTTTAGTTTTATCAAAGTGTTCATCTGAAAATTAGTCCCTTTTGTTGCTGCACTAATGTGTTTCTGCATATTTAGATTTCTGTCCCAGCGGTTTTCCTGAGTAAATAATAAGAGGTTGGCATTTGAGTGCTGTTAGATATTTCAGCCAATCTTGAATGATGGTTACTTGTGTGGGAGGAGCGATTAGGAGGAATTCGGTCTTGAGTATATTTAGTTTCAAGTGTTTTTCGGCTAGCCAGGTCTGCGTTTTTTGAAGCGTAAAGTTGAGGGATTTTTAAGTATAGCTAGGTATCGTCAGCGTACATGTATTACTGTACGTTGGAGCTGAGGATTTTTGTGAGCGGTTCCATGAATCAATTGAAAAGTGTAGGAGAGAGGGATGATCCCTGTGGGACTCCTAATGTGACTGGGACGGGGTTGGGCAGGGATTGATTAACCATGAATCTTTGTGATCTATTTTGAAGGAACGTAATGAACCAGTTTAGTACTGATCCAGTTAATCCCATTCTGTGTTTCAGTAAGTCTAGCAGGTTGTAGTGTTTGATGGTGTCAAAGGCCGAAAAAAGGTCAAGCAGGATTAGCAGACCAGCTTTGTTTTGGCCGAGGATTTTTAGCGCGTCCTCTGTCGCATGGCTGATTCAGTGCTGTGCCCTGCGCGGAAGCCGGATTGGTATTAGTTGAGCAGGTTGAAATGTTCTATGTGGTTGTCTAGCTGAATGTGAATACATTTTTCTAAGAGTTTGGCCAAAATAAGGATGTTGGATATTGGGCGGTAATTATTGAAGTCCGAGGGGTCAACCGTTGGCTTCTTTAGGATGCGAGAATACCTGGAGGTAGTAGCAGTGGAATGAAGTCTTTTAAGTAGTTTGCGGGATGATGGTCTGTGAAGTGGTTAGAGGGATTCAGAGCAATGAACATTTTGAATATGGCTTATTCACTGTAAGTGGTGAAGGAGGACCAAGAGGCGTTTTTTTTAGGTCGAACTTGGGTGAGCATACAGGTGGAAATCAAGGAGGGGGAGAAGAAATGTCCATGTGAGTATCATTATGAGCTGTTAGGACATTGAGTCGGTCCGTCCTAATGTTTTCACTTTTCATAGTGAAGGAGGCAAAATCTTCGCAATTGGGTACTGAGTCTGGGTTAGCGTGGGGGAGGTGAGATGCACCCTTAGATTGTGTTTTGATTATTTCAAATAGTATTTTTGGGACGGTTCTTGGCTTGGTCTAGTTGATTACTGAAGAAGTCTGCTTTTGATCGTCTCATCTTTCTGTAGTAGGAGTTTCTCGTAGTCCTTAGCAGTTTGAGAACGTTAGTGGAAGGTGATGATCTCCATCGTCGTTTGATGGATCTTAGGGATCGTCTATCATCATTTAGTCTTCCATCGTACCACGGTTTTGAGTCTTGTGGAGATTCTCTTCAGTTGTAGTAGTGGTTAGTAAGATCTTGAGCATCGGCTAAGCCTTCAGGTGGAAGGCGGGGTTGGTGCTGGAGGTTGTGGCTAGGTCATCACCGATATTTTCTAGATTCCTCTTCCTTATTTTAGTTCTTGTGGGTTGGGAAGGACGAAATTTTACTGATTCATTGATAAAGAATGTGATAATGTGTTGGTCCTACCAATAACAGGGTAGGATTGTTTCAAGCTGAATTATGTTATGGAGTGTCAAATTATCTATTAAGAAATAAGCTGGCTCTTCACTACTGTTTTTCTCTCAAGGCTGAATATCTAAGCCAAGGGGTGCTTTGCCATTTATAGATCCACAATTGAAAAACGTCCAAGAAAACAAATATTTTGTGTGGAATGTCTTGACTTCATCAGTTTTCCTCCATGTTTACTTTGTTTCCTTATTTGTGGATGATATGTAATTTAAGGCATCTCAATTACATTCCAACCTTTTAGAGAAGATGGAGCATTTCAGACGGAAGGCTAGAACAAATATTTGCTCAAATTTTGTCTGCTACCGAAGAACAGAGTTAGACTATGACAACACATTGATGTGAACGCCACAGCATTTCAAATATTTCAGTGTAGAAGTATACCATGTAGCTCAGAACTTATTTAACTTGTTGAAATATGTTTCCAGTGAGTAGTGGTCATCCTGGGGATTAGCAACCTCCCAAATAAGCTCAGTACTGTACTGTCAACTAAAGTTATAGTTGCTCCACTAGTTTTTATATTAATCCTTCAATTCCTTTAAGTCCTGCTTAAAGCATGTAAAGGAATCAATACATTGGCACTTGATTTAGACAAACATGATTCCCAAAATGGCCACTTAAAATCACGTTGTACAAGAAGTATGTGGCTCCCAATTTTGGAAATCCATAAACGATAGAATGTCTCAGACTGTGCAGGATCCCTGGGACAGTTTTAAAAAGTATTTACAAACGGACGAGGCAGCATTTTCTATGTATATACATATTTTTAATTTAAAAATATGTAGTCCAATTATCCAAGTTGACAGTGGAATGTCGATAGAAAGCACTACTGTACTGGATCTTTTTTTAAACCCTATATAAAGGAAAGGTGTTGCCTCTGATGGGCTAAGCACAAGAGCATTCCAGTTAGACACTGCACCTGTAAGGAACTCCAGCCTTCCCGTCCTGCATAGCAGGGTCAGTGAAACTATTTGTTATTCTAGCTCAGCAGACACTTCCTTTTCTAAGGCTGTGTGTTTTTTGGCTGAAAATGTGAATTTTTTGTAGAGTTCCGTCCCCCGGTTTTATTTGGTTTCTTTTGGATGCTAGTTTTTCCTGTGATTTCATGTTGATGTCCCTATTCTTCTAATCCACTGCCTTTTAGAGAGGTGTCCCTACCGGTGCTGTCAGTGGAGGATGACTGACAACTACCGTGAGGTCCTGAGAGTCCATCTGCTACATCACCTGTAAGCACTAATCCTCCAATGCCATTTTCTTCAGCTTCACAGAAGCTTGGAGGAAAGCGACAGAACATCTGAAGACAAGCCTAAGAAGGAGTAGACGTCTAGAAGAGTTTGATCTTAAATGCTTCGGAGAAGGGGGTAATATCTTCATCAGCCATCTTAATTGCTGGACCTGCGGATGATGGGTCTCCTTTCACAAGGCATTCAGTGGGGCAACTTGCCAATTTAACATCAAATGTGCCTGTTCCTTTTTAAGAAACATCCATTATCTTTGAGACTATTGAAATAAATAAAATGCAGGCGACCTAAATCTGATTTTTTTCTTAAGAGGAACACCACCTCCCGATTCTTTGGTTGTATCTGCGGCCAGACACACTACGGTGCCCTTGGATCAACTTCCTCAGCCCTCTCTGAAAAAGTAGTGCCATAAATAAGAAAGAGGTTCAGTTGACAGTGCTTTTTGATCAACTGGTCAAGAACATTAAGCTTTACCTCCCATTCATCTTAATTCCTTTAGCGATACTGAAGTTGTGACCTATGTAGGCAACACTGATTCTGATCTCCCTTGAGAGGCCCAGAAAACAGTGGTTTCTGGAGCTGCTGCACACGAGATTGCCGTGTTAACCAAAGCCTGCTGTACAGGGTGCATAGTTAATTGTTTCATCAAATCTGTCATTTAGTTTGGCAACATGGCTTTTAAAATCAAACCATGCGGGAACTTCATTTTACCTCATGTCTAAATGGACATTTTGAAAGAGGTTAGTCTACTGTCAAAATTCCTGCAGGTAAAGACTTCATTGAAGGCATGAAGAAAGCTTACTCTCTAGTGATAGCACCTTTGGCTTCTCTGTGGTATCTGTTTAGTAGTGCAGAAATGAATAGGTCCTCTCTTTGAACACATCCTCAAGGCTTCTTTGTAACCGCTAACCTGATTGGCAGCTTTTTTTGCATGAAGCTAGTGAAATAGAAGCACTGTTTTAAGTGGAACCGTTCAGGTTTTCACTCCAGTAAGATGGTTACAAGAAATCACCCTGCGTTCTGGTCAGGGACCTGCTCTCACTTCAGCAGCTCTGCTGCTGCAGTGCCTCTACCGCACAGACTCTGCCCTGATCAGCAGGGTTCGAGTCTGCTCCGAACCAGTTAATTGTTGAATTAGCCCTTTTGTGCAGCCCTGTATTGTAACCATTATTGTGCCACTCATTTGTGCCTGTGCCCCTGTGTTTGCCTTATTGTTGCCTCGCTCGTGCCTGTTTTTTCCTCTGCTGAACTCCGCTGCCCTTTTCCCGCTGCGGTCCCACAGCTGCTCCCGCCTCCAAGCTGTGCTTTCCCAACCACCTCCCCGATTTAATGGCGCCCGCTGGCGCACCAAAGCCGCGCCTAAGGCAAGACCGTCTGCGCCAGGAACCCTGGATCTACGACCCCCCACTGCTATAACTCCGCCGCCCTCATCGCACTCAAACCCGAAAGGAACATCAACTGCCAGAGATAGACGCCAAACACCACCCACGGTCAGTTCTCCTGCCTACAATGCCGCCAGTCCTTCTCAGTGCCCCCACTACAGCTGTACCCGCGCAAGACACCCACACCACCGAAGCCCTGACGTGCATTCTCTTCAGTGTACGCTCCCTCCACAGACACGCCGTTGAGATCGGGGACATGCTCAAAACACTTGCCTGATGTCGCTTTCTTCACAGAAACCCAGACCAACACCACCTCCGTCCCCGACATCGCCACCGCCATCCCCGATATATCAATGAATCAATCATTGAATTTGTAAAGCGCACTACATACCCGTGCTGGTCTCAAGGTGCTGGGGGGTGGGAAATGCTGCTACTGCTCGAATAGCCAGGTCTTTAAGTCTTCTGAAGGTCAGCAGGTCTTGGGTCTGCCGTAGGTGGATGGTGAGGGTGTTCCAGGTCTTTGCGGCGAGGTGGAAGAACAATCTGCTGCCGGAGGTTGCTCTTCGGATGCAGGGGATTGTGGCGAGGGCGGCGGAGCGTAGCTGGCGGGTGGGGGTGTAGAAGCGGAGTCGTCCATTGAGGTACGCTGGTCTGGTGTTGTGGAGTGCCTTGTGTGCGTGGGTGAGGAGCTTGAAGGTTATCCTCTTGCTGACTGGGAGCCAGTGCAGGTCTCTCGTGGGGTGTGATGTGGCTGCAGCAAGGGATGTTGAGGATCAGGGGGTGCGGATGCGTTCTGGATGTGTTGAAGCCTTTTCAGGAGTTTTGCTGAGGCTCTTCCGTAGTCCAACCTGCTGCTGAAGAGGTCCTGGGTGACCGTTCTTCTCGTATCGGTGGGGATCCACTTGCAGATCTTGCGGAGCATGCAGAGGGTGTTGAAGCAGGAGGAAGAGACGGCGTTGACCTGCTTAGTCATGGAGAGGGTGGTGTTGAGGATGATCCCTAGGTTGCGTGCCTGGTCGGTGGGTGTTGGGGCTGTTCCCAGTGCGGTCGGCCGCCAGGAGTCGTCCCATGCTGAAGGGGTGGATCCGAGGATGAGGACCTCATTCTTGTCCGAGTTTAGCTTCAGTCGGCTGTTCCTCATCCATTCGGCGACGGCCTTCATGGAGGTTGGTTTTGGCGGTGTGGGGGTCCTTGGTGAGGAAGAGATTCAGTTGGGTGTCATTGGCATAGGAGATGATGTTGAGGTCGTGTAGTCGGGCGACGTGGGCGAGCGGTGCCATGTAGATGTTGAATAGCGTTGGGCTGAGGGATGAGCCCTGGGATACGCCGCAGATCTCGGTGGGTTCGGAGCTGAAGGGGATGGAGGTGGATGCTCTGTGTTCTGCCGGAGAGGAAGTAGGTGGTCCAGTCCAGGGCCTTCTCTTGGATCCCGGCGTCGTGGAGGCGTGTTCATAGTGTGCGGTGGCAGACCGTGTCGAAGGCGGCTGACCGGTCCAGGAGGATGAGGGGCCGCGGTTTCTCCGTTGTAGGACAGTGTTCTGATGTCATCAGTGGCGGCGATGAAGGCAGTTTCGGTGCTTTGGTTGCTGCGGAACCTGGACTGGGACGGGTCCAGGATGATCTCCCCGAGGTAGCGGGTCAGTTGTCTGTTGACCTTTGCCGGGAACGGGAGTAGGGAGATGGGCCGGAAGTTCTTGAGGTCCTTGGGGTCCGCCTTGGGTTTCTTGAGTAATGCGTTGATCTCTGCGTGCTTCCAGCTCTCCGGTAAGGTTGCGCTATCGAAGGAGATGTTGATGGTTTTCCGGAGATAGTGTGCGATGGCAATGCTGGCTTTGTTGAAGATGTGGTGTGGGCAAGGGTCTGACGGAGATCTGGAGTGGACGGTGTTCATCATCTTGATGGTGTCGTCGTCGTTGATGTTGGTCCAGGAGAGCAGGCGGTTGGTGCGGGTGTCTCCATCGTGGTCGAGGCGGTTGTGGCGTTGAAGCTGTTGTGGATGTCTGTGATCTTACGATGGAAGAAGGTGGCAAGCGAGTCGCACAGGTCTTGCGAAGGTGGGATGTCGGTGTTGGAGCTGGGGTTGGAGAGTTCCTTCACGATGTTGAATAGCTCTTTGCTGTTGTGTACGTTGTTGTCTAGGCGGTCTTTGAAGGAGGCCCTTTTGGTGGAACTGATGAGGTGATGGTTTCTGCGGGTGGGGTTTTTGTGGGCTGCGTAGCTGTTCGGTGTTCGTTCACGGAGCCAGTTCTTCTGTAGCTTTCGGCAGGTTTGCTTGGAGGCCTGGAGGTCTTCAGTGAACCAGCTGGCTTTCTTGCTGGCATGGCTTTTGGAGGGTTTCTTGAGCGGGGCGAGGGTATTGGCGCAGTCATCTATCCACTGTCTGAGGTTGCGGGCGGCAGTGTCTGGGTCGGTGGGGTCGGCAGGTTGGCTCTGGGCGAGGGTGGTGGTTAGCTGGTCTTCGGTGACTTTGCTCCAGCAGCGCGGGGCATCTGTTGGGTTCGGTGGTGCGTGGTGGGTTTCCGGAAGGTGAAGTGGATGCAGCGATGGTCGGTCCAGTGGAGTTCGGTGGTGTGGCTGAAGGTGAAGTGGGAGCTTGCGGAGAAGATGGGGTCAAGCGTGTGGGTGTTGTGACGAGTTGTCTGAGTCCGAGGTTGTTGATCAGGGTGGGGGAGTTGGCATTGTTGTTGTTCTCGAGGTGGAAGTTCATGTCCCCGAGGAGGCGAGGGCGTGAGAGCTGACGCAGTCGGCGATGGAGTCGCTGAACTGTGGTCGGGATCTGGGGGGGGGTCTGTATACTAGGGTTCCTCTGAGGGTGGTGTTGATGTCGGTGTGGATCTGGAAGTGCAGGTGTTTGACAGTGCTGAGGGTGTCGTCTGTGTTGGTCGAGACTGAGTGTTCCTTTGGACGATGTTGATTTTTCTTCCTCCTCCTCCTCCTCCGATGTATACAAGATCCAGAGAAACGACCGCTTCCACCGCCCAGGAGGAGGACTTGCCATTGCACACAAGCTCCCTTCGACTCTCCAGCACGAGCAACTCCCTCTCCAACACAGAACACCTCCCCTTCCAGATCAGCCCCAGGACTACACTGCGCGGCACACTCTCCTACAGACCCCCCCGGATTTCGCACCCTTTCCGCAACTACCATTGCCACCCCCTCGCACCCCATGCCATCACCTCTATGGACTCCATCCGCATCTGAGACCTGAAATTCCACCTCGACTACCGCAGTGATCCCGACTCCACCGCCATTCACGACCACCTCGCCAACCTCAGACTGAAGCAGCTAGTCACCACTCCCACCCACAGAGCTGGACACACCCCTCGATCCCATCTTCGCAGGAGGAACAAACATCCATTTCAGCCACAGCACTCAGCTCCTCTGGACAGACAACCACTGCGTACATTTTACTTTCAACAGCACCACCGCACCCAAACCCGCCCCACGCCCATCACAAGGAACTGGAGCAAGATCACAGAAGAACACCTCAACTCCACCCTCCTCCACGACCTATGCCAACTCCGTAGGCAAAGAACTTCACCGCTGGATCTCCAGCTGCGCAGACAAACACGCACCCCTCCGCCACCCCTGTAAACAACGCCTGCTGCGGGCTGCCTGGTCCACCACCGACCTCCAAGAAGCCAGGCGCTCCTGCCGACGCCTGGACAAAAACTAGCGGAACAGGAAAACCACTGAAGACCTCAACAACTATAGGAACGCCCTGAACAAATACTGCCGGCGCATAGGAACCACCAAACGAACCTTTATCGAGAACAAAATCCACAGCAACTCCAGCAACGTTAAAGAACTCTTCATCGTCCTACAGCAGCTCACCAAACCCCCCAGCGAAACTACGGACGTCACACAATCCCAGGACCTCTGCGACAAGCTCAGTTCCTACTTCCACCTGAAAATGAAGGCCCTCTACGACAACTTCAGCGAACACACTCCTGACAACCAGCTGACCATCACCACCTGGAACCCTGCCACCACGGAAGACACGACCATGAAGAACACCCACTCTGGAGGCCCCACGGACCCCAGCCCTCCACATATACCACAGAGCCGCTGCCATAGCACCCGAAATAGGCCGGATCATCAACACCTCCTCCGAACCCTGCATCTTCCCCGACGACTGGAAGCGGGCAGAGGTCAAACCCCTCCTCAAGAATCTCTCGGCTGACCCGACGGACCTGAAAAACTCCCGACCCATCTCTCCAACCCTTCGCTGCCAAAGTCACAGATTCGTAAACACCCAGCTGACCGCCTTCATCAAAGAGAACGCCATACTAGACCCCTCCCAGTCCGGATTCCGCAGCAACCTCAGCACTGAGACCACCCTCCTCGCTGCCACCGACGACATCCGCATGCTACTCGACCAGGGTCACACTGACCTCACCGCAGGTCACCGTCTAACATGGCACTCGCGCAGCCAGTCTCCCCGACGCCAGGATACGAGGAACCGCCCTCAACTAGATCCGATCCTTTCTCTCCGGCAGAACCCAGAGGGTCAGACTCCCACCCTTCCTCTCCGAACCCACAGAAACCAACTGCGGAGTACCCCAAGGATCCTCACTCAGCCCTACACTCCAACATCTACATGGCCTCCCCCGCCGCCATCGTCAGACAACATGGGCTCAGAATTGTATCTTACCCCGACAACACCCAGCTCATCCTCTCCCTCACGAAGAACCCCAAAGACACCAGACTCTGCTTCCAGGAAGGGATGAAGGACGTCACAGCCTGGATGAACATCTGCCTGAAGCTAAACTCTGAAAAGACAGGTCCTCGTCCTCCGACCCTCCACTACCGCTATGGACAACATCTGGTGGCCCACCGCCCTTGGAAGCCCACCCACTCCATCAGACCACTCTCGGAACCTCGGCATCCTCCTCAACTCCTCCCTCACCATGACCCGCCAGATCAACTCCGTCGCCTCCACCAGCTTCAACTGCCTCCAAGACTTTCAAATGGACCCCCCCCCCCCCGAATGCAGAAAAACAGTCACCTATACGCTCATAACAAGCAGACAGGACTACGGCAATGCACTCTATGCTGGAATCAACAGAACTTTCTTGCACAAGCTCTAAACCATCCAGAACACCGTGGTCAGACTCGTTCTCGGAAACCCACGGCACAAACATATCACTCAACACCTACAAGACCTCCATTGGCTCCCCGTTGAGAAGAGAGTAACCTTCAAACTTCTCACCCACTCCTACAAATCCCTCCAGAACACCAGACACAAATACCTCAAGTCTCCTTCCACGTACCCAAAAGGAACCTCTGCTCCGCCGACCTTGCCCTGACAGAAACCCCACGCATCCGCAGAAACAGAGCAAGCAGAAGAGCCTTCACCTACGTCGCAGCCAAGGCCTGGAACGAGCTCCCTGTCAACATCAGACACTCCCCTACCCTACACACCTTCAGGAAGAACCTAAAGACCTGGCTCTTCGACTGAGCCAGAGCTGCGCACCCCACCGCCCACCCACCCAAAGCGCCTTGAGACCCTGACAGGTGAGTAGCACGCTTTACAAAACCCTGATTGATTGATTTTTACCCAAGGGGTTTTCAGAATTTTACATAAATCAATCTAGAATTCACCCAGCATTTTTCAGTAAACCTTGCACTCCAACAAAAGTCACAGGCTGCCTTTTTTTATTCAGATCTGCTAATGGTAAGCTCACCAGACCTCTTTCCCCCATAATTCACAAGTTGGGATGTAATGTAAGTTAAGATGTAGTAGTTTACTTTTGTAAGAGGGTTCATGTTGAATGTCTGTTCATTCCAGAAACAAACCTGAAAATAATTGACCAGTTATAAGGTTTGAGAGGTTGATTTGTACTGTGAATATATGGTTTGTGTTTTGTTTTGCTCCTTATGCATTGGGGAATTACTCATGTTTATATCTTCAATGAAGATCACTGCAGTGTAGAACTGAAAATATAAATAACCATTTCTTCCTGTACTCCTTTCAGTTCTCCAAGCCCATTTATAGCTGATGTGTAGTAATGATTCTTAAAGTGACACACAATCACAGGTGCTTTATAGATTCACAGGCAAAACCTCAAGATCAGTTCTGATTTCCAGTAGTGCCAACCCTGTCGGTTTTTTACGTGTTGGCATGCAGATTGTATTGGACTGCTTTCTACTTCGCCCGATTCCGCACCTCTCAGCTGACCTTTTATAGGTAGCCTCTTTGTGCAAAGGTACACCACCTGTGCAGCAATTAACTTTTTTTTCTAATCTTTACTTTTCACTGTTCATAAACAATAGTATTGAAGCAAGTTACACATGTCATATATAATGATGAATAAAAGTGTGACAATAGGAAGTACATTACACAATGCTTTAGAATCCGATTAGTCAGCACATTCACCTTTTCCCCGACCCTCCTTGCATTGTTCTCTTTTCCAGTCATTCTGCCCCTCTAATCTAGGTTATTAGAATTGTCCCACCCTCCCCTTGTGCCCTCTCGGCGCTATTATGCGTGTTATCTCCCACCCCTGGGTCCGATTCCATGTCCGACACTTAGTCGGAGAGAAGGGGTTAGGAGGTTGTCTGTTAGTGTTCATTAGGTGCTTATAGCTTCTAGTTTATCATCCCTCCTGCATAACCGTATGTTTCCTCCACCAGAACCCAATCAGCGACATCTTTATGCCACATTTCTAGTGTCGGCAGCCTATAGTATGTCATGTAATGGATATTCAGTTGGGCGAAGACCATCGCCAACTGTCCAAATTTGTAAGTCATCTTTCGTTTCCGGGGTAGTTTGAGCAGCCCTAGTAGGTAATATTGGAGGGGTCAATTCAATATGCAAATGAGTCCCTGGTTTTAGGTCCTAGACTATTGAGTGCCAAAAGGAGTATACTGCGCTGGAATTCCATGCCAGGTGTATTAAGTCTGCCGCACCGGCATTGCACTTTAGGCGTGTGTCTGGGCAGGCAGGATCTATCTTATGAAGGTGTGCTGGAGTTAAATATGTTCTCTGCAGAAAGTTGTAGTGTACGATTCTAAAACTGGTATTACTAGATACTGTGTGTTAACTGGCAGGTTTCCTTCTAGTCATTTTCTGCTATCAGGGCTTTAAGTCTACATTCCAGGCTGTCAGGGCCCGTTTAGGGGCTCCTTTTGCGTCTGAGCGAATAGTCTTGTATAAAAGGGCGATTAAGTGTCTGCTCGTGCCACATGTGTGGACGATCTTGGGAGGGTGGTGGGGCTGCTGGATAAGTTAGCCATGTGTGCCTGGCAACCGCTGCCAGGCCTGTGTGTTGCAATAATTGACCCTGGCCCAAGTCTGTTACCGCAGATTCAAAAGAAAAAATGTTCATCTGGGTAGAGGCCCCCCCCCACCCCCATTGAAAGCAACCGCTCTCCCTCCACTCCCGAAAAGATATATTAAGTGCCACATGTCTTACTGGCTTAAGAACCCATACCAGGAGTTCTCTACGGAACGGAGCGCTGCCATGGATCGCCACTATGAATCAGTCCCAGTCAGAGGCAGTCTGTTTCACTACATAAGGGGTGTCCTCTAGTGCATGGTTACCTTCCATTAGTAGCTCAGGGAGATGACCTGCCATCGTCACTCCCTCCAGTAATCGGGTTTCCCAATTGGAGGCCGTATCTACCCATCTGGCCGCATGTTGGAGTTGAGCCGCACAGTAATAGAGTTCCAGACGAGGGACCTCCAGCCCCCTCACCCCGTATGACCTATATAGTGTAGATAACGCCACTCTGCTACGATTGCCCTCCGATTAGAGTGAGATGAGAGAGTTTAACTGGCAGGTATGGGGCATATAGTGTTTTGCAGCGTGTATAAACATCTCGGCAGGAGATCCATTTTCGATATGGCTATCCGGCCCATCAGGGACAGAGGGAGGGTGTTCCAGAAAGCAAATGTTCTTCGTCCTGCGCTACCTGAATGCCCAAGTACTTGAACGAAGATAATTCCCAGCTTATGCCCAGGGATGGGAGACTGGTAAGCGAGGTCCCCACATGTGAGGCGAGAGGGAATATGAGTGACTTGGTGTGATTAATAGGCAGGCGCGATACATCTCAGAATTCCTCCATGAGGTTTAGTATCTCTAGAATGGCAACTCGGTGCGATGAAGCATAAAATATGGTATTGTCTGCATAGTGATATGATGGACGTTACCGAAGTATATACTGTATGGTCTCAGCTGACATCGGGCTCTGATACCTAACAGCTCAATTGCGAGGGCGAATAGTAATGGTGACCGGGGGCAATCTTGTCGGGTGGTGTGGCTTAATGTCCAAAGGCCCAAAGCGGTTGCCGGACATCCGGACACACGGATGGGGTTTGTCTTTAGGAATTTGATCCAAGCTCTGAATCGTGGATTAACGCCCGCCACCCTGAGTACCTCCAAGAGGTATCCCCAATCCACTGTATTGAACCATTTAGCCAGATCCACCCAGACCAAGGTAGTGTCTGTTGTATCACTACTGGTTTCATGTAGTATATGCGTTAGTCGCCTGATATTCATGTCTGTGTCTCTACCTGGGATGAATCTGCATTGGTCCTCCTGGCCTTGTGTAGGCATATGAGGGGCCAGACTGATAGCGGACTATGCAGCAGTTAACTTTAGCTGGTCCCCTTAGCCAGCACACAGCAGCTCCTGCTGTCAGGTTGCAAAACATTCAGGTTCCTGTTCCTTCCTGAACCTGGTGAAGGAGTGTTTAGTTCACTCGCTTCGAAGGCGGCTGTTTCTTGACCATGACTGTTTCCTAGAATGTTATGAGAATCTTATGAAAACTTTTTTTAGCTATGCAATAGTTCTACTCAATCATTCAGCTTCATTTTTAGTGAACGGCCAAAGTTCATCCATAAAAGCCTTCTAGGACTTTCAGCCTTTACTGCTTGTAAAATCTTTCAGAAACCTTTTTTCATAGTTTCTTTTGTGGAGACATTTCTTCAAGCTATTAAATGAGGCTCTCCTCCATTTTGTATCCCTTTGTCTCCCTGGAAACCCAATAGGGTTCATGACGCTCTGAACTTTGTGTTCTCATCAACCATACAAAGTGTTCCAAACATAGCCATGGTGGTGACGAAGACCGCTAAGATTTTTCCCCCTTGTAATTTCTGTTCAGTCTCATTTCCTCTGTGACAGGAAAGTCCCTTCACACAATAAACATTGGGAGAGTTAAAATTTTGAGCCATAATTAGGAGCACAAAAAAAACGAAGTTGGCAACTATGGGCCAGTTTTAACAAGTTTAGCCACTTCAAAACAATCCATTTTCGGAACCATAGTGTCTTGTGTTATCCTATGCTTCTACAAAGCGAACAAAACCTTGACTCGAAGACCCCTTCCTGATACACAGCTGGTCCAGTAGACTTCAAGCTGCATTTTTATGGATACATTTACATGTAGATTTCTTACCTTATGAATATCCCCATGAGCCAACTTGGACCGGAAACTTTTCTATAGCTGTCCGACTCCGGAAGTAGGCGACAACCCATTTACGGCTCCACATACGGCACAGCATGGTGTCACTGGAACTGTAAGGCGCCCCATCTGCATTATGAAATCAGTTCCTTTTTTATCTGTGCCTTTGTCGCATTCCGGAGCTCTTCAACTCGCCTCAGGAGATCAGTCATATTTAAACTATTTCTTCATGTTAAACCTTTTTTAGTGCAGTTTTCTTGCGTCAGGTCGCCGCCAAGAAAGTCTGGTTCCAAGTGAGGGTCAGATGTCCACCACTGCCCTCACAAAATCGGTCTTTGGTGCGTGGGAAACTGACCATTATGTCGAAGCTTGCCGAGACGGTCAAAAGATGAAACCCAAGGCTTTAAAAGAGCGAGAAGCCGAAATGTTCATGGCTGGAGCTTGGGAAGAAAAAAGGTTGGCGAAAATCCCATCCATAATCACAATCTTCCCACAATCACAATCTTCCCACTCATCCAAGTCTTCAAACAAGAAACGTAAGAAGGGTCATTGTGAATCCAGCATCATTCCGCCACAGACAAATCACTGATGTCGGTGACCCCTCAGTCACAGTAGAAATACGATCAACAAGAGGTCGCCCCAACCCCCACTCCTACCACTCCCTCGCGACCGGCGTCTTCGACACGGACTATTCCAGTGCCTGCAACAACACCTCTGCAACAAACTTCATCTGATATAGAATTTTAGCTGCAGATTCCTTGCATTAGTATTCTCCCCAGACGGGGGCGTGGTTTGGACGCCGGAGAAGATGGCGGCTTAGCGCGTCGCTCCTCCCGTGGACGGTGAATACGGAACGTTTTGGGAGTCACGAGCATTGCTGTGCCCGGTGAAAAGTAGAAATATGTGGATCGGAGGGTCGTACCTTCGTCTGGGCTGACTCTGAGACACCTAGGTGACCCTGAGGACGAGTTCTGATCGGGAGCACTGGAGCCTGTTCCCGAGCGGTGACTGCGAACGGCGCCTGCAGCCACAGGACCCTGCCGAACCCGGCGGCTCGCGTTGGTGCTACTACGACCTCCTGGGACGACCGACGGGACCCTGATGACCCTGATGGCACACAACAAGAGTGAGTGATTCGTATGTCACGTTTGGGGCTGAGTAAGACGGAGTTTGCCACCCCAGTCATGCGGAACGCCGAGAGGTAAAATGGCGGCGGTCCCTGGGCGATTATCGGAACGTGAGCAAACTGGTTTGTGCGAGGAGGTCGGCGTGGGAGCAGCATCCTTGGACTACGGGAGGGGCAGTATGTTTACTGACAAGCTGGCATGTCAATCCAAACACGAAGGCATCAAAATGGCGGCGATGGGGGCTTATGTGGGTTTCTGAGGCTCATGTGAGTTCGGTGGAGTCCGGAGTTGCTGTCCTGAGGTGGGAGATCAGCATTAGTCTGCCAATAGTGCGAATGGGAGTGAAGTCTCTTGGGTTCAGGGCGATACAGATGCTGCAAATGCTACAAATGCTGCAGATGGTGCGTGGTTCCACGTGTAAGGAGCTGGAATGATGTATGGAGTTACCGATTTATAAAATGGCGGCAGCAACAGCGGTGATTAGCAGATCCCTCCGGTGTCAATACAAACAGCATCTTTTCATCTGATATTCAATATTGCTTTTGTGCGTTTATGCTGCGCATGTAGGAGACTGGACTGTAAAATGAGCATTGTGGGAGGCAAGTGTTATAATCGATGGAGAGCTGGTAAAACTGGTAACACAATGCGCATCTGTGCTGTCTGCGAAGAAGATGTTTGAATATAACCAGGTGGAGCTGTAAGCTGGGTTTGGTGTTTGTGGTGTGTTACGAGCCTGAGTCTGCATCTGAGCCTGTCGACATCGCTCTTCCTACATAGTACAAGCCACATGTGGGGCATTCTACGCTCTCAACTTCCTAACTTCCCAATCACGCTGTTGACAGGTGGTGGGAGGGGTCCCGACAGCAGTATCATTACAGTGGTGAATATCTAGTCGGTGCACGGCTGTGGGTCCGAGCAGGAGGGTTCTTGCTGCGAGCTGACTGGGCTTAGATCTGATTGGGCCCTCTTAGAGTTCGTGAGCTTGGAATTCAAGTCAAGCAGTCTCTACGAAAACGCACAAGATGGGGGCCAAAAACACAAAGAATCTAAAAAGACTTAAGGCTGAACCTCCTAACCCGATCTCCCCTGTCAAAGGCAAAAAGGATGTGACAGACACGATGGACATGATACTAAATAGATTGGAAGAGGTTAGGGAGATTGCGAAAGCCACAAAAGAAGAAATTGTGGCTATCCGTAAGGACATCAGAGACACGAATGCCAGACTCTCAGAGTCAGAGTCAAGAATCAGTCGGCTGGAGGATTCGGAGGCCGCAACATGTAGCTCACTTAAATGCCTGCACATCTCCACGGAACAGATGTCAAGGAAGCTGTCGGAATTGGAGGACAGAAATCGGAGAGGGAACCTAAGGATCTTTGGAATTCCGGAGGGTTCCGAAGAGGCGTACGAGTCCTGTGTCCCATTCCTGGAGGCATGGTTCTCGCAGGCAACCAATCTTAACTTTCGTCACCCACTGGAGTTTGAAAGAGCTCATAGAGTTCCAGGCAGGATCACACCAGGTCAAAAAGGCCCATGGCCTATTGTTTGTAAGCCCTTACGTTACCAACACGTGGATCAAATACTGTCATTTGTGCGCAAAAACAACCATGTACTTTGGAAATCTAATAAAGTATACATATCACAGGACTATAGCAAGGAAACTGTTGATACGAGGAAAGCCTTTCTTGCCCTACGTCCAAAGTTGAAATCGCTGGGCCACCAATTCGGCTTTGTGGGCCCTGCAAAGTTCCGTGTATTCATCAAAGGGTCTCCACAGGTCTTCACAGACCCAGTAAAACTGGGGCGAATTCTGGAGGGTGATGAAGAACAACGTATGGAAACCTCGTCGATGGCCTCTGCTTCCTCCTCTAAATAGGTTTCTTAAGGACCGTGGCAGACTATTGTGCCACTGTTACGTTGGTGGTAATATAATGATGGGTCCTGACGTATTGTTGATATATTGAGGTACTGCAGTGTTGTTATTGGTCTGTTATGCCCAGGTAGAAGGACGACGCTCCAGATTTATTTCCGTGCTATTAGATAGAATGTGTACAATTTGAATGCTAATCACCAGTCTTTAGCTGGTATACGATAGGAACCCTCAGCCACTTGTAGCTATGGAGGTGAGCCTAATGTCTCCTCAAAAAGGGATTTGCGGGAAGGGGTAGGTAGGATGCGTCATTGGGGATGGTCCAAGTGTACTATGTTTATGTCCGCTGGTTGTTACTTAAACAAATGCTACTGCTTGACGGAAGCATAAGTTATGCATAAGTTATGCAATGTTTTACATGTTTGGTTAACTCCTAAATTGTTAACATGTACAAGGATTAAGTCCATGGGAGGGATGCCATTTTTTCCGTGTCACCATGTCTACTAGTTCATCTCGGGGTGGGGGGAAGGGGGAGGGAGGGTTGGTGGGGGGGGGGGGGGGGAAGGGTGGTAAGGGGGGTTAAATGTCTGTTTTTTGTATTTATTTCCTTTTGTATGGTTATTGTTTATGTCATGGTCCGATGCACACCTGGTCCCACGTCATTTTATTGCCAGTGCCTTTACCGATTGTCCCGCCATGGCCCTGTTAGAATGCGTTGCCGCATTGCCTCGGCTGTCACTTTTCGACCGACGTCAGTCTCATTTTGTCGGATTCAGGCTAATTACCCCTTTAAGCCTAATACTGATGTTGTGTTTGTGGGGGGATCGTTGTAGAGAATGAAGGGGGTCTACGTTTGTATACTCAAGGGTAGGCTGTTAACGCTTCATCATGTTAGCTACTGATTGGTTATGGTATTGTCTACGATTAATACTCCTATAGGAGTAACAGGTTTGAATAATCTGAAAATACTATCTCTTAACGTCAAAGGTCTTAATCAGCCCGTTAAACGCCAGAAAGTGCTGGATTATGTACGTAACAACAAACAAATGATGGCCGGAATGCTGACAATGCAGACATTCTCCCCCTGGCTGACGAGGGCTGAAAGCCCGAAACCGGTCCTAGGATGCTTGTTTCCAGTCCAGGGAGGACCTGGCTTGGCAGTTCGGGCTGGACTGTTCCCATGGGGCACAGGGTCAAGACTGATTTGCATATGGCTGGGTTCAAACTGGAATGGCATGGTGAGCAAAAAAACGATGGATTTAGGCCCAGATCTCTGTACTGGGGTGAATGTATGACATCGTTCTGCATTCTGTCCATCAATTGTTGTTTTTGCATTTGTCACCCCAAGTGGGAAGGGTATGGTCAGACGTGAGTCCCTTGCTCTCCATGCCACTGGAATCAAGCTATCCTGGCTGACGAGGGCTGAAAGCCCGAAACCGGTCCTAGGATGCTTGTTTCCAGTCCAGGGAGGACCTGGCTTGGCAGTTCGGGCTGGACTGTTCCCATGGGGCACAGGGTCAAGACTGATTTGCATATGGCTGGGTTCAAACTGGAATGGCATGGTGAGCAAAAAAACGATGGATTTAGGCCCAGATCTCTGTACTGGGGTGAATGTATGACATCGTTCTGCATTCTGTCCATCAATTGTTGTTTTTGCATTTGTCACCCCAAGTGGGAAGGGTATGGTCAGACGTGAGTCCCTTGCTCTCCATGCCACTGGAATCAAGCTATCCTGGCTGACGAGGGCTGAAAGCCCGAAACCGGTCCTAGGATGCTTGTTTCCAGTCCAGGGAGGACCTGGCTTGGCAGTTCGGGCTGGACTGTTCCCATGGGGCACAGGGTCAAGACTGATTTGCATATGGCTGGGTTCAAACTGGAATGGCATGTTGAGCAAAAAAACGATGGATTTAGGCCCAGATCTCTGTACTGGGGTGAATGTATGACATCGTTCTGCATTCTGTCCATCAATTGTTGTTTTTGCATTTGTCACCCCAAGTGGGAAGGGTATGGTCAGACGTGAGTCCCTTGCTCTCCATGCCACTGGAATCAAGCTATCCTGGCTGACGAGGGCTGAAAGCCCGAAACCGGTCCTAGGATGCTTGTTTCCAGTCCAGGGAGGACCTGGCTTGGCAGTTCGGGCTGGACTGTTCCCATGGGGCACAGGGTCAAGACTGATTTGCATATGGCTGGGTTCAAACTGGAATGGCATGGTGAGCAAAAAAACGATGGATTTAGGCCCAGATCTCTGTACTGGGGTGAATGTATGACATCGTTCTGCATTCTGTCCATCAATTGTTGTTTTTGCATTTGTCACCCCAAGTGGGAAGGGTATGGTCAGACGTGAGTCCCTTGCTCTCCATGCCACTGGAATCAAGCTATCCTGGCTGACGAGGGCTGAAAGCCCGAAACCGGTCCTAGGATGCTTGTTTCCAGTCCAGGGAGGACCTGGCTTGGCAGTTCGGGCTGGACTGTTCCCATGGGGCACAGGGTCAAGACTGATTTGCATATGGCTGGGTTCAAACTGGAATGGCATGGTGAGCAAAAAAACGATGGATTTAGGCCCAGATCTCTGTACTGGGGTGAATGTATGACATCGTTCTGCATTCTGTCCATCAATTGTTGTTTTTGCATTTGTCACCCCAAGTGGGAAGGGTATGGTCAGACGTGAGTCCCTTGCTCTCCATGCCACTGGAATCAAGCTATCCTGGCTGACGAGGGCTGAAAGCCCGAAACCGGTCCTAGGATGCTTGTTTCCAGTCCAGGGAGGACCTGGCTTGGCAGTTCGGGCTGGACTGTTCCCATGGGGCACAGGGTCAAGACTGATTTGCATATGGCTGGGTTCAAACTGGAATGGCATGGTGAGCAAAAAAACGATGGATTTAGGCCCAGATCTCTGTACTGGGGTGAATGTATGACATCGTTCTGCATTCTGTCCATCAATTGTTGTTTTTGCATTTGTCACCCCAAGTGGGAAGGGTATGGTCAGACGTGAGTCCCTTGCTCTCCATGCCACTGGAATCAAGCTATCCTGGCTGACGAGGGCTGAAAGCCCGAAACCGGTCCTAGGATGCTTGTTTCCAGTCCAGGGAGGACCTGGCTTGGCAGTTCGGGCTGGACTGTTCCCATGGGGCACAGGGTCAAGACTGATTTGCATATGGCTGGGTTCAAACTGGAATGGCATGGTGAGCAAAAAAACGATGGATTTAGGCCCAGATCTCTGTACTGGGGTGAATGTATGACATCGTTCTGCATTCTGTCCATCAATTGTTGTTTTTGCATTTGTCACCCCAAGTGGGAAGGGTATGGTCAGACGTGAGTCCCTTGCTCTCCATGCCACTGGAATCAAGCTATCCTGGCTGACGAGGGCTGAAAGCCCGAAACCGGTCCTAGGATGCTTGTTTCCAGTCCAGGGAGGACCTGGCTTGGCAGTTCGGGCTGGACTGTTCCCATGGGGCACAGGGTCAAGACTGATTTGCATATGGCTGGGTTCAAACTGGAATGGCATGGTGAGCAAAAAAACGATGGATTTAGGCCCAGATCTCTGTACTGGGGTGAATGTATGACATCGTTCTGCATTCTGTCCATCAATTGTTGTTTTTGCAATTGTCACCCCAAGTGGGAAGGGTATGGTCAGACGTGAGTCCCTTGCTCTCCATGCCACTGGAATCAAGCTATCCTGGCTGACGAGGGCTGAAAGCCCGAAACCGGTCCTAGGATGCTTGTTTCCAGTCCAGGGAGGACCTGGCTTGGCAGTTCGGGCTGGACTGTTCCCATGGGGCACAGGGTCAAGACTGATTTGCATATGGCTGGGTTCAAACTGGAATGGCATGGTGAGCAAAAAAACGATGGATTTAGGCCCAGATCTCTGTACTGGGGTGAATGTATGACATCGTTCTGCATTCTGTCCATCAATTGTTGTTTTTGCATTTGTCACCCCAAGTGGGAAGGGTATGGTCAGACGTGAGTCCCTTGCTCTCCATGCCACTGGAATCAAGCTATCCTGGCTGACGAGGGCTGAAAGCCCGAAACCGGTCCTAGGATGCTTGTTTCCAGTCCAGGGAGGACCTGGCTTGGCAGTTCGGGCTGGACTGTTCCCATGGGGCACAGGGTCAAGACTGATTTGCATATGGCTGGGTTCAAACTGGAATGGCATGGTGAGCAAAAAAACGATGGATTTAGGCCCAGATCTCTGTACTGGGGTGAATGTATGACATCGTTCTGCATTCTGTCCATCAATTGTTGTTTTTGCATTTGTCACCCCAAGTGGGAAGGGTATGGTCAGACGTGAGTCCCTTGCTCTCCATGCCACTGGAATCAAGCTATCCTGGCTGACGAGGGCTGAAAGCCCGAAACCGGTCCTAGGATGCTTGTTTCCAGTCCAGGGAGGACCTGGCTTGGCAGTTCGGGCTGGACTGTTCCCATGGGGCACAGGGTCAAGACTGATTTGCATATGGCTGGGTTCAAACTGGAATGGCATGGTGAGCAAAAAAACGATGGATTTAGGCCCAGATCTCTGTACTGGGGTGAATGTATGACATCGTTCTGCATTCTGTCCATCAATTGTTGTTTTTGCATTTGTCACCCCAAGTGGGAAGGGTATGGTCAGACGTGAGTCCCTTGCTCTCCATGCCACTGGAATCAAGCTATCCTGGCTGACGAGGGCTGAAAGCCCGAAACCGGTCCTAGGATGCTTGTTTCCAGTCCAGGGAGGACCTGGCTTGGCAGTTCGGGCTGGACTGTTCCCATGGGGCACAGGGTCAAGACTGATTTGCATATGGCTGGGTTCAAACTGGAATGGCATGGTGAGCAAAAAAACGATGGATTTAGGCCCAGATCTCTGTACTGGGGTGAATGTATGACATCGTTCTGCATTCTGTCCATCAATTGTTGTTTTTGCAATTGTCACCCCAAGTGGGAAGGGTATGGTCAGACGTGAGTCCCTTGCTCTCCATGCCACTGGAATCAAGCTATCCTGGCTGACGAGGGCTGAAAGCCCGAAACCGGTCCTAGGATGCTTGTTTCCAGTCCAGGGAGGACCTGGCTTGGCAGTTCGGGCTGGACTGTTCCCATGGGGCACAGGGTCAAGACTGATTTGCATATGGCTGGGTTCAAACTGGAATGGCATGGTGAGCAAAAAAACGATGGATTTAGGCCCAGATCTCTGTACTGGGGTGAATGTATGACATCGTTCTGCATTCTGTCCATCAATTGTTGTTTTTGGATTATGTACGTAGGCAAAAAGGTGATATTGTCCTGCTACAGGAATCTAAACTTGATGCTCTGCAGTTTCATAATCTTAGGAATAAATATTTTGTTGAGGTCGCAGGTTCAGGCGCGATAGGGAAGAAAAATGGGGTCCTGACATTGATTGCAAAAAAATCTAATGTAGATTTGCTTTCCTCCACTACTGATACCAAAGGACGGTGGGTGACGACTAAGTTGTTTAAAGACGATACTGAATTCTACGTTACGAATGTATATGCTCCTAATACATGTGATCTAACGTTCTGGTCCGATCTGACCAAGCAATTAAACTATCCCCGACTCAGCCATACACATCCTTGCAGGGGACTTCAATGTACCATTTGATCCCATATTAGATAGAGACTCCAGATGTTCCTTCCGGTGTAATAGATCTCATAAGGCCTTCACTAACCTGTGTACCCGATTTCAGTTTGTAGATACATGGAGGTTGCAGAACCCCGATGGGAGGGATTATACCTTTTATTCTCCTCCACATGATTCATTCTCCAGGATTGATTATTTATTTATTACCAAAAATGGAATACCCAGAATAGAAGAATCATCCATAGAACCCAGGGTTTTATCCGACCACTCATGCATCTCCCTGTCCATATCCAACGTCAAATCGTCCACCCGACAATCAATCTGGAGATTTAATGAGGAGGTCCTCGAAAAGGAACAACATAGAGTAATGTTAGAGACCGCAATTAAAGAGTATTTAGGGCATAATATTAGGGGAGATACTACAGACCTGATACGATGGGAGGCACTGGGAAGGGTATGCTCAGACGCGAGTCCCTTGCTCTCCATGCCACTGGAATCAAGCTATCCTGGCTGACGAGGGCTGAAAGCCCGAAACCGGTCCTAGGATGCTTGTTTCCAGTCCAGGGAGGACCTGGCTTGGCAGTTCGGGCTGGACTGTTCCCATGGGGCACAGGGTCAAGACTGATTTGCATATGGCTGGGTTCAAACTGGAATGGCATGGTGAGCAAAAAAACGATGGATTTAGGCCCAGATCTCTGTACTGGGGTGAATGTATGACATTGTTCTGCATTCTGTCCAATTGTTGTTTTTGCATTCTCCATATCGATAGCAAGACACTCTGAGCCTGCTCCTGGAGACCGTGTCATTACATTACATCACATCCTTCACAAGAAAATCTGGTAGTGCAAACCTCTTCCTCTTCAAAATTTACCCCTTGTTCCTTTCCATCCCCTACGAACAAAGAGCCCAAGAAAATGTGAAAACTCTTCATCTGGTAGTATTGCACAAAAACCAGTGAATGCCACCTGCCTACTAGGCAGATACATTTATGCCCTACTGGATTCAGCTGAAAATGTCATCACTAGTTGACTAAACTCACTTCACTGAACTGCTTAAGAATAGTCCATTCGCAGAATAACCAGTCATTCAATCATGCCGGTGCACCCAGAACTTCAACCGGGATTACAGGGTGCTAACGTGGAAGTAGCCTAACCGACCGAAAGACTAAGATGCTTTGATTATAAACAGTATTTGGACCGCACACACACTGAGAGGGGCAAGACCGGATCCCTATTGGCATGGTTGGCAAATCCAGCCAACATAGGCTCTCCTGTAGTCTAGAGGGAGGATGGGGAGGGTAACAGAAAATACACACAGGAAGGTATCAATGACCTATCTGCCCAATATTATGCTGGGCTGTACCGTGGAGCTCCTTCATGTGAGGGGACTGCAGTTCAGGTCTACCTAGAGGGGTTGCAGCTGTCACGAGTAGAACCAGAAGAGGCAGAGATGATGGGGGCAAACATCTCTAGGAGGTGAGGGCGGCCATTACAGATGACGCACACAAATACCCCAGGAAAGGATGGGTTGCCCGCTGAATTTTACTCTACCTAGTCAGGGGGAACTAGTCCCCGACTGGTATCGCTGTATACTACAGCCCGAGAGATGAAGACACGGTCTTTAAGCACCAGGGAAGCATTATTATCCCAGTGTTGAAACCCAGGAAGCCAGTGCATAATCGCGCAGCCTTTAGGCTGTTTTCCATGCTGAACATGGACTACAAATCTTTGAGCAAAATCCTAGCAACTAGACTGTTGGCACACATGCCACAGTTGGTCCATCCCCACCAGACTGGCTTTATTCTGGGCCGGAACACAGCCACTAACATAAGGCGGCTCAGGGCCATCTTGGACACAGAGGATTACAATAGAGCTGCAGTGTTCACAGTAGATATAGAGAATGCCTTTGATAGCCTGGAATGGCAACTCCTATATAAGGTACTAGGCCCGGGATGTGGTTTCTTAGAGTGGGTGAAACTACTGTAAACAAACCCGATGGCCAGAGTGCGTACGGGGAAGGCTATCTCCCTGAGTCAAAGTGGAGAGGGTAAGTGACAGGGATGCCCCCTGTCTCCTCTACTGTTCACCCTGGCCATGAAGCCTCGGTCATGCTTTGCAAGATTAGAGCGAGATTATTGCGGGCTGATGGTGAAAGAAATACGACACCATATCGCCCTGTATGCAGACTACCTTCTGCTCTTCATCCGGGACACAGAGGAGGACCTGAGAGGGCGCAGAATATGCTACAAGGCTTTGGCCGACTCTTGGGGCTGAGGGTCAACTGGCAGAAATCATGACTGTTCCCCATGACACCCAGTAGGCCAACCCCCTGGATAAACTGGGCTGTCTACAATGGGAACCTCACTGCCTGGCGTACCTTGGGGTAAAAATAAATCACACAGCCGCCGACCTCACAGAGGGCAATGTGGGTAGAGCAATACGCTCCCTTTGTTTCTCCATGGAGTTTTGGAAGTCCCTACCACTATCGGTGGCTGATAGAGTGGCTCTCCTGAAGATGGTGGCACTGCCGCATTTACTGTATTTATTCGGGACACTACAAGTGTGGATCCCCCGTGCGACGTTCCGAAACCTGGACTCACAGATCATATAGTATTTGGGGGGGGCGGGGGGGCGGGGGGATCGGGCAGCATGGGAGTGGCCCTAACCATGATGCAGTGTTCCACAGTGACTAAAGGATTTGCTGTCCCGGACTTCCAAGCATATTACATTGCGGTGCCGTTTCAGTGGCTGGTCCAATGGCTGGCGACCAGGAGGAACCTGGACAAGACCATATACCCTTTCACTCAACATCCCCAGAGCTTTTAAAAATATTGCTGTGCATGCAGCGGAGACCACCTGGGGACACTGAAGAGACCAGAGTGGTGGCCTTGTGCTATGTTAGATATCTACAACGTACCAGTTGCAGACTTCTCTACTCTCCTGACTTGTCCCTCGACCTAGTATGACACCTATCACACTGTGGAAACTGGGCAGGCCTGGATGCGTGGGCGAAGAGGTGGGATATCTTTTTAGGGACTCTGAGATGCTCCCCTTTGAAGTCTTCTGTAAAGAATTTGACCTACCTCAAGGCCACTTTCTCATGCAGAGGCCCCTCACCACAGCATTTTGGAAGCACTGGGTTGAGGTGTTCATGGAACCACGAGCACTGGACTGTTTCCGATACGTTGCCCTATCGGCAGGTAGGATCAGAACTTTTTTTGCTTGTTTTGGGCAATATGTTACGACATTCAGAAGCCCATGGAGCCGCTGCAGTGGGAAGGAGATCTGGGAACACCAATCCCTGTGGCGGATTGGGAGACCATAGGGTGGTTTAAATTATTACATCATACATAGGGCGTATCTTACCCCAGTACGAATTAGAATTAGAGGATACTTCTGAGGCAGCAGCTTGTCAAGAGAGAGGTGCATATATTACATATGTTCTGGGATTGCACCAATCTCAGTGCTTTTTGGGTAGAAGTGCTACACTTAGTGGAAACTGTTACAAAGATCTCCCACACTTCAGGTCACTGCCTACTGAACTCGCACATACAGCTAAAACCAAGGTGACAGGGAAAGTCCAGGATCTTGCAGATGTACTGGCCAAATAGGAAATCACAAGGAACTGGAAGTCGACAGGGGCCGAGAGTGAGGACATGGAGAAGACAAAGGGCGATCTTTGAGGGGATGATTCTACAGAAGGAAGCTTGACTGGGCATAGGCACACTGGATACAGCAAGGGCCTAGGGAAGACTAATCAACGAATTAAGGGCACTTGACTTGGATGCCACTACGATGGACCCCTCTGTTGCTTGAGTGAGAGGAGGGGAACGGGATAGGCAAGATCGCATAAGTGAGGGCTGCATCCCGGACTCTACCCTTCGCATACTACAACATATTTGAGCAGTGAACCCTACAGCATATCTGCATGCTACCCAGACTGGCAATCAATAGTGAAGCGACTAGCAAGGATGGTGGGAGTAGGAGTTGGAATATTAAACTTTAACCATAAGGGGCTGACAACAATGTGGCAACATTTTTATACATAATATGTATTGCACATTTGATTTCTTGAATGCAACCGTGTAAAACAGTAATAAAATCTAGTTTTAAAAAGCAAGTAATTCAATCAGGACTTGATACAACTGACTCCGTCTTAAGAGCTATCAGCACTTCAGTCTCAGACCACAGACATGCATGATTAAGAAACTCTGGTGAGTACAGTCAAGATGAAGGATGCTCTCTATCGAAGCTCCACCAAGACACCCCATTTATCTACAAATAACCTGCATTCTGCTGGCCATAGATGGCACCCGCTGTACCTGTGTCGCATTGGCCTGATGACACCGCTGTCTCTATACCGGGGCGTTGACATTTGTGGTGATGACCTTGGGAGCTACTGCATCGTTGCGGCCACGTCTGAACACAGAGGCCTGGGTCCGACATAGAGGCATACCCTACCAGAGTAGAAACGACATAGCGTTGTCAGCTGCTGGCTAACCCCCGAGCCAAAACGATGGCGCTTGCCGTCACGGGCAAAGGCCCGATTTTCCGAGTTGTGGCCTGGTAAAGCTGCACCCTTTTCCAATGAGGTCTGCACATGACTGAGGAGCAGACTGAAGCACCACTACCCAACCCACATGCAGTCCCGCAGCCCTGGCACCACCGTGCTTGGCCAGTGTAGAACCCCACTACTCTCATAGCACTGCGCTCAGGGGTTGGGAAGAGGCACCCTGTGGGGAAGAGACGGACACCCTGTGCTTATGGAGACTGCAGCCCATGTATGGGACAGAATGACTGCTCTTCGCTGGGGGGGGTCCCGGGAGGCCCAGACGCGGGGCCCCTCCCCCATCTGCTTCTACTTGGTATGACGCAGCGGCAAGCGGCTATTGGGCCTCTGCTTGGGAGCCCACTTCCCCTGAAACTAGTCGCTGTGGCCACCCCTGGCACTTTACTGTGGGTCTCAACGATGAGGCCAAACTCACGCAGAGAGAACTCGTGGCTGTAACCAGACAGTAACTGGTCCCCCCGTGATAGGCTGCCAGCTCACCCCCAACACTGGCAGTGTGTTGAGCTGGGGGTGTACTGGCGGCATCCAGCAGGGGCAATGGCCTCGTCCTGCTCCGGTGCATCAAGGAAGAACAGATGGGGGAGGGAGTACGGCGGCAGCATCTCCTGGGTCCCCCCCAGCGAGGAGTGGGTAGCCTGTCCCATGCATGGGCTGCAGTGTCCAGACACACCGGGGTGTCTGTCTCTTCCCCCACAGGGTGTCTGTCTCTCCCCCCACAGGGTGTCTGTCTTCCCCCCCCTCCCCCCCCACAGGGTGTCTGTCTTCCCCCCCCCCACAGGGTGTCTGTCTTCCCCCCCCCCCCCACAGGGTGTCTGTCTTCCCCCCCCACAGGGTGTCTGTCTCCCCCCCCCCCCCCCCCCCACAGGGTGTCTGTCTCTTCCCCCCACAGGGTGTCTGTCCCTTCCCCCACAGGGTGTCTGTCCCTTCCCCCACAGGGTGTCTGTCCCTTCCCCCACAGGGTGTCTGTCCCTTCCCCCACAGGGTGTCTGTCTCTTCCCCTACAGGGTGTCTGTCTCCCTGCCCTGAGTGCAGAGCTATGAGTGTCGTGGGTGTAGGACTACATTGGCCAAGCACTGCACTGTCGGGAGTGCAGGTCTGCATGTGGGTTGGGTAGTGGCGCTCTGGTCTGCTCCTCGGTTACGTGCAGGCCTTACCGGGAGAGGGTGCATCTTTAGTGAGTCGGGCCTTGCAAATTGGTCCAGTAGGTATATGTACCTCAATATATGTTCGTGGGCCTTCCAGCTAAAAAGATGAAACGCTGGCCAGAAGAAACGCCAGTACCCTGAGGAACAGAGTAAGTGGAGAGGGCCCCTGGTCCACACCATCTGATTAAGGGTGGGGTAGCAGGGGAAGGGGGTGGCACTCACTGCTGGAGATGCACATAATCTGGCTTCACAGCCCCCTTACCACCTCACGCACGGTGCCCAGGGTGGTTGCCGCCGCTGGAGTCACTCACGCCTCATGCTTGCTGGACCATGCACTTGATTACCCCCACTTCTTCCCACTCTTGCCTCTCTGGTGCCCTTCCTGCTGTGGGCAGCTGTCTGGAAACGACTCAATGAGTCGGACTGCTCGTGCTGCGGCGCCTGCGTGGGCTATCAGGTGCTAACAAGCGGACCTGCTGTGTTAGACTTGTACCTTTCCTATCCACAGACTTGACTTCAGAGAGCAAAGTCATGGGGCGCCTACGTCCTGGCACACGGGGTGCGGCCTCAAGACCACCGGCCTTATCAGAATAGATGACTCGGAAACCCTGCTGCTTTGAATACCCTCCCAATCACCCTTTGTCTCTGGGGACAAGCTGGACATTATCCTGGATGCTGTGGATAAATCCCGGGTGTGCCTTGAAAGCAACCTGGTTTCCTTTGAAACTAAAATAGAAAGTATGGTGGCAGACCTTATGCTGTTGCATGCAGAGTACTGTAAACTGGTGGTTATGGTCCGCACAGTGGAACAAACTCTTGCCGAAGTTCCAAGAGATGGAATCATCCAAAGACGCTTATGGATCAGATGCGTATCCTGAAATAAAGGGCGTAGAACGCGGAAGGCTGCTCCAGAAGAAACTAGGAGTGTGGTTGGCTTTCCCAAAGGAGCCGAGGAAAAAAAATGTGATGAACTACATTGAATGTGTGACTTTCTCCAACACATCACCCTATCACAGCTCTCAGTTGAGCGGACCCACCGCCTGCCAGTGCGGAAACCTCCACCTGGTTCCAACCCCAGGCCACTACTGTTCCGGCTGCTTCGCTACCGTGATCCAATTCTGCCTGAAACCAGGAAGCTGCAGGATGTTGTAGTTGATAATGCCAGTATGTTTTTTCTGGACTATACAGTGGAAGTGTAGAGTCAACTGAACTCCTTTACTGTTAAACACCAACCCTGTGACCTTGAAATGTTACTTCCTATTGTTCACCGCACGTCTTTGCATTGTAGCTTAGGTGGCAACCCCTTCCTTTGAGTCCCCACCTCAGACTGGTTGAAGTCATCGGGACATGCAGCCACCTGCCAATCCCCATTGACAAACGCACTGTCTCGCGGTTCCGCTGGAGGCTGCCGCCGTGGAAGCAGAAGACGAGCACAAAGTTCCTCCAGACCCCAAGCTGCTCCTCATCTGGAACAGGTCATACAAGAGAGAAGACGAGCCCCTGTAGTCGGTGTCGATCCAAAAAGCTACCTGGGGCTTGGGACCAGAAGATGACTGTGCAAAATCCTCCAGCGAAGAAGGCTCCTCCGCCACAATGCTATCTGACAGACTCCACGATTCCCCCTGATATAATCCCACAACAGCAGATGACGTCATTTGAACTGTATCCTGCACAACATGGCAGCCGGTTTGAGGCAAGTCTAAAAACTGTGACCCCCTGCAGACTAATTTGTACCCCAACCAATCTCCTTTTTTCCTCTATAGCTTCCAGATGGGCACTACACTCTCGCATTCCTTCGCAATGCATTGTTGATTCTGGACGGTAGCCCTAGAATGCATCACCACGCTTGGGTGCAGTGCAGCCTTCCCATCCTCGGTTGGCACGCACACGTTTTCATTATATGGGGTACATCACCTTTGGCTGCTGCACCTTCCTGTCACACCCTCTTTGCTGTTGCTTTGCCAACGCTGATAAACATTGGTTGGCAGGTTGAGCGGACACATGTCTGTTCTAATGGTATTCAGTGTTTTGCATTAGGTTTATTCTTAGATTTATTTCTTTGTTTTGCGGGACCCAACCCTAACACTCATTTCTATATGTCCAGTATGTCACTAGCGATAACCATGCACTGGCCTCCCGCTTCATGCACATCAGCGGACCATTATATCCTCCCATGTCAGCAAGATGGCACACATCAAACATGCAGCCTGCAATGGGGGGGAGGGTGGGGCGGGGGTGTCTGTGGGTGGGTGTGTCTGGGTGGGTGTGTGTGTGGGTGGGTATTTCTCAGTCTGTGGGTGGGTGTGTCTCCTCTAAGGGTGACACAATAAGTGCTGCAGCCCTTAGAGGTCTTCCCTGGCCACAGTGCCCTTGGAACCTATGGTACTATTTGCAAAGGACGGACATGTGGCCAAGGAGTGCCAATTGGGTTTTGTCTTTATGCAGTTTCAGGGAAAGAACACAGACTCCCTGGGTACTTGTTTGGCAGGAACCCAGGGCACACTCAGTCAAAGTACATCAGCCGTTAGGCAAAAAGTGGGCTTTTTCTTATAGTCGCTCCCCCGGACCCCCATTACTGCGCACATCAGCGACCTCCAATGCCCAGCCACTGCAGAATTGGCTTCAGCAATGGCAAATCATTGACATCTGGCACCTGCACAGTGCTCACACATGTGTATTCCTTTTCCGCACCTCATCACTTGCATGTCAGAACGGACTGATTCGTTCGTAGGAACAACTTGCTACCCTTTATCACACATGCCGACTATCTAGGCTGCACCCATTCGGACCACAATACCTAGCAAATGCAGTTTATAGGAGATGCAGGCCTTCCCACTTTTCCTAACTGGGGATTGCAAACAGCAGTGCTAGAGGGACCCCCCCTCCCCCTCTAACCCTTTCCCCCATTGGTTAACACTGCTATTGATAAACACTTTCATTTAATCCTCCATATTTATTTTGCATTTTGTGAAAAAATGAAGTGGACACTAGTATATTTCTACATTTATTGAACCGAGAAAAGAACACTATACATGATAACCTATCATGTATAATAATGGCTAACAATGCTGAACGGCTTGTGGAATATAGATTCCTAACATGGAATATCAGGGGTATGGGATCTTCCTTGAAGCGATATCGGATACAGAACTATATTAGACACGGGCGCACACGTGGTCCTCCTTCAAGAGACACACCTTACCGAGGTAGAGGTCACCAGACTCAGGCGTAGGTGGAGGGGACAGCTGTTTGCGACCACTTATTCAGCCTTTGCGAGAGGCGTGTTAATATGGATTCACCCCGGGGTTCCATTTTCCCTTACTAAGAACATAATTGACACAGATGGGAGGTTTGTGATAATCTCAGGTACGTTGAATGGGAACGAGATCTCGATGTGTTGTGTGTATGCAGCTAACTGGGAGCAACTCTCCTTCCTTGAACGTTTATCTGGTAAATTGGCTGGAATCTCCAATCGGAACTTGGTGGTGGGGGGGGGAGACTTCAATTGTGTGTGATGGGATAGATGGACCCCTCCACTGTAGGGTACGTTCGCTGCTAATACGGCGAGGGGCCTTAGGAGCTGGGCGACGGGGTGGGATTTGTTGGATACTTGGAGACTGCAGATGCAGAATTCACAATGCAGAGAATATTCCTATTCGCACTTGTATCACTTACACACCAGGTTGGATATGTTCTTCTGCTCAGCTGCATTGTCGGATATGTTAACGGGAGCTGAATACTTGGATAGGTCTTTGTCGGATCATAGCCCCCTGCTTATGCCATTTACGCCCACATTCGAAGATCCCCATCCCCTTGTGGAGATTAGACCCAGGGGTATTAGAGGACAATGGTTTTTGACAGCTACTGTCTACTGAGCTGGTGCATTATTTTACTGAGAATCAGGGGACGGCCAGCTCCCCGTTGATGGAATGGGAAGCGTTCAAGGTGGTGGTGCGGGGACACTGTTTGGGACAGAAGGTGGGACTCAGGCGGATGGTGACCCAAGAATTGGCAACTTGGAAAAACAAATTTTGACCCTGGATAGAGAGATTGCGGGTGGGTCTGGATTGCAGGGTAAGCGGGCAGACGTGAAAAGCCTCGAACGCTACATGGGACAGATTGCGGGCATTTGATCTCAAAGCTTATCGATTGCGCCAACATATGGAGGTTGGTAATGCTGGGCGATTGCTGGCCTGGCTGATTAAGCCAGAAGGCAGAGGTACGCCTATTCCCAGTGTAACAGTCGGTCAAGACCGGGGCCTTTTTTCCCCCAAGGCTATCAACACTGCGTTTCGAACATATTATATGAGACTGTATGGGTTGCAGGGGGTGACTCTGGAAGAGAACTTACTTATTTATCTTGAGGGCTTGGAGCTGGCCAGTTTAGAATGAAAGTATGGAGACACGTTGGCGCTCCTAGTTAAAGCGGGAGAAATTAGAGCGGCAATCTGAGATCTGGCTAGAGGAAAAATACCGGGACCTGATGGCCTCCCGGCCGAGTTTTATGCTACTTCATGGATATTCTTGCCCCAAAATTAGAACAGGTGTACGCCATTGCATTACAGGAAAAGCAACTACCGCCTACAATTGGAGAGGCTTTGGTGATCCCGCTGCCAAAAACAAAACATACATGCTCATTTGACTGTGTTTCGACCATTATCCATGTTGAATATGGATTTCAAGATCCTGAGTAAGGCGCTGGCGACTAGGCTTTCACCCCACATGAGGCGTCTGGTTCATAAAGACAAGAACGGCTTTATCCCCACACGGTCCACGTCTGGCAGCCTTCGGCAGCTTTATCACGTCATGTTCCACACCGACATAGGACATTTCCCTGATGCAGTTGTGGTAGTGATAGATTTAGAAAAGGCGTTTGATTCATTGCGCTGGGATTTTCTATTAGCAGTGATGGGTAAGATACAGCTAGGGGAGGGGTGGGGCAAGTGGATCCGCCTCTTGTATGCAGGGCCTGTGGCCCGTGTGCGTACTGGCCACATAATATCGACCCCGTATTCCATCCATAGAGGCACTCGACAGGGGTGTCCTTTGTCACCCCTGATTTTCGCACTAGCGATGGAACCACTAGCGGCACGATTTCGACAGGAAGGGTGGGGTCTTGGGATCTCTCTTGATGGGGCCGAACACATAATATCGCTTTATGCAGATGATGTGTTGATATATCTGCGGGATGGCCTCAATGGGATACATACTGTGATGCGCCTATTTGACGAATAACACTCGGCTCTGCGCGTGAACAGGCAGAAGACTTCTGTGTTCCCACTGCAGCCCGCGCTTCCGCGGCCACGGGACTTCCCACCTGGCCTAGAATGGACGCCAGTCTCCTTTAGATACCTCGGGATACGAATTTATCATTCACAAACTGATCTTTTTGATGGTAATCTGGGAGGCCCTGAGATCCCTTCGGACGAATGTGGCATTCTGGCAGACGCTCAAACTTCCGGTCATGGCTGGGATAGCGCCGTCCAAAATAGTCATACCCACGACTTTTGTATTATTTTGTCAACCCGCCTGTTGTGGTGCCCAAACAATGGTTCAGAAATCTTGATGGGATATTGCGAGATTTGGTGTGGGATGGTGGCCGGAATAGGGTGTCGCTGCAGACCATGCGGCTCCAGTTGGCCAACGGGGGGCTGGGGGCCCCGGATTTCGAGGGTTACTATCTGGCCGCCCAGCTCCAGTGACTTGCTAGATGGTTGGATGGGTGAGACCTATCTAGGTCATCACTTTCCCCAGAGGCTCTATGCATGTTACTGCTCCCTAGGTTGCTTAATCATCACCAGAAACTTACCAATGTGGGGGCCTGTTGGGATAGGTGTGCAGTACGTTCGAAGGAAACGTCGCTCTATGCACCCAGCATACCAATCACTGGTGTCCCTCAGGCTGGTGGAGGTCCACCCCTTACTAGCAGGCAACTGGCGGGATGGGAGGAGGTGGGCATACAGACAGTTGGGGACTGTTGCCATTGACCGAGTTTTTAGAGTACCATGTACTCCCACCAGGACAGTTTTTAAACTACCACAAAATCCGAGGGGCGATGACAGAGCTATGGGGCATAGCGGAGAATGAACAAGGCACCCATCCTGCCTTACAGGCGCTATTGACGCTGGGCTCAGCGGGACACTTAGTTCCCTTATTGCCAAGTACAACTATTTCACTAACACCTCCTTCCCTGCCTGGCTTGTTGGAAAGATGAGAAACCGTGTTAAATAGACAATTGACTGAGAAGGAGCGGGAAAAGATCTTGGGTGGTCCAAAAAAGGTATCCCGAAATGCAGCTTTTAAATGTAATACAATTTAATATTGTACAAAAAACGTACCTTACCCCACATAGGTTAAACATGGTATATTGCAGGGAGGATCAGGCCTGCGCCAGATGCTCTAAATTGGACGCAGATTTTGATCATATGATCTGGTCCTGTGGGCAGCTGGTAGGTTACTGGTCTACTGTTGTAGATACGCTTAATAGGGTCTTCTCTAGATCGCTGGCGTGCTCCCCAGAGATTTGTCTACTGGGATTATTTCCGAGACCTAAGCTGCAAAAATTGGGGCACAGGTTTATAGATCTGGCTAGGAGACGGATAGCTCTTGGGTGGAAATCACAGCATGCCCCTCTAGTAAGGACCTGGGAGGAAGACGTGACCCGCTGGGTCAGAGCAGAGGAACAAGCCCTGTTTAGAGACGATAGGGTTACGAAACAACGTAAACCGCTGGCAGAACCCTTGGCAGATAAGGTGAGAATGTGAGAGCAGAGACACAAACTCAGACCCCCTCTTCTACCGACTCTGAGGGATAGCTACAGATGTTCCGTTAGGTATTGAGACCCTGTGTCTTTCTTTTTTTTCTGTTTTCCTCTCCTACCCCCCTCCTGCCGACTTTTGATTGGATGCTTTACACTAAAGGCATAAGTTTAGGTGAGCGACTCTCTGGTGGTTTGGGTTTAGAAGTTGTTATAGGTTTGTTTATTTGGATTTTTCTATTGAACTGGTACAATGTGTTGTCTTCACATTACTTGATTATGTACAGAAGAAGGTACTATAGACAACAAGGACATGTCTATGGGCAACCAGAAGGGAAGAACCGTTTGACACAGTGGATGCTCATTTACCCCCCACAGGAATGGAGCCATCATATAGTTTGATTATTATAAAAAGGCTGATATCTACTGGGAATTATGCAGTGCAGTAGTACTGTATTGATAAGCAGTATTGAGTCTGAGCATACATAATGTTTTGAAGGAAATGCGGGTATCGTTCTTTTCATGATATTCTTGATATGCTAAAGGGACTGCCTTTCTACTGTGTTTCTCTGATTGTATTGATTTGATTTTAATTTTGAGCACATGTATAAATGCGAATAAAAATACATTAAAGAGGAGGAGCCTAGCGCGCAACCAAGATGGCCGCGTAGGTGCGAGGCTCCCGAGGACCTCCGCAACCTCCTACATTTATCCTGTATTCATCCTGCCTCGGTTGAGGGGACTGTGTTGGTGAGCCTGAGCTGAGGTGGTACCCGTTTCCCGTTCTCAAATCGGACCTCGGGTGCCGGAGTGAGCACCGATTGAAGTTTGCGGCCTTCTCCTCGCCGGACCCCGGATTTGCGCTGGGGGGTGACCTGGTGGCAAAGTGAACAACAACGGCGGGCTGGGCCTGGTGGGTCGCGTACCCCGCACTTTCGCTTTCACTTTCGCACCCCCTCGCCTTCTCTGCGAGTGAGATCGCGGAGCTCTTTGCGTTGGTGTGGCCTCGCTGGGGGACCCTGCCTGCCTGCCGGCTGTGACCCACCCCGCCGATCTGGGGTGGCCCCCCTCGGAGCTTGTGGCCCGATTGCCTGCCCTCTACGGCGTCGCTGGTGTGAGTGTGAGAACTGTGGCGATGGCCACGAAACAAGATGGAGATCTATCAAAGACCAAGTCGACCCGGCGTGGCGCCGTGCACCAGGCCAACATCATGGACCGCTATACCCTCCAGAGGGGATCTCCTGGCGGACCACTCAAGTCCTCTGAGGGCCCTTCTGATGCCCCGGACTTGCCCACGGATCTGACTCTGCAAGACGTCATGGGCGCCATTGCCGAGATGAAGGCCTCGGTGGGCCAGCGGTTCGATACCCTGGCACATAAGATCGACGCGGTCCTCGTGGATGTTGGCCTGGTGAGGGCTGATCTCTCTAAGACCAACCGGGTTGATTCTTTGGCCCAAACCGCATCGGGCCTCACGACTGAGGTGGCGGCCCTACAAACGGAGGTGCGCCGACTTCGTCAGGCGAGTGCGCTTATGGATCGGCGCCTTGAGGATTCCGAGAGTCGGGCCCGGAGGAACAACATCCGCATCATCGGGGTGCCCGAGGGACGGGAGGAAGCGGCGGCGGATCGATTTGTGGAAGACCTGATCGCTACCCATCTCCAGCCTCGGGGACTGAGTAAATTTTTTGCCGTGGAGCGGGCCCACAGAGTTCCCGGGGGAAGGCCGAAGGTCGGAGCCCCTCCGCGACCTCTCATTGCCCGGATTTTTAACTTTCGGGACAGGGACGCGATCTTGCAAGCCTCCAGACTGCAAGGGCCGATTAAGCTGGAAAATATGGAGGTGAACTTTTACCCTGATTTTACCCAAGCGGTCCAAAAGCAGAGACTGAGCTTCCTGGGCGTCAAGCGCCGACTTCGGGACATGAACCTAAAATATGCCATGCTCTTCCCGGCCAAGCTGCGAGTGGAGGTGGATGGTCGCACGCACTTTTTTGATCGTCCCGAAGCGGCCGGGGACTGGCTGGATACTCTGTCTGGGGATCGTGGTCGGGATGGCGGGGGGGGGGGGGGGGGGGGGGGCGGCGGGAGGAGACAGCCCACTGGATCGGGACTGAGGGGTTGATATTGGTCCTCACTCTGGACGACTATGATGCCACTTTCGACTAAGCTTCTGTCTTTGTTCTTTCCTCTCCCATGGAGGTTGTGTGGGGTCTGGAAGGGGTACTCTTTCCTCCTCTAGGGGGTCTAGCTAGTTTCATTATATAGGGGCGACAGGCACACTGCAAGTTGGGGGGGCTGTCCGGGCTCATGCAGGGGTGCAGGGAGGGGGGAGTTTTGTTGGGGCGGGTGGGTTGGGGTGGGATGTTGTTCGTTTACACCACAAGGCAAATGTATCATTGTGTTACCTTTAAAGTGCTCTCTGGGGGACGAGTGATGGCTTCTGTTTATGATGGGGGGTAGGGGACTGAGTTTGTTGTCCTGGAATGTTAATGGACTGGGGGACAGGATAAAACGAGGTGTGGTCCTGCAGTTCTTGAAGCGAATTTCGCCCGATATAGTTTTTCTGCAGGAGACACACCTCATTGGCAACTCCTTTCGTGCTATGAATCGACGGGGCTACCGCCTTGTGGCCCATTCGGGCTTCACGTCTGGTTCAAGGGGTGTGGGCATTATGGTTAAGAACTCGCTCCCGTTGGAGATTGATGAGGTGCTCCATGACGACAGGGGACGCTACACGGTTTTGGTGGGCAGAATGGAGGGCAGAGTGGTCGTTTTTGTGTCAGTATATGTCCCGCCGGGGCTGCAGACGACCACCTTTGCGGACCTGGGGCGCCTCCTCCTTGGCCTTCCGGAGGGGATTCTAGTGGTGGGGGGGGATTTTAATGCTGTGGTTTCCGGAACTGTGGACCGTCACCCCCCTAGGGATCTCCCCCGGGCCCAGGCGTGGTTGCCTGGCCTCTTGGATACCTTGGGGCTGGTAGATTGTTGGCGTTTGAAACATCCCACGCAGCTCCAGTATACCTTCCATTCCGGGGCTCATGGTAGTCTTTCACGGCTAGATTATGTCCTGGTTCCGGCGGCTCATGTGGGGAGGGTGGGAGAGGTGAGCCATTTGGCACGGGGTATCTCGGACCACTCCCCGCTCTTGTTGCGCTTTGATATTCTTCCGAGGGGAGAGGGTAGGGTGGTCCCGATTAATCCCTGGTACCTGCGTGACCCCACCATTCGCGCGGAGTTGGTTAAATCCCTTAAGCGCTACTTTGACGAGAATGTGGGGTCTGTGTCATCGGTGGTCTCACTGTGGGAGGCGTTCAAGACGGTACTCCGGGGGGAGGCCCTATCCCTTATTGCCCACTCCCGGAGGCGCGAGCAGGAGGAGGTGACCCGTGTTGAAGCTGAGATAACCGAGTTGGAGGGTGATCTAGAATGTGGGGTGACGGATAACAAATTACATGTTCTCCGACTCAAGCAAGCGGCCTATAAGGCCCTCGTCACGGAGGCGGCCAGGGGCCTCAGTAGAGAGCAACAGGGGAGACTGTATGATGTGGGTGATAAGGCTGGTAAATTGCTTGCGTGGCTGGACAAAAAGGAGAGAGCGAGTCGAGTTGTCCCTTTGATTGAAAAACAGAATGGTGTGTGTGTCACTGAACCGGAAGAAATTGTTTCTTGCTTTGCAGACTATTTCCGTGGGGTGTATTCCCCGGTGTCCTCCCGCTCTGAAGAGGATTCCCATGCCCTGCTCGGAGATATCGCGCTGCCTTCCCTTTCGGAGGAGGACAGAGTGTCGTTGGACGCCGCTCCAACTTCTGAAGAAATTGCCCTCGCCATACGCTCGGTCGCTTCCGGCAAGGCCACGGGTCCTAATGGTCTTCCCATCGAGTTGTATAAACTGCGACCGGATACGCTGGCACCACATCTCCGTGCTATGTTCCTTGCGGCCCACTCGACGGGTTCCCTCCCGCTAGACCAGCGTCTGGCTACAATTGTGGTTATCCACAAGGAGGGGAGACCGCGGGACCGAGTCACATCCTATCGGCCCATTTCGCTATTGAATGCGGAGCCCAAAATTCTTGCCAAAGTGTTGGCCAATCGGCTGGTCGGCGTAGTGTGTGACTTGATTCACCAGGATCAGTCCGGCTTCATCCCCCATCGCAATACAGCGCTTAACCTGCGGCGTTTGCATGGGGTGCTTGCACGTGTCCCGTACATACGGGAGCCGGCCATCTTGGCGTCCTTGGACGCCACTATGGCGTTTGACACACTGGAATGGCCATATATTTGGGCGACGCTCGCGAAATTTGGGTTTGGCCCTGGGTTTATCAGTTGGGTTAAATTGTTGTACTCTGGCCCGCTGGCACAGGTGGTCGTGAACGGTAGAGTATCGGCTCCGTTCGAGCTGGGCAGAGGCACGCGGCAGGGCTGCCCGTTATTGCCGCTCCTTTTCGCGCCCGCCTTGGAGCCCCTGGCGGAGTGGCTGCGGTGGGAACCTTCTATTCGTGGTCTCCGCTGGACCCCCGAGTATGAGGACCGCGTATCTCTATACGCTGACGATATTCTCCTATACCTGGCTTCCCCACGTAAGTCATTGATGGTACTGGTTGATGTATTGCATTCATTTGGTCTTAACTCCGGCCTTGTCATCAACTGGGCTAAATCGTGCGTCTATGTTCTCTCTGGGGAGGATCCTATCCTTCCGCGGGGCTGTCCTATCCAGATCGCCCCGCGGGGATTTCGGTACCTGGGGGTCTTCATTACCCTGGATGCGGAGGCCCGATATAGTCAGAACTTGCTTCCCCCCCCTCCAGCGCCTGAAGGAAGATGTCGCACGTTGGAGGCGCTTGCCGCTCTCGCCGCTCGGCCGGGCGGCATTGTTTAAGATGATGTCGCTGCCGCGTTTCCTGTACGCTCTGCAGAACACAATGGACGTCGTCCCGGCGCGCTACTTCCGCGAAGTAGAAAGTTTGCAGCGCCGCCTGTTCTGGGAGGGGAGACCGCGTATCGCTCTGGCGAAGCCGACGCTCCCGTGGTATGACGGGGGGATTGCCCTCCCGGATATCAAACGGTATTATTGGGCCTCCCAGCTGGCTGCGATTAATCACGGCATGTACGGGCCCGCTCTAAACCCGGCCTTTGAAATGGATAAGATGTTACTGCCGGGTGGTGATTATAACCGTGCGCTTTACTCCAGCTCGCTCGACACACGTCTGACGAGCCCCACGCGTGTCATGGTACAAGTGTGGCACGCGGCTAATGTAGCGATGGGGTGGAAAGATCGTTTGACCCGGGCGTCGCCACTATACCCAGCTGAGCAGTTGGGCACCCTGTGGACTTCGAAGGGCTTCGAGAGGTGGGACATGATAGGCATCAGCAGGGTGGGTGATCTCTGGACTAGGGGGGGGGATTCAAAACGTTCGAGATGCTGCAGACGGAATTCCAGTTGCAGGACAGGGAGTACTTTCGGTATATGCAGATCCGTCATGCGCTAGGCTCCGTCTTCCCGGATGTTGCCTCCATCCCGGAGTATTCCCCTCTGGAGGACAGAGTGCTAGATGGACATGTACCGGAAAGCACGATTTCACTAATCTATAAAAAACTTATTAATGACCGCGCGGGATTGCTAATTAGCCTTCGTGAGGCATGGGTCGCCGATGGATTGGAGCTGGACGACGAGGACTGGGTCTCTGCGGTGGCCTCCCCGAAAGAGGTAGCCATACCGGCCCGCCTTCGCTTCGTCCAGCTCAAGATACTCCATAGGGTCTACGTCACGGGGCCAAGGCTATTGCGTATGGGCTATGCTGTGGACGGGCTGTGTAAGCATGGGTGTGGTTCTTTGGGGACCTTTCTTCATATTTTGTGGGACTGCCCAGAGGTGGAGCGATTGTGGCGTGGTGTGCATGAGGTCCTGCGGGTGGTTACGCGTGTGTCGCTGCCGCCTGAAGCGAGGAGATGCCTTCTGAATGTGTGGGAACCAACCGACTACTCGGCGCCGCAGACGTGGTGGGTGACTCTGGGATATATGGTGGCCAAACGCGACATTGCCCAACTGTGGGGTTCCCAGAGGTCGCCGACCGTCTCGGCCTGGAAGGACAACATGGACTGGTGCATGTTTTGGGAAAAGGTGGTGTATGTTGCGAGAGGTAAGCCTGGGACATGGGTGAAAGTATGGGGCCCCTGGAACGCCTACCGCGGGGGAATCTGTACCCCGCCGCTATTGCCCGATCCGTCTCCGGCCCCGTCCCCTTAGCCGGTTTATCGCCCCGGTACCGGGCACTGAGTCCACCTAATCCCTGTCCTGACCTTTTCCCCCCCTTGATGCTCCTATGGATTGGTAGGGTCCCCCTTCTAGGGGAGGAGCACATGTTGCTGTTTCCGATTGTGGGTTGCCTTGTGGATTTTTTTTTTTTTTGTTGTTATTTATATCAAAAGAAACCGTTATATGGGGTCCGGATGGTGTGGCTATCAACGCTGTTAACTCCTGTGCATTTCCCTTTGCCGCAGCATGCGCGCTATTGTTTGTACCATATGCTCCTTCTGTCCGCTAGCGGCCGGCCTGAAGGTTGTAGGCCCATCTGTGTATATTTTTTGAATTTTGTAATAAACGGTTTCAACAAAAAAAAAATACATTAAAAAAAAAAAGTGACTAGCTGCATGTTTGTGCCTTCAACGTAGGGAGCTTGATTCTATATAGCTCTTCGAAATGCAGGCGGTGATTAGAGCCCTCGCCACAGGCAAGAACCCAGGATCCGACGGTCTGCCTGCTGAATTTTACAAGGCCTTTGCTCCACTCCTTGCCTACAAATATATCAGGAAGCCTTATCGGCATCTTGCTTCTGGGCTTCCCTTCATGAAGCACTACTCATCACTCCGTTCATGCCGGACAGAAACCACACTGAGCAGGGCTCGTATAGACTCATGGCGCTGCTTAACATAGACTACAAAGTGCTAGCTAAAATCCTAGCAGAATGACTGGCAGTCCTGGTCCCGGCTGTGATCCACCCAGTTCAAAATGGGTTTGTACCAGCCCGCAACACATCCCTAAACCTAAGGCATCTCTTGGGCGTCTTCAGATACGCCACAAGTCAGTAACCCCAGGAGGGGTGCCTGATGCTAGACCTAAAGAAGCCCTTCAACTCTCTGAAATGGGCCTGCCTCTTTAAAACGCTATCGGGTTACAGCATTGAGAATAGTTTTATACAGATGGTTAAGCTGCTGATAACTCCGCCAATGGCCAGGGTCAAGACCGGCTTTCTGATCTCAGAGCAGCTATAAATATGCAGAGGAACTAGTCAGGGCTGCCCGCTCTACCTGCTGCTATTCTCCTGGCAGTAGTCATTGGCACTTGCCCTTCCCTAGCAAATTGACGATTGGGCTGTCCCCTCTGGGTGGGGGAACTCATTCTGTTTCTCTTTATGCATATGACCTGCTCATCTATCTTGAAGATCTACATTCCATCTCTGCTACAGTCGCCCTGACACTTCATCACTTTGCTGACCTCTCTGGCCAGGGGGTCAACTGCAATAAGTCTTGCCTATTCTCCTTTGCTCTGACACTCTCTGACCCACATTAACGCTGACAGTAACTGGGTGCCTAGCTCTCCTTAAAATGGTCGTCCTGCCCCCACCTATTTTATTACTTTACCAACTTTCCCTTTACATTCCAGCACCCTTCTTTCGCTTCTTTGAAAAGCTTCAGAGGGAATTCATATAGAATAACAACCGCAGCAGGGTAGCACTCTCACAATTATACTTTCCCACAGACCATTACCTTGCATCCTAACTTTAATGGGTAGCCAAATGGATGGCCGGCCTGCAACTTGCTGACACTGCTACATTACCTGCCTGGTGCCTGCCAAGCATCCTCTTCCTGTTTTATCCTTGCACGTGGGCGCATATACCGGATTCCTTACTTCTGGGAGTAGCATACCGCTGATTTTGCTGTAACCTGTATGTCACAAGAGTGGTATCCTCCATGCTCCAGCAATGGCGTTAACATGGCACGCCCAGAGGACTGACAACCCCTTCGACTGAGCTAGCTGCCTGGCATGCAGTGGGCCTTCACACTCTTGGGGATCTGTTTTGTGATGAGATCCTCCTACCATACGAGTCCTTGATGGAAGAGGATGAGCTACCCCCTGGCCACTTCCTCCTATTCAACTCCCTAATAGCAGTGCTAGGGAACAAACGGGGCGACATGGCACAGGAACGCCAGACGCACCTCTGCATGTAATACCTTCACGTGATGGGGCCGGGCTGGCATCCAGTCCATTGGTTTGCTGACTTTGTGAGTCCACACTGCATCACAGCTCACACCTCCTCTGTCACCTTTGGGAAACTCATCTTGGTCGTTGTGAGAAGCTGGGTTTCTGTTACATTAACCCCCTCCCCCCCCACACACACACACACTTTGGTTTCTGTTCCATTAACACCCCCCCCCCCCCCCTCACACTTTTTGCCAGACTACTGATGCACTTTGACTTGCTGTGCCTTGGGTCCCTGCCAATCAGGTTCCCAGGTCCTGTGTTCTTTCCCCAAAACGAACCCAATTGGCATCTCTGGCCACAAGTCCGCCCCTGGTAAATGGTACCACAGGTACCCATGGCACTGTGACCAGGGAAGACCTCCAAGGGCTGCAGCACTTGTATTGTGCCACCCTTAGAGGCCCTGTACCTTTACAGACACAGCTTTTGCAGGCTGCGTGTTTTGGTGCAGAACAAAGTGAAGAGTCGACATGGCACACATCCCTGTGTGCCATGCCTACAACCCACTGCACTGGCATAGATCAGTCACCCTCTGGCTGGGTGCCCACTCTTGAGTGCCCACCATCTTCCAGATGGCAGGCACTCCCCAATCAGATTAGGGATTGTGCTCACTTCCCCACGTGGGGTGAGCACACCAAGGGTGTAGTCAACCTAAGGTCAGTAGCCCATTGGCTACTGACCTCAAGACCCCTAAAACGGCCCCTAAATACAGTATTTAGAGGGCAGCCCTGAACAAAGAAAGCAGACAAGAAGAAACTACAAGAAGAACAGCCGTGCAAAAGCGAACAAGAGAAAGACTGCCACTGACTTGGCCCCAGCCCTACCGTCCTGTCTCCCCCTCGAACCTGCTCCTGCAAAATCCCAGTGTGTCCTGCAGCCAGCAACCTCGAAAACCCCGGAGGACCTGCCTGCCTTCAACCTCAAAGACTAAGTCTCCAGTGAACACCGGATTTGTTCATCTGCAACCTCTGGTTCCCTCCGGACACCGTGGATCTGCCTCACTCCGCACCCGCCGTCCACGGCCCGAGCGGGCAAACGCCGCGAGGAGGTTCCCCCGACAATCCTAACCGAGATCCGGCGACCCTGACCTGCCTCAAGCACCCAGCCAACACCTGCAGCCTAAATCCGGAAGGTCCTCCCAACCGCAACCAGGAGCTGGAAGGAAGATCCGACCTCAAAAGGCACCCCTGCACCAGACTCTCCATGGCCTTGGGTGGCCAAACCAACCCCTAACTTTCCAACTTACCTCTCGAAGTGGTGATCGCACCCAGAAGAACTTCGTCCCCAAGCCAGCAGTGCCATTGCAAACCGGAGGTTCCCCCTTGCAAACAACTAGGCGCCCGACGTCGAAACAGCACCCTGCATCCGGCCGGCCTAGTACGCTTAGGGTGCACCTTTTGGTGCTACTTTGTTTCCAAATTTGCCCTGAGCTACAGTCCTGGAGCTTTGCTCCCACAACCAAGTGGCCTGCTCGTCAGCAGCCACCAACCGGAGGCTCCCTATCCCCCATTGGATAACATAGGGCCTCAGAACTCTGCACCTGGCCGCCCTAGTGCCGCTGAGGGTGTAACTAGAGTGCATTCCTGATCCTGGGGAACCCCTGAGTCTACCCCCAGGACCTCAACTCCCACTACCAAATACTTACCTCAAAACAGATAAAACTATTTTCCTCTATAGTATAAAATTGACTTTGTTTTTCTTGGAAAAGTTTTTAAGTGTGGAGTTTGAAAACCTAAAGAAATTCTTTAAAATTGTACTATTTAACCAAAACTATTTTACTTACCCGTTTACAGGAAATATCCCTGAGTAGTAACCTGGTATACTACTCTGGGTAAGAAAAGTAATCTAAAAAGTAACTTACCTGGTATTTTACTGAAAAGCCCATTTAAGTCTATGAACTGTATTTACAAAGTTTTGCATTTCTCTGCAACCATACAGTAAGTCAAAACAAAGTGCACATACAATTACAATTCAAACTGTTTACAAACTGTATTACTACTGGAAAGGATGTATTGCTTACCTGTGCCAGGCTTGATTGGTTCTAGAAAATAAAATAACTAAAAGAATATTTTTATACAAAAACAATTGGTCTGAAGTTTAGTCTTTGAGTGTGTGAATTCATTTGCTGACTGTGTACAACAAATGCTCAACACTTTCCTCTGATACTGCCTTACTGTTCGACCACACTACCACAAATAGAGAGTGAGGTGCTATCTAACTTTACCTCTGCCTACCTTTGGGGTTCCAATGGACTCTGTGCACACTATACCTCACTTTGGTATAGTATATAAGGAGCCAGCTTCCTACAGTCGTTCCTGACCAGACAAAGAATGGGCTGCATTGCTGGAATGCCCAGTCGACATCCCACACAATGCCCACTTCTGCCTTATACAACTTTATAATATTCACAGAGCATACCTCACCCCTACCAAAAGAAATCACTATTTCCACTGCACAGACGTTGCCTGCCCACGTCACTTGGTAGATGCTGACTTTCTCCATATGTTATGGACCTGCCCTTCTCTAATACGATATTGGCAAGGCGTCACACACACATCTGTCTGCCTGTACCGGACGCCCTCATTGCATTCATGGGAAATAGGTCTTCTGGTCTTCTACAGCAGTGACAAGAGGCACAGGGTCACTTCCTGCTTCTTTGGCCTAGGGTTCCAACAGAAAAACCATTCTTTCAAGTACATAGAGACATAGTGGTTTTAAGAACTAACCCTAAATTCTTACCTGAAGTAATGTGGCCTTTTCACGTGGCTCAATCCATAGTTACCTGTATTCTTCCCTCAACCATAATCAGTAACAGAGTGTTGCATACATTAGATGTCAAAAGAGCATTCATGTTCTATATAGATAGAATACAATCTTTTCTCAAAACACAACTGTTTGTGTCATTTGCAAAACCACATAAGGGAGAGAGGGAGAGCACTGTCTAACGGCTAGAGCTGTGAACCTCAAATCTGGGGAACCGGGTTCGAGTCTCAGCAAGGAATCTCAACATCCTGTGATTCTGGGCAAATCACCTAATCTCCTCTTGCCTAACAAAAATGAATGTGTCTTCATGTAAAGCAACTGGTGCCAGTGTAGAGCGCTCTGATACCCAATACCTTCAGGTCAAGTTCACACTATATAGAACTCTGTTTTAAAACAAAAAAGGGTAAAGCAGTTTCTAAATCGGGTATTGCACATTGGATAGTTAAATGTATCCAAACATGTTAGCTAAAGCAGAGAGCACACTACGTATTCCACCAAGAGCACATTCTGCGCCCAAAAAAGGGACTTCTGTGGCATTTATGGGGAATATTCCCATAGCTGATATATGTAAATCGGCTACATGGACTACTCCACATACATTTACAAACAATTGTGTAGATGTTATGGCAAGACAACAAGCAAATGTTGGTCAAGCAGTGTTACGTACTTTAGTTGAAACAAATGCACCAAGCTCAAGTTAATCACAGTTTACAAGGAGAGCTGCTTCTTAGTCTATGCTAAGAATGTGTATCTACAACCACACATGCCATCAAACGGTGAATGTTACTTACCCAGTAAGCATCTGTTTGAGGCATGTTTGCTGTGGATTCACATGCGCCCACCCTCCTCCCTGGTGACTTGTGCTCTTTGCATTTATATACGTATAGCATAAATTCACTACATGGTCATCTCTATAGCATACGCTACCCTTTCACTCCATCCTCACCTGCCAAATGGAGAACAAACCAACAGTGGAGTTGATGACCATGCCCAATGCAAGCAAGAGGAGTCACCACTATTTGTGACTCAAAGAACTTATTCCAAGAAAAACAACTTGCACACTTCCGAGCCCAACGCTAGATGATGGACATATGCTAAGCATGTGAATCTACAGCTCTACATGCCACAATATATATCTATCTCCCAACACATAACTAGGCATTTACCCACGCCTCTCAAACGGCGGGCAACACGGCAGGGACGCCACTCCCAAAAATCTCGTACACAAGCCAGTGTCACATTCTTGAAAAAACTCACTGGGCCATGGCCTCTATACAAAGACATGTTTATTTTAAATATATAATATCACGCACACTCACGCATGGTCCAAGGAAAATAAAAGACTTGCCACCATGCCTAGTTAGATTATAATGAGGTATGATAGCCAAGAACTGATTTCTCGAGCGAAGAAAATGTTTCGGGGGATAAAAGTGAACCAGAGCTCTGATAGGCCTTGTGCATGTATCAGTGTACTAAAGTAGATGCGCTTTCCGATGAGAGGCCAGTGAACGTTGCGTACATTAACGGCAACGGAAGTCTTTAGATAATGACAGAGCAAACTCGCTACTGCATTTTCTACATTCTGATGTCTCCTCAACAACTTTTGTGATGCGCTTAGGTAGAGAACGTTTACCTAATCTAGCCTAGAAATGATCCCTGATTGTACAGTACTTCATTGAACAGAGAGGAAGAAGCCAGATAATCTTTCTGAGACATTTAAGTAACATGAAGCAATAGGACGTGAATTTAGGTATTTGAAAGTCCATCAAAAGCTTAGAATCATGCTAAATGTTCAGGTTCTTAACCACTTTGCAAGAATTAGACCGCATTTCAAGATCTGCTATTCACAATTGAGACCCCCCAGAGTTGAACTCTGTTACCTACCCCAAGCACCTGTCTTGTCACCATTCAATTTGAGGTTTGATCTCATCCACCGTACCACCTCAGTAAGACAGGAACAGAAATTGAACACATTTTATTCATCGTTTGCACTGTGTGACACTGATTTGGCTGTCATCGGCATACATAAATAGTCAATGGCCCTCAAGATCATCAAAGGATGGAATGTAAATATTAAAAAGTGTGGGCTTAGGGAAGAACCCTGATGCACACCACACGGCAAATGTAGCAGTGAGGTTGTTTGTGTTTTGCACAAAACGTGGAACGTAGGTTCTTGAAGAAAGGACTTGAGCGACAAAAGGGCAGCGTCCTAAATATTAGTTTCAGCTAGTCTGTCATAGAACATAGTGGAACACTATATCTAAGGCTGCGCAGAGATCTAGGCGAATGAGGTCAGCGGGACTACCAATATCCAGTTGTCTCCTAAAATGTTACACTACTCCAAGAAGAACAATTTCTGTGCTGCAGCCAGAGCTAAAGCCAGACTGGGAACTATGTAAGAGATTGTGGTTGTCTGGGTAGGTAGATCGCTAGCGATTCACGTTTTTTTCCAGAATTTTAGAGTGAATTGCCAAGATAGAGAAAGGCCGATAGTTGGCCCATACATTTGCGTCAGGGGTGGACTTTTTAAGTACAAGAACAACCATAGCATGTTTCCACAACGTAAGAACTAGGCCTTCCTTCAAAGAAGAATTTAAAAGGTGAAGTAATAGGGGGGGTAAAATACAGACTTAATCTTCCTCATTATCTCAGGAGAAGAGGATCAGACGGAGAGCCCAATTTAATGAAATCCAGCAAAGATTCAAGCGAGGTGCAATCGAGGGAACAAAACTCAGTTAAGGAGTAGGTGTGGAAATCACATAAGGACACACACTGCCCCAAGCAACCGCAAAATGTTACAGAAGAATACATATCGGCAAGTTTATTAGAAAAAAACTTAGCAATAACCTCAACTTTGCATAGATACATAGATAATTAATTGCCCTGTCCTGAAATACTTGTTGTTACTGGAGAATGAGGGCAACATTATAAACCAAATTCAGCTCACTGAAATATTGAGCAGTACCTCAACTGCTGATGTTAGAGATTGTCCTGTTACTGCAAGAATGTTATTTGCAAATGTATTTTGGAAACATCAAAAAAGCAGTCTCTGGCAACTTTCTAAGGTGTAAAACTGTATAAACTCTAATTTTTTGTTATTTAGAAAATGCTGAAAAAACCCCACTGGGGAACAAAAAAAAAGCTGAAAATGTGAAACTACAAAACAAATCAGCCATGTGCTAATTACTCACTTTACATCTTTCTTTCTCAGGCACAGTGTTCGCTTTGAAGATCATGGTTCAGAATGTATTTGTCTACAGTTTCTTGTTCCAGTCACTGTCATTGATCAGACGTTGGTCTGAAAACTATCTCAGAAAGTATATGAAGAGGGAATATCATACAATAGAAGAAAACCTGAGTTGCCTTACAGTTGGTTCCATTGGATGATTCTCATTGCAGTTTATCGGCTGCTCAACTCTTCTGTCAGCCTTTTTAGTCCCTCTAGATTGGAAAATTGAAGGAGTTTGGTAATTCCCAGCAATTTCTGCTACAAGGTTTGCTCAGGTCCTGTATCACTCAGTGCCCTTCGTGTGCATCACAAATAAATTCCTCTTAACTGTTTCCTTCAGTATAGAATGATTAATTGGTCCCAGCCTGGGGGCAGGATATGGTTAATAAAAAGTCAGAGGGGGGCGTGGCCAGGCAAGATGGCCAAACGGACATGATTCGAGTTGGCTCCCGGTCTGTGCCACTATCTCAGGGCACTTCTAGACGCTTCCCGTACCTGCAGTTCATGAATTGAGAGCGGTAGCCGTCTGCAACATCTGGGGCGCCCGAGGAATCCCGATGTGACGCTGCGACGGTGGCGGAGAGCCAGCTTCGAGTCATCGCCGCGGCACTCCTGGAGCCGTCATGCTGGCCGCAATTTTCGGTCCTCTCGAGGCTCCTGTTGAATCTCGGCACCTGTTGCGGGACTCACACGGTGAGGACGACGGTGCAGGGGCCAAGCAGTGCTAACGCCACGCAATGCACGCATCCGGAGGAACAATTATCCCTATCCTGCAGCTCGGAGGCAAAGGAGTCGATTCAGATGGGGGAACGCGAGAACACCGATGCCTGACCCTGCAATGGCGGCTGTATGCCCGGACGGGCCTACTTTCTAATAGACCTTGAGCCAACCGCTACACCACAGTACTAGTAATTGGCCACCGCTCTCCATTGGGGATTACAGAGTTACCTCCCCGGTGTCACGACAACGACCTTGATAACTCTTCACAGTCGGGACTGATCTCTATAGCTCCCCATTCAACGCCACGCCCCTGACGAACGCCCCACTGGGAAAAGGTGCGCTGGCAGTCTGAAGAGATCCAGGTGAGAGATGTGCGCAGCGGCGGCGAGGGAACTGCGTGGAGTGGTGCCACAAGACATGCACGCGAAGTGCGTGGGGCCTTGAATATGGGTTGGGGCCTTCTCCGGACCTCCCATGATCGCAGAGACCTAAAGCTGTGATATTTGGCTGCACGACGGTACTTATGGAAGACCATGCATACTGGGAAAGTCTAAGATCGCCTCTATGCCGCCCAAGAAAATGGTTACCAAAGCAGCGACTGTGGGAACCCGTTTCTTCGCTCCAGCAGACAAGCCCCCATCCGCAGACAGTGGAGACAACGCCGACACCATGTCCTTTACTAAAGAAGACCTTATGGCCTCATTACAAGACTTTAAAGCGGTGCTGCGCAAGGAACTGAACCAGGACATTCAGAGCTCTATCGATCAGCTGAAACATGACCTAAACAACCGCATGGCCTCCCTCCAGCGAGATGTGGACTCTGTGGGAGTTAGGGTTGTGGAGCTGGAGGAACAGACTAAAGAAATTAACACGCGCTCCTCTAAACTGCAGGATACAATCCACGCTCTCCAGGACCAGTTACATCTCACCCAAATAAAAAAGGAGGACCTCGAAAACAGGGCACGCAGAGACCACCTGGAGGAGGGGCAGAAGGGCCCGACCTAGAAGCCTTTCTCGTGGGTCTCTTTGCGGAAATAGTTAGCCCGCAGGTCCTCCAAGTCAAACTTGAAAGAGCACACAGGGTTGGAGGCCCAGCAAATGGGGACCCGAAGCGCACAAGGGATATTTTGGCGAAATTTCATTCTTACAAGGTTAAAGAGATCATCCTTGCAGCCGCCAGAAAAAAGTCCATCTCCTTCCAGGGGCATGAATGCAGAATATTTCAAGATGTGGCGCCCGTAATGTAATTGTGGAGACAGCAGTTCCGACACCTTACATCTAAGCTACAAGACGACAATATTCGATATCGCTGCACCTATCCCTTCGGCCTAAGCTTCGAATGGCACAACAGCCTCCTCTTCGGCAAGATGGGCCACAACCTCACGAGGGAATCACAAATGAGGACAGTACCAAATCTCTTGTACTCTGGCATCGATGTAACCTACCGGCCTTGGACACCAGTCTGGAAGAATCCTTTGGTTGATTTGAGGGGACTATTCCGACATTGGACCTTCAGAGCTTTTCATGCGGGATCGCTTGGTCTCCTGCCAAGCTTTGAATAGACTGTTAATGACCTGATCTGCAGGACAGCGCCCCGAGATGGGCGCGGATGGGACTACGGTTCAAGCCATCTGCAAACCACACAATATGGGTGACCTAACCCAATGTTGGACACCATTTTCTTTACAACATGAGTTCCAGTTGGTATTGTTGGGGACGGTTTATATTTTTGGGTTAAGAGGGGCTGTGATATACAGGTGGTGACAATGCACACTTATTGCTTGGGAGACGGCTGGGGCAGTTGCATGTCTATAATGGCCTACAGTGGAAATTTCATGGCTTCAATGTGCATGCGGAGGGGCTGGCATAGGCTGAGGAGATGAACTCCTTTTGACAAGATGGTAATCACGATAGCATCGTGGAACGTCAGGGGCCTTAATTCACCACTGAAAAGGCAGAAAGTATGGAAATGTATCACAGGCCACCATTTAGATATGGTGGCACTCCAAGAGACACATCTCCAGAGAGACGATGAACTGAGGCTTAAACACAAACAATATCCCCTTATTTATAGATAATCGGCACTTACCAAACACCGAGGGGTGGCACTTCTTTTTCACTCAACGAAATTTCAACCTCTTGAACTCCAATCCGACAAGGAAGGTAGAATGCTCTTGGTTAAGGGAACCCTACAGGGCACACTATGCACTTTTATTGTTACATGCGCACCGAACACAAGCCAAACAAGCTTGCTCCTGCTAGGTAAAATAGATCACTTTGTGGAGGGACTATAATTTTGATGGGTGACTTTAACCTCACCTGGCAACCAGATCTAGGTAGCACTCAACCACACAGGGCTGACACTGGCTCCTTCTCCGCTGACTTAAAGCAAAGAATGCTTGACATTAGGCCTCTACAATGCATGGAGGAACCAGCACCCACAGACCAGAGATTACACTTTCTACTCATGTACATCACAGGTATTCCTGTCTTGACTATATTTGTTAGTCAAAGACTTCTGGGCACACTTCGGGAGGCTAAGATCTTTCCCTTCTCCCTCTCAGACCACTGCCCGTTAGCAATCTGCCTAAACTGGGGCTCAGCTTCCACCACAAACCCTAAATGGTACTTCCCAGTTTCCCTAACACGTGACAGGGTACTCCGAACTGAGCTACGAGACACGATCACAGAATTTTAAAAAAACAATAGGCCTGCAGACACTTCCCTGAGCACTAATTGTAAAGCCTTTAAGGCGGTTATAAGGGGGAAATGTATTGAGCTCAACTCCACCCTGAATAAACAGGCGCGGAAACGGGAAAATCTGGAGAAGGAACTATAACAGGCAGAACTAGCTCACAAAAACAAACCCTCTAGGGCTACTTTGCGGTCCCTCACGGCTCTACGTGGCAAGTTAAAAGCAATTTATAATAGGGCAGAATACACCCTCTTAAAACTCCGCCATACCTCCTTTATGCAGGGGAATAAAATTGGCTGACATTTTGCACGTGAACTGCGGGAGAAACGCGAGAGGGAATATATTGGAGGCCTCCGTGATGGGACTGGTGAGCAGATCCAACAGGACGGAGTTAAAGCTAACCTCTTTCGCTCCTTCTATGAACCATTGTATACCTCGGATCCTAAAAATTCACTTTTTCAAGATAACTCCCTTCGGACTCTGCGGTCCCCTCGTACCTCCCAAACCATGAATGATCAACTCACGGCCCTGATAACCATAGAAGAAGTAGGTGACTCGATTACACCTCTTAAATTCCATATAGCCCCCGGGACCACATGGACTCACAGCCCATTTTTATAAAAGCTTTGCTCATTCCCCATCTCACACACCTATTCAATCAGATGGCGGAGCTAGGAGAGGTGACCCCCTCGATGGCCGAGGAAGTCATTACGGTTATCCCTAAGCCTGGGAAGAACGCACAACTTTGTGTGCCTCTTACCGCCCTATAGCACTCCTAAACCTAGACGCAAGACTCTACTATCCTCGCAAACTGAATACAGGACATAATGCCCGATTTGGTCCACCCAGATCAATCTAGCTTTATACAAGGTCGGCAAACACATGACAACATCAGGCGCACAATCCATCACATTGGAAAAGCCACCAAACGGGGGAATACCAACGGTCTTGGAGGGGCTTGATGCTGAGAAGGCATTCGATCGGGTAGATTGGGCATTCCTCTTTCGCGTTCTGAAAGCTTTCGGTTTTGCCGACAAATTCATTCGCATGATCCAGGCCAATTATGCGAAGCCCCGTTCCCGGGTGCAGTTTAATGGAGTGACACCAGCCCCTTTCTCTCTTACAAGGGGCACACGGCAGGGGTGCCCCCTGTCACCCCTGCTCTTTGCGCTAAGCATCGAGCCTTTTGCGATGTCCATTAGACACAATTTGGAGATACAGGGAATCCCCTTTGGAGGAGAGGACTACAAAATGTCACTTTTTACGGACGATGTTCTCCTCACACTCACAGAGCCCTAGCGATCCCTTTCAGCATTGGAAATCCAACTTGCCAAATTTGAGGTGGTGTCCGGCTTTAAGGCGAATTTAGACAAATCCTATGTCCTTGCTCTCACTTTGCCGGAAGATGAAGCACGGACACACCAGTCTGTCCCCCCTACAGTGGACTATTCACACTCTCCAGTATCTGGGAATCCAGTTGAACCCACGGGTGGAGGGGCTGTATAAAGCCAACTTCCCGACAGCCCTCCGGCAAATTGAGGAAGACCTCCAACGGTGGAAGCCCCTATTTTTGGCTTGGCCGCATTCATGCTATTAAGATGACACTACTACCCAGATTATTCTCTTTCAAGCCCTACCGATTAATTTGAATGTCACCTTTCTCCCTAAATTTAAATAGTTATTTATACGGTTCATCCGGCAACGGGGGCGGGCCGTTTATCCTTTGACATCCTGCGACGCCCGAGACCTAAGGAAGGAGTGGGATTACCAGATATTGGGCTGTATTACAAAGCTACTCAATTGCGAATTGTGAAAGAATGGTTGAAAAAGGAGTCAGGGAAACATTGGCTCTATGTGGATAGGGGAGTGGCGGGAAGGGCAATATGGGATCTAATTTGGGAGGCCAAAACAGACAGTCCCGCGAATGCATACATCAGCACCCCCACCTGCACCGTTTTGAAAGTTTGGGACTCTGTTTCAGGGGGCGAGGGATGGACCACGTTCCCCTCCCCATACACCCCGATCCACTTTAACCCGGCCTTTCCACCTGCTCTTCATGAAGGCCCATTTGACGCCTGGAGAGAAGGTAGCTGTCTCATGCTTGACCATCTGTTCCAAAACACATCTTCACTTTTGAGAGTTGCCGACAAGACTTCCACCTACAACCAGAGGAACACTTCTGCTACCTTCAGCTGAGACACTGGGCACTCACTCCCCACATACATGAACAGGCTACAAGGGAGAAAACGGGATTTGAGAAGTATGGTAGGACAGTGGGCTCCATTAGAGGAGTAATCTCTTTGCTCTAGAACTATTTGCTCTCCAACACACATTCAGCCCAACCCCGTTACATGTCTGTGTGGGAGGGGATATTGCAATGCGATATTCAGGACAGAGAATGAATGGCACTATAGTCCGATATATCAAAGTTCAATCACTCCCTAGAACTTGGGGAAGCACACTTAAGAACTAATGGACTGGTATTTAGTTCCCTCCAAACTTCAACGCATTTTCCCGAACACGACTGACCGCTGTTGGAGGGGTTGTGGGTTACTGGGGGATTTCCAGCATATATGGTGGGATTGCTCCACCATTCGCCCCTTTTGGGAAGAAATTCTGGCCCAAATTAAAAATCTTGAGGTACCCTATACCGACCACTATGGAGGGAATCATCCTAGGCCTCCGTGATCCCACTCTAGAACGTCAGACCAAGGCAGATAAAGCCATTATGTGTACCTGCATAGGTGCTGCGAAGTTAACAATAGCAGCAGCCTGGAAGAAGAAAACAGCTCCTTCCCTCTTATTATGGCACTCACGACTATGGAAACTCCTCTGCTTGGAACGGATGGCGGACATATTCCGCGACGATTACAAAAGCTTTGAATATAAATGGGGTCCCTTAGTTGCCTTTCTTAGGAAGGGCCTGCCTTTAGTGGTATGCCTCCCGTCGATCAGAGACATGCACCTATTCCAATTTTTACATGCATCGTTTATGCACAGCCGAACATACATCGTTCTTCCACAATGTCACCACCGACCACCTAGGTTTTGGAGGGAGGGTGGAGGGTTGGGATTTGAAGAGGGGTTTTCTTTTTTTAGATTCAATTGGTTAGATTAGGATTTCTCCTAAACGGACCTTCCCAGTTGGAAGGCCCGACTATAAACAAGTCATGACACAATGGTTCTAGACCAGGTACTTGGGGGACTATGCCATGCTGTACCTGGGACTTTTTAAATAAAACTGCATGGCTCAATGTAGATTCCCCTTCAGCAGACTGGTACAGCAGGAATCTCATCCATGCCCTCCACCTGGCTACCTTGTGATAATGTGTATCACATTCAATGAAATTACTGCTGACTGTTGTGACCCTCACTGTGTCTGTTTTGCAAAATGCCAATAAACATGTTTAAGAAAGAAAAAAGGCAGAGGAAATAGATCCATCAAAATAAACATTACATCGGGTATCTGACTTTTTCTTTGAGCCATTGACCTCTCTGGACTGATTTGTTGACATTTTCCTAGTGCTTCAGACCGATTCCTTTCAGCAACTCCTAGTGAGAGTCCTGAAGTTCTATAATAAGCACTTTCCTAGTTTAAATTTTTGATTAAAAAAATCTGTTTAAATTCCTGAGGTTGCCTACTTAAAATCCCTTTTTTTTTTTTTTTTGATAAACAAATTTTTATTGTGTTTTGCGGCATAAAGAACAGTATCAAGAATTGTATACAGCAGTGCATTAAACAAGGCATCAGTAACTTCAATCGGGGAAGCATCAATAAACAATTGCAAAGACCCTCCCATTCTCCCCCATCCTCCGTCCCCACCCTCTGCGCCCCCACCCCTCAAACCAGGCCCCCCAGCCATTTCCCCCATATCTTGCGGAATTTTTTGGGGCAGCCCCGTGCAGCATATAACGACCGCTCCTGGGCCGCACACCAATCCACCCCTCTACTCCAGGTAGCCACTCTGGGCGGGTCCGGCTGTGACCACACTGCCGCTATATCTTAGCCACCATAAGGGCAGTGGCGAGGAAGTACTTCTCGTTACGGGACCCGTCCATCCCGTCCATGATGCCCAGCAGGGCCATTCTAGGCTCGTGGGGAACCTCCCATCCCAGGACCTCCGCTAACTCGGCTTCGATCGCTGCCCAGTAGTCCTCCAGACGGGAACAAGACCACACCATATGGAAAAAATCCACCGGAGCCACCCCACAACGAGTGCAGGAGGCGTCCACACGGAGGCCCGCCCGATACAGGCGGTCCTGAGTCAGATAGGCAGTGTGGAGGTAGTAGATTTGGATGAGCCGCAGCCTAGCGGAGGTGGTAAACGACCGAGGGCCCATAAGAGCGTCCCTCCAGTCCGCCTCATCCAGGGGTCCCACCCAGGCCTCCCATCGCTGTTTGAGCCCGCTCCAGTCCACCGGGGTATTGTTAATCAGGGATTTATAAATGCGGGATATACCCCCCTTTCCCAGATACCCCAACATCACCTGAGCCTCAGGTGGGCTATGGGAAGGCAGCCTGGAGTCCAGACGGACGTGAGCCCGGACCGCGTGGCGCAATTGAAGGTAGCGGTAGAATTGGGAGGGCTGCAGCGAGAAGCGGGTCTGAAGCTCCTGGAAGGAACACATGCGGCTCCCACGCCATAAATCGCCCAGACAGGAGATACCAAGAAGATCCCACTGCCGAAAGCCCGCTAGTCCCACCACCTCCCGCAGCCATGTCCCGTGCCAAAGCGGAGTGAGTTGCGTGGACGTCCCCGACCATCTAGTGTGCCGCAGGGCCGCGCGCCACGCGAGAAAGGGAGCCCGCACGACGCCGGGGAGTGACAGGGGGACCGTTGTGCCATAGAGCATGTTTTGGATGGAGGAGAACCCGAGACAGTGCACTTCGAGTCGATAAGCCGGGTCGCCCCAGCCCCCCGAGAACCAATCATGGATCACCAGTAGCTGGGTGGCCAGATAATAAAGATAGAGGTTAGTCATGCTCAGGCCGCCGTCATAGGAGGGGACCCTGCATCGATCCAAGGCCAGCCGAGGTCTACCGCCGCCCCAGAGGAATTTGGTCACCATTTTATCCAGTTCTCGGAACCACGGGCGCGGAAAAGGGCATGGAGTGTTTTGTAGCATGTAAAGAAACTTGGGGAGGATAATCATCTTATATAGAGCGACTCTCCCTAGCGGATTCAATGGGAGGGACTGCCACCGGAGCATATCTGATCTGGTTTTGTTGACTACTGGAGCCACATTGAGGGCCCAGCAGAGTTCCGGAAGGAGGGTGACCCAAATCCCCAGGTACTTAAAGGAGAGTCTCCGGATGGGAATATCCGATTGCCAGTCGAAACATTCCCGCGACGGGTGTAGCGGGACTAGAACAGATTTTTTGGGGTTCAGATGAAGACCCGACGCTTGGCCAAACCGATGGAAGATCTGGCGGACCAGGGGTCCCGAGGTCGCTGGATCTGAAAGATAGAGGAGGGCATCGTCCACGTATAGGACGATCTTGTCGGGGGCCACATCTGGCCTTCCCATCCGCGAAGCACAGGATCCGCGAATCAGCACCGCCAGGGGTTCCATCGCCAGAGCGAAAAGGAGGGGCGAGAGCGGACATCCCTGGCGCGTCCCCCGACCTATGGGAAACTGGCGAGATAGAGCCCCATTGACCAACACACGGGCCCGCGGGTGCGCATATAGGACCGTTACCATGGCACGGAACCGGGGACCGAAGCCCATACGCTCCAGGACGTCACTTGAGTACGCCCATCCCACGGAATCGAAGGCCTTTTCAAAGTCGACCAAGAGGAGGGCCAGATAGGGGGAAAGGCGGCCGCGGTGCGCCATCGCGAGGTGGAGGCGCCGCAGGCAGTGTCTGGTCCCCCGCTCCGGCATAAAGCCACATTGATCCGGGTGGACCAGGGAGGCGAGCGATGGGCGTAACCGCTGCGCCAGGACCGTGGCATAGATTTTGAGTTCGGTGTTAATAAGGGATATCGGCCGGTAGTCGGAGCAGGACCGCGAGGGAGGCTGTGTCTTGGGAGGGCAACTATGGTTGCTGTGTCCGTTTCAGGCCGGAACGAACCCGTCTCCACCACGGCCGCAAAGAGGTCCCGAAGCCTCTGGGCCAGAGTCTCACGATAGTGAGCGTAGTACTCCTGGGGGAACCAGTCGGGTCCCGGGGTCTTCCCAGGTGCCAGGCGGCCGATCGCCTCTTCAATCTCCTGCAGCTCGATCGGCGAATCAAGGGTCTCAGAAACCTCAGGCTGCAGCCGCGCAAGCGTCGCCCCGCTCGTCCCCAGCAACTCCTCTAGGGAGAGCGTAGACGGTACAGCTGGGAATAAGAGTCAGCGAACGCCTGGGCTATCGCCACCGAGGCCGTGTGGACGCCACCCGCAGGGTCCGCGATGGCCGGAATGATCCTGCCTGCCCGGGGATAGGTCGCCAGGCGGTGGAGAAGAGTGCCGTTTTTGTCTCCCCAACCGTACACCCGGGCCACCGAGGAGCGCCATAGAACCTTCGCTGCTTCCAGGGAGTGTAGGCAAATCTCTTCCCGCAGGAAGGCCAAGCGACGAGACCGTGCGGCATCATCCAAGTCCCCCAGACTACGCTCCAGTTCCAAGGCTTGGGCCTCGCATTCCGCGAGCTTCTGGGATTGAGCCCGCCGTTGGCGTTGCAGATGCCCTTTAGCGGCGCCCCGAACAGTCGCCTTGCCGGCCTCCCACAGGACGGCAGGGGAGATGACAGAGCCCTCATTGTGAGAGTAATAGTCGGCTATCTCGCCCCGACCGCCTTCTGAAAATCCTTGTCGTGGAGGAACCAGGCGTTCAAACGCCACATAGGACTGGCAGAAAGGGGGGGGGGGGGCCGAGAGCGAGGAGCACTGGCGAGTGGTCCGAAAGGCCCCTCGGGAGAATGCGCACATCCCGCACCCCCGCGCAATGGGTGGATGGTACGAAGATGAGGTCGATCCGGGCATGGGAGTGATGGGCCGCCGACGTGTGAGTGTATTGGCGCGGGTGCCAGATCCTCCAGACATCGCAGAGGCCCTGCGATTCAGCCCAGGATGAGAGCTGTTTTGCACGGGCGACGCGGGTCAGGGAGACCGGGCCCGTCGAGTCCAGGTTCGGCGAGTAGACAGCGTTGAAATCTCCGCCGAGAATGAGGGAGCCCGCCGGAAGTGTCGGAAGGAGACCCGCTGCGTGGGAGAGGGCCGACGGCAAGAGGGATGGCGCCGCGTAAAGGGACATCAGGGTAAGGGGCCGCCCCTCCAGATTGCCAGAAACCACCACTACCATACCTTGGGGGTCCAAATGCACCCGGGTCAGGACAAAGGGGAAGGACTTGCGAAGCAAAATGGCCACCCCTCGGGATCCCCGTGCAAAACCTGAGTGCCATACCCTGTCATAACCGTAGCGGCCAAGGAAGGGGCAGTTGTTACCCAACAGGTGAGTCTCCTGGAGGAGGAGCACATCGATCTCTGCACGTTGCGCATATTTGAGGACCGCCATGCGTTTGAAACGGTCCAGAAGACCATTGACGTTCCAGGATAGTATGCGCATGGCGGCCCTAGGGACAGGTGGGTCATCCATAGTCGATGACAGAAGAGGGGGCCAGTGGAGGCGCGTCTGAGCAGGGTCCTAAAGAGGAAGGACAGCGGAGCATCGGGTGAGAGAGCAGGACAAACATTACATGATACCTTAGCACAACAGATAAGAGGGAGTCATCCCCCACCAACAAAATCTCCCCAACGAGGAAGAAACAACCCCAAACCAACCCCACCCCCACCCTATACTTCGAAAACGGAAGCATCTGTCGCCTGAACCAAATGGAAGAACCACCAAGCTAAAACGCTTGGGCGTGAGCGCTAGTGGACCCCTGATACATCAAAAGTCAAGCCTGATTTACCTGCCCTGGCCAAGAGCAACACTGACAGCGGAGCATTCCACCCCCCCGCCCAGGCACCCCCCACCCCCCCTCCCCAAAAAGAGGCAAAGTCAAATGTTAGGGCTGCGAGAGAGGTCCGAAGTGTCCACCAACTCGGCCAGGTGGGTTGCAGGGCCCGTGAGCCGGGGCGACGCGGCCCGCGGCCAATCCGCCGCGGGACTGGCGTGTGCGGCCGAGGAGGCAGAGGAGGTTCTCGATCCCTGGCGTGGCCGCTCCCCAGAGCGCGTGGTGATCGCCTCCCCCGTCGTGCGCTCCCGGGGTACTGTGCGATGCCGCCGACGGGTCTTCGATGTCCGGGGTCTCCCCCGTCCCCCCCCCCGCGCACCCGGAGGCGATCCGCGCCCAGAGCGCTGCAGGGGGTGCTCCTCCGTCAACCAGGTCCAGGCTGCCCGCGGGGTATTGAAGAAAAGTCTTTTGCTGGAAGACGACCCGGAGGCGGGCCGGGAACTGGAGCTGGTATTGGAGTCCCAGGGAGCGCAGCTTTTGTTTCACTTCAGTGTAGGAGCGACGCAGCTCTTGGACTTCGCGGGTGTAGTCCGGGAATACCATGATCTTGTGGTTTTGGTAGTGGAGGGCGCCTGTGCGCCGGGCTTCGCGGAGAATGGCATCTCGGTCACGGAAATTTAAGAGCTTGAGGATGAACGGTCGGGGTGGTGCCCCGGGGGGCCTGGGGGCCAGGGAGCGGTGGGCTCTCTCCACCACGAAAGAAGCAGACAGGCTGTCCGCCGGCATCCAGGACCGGAACCAGCGCTCCATGAAGTCGTCCGCCCGGCCCGATTCAACTCCCTCCGGGAATCCCACTAAGCGCAGGTTGCTGCGCCGAGCGCAATTTTCTGCATCCTCGACCCGGCGGTGTAGCTCCTTGGAGTGGGTGGTCAGCTCCCGAACCTGATCTTGTAGATGGCGGATGTCATCCTCAGCCGTGGATATCCGGGACTCGGCTTCCGAAATGCGGGCGGTGGCATTCCTCAGATCCTGCCGGAGAAGAGCGACGTCCACTTTGACCTTTCCCACCATGCCCTCGAGAGAGAGGTGCGGGATGAGTTGATGGCCTGCAGGATGGCAGCCAGTTCTGTAGCGGGGGCCGGGACCTGTTCGCCCGTGGGGCTGGGCCCCTTGACGGAGGTCGTGAATTTGTCCATCCTGGTTTGGGTGGCCCAGGACGCCGGCTTGGCGGCCCTGTCCTTACCCATTTCTGGGGTGGCCGTCAGCGGAGGAGGGCAAGGGGCCGGCGACACACCAGCGGGACCGCAACGGGCGCTCGAGCCGCCGCGGGACCAGCAGGAGGTCCGGCCGGGAGGTCCCGCGGCTGGAAACGGCTGGGCACCACCAGCCTCAACGGTCAAGCCCCGCCGGGCATCTCAGCGGGACCGCCCGTCCAGCCCCTGGTCGCAGGGGCACCCGCAGGCTCCCCTCAACAAAGCGAGGTCCAGCGATATAGTTCCTAGTTCCAGGCCACCGGTCCGCCACTCGGGTGGCCCCCCAGCCGGTAGTCGCAAGGCCGCAGCCTCTGTCGCAGCCCACCTCTCCAGGGGGACAGTTCGCCAGTTCAGTCTCCCCGCGGTCCCCAGGGTGGGGGGCACAGAGCCACTCGTCGGGGTCCTCAGCCGGGGGCCCAAGCGATAGAAGGGGGGGGGAGGGGGGGACAGCACACACACCCCCCGGCCGCCGATATGCGGCCCGAATCAGGGAGGGCCCCCCGCACCCGGAGTCCGCAATCAGTCTTGGGCCGATGGAGCCGGTTCCGCGCTGCAGCCAGGAGGAGAAGGGGGGGGGCTGGGGGCCCGGGCCCCCCGGCCGCCGACGTACGGCCCAATGGGGGGGGGGGGGACTCCCCTGCACACCCAACCCCACAGTTGCCCCGGTGAAGCAGTCGCAGCCAGCCGCACTCACCGCCTGATCCGCCGCTCTGTGTTGCTTGGGGGGATCCGTCCCAGCACTCCCGGGGCTCCGGACAGGAAACAGCGAAGCAGGGCAGCACCCGGCCAGCGCCAGCAGCACCCGCGGCAGCCCCGCGGCCGCCGCGTCCTCAGCTTCAGCAGGATCAGGCCTGCGCCCCTCGTGGGCGCCGCAGGCTAAATTTCCCAGCTCGCCCGAGCCGCGGCTCCACAGCCGCCACTATCCGCCGTCGGTCCGGTTCCGCAACGGCTAGGCAGGCTCCCGATGCCCGCAGCGCCCCAGGATTCGGTGTGGTGCAGCAGGGCAGCTTCACAGGCCCCCGCACTCCGAGCGAACCGGCCAGGGCAGACCAGGAGAGGAGTCAGCAGGATTTGCGGGGACCGATGCCGGGAGCCTCAGTGAAAGGCTTCCATGACGGTCAAGCGCCACCTAGCGCTCCCCTAAAATCCCTTATTAGCAATGTTAACACTGCTACATCTGAGTACTACTGGACCCCAACAACATCTGACATTGATTTTTAATTTGCTAAAGGATCCCTGGAGTAAACATTTCTAATAAGGGATTTTCATTTGGGCAAATTTAACTGATTTGTAGATCGTACAAGAAAATGCTATCAAGAGCTCCCTCCATTAAAGAGATTGAGTCTTCCTCGATGTATTTATATTCCGGGCATGGACTCTGATGAAATATGCCACAGACTTTCTTTGGGTGAGAGTGCTTTAACAAAGATTTAATAGCTTTCCTTTATTGTTACAGAGGCTACAGTAGTAGTAGGTCCTTGTGCCAGCTCCCCCTGTGACAGTTCTCCTGTCCAGCTTGTCCTCAGTCCGTTACCCTCTGCTGCCTGTCTACCTGCTGCAATCTGTTTGTGCCTCCTCTGCCATTTTTTTGCTCTGTTTTGCCTTTTCTGCTCTTTTTTTTCTGCCCTGTTTTGCCTTTTCTAATCGTTTTTCTGCCCTCGGTTTTGCCTCCTCTGCTAGTTTTTCTGCCCTCTGTTGCCTTCTTTGCTCGTTTTTCTACCCTCTGTTTTGCCTTTTATGCCCTTTGTTTTGCTTTTTCTGCTAGGTTTTCTGCCCTCTGTTTTGACTTTTACTGCCCTTTTCTTTCCGCTATTTCCTCAAGACATTACTTTTCAACGGAGATCTCTCACCGCAGCACACTGATTATCCCATTGGTGACAGTGCCGCGTTCTACAAATGCCGATTGAGTAGTAAAATAAGTGGTTAACCTCTCGAGTAATTGTATGCATGAGTTAGGAAGTTGAGTAAGTCTATTAATTGAGAAAAGCTTCTTAGCTCCTTAACAGCCTCTGGTGCCAAAATGTATCACCTCATTACATATGGCGTGCCATGGTGGGACCATGACTTCATCTCTACTTACATGTTTTCCTATAGCACTAGATATCCCACTTTGCAAGAAGCATTATAAAATTCTGCATTCGTTTTTCTGTACCTTAAATATTTTTATGGCTACTTTGTCTTTGAGATCAATTTTTGTAACATTTGCAGTTCATTTAACTTGACTACGGTTGATAAATAATTTTGAAAAACAGCAAAGGCACTAGATGGTGCGGTTCTAGGTGTGGTATGTTAGCAACCATTTACCATGTGCTTTTATTAGAGCAATTCTTGTGTTTGGTGATAGCTTCTCATTCAGTCTCTTTGGAAAAATGTTGATTTCCTATAATAAAGCTCAAAATACATGGAAATTTCCAGTCACCAGAAATCCATCATGAATCTTCAACATAAATTATGTAGAGGGGGATTGAGTAAATCATGTATTCAGTCTGTTGCACCTGCCTGTCCCATTCTGACCTGGGTCTCATGTTTCTCTTTCAGACAATTTCCTGCCCTGCTCATGGATGCGATATCTTAGTTGATGACAATACTGTTATGTAAGTTCATAGCCATATCATGTCTTCAGCTCATGCCGTGGAATTTTTGCTTGAAACCTGAGTAGTATCAATATCCCTTGTTCAGTTTTGTACTGTAGGGCTCTTTGCTATGATGTACCGTCACTACATCACATGCCTGCTGATTCTTTACTCATCTATGTCTCCCCTACTTTCTTCTGTTTCTGAAGTTCACATGCACTGTAAGTTCTTGTTGCTCTGTCTGGCGCTGATACAGACGTCCCACTCTTCATTGCTTACAGTTGAAATTTAGTCTTGCTATTAATAAATGCGGTCATATGCCATGTGAATTGACAATGCAGAAGAGACCCAAAATTAAACTGTACCTTGACATCACATCCTCTTAACTGTTAGCTGTTAACTTGGCCCTCCATCCATGTTGTCTATGTTCATTGTCAGTCAGTGACTCCCAAACATACATTACTCAGCCCAATTAATCTGTTTTCACTCAGACCAATTAACTTATTATTTCCTTCTTTTTCCAGGCGTTTGATCACAGATTCAAAAGTTAAATTAAAGTATCAGCATTTAATAACCAATAGTTTTGTAGAGGTAAGTTTATTTTTGTCTCAGATTTGTTTCTTCTCCCAAGGGTACAGCTTGGATATTGTCAAACTGGTTTGTTTAGACCGATTACTTCCCTGCCGTACATATGTAGGAGTTGGCAATAATGTGAGGCATGATTTCATTTACCATCAACCTTCAGTTAAATGCTGTCCCCTTTTACGCAGAATGATGTCAGTTAAGATTTCTTTTGGGGGGGGGGGTGAGTGGGTGGTGGAAGAGTGGGAATATTTGATATCTGTTGAAGTTGTGCTTGTTTGTTTTGTTTTTTTTCTTTCTCCGTACGTGTGAAATGTCTGTCTGCCTGGCTGGCAGTCCTCTTAGAACACCCTGTGCTCTTATCTGGACCCTCAATATTGTCCAAACCAGGCTAACCTTTACTATTGAATCACTATATTCATTCTCACTTCAGATGTTGACTTTAAAAGTGGTGTTCTCTGTACCCATTAGATCATTACGCCAAATTAGAGAACTTCTGATACTATCAATAGAAGAACCTCACATTCAAGTGGACAGGCGGAATTTGCCTTGCACAAATCCATGCTTCCTTCTGAAGGGGGTCTCATCCTTTCACCTCAGGCAGTTAAGCTTCCAACATTCTTCCCAAAACTCTTCAAGAACAGTTGCCTTCCTTTGATGCTAAACCTGCACTTAGTACTACTTAATACAGAAAGCAAAAAGCTTTTCTTCCGTTTTCCACACTTGATTCTCCCAGTATCTTGCTAGATGAATTGTAAGATTAATCAGTCTCTTATGAATGGGCAAAGCGAGCAGTCACCTACATGGCTCATGCTCTCTTGATGCACAAACAAGGGGGTTACTGTGGCCTTTCTTGATAGAATTCCTCAGTTGTATATTTGCAAGTTGGCCACTTGGTCATTTCTGCATGCTTTCACTATACACTACAATGTTGACTTCTACGTTAAGAGAGAAACTCCAGTGGATCTAGCAGTGTTAAACTTTATTTGCTACAGCAACTAATACTTTGCAATAGTATCAGCCTTATGTGGATGGGCTCTGCTTGTGAAGAACAAGAGCTTAAAAACTGTTCCGAAGGTGATATCCACGCTAAGGTATTTTGAGACATGCAGAAGGTTCTAGTGGTGACCTTTTGTCCAAATCAGTTTTATTTTTCAGTATTAGTAGAAACCCTCACCCCAAACTTTGATCTCTTCCCTCATCCCCAACCTGTTATCTCTTCCCCTGCACCCAATTTCGCCCCTTCACCCCCTTGCAGATGACTCTGCAGTTAGAGTTCTCTGTCCTTTGACGATTTTTTATGCTGGACTGTTTGTCAATGGTACTGGGGAAGTTTCATGTTTTTCATTAAACTGCTATAAAGTTCATACAGTGCACCAGGGCTTTGGATTTGTGTCTAGCCTCCGGTGAATAAAGTTAATCCCCTGTTCTGGTCTCTTTGTGGCGTATCATTTTTGTTGCATCTTCTTTTGCCATGCCTCTTATCTAGGTGGATTCATGTTCGTTATACTTAGTGGTTGTTCGTGCCTATACAAATTCTCGATCATGTTTTTATGTCCCTGTATGCCATTTTGAACAGCTTTTGAAGCCGTTCTTTCTTATTAGGAATCCTCATCCAGTTTGAGATGTACATTTTGAGCTGTCCTTGTTTTGCTTGAGCTGATGCTACAAGCTATCCTGGAATAGATTTTCTTTTGACTGCCTTTATTTATAGGGCCCTAGTTGCACTCTTTCCGTTGGGGAGCCGTACCTGTTCTGGTACTAATTTTTCTTTCTCTTTATATGATTTTGTCCATCTTCAGTTATCTGCTCTTATGTATGTTGTTAGTTTTTAGAGCATGCAAATATCCATAATAGTCTTAGCTTTAGACTATCCAAACGTAGTTTTATCAGAGTCAAAATAAATGTTTCTTAAACGTTTTTTTCCTGAAGATCATTTAACTGCTGATACATCTAAGCCTCTGGGGCAGTATATGCCACATGTAGGCAGCCAGATAAAAAATGACTATTTGCTGGACCAATTTTTTTCTGATCCTAATAAGGGACAATAGACACTCAATTGAAGAGCTAAAGTCCCTCACAGGAACATGTTGGGAGACCAAATAATTCATGAATACTGACACAGTACTGTAAATAATTTAAATCATTTGCATAATGTCTTGAAAATGATTCTCTTGAAGTGCAGCTAATACAGCTGGATCAGCTAACAGTTTACAGAAGCATACCGAGGCAGGTTAAGCATCTACCTCTCAGCCATATTCTGCATTATTTGAAGTTTGTGTAAAGTGCCCTTAGGAACCCCTAATTAAACGGTATTATACTAGTCTGAGCAAGAGCGCGCAGCTCCTCTAATTACTGTCAATCTATCCTTTTCTGGAAACATTGAGAGTATTTTCCTCAACACTCTCAGATGACAGACGCGGTAGGTGTTAACTTAGAAATGTGTTTTACCATCCAGTTTTCATCAAAACTAATTCCAAGATTTTTAATGCATTTCACGTGTAATATACAATCACCAAGTATTGAAGGCCACTACTCTTTCATCCGTACCATGCGGTCACCTCCTTAAATCACAACTTCCCTTTTTGTTAGAGAGTAACTTGTGAAAATGGTGGGTCATACATGCTACCACATTGATAGCATTGGTGAAATCAAGAGCTGTGCCTTCCTTCTTTTATTCTAGCCAAGCCCTTCATTTTTTTGGTAAAAAGTTCAGACGTCTCTTTAACTAGTCTAAATGTTACATACTTCCAAAGGACTTTGCTGACTAGTGAACGGCCTTGCTCTTCTAGAAGCAAATATTTAAATGAAATTGTTCCCCTAATTGGACAGTTCCCTGCTTTCTTAGGTGCAGTTTTAGAAATTGCCCAGTATACAAGCATCTAAGTGCATGAGATTGGGGCTATGCCAGTGGCTAGTCTTTCATGTGTTCTTGAACTTTTGCTGGGAAGGAGTCAGTTACTACTACTGTATTCTATATCTATTACTTTTTGTATGGTTGTGCCCCATAATCCCCTTGGATGCGATTTTGTTGCCAGGGCTTAATGATAAATGTGGATCTCCTTTCATTCTGGATTAAGGTGCTTTGCAGTCAACACCTCCCAAGTAGGGAGGATGTACCAATAAGTACTTGTTTCTGAACAGAGAAACTACCACAGCAGTACAGCTGGTGTGCAAAATTACTTCTCCGCCTATACTTTGGAATAGCGCAGGCTAGAAATTGAGACCGTGATGGTGAGAGCAATTCCCTCAAGCCCCTGTCAACATAATGTGCTTTCTGAATTTGGACCGGCTTCTTTGACCTGTACATTATTTTATCAAATTGAATATAGAAAATACCCTTCTTTAACACATATTTAATTTCTTTCGGTTAAGAGCAGCAGTGCCAAATTGAAAAGCATGGGCATGTTAAGTGAAGGGACGCTAGAAAAAGCTGCTGTCTGGCTGGGTTCTCAATGGATTATGTGAAGAGGGTGATAAAGGGGAGTGGTTGCATGAAAGTTTTAGACAAAAATTAAACTTGAAAAATAATTGTAAACAATCTTCTCTCTTCAGAACACTGAAAATTATGAGTTTGGGACTTTGGAAATGTTTTCTCACTATAACCTCTCACCTGTGCTTGATGCTTCCACCACAACTTTCTCATTAGCTGTTCTTCTTTTAGTGCAATCGACTTCTAAAATGGTGTCCTGCTCCAGACTGCCACCACGTGGTGAAAGTTCAGTATCCTGATGCAAAACCCGTTCGATGCAAATGTGGACGCCAGTTTTGGTAGGTGGAGTTTGTGTGCCCCATAAGTTAAAAATAATTACAGTAACTCAAGAACAATAAGTCCAGTTCTGACTTCAGTTACCAAAGGTCCAAGTTCTTAACAAGTTGAGTACTAGTAAATATCAAATGGCTTGGGGGCTAAAATGAGATCAGTTGGGAGAAGACTGCTTCAACTTCCATTCCATGTACTTTATACATAGTACATAGGTTAACAATTAAAGAACGTTGAAAGTTAGGATAGACTGACTATAAAACAGAGTGGATACTCTCAAATAGGTTACTGAAATTTCAGCTCCAAGCCAGTGCTTACTTTGATGGTTTCAGCCTTCATCCATCTACTGTGAATGCATGCTGTAATCTTTGATCCTTATGAGCCAGAACTTTTCAAGAGCACCTGTTTATAAGAGAAGCCAATCTAGGGTGCGTTGATATTAGTTGCAGCTTAAGTTACAGTTAAGTTGTACCAGTGGAAGGCTCCTTTTGAAAAACTGTTAAACCTGTGTCCCATGATAAGAAATGCTCACCTTTTAATGTACTGCCAGCTTAAGTGATGACTCTTTGTGCCTCTGTGTTGGTTGTTTATCACATTTGAGTCCTGCTTATGCTTCTGGATTACATTCCAATTTAGACAACACCTTTGTATGGTAATTAATCCCCAGAAGTGTTTTGCAGGATACAATCTTGTATATTCACAGGCTGTACATTATTTCATCTAGTCAGTGATGTCCAGAAGTGTTTATTCACAAACTGTTAGAGCTCTTTTCAGAGGGCCACAGTGCAAGCAGGGTTTACTGGGCCCAACTGTGGGAAGGGGGACAGGCAGGGGTGTGGGCGCCTTTTACTCCTGATGTCTTCGGGCTGGTCTTGTGAGCAACTGGATCAAGTACCCAGCCTGCGCTTGACTCTCAGTGGTAGCGTGAGTTAAGCAGCCCAAGGCTACTCTGGAAGGAGATTGGCATTAGAGGAACTCAGGTTCACAACTCGACGTATGTTCAGCAACCCTAATAAATAAATGGCCAGACAAATTCAACCTTTTATCAAAAGTATTATTGATATACACAAAGTAAAATATGGTACACAAAGTGCCCTCAGTCTACAGTCTTGGTTACAGCTTCTCCACACTGGTGTACACCTTTAGTTTACCAATTGGGGAGTTTCAAGCCCCTCTTTCACAATGCACCCAGACGCAAATGTGATATAGTGTCAGTCTTTGTAATTTGTGTTCTGGGGATTGCCCATGATTAAGTGCTCACTCCTTTGTTGTGCATGTGCTCCAAAGAGCTGTCCATCATAGCACCAGTATTTCTGTACCTAATAGCCCCACACACAGGCCATGGGAGTGACAAGGGGCTCACATCTGGATGTTAGCCTCACTGATGTGTATCAAAAGGTTACAAAGGCCTTCAGTTTTACACTTTGTGACTCTTATCAGCCAAATCTCCTTCCGGACCATGCCCCTTTCACCTATAACCTCTTTCAGAATCAATAAGCTTGGCTGAAGTGTACTAAAGAGCCTGGCACTTCCATCAGGGTATGTACCACCAAGTGCTCCTTCAGCAGAACCCTGGGGATTCCACCAGGAAACCGCAGGCCTTCATGTATTGTACCCCTCAGACGTCTATGCATCTTTAACAGTGTATGTAAATATGGGTGTAACCACTCATGTGCAGTACCAGCGCGCTGCACACAAGCCCATATACTCTCCTTGTGCTGTTGCTCTCACAGGCTCACACACATACCTGTGAGGTGCTCTCAGACTTGCGCTGTCCCAGTGTTACAGTAGCACTCATTGGCTCACGCACATACCTGTCAGCACATTCCAGCTTGCATATAATCTCCCCACATCTTCCAAAAGTGAGCGAAGCACATAGTAACCAAACTTCTTTGAGTGGGCCATTCTCTTGACAAATATCAGAAGGCTTGATCACACTAGGATAACTCTCTATAAAAACAATATGCTGAGACCATCGTCCTCCTACTACTCTGGTAAAGATGGTAGCCCTCCACCACTATGAAGGTAGCTCATGGTGCACCTCTCCATGTCTAACCAGATCCCATTCCATGAGACCGGCTTAGGTCCTAGTGAACATGCTCATGACCAGTAATCATTACCAAAGATCTTCTGATACCACCACAGTTGCATTCAGGGCAGGGTTTCACATCTACTACCATGTGAGGAACTTCTCTGTCCCATGCAAACGTTTTCCTCTTGTATGTTGACCTAGACTGAGTCCTTATGACCTATTATGACGTTAGCGGTAAACCCAGAATGCCCTGTAAAGTAACCTCCATTTTAGAGGCTTTTTTCTGCCAGTTAGTTTGGTATGCTGAGAGAGTTCAGAGAAGTCGTCAAAAGGTGGTCAAAGAATTGGCGAAAAAATGAGTAACCAGGGTTGTCGCTGGAATAAGGATTTAGATTTTTCTAGGGGGTCTCAAACAAAATCAAAGAAGGGTATATATTGGGGGATTGTGTCCCGAGAATCATGGACTTCATCATGATGTTTTTGTAGGAATTAAGGCAGAAAATCGCGCTTATGCTACAATATGAACACCCGGTATGCATGTTCTGCCTCCCAAGAGATAAGTTTGAAGACTGCTATACTTGTTTGCTTTTCTTTTTTAAATGAAAGACCTTAATACACAGGGATAACATTTTGTTGGTGCACTGGGCCACAGTTGCATAGAAGGCTAATAAGACGGGTAGTCTGCATTAGACACAAAAGAATGCTCCATTGATGGGAATTGGGTTTTCAGAGAAGAAAGATTAATGCCTCGGAGTAGTGTTAGGGAGGACACCAAGTATATTCATACCAGGCAGATTCAGACCTTGATGAAGTTTCCTCATACAATGTCAGAGGTCATGGATCTCCTTCAAAGAAGTCTAACATTAAGTCTACGGTTCCCCAAAGTATTTTCCAGTGTTGTCAATCCTCTTTCAGCGCAGTTGAATAGTTTTCATTAAACCCGCAGCTTCAAAAGTGGATACCCCCGGTACTGAGAATAAATACAGAACACCTCCCCAGAACCCACACATCCTATTTTCATGTGGAGCCTTACTCCCTTGTAGTCTCTACTACAAAGAGGGTGCGGTTTTCAGCTACACCAGTGCTTCCACTACACACGAGATAGTATGAGACTAGAAGTTGGTGGAAGGGAGATTGAAATAGAAGCAGATAATCACTGTGCACAGCTAACTGAGTTACTCAATCGATATGTACATTAACAGCTGGATGACTTGGAAGGTTTGATAAAAATGCCTACCCAAGGAGCTCCAGAAAAGGGCAAAATCAGTTGTACAAAGGGAAAGCACTATTTCCAGTTGACATCTAGATTCCGCAATAGTCTCGGTTGACTCAGTAAGCAACTCGCACACAAACCTGTATTGCATAGGTTATGCATATTTGAGTTTAAACCAGCAAGCTCAGTCATAGATTATTTATGCCTTTTGCAGGCAGTCATTTATTTTGACTAGACTTAGATCTCACGCTGTAAGACATAAAGATAAAGAAGATTAAGTCAGCAAATGAAATGGTGTGCATTTTAGACAGAAGCACATATACAAGGGGTGGTTCTTCAGACCGAAGAGGACCGGGTAGACCCCATTTCAAAGACTTTCCACAATGACCCCATAACATTAGCAACAGTCGCATCAGAGTAAGCCCACTTTTCATGTAGAAGAAAAGAACAGAGGTCTTGCCACAAGAGTGACTGCCACCACTGCAAAATTACTTTATAATGCAGCCCCCTTAACACCCAACACCGGTTAGAGGCAGAATAATGGACTTCTCCAGTGCCGGTCCATAACACAGAATTGGCGGCTAATCAGACATGGTTATTGTATGGAATTCTTATGAAAACCACCAACAGTGAAGTCCGCATACCACAAGTCAAACTCCCAAAATTACAAAAAGGAGTTATTGTAGACTCTTCAACAGGATGTGGAAGAATGGTTCCAAAAAGATGTAATGGAAAAGTTTCATCTACAAAAGTCATACTGGTGTATTTTCATTATACTTTCTGATACTGAAGTAAGATCAAACTTTGCAACCAATACTAGACCTGTGATAAGAGTCCCTAAAACTCAAAGGTTCCAAATGACTACTCTTCAGGAGGTATAATATTCTTGGAGGATCACAGCTTCCTGGCGATGATAAATAGAGAGCTAACTTCCATATCTCGTGCCATGACGCACCAGAAGTATCTCTGCTTTGTATTGATGGTGGTGCATTACTAGTTCAATGTATTTATTACCTTTAGGCCTGGGGTCAACTCCACGAGTGTTTACCAAAGCATAGGCAGGCTCACCTGAGACGATAAGCCATTTATGTGCCCATTTACCTAGATGAGAGGTTGGTTAGACAAACGCATTCCATCAAAGCTAATTAAATATAATAACAGTGGTGAATCTGTCTCAGGTGAGCTTCATTCAATTGCAAGAAGTCCTTTACCTTCCCAAAAATGAAAGACATTCTTGGAAGCACACCCCACAGAGGTGATGGCCTACCCAAAATGAGGGTGTGGACCATGTAGAAGTAAATTTGCCTTTACCGAACATCATCCTCTTGGAGTGAGGACTGTCATGTTCCTGGGCTTGATGGCGTCATGACAAAAACAGTATTATAAAGGACAGACGTTTCTAATCGAGCAGTAGATATTCCTTAGACTCTGCCTGAGCATCTACGGCGTTGAATACTCCGCTTTCCACCTGTTCAAGTCTGGAGTTGTGTTTGTCTGCTCTTTGCTTCATGTGATCTAGCTTGGAGGTGAGTGCATCTAACTTCGCATCAATGGCTCTCAGGCTGATTTTAACTTCTAGCAGGGGTGTGGAATTTAATACAATATCTACTTGTCCATGGGGCAGGTTGCTTAATAAATCTACTTGTCCTGTAACAAAATCCACTTGTCCCTTTTGTGCCATGTAATGTGGCGACAAATTACGGCAGCAATCTCATTAAGCAAGAGTTCTGATAAAGCCTCTCTAATTATGCCAGAGCTTGTACCATAGTAGGGTTTGAATACTACCAATTCCCTTATGTTGCTATGGTTCTGCAGGTCTACATACTGGGGCTGAAGGTAGTGGTAAGCAATAGTTCAAGGGTTGGAATGCCCTTTTGAATCTGTGCAGACCTACTAACTTGCTTGTTTTAATGGTTTTCACCAACTCATTTCTAATCTTTTCCCATACTGAAAAAGGATGGAAATTTACTCCTGGCAGTGGCAGACGTAAAACTGCTTCAGGGTTGGTAAAGTGGTTGGAGGAAAAGTGAACTTGAAACATTCAGATTTTCACATGAGCAAATCTACACAAGCACATTTGCTCATGCTAAAATGCAGTTCACAAATATTTTCTAGGAGTACTATTTCTTGGCCTACTTCTGTAAATTCTTGTGAATTCACGGAGACTGTATATATGCACCTAACGCATGGATATATACCATGGATGCACTTTTGAGACGTTCTTTAATAATTGGGCCTATAATTAGGCCTGGGGTTAACCATGACCTTTTGTGTTTAGCAAAATTATGTGTCTCTCTCCTTCTCTCGGTCGATCAGCTGGCTTCACTGTGAGTTACAGTATTCTGCTCTATTACAAGGATTATATTGGCACACAAAGTAGTTTTGTTCAGTGCCTGGAACTGCTGTGGCAAGGTGTGCTTTTTGAGACCAAAAAACAGTTTTTTGCTCTTGCCAATGCTTGTTAGTATGGCGAGGGCCCTGCAGCTCCCACACAGATAAGGTTTTACAAAAACGATGCCTAAACAAGTCACGCATTGACAAAACCAAAAGCCTGACCACCAATTTCAGACCTACTGGCTTTGCCAATGCTTGTTTATATTTGTTTCCCACAATCGTATTTTAACTGGTTGCAATAATTTTCCATTATTGATATTTTTGGGAAATACAAGCATACATCAACGTTACTAAATGATGCTGGAATGATATGGTACCTAAAATCTTAAAAGTAGTTAAGCAAAATATTTTTTTCCTACTTGCATTTTTTTGTGAACATTTTATTTTGAAAGCAAAGAATTATCACTTTTGCTTTCAAGCTTCTGCAAATATTTGCATATAATCAGAGAGCATTCTGGGAGCATTATACATAGCCTCATATTACTAAACTTTGAAAACGTGTGTACATGTTTATTGTCTGGACAAGGTGCCCGAGCACCAGTGTGCTGAGGACTCACGCGCTGCAACGCTACTCTGGAGGCTGTGTCTATTGCTTTTAAAAACCCGTTTTGTATCTGTTATTATTTTTTTATCCCCTGTTTTTATCGTGGGTCTTTCCTGCCCCTTACCTGCACTATAATAGCTGAAGCACCGCTGCTTAGCGGGTCCGGGTTCTGTGGGTTCCTAGTTTGTTTGTTTTCGCCGCCATCTTAGGTGTGGTTTTGCCGCTTTGGAGGCGCCATACCGAGCGGTCTAGTGGTGCGGCTGTCTCCCGCCCGCCCTATTTAAATCTACACTCTAACGCGCAGCGGTGACTCGCAGCGGCTGCGCCTTCACTGCGCCTGAGTCGTGCCTGAGTCCTGCCTGTCTGCGCTCGTCAGCGCTGAGTCAGGGCTAAGGCAGGGCTCTATAGCTCTTTTCCCTCCGTGTTGTCTCTGAACCCTTTTATACGAATGTATTCTAGAACCGAGCTGCTTAGTCTTCGCGATTCTTCGCCCTGCACTCCTACACCGTTACACCCTCTTTCCGGCCCCTTTCAGTGCCCCGGGTGCGTTTTTAGACTCTCATCTCCCGCTTCCACCTCTGCTTATAGGATAGCCCCCCTAGGATGCCTAGACAGTATTGTTCCACCGCTGGTAAAATCTCAGGTCCCTTATGACTTTAAGGTTTGCTATCTCAATGTGAGGTCGTTGGTTAAACACCATTTGGACGTCCATAATCTACTTACGGAGGAAGCTCCTGACATTCTTTTTATGTCAGAGACATTGCTGCATGAGGAAGCTCTGGCAGCGGTTAATTTGGCTCTTCCTTCTGAGTATGCGATTTTTACCCACAATCGTAACTCGAGAGGCGGTGGCATTGCGGCTGCTGTTAAATCTTGCTACTCGTGTGTATGGAAGGATATGGACATAGCCGGCTGCGAAAGTGCCCATTTTTATATTTCTGTTAGTCATCATTTTACTTTCTCTGGGCTACTTATTTATCGGCCTCCGGGCCCGGACGCTGCCTTTAGGTCAGCTCTCCCTGAAGCTGTCAGCTCACTAGCCTTAAGGGCTGCCAACTTTAGTATTGTGGGCGATTTAATCTTCATTTCGATACTCCCCTTTCTCCTGCGGCCAGTAGCACTCTTGCCGACCTGGAGGCTCTCCAGCTATCTCAGCTGGTTAATCATCACACTCATGTTGGTGGGCACATTTTGGACCCTAGTTTTACCAATCTAACTTCGGCTAAAGTGCTGCCTCCCAGGCCTATGGCCTGGACTGATCACCATCTTATAGAGCTGCACCTCACGATTGAGGATTCTCCTCACAGAGCAATTGCGCCTGTGTCTCTTAGACGCCCTTGGAAAAAACTGAAGCTAGCCGATTTTCATCGGCTTCTTGGTTTATATGCTCCGGGCCCCTTTGCTGACGCTGAGTCGGGCTATGATCTTTTCTGTAGCTAGCTGACTGGAGCCTTAGACTGCCTGATCCCAATTGCTGAGAGTAAACGCCGACGCGCCGAATCCAGCCCCTGGTATGATGACTCACTTCGGCTCCTAAGAAAATCTTGCAAACAAGCTGAAAGAGCCTGGCGTAAGTCATATCTGCCTGATAGGAAAACGCTGTACCTTGTCAGGATTAAGAAATATCATAGAGCGGTCTGTAAAGCTCGGGCCGCTTACTTTTCTCGTGAATTTAACATCCGCACCAATCCTACTAAATTAATATTTAAGGTGCTTAAGGATCTTACAGCCAGTAGAGCCCCAGTCGCTGAGATCTGCTCTGCCCCGCATTGTGAGGGCCTGGCCGCCTTTTTTGTGGAAAAGGTGGAGGCCATTTACCGTTCTTTTCCTGGCTCATCCTCATCTTCGGAGAAGCTGGAATCTGGCCCGAAGAAAACCATGTCTTTGTGCTCTCTCCCAGAGCTCTCAATGGAGGATTTTAATAAAATTGCGGTGAAACTCAAATCTGGTTCACCAATGGATCCTCTACGGCCTGCCCAATTCAGAGAATCTGCTTCACTCTGTTTCCCTCCTTTATGCGACCTTGTCAATTTATCCCTGACGTCAGGCTTTTTGTCCCTGGTAGCTGGAAACAAGCCCAGGTGATGCCCATTTTAAAAAAACCTGCCCTGGACCCATCAAAATTGGAGAACTATCGTCCCATATCCCTTCTTCCATGGGTGGCAAAACTGACCGAGGCCCACGTCAATGCCATCCTATCCAACCATCTCCATTCTGCCAATATCTTAGACCCTTCGCAGAATGGCTTTCGACCTGGCCACAGCACTGAGACTGCGCTGCTCTCAATGGTCGATCACCTGCGAACTTAAGTTGATTCTGGTCAAACGGCGGCACTGGTGCTTCTTGACCTTAGTGCCGCGTTCGACACAGTCTCCCACACTGTTTTATTACAGCGTTTGGGTGAGGCAGGCGTCGACAACGTGGCACTTGAATGGTTCCGATCGTTTTTATCCGGTCGCACATTCAGGGTTGTCACTCCTCCCTTTCAATCTAAACCCTATCCTATTGCACAGGGTGTTCCGCAGGGGTCGGCTCTTAGCCCCACACTTTTCAATCTCTATGTGCAGCCGCTGGCTGCTGTCGCCAAGCGTTGGAACCTGACTATGGTGTCCTACGCTGACGACACGCAGCTGGCGGTTGCAATAAGTGGGACCTCCGACCTTGAGGCGGCTAAGTTTCGTGAGGGAATTAGCTCTGTGGCACGTTGGATGACAGACAATTGCCTGCAATTGAACGCCCAAAAAACCGAGGTGCTCATTGTTGGCAGGCAGAGTCATCTCTGGGGTGATCATTGGTGGCCATCTGAGCTCGGCCCAACCCCTTTCCCTGCCACAGAGGTTACAAACCCTAGGGATCTGGTTGGATTCTAAACTTAGTTTTGTCTCTCACACTAAGAAAACCGCTGCCACGTGCTTCGGGACTCTTCGTAGGCTCAGACCCACCCTACGCGAGTTCCCTTCTGCTGGGAGCTAATCTGGCCGAACTTTCCAGACTTCAACGCGTTCAAAACGCTGCCGCCAGGGCTCTGGTAGGCTTGCCGAGATTCTTTTCTGCCAAAAAAATCATCTATAAACTCCATTGGCTCCCTGTTGCTCAGAGGATTAAGTTTAAGTCTCTTTGCCTTTCGTTTAAAATTCTGAAGCACTCCTCTCCTCAGATCTTGGAGCATTTTATCTTGCCGTATGTACCCCCGCGGTCTCTAAGATCTTCAGGGCTCCATCTGGTCACAGTCCCGCGCTTCAAGAGGGCTAGGGCCGGTGGCCGCTCTTTCCGAGTGCTTGCTGCTAGGCTATGGAACTCTCTTCCTGTCCATATCCGCGCTACTGACGAACTTCTGGTCTTTAGGAAGGCCGTTAAAACCTTCCTTTTTCCTCCGGATTCCTAGAGTTGTTATGGTTGTGTCTTTGGTACTGCTTGTGTCCGGCTTTTTGTCCATTATAGCACCGGGACGCCCCTTTGCTGGGGCAGCTGCGCGCTCTACAAATCCGGTTAACTAACTATTGGAACCACCGTCAGACGTGCAGGCAGAGCTGACATTTACTTTTAGTGCTCACCCTAATAATAAAGGTTTTGCATTAATGAACCATATATACAAGTTTGAACAGTGTTAACACATGGACACACATATTACCTTAACTGTAGACAATGCCCTTCCTTGATCCATAATGTGGTATTGTAAACTGGCAGCTAAAGGGTTTGTGCTGTAGGGGGTTGGGCCTACTTGTCCCAAGGACAAAATAGACATTAAAACTTGTTGCCCTTGACCACAAACAATGTCCCGGGCATCGCGCTATAGGAATTCCACATCCCTGTTCTAGTAACAGTTTAATGTCTGCATCCTGCATATCGCCACTCGTCGTGGTCTCTGACGCGCGTTTGTTCTCGAAAGTGAGTTTAGGCTGCCTAGTGTCCTTCTTGTCCATGTTTGCCTCTTGAATCGACGTAGTGTTGGTGGGTGTGCCAAGGTTCTCACCACACATCGCCCACAGCACAGCATTATAGGCACCTCCACCCACTCTCCGTGTGCCCAAGTAGTAAACCTGTGTCCTGGTGGGTCGGCCACACCCCATGTCCTGCTTGGGGGCACGAGCTGGCCCTGACCTTGTAGGATTGCCTTGTGCGCTGTCTCTGGCCCGGTGCGTAACTGTCAGCTGATAATTCACGAGCCCTAGGTGGTCCTGATACACACTTTCTTCCCAGACCGAGGAGTCGGCAGTGAAATGAAGTATGGCATTTAGATGAAGGCAATTATAGTAAAGTAGCAACTGGCCTGTAATAGTTTCTATAACTGCGTAACTCATGGCCAGCTGTCACCCCTATCCCCCAGTTCCCACCGGGCGTGCAGTGTGCGATCGCACCACCCGGCCTCAAGCCACGCAGCCAGCCAGCACAACCAAGGACACGCGCAGGCCCGTGGTTTCCCTTTCCCATCAGCGTGTTATTCATGGGCCGCCGATGACTCTTTCGATACCTCTTGTCCAACCTGCTTCTCCATGTAACCCTAGAGGCCCATCCGGCATCTGCTTCCAGGTAATCCACGGCATGTATCTCGCACTGTTGGCCGCACAGCAGTTCTGTATTGCAGCACGCTCACCTGCAATCAAGTCTCAGCTCGGGCACGCAGATCTCCTTTTCCGTAGTAATATGCTGCATGGAGGATCAAGTTATGCAGCAAGGTTTTCATAGTTATATTAAAATATATATCTTAAAGTTTTTTATAGCGATAAACAGTTAAGGGTGCGCAAATGCATCCTAAATAAATTTAAACAACAAAGGAGAAAGTGAGACATGCAACCATTCACAGAAGGCAAGCACATGGTAACAAGAAGGAAAGGAAGGACAATAAAATACAATATGAATTGGGACCATGACATAGTAAGGGAGTGGATTTGTTATCCAAGGGGTAGAGACCGTAATATCTAAGCCAACTTCCTTAGACCTTGAAGAACTTCCAAGGACACCCTCTGTTTTATACGGAACTTACTCAGCAGCCATATAAAGATCCATCCTCGCCTTCCATTCGGCCATCACAAGAACCTCTGGTGCACTCCAATAGTGCGCCACATCTCTATTAACCACCACCATTCCCAGGTTGCAGAAAAGTTGCGGAAATGGAATATTCACATCGCCTGGGGCACCCAGTAAAATGTATTAAGGATCAAGAGGGATGACTGTTTCCAACACTTGCTGAGCTCCCTCACCATCTGATTAAAATGTCTGGATGGCTGGAAAGCCCCATAGCGTATGTATAAATTTACCTCTAATGTCCCCACAGCGTAGGCAGGCCAGGGAAGCTTCCCTCCCATGCAGTGCAGGCAGTCCCTATCACAATAAACCTGATGGAGTATCTTAAGTTAAATCTGGCACAGTCGTGATTTGATGGCCACTTCCCTCGGGTGCATCAGAGCCTCCCTGTCGACGTCCTCCAGTTCCCACATGTCAGTCTCCCATCTTTTCCTCAGCCTAGTCAGTGTCTGGCATATTATTCAGAGTCTTATAGGTGAGGGAAATGGTCTTTTGTTCTAGCTCCTCAAGTAACAACCTGCCCTTCAACGGGGGATATTCCGGTAAGTCCAGTTCTCCCAATCTTTCCGCATGGCACCACTGTGCATATTTGAAATACTTGATTTTGGTCCATGGAATTCTCCCATTGTAGGGACGAAAAGCGCATCAGTAGGTCAGTAGGTCCCAGGCCTCAAAGCCCCGGAGTTTCCCTATCTCGCGCAACCACACACCCTCCCAGACCGGCGTCTCCTGTGTTATCCTTCCTCCCCAGCCAATCCGTCTAGTGACTTTCTGCCATGCGTCCAACAGCACTTGTCGCGGGCAGTAGCTGTCTAACTCCTTTACAGCCATAAAGGTAATATAGACACGACTGGCCAGCAAACTGTTCACTCCAGTCTGTAGGTAGACTGATCTTGCTGTGTGATTAGCCAATCATTTATGACAGGCATATGTGCTTCCCAATAGTGTGCCCACATGTCTGGGAAAGAGCGATCCCACCATTGTAATGGTTGTGCTTCAGGGTTGCAAGCGCTATCCTAGGGTGACCACTGCACCACAGCAGAGTCCCAGATCACCCTCCAACTGAACAAACCATCTCTTGGATATGGTAGTAAGTATTCTGCAGAACATTAAGTAGTTTAGGGAGCTTAATAATTTTAAAAACAGCTGCTCTCACCATTATTGTAGGAGGTAGCATACGCCCCTTCCTGGCAACAGCGTGGAAGTCGCGCATCACCCGGCCCAGATTTTTAGCCCAACACGTCTCACTGTGGGGGGTGACATTAATGCCCAAATATCGGAATCAATCATTCGTCACTTGGAGCTTCTAGGGAAGCACAGATAAATCAAACTGCCCATGGGGTTGGTAAAGAACCGATTTGCCCCAATTGAAATGGTAGCCAGTGAGTCCTGTAGTTCTCAAACAGCGTCAGGATAGCCAGGATTGTAGTTTCCAGTTTGGTAACATAAAGGCTTATGTTGTCTGTGTATAAAAAGGCTTTCTGGCATCACGGTGTCAGAAGTTTTAAACCCATGAATGTCAGGACAGGCAAGACAATAGCAGCTAAGGGTTGTATGGAAAGGGCAAATCACAAAAGACCGGGAGCAGTCCTGTTGGGTGCCCTGTCCAATCGAGTAGGCAGCAGAGGAAGAGTGAGATAGGGTTTAATTTTCGTAAGCCATTCACCCTTACCTTTGCAGTGGGGGTCCGTTAGAGCAGCAAAATCCACAGTCTGCAGTTGGGGCCAAAACCAACAAGGTTTTCAGTAACTCCATAATTATGTGATAAATGCTTCAACCACAGAATCTCATAAATCCTCTGGCTGTCACCATTGCCCATCATGTATTTGTGTAAAGTATTCCTAAATATTCTACTTGCAGTCTTTGCTCAGTGTTAGCTGTTTAAGGAAAAAAAAAACTTTTTAAAAAGAACTACCCCTAAATAATCATGCAACATAAAAAATGCATAAGGGGTAACATGCGGAGCATATGGAATATGGTACTTAATTGCTTTTTTGGGGTTCTGGTTACATTTACAATCCACTCACCCTTCAGTGTCATGGTTTAGGATTTCTCCTGAATTCCTTAAGTGGCAATATTGGACCATATTACTTGGTTACCCATTTTCTATATAATACACACACATATAATGTACATGTCTATGTGTGTGTGTGTGTGTGTGTGTGTGTGTGTGTGTGTATATATATATATATATATATATATGTGTATATATGTATGGTGTATGTGTGTATATAGTGGACTTGTGATTGACATCTGCCATAGTGAGTCATACTGGCTTTCTAGGTCGGTGCCAAACAGGAAAAAAGCTTGAATAAACACTTCTGGGCCTACCACTAGGTTTTTGTGTTTTTTCACCCAGCGACATTTGTATATAGTTCCAGTTGTACTCCCGACTGTCCTGACAGTGTCAGTAGCTGTAAGGGTGTTTGTTGAATCTTTTTCTTAATGAGACTAACAGACGTCTATGGAGTCCTTTAAAGTGCCAATAGCACCCTCAAGGGAAATGTCCTTGATAGTAGTGCAACGTTTGGAGGTCTGAGAAGTCACTGTTTGAGGTAACCTCTTTAGGAGCTGCCGTAGAGAATCACTATGTTACAGTGATATGTATTGTGAAATGTGTTTGTAAAGTAACCTACTTAATTGAAGCATCCTTCGAAACACTTGAACGTAAAGGCAAATGTGTTTTATCAGATTCTTGTCAGAGGGAAGAAATACATGACTTCCAGAACTGTATAATTAAGTCTGAATAGATGACTCTTAAACACAAGAGTCTGTCCTTCTAAAGTCGTACACATTCTTTCTTTTAGCTGTTTTTATCTGTTTTTGTTACAGCTTTAACTGTGGAGAAAACTGGCATGACCCAGTCAAATGCAAGGTAAGCTTGGAAACTGGTTTTGATAAGTTCAGTAAAACTTTACATCTCTGAAGGAATTACTGCATGCTTCACTGCGTTAAAAGTTAGAAAACTGTGCATGCCTAAGTTATATGCAAAGTTGCTTCATTAACAAAAATGCACAATGCTTATTATGAAAAGTGTTGGAAACCCCCATATCTGAAATTTTAAGTGAGACCGAACTGTACTACCTAAAACAGTACTTGGGACAGGATTAGCCATAGAATTATGTCAATGGCTGAAGCATGTTGACTACCCTCTCAGGTTAGAGGTATTCCCCTGTCCTTTTAACCATACCCCACAGGGACTCAGTAAACCAATTTTGTCCTCCCGAAGATATTTTTAACAGCTTTCCTTTGTTTACATTAGAGAGATGTTTTCTTCTCATCCCCTCATCCTCCCCTTCCCCTACATCAATCATCATAGGCCAACCTGACAACTCTGTTAGAGGGTTGTCTTTGCAACTCAGGAGCTCGCCTGTTCGTCCTTTGTAGCCAACATTGTTAACTTGGCTACCAATATAAGGAGCCTTATGATTAAGCTTGCCACCTTTGGGTGGATGAGGGCTTTCGTCCTATAAGAAAATATCCCAAGCTGATTTACAACTTGTTTCACTTCCTTTATTTTTCCACTTCTTGGGTACCCTAGAATGTAAATGTAATGTAATTTAACGCTGTAACCTTCCACACTCTTTGCAAGCTCAAATCCTTCAACAATTTCAGGCAGCTAAACCTTTCAAAAACTGAAGTAATTCTCTTCTCTAAGAAATAGATAAACAAATTTGACTTAAATCTAATTGAGTTTGAGAGAATAATTGTTGATATTCACTATTCCTATGTCATGTAATGCACACACATACAAAATCTCATTCACAAATAAGTAATTTTTTAAGAGGTATAGGCTCAGTGAACCAAATTTGCTAACTTCCAAGTGATGCACCTAAAAACAATTTATTAAAAAATTACTCGTGTCTTTAAAAAAAAAAAAAAATACTGCAACCCCCTAATACTTTCCAAACTGTCGAAATATCATCCTGGCCAGTACTCCTCAAGCCTCACTGGCCCATATAAAGCCAGTACTTAACACAACTACTCCAGTCACGCTTACGAAAATTAAACCCTATCTCACTCTTCCTCTGCTACCTTCACTGGCTCTCCATAGAAGGATAGATTAATTTCAAGATTGGATCTTTCGTGTAAAAAGGTACTTATCTAAACATTCCCCTTATCTTGCTGGTTTAATCAACATCACAGGAAGCCAGAGATTACTTATGAGCAAAACCTCTATCTTTTAACACCCAAGTTTGAGATTTCTCAAGCTCTAAACCAAACCTTTCTTGATGTTACCTCATGCCTCTGGAACTCCTTCCCATTTGACCTGCACCCTCTATCCTTTTGTATAGTAAACACTCTCCTCTTCTACTTCCACCTGAACTATCCTGCTCAAAATGCTAATGTTTCCTACCCTGTGTTTCTACTGCTTTCTGTTACATTTGATTGTGTATTTCCTCAATTCTATGAAAAACGACAAACGAGGGCCATATATTTCTAAATACATTTTATATACGTTCACATGCTATTAATATTTTTAGTACTATATATCTAGTATGTTTAGGGGCAATGCTAGAATATTTGAAACTACAGACCATCCTTACTATTTAGCATTCCTTTCAAAGTAAATACGTTGGTGTGCCTCAAGCCTTGTCCCCAGAGGATATTGGATTTTGGTAGATCAGAGTACCAAATTGATTTGCTGTCTGTACAGCAGGAGGAGGGCTGGTTTCAAATCTCTTCTTTATTGGCAATTAGAGCAGAACAGTTACACAGCATGCTGCCTACAACCCAAGCCTGCCCCAGCCGCGATGTTGTTCTCGATGCATCATGTACAAGTAGTGCTATTGCTGTCTTTCCATATACCTTTACTAGGTGAGTGATGTATGCAATGTTCTAGTTGAGGAAAGACCACCATAACGAGGCAAGCATTGACAATGACTTCCATGGGGCAGCAAACTTGAGGATGGTGGTAACACAGCATGTCGCCTACAAGCCGCAATGGGCCGACCGTGTCTCAGGGTAGGGTGCTAATACAGACAGATACCACGTGTGTGCTTCTTAATGTCCAGAGCCGGACACCTGCTCGGACTCTTCAGATCAGTACCAAGTTAGTGTGTGTAAGCCAAAAGAACCCCATAACACAACTAGAAATACATTGGAGAAACCCCACTCCAGCCCCTACTGTTGAAAGAGGAAAATATGTGCTCTCTGGGAATATTGTATAAGTCCGGGTTAAGCTGATATCTTGCCTCCAGTCCTCTCCTCCTCTGGAGTACCTGGTAGTAACCGCAAAATACTCAGGTTTCAGGACACGTCAACTCCCTGAACTCGGAGGAAATGCTAGTGATTAAAGGGGGACTAGATTTTAGTGTATGCGGAGTTATCTGCATAAGTCGCCATCGACAGCCGCTCCATGCCCAGTAACAACCAGAGCAGATGGTCTGGAATTATATCTGTGCTCCAATTGGTCAGCAATACTCTATAGACTGCATTCTGTGCCATGGCTATCTGCCTCCCCTTAATGCAACAAAGTGGGAATATAAGCGCTTTAGGGAGCTCAAGGAAGGTGTATGCGTGGAATCTGGGGATTTCGGTGTTTAATGCAGTCCATGTCATTCAGGACATGATCCCAGAATGTCTGAAGCTTTGGGCAGTGCCATAAAAGGTGGATCAGTCCCACCAGTATTGGCAGTCACATTGGTTATTCCATTTCTGTATACGAGAGGGGGTGTATGTAGAAAGCTAGTTCAGTATATACTATACCAAAATGAGGTACAGAGTCCAGTTGAACCCCAGAGGTAGACAGAGGTAAAAGTAGATCGCATCTTATACTCTATTTGTGGTAGTGTGGGCAAGCAGTAAGGCTGAATCAGAGGGTAGTGTTAAGCATTTGTTGTACAAACTCAATCCGCAAATGTCACACACTCAAAGACTGTACTCAGACCAATTTTGTTTATATAAAAATATTAAGTTATTTTATTTCTAGAACCAGGCCTGGCACAGGTAAGTTAAATAAAGCCTTCCAACGTATTATGTAGCGTTTACAAGTGAATGCAAGTTCACATGCAGTTGTTTGAAATACAGGTAAGTCCAGGTATTGAAATTACAGTACAGATTACTTTTTCGTTACTTTTTAGATTACTTTTCAAGTTACTTTTTCTACTCAGTGTGATATGCCTAGATTTCACATTAGGATATTTCCTAGAGAAAAGGTAAGTAAAATCAGTTTTGCACAATTGTAATTTTTCAGGTTTCCATACAAATTAACTCCACACTCGGAACATTTTTCAGAGAAAAACAGTCAATGGATTCCTATGGAGAGAAATGAAGTTAACAGTTACCAGATAAGTACTCGGTCTTTACGGTTGTTTCTGGGGTTAGAACAAGGGTTCCCCTAGGGTTAAGGGTGCACTCTAGTTACACTCTCAGTGGCTCTAAGGGGGGCAGGTGCAGAGTGAGGCCCAATGTTATCCAACGGGGGATAGGGGGGCCTCCGGTTGGTGGCTGCTTACGAGCAGGCCACTGGGTTGTGGGAGCAAAGCTTCTTCTGTTAGACTCTGGGCAAAGGGGGATCCTGTTTAGCACAAAAAGTACACCTGCTGGGGTGGCTGGGTGCAGGGTGCTAGTTTGGCATCAGATGCCCTGTTGATTGCAATGGGGATTTGCTGGTTTCATCAGACTCCAGGCTCGGGGACGAAGATTTTCTGGAGGGGACAATCGATTGGAGAGGTTAGTTCAGATGCCTGGGGATGCTGAAACACCGTCGGTTGGGCCACCCAAGGCTGTGGGACTTTGGGTGTAGGGGTGTCTTTAGGCGTGGGGTTTCTCTTACCAGCTCTGGTCGGGGGGGATCCTCCAGAAAGAGGCTGGAGGCTTCGCTGGGAGATTTGAGGCAAGTCAGAGATCACCAAATCTCGGGTCAGAATAGCCGGAGAGATCTTCTTGTGGTGTTGGGCCCCTTGGGCGACAAGTGCAGACTTGCAGATTTGCCCAGAGTTGGAGTCTGTGGGTGAACAAATCCAGTGTTTACAGGAGACCGTCTTTTCTTTGGAAGGCAAGGCAGGTCCACTGGGTTCTTGAGGTTGCTGGCTGCAGGACACAGCAGAGTTTCGCTTCTGCAGGTTTGAGGTGGGACAGGCTGGTAGGGCTGGGGCCAAGTCAGTGGGAGTCCTCTTCTTAGCTTTGGCACGGCTGTTTGTTCCTTCTTCTTGGTCGTTGATTGTCTGAGGATGCAAGGTTCAGGGGTGCCCCTAAATACTAGTTTTAGTGGTGTTACAGGTAAGTAAAAGGTTGGGACCAATGGGTCCCTTCCTTGGGGTGGGTACACCCCCTATTATGCCACCCTCCAATTGTAGGGGGGCATATGACTCACTCTGGTTGGCTGGGTCCCCCCATCTGCAAGATGGCGGGGGACAGAGTTGTGCTTCAACTCGCCTCCCCCACCTGAGGGGTGGGGTTAGCAAAAGTGGGCACACCTCCCTTCCTCACTTTTTCCCGCCGGTTCTCCTGCCCAAAGTGGGGGTCAGAAACGGTGGGGACCAGTTGCTGGGAGCAGCAAAAGGCCTAGGGAAGCTCACAAAGGCGGCAAGCCTTTGAAGCTTCCCCTTTGTGGACCCTGCCCATCCTGGGGGAGGAGGCTTGGCACCTCAAACCAGGATGTGCATTGTTTCAGACCCCCCTCTCCAGGGCAGGAGCGCAGGGCACACTCAAAGTACATCAGCAGTTCAGCAAAAAGTGGGGGCAACCATGCAGAAAGCGGGCACTTTCTTACAGTGTAGTACCAATAAGAAGAGATATTGTAGGCTGTTTGAGTGTTTACTGCAGTGTGCCATATGGTGTGTTCGATAGATGTCTTCCTACTCTTTATCTGATAGCAACCTAATTAGCTGAGCTTCCCAATGGTTCTCTCCCGGAGTTCTTTATTTTTGGGCCTTCTTCGACACATGGAGGTAGATCTCTGAAATCAGCTTCCTATCATCTGCCTTGAGAAACAACCACCTCTCGAATGCTGTCATCACTCTGCCTGCCTTAGGGCATGTGGTGAACTGAGTAGCCAATGTGTCAGTTGCATGTTGGTGAATCGGTCTGTTTCCTGCAAGGCATTGTCTGTTTTTCGTTGATCAAATAGGATGGAGCCATTGTGATCAAAGATTTCTTATGAGGTTACATCTGCCTCAAATCCAGCGTTTGGCGGTGTGTGCGATCATGCCTGGATGGAAGTCTGGATTTGTAAACAGAGGCGTTGAAGGCGAAGGGAATCTGGTAAGTCCCGCCGCAGTCGCTTCCTTACCCAAATTTGGAGTGTCTGGCGTGTTACAGGGAGGAATAAAGCCCCACGCTCTATGGGGCCCATTCAGCCTGACTTCCCTCCATGTATGTGATCCTGCTACTGTTTGGTCCATAAAGACCCACTGCTTCTCCGTAAGTGGGCGATTCCATTCCACTAAATAGCACAATTGCGCGGCTTGGTTGTAGCGAGACAGATTAGGTACAGAGTCCCCCTTCCTGCTTTGAAAGAGTGTTAGTCGTTGCCACTGCGTCAAATCTTTATGTATTAGGGAGAGGAGCTTTGAATAGCTGGGCTCCGAGGTTTTAAGGATACTCTGGCCTAGGGTTAGACCTAGATATGATGGGAGGTCTTTTGTGACCCTTTGGAAGTCAAACTGAGCACTCAGGGCAAGCTCTGTTTGGAGTGCTGTTGAATTTCAAGATTTGTGATTTCTGCATGTTTACGTGGAAGCCTGAGGACGGTCCGAGTTCCAGGAGTTCCGAAACAGTTGGAAGAGAGGTCAACGGATGGGTGAATGAAAAGATGACATGAGCATGGAGGCTGATTAGGTGTCGGTCCACTCCAAACCGGATACCCTCAGCTTTAGGATTGTCTCGAAGTCTCTGTGTTAAAGACTATATACAAAGCAAAGAGGAGCGACGATAGAGGGCAGCCTTGCTGTGTGCCCCTCTCCGTAGTAAAGACGCAGGAGCTCACACCATTCACCCGAACCGCAGCACTGGGGGAGCTATAGATACTCTTGATCCATCTTCTAAAACACGAGCCCATGCCAAAGTGAGAGTTGCAAATAAATGGGGCAGTGCACCCTATCAAACGCTTTCACCGTGTCCACCGCCAATAACAAGGCTTCTACCTGAGATCGGTGCACCTTGTCGATCAGGTGGCAAATGCGTTTAGTATTCTCCCCATACTGACGACAGGGGATAACCCCTGTCTGGTCCTGGTCTTTGAGGCCAGGCATCAGGGGATTAAGGTGGTGGGCTAGTACACTGGCAAACAATTTTGCATCAGTGTTCAGGAGCGAAATAGGACAGTTCGAGGCATGTGGGCTGCTGAATTCATATCTGTGCATAGATCGCCGCCTAGTGTTGGGTCCGGATGTTTGCACGTTGTTGTCCTGGAAGAGTCTTCGAAGTATCCTGGGATAGGTGACTCCTCCCCTGGACTACAGTGCGCATGGGCATCCTCTCCATCCTCAGATTGTTTTTTTCCGCCATTGGGTTCGGATGTGTTATCTTGACTCAAGTTAGGAAAACCTGTTTTCAGGCCAAAAGGCCTTTAGCTCGCGTCGGTACTGTTATCGATCGGTATCGATAGTATCTCTGTTAGTTTACTAACTTCTAGAACAAACTTTCACATCGACCGTCGATTCGACATCAGGGATGGAATCGAGAACACCATTCAAGAGGTGTCCGGTATGCAATGCAAAATACCCCCACGTCGACGTCCATCCGGTGTGCAACAAATGCCTCTCACCGGATCACGACGAATCTACATGCATGGCCTGTGCCAGATTTCGATCCAAGAAGACTCTACGGAATCGACGAGCGGCGAGACTCGAGGCGCAGCAAGCGGCACCGGCCCCGGCCGACATCTTCAACGCCGAGACCGAAGATGTCGAAGAAGTGGAGAACCTACCCTCCAGTCCCGTTTCCGAACATGACTCCGGATCGGGGGATGTCGACGAAACACTCTTTCGCAGAGATGAAGACGACACCGAGGTAGGAGACTACGATGAGGCCTTAGGGGCCGAAGAGAGTAGCTCCGGTGACGAGCAAGGCCTACCCGTTCAGACTGAAGAAAGAAAGAAAGTCTATGGCTCCGGTCGAGGGATCGCCTTTGGGCCTTACCCAAGACTTATCCCGCAGTTCTTCGGCCCCGCCCTCGGGCCCGGCCTCGGACATTCAGCGGCAGCCATTAATGCCAAAAATGGTTTCCCTTCTCTAAAACCGAAAACGGTATTGGTTCACTTGAAACCGAAACCGAAAGTGGCGCTGGTCGGATCGAGGCCCTCCACACCTTCGACGCCAGCAAAACACATCGGCACCGAGCGCACCAAACGAGACTTCGGTGCCGAACTCGAAGCGGCCGACGTCGGAGTCGACATAAGGAAGAAGGCCGTCGGTACCACCAAACCTGCTCGGCTCCCGGCACCGACGCAATCGACTCCGACCCCAAAGGTCAAACAGCCTGCTGCGTCTCACGTCGCTTCCACGGCGACATCTAAGCCACAATCATCGAAGAAGTCGACGGCCACTCCCGCTCCTCGACTCGATGACCCACCGGCGTCGAAAAAATCCACCACCGCCTCAACTGAACCGGTCGGTGCGAAAGACTCGAGGGCGCTCCAGACTCGACCCATTGCTGCGCAAAGCACCAAAAAGAAAATGGTCCTCCAGGACACGTCGGGCTCTGAGCCAATTAAAGCTCCAGCAGCCTCTTCGACACCAGCCAACATTACTTTTGGCCTGCCACCATCCACGGCCCCGAAAATGTTCCAAATCAGGACACGGGTTACCCATACCACAATCACGCCTGCCGAACACTCTGCGGAGACGTCTCCATCGCATATAATAGACACCGGCAGGATGATTATCCACAAACGAAAAATAACTTCGGAGCCGGCTTTGGACTCCTTCAGGATTCCACTAAAAAGAAAGCTGCCTGTGGCTTCAGAACCAGTTCTTTACGAACCTTTCCACTCAACCTACCAGGATCCACAATCCTTCTCTCCCACACACTCCGACACGGATGCGTTGGGGGACTACATGGGTGACCAGGTCCCCTACCCCGGAGACATGGACCCTGACGGCCAGCAAGACCCTGATCAAACTTGGGATGACCCCGTGGACCCAGGTGCACCTATGGATGCACAAGACCCGCAACTCTATGGAGCAAAAACATCTCCCACAGAGGATATGGCAGCATTCAACGCTCTGTGAACGTGCTGCAGCCAATCATGGGGTGCAACTTCACTCGGATACCGTCGAGGACGACTTTCTTATGGATACTTTTGCTTCCTCAGAAAGAAATATAAAAACTCTACCCATGTTGAAGGGTGTCCTCAAACCAGCAAAGGACATCTTCAAGGAACCCACCAGGGCAAGAGTGATAAACCCCAGGAGCGACAAAAAATACAGATCAGCGCCTGGGGACCCTACTTACATCAGAGGCCAATTACCTCTGGATTCCATTGTCGTTGTGAATGCTCGCAAGAGGGCACACTCACAAACAGGTGACGCTCCTTCCCCGGACAAGGAGTCCAAGGTGTTAGAGACCTCTGGCAAACGGATTGCCGCCCAGGCAGCCAACATATGGCGCATTGCCAATACTCAAGCACTCCTCGCTCGCTACGATAGAGCGCACTATGACACATTAGAGCAATTAATCCAACATCTCCCTGACCAATTCAGAGAAGGTGCAGAGATCCTCATCAGGGAGGGACAGCTCCTCACAAACGCATCCATCAAGTGCGCGCTGGATGCCGCAGACACAGCTGCCAGGGCCATAAACACTAGCGTCATGCTGCGACGACATGCCTGGTTACGAATCTCCGGATTCAAACCTGAGGTGCAAAACAACATACTCAACCAGCCTGTCAACCCCGACTATTTATTCGGCCCGGAGGTTGACACCACCCTAGAAAAAATAAAAAAGGACACGGACACTGCAAAGTCCATGGGGGCTCTCCAAACTCAGTCCTTTCGGAGCGGCTCCTTTCGTCGCCCCGGAAATAGAGGAGCAGGTAGAGGACAGGGGTCACAGCAAACATACAACAAGAGCAATACACAAACCACCTACGATAAAAACACCCGAGGTGGATATCGTGGCTCCAGTACAAAGGGCAGAGGACGTGGCTACGGCAACACCAGGTCCTCCCCCAAGAACAAGCAGTGACTCCCTCTCCCTTCCTCCCGACCACATAACACCTGTCGGGGGAAGGCTACAAAGGTTCCTGTCCACGTGGAACTCCATCACCACGGACAGGTGGGTCAAAGATATTGTCAAATACGGTTACTGTCTAGAACTAACCTCCACTCCACCCACAATACCTCCAAAAAACCGTCCTATGTCCTCAGAGCACTTAACGCTCTTACAGCAAGAGGTGCAAAGTATGCTTCTAAAAGGCGCAATAGAGGTCGTACCCGTCCACGAACAAGGTACGGGGGTGTACTCCCTGTACTTTCTAATACCGAAGAAGGACGGGTCACTCAGACCTATATTAGACCTGAGACCCCTAAACAGATACATTCTTTCCGAGCATTTTCACATGCTCACTCTCCAGCAAGTCCTACCGCTGCTCAAGCAGGGAGACTTTCTAGCCACACTGGACCTCAAGGATGCGTATTTCCACATACCCATTCACCCATCACACAAAAAATACCTCAGGTTCACTGTTCAAGGACAGCATTACCAATTCAGAGTCCTTCCCTTCGGCGTGACAACGGCACCAAGGGTGTTTACAAAGTGCCTAGCTACTGTGGCGGCACATCTACGGAGGCAGCACATACACGTCTACCCTTATCTGGACGACTGGCTCGTTCAAGCGAAGTCAGCCCAGCAATGTGCCAGCCACATGTCCCGCACCATTCACCTCCTTCACAGTCTAGGGTTCTCACTGAATTACCCAAAATCACATCTCCAGCCCGCACACGTACAACAGTACCTTGGTGCAACTATAGACACTCTGGCAGCCACAGCTCAGCCAAATTTAGTGAGAATCAACAGCATGCAATTGCTGATTTCCAAGTTCAAACCACAACACTCCCTGCCCGCGCGAGTGTTCATGCAGTTGATAGGCATGATGGCCTCCTGCATCTTCATAGTCCCACACGCGAGACTACATATGCGCCCGCTTCAGGAGTGCTTAGCACGTCAGTGGAATCAGGCTCAAGGACAGTTGAAAGACCTAGTGTTGGTGAGCGGTCGGGCATACAACTCTCTGCATTGGTGGAATCCACAAAACCTTTGCAAGGGCCGACCGTTCCAAGAGCCTGTCCCACAGATAATACTGACGGACGCGTCTCTCCAGGGATGGGGAGCTCATGTACTCCATTACACAGTGCAGGGACTATGGACACAACAACAAAAGAAGATGCACATCAACCTCCTAGAGCTGATGGCAATCTTCCTCGCTAGGAAAGCATTCAAAGTACACTTGTGCAACAAAGTCGTGTTGATCCGGACGGACAACATGACTGCCATGTACTACATACAGAAGCAGGGAGGAACACACTCTCCACAGTTGTCTCATCTGGCTCAGAGCATGTGGAAGTGGGCCATTCAGAGGAACATGTTCCTCATGGCAGAACACCTCCCCGGCAAAGACAACCAGATGGCGGATCTGCTCAGCAGACACAGCCACCAGATGCACGAGTGGGAGTTACACCCATCAGTACTCCAACCGTACTTCCAGCAGTGGGGTCATCCAGAGATAGACCTATTCGCGACAAGCGAAAACGCAAAATGCCAAAGCTTTGCCGCCAGGTTCCCACATCCACAGTCGCAAGGCAATGCGATATGGATGAACTGGTCCGGCAGATTTGCGTACACTTTTCCCCCAGCACCACTGATACCGCTGGTGGCACGCAAACTGCGTCAACACTCACTGACGCTCGTCCTGGTTGCTCCAACGTGGGCACGCCAACCGTGGTACACCACCTTTCTCGAACTTTCCGTGGTGCCGCATCAAAGGCTACGGATCAAACCCGAGCATTTGACGCAGAACCATGGAGAGATTCAGCACCCAGATCCGCAACAGCTGAACCTGGCAATCTGGCTCCTGAAGTCCTAGAGTTCGGCTACCTCAACCTGCCACCTGACTGTATGGACATCATTAAGGAGGCCAGGCGACCCACTACCAGAGCTTGCTATGCAGCCAAATGGAAGAGGTTCGTCATTTATTGCAATAATAATGACATTAACCCGCTAGACGCATCCATCCAAAACATTATTTGTTACCTATTACACCTATACCGATGCAATCTGGCATACACCTCTATACGTGTCCATTTGACCGCAATATCAGCCTATCTGCAGACCAGGCAGCACCTCTCTCTATTCAGAGTGCCTGCCATCAAAGCATTCTTGGAAGGACTCAAACGAGTCATTCCTCCAAGCCACCCACCGGCTCCAATGTGGAACCTCAATTTGGTCCTCACACGCCTGATGGGTCCACCCTTTGAACCTCTACACTCATGCGAGATTCAATTCCTTACCTGGAAAGTAGCTTTCCTAGTAGCGATCACTTCTTTGAGGAGAGTTAGTGAACTCCAGGCACTAACCGTTCAAGAGCCATTTATACAGGTCCACGCCAACAGGGTCGTACTACGTAACAACCCCAAATTCATGCCAAAGGTGGTATCGCAGTTCCACATGAATCAAACCATTGAACTGCCCGTTTTCTTCCAAAACCCACAAACTGTCGCAGAAAGGGCACTCCACACACTAGATGTCAAAAGAGCCCTCATGTATTATATCGACAGGACCAAACCCTTTAGGAAAACACAACAACTTTTCGTTGCCTTTGCCCCACACCACAAAGGTAACACTATCTCCAAGGCAGGAATAGCCAGATGGATCGTTAAATGTATCCAAATTTGCTATCAAAAGGCTAAACGTACTTTAACGATTCCCCCACGAGCCCACTCAACACGTAAGTTAGGGGCCTCAATGGCTTTCCTAGGAAACATTCCTTTGCATGACATATGTAAAGCAGCCACCTGGTCCACTACACATACATTTACCAAACACTATTGTGTAGATGTGCAATCAAAACAGCAGGCAGCTGTAGGACAGGCTGTTCTCAAAACTCTTTTTCAGACCGCTGCAGCTGGCACTGGTAGCCGCCGCTAATAAGAGGGCACTGCTATATATTCTATGCACAGATATGAATTCAGCAGCCCACATGCCTCGAACTGAATATGCTACTTACCAGTATGCATCTGTTCTTGGCATGTAGGGCTGCTGACATTCATATTGCCCTACCTCCTCCCCGGCGCCTGTAGCAGCTGCAGCTCTCAGAATTACTGTAAGCATGGTCATCACTTTCTATATCTACTCCATCACTGCCACAATGGCGAAAAACAATCTGAGGATGGAGAGGATGCCCATGCGCACTGTAGTCCAGGGGAGGAGTTACCTTTCCCAGGATACTTCGAAGACTCTTCCAGGACAACAACGTGCAAACATCCGGACCCAACACTAGGGGGCGATCTATGCACAGATATGAATGTCAGCAGCCCTACATACCAAGAACAGATGCATACTGGTAAATAGCATATTCAATATGAGCAGCACTGCTTTGGATCCATACCGGGTTTAGAGATGACTGATATCGAGGCTTGAAGCATCGACTCTGTAAGGGTGCCTGTTTTGGCAAATTAGTTGAGTAGGCGAGTGAGTATTGGGGAGAGTTCCGATACAGAATGCCGCACTGAACCCGTCTGGGCCCAGCGACTTCAGTGGTTTCAGGCGATTATTCGCTGAAATTACCTCTTCAATGCGGATGGGCCTGACTAGTGCTTAAGCCTCTGCTGGGTGTTGGGGGTAGCGGGGAGATCGCTGCAGCCCCTAAATATGTATTGGGGCTGCGAGGCTAGTAGTTTTGCGTGAATACAACCCAGTATAATAGGCCTAGAAGGCGTCCGCAGTCTTATTTACCTCAGACACGTCAGCCCCTGAGCCTGTCTGGCTCTATTTAACTGATTGCTCAAACTGTCTAGCATGCAGCCTCCCTTATTGCTTCCTATGTAAAAATTTGAGGCTTCGCATTGTATGTTCGGCTCTATCCAAATCAAGGCGTTTGTTGTAGACGCTCTCTCTCAAGTTGCCTATAGATCCAGGGGGTCTAGGTGCGCTTATGTATCTATTCCAGCTCAGACATCTCCAGTTCCCTCCTCTTAGCTTTCTTAGTCTAATTGTCGTGCGCAGCTTTTGCAATGAGAGATCCACGGGCTACCAATTTTAGGGTCTCCCAAATTGAACACTGTGCGGTGGAGCCTCAATCAATCAATCGGGTTGGTAAAGCGCACTACTCACCCGTGAGGGTCTCAAGGCGCTGAGGGGCGGGGGGTTGGGGGGGGGGGGAGTTGAAAAGCCAAGTCTTGAGTGAGTGCACTCCTGAAAGCCAGCAGGGTTGGTGTACGTCGTATTTCCAACGGATCTGCTACGGCGGATGCGGGGAACTTCTTCCAGGGCGAGGTCGGCCGAGCGAAGGTTCCTCACTAGTGAGTGGAAACTCAATCTGTCATTGAGGTACTTGGGCCCGATGTTGAGTGATTTGTAGGCGTGTGTGAGTATTTTGTAAGTGACTCTTCTCGACGGGAGCCAGTGGAGTCTGCGCAGGTGCGGGGTCATGTGCTCGTGACGTGGTGTTCCTAAGATGAGCCTTGCGGCAGCGTTCTGGATGGTTTGGAGTTTGCATAAAAGGGACTTGTTGATTCCTGCGTAGAGGGTGTTTCCGTAGTCGAGCCTGCTAGTGATGAGGGCGTGGGTAACCGTCTTTCTGCAGTTGGGGGCGATCCATTTGAAAGTCTTACGAAGGATCCGGAGGCAATTGAAACTGGTGGAGGAGACGGCGTTGATTTGGCGATTCATGGAGAGGGAGTAGTTCAGGATTATGCCAAGGTTTCTTGCATGGTCCGTAGGGGTGGGGGACGGACCGAGGGCTGATGACCACCATGCGTTGCTCCAGGCGGAGGGGCGGGTCCCGAAGATGGGGACTTCGGTTTTATCAGAGTTGAGTTTGAGGCAGCTGTCCATCCACGATGCGACGTCCTTCATTCCCTCCTGGAAACTGAGTCTAGTGTCTTCTGAGTTCCTGGTGAGGGAGAGGATGAGTTGAGTGTGGTCGGCGTAGGCTATGATAAGTCCGTGTTTCCTGACGACGTTGGCGAGGGGTGCCATGTTGATGTTGAAGAGGGTGGGGCTCAGCGAGGAACCCTGGGGGAACTCCGCATATGTCTGTTGGGTCGGAGAGATAGGGGGGGAAATCTGATTTTCTGAGTTCTTCCGGAGAGGAAAGAGCGGATCCATTTGAGGGCGTTTCCCTGCGTCCCGGCAGTGTGGAGTCTGGTGGTTAGTGTGCGGTGTGAAACTGTGTTGAAAGCTGCTGAAAGGTCCAGGAGGATGAGGGCTGCGGTGGGGCCCTGGTCTAGTAGCATGCGGATGTCGTCAGTAGCGGCGATCAGGGCCGTCTCGGTGCTGTGGTTGCTCCGGAAACCGGATTGGGACGGGTCCAGGATGCAGTTTTCTTCGATGAATGTGGTCAGCTGGGTGTCGATTATTCTTTCCGAGACTTTGGCAGCGAAAGGCAGGAGGGAGATGGGTCGGAAGTTCTTTAGATCCGTTGGATCGGCCAAAGGCTTTTTCAGGAGGGGTTTTACTTCTGCGCATTTCCATTCCAGGGTGCAGGTGCCCGAGGCCAGGGAGGAGTTGATGGTGCGGGTTAGTTCTGGAGCGATGGCATCGGTGGCTCTGTGGAAGATGTGAGGAGGGCAGGGGTCCGTGGGGGCCTCGGAGTGAGACTTCTTCATGGTGGCGGTGATGAGGTCGCAGGAGGCAGCGGACCAAGTGGTGATGGTCGGGATGGTGGAGGTAGTGGCGGTGAGGGAGAGGGCGTTCGTTGGTTCATTGAAATTGTGGTAGAGGAATCATGATTTCCTGGTGGAAGAACGTGCTCGGCTTGTTGCAGAGGTCTAGAGAGGGTGTGATGTCCTTTTCTTCGCAGGGGGGTTTGGTGAGACGTTTAATGATGTTGAAAAGCTCGCTGCTATTGGCGTTTATCTTTTCGTTGATGAAAGTTCTTTTGGTGTCCTTTATCAGTTGGTGGTAGACTCTCATGGCGCTTCTGTGGTCGTGGAGTGATGATGGGGTCTTCTGGTTTCTCCAGACTTTCTTGAGTCGTCTGCAGGTGCGTCTGGCCTCAAAGAGCTCGGTAGTGAACCAGGCTGCTTTAGGGGGGTGTCTGGTGGTGGCGTGCCGTAGGGGGGCAAGTTTGTCAGCGCATCGGGTAATCCAGCTGTGGAGTTCCATGGTGGCGTGTTCTGTCGGTGGTGGCTGCGGGGGGGGGGGGGGGTCTTGAAGGAGGGTGGAGTTGAGGTCAGCAGTGATCTTGTTCCAGTTGCATTGTGGGGAGCGAGGGGCTTGTTTGGTAGCGGCGCTGGACGTAAAAGTGAAATGGACGCAGCGGTGGTCCGTCCAGAGGAGCTCCGAGGTGTGGGTGACCCGGATGTTGGACCCAGCGGCAAAGATGGGGTCCAGAGTGTGCCCTGCCTTGTGGGTGGGGGCGTCTACTAGTTGCTTGAATCCCAGGATGGAGAGGTTCTCTAGAAGCGTGATGGAGTTGGGGTCCTGGGTGTTCTCGAGGTGAAAATTCAGATCTCCTAGCAGAATGTAGTCCGTTGAGGCGATGGCGTGGGCGGAGACTAGTTACGTGATGGCGACAGTGGACCGCGCGCGTGGCCCCGGAGGTCTGTAGATGAGTGTGCCTCGGAGCGTGGTCCTGGGGTTGGTGTGGATTTGGAAATGAAGGTGTTCCACGTTGGCAATAGACGTTAGTGTTGGGTGTGGAGAGTTTGAGGGAGGTTTTGTGAGCGATGGCAATGCCGCCTCCAGGGCGGTTCGGGCAAGCCAGTCTCTTGAGTTTGTAGCCGTATGGTATTGCCGTTGCGATGTCCGGCCCGGAGCTTGGGTTAGTCCAGGTTTCGGTGAGAAAGATGACATCGGGTGTGAGCGTGTTGAGTAGGTCTCATATCTCAATGGCGTGCCGGTGGAGGGATCTGACGTTGTGGAGGATGCAGCGGATTGTGTTTTCGGGGGGGGAGGGGGAGGGGGGGCCTGAGGAGTGGAGTTCGTGGCTTTGGTAGCGGTGGTAACGGAGAAGGTGGAGTGGCAGTGAGCGCATGAAAAAGCTCCTTTGGTGCAGTTAGGTGCAGCTTGTACACAGGGTTCTTTGTGGCTGGGTTTGAGAGCGAGGGTGGCGGTGTAGTGGTGGGGGTCTGGAGGACCAGGGGTCCAGCCGCGGACGGGCTTGCCTTAGGCACGCCAGCGGCGCACCCTCTGCGCGCGGTCGCCGTGATAAAGGGGAGGTGGGCAGGCTCAGTGAAGACGCGGGCGGGAGTATGGAGGGGGGCGGGGCTTGCTGTCCGGCAAGGCGCTACAGCGCTTTAAAGAAAAGCGGGCCAACCTGTGAGGAAAAAGGCAAGGTGCACAAAAACACAACCAGTATACACGAACTCACAGCGCAGATGCCAGGAGCGCGAGAGTGTGAGATTACTACCTGAATCTGTCTGCAGAGTCGAGCGCGAGGCTCGAACTCTGCTGCTGCGGCTTGGAGGAGGCGAGTCAAATCAGTCAGAGCTGCCGGGGAACGTGCTGCCTGGCCGAGGTCAGGTCAGCACATTCGCTCCCCTGCCTGTGTCATTAAGAGCTAGGTAATCTTGCAGAGTTGTTTTTTTCCCAAGCTGTGACCGTCGTCAGTGACTGCAGCATTGTCTCGTGGAGGAGCCAGGGAGGTATTTGCGTAGGGAGGGAGGACGTGTGTAGGGTCATTGTTCTATGTGCATGGTCTGACCGCGAGCAGGGCTCAATTCTAGAAGCGCTCACTCGCTCCGATGCCGAAGCTAAAAAGTGGTCTAAATGGGCATATGCCTTGTGGGCTGCAGAGTAAAAGGTGTAGTTCCGTTCATCTGGGTATTGAGAGCGCCACACATCACGGAGCCTGCACTCCTCCAAACCAATCACGCTGCCTCTGGGGAGAGGGCCCCTGCATTACTGGATCCAACTCCCGATCGGTCCCGCTCAGCTGTAGTACCCCGGACTGCACCTGGAAAGCGCTTGGAGAGGAGAATGGCCACACCCCCTTGCTTCCCCCTCCCTGAGGATCAAATTGTTGCTTGAACCTCTTGGTGTACATTCTGTGTGTCTTTAGAGATTAAGTGTGTCTCCTTAAGCAGGCATATGTCACCCTGGGCGTGTTCCAGCAGAGACAACACCGCTGATCTCTTGATAGGGTTGTTGAGGCCTTGCACGTTGAGACTAGTGATCTTGGTTTGGCAGCATGAATCCTTTTATGGATTCACATGCTGTGCATTATTCTGCCATCTAGTGGTTGGGTCCGAAATTGCCTTTGTTTTTTTCCTTTTTTTCTCTTGGCCAGGTACGTCCCCTGTGTGACATCAGACGGTATCCTGGAGGTCGACGTGCATGGTGGCCATCTTCTTTTTCCGCCATTGGGTCTGACGGCAAGCTCCGAAGAACGTTTTGATTTATTTTTTATTTTTTTCCCAAAAACTTCAGAAAAGACTACGATTGCCGAGAAATATCATCGATCGACGTCATAACCGGAGGCAGGAGCAGAGTTTCAGGTTAACGCCAGAGGACCACTCGGGTCTACAAATAGCAAGGTAGGGGTCATGGAGAATAACCCCTTCAAGTTCTTTCCCAAGTGCCACCACAAGTACGCTCAATGAGACCCACACGATGTCCGCAGCCTTTGATTGCCAGAAGATTATCAGTACAAGGACTGTGAGGCCTCTGCAGCGTTCCTGCTGAAGACGCTGAGGACACGCCAAAATCAAAGACAGGCCGACTACGCCACAATGTCGCAGACAACAAAGAAAGTTCCCTGAGAGACCTGGGTTTCTCAAGCGACGAGGAAGAACAGGGAGCACCAGCAGAGTCAACACACGAGGGATCTGAAGTAGAGATCCTACAAGGCGACTCAAAAAATCCACGCTGAGAAAAAGGCGAGGGAACCGCGAAAGAAAGGCTGAGAAGGTAAGACACTTTAAGACCCGTCTGAACCGATGGGCCATGAACATAAGGCGCACAAGGCAGCCGCGACTCTGAGTGAGAAGTTCGAGGGTCAGCCACAATTAAAGGAACCCCACTGGAAGTTACCGAGGAGGGAAAAACGCTGAAACCAAGGGTCGACATCGAATCTGCAAAAAAGGGCACAACACCGCCAAAGACTAAAGTCGACAAACGAAAATCTACGGCCTCTGACGCCAAGAGGGCCCTCTAGGTCAAAAGGAAAAGACTCGAGGAGGAAATGGCAACGCTCGTACAAAAGAAAAAGGAATTCAACGCCTCACTGAAGGATTTTTGAATCCCAAGGACACCGGCTGACGACCTAGAGAACGTCCACGCCAAAGAGTCAGAAGAATCCGAGGGAGAAGGTATCTTCGACTCTCTTCTAACCCATAAACATTGAGGCAAAGAACACAAAGAATATGGAGACATACCTGAAGAAGAGGAAAACTCTGAAATTTCGAGGATACGTGGAACGACCTTGACACAGGGAGCCCAGAAGAAGAAATTTGCAGTTACCATTCGAAAGCTTCACCTGCAGATGACATAGCTATCTATAATGACATTGTAAAAAGGGTAGCAAATCAATTTGGTGTACCCTTAGAGGAAGAAAAAGGGGACACATGTTTCTTACTGGAAACCCTGCACCAGCTACAAAAGGAACATATCATCTTCCTATGCTGCCCAGTATTCTGGATCAAGGCAAAGAAGCCTTCAAGGAACTAGCCTCAAACAAGGGGGTAACCCCCCAGAGTGGAGAAAAAAGTATAAACCCGCCTCAAAGGACTCTAAATATATTCAGCGAAGTAAAGTACCTGACTAAATTACTGTCACCACAGCCAGGAGTGCAAATGCAGTATCCAACACCGGGCCTCCACCAGAAAAAGAAAGTAAGAGGATGGATATGGTGGGGAGAAGGATGGAATAGGAGGCAGCAGCACAGTGGCATATTGGTAACTCAAATGCCCTACTTAATAGAAATGGCCACCAATAGTGGGATGAGATGGAGGAGATTTTGAACAAACTCCCTGAGGAAGACCAAAAGAGGGCAAGATCTATTGTCCAGGAGGGAAAAAAAGTGGCAAACACCTGTCTGAAGTCTGCTTTGGATGCAGCAGATACTGCTAGTAGGCAGATGTGGATAGGAACCATCCTGAGAAGACATGCCTGGCTCAGAATCTCAGGTTTTAAGCATGAAGTTCAAACCTCCATCATTAATAGGCCATTTAATGGAGAAGCACCGTTTGGCAAAGATGTAGATTTGTCCCTTCAACATATAAAGGACAATAAAACAGCAAGGGCAATGGGGGTGCCTGCAGCAAAGAGGTTCCCTTAGAAGAGGGGGATTCAGTAACAAAGCCCACAGGTAGAGGCACCTTTGGTCAAGGACAACAGATGTCCCAACAAACTCAAGGGCAGAACCCAAGTAAACAAATGGGTCTGCAGTCAAGCTATCAAGGTTGACAATAGAAGAAGCCCTTTCGAGGAAGAGGCAATGGCAGAGGAAGAGGCCAATCCTCTAGACGAAGAGGAAATGGGTCAAACTGACTCAATCACAAAGAAGGACCCACACGAGACACCAGTGGGAGAAGAATATCCTTTTGCCACAGACAATGGGAAAGGATCACAACAGACAATTTGATATTAAATTTGGTAATATACGGGTATTGCATAGAGCTAACAAAGATACCACCTGTAAACCCACCAAAAACAAGGAAATGGAGGTGATCTGAACAGACCAGGATCAAGGAACTAAGCCTAAAACAGGCAATAGAAAAAGTACCAAGAGAAGAATGGTTCACAAGAAACTCCCCATATTTCCTAATACCCAAACAGGATCAAACTCGAAGACCATTCACGGACTTAAGATTCCTTAACAAGTTCATACTAACACAATGCTTCAAAATGTGAACCCTCCAAGAAATAATCCCACAAATTCAATAGGGGGATTGCTTGGCAACAATAGACCTCAAAGACGCCTACTTACAAATCCCCATGAACAAGACACAGAACATACCTAAGATTCCTGCACAACGGAACACACTACCAATTCAAGGTACTTCCATTCGGAATAAAATCAGCTCCACGGGTGTTCACAAAGTGTCTAGCCACAGTGGCGGCACACTTGAGAAGAGAGAGAATCTACAGCCCTATCTAGACGACCGGCTCATAAGGGGACATTCAAAACAAACCTGTCACAAGCATGTTAAAAAAACGATCCAAACGCTACAAACACTGGGTTTCTCGATAAACCACAAAAAATCTTCAACACCAGAAAGAGAAAAAACCTTCCTGGGAGCAAGGTTAAATACAGCAAAAACAAGGGCATTCCATAAAGAAACAACCCTCTACCAGAGGTGTCAGCCTCTGACAGTGAGGAAGGTCATGAAACTAATGGGCATGATGGCATCATGCATCCCACTTACCTCTCACGCCCACCTACACATGCGCCCATTCCAAGAATGGCTTACCAACAGCTGATCTCAAGCCACAGGAAGTTGGGAGGATCTAGTGGTTGTTACACTAAGGGCCCAAGTAGAGATACAATGGTGGACATCCAACAACATAGCACAGGGGATACCTTTCAGGAACCCAACTCCATCTGTGACAGTCACCACCGATGCATCCCTCAATGGTTGGGGGAGCGCATTTCAACCACCTGAATGTTCATGGTCAGTGGAACGAACAGGATTCCACAAATCACATCAACTTTTTGGAAATAAACTGTCTTTCTGGCACTCGAGGCATTACAGAAATACATTCAGGGGAAAACCATCTTAACCCTTTCGATGCTCATGACGGAATGGTTCCGTCATGAGCATCGGTGCCCCTGTGCTCATGATGGAACCATTCCGTCATGAGGCCAGGGGCACGAAATCCCTCTGCTGCAGACAGCAGAGGGATTTCTATTTCATGCCTTTGACCTTGGGAGCTGGGGGAAGAGGTTCCCCAGCTCCCGAGGCCCCATCCCTGGTTTCTGTGCAATGAAGATCAGAGTGCAGGGCAGAAAGCCCACTATATGCCAGGGATTATTTTTTTCTTATAATTTGTGGTGGGGGCTGCCCAATAAGGGCATGCCCATGCCCCCACCCACCCTCGGCAAAAATAACAGCCTTTCTGCCCCCCCCCCCTCTCCCGGGGGGCAGATGGGGGCAGTAGCCCCCAATCTGCCCCACCACGGGGGCAAAAAGCCCACTAGACTAGGCAAATTTTAATTAGGGTGGGGACATTGGCATGCCCGTTTTGGGCAGCCCCCAACCTAATAAAAATTTGCCACAACCTCCCTGGCATCTAATGGACTTTCTGCCTGGGGGGCAGATGGGGCATCAGCCCCCAATCTGCCCTGTTGGAGGGGTAAAAAGCCCACTAGACGCCAGGGGATTATTTTGGGGCAAATTTTAATTAGGTTGGGGGTTGGCCAAAACTGACATGCCCATGCCCCCACCCCCTCCCTGCAAAAGTTACAGCCTTCCTGCCCCCTGTGGGGGACAGATGGGGCATTAGCCCCCAATCTGCCCCCCCCCCCCGGGGGGGCAAAAAGTCTACTAGACGCCAGAGATTTTTCGGGGAAAATTTTAATTAGGGTGGGGGCATTGGCATGCCTGTTTTGGGCAACCCCCACCCTAATTAAAATTTACCCAAAAAACTCTCTGGCGCCAAGTGGACTTTCTGCCTCCCCTGAGGGGCAGATTGGGGCATTAGCCCCCAATCTGCCCCACCGGGGGGGCAAAAAGCCCACTAGACGCCAGGGAGTTTTTTGGTGAAAATTTTAATTAGGGTGGGGGTTGCCCAAAACGGCCATGCCCATGCCCCCACCCCCTCCCCGCAAAAATTACAGCCTACCTGCCTCCCCGGGGGACAGATGGGGCAGTAGTCCCCGATCTGCCCCTCTGGGGGGCAAAAAGCTCACTAGACGCCAGGGATTTTTTAAAGCAAATTTTAATTAGGGTGGGGGCATTTGCATGCCCGTTTTGGGCAACCCACACCCTAATTAAAATTTACCCCTAAAACTCTCTGGCGCCCAGTGGACTTTCTGCCTCCCCTGGGGGGCAGATGGGGGCATTAGCCCCCAATCTGCCCCACCGGGGGGGGGCAAAAAGCCCACTAGACCCCAGGGAGTTTTTTGGTGAAAATTTTAATTAGGGTGGAGGTTGCCCAAAACGGGCATGCAAATGCCCCCACCCTCTCCCCGCAAAAATTACAGCCTTCCTGCCCCCCTGGGGGACAGATGGGGCAGTAGTCCCCAATCTGCCCCTCCGGGGGGGGGGGGGGGCAAAAGCCCACTAGACGCCAGGGATTTTTTTAGGCAAATTTTAATTAGGGTGGGGGCATTGGCATGTCCGTTTTGAACAGCCCCCTCCCTAATTAAAATTTGCCCAAAAAAAATCCCTGGCATCTAGTGGACTTTCGGCCCCCCTCCTCACCCCCCCCCCCCGGGGGGCAGATAGGGGCAGTAGCCCTCAATAAGCCCACGGGACGCCAACGTTTACGCTGGCTTTTTTATGTGTGGGGGTGGGTGCTGCCCAGAATGGGCATACCAATGCCCCCACCCCCCTAAAAAATAGCCACAGTGTTTCTGGGCATTCCCCTCCCCCCCCCCCCCCCCCCCCCCAGGTGGCAGTAAGTCAACTAGGCACAGAGTTGTTTTTAGCAATATGCCTACCTGTGGATTTAGGGCCCTAGCGCAGCCATCACATAGGGAAACCTACCACACCCACACATTTCTGAATGCTAGACACCCGGGGGCTTCCAGGGAGGTATGGCTTGGGTGGATCCCCCAACGTTTCCTTACCCAGAATCCCCTGCAAACCTCAATTTTAGCTGAAAAAACCACTTTATTCACATATTTTTGTGTTGGAAAGTTGTGGCATTACCGGGCTCACACAAATTTCCCACCACCCAGTGTTCCCCTAGGTCTAGTGGTAAAAATGGTGCCTCACTTGTGTGGGAGGCCCAAGTACCAGCGACAGGCAAGGGCCCAAAACGTAGTGAGGCGATATCAAAATGGCCTATCGCAAAGCCACCTGGTTTTGCAAGAGGGGTCACCTGGGTTTTTGGCCCGGTGCTCGGCGGCCATCTAGGGAAACCTACCAAACCCACGCATTTCTAGACACTTTTTGGTGAAAATTTTAATTAGGGTGGGGGTTGCCCAAAACGGCCATGTTGTGGCATCACCGGGCTCTCACAAATTTACCACCACCCAGCGTTCCCCCAGGTCTCCCGGTAAAAATGGTGCCTCACTTGTGTGGGAGGCCCAAGTACCCGCGGCAGGCAAGGGCCCAAACATTTTTTTGATAGGCAATGTGGATTTCGCCTCACAACGTTTTGGGCCCTTGCCTGCCGCGGGTACTTGGGCCTCCCACACAAGTGAGGCACCATTTTTACCGGGAGACCTGGGGGAACACTGGGTGGTGGTAAATTTGTGTGAGCCCGGTGATGCCACAACTTTCCCACACCAAAATGTGTGAAAAAAGTGATTTTTTTTCAGCTAAAATTGAGGTTTGCAGGGGATTCTGGGTAAGGAAACGTTGGAGGATCCACGCAAACCATACCTCCCTGGAAGCCGCCGGGTGTCTAGTTTTCAGAAATGTGTGGGTTTGGTAGGTTTCCCTATGTGCCGGCAGAACTAGGGTTCAAAAACTACAGCTAGTCACTTTGCCAAAAAAGGGTCATTTTTCACTGCAAAATTGAGGTGTGACCACGTTGCGTTTTGCGCCGTTTCCTGTCACGGGCACTATGCCGACCCTCACAAGTGAGGTACCATTTTTCTCGTAGGACTTTGGGGAACGCGGGGTGGGTGGAAATATGTGGATCCACGCAGATTCCAGAACTTTCCATCACAGAAATGTGGGCAAAATGTGTTTTTTTTGTCATTTTTTTACGTTTGCAAGGGATTCTGGGTAACAGACCATGGTGGGAGGCACTCAAGTCACCCCATCCTGGATTCCCCTGGGTGTCGAGCTTTAAAAAATGCATAGGTTTCCTAGGTTTCCCTAGGTGCCGGCAGAGCTAGGGTTCAAAAACTACAGCTAGACTCTTCGCAAAAAATGTGTACATTTTCAGTGTGAAAATGTGGTGTGTTCACCTTAGGTATTGAGCCACTTCCTGTCTTGGGCACTATGCCTACCCACACAAGTGAGGTACCATTTTTATCGAGAGACTTAGGGTAGTTCAGATTTGTAAAGCAACTGTTATTACCTATTGATTTTTGATGCATTTCTCCCTTCCAAATGAAAGACATTGTGTCAAAAAAAGTCATTTTGAAAAATGACCAATAATTGTCATGCAAGTATGAGTATTCCCAATTTCGAAAATGTGCAAATATGCACTGTTTCTAAACTCTGTAATTTGTTCCCATTTCAGAAATACATAGGTGTCTCATACCAATTTTTCCATGTATACATTTTCACACTATAATTGCTATATACCCGGAACTAAAAAAAAAAAACATTACAAAATGCTGCTCAGTTTTTTACTCTGGGTTCGTTGGGCTCTTGGTGAACCTACAAGTCCTATATATCCCCACAACCAGGAAGGTCCGGCGGATGTAACGGTATATTTCTTTCTAAGAGATGTCATAATTAGAAGAAGTTACAGGTGAAAACGTTGACACAATTTTAAACTAATTTTTAATTTTTCCTATCTTTAACTGTTAGTTTCTATAAAGACACCTTGATGGATCTACACAAATGACCCCTTGCTGAATTCAGAATTTTGTCTACTTTTCAAAAATGTATAGCTTTCCAAGATCCATTATTGCTTTTCTACCCATTTCTACCATTATCTGGAAGGGGGTTGAAAGCACAAAAAATTGCAAAAATAGGGTATGTCCCAGAAAAATGTCAAAACTGTGTAAAAAAAAAAAAGTTGGATTTCTGACAAATCTGTCATTCCCTAAAAGCTGGAGAAATGGTGATTTCAGCCCCACAAACCCTTTTTTGATATCATTTGCAGAGAAAAACCCAGACGCTTTCATTTGCAGCCACTTTTCCCCATTTTTCACAAAAAAAACAAAATTTTGCTGTATTTTGACTAATTTCTGGGAACCCTCTAGGAGAATCCACAAACCCTGGGTACCTTTAGAATCCGCATGATGTTGGAAGAAAAGGACGCAAATTTGGCGTGGATACCTAATGTGGTCAAAAAGTTACAGGGGCCTAAGCGCGCACTACCCCAAATAGCCCAAAAAAGGCTTAGCACAGGCGGGGAAAAGGCCTAGCAGCGAAGGGGTTAATCCAAACAGACAATACAATGACAATGTTGTATCTAAACAAACAGGGGGGGACAAGGTCCTTTTCCCCTGAGCAATCTTGCACTGTAAGTCTGGCAATGGGCAATAAATTCACAAAATCAACCTACAGGCTGTACATCTACCGGGAGTAGATAACATTACAGCGGACCAGCTGAGCAGACAGAACTGCTCCCACGAATGGGAGTTGAAGCAGAAAACAGTACATTAGCTGTTCAACATCTGGGGAACACGAATGATATACATGCTATAAAATGGACTAACAATGGAACCTTCTATTTTACCAGCACCTAAAATTAATATCACCCTTTAGTATCTTTCCCACAGAAATATGCTATTACACATAGGTCAAGGGGATGTGTGCATTCTGAGTAGCACCCATTGTAACAATGCTAGTTCCCTAGGGAACATAATCAGACAAATCAGACATAAGCTAAGATGCACCACAAATTGTTTTTCCTTGTCTTTATCTACTGGGTTAGACTGAAGAAACGTGGTCCACTCACAAATACGGAGGGAGCACATGAACCGATCATCTGTTAGTCATGAAAGGCGGGCCACAGGAGAATCCACTGCAACAGGAAGCGGTCCCTCGATCAGGAATGCTCCCTCCGTATTTGTGAGTGGACCACGTTTCTTCAGTCTAACCCAGTAGATAAAGACAAGGAAAAACAATTCCCGAAAGTGACATTACAAAGAATATGTTTCTGAACCTCCTTTATCCACATGTAGATTAAACTCTTGGATCATATAAAAAATTTTGGACAGAAGATTTTCAGCCTATATTGTACAGTCTCAAACTGATTAAGTTTGAAGCAACTTATCTGCTTATTCTTGCCCTGAAGAAGTCCTGTGTTAGGACGAAACGCGTCGGCTGTATCGTTTTGCATTGTCCAATGAATTTGGAATAAAGAAACTGAAATCAAGGATTACCTTGTCCTCTGAAATTGATTTGAATATAAACAAATTGACACTGTTTATGAATTTGTGGTGCATCTTAGCTTATGTCTGATTTGACGAATGATATACATGTTTGCAACAGTGCAGAACAAAAAATGCCAGTCCTTTGCCTCGAGGTTTCCACACCACCTATCAAAGGGAAATGCACTTTCAGCCAACTGGTCACAGACATTTGCTAACGCCTTTCCACCAATACCCCTGATGCAAAGAGTGTTACAAAAAGCAAAAACTCCAGGAACAAATATGATTCTCATTACCCCTCAATGGCCAAGGCAAACATGGTAATCAATCCTCCTAGAACTGTCCAGGGGACAAATGATCAAGATCAAAGCAGAAAAGGACCTGCTAACAATGCAACAGGGCCAGATCTTTCACCCAGAGCCAGCAACGCTACATCTACCAGCTTGGCGCCTGAATACATAGAATTTGGGCACCTAAATCTGCGTCTGCATACCATGGAAATTCTAAAAGAGGCAAGGAAACAGTCAACAAGAAAATGCTATACAGCAAAATGGAAACGATATACGATATGGTGCACCGCTAACAACAAAAGAGTACAATCAACACGCAAGAAACGGTTATTACATACCTTACCTCTTAGACAGCAACATCAACTACTCAAGCATAAAGGTGCACCTTGCTGCCATAGTTGCATACACAAGAGGAAATTCATGCAAAAGCTTTATTGCAAGACCAGTAAGCAAAAGATTTTTAGAAGTAGAAAAAAGAATTGCCCCACCAAGATCAGCTCCTGTACCCACATGGAGCTTAAATACAGTACTTTCTCAACTAATGGCAAAGCCCTTCGAGCCCATGCATACAGCGATCCTCAAACACATTACTCTAAAGACAGCCTTTCTCATTGCGATAACATCACTACAAAGAGTAAGTGAGCTGCAAGCATTAACAATACAAGAACCCTACTCACAAATCCACAAGGATAAAGTAATCTTAAAATCTAACCCACAGTTCTTGCCAAAAGTGGTATCTAAGTATCACTTAAATCAAAACCTTCTCCTGCCGGTTTTCTTTAAAAACCCAAAGACTAAAGGAGAGAGACGCCTCCATAGCCTGGATGTAAGGAGGGCTTTATTGTATTATTTGCAAAAAACAGAACAGATCAGGAAAACAAAACAATTGTTTGTCGCCTACGCACATACCAACACAGGTTCACCTGTCACAAAGACAACTATTGCAAGATGGATAGTATAAGCCATCCAATTATGTTATACCAATGCCAAGAAAGAACTACCAACTCAACCAACAGCTCACTCCACTATGGCCAATGTACCCATTGACTCCACTTGTGCAGCAGCAACATGGGCATCACCACACACTTACAAAACATTATTATATGGATATACAAATGAAAAAGGAAGCTCAAATTGGACAAAGGGTGCTTCAACACCTGTTTGCAAGGTCTTCCTTTCACCACAGCCTCCCAGACACGGTAGAAACCGCTACATAATCTAATGCACTGCATGTGAATCCAGAAAAGGATTCACGCTGAAAACGAAATGGTTACTTACCAGTAGGAGTAGTTTTGCAGCTTGAAGAATTTTCTGGATTCACATGCGACCCATCTGGCCTCTCCTATAAGGAAAACAAACAGGTCGGGAAGCAAAGGACTACATCAGTTATTCAATAACCATCACAAGGATTCCAAAAAAGAGTAACAGAAAAAAGAATCCGAAGATGGCCACCATGCACGTCGACCTCCAGGATACCGTCTGAAGTCACACAGGGGACGTACCTGGCACCAAATGGTGGTCGACAGCACCCAAAACAAGAGAAAGAAAAGACAATTCCAGACCTAACCACTAGATGGCGGAATAATACAGAGCATGTGAATCCAGAAAATTCTTCAAGCGGCAAAACTACTCCTACTGGGAAGTAACCATTTCGTTTCCATGGTCAAAGGGGCTAGAGCGAGCTATGAGAAATCAGGCAAAGGCCTTCATAGACCTGTGTGGAGGGCCAAAAGGATATAGGTGGTGGGGAGTTCTGATAGCACAAGCGATTGGAGGACCCATCTGAAATGGTTCATCGGAAGGGGCACCCCAACAAAGCAACCTAAACCCCAACAGTTTAAGAAAGCAAATAAGTGTTAACATATGAAGATTTCTGAGGACCAAAGTTTGTCCGTTTCAATGGATTGGGGTGATCCATGGCCAAAGTGGATGTGTCCACTCCACTAGTAAGTTCTTCGAAGAATTGCAGAATCCACCAGGAGACTGGCGGTAAGGATTCTACCTTCCTTCTGTATGTAGCTAGGCTTCCCGCTGAGCGCACCGGGAAGGGCTGTGAATCTCAAGTCGTTTGGTCGGTTGGCCCCAAGCCGATGGGTACACATGGTCTGCAGTCCGGCCATGCGCGGGATTCGGTGGTGGGGCCCTCACCATGAAGCTGTGGTCCGAGGTGAGGCGTGGGACCCAAACCAGGCCTCAAACCATGCTTTGCCCTGCACCTGGCGTCAAGGAGTCCCCTGTAGCAGGCCCCAGTCCCCCACCTCCCACCCTCCCCCAGTCCCCCACCTCCCACCCTCCCCCCCCCCCCTCCCCCTCCACCCGCAAGTATGCCCCCAGCATGAGGAGGGCGTAGGAAACTGCGACAGATACGAGCACTTGAAGATGGGCCTCCTGTCTCCGGGGAGAATGCCGTCGGGCCTCTCCCAGAGGTCTACTAATATTTGGGGCCTCGGTTTCTGTCCCCAGGCCTGGTCTTGCTGTCGCTATCTGAGAGCCAATTCACCCCTGCCTGGCTCACGATAAAGAAGTGGGAGGGGGGGCCACCACTAATACCAGACATGATAAGTGCAGAGGGGCCTCATGCTGCTGTCTCTGCCCTCACCTGAGGTCTCTCTCCGGGCCCAGTCACGTCCCAGGACCAAGCCGCAGTTCACCTCCGGGCCCAGGCGCCTCTTGCTCCGCTCGATTACACTGGTGCCGCACAGTCGACCACCCACACTACTTTTGCGGGCTCTGGCAGGTGCCCTCTGATGTCGGCAGCTTGTTCTCAGGCTGCCAAGCAGAGGGCACTGATGGGTGCTGATGTCGGCGGTGGCTCGGAGCAATCAGGAAAGACGTCCTAGCTGCCCACCATCTTGGCCACGCCCCCAGGGCTGTTTTTTGGAGTCCAAGAAAGATTTGTTGCGGGAGAACGTACTTGTGGCAAGTCTATTTTAAATTCACATGTTGTTTAATGCTCCTTTCTAGCATTATGTCTAAAACAGCAATTCTTATCATGTGATCTGGGGACCCCTGCGGGTCATTGATGCCTAGTCAGGGAGTCTGTGATGACTTGGAAAATAAAATATTAACAGATTATAAAGTGTATATAAATAAAGAAGTAACATTTTTACCTGAATTTTAAGATGTTTGTAAACACAAAGGAATTTGGCTAAAATTTAAATTGGTATCCTCAGATTTGTGGGAGCAGTGCATGTGCATCAAGCAGAATACAGCATGGATGATGAGCGGCCTAAATTGAATTTAGAAAACCTCCAACTTTCCCATTCTGCTTTTTTTTTAAATTTATTTTTTATATATATATTTGTTCGAGGCATATGAGCTGCAGATTGTACACTTAGCATAGATCGCCATCTGGTGTTGGGCCCGGATGTTTGCAGTTTGTTTTTGTTCTTTGGACAGTCTTTGGAAGTCACGAGTTCGGTGACTCCTCCTTCGGTCCGTACTGCGCATGGGCTTCGGCTCCATCCTCAGATTGTTTTTTTCCGCCATCGGGCTCGGATGTGATACTTCGTGCTCCAGCTTCGAACTTCTACGGTTCCAGCCTCGACGGAAAATCCTCGTTTCTTCGAGTTTCTTCATCATCATCTTTATCTCTCGAAGCGGCACTTTTCTCCATCCCGTACATCGGCACCGGCCTTCGGGCCCTCCTCGACTCCGGTCCCGGCCGATGGAAAGGACTCCGTTCAAAAAGTGCCCAAAATGTGGGTCTAAATTTCCCCACACAGACCTCCATCAGGTGTGTAACCTTTGCCTCTCTCCAGAACACGAGGCCAGAGACTGCCCCGCCTGTAAGTCTTTTCGATCAAGAAGACCATCCGGGATCGAAGAGCTCGACGCACCATGGCACACTCATCGTCCGCAGCTCCACCGGACATCTTCGGAGACGGCGCCGAAGCTTCGGGGCAATTACACACCGAGCAGGAGGACGACGTCGTCAGCGCTTCCGAGGCCGACGACTCCGACGTGGAGGACATCACACCGGCGCAGCGGGTCGTGAGTACTGTACCCCCTCCCACCCCCGCGCCCAAAACCAAAGAGACTCAGGTTACACCCTCGCCTGCAGGCCTGGGCAAAACCAAGCACACAGCTTCTATCACCCCACCTTCGGGCCCGGTGTCGAAGCCTCAGAAGTCTCATGGCAGCTCGGGCTCGAGCCAGCCGACGCCTGGTGCCAATAAACACCATTCGGCACCGAAGAAAGGGATACCCAGCTCGACTCCGAAGCCACCGGTGCCGAAGCCTGGACTCTCGGTGCCGACCAAACATAAACACAAATCTGTCGGCACCGACGCTCCAGCGCCGAAAACTCCTTCGACGCCGAAAAAAACGGAGGCTTCAAAAAAGCATGGCGCACAGAAACCATCGAAGCCCTCGGCTCCGAAACCATCGGCACCAGCGGACGATTCGGCGCCACTGGCTCTGTTCACACCAGACCCTTTGCAAAAGACTCTATCTAAAGATCCAAAGACTGGGCTATTGACTTTAATTATCAAGAAAAGACGCCTTGACACTCCGGCTCCTCCTCCACCACCCAAACGGAAGGACTCTGCCACTTCTCCCCTCAGAGTGCCCTCCCCACTACCTCCTCCTCTGCCTCCTCCACCCCCTCCCCCTCCCAGGTCTCCGCCACCCTTACCTTATCACTCCCCGACCCCAGATCCGGACTTCGGGGACCCACATTATGACCCAGCGGACGCCCCAATGGACCCCACTCCACCGGGGACCCCAGACCCATGGGAAGACTACCACAACCCTGACATACCTGATATGCCTCAGGACGACCTATACCCATCCAGGCCGTCTCCTCCGGAGGACTCCTTAGGGTTTCATCACTTAGTGCAGAGAGCAGCACACTACCATGGGGTGGACATGCACAGCGAACCAGTGGAAGACGACTTCCTACTGGACACATTTGACATTCAGGACAAATCCACGTCTATTTTGCCCATGCTTAAGGGTGTCACCAAGCATGCTGCAGAGGTGTTCGAAGACCCTGTCAGGGCCAGGGTACTAAACCCTAGAATAGAGAAAAAGTACAAGGCGGCACCCACAGACCCTGCATACATTAAGGGCCCTGCTCCCTTAGATTCCCTAGTTGTCTCCACAGCTAGAAAGCGGGCTAACTCCCAGTCCTCAGGAGAAGCCCCACCGCCAGACAAGGAATCGAAACTTCTAGACGCGTCTGGCAAACGCACCGCCTCCCAAGCTGCAAACATGTGGCGCATTGCAAATACACAAGCGCTACTTGCGCGCTATGACAGAGCACACTATGACTAACTTGAGGCTCTTGTGCAGCACCTTCCCGAAAAACACAAGCGCAAGGCTCATGACCTGATACAGGAGGGTAAACTAATTACAAACACCTCCATTAAGTGTGCCCTCGATGCCGCCGACACTGCTTCTAGAGCCATAAATACCAGTGTCCTGCTTCGTCGCCATGCCTGGCTCAGGATCTCAGGGTTCAAGCCTGAAGTCCAGGCGTCTATACTCAATCACCCTTTTGACCAACAAACTCTCTTTGGGCCAAAGGTAGACGAAGCGTTGGAAAAGATGAAAAAGGACACAGACACAGCAAAGTCTATGGGGGCACTCCAAACACAAGCCTCTAAACGTTCCTTTCGACGCTCATCCTTTCGTGGCACAGGCAGAGGCTTCTCCACCGACAGCGCCTCTACCTCCTACAAGTCCCCTCCTCAAAATACCTTTTCAAAGGGCAACCAAAGGGGTGGTTACAGAGGCAACAACAATAAGGGCAGGGGCAAAACTAACACCACCCGTTCTGCTACCCCACCCGCACAATGACTTCCCTCCGCTCCCCCCAGACCAACCCACTCCGGTCGGGGGCAGGCTACAAAACTTTATCCACGCATGGGAGTCCATAACATCGGACAAATGGGTGACCCAAATCATTCGGTCAGGGTACTGTCTCGAGCTAACATCTACCCCACCCAATATCCCACCAAGGCACCGTCCAATGTCTCAAGAACATTCCACACTGCTCAAACAGGAGGTACTCTTCCTCCTCCAAAAACACGCTATAGAGCAGGTCCCCGTCAATCAGCAAAATCTAGGGGTCTACTCCCTATATTTCTTAATACCAAAGAAAGACGGGACCCTCAGGCCCATTCTGGACCTCAGGCCCCTAAACGCCTACATAAGTTCAGACCATTTCCACATGGTCACCCTACAACAAGTCCTCCCGCTCCTCTGTCAGGGAGACTTTCTCACTACCTTGGATCTGAAAGACGCATACTTTCACATTCCAATACACCCCTCTCACAGGAAGTACCTCAGGTTCGTGGTGGACGGGCAGCATTACCAATTCACGGTTCTCCCCTTCGGGGTTACCACCGCACCACGGGTGTTTACCAAATGCCTAGCGGTAGTGGCAGCACACCTCAGACGTCAACACATTCACGTCTTCCCTTACTTAGACGACTGGCTGATAAAAGCTGCGTCCTACCACCAATGTGTGCAACATACAAACCGCACCATCCAACTGCTCCACCAGCTAGGCTTCACGGTGAACTACCAAAAGTCCCACCTCAGACCATCGCACACAAAGCAATATCTCGGGGCCACTATAGACACCTCCAAGGGTATTGCCTATCCAAACTCGGCCAGAATCACAAGCATTCAAGCCTTACGCAAAACATTCCTCCCTCAACACTCTCTTCCAGCAAGAGTGTTTATGAAGCTCATAGGAATGATGGCGTCTTGCATCTTCATAGTGCCCCATGCAAGACTCCACATGCGTCCACTTCAAGAGTGCCTAGCACAACAGTGGAACCAGGCCCAGGGTCAGCTGACGGATCTGGTGTTGGTGGACGGCCGCACACATCACTCTGCAGTGGTGGAACACCACAAACCTTTCCAAAGGGCGGCCGTTGCTGGACCCGGTTCCTCAGGTGATTCTAACAGCGGACGCATCGCTCTCCGGCTGGGGAGCGCACCTCCTACACCTCACAATGCAAGGTCTATGGACGCCACAGCAAAAATCGCTCCACATCAACCATCTGGAGCTCTTGGCGATCTTTCTAGCCCTAAAATCCTTCCAAAAACAGATTTCGTGCAAAGCAGTCCTCATTCGCACAGACAACATTACTGCAATGTATTATATCCAAAAACAGGGGGGGACACACTCTCCCCAGCTCTCCCGCTTAGCCCAGAGCATATGGAGATGGGCAATTCCCCAAAACATCTTTCTCCTGGCACAGCACGTTCCAGGCGTACAAAACACCATGGCAGATCTGCTCAGCAGACAAACGCAACAACTACACGAATGGGAACTGCATCCACAAGTTCTTCACCCATTCTTCCAACAGTGGGGGCATCCTCAGATAGACCTCTTCGCCACCCACGAAAACAAAAAATGCCCAAGCTTCGCCGCCAGATACCCACACCCATTGTCCAAGGGCAATGCGATATGGATGAACTGGTCAGGCAGATTTGCATACGCCTTTCCACCTCTCCCACTAATTCCATTAGTGGTAAGGAAACTACAACAACACTCCCTCACACTCATTCTAGTAGCTCCGACGTGGGCCAGGCAGCCGTGGTACACCACACTACTACAACTATCAGTGGTACCACATCAAAAACTGCACCTATCCCCATGCCCCCTAACCCAGAACCATGGAGAAATCAGGCACCCGGGCCCAGCTCAGCTCAACCTTGCGATCTGGCTCCTGAAATCTTAGAATTTGGATACCTTAACCTTCCCCCTGATTGCATGAACATCATCATGGAAGCCAGACGTCCTACCACTAGAGCATGCTATGCCGCAAAGTGGAAAAGATTTGTAATTTACTGCCGTAACAATACAATCAACCCTTTAAATGCATCCATACAGCACATCATATGCTATCTGCTCCATCTTCACAGGTGTAACCTGGCATATTCATCCATACGCCTACACCTAGCAGCGATCGCTGCTTATCTACAAAACAGACAGCATTTATCACTGTTCAGAGTGCCCGCTATTAAAGCCTTTATGGAAGGCCTTAAACGAGTAATTCCTCCCAGGGCACCACCTTCCCCTGTATGGAATCTAAATTTAGTTCTTACACGGCTAATGGGTCCGCCCTTCGAACCAATGCATAAATGTGAGCTACAGTTTCTCACCTGGAAAACAGCTTTTCTCGTAGCTATCACTTCCCTTAGAAGGGTTGGTGAAATACAAGCGTTCACTATACAGGAACCCTTCCTACAAATACATCACAGCAAGGTCATACTTCGCACAAATCCGAAGTTTCTGCCCAAGGTCATTTCCCCCTTCCATCTCAATCAATCGGTGGAATTACCTGTCTTCTTCTCGCAACCTCAATCTGTTGCAGAGAGGGCCTTACACACACTCGATGTTAAAAGGGCTTTGCTGTACTACATACAAAGAACGCAACCCTTCAGGAAGACTAAACAATTGTTCGTTTCCTTCTCTCCACCACAGAAAGGCAACCCCATCTCTAAATCGGGGATAGCTAGGTGGATTGTAAAGTGCATACAAATTTGCTATCAAAAGGCAAAAAGAACATTATCTGTTCCGCCTAAAGCCCACTCTACAAGAAAGTTAGGGGCTTCTTTGGCTTTTCTAGGGAATATACCCTTAGATGACATCTGCAAAGCAGCCACATGGTCAACACCGCACACCTTCACAAAACATTACTGTGTAGATGTGCATTCCAAGCAGCAAGCTAGGGTGGGCTAGGCTGTACTAAAGACACTTTTTCAAACCACTGCAACGGATACCGGTGGTCGCCGCTAAGGTTGGGTACTGCTATATAATCTATGCTAAGTGTACAATCTGCAGCTCATATGCCTCGAACGGAATATGCTACTTACCAGTATGCATCTGTTCTTGGCATGTAGAGCTGCAGAGTTGTACACGCCCACCTACCTGTATCCGTTCCAGTACATCTTATTTAGATACAACACACATGGGTTTCTCACTGTTATTACTACGCTCCATCATTTCCCTGTTGGCGAAAAACAATCTGAGGATGGAGCCGAAGCCCATGCGCAGTACGGACCGAAGGAGGAGTCACCGAACTCGTGACTTCCAAAGACTGTCCAAAGAACAAAAACAAACTGCAAACATCCGGGCCCAACACCAGATGGCGATCTATGCTAAGTGTACAACTCTGCAGCTCTACATGCCAAGAACAGATGCATACTGGTAAGTAGCATATTCCTTTTTTTAGAAGTAAATATTTCACCGTATGTGTTTTTGTTGGATGGATTTTTGTATTTTTAAGTTGAAATTGCTTACACTAGTGTCCAACTTCCATTAATGACTTGTTGGGGGTCATTGGATTCCAGTAATGATTTAGTGGAGTTTCAGGGAAGTCAAAAGGCTAAGAACTACTGGTCTAGAGGATTGCACATTGTTTCTTGAAGTCTTATCTTTATGCTAATCTTAAATGACTCTTAAGCACATAATATCGAAGGACACAATACATTTGTTCATAAGCCCCATCATAGATATGTTTTAGTATATTTTTTCGGTCCATTGTTTCTGGGTAGGTGTGGTCCAAGTAACCTTGCCTATAAGCATTCATTTCAGAACTGTGGACACAGACAACAGCTTCAGGACTTTGGCAATGAGCTGGCACACCAGTTGTTTGTCTTAATGTTTACTGAAACCGCAGGTAGGATTGTTTTCTTAACAGTGATTGCTGGAGAAGATTTAATTTTCTTGATCTCCTACTGTTCCACCTAAATCATCATGGTCTTCTGCAAGGCCTTATGGCCACTGTTATTTGATTCAATCAGTCAATACATTTATAGAGTGTTCAGCTGCCAGCACAACAATGGACCAGAGAAAACCGATAGAAATTAATCCATGTCAAAAAGCCAGGTCTTCAGTTGCGACATAAACCGGTTTCCCTTCCCATGATCACCAATGCAAAAGTAGCCCATTCCATGCCTTATAAGCTAAAACCGTAAAAGAGCACTCCCCTCTGGTTTTCAAGAAAAACTGAGGACATTTCAAGAGTAATCCGTGTTCTAATCTCAAAGTGCGGTCAGAAAAATAACTGAGTCTCTTGCAGAAAGAAATAGGAGCCATCCGATGAAAGACAAAAATTGAATTACTAACTTTCTGTAGGTAATTTGTTTTCTAATGGAAAGCTAGTGAAGTGCTTTGAGATGAAGACTGGCTAACTGATTGAACTGAAGGCAATCGAAAAATCAGCCTGGCTGCTGCATTTTGCACAATTTCTAGCTGATTTAGTAGATGTGTAAGAAGACCTAAATAAATTGCATTGGCGTAGTCCAGTCTCAAGGTGATAGGCGCGTGCACAACAGTTTTCTGAACGTCAATGGGGACAAATTCCAATATTATTTTCAGTGCCCTTGGCAAAGAATGCCCCTGCAGAGATCTGATGGCCGAAAGCATGTTTTTTCCGCAGGTTTGTCTCCTATTACCATAAATGCAGTTTGTTTGCTGGTCAGGTACGTTCATTGCAAGTGTAAGTTGTTAGTGGCCCAGCAGAACTTCTACCTCAGACCATAAATAATCAACAGGATTCAGCAAATTATATTTTCCATGCAGGCCTGGATACTACAGATTACCTTCACATCGCCGTTGACCCCAGGGTCATGCCTAGGAGGCACACAAATATAACATTGGCCAGGTTTGCTGGCGATATGCAAATGTTCCTAAATGTGCTTACGTTGGTCTTCAGCTTCTAGTGTAAGGCCAGTGGGAGGCAGAATGTAATATTTCACACCCCCACTGAAGATTAGGAATGTCAAACAAATGGTTCTTGCTGGTCATTCAAAGGAACCACACCCTCCCCTTAATTTCCTCCCGACCCCCACATTCCTACCACTCCCAAACATATTTTGGGGAATCACTTGACCATCCTGATGAAGGTGGCTTCGGACAGGTACAGCACTCTGAGAAAGTCGAGGGATGCTATTCAAGCATGGGGGCCTCTGGCCTATCCCGGTCCTTCGGCCATTGAATTCCTGTCTGCAGAAGTACAATTAAGAACTTTCTATCTCCGATCGCATCCACCCAGGAGATTGTATGGTGTCCCTGGATTTGCAGGACATGTATTTCTATATAGGTATATACACGGGTGTTACCTGCATTTTGAGGTGGGCCAGGATTTCATTTAATATAGTATATACTTCTTACCCCAGATTTCTAACTTTAGAATATTCACCATACCTCCGACTGAATCTGGAAAATCTTGAGCAGTACCTCTGCATGCCAATAGGTGGCATACATATCTGAAGTGACATGTGCAGTGCCTATATAGGTGCTACTCTCGTGTGTTGACATCTTTTCCTTTTTTCCCACTGCAATAGCACGGATCCAGAGCACTAACTCTGTAGTTTTTCGACCACTTTTTCTACCCTTTTGTCATCAGTTTGAGCTTTGCTCCCAGTGTGTTTGGGATGTGCCCCCTAATAAACCCACGTGTTTTAGGCTTTGTGGGGAATGTCAGATATGTCTGTCTGATTTTCCACACCTTGGAGCAAGCCAGCAAGCTCCAGTGGTGCAACACAAGAAGGCACCACGTCTTTCCCATTCCCAAAGGAGATATTGGGCCCTGTCATGGATTCATTCTCGTGATAGGTCGTCTTCAAAGTCCAAGTTATCATGTAAGTTTGATAAGTCATGGAAGCATAAGAAGTTGTCAAAGTACTTCGCCTTATCCCCCCTCATCCTGCGTCAAGGCCCATACCCACATTTCTGCCGTGGAGTAGGAGTCCGTGTCTGCTCTGCACCATCCTGAATTTTTAGAAGCCAGAGTGACCCCTGACCAACTTAAGTTTTTTATGGCCATGCATTCCATTTCATGCACCAAACTCCCTCCGGCGTAAGTTCAAGCCTCACAGAGTTAAGAGGTGCCCCAGTTGGGTTAGCACCATTGAGCCTGCACCAGATTCCTGCTTGACGCTCAGGATCCACTCAAATTGCAGACCGACTCCAGAGGCAAGGCCTACGATTGAGCTTGTCCTCCCACTGCCACACCTGATGTTGCGGGCACCACTTGATGACCCAGAACCCATTATCCTGTCTGACTCTGAGGCCGTGCTGCTCGATGTCGACCCCAGGGCCACCCAGACCACAACGACCGTCTGGCTCAGATATGATGCCCCTGGCCTTTAGGTGGCCCAATGCGGAATTGTACTTTGTAGTGGGTGATGACAACGCCAATCATTTCTTTGACCATTCTGATAAGATGGCCCATCCCCACCAAGAACACAACTGGTACGAGGAGCTGGGAGAAGCCAGTGAACTGGACTAGTCTCGCGATGCTGGCTTGGTCTCACCTCCGGGGCCTGCCACTGAACAATGCACATACTTCACTATGATGGTGAGGAGGACGGCGAAGGTCCCCGACCTTCATCTTCCCTCCAAGTTAAGACTTATGTTTTAGCTGAGGAACAGAGGTGCTTCAGGCAGGGCTTTCCTCTTCAGATGTAGTCTTGAGCACTCTCCTAAGGACTTGGGCCAAGCCCTAGACAGGTTTTCTGGTGCACAGGATAATTCCTTTCACGCACCTGGGGGACCCAGATTTTCTCACCCAATACCGGAGTGCCTGGTTGTTCAGGCATCGACCACCAAACTTAATACCAGAATGTTCCCAACTACAGGGAATCCAAGAGGCTACCTTAGGAAAGAGAATCTTCTCCACCAGCCTAGCATTGCAGTCGTTAACACCACATGCCTCTTGGGCCAATATTCCCATACCTTGTGGGACATAGTTGCGCAAGTGGAAGTACTGAACCAGGTCATTATTGATGGTAGAAACGCAGCAAAGTTCACCATTTGGTGAGAGGTGGACACCACCGATTCGCTAGGCAGGGCTATTGCCTCCATGGTGGCTCTGCGCCTTCATGCTTGGCCTACATCAACTGGCATTTTGGGGGTTTTCAGTGGGCTCTGATGGACATGTCCTTCAACAGATCTTGCCTGTTTGGTGATGAGGCTGATTCAGCGCTTGAACGCCATGGGTTCTTACTTGGTGTCTGTTAGACCTGGCACTATTGGCGTGGGTCTCCCTTCCATTTTTTTGCTGTTGCCTCATGTGTTGCTGTTGGTTATAGATGCTGTGGGCACTGTGCCACTGCTGTTCAGTGCCACAGTGCAAGTGCTCCCTATGGTAAATTGAGGTATGGATTAGTGACTCCATGATTGGCTTGATTGGTTTACTTGTCAGACCCTAGTACAGTGCACTGCGTGTGCCCAGGACTTGTAACCAATGCTGCTGGTGGGCTTGCAGCACTGATTGTGCCACCCACCGCAGCAGCTTGTAAAGTGTGTCTCAGGTCTGCCATAGCAGAGCATGTGTGCAGTCTGGTACTGCCATGTTGACTGGACAAGTGCACCCACTTGCCAGTCCCTAAACCTTCCCTTTTATACATATTAGTCACCCCTATGATAGGCTCACGGGCAGGGTGCATTGTAGGTAAAAGGTAGGACATGCCCTGATGTGTGTGGCATGTCCTGATAGTGAATTACAGCCATTTTCGTTTTTCACTATTACAAGGCTACCTGTTCTCCATAGGCGAGAATGGGCAGTTTGATTATTACATCTTATAATCCTAACTGACTCGGGGAAAATGGTAGAAAGTTTAGTATGCTTGAACTCAGAATGATAAAATACATCTTTTAGTGAAGTTAGTTTTAACATTCTGTGTTTGAAAATAGTACTTTTAGAAAGTAGGTATTTTCTTGTCTAACCATCCAAACCTGCCTCTGCTAGGCTGTGTATTCCTTGTCTGGTGTTTGAGTGACAGGGGCTGGGGGATTTCAGGAGACAGGGTGAGTCAGCACAAGGCTGAATGGAGCGATCTGCATCTAGATGGGTGGGAGGAGTTGCACCTGGGACCTGAATAGGGCTGGACCTTCCCTCCACAATGCTCGCTCCACCTCCTGTGGTGTCTGATGTCCCTGCCCTGCACTGTGAAAGGAAAGCAGGACTGACCAGAACTGGTTTTGACTAGTCCAAGGCCTCTCTGCCTTCAGAGAACAAAGAGAAAAGTAGTTTAAATATTGGGACCCAGGCCCAAGAACTTTAGATCACTTCTGGGAATCAAGAAGAACCTTTGCTGAGGAAAAGAACCAGGCAGCTGAAGGAGGAGACTACCCCTGTGCTGTGTGTTTGGGGGTTAGCCTGCAGTGGTTGCCTCATTACCAAAGAGAGGAGAAAAGGACTAAGTGTGCTTTCTATGAACTTGAAGAAAAATCTCCAAGGGCTTGAACTACAGCTTGCCTCCTGCCTGAAGTCTCAGGGATACAGGACTTCACCAACCAGCTCCCCCCTGAATTCCCTTGCTGGGAATTGAAGTGCCTGCTGTTGTGCTGGGCCTTCCGAGAGACTGCGTGTCGCTGGGAGCTGGAACTACGACACAACAACGAGAAGCGAGTCGCAGCCGCTATCATCACATCGCCGAAGAAGCGAGCCGCCGCTGTCATCGCATCGCCGAAGCGCGGCACATCGCCGGAGAAACGGAACGCTGCCACAGGTCGGTCGCATCACCGGAGAAGCGCGTCGAAGGACCGGTCGCAGCTCCAAAGACCGAGTCGCCGTCGAGCGTGCACGCATCACACCAACGTTGTCACATCGCAACCAGGAAGCCATTTTGTCGCATCGCACCGGAGAAGAGTATTGCATCGAGGTGCCATCGTGTCTCATCGCACCGGAGAGCAGTAAGAAACAAATGCATCAACTCCCCACACAGTAAGGAAGCGAGCATCAACTCCCCTGTGCAGCACTAAGTAACCGACACATCATGTTCCCTGCGACCCTTTTGTTTTCTTTGCGTTACACATTTAAGGTACCTTGAGAGTACAGTGTCGCATTTACAATTTGAGGGAACGGAACCATTTTATAACATTTGAGACTATTTTTGAGTATAGTATTGTGGATTTTTGTCGTTTGGTCTTTGGTTAAGTCTATCTAAAAAATACTTATTTTTATAATACACCTGTGTGGTGTCCATATGTAGTGTTGTCACTGTATTACTGTATGTGTTCACAAATGCTTTACACACTGCCTCTGAGATAAGCCTGCCTGCCTGCTCGTGCCAAGCTACCAAGGGGGTGAGCAGGGGTTATTTTAGGAGTGTAGCCCCTTACCCGGACTAGACGCAAGGGTCCCTATTTGTCACAGGTACCTACCTATGCCTACTAGAGACCCCCAAATCTAACAGTGTCGCACTAACTGCACTCCTTTCTCGACTATGCCTGGGTCTCCCAGTTGCAGCCTCACTGCCAGCTATACCCCAAAGGTCACCAAGCCTCCCAGCCTTTTCATGGCCCTGGAAGCAGCTTCCATAGAGGGAAGCAAAGCCTGTGTATTGTCCAATCCCCCACCCCTTCCGGCTGCTGCAACCTCAAAGCCCCTTCAGCATACCCACTGCAGAGTACAGCTTTGCTGTTGGTGGCAGAATCGAGCACCAACTGCCCCAATGGCAATCAACATCAGACAAGTGGCTGCTTCAAATTGTCCAGCAGGGTTGTGAGAAAGTGCCTCTTTTGCATGGTTAGCCCCCTAATTTTTGCCTGGTTTTGATGTTGTTTCAAATGTAGTGCACATGGTTCCTGCCAACCCAGTCCCCTGTGCCAGCGCTTCTTCCCCAACAACAAACCCCCAATTGGTACTTCTACCCCCTGTAAGTCCCTTGTAAATGGTACCTATGGCCTGGGAGCTGATGAGGGTCCATTTGAGGAGCCCCCCGGGACCATGCCACTGCCCTTTCAGCTTGAATGCCACTAGGAGGGAGAAGAAAACAAAGTCGACATGGCACCCTGCCTGGGTGCCATGCCAGCTAACACTGCCTTAAGGCATAGGTAAGTCACTCCTCTAGCAGGCCACACAGCCGTAAGACAGGGTACACTATACCACAGGTGAGAGCAGATCTGCATGAACAGGTATGCCCCTACTGTATTGGGGTCAATTTCCTAATATTTCAAGTGCCAGGAAAGCCATAGAGTATACATCAGATGGAAACTCGACAACTCTAGTTCCACAGCAACATAATGTCTTCACTGAAGGCCTCCAAAAGTGCCAGCACCCTATTGCTCAAACCACAAAAATTAAAAAAAAGGAAAACCTACTATCGGGCCTTTTCAAGTATTGCACTGAGGATTTGGAACTCCCTATTCCCCCCACCTCGCCCCCCGAAGTCAGGGTGAATTCTTCCACTGTCCTCTTCAAAAAGGAAGTCAAAGTGTGTTTGATTAAGAAATGTCTGCCTTAGATAGGCTGTTCCATTGGATATTGAGGTCAGTTATTGTGGCCCAGCTGCCAGGGCTCCCAAGGGTGCCTGGCTCTACAAGACTGACTTTTCGGCCTGTTTATTCTGTTATACCTGCCTGTATCTCTTGATACACACAGTAAAGCGCTCTGATACCTTCGGTGGTCATGTTTGTGCTATAGAAAACTTTCTAAATAAATACTGAACATAGAAGTATGTGGTACCAAATTACTGTTTATAATAAATCCACACTGATGCCAGTGTGGGATGTATTGTACCATGTACTCTAGAGGGCACCTCAGAGATGCCCCCTGAGAGCCTACCAACCCTTGTGTGGACTCTGTCCGGCTGTAAGCAGCCAGCCCCCATCAGACATTTTTCTGAACCCCTGGGTAGAGAGCCCCTGCATTCTGGGACCAGAAACCATGCACATCCTGGGCAGAGGTGCCATGACTCCTCCCCCAGGATGGGCCAATGCTCAGCGGGGAGCTTCAAATGCCCAATTCCTTTGTAATACGACCCCAGCCTCTGCTGCTGCTTCTGGTTTACACCCCCCACTTTAGGCGGGAAAACCAGCTGGAAAAATTAAAAAGTTTAGGGGGGTGTGCCCGCCTCTGCCAACCCCACCCCTAAGGTGGGGGAGGCAAGTTGAGGCACAACTTTCAGTCCCCATCTTCTTGAAGATGGGAAGACCCCTCCAATAAGGGCAGGGTCTGTGCTCTTCTAACACAGGAGGGTGGCATAATAGAGGGTGTAGTCATACCAGGTAAGGTGCCCATTGGCTCTACCTGCAACTCCCCTAAAATGCCTCATAAATTTTGTATTTGGGTGTCTCCGCCAGACCTAAAAACAAGATCTGCGAGGATTTAAGACGACGACGTCCCTGCAGAGCCGACTGAAGAGGGTGACTGCCTTGGCACCAGCCCTCCCGGCCTGTCTCCAGCTTCTACATACCTGCAACCTGTTTTGCAGTCAGCAGCCTCTGAACCCCCTGGGAGGACTGCTGCCTTCGAAAAAGACTCCAATCTCGCATCGACTGCGGACCTGCCCTGAAGAAACCTACTCCAATGACTCAGGATCCGCGCCTCCTGTCCACTCTGCACCCGACGCCCACAGCCCGAGTCGGATGTCTCTAGTGATCCTGACCTCGTGTCCTGCATTGACTGACCTCTCCTGCCCTCCACGGCGGCGTCTGCAGTGTGAATCCAGAGGCACCCCTGACCTCGACCGCCTCTGGTAAGAAGACTTCGTCTAAAGGCACCCCTGCACCTTGGCCTTGGTAAGTTGAACCGACAGTACCCCTCCGACCTCCCGATTTCCCAACTTACCTCTGCTGCTGTTGGTCTTCCTCTTCCAACCTCCGGTGCCACGCCTGTAGCCTCCTTGCCCTAAGAAGAATCCTCAATGAAAATCTTTGGGCGCCCAATGTCTGATTTGCATCCAGCCTCCCCTGTGCCGCTGGTGGTGTATGTCTGGTTCTGCTATGTGCCCCCCTTCACTCCCTGTGCTAGTGCTAACCCCGAATTCCTTCCCCCTGCAACAGATTTACTTACCTGCAAGCAGGGTGGCTCCAGGCACCCCCTGTCTCCCATGGAAAGCATTTGGCCGAACTCAGATTTTGACCTCTGCACCTGGCTGCCCCAGTGCTGCTGGTGGTGCAGTTCTGGTACTCCCCTGACCCCTGGCCCTTGCTGACTTTTGGCTCTGAATACTGGGATTGTAAGTGCAGTACTTTCCAGTTTAGCCGCAACATTGTCAGAGGTGCTGTTTGTGTTATCCCTAGCCTGGCAAGGACTTGTCCCTAGGCACTGTTAAAGGTTTACGCTTCAACGATTTCAGCTTTTTTCGGCTCTTTATTTCAGTCACCTGTTGTGGCTCTATTTCCTAAAGACTTGCAGCATTTGTTCCCGCCTACTCAATCATTTATAAAGCGCACTACACACCCGCGAGGGTCTCAAGGCGCTGGGGGTTGGGGCGGGGGGCGCTGCTGATTGAACAGCTATGTCTTGAGTATCCTCCTGAAGGTCAGCAGGTCTTGTGTCTGTCGTAGGCTCAGTGGGAGGGTGTTCCATGTCTTGGCAGCGAGGTGGGAGAAGGGTCTCCCGCCGGTGCTTGTTCTTCGGATGCGCGGGACGGTGGCGAGTGAGAGGTCGGCGGAGCGTAGCTGGCGGTTGGCGATGTAGGAGAGCCGTCTGTTGAGGTAGGCTGGGCTGGTCTTGTGGAGTGCTTCGTGTGCGTGGATGAGGAGCTTGAAGGATATCCTCTTGTTGACGGGGAGCCAGTGCAGGTTTCTCAAGTGGGGGGTGATGTGGCCGTGTCGTGGTACGTCTAGGATCAGTATCGCCGAGGCGTTTTGGATGCGTTGTAGTCGTTTGAGCTTGGTCGGGGCTCCCGCATAGAGGGCGTTTCCGTAGTCGAGTCTGCTGCTGACTAGGGCCTGGGTGACTGTCTTTCTTGTATCTGTCTGGATCCATCTGTAGATCTTGCGGAGCATGCGGAGGGTGTTGAAATAGGAGGAGGAGACTGCGTTGACTTGCTTGGTCATTGAGAGCATTGAGTCGAGGATGATTCCCAGGTTGCGTGGGTGTCGGGGCTGCCCCCAGTGCCGTCGGCCACCAGGAGTCGTCCCAGGCTGAGGGGTTGGAGCCGAGGATGAGGACCTCCGTCTTGTCCGAGTTCAGCTTCAGGCGGCTGATCTTCATCCAGTCGGCGACTGCCTTAATTCCTTCGTGGAGGTTGGCTTTGGTGGTGATGGGGTCTTTGGTGAGGGAGAAGATCAGTTGAGTTTGCATAGAAGATTATGTTGAGGTCGTGCTCTCGGGCGACGTGTGCGAGCGGGGCCATGTAAATGTTGAACAGTGTCGGGCTCAGGGAGGATCCCTGGGGTACGCCGCAGATTATCTCGGAGGCTTTGGAACGGAATGGGGGAAGGCGGACACTCTGGGGGGAGGCGGACGCTCTGGGTTCTGCCGGAGAGGAAGGAGGTGGTCCATTCCAGAGCCTTGTCTCGGATCCCTGCGGCGTGGAGGTGGGCGCGTAGTGTGCGGTGGCAGACAGTGTCGAAGGAGGCAGAGAGGTCTAGGAGGATGAGTGCTGCAGTCTCACCGTTGTCCAGCAGGGTCCTGATGTCGGTGACGGCAATGAGGGCAGTCTCTGTGCTGTGGTTGCTGCGGAACCCTGACTGGGAAGGGTCCAGGATTCTGTTTTCTTCAAGGTATCGGGTTAGCTGTCTGACGATTTTCTTGATGACCTTTGAAGGGGAGCAGAGAGATGGGCCGGAAGTTCTTGAGGTCTCTTGGGTTTGCCTTAGGTTTTTTGAGTAGGGTGTTTATCTCGGCGTGTTTCAAGCTCTCTGGGAAGGTCGTGGTCTCGAGGGAGAGGTTGATGACGTTGCGCAGGTGGGGTGTGATGGAGCTGCTTGCTTTGTTGAAGACGTGGTGTGGGAATGGGTCTGACGGAGAGCCAGAGTGGATTGTGCTCATGGTCTTGATGGTGTCATCGACGCTCACGCTGGCCCAGGCTAGCAGGGGGCCTTGCTCGATGGTGTGCGGAGGGTCTGTTGTGTGGCTGTCTGTTGGGGCTGTCTGGGTGTTGAAGCTGTCGTGGATGTCTGCTATCTTGCGGTGGAAGAAGGTGGCGAGGGAGTCGCACAGGGCTTGCGATGGCGGGATGTTGGAGCTGGGGTTGGAGAGTTCCTTCACGATGTTGAAGAGCTCCTTGCTATTGTGTGCGTTGTTGTCGAGGCGGTCTTTGAAGGAGGTCCTCTTGGTCGCTCTGATGAGGTGGTGTTGGTTGCGGATGGCGTCCTTGTGTGCTGCGTGGCTGTCCAGAGTTTGTTCACTGTGCCATTCCTTCTCTAGTTTCCGGCAGGCTTGCTTGGAGGCAAGGAGTTCTGAGGTGAACCAGCTGGCCCTCTTGCTGGTGTCTCTGTGGGGGGTTTCTTCAGCGGGGCGAGGGTGTTGGCGCAGTCCTCGATCCAGCGTCTGAGGGCAGCGTCGGCGTTGGAGGGTTTGGTGGGTGGGCGGAGAGTGAGGTTTGCATGTAGTTGGTCTTTGGTGATTTTGCTCCTTTTGTTATGCCCCAATGGAACCTTAATTTGGTCTTCACTTTTTTAATGAGTTCCCCTTTTAAACCCATGCACATCTGCTTTTTGAGGCTTCTGACGTTTAAGGTCGTAAGTATATATATTCCCATTCCTCGATGACTGGCTGCTAAGTGAGGGCTTGCTATAGTTTCATGGACCACCTTTGGACAACTGCTGAACTCTTGCCATCATTGCGTTTCATCATCAAGAAGCTAAAATCCAACCTGAGCCCCATGCTGAGACTTCCGTTCATTGGGACAATTCTGGACTGAGTGGCGTTCCAGACATTTCCACCACTGTTAAGAGTCTGGGAAATTCATGGTGTGATCCCAATATTTCGGGTTCACTCCTGAATGTTGGTGAGGATATCTCCAAGGCTTTTTGATTTCATGAATCCTCTGCATCTACATTAACAGGTGACACGTGTGAGCATTGCAGTGGAACCGCAAATCCCAGAGGGTCTGATTAAAGATTGCCTCTCCAACTCCATTAGGGTATCAATGGAGATGGCTCTGGAACTGCAGTGGTGGCTATTAGATGCTGATCTGAACCTTGACATGTTCCTCCCCCTTCCACACCCAGAGCTCACAGATCCGTAAGTGCTGGGTTGGGGTGGTGGGGGTCACCTAAGGGAGTTAACGAGCAGAGACCTCTTGTCTCCAGCGAGGAGCCTGATCTGCATCAACCTGCTGAAGCTTTGGATGATGATCTTAGCCCTCCAAGCCTTCCTATCCTCTGTCAAAAGAAAGCACATTCTCTTGGACAACACTACTGCCATGCATACCACAACAAGCAATACAGAGTGGGGTCATAGGCCCTGTACCAGCAGGTTTTCTGCCTCTGGATGTGCCTGGAATAGAAAATCTCCCTGGTTACCAACAGCATGGCAGTGTCCTTCGGTGCACAAACTGAGCAGAGGTCTGGTAGATCAAGGGTGCTGTCTCCATCCTTAGTTTGTGTTGGATGTCTTCAAAAACTCGGGGTGGGGGAGGGGAGCCCTGGCTAGAGCTATGCACCACAGTTCGGAACATGCAGTGCAAACAATTTGGAGCGCTGAATGTTTCTCTAAGGTGCTTGTTAGGAGACACATTCTGATTGATATGGAGCGTGGGACTCATGTACACCTTGCCACCAATACCTCTTCACCCTTTGATTATAAAGATCAAGGAACACCAGACCCAAGTCCGCTTGATTGCCTCCGACCGGGCCAGGAGAGTGTGTGACCCAGAGCTGCAGTGCCTGAGCATTTGCCCTGATTAGTTTTCCGTTTTGAGTGGCCCTCCTGTCTCGACCACCAACCCTACATGTCAAACTTTGATGTTCTTTTAATTATCTCCTTGGCCTAGCAGGGGCTTGCAGCGGGTACAGTGAAAGGTTACCCAGTAGCCCTTTCAGCATTTCTCCGTTTACTGGATCAGCCATCCTTTTTTGTCACAAGTTGTTAATTATGTTTGACACATTCTTCCTCCAAAACAGTTTGGGATGCCCCAGTGGGACCATGATCTAGTTCTGACATCCCATATATGCAGACTTTACTTTTTTTATGCGTTTGTTGTGAATCGTGATGGTATTTTACAGTGTTTGCAAAAGTTGTAAAAATCAGTGGTTATCAGTTTGTTTTTTTGCTCCGCGCACAATCATGGGGTGGTGTTTTTCCAATGCTCAAAGAAAGTTGCTTTCATTTTCCTTCCCTCATTCATTACTATTTTTTAAAATTATTCTTACATTCTTCCTTTGTACCCTTTCATTAAATTTGCTCTTTCAGTTAACTGATAGCCTGATCCTGTTAGTTTGATTTGCCACTTGCCTAGGTGTTGATTGCGGGGCATTGAGCCCCTTTGCAGGACTCCCATACTTTGCTCGCTGGGGGCATTGTTTTATAAAAAAATTTTTTTTTTAAATGTATCTACCTTTTTAGGTCTCGCAGACCTAGCGCTGGAGCGCGCACGGGCTCTTCGCTCTGCGAGGGCTTTTTGTCATCAATACGCTTTCCTAAGGGGACTTGAAGCCCCGCCAATCTTTTTGATTGGGTAGCGTCATCCTCCATGCTAAACGCTGGCTTCTTATTGAAAAGGAGGCTTCTTAGTCCCTCCTAGTTACCGCCCTGTCCACTTTTGGCCCTGCCCACCCGGACTGGATCTTTCACTTGCGGTGCTACACAATGGGCTTCATTAGTCAGCAGGCACTGTTTTTTCAGTCCTCTCTCCCGACCACTAGTTTCCGTCCCTCGCTGCTTGTCAGGCTTTGTTTCTAGCCACTACTCCCTCCTGTCTTAATTTTCAACTCGTATGCTTCCCAATGCACCCGCACAGCACTTGTCCCCCGTGCTGTCTGTACCTTTAAATCGCTACTTCCTCTTGGAAGGCAAGTACCCGGTGAAGCTCGTTCTCTCCTGCCTCCAATGGATGACCCGGGATACAGCTGTGATGGCGGTCTTGATTGCAGACGGGCCCCCGGTGGGTGCTGACTTCCTCCTCTGCACGAGTGCCCTGGCTGCAGTGGTGATTCCGATCTTAACTGGTTGATGGGCCCCATTTCCGCTCGCCGTCTCATAAAGGTCCCAGGTCGCAGCAGTCGCACCATCTTTGCTCCCCACGGGCAGGCCCCTGGGGTGACGCTCACCAGCCCGCATTTCACCTCTGGTCAGTGCTCTAGGCCCACAGCGGTAATTTCAACCTCCCGCAGTCTCCCTTGACACGATGACCTCCTGTCCAACTGTGTTCTCAAGCTCGATGCCCCAAGAGCACTCTCTTCAAGCTGTCCTGGGTTGCAGCCGCATCTGTTGGTCTTCCCCTCTGGCCAAGGTACGTCCTCTCCTCTCCATGGCACTGGGAGTGGTTGCCCGCCTACTTTAATAGGAGATTACATGCACTGGGTGTGCATTTTCAAATCCTGCATGGCCTTCCCATTGGCCGGCAGGCTTCGCTCCTTTTTCCCCCTGCTTTGGTGCCATTTCTCCACACAACCAACCTTTCTCCTGTAATTTGGAGGGGAGGGGCATTTCCTGGCCATTGCCCCACAGGGACCCACAATTCCAGGCCTTGGCAAGTTTACCATGCCGGCCCCATAAGCCCCCTTCTTGTGCAGGCCTCTGTTTGTCCATTTAAATGTTAGGCTCAAAGCAGGCAGAATCAGCTGCAATTCTTAAGTGGTCCCATACAAGTCAGCAGTTACTAGGCACTAATTATATGTATCCTCCTCTTGCTTCCACTTGTGTTTTTTCCCCTCATTGTACCGGGCAGGATTTTTCAGAGCACCGGTTTACCTCTCATGTTACCAGGGTTTTTAGTGCAAAGCGGAGCAGCACCTTTGTTACTTTGACCCTAACAGTTGCCATGGGATTTCTACACTCAAAGTCCAGGAGCTCTGTGAGAGGGCAAAAGCACGCCAAGAACAGCCTTATTTCCAACCTGCAGTAGCAACGGTGTGTAGTCATTGCGGGACCAGGATTTGTATCACAGAACCCCAGTTCACAAGCCATTTGGCAATGCTTGTAGTACATTTACCCTCAGAGAATCTGTGGGACAACACATCACGGCAGCACCCTTGTCGGTGTTCCTCTCCGTAGGGACAGTCTGTTTGTGCTTTGCCGGCAGAATTTGCAGGGCAGTGTTGCAGAACCTGTGAAATATTTTCACGGAGGTGTTACCTGGTGCGTCACCCTCCCAAAGTCCACTCTCTGGCAGCAGACCGTGAGACAGGGCAGCTGGTCCTCTTGACTGCTCTAACCAGGAGGAGGACGGTTTCGTCTCCGGGAAGGGCAGGGTAGATCCCTGGGAGAGAGGCGTCCTACCTGTGCAAGTTTCAGTCTTGCAGGAAGAGGGCTGGGTGTTCCCTGTCTCTCCTCCCCCCATGGGCCAGCCCAACACGTTCCACCGGCGCCAGTCAGTATACAGCCACAGCCGCCGTGTGCCCCAGTACCGCAGCATGCCCTGCTAAAGAAGCAGGCCCGGAGCACCCCAGGTATGGTCCACAGCACCCGACGCCATGAAAAAGACCCACTCCAAAACCGGGACCCTGACCAGGCTGTTTGGAAAGAAGCAGGCCAACAACAACCTCTTTGCCCCAAATCCATCCTGGATCCTACAACAGACTTCCAGCAAAGGAATCAAGAATACCTACGGTCAGTATTTCATTTATCATCAATCCCTCCGTTCTTACTTTCTCAATAACATGTTCCAGTTTGCCTTTCAACCCTTGTGGATTTTTCAGTGGTATCAATTGGTGGGTTTTGGTCTTTAATGATTGTTTTTCTTTTGCCTAATTGTGCTCGTTGGCCTCGGTCGTCTCTGGGCTCAATGTTTCTAGCGCTATGCGCAAGCAGTTTGTTAATCCAGGCAATCTTTTCTCCTTTTTTTCTGGTACTTGTAGTCCCGCTTTTATAATTAGAAAAACTCTGGATTTGTTGAGCTCCTGGATGGATCGGAGATCTGGGAAGTCGACCTTCTTAAAGAGATCCTCACCCAGACTTGTACTGTCAACAACGGGGGTTCCCGGATGGCTCCTCCTTTCATGGTCTCCAGGCCTAGTGTGGCCCGCAGGAGGCCGCCCATATATAAACTTGTTCGCCTCTCATCGGGCATCAATACCATACTAATGACATATTTAGTGGCAATTATCAATACCAAAAACACATCACATCACAGCACTGCCTGTTGATCCACCACACACCATTTTACAGCTGATCAGCTGAAGCCGCAAACACCTAGCCTCGACTGCCGAGGATGTGGTGGAGTGGTCAGATTGTTAGCCCTGGAATCAGAAGTCCTGATTGCCACTCACAAATAGGTACTGTAGAATTGACACTTTGTCTATCGTCATGTTAGTGTCAAATAACGTCATCAGCAAGGGCATAGTCTTCCTTTCATGCATTTCTGTATTACAACAAAATGCATTGTATGAGTTATAGCTCTGGCTTACCGTAGTTAATGCAATAAAACTAACATACCAAGAAACAATGATTTGCAATGAAAAAGGTCACGGTTGGATTATTTTGATCGTGGTTATATGAAGACCTCTTTTAATCTTTTAGTGGTATGATCCTGTGAAAAATCCATTTATTTCCTTGATTTCTTTCTTTTGTCAAATATTAGAAGTGTTTCAAAACAAATTTAAACTGCAAAACTATATATGTAAAAACAGAGCATTTTTATAACAGATTATTATCATGGCATCATATCTACCATTGTCAGCATAACTGCCAAGTTTCCCATGTCCACGTGTGACATGCTCTTCCAGTCCAGTCCTTTTCCTTACAATTCTAGGACTATTAGTCCTGTTTTATTATGGAATAAACAAGACTTCAAGCCCCAGAATAAAGCTGGACTGGATCAAAACATAATGCTTGCACCCGGGAAACATAGCAGGGTGGCATCATCTTGATAATTAGTGAGCAAGAAGGCTTAGTAAAAAGGACTTTAAAGTATACATTGACCAACTATCTCCATGTCTCACTCCTGAAGCTTTGTTTAACGTCCTAATGAATTCTGGGTATCGTAGTCCTGGTTCAATTTAATTCATCTAATTGGGCCAGTACACCTGAAAACAATGATTTGTCAAATGAAAGTCTAGGACTGGAGCATTGTATCTTTGAAGACATGGAGTCATCTGGTATCTAGACATTGTCATTTACAACGCCTTTAGCTCTAAACTAAGCAAATGCAAGACATTTTGCATTTCCAATCCTTGTTTAGACTTGTTGTACAGAGAAGACCTTGATATGTTTTTAATTATGTTTTCTATGCTTGTAGTGTGCTTTTATGGCTGTGTCTTGCCGCTCAAATAAAGTATTATCCGATCTGAACTGTTCATTATTTCTCTCAACTCCCCTGTTGTATTCAAACCCTCTTTATGGCAGTGCCTATACCACCCTTTGTCAAAGATTTGCATTAAGGGAGACCTGTTTGCATCCCATTAAGATTTTATTGTAGCAGATAAGGTTTATCTGCTCCTTTTGCTCTGTTCTTCTGACAAATTACAAAGATTTGCTAAATGAAGATTTTCTACTTATGACATGAGTTGTACATAGTGGGATGCTCTGTGCTCAATTATTGCAAGCCTGCTTCGATCTGCCTTTTTCTTTCCTTGATATCTAAAGAAAGTACTGAGCTAATAGATTTATTTTTACTGTACTATCTGGGCCTATTACGTCTCTGCCAAGTGATAGGGGAGACACTTGTCTCTCCATATGCTAAGGAATAATATGCATACTGTAGGAAACTGGATTTTTATGTGAAATATCAAAAATCTGATATACCATTTAAAGAGTCCAGGACGGGGCTTGTTATGAAATACAAAGTGCTCTATTAGGGGGTAGTGTGTTTGAGCTGCCTTAGGCTTAATACAGAGGAGTGAAAGACATTTACAAATACACACAATGATTAATTAATTACTCACACGACTCAAGGAGATCCACACCAATTTGTAAAAAATACCAATTCCTGTTATATATGATTTGGCATCGGAGAAAAATCGTTCAGGCAAGTTTTTAAATATAAATTCTTTTCACTTTAAAAAATGGACCCAGAACTTTCTGAATATATTAACCTAAGGAAGGGAGAACAAGTTCTGTAAACAGGTACAGTACATCAGCTTACAGGACCAATCTCCAGGAATTAAGGTGAGCGGTAAGCAAGGTCCAAGGCAGCACCAACAGTATATAGCAAGCGATACGAGGGCGTCCGGGTGCAGAATACAAATCAGCATTGGAAGCCCAATGTGTTTCAATGGGGATCGTCACTGCAAAAAGAGCCTGCAGGCTCTGGCTAGGAAGCCAGGCGGTCTGAACCAGCAAGTGGGCTCAGACCTTGCGATGCTTGGAGAAGGGAGGGGGGGAGGCACACCTCCGATCCACTTCTCCAAGGCCCATGGGCGACTGGTGCAGGGGTTTCCTTAGGTGTCTGGTTTTTCTTTACTATAGCAGCCGCGGTTGAGGTGACCTACATGCCAAGGCTGCAGTCGATGTCTGAGAGTCCAGGAGGGGTGAACTCGAACTCTGGGGGGCTGGGGAACCTTGTTGGCACCGGTGGCCCCCTTGGGCTGGAGAGGACTGGTGCAGTTGTAGCTTCAGGTGTAGGGTTTTGGCGGTTCCGGAGGCCTCAATCTTTTCTTTTGGAGTTTCTTCAGAACAAGTCTGCGGTTCACGGGAGTTCTTGGGTCTATTTCAAAGGCAGGCAGTCCTCCCAAGTTTCTGGAGTTACAGTTGCAGGACATGTGGACTTTTGTGCTGTTTTCGACAAGGGATGCAGACAGGCCGGCAGTGTTACAAGGACAGCTACATTTTTGATCTTCTCTGCTTTTGCGGCTCTTCGGTGTCCTCTCTCTTAGGTAGTCAGAATCAGACTCCCCTAAATACTAAATTTAGGGTCTTTAGGTGATTGTTAGGTATTGGCCAATAGGCTACTGACCCTTGGTGTCACTATGCCCCCTATAGGGCCACTTACTGTGGGAAGTGGGCCTAATCCTGTCCCTGAATTCCTAAGTATGCCATCTCAAAGATAGCTGCTTCTGAAAAATCGTGTCCACCTCACAGTAGACCTCCTAAGTGGTGTTACTAGCCTGGAAGTGGCACACCTACCTGACTAATTTTCCCGCCTGTCCAAGTGCGCTCTGGACAGGGAGGATGGCTTCCTCTCCTGTGAGGGGAGTCAGATTTGCATTCCAAAGGTGGCAACTTCTTTGAAGCTTGCTTGGCTAAGGCAGCTAATAAGCAGGTCATCCTGTGGGGAGGGAGTGTTACACCCTCTTCCTGGACAGGCTTTTGTTTTGAATCCCCTGAGAGCAATGGCTCTCACCCTAGGAGGTCAGGCCAGCGTCTATGGTGGCAGGCTCTCAGGGGGCACCTCTAAGGTGCCTTTTTGGTGCATGTATTGGTAAATTCGACACTGGCATATGTGTGGGTTTACCCATATGAGATGTTTGATACCAAACATCCCTATTTTCAGTGAAGCCTTCATGTAGCTGGGGATCTAGTTTTCACCAGTGTCCAGCACGTGTTTTAAAAATTGCTTCCCTGGTCACTTGTACCAGCAGTAATAGGACTGACCACCACAGGGTGCACACCTGCTCATGCAGGTATGCCCTCACATGTAATATTCCGCTCCCTGCCTTTAAGGCTGTTAGACCTGCTGTAGGGGTGACTTACAAATATTACATGTAGTGGTAGGGGACATGACACACGGTTGTGTGACAGGTCTTGTTTTCACTTTTGTCTGCACCAAGACCCGCAGCCTGCGATGGCAGTCTAGCTTCTGCTTGGTCAGAGGTCCCTTAGGTTGACAATTTGTGCTGCAGCGCTAAGGGGCCCGCTTTAGTACCTCAGGCTCTAGGTATCATTTACTGGAGACTTACAGAGGGTGCTAAAGAGTTGGCAAATTAGGGGAACAATTGGACAGTTTTAGGAACAAGCTCTGGCACTGGGGACCCCGTTAGCAGAAACCCAGTAAACTACATCATTTACCAGGCAAAAAAAGTGGTGACCATTTAAAAAAGGAACACATTCCTACACATACTGTTAGCGGTAGGGACTTTGGCGACAGCAAACTGCGCTGCTGTATGAAGAAGAATCTAAATTAGTGGTAAAGACGTTTCATTTCCTGCAGGATGCCTAGCATCTTTTGCATGTGCAGTTCACAGTACGATTTGCATTTTGCATTCTTCCTCCATGTTTGTGGGATTTTGTGTTAGAGGACCTCTTAGCATTGATTTTTCCCATGCATGTGGGTATTTGCTTTTTGGAAGCAGTGCAGGACTGTGTTCCTACAAGGCAAATCTATGCACTGATGTAGGGATTTTCCCATCTTGGGAGAAAATAATAGGACAGCTCCATATGTTTCCATTAAATGCAGTCAGTGTTCCATATGGAAATTTTTGCTGTGTCAAGCCTTCTTTTAAGACCATAAGACCAACATATATTTTTGGCATGGTAGTAGGAATTACATTTGAGCTTGGTGACCAATGGGGCTGTATTGATTCCAGTGTAGTGTGTCACAAAGGGTCCATACACCTGTTTTTTTTTTTTTTTAACTGCACCAGTCGTAGCGCATAAAAGCAAACTGCTAACTTCAGTGTCTACAGCTTATGCACTAATTCATACATTTTCGCAGTTCATGTATGCACTAAAAGCAGCAGCGTTTAGCCAAAACGAGCTTGTGGACCTCTCTGCGTGGTGCATGGACAAGGATTGTTCTGTATGAAGCTTGTAAAGGCATGCAGTTTTAGACAAACATGTAGCCTAAGTACAGGAGTGTTAGGTGTAGTGCCTTATCGGATGCCATTGATTATTGAGGCATCTATGTGCATAGGGAGCTTAGTTGTGATACTTTAGCTTTCAGCAACTACAGCTCTGTCCCAATTACAAAAAAGAGATACTCTTTGTCCTGAACTGCTCAGAGTTCAGCTGCAAACCTGCTGCCCACTGTGCAGCAGCATACAGTGAAAGGTCAGCTAAAGTCTTATGAAAGTGAAATAAGACTCCATTTTGTGGTACTCCTGGGATCGTGCAGATGTCCAGAATGTCATATTAAGTGGCTTAACATGGCCTAAGTGGGTCATAGCATCCATCACAGAAAAGTGCTTAGAAGTGTAGGGATGCCTTTATTCGATTTGATACTAGAGGCTGCAAAATAAAATAAGTAAAATACTGTGTTTTCCAGATTCTACTGAAAAATATTCCCTTTGGTTAGGTTTTATTGGTTACTGAAAACCGGAAGCCCGACTTAAGTGCATGCTGTGTGAACCCATGCGCAGTTGCTCCTTCAGGTTTTGGATGCTAAAATAGGTATTTTTATTGCCATGTCAGCAGCATGCTGTGTGAGTGAGCAGGAGGCGATATTGCTACAATCGGCTGCACTACCTGGACAAATTGGTATTTTGGACCTGGGCAGCTTTGCAGGTGTAATGCGGATCAGGGTGTTTCAGACTACTCTGTCAAGGTGGATTTCATTCAAATCTACTATGCACTGACCATAAATCAGTCTCCGCTGCCTGAGAAACCATTTCACCAGTGCCTAGGTCACTATGATATTGACACAAACTGTGTCTTGAAATCTCCTAGACTGAGAAGTGAGCGTCAGTTCATACGTTCTTGAAGGACTCCTTTAACAGCCAGGTCGGACAAGGTTACTCACTCTGTCCTGTAGAACTTTTAGGTCTGAGCCCACCCCCAGAGTCTCCACATTTTGGAGATACTGCTTTGGTATCTTTTCTAAAAATGGGGAAATTGTGGTGAGAATTATCTATTCTCAGAATAAGTCCCTTTCAGCAACACACTCCTAGATACTCGAACTTAAGATTCCTCAAAGCGGTACCAAGTTTGCGATCTGTTCACTGTCAGTTGTTCTACGTGCCACGTCTGAAGGCCCAGAATGGTGTTTTTGTGCAGGGTCAGTACTTGTATGTGGTTCTGCTCCATCACTTTCCTGATGATACTGAGCCAGAGTGAAGCTGCACAACACCCCTTGCACACATGCAAGAGCACTGCTGTTGGTTTTCCTCCACTAGTATGCTGACTAGGGATATTCCGAAAGTGAGCTATCTGGTTAGAGTTCCACCAGAAATAGCATTCCTGAAAGAAAAAAATGTTGTTAATTTTCACTTATGTTGTTTTTTGCAGACTGTAGAATGCTGTTGCTTTTATTACCATGTTAGGATCCTATTTAGTGGTTTCTAAATATCTTCATTTTTCTTTTCTTTTTTCTGACACCTGTTTGTCCTCTTGAACATGTTGTGACAGTGGTTAAAGAAATGGATTAAAAAATGTGATGATGATAGTGAAACTTCCAACTGGATTGCAGCCAACACTAAGGTTAGTTCCAGACTTTTGTTCCTAAGCTACATGTTATGAAACGTGCTTCACTGAAAGTACTGAGCCCCAATACAAGTAGCATATATTCATAATAGTGGATACTGTATTTTGAAGCCAGTAGTAAAATAGTTTTTGATACTGCACATTGCAAGGATAATGGCACACTTGTGATACATTTTAATCACAAAAGAACTCCACTGTGTGTGTGGAGAAGGGAACAAAAGGCATGGGGTTCTAGGAGCTAGCAGCCTCCAATATTAAATGTTTACCACAAAAGAGCTGCTCCTAGTGTGATAACCCAACGAGTTACGAGAACGTCCTGAGTGCGGGCATCTCACAAAAAGTTACGGACTGGTCTCACACACCACCTGGTGTCATGCTTCATCATTGACCAGTCCTCGCCCTCTAAAACCTTCGTTTGATAGAGGGCGGGCATGCACTTGATGACAAGGATGCACTTCTAAATGACTAAGTGGGGGCCCGTGATACTGTGAGTGGATTTAAAAATCATTATAGTAATCAGGAGTGTTTTTTAATGTGACTGAAAACTATATGATATTAAAAATATATGTGAGGGTGATTGGGGTAATTAGTGTCCCCTAACCGTCTCGTGAGTGGTCAACATGTTTCTGCCAAAGCGGCCCAAATGGGTCCAAGGCATTCATCAGGACCTAGTGATATCAGGGGGGCTCCGTTCTTACCAATCGGTGGTAAGATGTTACCACTGCGTGGGTGTGGCAAAGGCCACACTCCACTTCCTAGATGGCTTCCAACGGTGAAGCCTGAAACAAAAGAAGAATATTTGAGAAATTATAGTTACTTCGAACATGTTGGGTTAACCATACCTGTAAAGGAAAAGAGAACAATGCATGCATTGGTTTCTAAAAGTGAAAAAATTGTGCGTGACAACACAAATGTCCCCCCCCCCTTTTTTTTTTTCCTTTCCTCATGCACTTGCAGTGTATAACACACTGCTATACTATGCATGCATCCACACTACAAGATGGGTGTTTCCACCGTGTACTTGGTCATTTTCCAATACCATTTCATATACTTTAAAACATGTACACCGGCATACGTTCCTACATATGCGAAATTGCTTTTAGAGGTAAGCCTCGTTTGGGAGCCATGTGTGATCAAACACATTTCATTTTTTCCACCAGCATGCCTCCCACGCTTCCTTTTCCCGGCGCGTGCAGCGTTACCATACCAACGCAGAAAATACGGACGCGCCCAAGCACGGCGCAAGCTCCATTGTTTACCTATGCGGCGTCTATCTTAAAACGGGTTACAGCCCCCTGAGTTTTCTAGCCAACCACGCACCCGCGTGGAACGCTTTAAGCCCTCTATCGAATCAGCCCCCTTTTCATACGGAATACTGACACAAATACGCCCACACCCGCCATTTTGGATCCAGGCAATGCTTGGGACACCGGGGAACGCACACCTGACAATATTCTTCCTTCATTAACGCTGATTACACACATCAAATGATCTTGCCACACTATAAAAGACTGCGGCCGCTCCCTCTCATTTCCACATTCGGGAGGACCGGGAGCGGACGCATAGGAGCCAGGAGCAATCCAATACTTGTCACAGTAAGAGTGTGAATGAACAGAGAGACAAGCGAGTTTTAGTTTTACTCTTCTTTTACTCGCAAGGGTGTTGGAGTGTGTGCTGTTCAGAATGTTTTGGAGATCTTGCTCCACCAGTATGTCTGATGGAAACTATGGTTTTATGCTTTCTTTTGCAGAGCTGACATAAACCGGATTTCTTTTCTCCCCTCCCCCCATGGGACAAGTAGTCCATAGAATTAGGGTAAGACTGATGGCACCTTCGGCTGCCATCACCTCCGGAATTCTCTCACATGTGTACACAAATAGTGTCACGTTGTCACGCACAATTTTTTCACTTTTAGAAACCAATGCATGCATTGTTCTCTTTTCCTTTACAGGTATGGTTAACCCAACATGTTCGAAGTAACTATAATTTCTCAAATATTCTTCTTTTGTTTCAGGCTTCACCGTTGGAAGCCATCTAGGAAGTGGAGTGTGGCCTTTGCCACACCCACGCAGTGGTAACATCTTACCACCGATTGGTAAGAACGGAGCCCCCCTGATATCACTAGGTCCTGATGAATGCCTTGGACCCATTTGGGCCGCTTTGGCAGAAACATGTTGACCACTCACGAGACGGTTAGGGGACACTAATTACCCCAATCACCGTCACATATATTTTTAATATCATATAGTTTTCAGTCACATTAAAAAACACTCCTGATTACTATAATGATTTTTAAATCCACTCACAGTATCACGGGCCCCCACTTAGTCATTTAGAAGTGCATCCTTGTCGTCAAGTGTATGCCCGCCCTCTATCAAACGAAGGTTTTAGAGGGCGAGGACTGGTCAAAGATGAAGCATGACACCAGGTGGTGTGTGAGACCAGTCTGTAACTTTTTGTGAGATGCCCGCACTCACGACGTTCTCGTAACTCGTTTGGGTTATCACACTAGGAGCAGCTCTTTTGTGGTAAACACTTGTGATACATGGCAGTTAGCTATTTGAAGCACTGAGGGCTGGAGGGGGAAGATCTAAGACTGATTACATTATATGGGTTAGGATGTAATCCATTGGCACGGAGTAGTGACACAAAACTTGTGATCAAGGTATTGAAGCAAATAAGACCAGTGAGATAGAAAACTGAATAGGAGATTTGGAGGCATGGTTCAGGGGCTGGCCAGGGCATGTGATTATTAGGGGTTAAGGAAATGTTTTGACAGTTTTGAATTCAAATTTAAGAAGCTCTAAATTGAGAAGTATCCCATTCCTGTACTCAGCATAAGGCAGTTAGGGTATTAACCCAGATTATTCTTCAGTGTGACTGCTAAAGCTATTGATTTTACGAAGAGAAAAAAGTATGCTGCATCCACACCTTTCGTTGATATAACAGTATCCTATCATCTCACCTCATTTAGGCAAACCAAATATTAAATCATACAAAACTCATTGGAACAAGCTGCTGCAAAACAAAATTGCCGAAAATAAACTTAAGAGTTAGCTTAAGATTTATGGTAAAGATTGTTCAGTTTTATAATAGCCTCTTATCAAAATAGAAAATGGACGTATAGTTTCTTAAAGGAATGGAAGTGAGTTATGGTTTTCCAGCGTTTGGTCTTTACATTTACATGCTTTGACATGCCAAGTCCACCATAAGGATATACTTGAAGAACAGTTTGAATCTATAAAATGCCAGACACAGCAGAATGTAGGGTCACATGTTTGTTGTCCACCGCTTATAGGACTATAGATCAAAGATCAGATATTTGGTCTACTAGTAAAATTTGAAGTAGAATGACCTCTCCTTCTGTAGAACCTATGTGTTAGAGGCATGTGAGCTGTAGATCACATGCTTGGCATAATCCTGCCATCTCGTGTTGGGTCCCGATGTTTGCAGACTGTTTTTTTTCCGAAGAAGTCTTTCCAGTCACAAGGTAAGGTAACTCTTCCTTTTGGTGATAGTCCACATGGGCATCAACTCTATTGTTAAATAATTTTTATCCGCCATCGGTTTCGGACGTGTATTGCTGCACTCCGGTTCAAAGCCGTTCTTCGGGTTACCCTCTGTTTGCAATCCACTCTTCCTGCGTCGGTATTGTTTTCGTACTCGTATACCACTTCTCCGTGTATCGTATCGGTTGAAAACATTTCTATTTAGATCGGAAGATTTGTTGAAGGCCGTCTGGTCTAACCGCGTCGGTCAAACCTTGCAGTCGATGGAATGGACTCTCCGACGCACCGACTCTCACCGCACGAAGTGTGCAACTTGTGCTTATCTCCAGAGCACAACGAACAGGACTGCGATGCGTGCAGATCATTTCAGTCGAAGAAAACGCTCTGCGATCGTCTAGCTTGATGTCATGAAATGCAAAGCCAGAAAATCGAAAACCACCGGACGTCTTCGGTAAAGGATCCAAACAGGAAGAATTTGATGCACAAGGGGCCGAAGAGGAGCAGGAAGAACCTGTATCTATTCCGGAATCTGACTCCAAGATGGAAGATGACCTACCGCAAGGTCAACGTCCCGTGAGCACTGAACACCCCTTGCCCCGAATTCAGATTCAGACCAAACAAAAGGCTTCAGTTCCACCACTGACCTTTCAGGCCACGGTCGGCACCGAGACAATGTTTCTACCACCCTGTCTCCCGGCTGGGCACTGCACCGAAAAACATAGTTAAGCCTTCCTACTCAGGATCGAGTCAGCCAAAGTCAGACACCGATCAGAAACATTCGGGCTCAAAGCCTGCTTCAGAGCGAAACCCTCGACTCCGAAACCGGCTTTGGAACCCAAATCTTAATGCGCTGAAAAGACATTCCACCCGGCACCAAAGTAGTCGGTGCCGAAACCGAAAAAATGCTCCTTCTAAACTGCAGGATCCTCATCCTCATCCTCATCCTCATCCTCATCCTCCTCCTCCTCCTCATCCTCCTCCTCCTCCTCCTCATCCTCCTCCTCATCCTCCTCATCCTCATCCTCCTCATCCTCATCCTCCTCATCCTCCTCATCCTCATCCTCCTCATCCTCCTCATCCTCATCCTCCTCATCCTCATCCTCCTCCTCATCCTCCTCCTCATCCTCCTCCTCATCCTCCTCCTCATCCTCCTCCTCATCCTCCTCCTCATCCTCCTCCTCCTCATCATCCTCCTCATCCTCCTCATCCTCCTCCTCCTCATCATCCTCCTCATCCTCCTCATCCTCCTCATCCTCCTCATCCTCCTCATCCTCCTCATCCTCCTCATCCTCATCCTCATCCTCCTCATCCTCATCCTCATCCTCATCCTCATCCTCCTCATCCTCATCCTCCTCATCCTCATCCTCATCCTCCTCATCCTCATCCTCATCCTCCTCATCCTCATCCTCATCCTCCTCATCCTCATCCTCCTCATCCTCCTCATCCTCATCCTCCTCATCCTCATCCTCCTCATCCTCCTCATCCTCATCCTCCTCATCCTCCTCATCCTCATCATCCTCCTCATCCTCATCCTCCTCATCCTCATCCTCCTCATCCTCCTCATCCTCCTCATCCTCCTCATCCTCCTCATCCTCCTCATCCTCCTCATCCTCCTCATCCTCCTCATCCTCCTCATCCTCCTCATCCTCATCCATTTGAACATTTACTTATCACACCAACTAACTCTCCACCACCACAGCCTGATGATGGAGATACTCCTTTACCTGTAGATCCCTGGTAAAACTACAATACTGATTCACTTTCTGACAGTGACCCAGACCTTTACCCTCTTGACAATATAGTGTATTTATAGAGCTGCAGAATATCATGGAGTACAACTACATAAAGAATCCCTAGAAGAGGATTTCTTGTTCGAAATTCAGTAGCACACAGATCTAGTCACTCTCCCTATGCTCAAAGACATGATGATGATAATAAAGAGAAGATTTAAGCAATGAATCTGCACAATCGTGATGACTATGTAAGGACTGATAATATCAGGGGGCAAAATTAAATCTCTACACAGTGTATTCAAGATGATATTTTATAGAAAAACAGCAATTAGCATATACACTTTAAATCAAAAGCACAAAACTTAGTGCATGGTGTCCCCAAGTGAAAAATGAAACCAAAAAAGTGACTATACGTTGTGAAACAAACACATTTTTTTAGTACAGGGTTTCCATAAATTTATAAAGAACGGCCATTTAAATGCATTTTGACAACAGTCCACATATGCAATGATGCAGGCTGGATAATGGTCCGTCCTATGTACTGGTCAACGGCGTTTCGACCCTTCTGCAAATGTAGGGTCTCTTCAGGACTAACAGTGTAGGGACATCTAAAATAAATTAATAGGAATTAGCAAAAGACCCATATACCGGCACAGATGCGAGAAACTATAAAAAGGGCTTAAATGTACACTAATTACCTGGATTGTAAAATGGAGCGCAGTCTTAGTGAAGGTGTGGTGCCTTAGTGAAAGATGAAAAAAGAAGAGAAGAAGAACTCACGTGAGGACCCAGCCGGGTTCTTCAATGGTGTGTTCAAGGAGAGGAAAACAAGGAATGTTATTGCTGAGTGAGTAACTGGTGGCAAGTAATTGAATTACTGGGCGCAATAGCCATAGTACTCGATGTAAATAATGAAGACGCTCGGGCAGGCCCAAGTCGCACTGACAATTACCCTGGTCAGGCTTTTTTAGATCGAGGAGGCAAAGTGAAAACCAAAACATGGTACCAACACCCAGGAGAGAGACACTCGCAGGAAGCGCTACCAATGGGGCCCACAGCCATATTAATACTCAATAATAATCAACCAGAAACTATCCCTATTTTTAATTTATCTCAACATGTACTGTCATCAGCAGAAATATCGCTGCTCAGCAAGGGTCTTTCCTTTGTGATCACAGAAAGCACAAATTGTTTTACATTAAAAACAGAGGTTTCAATTTTTTAGGAAAATAAGGTTGAAACTATTTTTCAAGGATAAGGAACCCTCTGTTCAAGACTCATGCAAAGAACTTAGACCCCCCCCTCTAATTTCTATCCCACTAACGATATGATGCCACCAGAATTATTAACCTTCGAAAAATTGGTTATACAAGTAATTGACAACATGAAAATTAAGAAATCTTACACTCCATATAACATCACATTACTTGAGCGCCAAGCTCTTCAGGCACTAAAGTGATGATTCTATAATTCTGAAACCTGCAGATAAGGGGGGTGGTATTGTTGTGCAAAACCGTGAAGATTACGAGGTAGAAATTTGCAAACAAACAAATGAGGAAAAACATTACAGAAAGCTAAGTAGCAATCCTCTCCCTCAAATTTGCAAAGATATTCTGCAAATCACCACAGTTGCAAAAGAAGATGGGTATATCACCAAAAAAGAATTTGAATTTCTTAATGCTGATAATCCCAGGACCCCGGTCCTCTATACCATACCAAAAATACATAGGAGTACCACCAATCCCCCTGGTCGACCGATACTATCAGGCTGTGGTTCCGTGTTGGAACCCTTAGGCTCATACATAGACTATTTCATCAGAGATTTTGTCCCTCTGCAAGATACATATGTCAAAGACACTATGTACATGATAAATCTAGTGGACGGTATGCCATTTAATCTAGGTAGTGACCTATTAGCTACCTTAGACATCAGTTCACTGTACACAAATATACCTCACAAAGAAAGCATTAAGATTATAGAGAGTCTCCTAGAAAAAAGACCCAGGCCTATACAAGTACCTACTAGCTTCATCATCAGTCTCTTACGAATTGCTCTACAGAGCAATTATTTCATTTCAGATGGTCATTATTACCAACAGTGTTCTGGCACCAGTATGGGTGCAATTTTCACTCCAAATTTAGCGAATATTTACATGGACCATGTAGAGCACAAATTTGCCCTCAATAATGACAATATGTATCGCTCCAACATTAAATGTTGGAAGCGATACATCGACAACATTTTTATTATTTGGACAGGCGGGGTCACAGATTTTAATAATTTTGTCACATATTTGAATACAGTTCAAACACATCTTACATTTACATCTACCGTTCATTCATCCTCCATAGCATTCTTAGATCTTAATATCAATCATGAAAATGGGGCACTTTATACCTCCCTTCATAGAAAGATCACAGAAAGGAACACGCTGCTATCATATCGTAGCCATCATCCACTAGCCTTGAGAGACGGTCTGCCATTCAGGCAGTTTCTCAGAATCCGCCGCAACTGTACTCACAAAGCAGACTATATGAGAGAGGCGGAAATACTCAAAACCAAACTAGTCAATAGAGGCTACCCAAACAGACTTGTAAAAAGAACACTTTAACGAGCCTGGTATTGTCCAAGGGAGGAACTACTGAAGACCAAAGAGAAACCAGATATGGACAAAATAGTATGTTACCACTTTTGGAACACATACAAATCAAGTGCGTAACCTCATAATAAGCAACTGGAATATCATCAGGAGTATAGATCCGGCTTTTGACACCACTTTTTGCCTATAAAAGAGGGAAAAATATAAAAGACCATCTTGTAAGATCTGCCACTAATAAGTGAACTCACCTAATACTCTCATTGATGCATGGGGTTTACCCAAAATTAAAGGACACCATAAATGTGGCAACTGTGTGTCTTGTGAGTTCACATTCAATACTTCCACCTTTGAGCATGGCAATCTCAAATACACTTTAGAAAGTTTTTCTAATTGCAACACAAAAAATGTTGTGTACTGTATCTGGTGTCCTTGTAACCTCCCATACATAGGCCAGACTCAACAACCTATCAAAGCAAGGATTGGCCAGCATCGAAGCCGCATTCGGAGATTAGTTCCCAATGCTCCTCTGGTCTCCCACTACATTGAGAAAAATCATACTGCCAACGATTTCAAATGGCAGGTGATTGATATCGCCTGCCTACCAGAGAGAGTAGGAGAGATTACAAACGTACTGCAACGTACTGAATGCAGATGGATGGATAGATAGGATTAATTCAATCGAACAGGGCCTCAATTCCGCTGAGGAATGGAGAGGCTATGTCACTACCTTACACTGAGACCAAAGAATGAGTACCATCTGTTTCACAACTCAACGTAGAACGTTTCTGTAACCAACGCTCCTACTAACAGTCACATATCATTATTCTGTATATACTCCCAATACAACAGTTCAGACACCACATATATGCAGCCCATGTTAAAGAAACCAGTCCTTATCTAAGTATCCTTCATATTGATATCTATATTAAAGCATGTTAAACATCATTTTCATTACTGTTTGCATTTTGTAGTAATGAGGGTTCATAGAATGTGAGCAAATATCCTCTATACGAGGGTATATGACAGACATCACGTTAAAAACAGAAGTCTAACATGTCCAAAATGTAACGTACCTATTAAGGCGCATGTAAACACTGGGCACACACTGTAATTTACTCTGATCAGGCAGAGCTGTCAAATGCTTATCGTTGCATGTTTTTCTCCCTTACTATATGCAAAGAGTAATACATTTATTAGATCACTAATTCACGTTAGAAAATGCAATTGGAGCATTTTGAGCATTGTTTTGCAACACCGCCGTAAAGGCACTAGTCTGCTTTCCGTTTCTATTCCCGTGGCATCCTAAGCAACGGATCGCTCGTAATTACGGCACTCTGCTGTTCGAACTGCCGACTGATAGGCGGAAAAGGCGGTACTCCGTCTATATTAACAAGGCAGTGCATTTACTCGTGGTCATCGCACCAGGAACAAACCCAGATCCAGGGAATAACAAGCGTTACTCGCGGAGACTCGTCCGCTCGCATTTTCCAAAGTAAGTAATAACGCGATAGACGTTGTCAGCCCTAATTCCCTTCTATTTCAACTGCTCTCCCTTACATAATTCTTTAACTTTTACAGTTACCCTATTGCGATTCCACTAATTGTGAATATGTGGCAACATTGAGTGGAGCTCATTAATGGAAGACAGAGCGCCACAGCGGTAGCAACATTTTTGAAGATATCATTGATATATACGTAGCATCGTAGAGCCAGCCCTCCACCACATGAGGTATCTTTATTATTTACATCGAGTACTATGGCTATTGCGCCCAGTAATTCAATTACTTGCCACCAGTTACTCACTCAGCAATAACATTCCTTGTTTTCCTCTCCTTGAACACACCATTGAAGAACCCGGCTGGCTCCTCACGTGAGTTCTTCTTCTCTTCTATTTTCACCTTTCACTAAGGCACCTCACCTTCACTAAGACTGCGCTCCATTTTACAATCCAGGTAATTAGTGTACATTTTAGCCCTTTTTATAGTTTCTCGCATCTGTGCCGGTATATGTGCCTTTTGCTAATTCCTATTTTATTTTAGACGTCCCTACACTGTTAGTCCTGAAGAGACCCTACATTCACAGAAGGGTAGAAACGCCGTTGACCAGTACATAGGACGGACCATTACCCAGACTGCATCATTGTATATGTGGACTGTTGTCAAAATGCATTTAAATGGCCGTTCTTTATAAATTTATGGAACCCCTGTACTAAAAAAATGTGTTTGTTTCACAATGTATAGTCACTTTTTTGGTTCCATTTTTCACTTGGGGACACCATGCACTAAGTTTTGCGCTTTTGATTTAAAGAAGTGTATATACTAATTGCTGTTTTTCTATAAAATATCGTCTTGAATACACTGTGTAGAGATTTAATTTTGCCCCCTGACATTATCAGTCCTTACATACTCATCGCGATTGTGCAGATTCATTGCTTAAATCTTCTCTATATTATCCACTGGAACCACTGTTTCTTCGTATATAACTTAATACCCTGGTTCCTTGTGAGTAGGGTTCCCCTGTTTTTGGTAGCAAAGACATGCCGATATATTTAAGGACCCTGTTTGTGCTCGTATTCTCACTCCAAGAATAGACAAATATAAGCTGCTCCGTCAGATCCAGTCTTTATTAAGGAGCAATTACCACTAGACTTGCTGGTTGTCTCTAATGCTGGTAAACGGGTCAATTCTTACAAACCTTGGGGGATGACACCAACCCCCTTCCGGACTAAGAGTCAAAATTAATCGACGCTTCTGGTAAGCGAGTAGCCGCCCAGTCAGCAAATCATTGGCATATAGCCAACACCCAGGCCCTATTAGCCAGGTATGATAGAGGGCACTGGGACGAAATGGAGCAATTGCTCCAATATCTCCCAGATGAGCACAATGCTAAAGCTCAAGGTTTTGTACAAGAAGGAAAGCTCATCTCCAATTCCTCTATTAGATGTGCTTTAGATGCTGCTGACACTGCAGCGAGAGAGATTAACACTAGTGTTTCTTTGGAGGCACGCCTGGTTAAGGATTTCCGGGTTTAAACCTGAAGTCCAACAATCCATTTTGAATACTCCATTTGATAAAAACATCTCTTCTGGCCCAAAGTAGATCAGGCATTGGAGAAAATGGAAAAAAAACCACTGAGGTAGCTAAATCAATGGGAGCCCTACAATCTCAAATCGTGGCTCCTTTCGTCGCTCCTTTTACCGTGGGGGGTCCAAGACCATATCCTCAGACAATACTTCTGCCTAGTACAAAGGCAGCAATCAATCTACATCCTCAAGAGGCTTATTTAGAGGAGGATACAGGGGTAACAATGGCAAAGGTAGGGGCGAGGGTTCCAACACCACGTAATTCCCCTTCCCCTAACAAGCAGTGACTTGCCTACCCTTCCTCCCGATCATAACACCTGTCGGAGGACATATTTTACAATCCTTCTCCATTTGACAATCCATAACTACAGACAAATGGGTGTTAGGAATCATCCAACATGGTTATTGCCTGGAGCTTATCACTAATTCTCCAAACGTTCACCTCGTTGGTACAAAATGTCACCAGAACATTTACAGCTGCTCAAACGGGAAGCCTAGTCTCTCTTGCTAACCTGAGCCACAGAGCCTGTACTGTTACAATATCAAGGATCAGGCGTGTACTCCCTGTATTTTCTAATTCCCAAAAAGGACTGCTCCTTGAGACCTATTCTGGACCTAGGAGAACTCAACCACTACATACGGTCAGAACATTTCCACATGGTGACACTTCAAGTGCTCCCACTTCTACAGCAGGGCGACTTTGTCTACTCTAGACTTAAAGGACGCATATGTCCACATTCCACTCCATCCCACTCATTGCAAATATCTGATTTGTGATAGCTGGTCAACCTTACCAATTCAAAGTAGTACTGTTTGGAGTCACCACTGCTCCCAGAGTATTTACTAAATGCCTGGTAGTAGTCGTAGCTCATCTGAGAAGACCGCACATCTGTCTTCCCATATCTGGACCACTGTTCATCGAAGCCAGCACTTACCGGAAGTGTCTCAAACATACTCAAGCCACAATTCACTTACAACACCAACTAGGGTTTACATTGAATGCGTTGAAGACTCGTCTGCAGCCTTCCAACACACAGACCTATCTGGGAGCCACAATAGACATTCAAACAGCTCAAGCCTCTCCCAATGCAGCCAGAATTTTCAGTATTCAATGTGTTCTCACTCAGTTTCAGCCCAAACCATCATTACCAGCTTGAGTCTTCATTCAAATGCTAGGAATGATGGTGTCTTGCATCGTGATCATTCCCTATGCAAGACAAGCGTCCCCTTCAAGAATGCTTAGCAAGTCAGTGGAACCAGTCGCAGGGTCAATTGACTGATCTAGTGTTGGTAGATGGTTGCACTCCTCGCTCTCTGCAGTGGCGGAACCCACAAAATGTATCCAAAGGGCAGCCCTTCGATCCTGTACAACAGAAATTGCTAAACGCAGAAGCATCGCTCACTGATTGGGGTGCTCACTTACACAATCACACAATCCAAGGATTGTGGAGTCTAAAGCACAAAAGGCTTCATATAAATCACCTAGAGCTACTGGCAGTGTTTCAAGTGCTCGGAGCCTTTCAAATTCACCTCATAGGCAGAGCTGTCCTAGTCCGTACAGACAACATGACAGCTATGTACTATATACAAAAACAGGGGCGGTGGGGCGGGGGGGGGGGGGAGGGGGGGAACACTCCAACTGGCACGCCTAGCGCAATCCATTTGGAAATGGACTATACACCACAAGATTTATCTTCCAGGAGTAAACCATCAGATTGCAGACCTCCTCAGCCAACAGAAGCAGCAAATTCACGAGTGGGAACTTCATCCCCCATGTTCTCCTCCCCTACTTTCAGGAATGGAGATTTCCTCACATAGACCTGCTTGCCACAGCACAAAATGCCCAAGCTTTGCCTCCAGGTTCCCACACCCGCTCGCCAAAGGCAATGCTCTATGGATGAACAGGTCAGGGATATTTGCTTACGCTTTTCTGCCTGTCCCAGTCAATCCGCCGGTAGTTCGGAAACTCAGACAAACATCCCTCACACTGATTCTTATAGCTGCCCCATGGACAAGGCAACCCTGGTTCACCACCCTGCTGGAGCTGTCAGAAGTTCCCTACCAAAAACTGCATCTTACCTCCCGTCTCCTCACTCGGAGCCATGGAGAAATCAGCCATCCAAATCCCAAAGTACTCAAACTAGCATTCTTGATCTTTGAGTCATAGATTGGTTATTTACAATTGCCACCAGACTGTAAAAATATTCTAAAAGAGGCTAGAAAGCCTACTACTAGGGCATGTTAAGCAGCGCAATGGAAACTATTTGTTATCTATTGTAACAATAACAATGGCAGTCCTCTTGATGCTTCTGTCCAGAACATCATCTGTTATCTGTTACATTTACAGCAGTCGGGATTAGCCTACACATCCATTCGCTTACTTCTAGCAGCAGTAGCTGCATACTTTCAAAACAGACAAAACTTAACTCAATTCAGAGTACCAGTGATTAAAGCCTTTATGGAAGGATTAAAAATAGTGATACCACCAAGAGTCCCTCCTGCACCAGAATGGAACTTAAACATAGCCCTTACAAGGCTAATGGGTCCATCACTTGAACTAATGCACAGGTGTCAATTACAATTCCTCTCATGGAAGGTTGCTTTTCTCATCACAATCACTTCATTAAGTAGAGTTGATGAACTCCAGGCATTAACTGTACAAGAACCCTTCTTTCAACTGCACATAGACAGAGTGGTTCTTTGAACCAATCCTACATTTCTTCCTAAAGTAGTTTGTTTTCCATATCAATCAGTTGATTTAACTGTGGGCTTTCCTCAACCTGCTTCTGTAGCAGAGCAAGCTCTACATACAATTAATAGTAGAAGAGCTCTACTATATTATGTGGAAAGAACAAAAGAATTCCGCAAAACAAAGCAGCTTTTTATTGCTTTTTCCCACCACACATAGGTAATCCCATATCTAAATCAGGCATTGCTAGATGGATTGTGAAATATATCCAGAACTGTTATGTGAAAACAAAAAACTTTGCTAATACCCCCTAGAGCGCATTCCACTCGTAAGATAGGGGCTAATATGGCCTTCTTAGGGAATATTCCCCTAGCTGACATCTGTAAGGCAGCAATATGGTCTACACCGCGCACACTCACCAAGCACTATTGTGTAGATGCGTTAGCAAGGCAACAAGCTATTGTAGGCCAGGCAGTACTTGAAACACTGTTTCAACAAACTACAGGTTAGCCACCGCTTTGGCAGTATACTGTTGTATAGTCTATGGAAAGCATGTGATCTACAGCTCAAATGCCTCGAACGGATGTAGGTATCTGTTCTTGGCATGTAGAGTTGTAGATTCACATGCGCCCACCCGCCTCCTCGGGTACCTATAGTTGTTGCAGTTCTCATTTTAGATATGGATGGACATCTTTATTCTACACTTACTTAAACTCCATTCTCACCCTCTGCGGGAAAACAATCTAACAATGGAATCGATTCCCATGCACTTTATCACCGTAAGGAGGAGTCACCATACCTCGTGACTGGAAATACTTCTCCAAAGAAAATCAACTTGCAAACATCCGGACCCAACACTAGATGGCAGGAGTATGCAAAGCATGTGACTCTAAAGCTCTACATGCTAAGAACAGATGCTTACTGGGTAAGTTGCATTATCCTTTTATTAAGTGTTGAACGTTTTCAATACTTCTGGTAATGCCAGGAGACTGACAAATCTACATAGAAATAATTTTAAATAGAGCAAATGTGCGGGAGATTTTAAGGAATTTGCGAAGTTTGTTTTTCTATCTGTAGCCAGGCCTTTTTGAACCACTCTTTTGATCCTATACAGCAGTGGGCAAACAGACAGATTGGTACAATTCAAATTGCAGAGGGGGCCATTTTGTTGACTCTAACCATCCTGTAGAGTGTCTTGCATAGAAGTTATTCCGGATTTGCTGCACTTGTCAGTTTAGGGGAAGATTTGTTGTGGCATGAGTTCAGTAAGATTCTTGACAGAAACAAGATCTCCTGTTTGGCATTTCAAATGTGCTCATAAATGTACAATTCCTGTCACAGTACTGTATCCCCTGAATGCTTCTATATCAGGTGTCTCCAGCGAGTAGCTTGCGAGCTAACAGTAGCTCTCCAGCTCCCTGTAAGTAGCTCACCTGTGTGCAGCCCAGCCTACTACTATAGAAGCTTTTGCTTGGTTGAATTATTATATGTATACCAAAAGAAATAAAATCTGAAATTCGAAATGAGCATGTGTGTATTTTCAGTACTCATAAGGTGTTTGGTGAAAAATAGTTGCGTTTTCAAACATACTTAAAGCTATCATTTGAGTAGGAGAGATTTATTACTCACATTATCACCTTGGTGACAGGTGCGTTGCAGCTATGGCTGTTATATATTGCCCATTTTGAAGCATTCTAAATTGATGATGTATTTTTGCTATACTGCTGGCAACCCTACTTAATATACTGTTGTCATCATTGCTGACAATCCTAGACAGGGTGGCCACTAATACGCCGCCAATATTAGAAGCTCAGGATGACTTTCACTGACTAGAAGTAGCTTTTGTTACAGAAAAGGTTTGATACCCATGTTCTAAACTGTATGTGAGTGACAAACTATAGTACATTTTATAAAGATTTTCTTTTGAGTCCTGAATACTATAAAGCTTGAGGGGGTTTTACGTAGTACTTTGTTTTTATTTTCTTCTTCAGAATATAAGAAACTATACATATGCAAAGCTCTCCTTTCCTCGTGGAAAACCGCAATATGCTTTTACAGCTCCAGGCTTTTGAACCTCTGTTCATCTTTCTTCCAGAACATTGACCTTTGCCCATTGCAGGGACTGACTAGAAATTCGAGGCGTTTTTCCTTTTCTCAACACCTTCCTAACAGCTATATTTTCTGTTTGATATTTCCAGAGGTGGTTGTTTTAATCAGTCTATTATATTTCTGTTGCCAGAAATACCTTCAGTGCTTTAACCCCTTCAGTGCCACGCCCTTTCCCCCTCCTGTGCCGGGCGTTGCACTAGTGGGTGGCGTTCATGACGAGATAGTCTCGTCATGGGCACAGCGCAACCGTGCTCCATGACGAGACTATCTCGTCATGGGCACTGAAGAGGTTAAAGTACCTGTTCGAAATGGGGGTTTCTAGTTGGCAATGGGGATCAACTAGGGACCCTTTCTTCTAGTGAGGGTAAGGGGATTACATAGCTAAGATAACCCCTGCTCAACCCCATTGGTAGCTTGGCATAAGCAGTCAGGCTTATCTCAGAGGCAATGTGTAAAGCATTTGTACAAAACACACACAGTTACACAGTGAAAACACTACAAAATGGACACCACACCAGTTTAGAAAAATAGCCTAAATTTATCTAATCAGAACAAAACCAAAACAACAAAAATCCAACATGCAAAAGCAAAGTTATTACTTTTCTTATGCATAAAGCAACAATTCAGTCTGACCTCGATGACCCGCAAACAGTACCTTGGAGTTGAAGAGGGCTTGAGGACTTTGCGGTGAAGAGTAGTGGTGAGGCGCTGCTAGAGTCCCGAGGTGTCAGTGTTGCACGTCGGTGCAGAAGTCGATGAGTCCTTGAAGTCGCACACGTTACAATTCAAACTCTGCGAGGTTGAAGTTGGGAGCGCGGACATCGGCAGTGCCAGTGTTGCGGTGTCTTGGATGGGCGGTGTGTCATGCACTTCACAATGCGCTGTCTGTGGCTTTGGTGCAGGCAGCGGCGTGGCATAGGTGCAGAGCACTGGTGTCAGTCGATGCCGCTGTCTGTCAGCGAGAAGCATTGATGTCGGTGAGACCAGGGCTGCAGTGTCGTCAAGGTTGGTGCTGTACTGTCCCAGCAAACGGGGCCGATGGCGTCAGTGTTGGGAATCCTTTCTTTGAAGCTTACAGCCCAGCAAACACCTCCAATGGCCCAGAACAGGAATTGACACCACTTGGCAGGTCAGAACTCCCAGCAGTGGTATTCAGGTGCTGTAAGTGAGTGTTTTGTGTCCCTGAGACCTCAACAGCAAGCGCACACACAAGCCCTTGAAAAAACTTTCCAAACAGTATACACAGCCCAGTCCTTTTCCTCTCCAAAGCAGAAGCAGCAACTGCAGTCTAACCCAGCAAAGCAACACACAGCAAAGGGGCAGTACTCCTCCATCAGCTCTTATCCTTGGCAGTGTCTCCTCCTGATCCGGAAGTGTTCTAAAAGTCTGGGTTACAGGTCTAATACTTATACCACTTTTGGTCTTTGAAGTAGGCATTCTTCAAAGGACAGCCTTCGTAGTGCACAATTCCTGCCTTGCCCAGACTTTGCTCCAGACACACTCGAGGGGGTTGGAGACAGCATTGTGAGATTCCAGGTTCAGCCCTATTTAGTTGTCGGTGATAACTCCGCCTGGTGCTGGGCAATCAGGATATGCAGGGCACATCTCAACTCCCTTTGTGACTGTCTAGAGCAGGGGTACTCACAAACTTTCTCTCAGGGGCCAAATTTACAGTGTGGTTTGTGACCGAGGGCCGCACTGGTGGGGCCGGGGTCAGTGGCGGAGGGGGCGGGGCTAGCGCAAAAAAAACTGTGTCCATGAGGTTGAACACAGGTCTCTGCAGTGGACGCCTGCGTCCACTGAGCCACCAAACCTGGCATACGCACATCTCTCTCTCTCTCTCTCTCTCTCTCTCTCTCTCTCTCTCTCTCTCTCTGTCGGTCTGTCTCTCCCTCTCCCTGCCTGTCTCCCTCTCTCCCTCTGTCTCCCCGTCTCCCTCCCTCTCCCACCCTCCGTCTCCCCATCTCCCTCCCTCTCCCTCCCTCCCTCTCCCTCCCTCCGTCTCCCTCCCCCTCCGTCTCCCTCTCTTCCTCCCTCCGTCTCCCTCTCCCTGTCTCCCTCTCCCTCCCTCCGTCCCCCTCTTTCCCTCCATCCCTCTTCATCTCTCCCTCCCTATGTCTCCCTCTGTCTCCCTCCCTTTCTCCCACCCTCCCTGTCTCCCCGCCTCCCTCCCTCTCCCTCCATCCATCCATCTCCCTGTCTCCCTCAATCCGTCTCCCCCTCCCTCCATCTTACTTCCTCCATCTCCCTCCCTCCGTCTTCCTCCCTCCATCTCCCCCTCCATCTCCCCCTCCATCTCCCTCCCTCCCTCTGTCTCCCCTCTCCCTCCGTCTCCCTCCCTCCATCTCTCCCTCCGTCTCCCTCCCTCCGTCTCCCTTCCTCTGTCTCCCTCCCTCCCTCTCCCCCTCCCTCTGTCTCCCTCCCTCCCTCCCCCTCTCCCTTTCTCCGTCTGTCTCCCTCTCTCCATCTGCCTCTCTCCGTGCCTGTTCCTGTCTCTGCCTCTACCTGCCTCTGCCTCTGCCTCTGCCTGCCTCTGCCTCTGCCTGCCTCCTGCCTTTATCTGTCAGTCTGTCCCTGTCTATCTATATCTCTCTCTGTCTCTGGGCCTCGGGCTGTGTCTACACGTCCCCGACACCAGCCCACAAACAGCCCCCCCACTCGCCCCTCTCCCTGTGTAATGTAAAGGCCCTGCTGCCCTCCGTCACCATACCTGGCTCTCACTTCCTGCTGCCCCCGTCAGCCTCTGCCATTTCACCCGGCTCTCACTCCTCGCTGGCTCACTCCCTGCTGCCCCCATCCCCCTCACCTCACTGGGCACTCTCACCCTGCTGTCCTCTTGTCACCTCACCCTGCATGTGTGGCAGCCCGGGCTGGGACAGCTTTCCGGGCTCACCGGAGAACTTCACGGGTCTTTAAAAGACCATTTACTTGCTAATGAGGCTTTGTTGTATTTCACCTCTTGTTAGCGCCCCTGCAACATCAAAGCCTCGTTAACAAGCAAAAGGTCTTTTAAAGACCTGTGAAGTGCTCGGGTGCAGGGAAGCTCTCTCATCCCGGGCAGCCAAACACGACGGGGGCCTGTCTCCACTCTTATCCTGGAATCTCCTGGCCCCCATAGAGCAGTCTCTCTCGGAGTCCGGCGGAGTTTGCTGACACACTTTGGGAAAAAATAAAAAACCAAGGTACGATGTCTGCATGGTCCGCGGGCCGCCAAGGAAGGCCTGCAGGGCCGCTGGCGGCCCGCGGGCCGTACTCTGGGTACCCCTGGTCTAGAGTGACAGACCCCTGTTAGACTAAACCTGATATTGATTCCCCTAGCAGCCAGAGGTGCAGGATGGCAATGCAAGAAAATGCTCACTTTCTAAAAGTGGTATTTTCAAACACAATTTAAAAACCACCTTCACTAAAAGATTTTTTTTCATTCTGAGCTTGGAGAGCCTAAACGCCAAATCTCTAGCTTTTCCCATTTGAAAGTTACACTTGTAAAATGTTACAAGGCAGCTCCAATGATAACCTATGGGAGAGCTGGTTATAGGGAAAGCTAAATTGGCAGTATTTCACTATAACCATGTAAAACACGCCAGTACATGTCCTACCTTTCACATACACTTCACCCTGCCCATGAGGGGACCCTGAGCCTACCTTAGGGATGCATTACCTATAGTAAAAGGGAAGGTTTGGGCCTGGCAAGTGGGTGCACTTGCCAGGTCAACTAGGCAGTTAAAAACTGCACTTGCAGACACTGCAATGGCAGGTCTGAGTCAAGTTGTAGAGCTACTCGTGCGTGGCACAACCAGTGCTCTAGGCCCACTGGCATCATTTGATTAATGGGCCCTGGGCACACAATGCACTTTACTAGGGGCTTACCAGTGAATCAAATATGCCAATTATGGATAACCAATCAAAATTACAATTTACACAGAGAGCCTATGCGCTGATCAGCAGAGGTAGTGTTCAGAGTCCTAAAGCCAACAAATACAAGTCAGAAAAATAGGAAGCATAAGGCATGTTAAGTAGAGTTAGAGAGTGGAAATACATTTTCAGGGCCAGATTACAACGGTCTGAGATTCCTCAGCATGGACACCATGTAGCCCTGATGTGTGTGAATTAATGAAAAAACGAAAAACTAAGAAGAAACCACAATGTAAGAAAGCAAATCAGGGAAAAACAATTTTAAAGGTAAGACGAACAATTTGCATTAAAAAAAAAAAACTGATATTAGAGGAAACATTTTAAAGGAAAGATCATATAAGGAAAAAACAAAATTACATTGGGTGTAATGTAAAGGTAGGGAGGGATGATTTTGATTTCACGAATGGGTGCTGTATAGGGGTGTGGAGGGTTTTTATGGGTCAGAGAAGGGCAGAGTTCAGGTGTAGGGAGTTTTTAGGATTTAGGGATGGGTGGAGTTGTTGAAGGTTGGTGAGGGTTTTTAGCGATCAAGGATGGTTGGAGTTTGGTGGTGGGGAGGGGTTTCTATGGTTCACAGATAAGTGACGTTTAGGGTTGATGAGGGATTTAGGGTCCAGGGAAAGGTGGAGTGTAGAGGAGTGTGTGTTTTTCAGGTTCATGGACAGGCAGAGTTTAGGTCTATGAGCGGTTTTTAAAGTTCAGTGTAGGGTAATTTGGGGTGGTGAAGGGTTTTTAGAGTTCAGGAATGGGTGGAGTTTGGAAGTAGTGTGGGGCTTTAGTGGTCTGGGATGGGTGGAGTTTATGGGCAGATTGTTTTAGGGTTCGGGTGAAGTTTAGGGTGGTGAGCGGTTTTAAGGATTTAGGGATGGGTACAGGTTAGGGTTAGAAAGACTTTTATGGATTAAGGCTGGGTGGAGCTCAGAGGTGATGAATTTTAGTGGTCTGTGTGTGTAGTTAGGAGTAGTTAGGGTTTTTTAGGGTTCAGGGATGGGTGAAGTTTAGGAGGGGTGAAGGGGTTTAAAGGTTCAGGGATGGATGGCATTGGGACATAGAAAGGGTTGAGGAAAGGATGGAGGTAGGGGCAGTGAGGATGGATGGAGTTTGTATGGTGAAGGGTTATTAGGGTTCTGGGATGAAAGAAGTTTAGGAGTTTAGGAGTAGAAAGTGATGGGTGATGGGTGGAGTTTAGTGGTCAGGGATGGGTGGAGATTAGGCATGGTGTGGATGATTTTTAGGGGGCAAGGATGGATGTTTATAACAAGACACAATTTGAGTGCTTAAATTAAAGTGGTAGCCCTGATTCCAGGCCACTCTGACATTTGTCCTGGTGTGAGCGGACACCTCTTGTCTGTCTGGGTAGCCAAAGGCTTAAGACACTTCTACTTAATAAAAGGACACTAATTTGTGAAAATTTAAAGAACTGTGTTGACAAATTCAGCTACCACTTACCACTCATTTGTTAAACAATTTAAAGATTGATCATTGTTTTCAGGATCATTCATGTACAGTGCGGATTGACTCTGCACTTTAAGCTGGATAGACAAGTCGGTAGATCCTTCCATGTCTTGACACCTTGGCTGTGGAATGAACTCCACATTCACCCTAGGAATATATCTAATCATTTCAGTTTTAGAAAATGGCTAAAAATCCTGACTGTTTTAGGTAGGAGAACCTGTTTCTTAATTGATGCATCAGGTGCCCTGGGAATCCCTTGTCTTGGCTGCCATACACCGTGAAAAGTCTTATAAAATAACAGTTCGAGGCATGTGGGCTGCTGAATTCATATCTGTGCATAGATCGCCGCCTAGTGTTGGGTCCGGATGTTTGCACGTTGTTGTCCTGGAAGAGTCTTCGAAGTATCCTGAGATAGGTGACTCCTCCCCTGGACCATAGTGCGCATGGGCATCCTCTCCATCCTCAGATTGTTTTTTTCCGCCATTGGGTTCGGATGTACTTATCTTGACTCAAGTTAGGAAAAACTTTTTTCAGGCCAAAAGGCCTTTAGTTCGCGTCAGTACTGTTCCCGATCGGTATCGGCAGTTACTTGTTAGTTTATTAACTTCAAAAAACAACTTTTTCGCATCGACCATCGACGATGGAATCGAGGACACCATTCAAGCGGTGTCCTGTTTGCAATGCGAAATATCCCCATATCGACGTCCACCCGGTGTGCAACAAATGCCTTTCACCGGATCACGACGAATCCACATGTATGGCCTGTGCCCGATTCCGATCCAAGAAGACCCTTCGGAATCGACGAGCGGCGAGACTTGAAGCGCAGCAAGCGGCACCGGCCCCGACCAACATCTTCAGCGCCGAGGACGAAGATGTAGAAAGCATGGAGAACCTGCCCTCCAGCCCCGCTTCCGAACACGATTCCGGATCGGAAGACATCGAAGAACAACTCTTTCACAGAGATGAAGACGACACCGAGGTAGGAGACTACGATGAGGCCTTAGGGGCCGAAGAAAGTGGCTCCGGTGACGAGCAAGGCCTACCCGTACAGACGGAGGATATCCCAGTGCGTCAGTCTATAGCTCCGGTCGAGGGATCGCCTTCGGGCCTTACCCAAGACCTATCTCGCGGTTCTTCGGCCCCGCCCTCTGGCCCGGCCTCGGACATTCAGCAACAGCCATTAGGACCCAAACCGGCTGGTTTCCCTTCATCGAAACCGAAACCAAAAGTCGTGTCGGTTCCACAGAAACTGAAAGTGGTACTGGTCGGATCGAAGCCCACTACACCTTCGACGCCAGCAAAACCCGTCGGCACCGACCGCACCAAACGGGACTTCGGTGCCGAACTCGCAGCAGCAGACGTCGGCGCCGACACACGGAAAAAGGCCATCGGCACCGACAAACCGCCTCGGCACCAGGCACCGAAACAATCGGCTCCGGCCACGAAGGTCAAAATGGCCGCTGCGTCGCACACCTCTTCGAAAGCAGCACCTAAGGCACAATCATCGACGCCGTCAACGGCTACCGCCTCTCCTCGACTCGATGACCCCGTGGCCCCGAAGAAGCCCACGCCTGCCTCTACTGAACCGCTCGGCGCCAAACAACCGTCGGCGCTCCAGGTGCGACAAGTTGCAGAATCCTTGCAACGCATCAAAGAAAAGGCAGCCCTCCAGGACACGTCGGGCCCAGAGCCGAAAAAAGCTCAAAAAGCTTCTCCAGCGACACCTCATATCACTTTTGGCCTGCCGCCATCCACGGCGCCAAAAATGTTTGAAATAAGAACTTGTGTCACCCAAACTAGGATCACACCCGCCGAACGCTCCCCTACGGAGACGTCACCATCTCACATCATCGATGCCGACACCGGCAGAATTATGCTCCACAAGAGGAGAATATCTTCCGAACACGCTTTGGACTCCTACCGGATCCCGCTGAAGAAAAAGCTGCCAGCGGATTCGGAGCCAGTTCTTTACGAACGTCTCCATACCTCCTACCCAGTTCCACAGTCCTTCTCCCCGACACACTCCGAAACCGACGTTTTGGAGGACTATATGGGTGACGACGTCCCCTACCCAAGAGGGATGGACCCTGAGGGCCAACAGGACCCTGACCAGGCTTGGGATGACCCTGTAGACACAGGTGCACCTATGGATACACAGGACACGCAGCTCTATGGCACAAAAACATCTCCCACAGAGGACACTGCCGCATTCAACGCCCTAATTGAACGTGCTGCGGAAAATCATGGTGTGCAACTCCACTCTGACACAATTGAGGACGATTTTCTAATGGATACTTTCGCATCCTCAGAAAGGAATATCAAAACTCTACCCATGCTAAAAGGTGTCCTCAAACCAGCAAAGGACATTTTCAAAGAACCCACCAGGGCAAGAGTGATAAACCCCAGGATCGACAAAAAATATAGGTCGGCGCCTGGGGACCCTACGTACATTAGAGGCCAGTTGCCTCTAGATTCCATCGTAGTCGCAAATGCTCGCAAACGGGCACACTCGCAAACAACTGGGGATGCTCCTCCCCCGGACAAAGAGTCCAAGGTGCTAGAGACCTCCGGCAAACGAGTGGCAGCCCAGGCAGCTAACATATGGCGTATTGCCAATACACAGGCGCTCCTAGCTCGCTACGATCGCGCACACTATGACACATTAGAGACCCTACTCCAACATCTCCCTGACCAATACAAAGAGGGAGCAGAGATCCTCATCAGGGAGGGACAACTCCTCACAAACGCATCCATTAAGTGTGCACTGGATGCCGCAGATACAGCTGCCAGAGCAATAAACACCAGCGTCATGCTACGACGACACGCCTGGTTACGAATCTCCGGATTCAAACCTGAGGTTCAAAATAACATTCTCAATCAGCCGGTCAACCCCGACTACTTATTCGGGCCGGAAGTTGACAACACCCTAGAGAAAATAAAAAAGGACACAGACACTGCAAAGTCCATGGGGGCTCTCCAAACACAGACCTTTCGGAGTGGCTCATTTCGTCGCCCCAGGAATAAAGGAGCAGGCAGAGGACAGGGGTCACAGCAAATCTACAACCAGGGCAACACACAAAGTACCTACGATAAAAACACCCGGGGTGGGTATCGTGGCTCCAGCACAAAGGGCAGAGGACGCGGATACGGCAATACCAGGTCCTCCCCCAAGAACAAACAGTGACGCCCTCTCCCTTCCTCCCGACCACATAACACCTGTCGGGGGAAGGCTACAACGGTTCCTGTCCACGTGGAACTCCATCACCACGGACAGGTGGGTCAAAGATATTATCAAACACGGTTACTGCCTAGAATTAACCTCCACTCCACCCACAATACCGCCAAAGCACCGTCCTATGTCCTCAGAGCACTTAGCGCTCTTACAGCAGGAAGTACTAAGTATGCTGGAAAAAGGCGCAATAGAGGTTGTACCCGTCCACGAGCAAGGCATCGGGATATACTCCCTGTACTTCTTAATACCTAAAAAGGACGGGTCACTCAGACCTATACTAGACCTGAGACCCCTCAACCGCTACATTCTGTCAGAGCATTTCCACATGCTCACCCTACAACAAGTCCTCCCACTGCTCAAACAGGGAGACTTCCTAGCCACGCTAGATCTCAAAGACGCATATTTCCACATACACATTCACCCCTCACACAGATAATATCTCAGGTTCACTATTCAAGGGCAGCACTACCAATTCGAGGTTCTCCCCTTCGGTGTGACAACAGCACCCAGAGTTTTCACAAAGTGCCTAGCTACTGTGGCTGCACATCTACGGAGGCAACACATTCACGTCTACCCTTACCTGGACGACTGGCTTGTTCAGGCAAAGTCAGCCCAGCAATGTGCCAGCCACATGTCCCACACCATTCACCTTCTTCACAGTCTGGGGTTCTCACTAAATTACCCAAAATCACATCTCCAACCCGCACACGTACACCAGTACCTAGGTGCGACCATAGACACTCTGGCAGCCACAGCTCAGCCGAATTTAGTGAGGATCAACAGCATACAAATGCTGATTTCCAAGTTCAAACCACAACACTCCCTTCCTGCGCGAGTGTTCATGCAGTTGATAGGCATGATGGCCTCCTGCATCTTCATAGTCCCACACGCGAGACTACATATGCGCCCGCTTCAGGAGTGCTTAGCACGTCAGTGGAATCAGGCTCACGGGCAACTGAAAGACCTAGTGTTGGTGAGCGGTCGGGCATACAACTCTCTGCATTGGTGGAACCCACAAAACCTTTGCAAGGGCCGACCGTTCCAAGAGCCTGTTCCACAAATTATACTGACAGCGGACGCGTCTCTCCAGGGATGGGGAGCTCATGTACTCAATTACACAGTGCAGGGACTATGGACAACACAACAAAAGAAGATGCACATCAACCTTCTGGAACTGATGGCAGTCTTCCTAGCCATGAAGGCATTCAAAGTACATCTGTGCAACAAGGTCGTGTTGATCCGGACGGACAACATGACCGCCATGTACTACATACAAAAGCAGGGAGGAACACACTCTCCACAGTTGTCCCATCTGGCTCAGAGCATGTGGAAGTGGGCCATTCAGAGGAACATGTTCCTCATGGCGGAACACCTCCCCGGCAAGGACAACCAGATGGCGGATCTGCTCAGCAGACACAGCCACCAGATGCACGAGTGGGAGTTACACCCATCAGTACTCCAACCGTACTTCCAGCAGTGGGGTCATCCAGAGATAGACCTATTCGCCACAAGCGAAAACGCAAAATGCCAAAGCTTTGCCGCCAGGTTCCCACATCCGCAGTCGCAGGGCAATGCGATATGGATGAACTGGTCCGGCAGATTTGCGTACGCTTTTCCCACAGCACCATTGATACCGCTGGTGGCGCGCAAACTCAGACAACACTCACTGACACTCGTCCTGGTTGCTCCAACGTGGGCACGCCAACCATGGTACACCACCTTTCTCGAACTTTCCGTGGTGCCGCATCAAAGGCTGCGGATCAAACCCGCGCATTTGACGCAGAACCATGGAGAGATTCAGCACCCAGATCCGCAACAGCTGAACCTGGCAATCTGGCTCCTGAAGTCCTAGAGTTTGGCTACCTGAATCTGCCACCTGACTGTATGGACATCATTAAGGAAGCTAGAAGACCCACTACCAGAGCTTGCTATGCAGCCAAATGGAAAAGGTTCGTAATTTATTGCAATAACAATGACATTAACCCGCTAGATGCATCCATCCAAAACATAATTTGTTACCTCTTACACCTATACCGATGCAATCTGGCATACACCTCAATACGTGTCCATTTGACCGCAATATCAGCCTATCTCCAGACCAGGCAGCACCTCTCTCTATTCAGAGTGCCTGCCATCAAAGCATTCTTGGAAGGACTCAAACGAGTAATTCCTCCAAGCCACCCACCAGCTCCAATGTGGAACCTCAACTTGGTCCTCACACGCCTGATGGGTCCACCCTTCGAACCTCTACACTCATGCGAGATTCAGTTCCTCACCTGGAAAGTAGCTTTCCTAGTAGCGATCACTTCTTTAAGGAGAGTTAGTGAAATCCAGGCACTAACCATTCAAGAGCCATTCATACAGGTTCACGCAAACAGGGTTGTACTACGTACCAACCCAAAATTCATGCCTATTGATCTCGCAGTTCCACATGACTCAAACTATTGAACTGCCTGTTTTCTTTCAAAACCCACAAACTGTCGCAGAAAGAGCACTCCATACACTGGATGTAAAGAGAGCCCTCATGTACTATATAGACAGGACTAAAGTCTTCAGGAAAACAAAACAACTTTTCGTTGCCTTTGCCCACACCACAAAGGTAACGCCATCTCCAAAGCAGGTATAGCCAGATGGATCGTTAAATGTATTCAAATTTGCTATCAAAAGGCTAAACGCACATTAACGATTCCCCCACGAGCCCACTCAACACGTAAGTTAGGGGCCTCCATGGCTTTCCTGGGAAACATTCCTTTGCATGATATATATAGAGCAGCCACCTGGTCCACTACACATACATTTACCAAAAACTACTGTGTAGATGTGCAATCAAAACAGCAGGCAGCTGTAGGTCAGGCTGTTCTCAAAACTCTTTTTCAGACCGCTGCAGCTGGCACTGGTAGCCGCCGCTAATAGGAGGTACTGCTATGTATTCTATGCACAGATATGAATTCAGCAGCCCACATGCCTCGAACTGAATATGCTACTTACCAGTATGCATCTGTTCTTGGCATGTAGGGCTGCTGACATTCATATCGCCCACCCTCCTCCCCGGCGCCTGTAGCAGCTGCAGCTCTCAGAATTACTGTATAGCATGGTCATCACTTTCTGTATCTACTCCATCACTGCCACAATGGCGAAAAACAATCTGAGGATGGAGAGGATGCCCATGCGCACTATGGTCCAGGGGAGGAGTCACCTATCTCAGGATACTTCGAAGACTCTTCCAGGACAACAACGTGCAAACATCCGGACCCAACACTAGGCGGCGATCTATGCACAGATATGAATGTCAGCAGCCCTACATGCCAAGAACAGATGCATACTGGTAAGTAGCATATTCATTACCCTCTGCGCATCTTCACTTATTTTATGAATGTATGTGTAAGGGTATACCCTGCGATCAGGCGAGACTCTCTAAGGAAAAATCAAACTTGGCGCTAGATATATATTTAAACCGCTGAGCCACAGAAAGTTCGTTGAAATTACTGATGGCAGCAGAACCATTTCTCCATCAATTTAGAGGACTGTCTTTTCTGTGGAGTGGCCTACAAGCAACGTCAACCTTGCCAATCAGTGTTACAGCACATAGTCCAGTTCTTTCGTAGCCGTGGATGTAGCACTAGCATACACTGCACAGGGCAAGAGTTAACTGTTCTCCAGATACTGCACCCCCACTGCAGCAGCTGCCAAGCACCTGAATGTTGCCCTAAATGACTCCTGTCAATCCGGTGGGAGGCAGGATTCAAATCTTCCTTCCGTGCGGGTAACCCATTACATCAGACAGGTGGGTTTTAACAGATTATTAAGGGAGGTATGCTATATCATTCACTTACTCAGCCCCATTTGTTTCCTATGTAAAAACGAATTTCAGAGGAGCACATTACCATCCTGATACAGCAGGTACATCTTTTACTCTTCAGGAATTCTATTGAAGGGATACTGGACCTCGAGAAATTCAAGGAATTCTATTCACGTTCAGGAAAAGAACGGGGACTTTGGGTCTAACCTGAATACTTACCTGTTGAATTTCTTTCGGCAGAAGGACAAATATAAAATGCTCATGATCCACCTTTGACCTGGGATACAAGAGTGTTTGTATACCAGGTGTTACCTGGGCCTGGAACACTTTGTTTGGCATGCTCCCCTTGGACCTTCCCTCAGCAGCTCCGGTGTTTACTAAACAAATGGCAGTGGCCGTGACCCACCTTTCAAGTATATGTATTTCCGTGCCTCAGTGACTGGCTGCTAAAGCCAGACAGCCATTAAGGTACGGTCATGGACCACCTCTGGATAACAGCCGAACTCTTGACCTCATTGGGTTTCTCCACTGCGCAGAAGTCCCACCTGGGCCCCACAGAGACTGCCATTAAGTGGGACAGTTCTTAGCACAGTGGAATTCAAGCCGTTATCTCCACTATGGTGAGTCCGGAACATTCAGGGTATAATACTGATGTTTCAGAATTAGTCCTGGCTCTCTGTATTACTCTGAAGCTTCTTGGCTTCATCCAACAGGACCTTACCAGCATGTATGAATCTGACACCGCTCACTCGTAGGAAGAGTCTTTCATTCTATGAATCTTCATTTTTTTTTAAACTCCCAGAAATTAATCAATCACATTGCGGCAACTCCGGCAACTGTTTCTTTTTAACAAAAACATCTCTGAGAGCTAATTTTCATAAACAGAAATGTTCCTCACTTGTAGCTTTCACTTCAGACAGTGATTTACGGTCAATTTCAGCAGTTGATCACAATATTGGTTCTTCCATCCACACGAGCCTGCAGCAGCCTAATCTCCACGATCTGTTATCAATTATTCAATTAAGGTCAAGAAGCAAGCTATATAAACTGCGTCCCTCCAGACCACCTTCAACATTCGGTTGGAGAGATGCATGCAGGAGCACTGCGCAGGATGGTTTACAGCCAAGTAAGTTTCCCTTCACGCTTAAACCCTGTCCTACGTTTCTCCACACCATGATGCTAATTAAATGTGTATTTATGGTAGTTTCTTTGAAATAAAAACAGCCCCCTCTCCCTAAATGGGTTCTTCAAACAGCCTAGTAGTATCATTCCACTTTTTTAAATAACTAAGATATTTTTGTCCCCTATTTCTGCCAGCATGTTTGCCAATATTGAACGAAGTGATGATATATCTATTCATGATCATTTAACAGAGAGAATGCTATACTTTACCACACAGTTCTCTACATATGTTTGCCAAGAGCAAGGCAGTATCCCTGTTTCCCCTGGCTTTTTCTTTCACTAATGTATGTCTATAGGATAACCACCCCGTCGACATATTTTCCCACGGTTTTCCAGTGTCACACTGAGTGAATTGTGAAATTGGCAATGTTAGTTTTATCAAGCATTTAGTTTTTCCTTTGGTTTCCCTCACAGTTATTGTCCTAAAGACGGTACATATAACCATGTTCCGTCTGGATCAAAGTGTGCTCCCTGACGAAGACGAGTGCTTCCACTCACTAATAACACAGTATCTGGGAAGCCCTGAAGTTTAAGGCCTCCATATATGTTTCTTTGGCCCGGATGAAGGCCATAGATGCGTAGGGGCTGTTCGAGGCCGAAACATGTCAACCCGACCACCAAGTGTCGTGGACCAGTGACTCGTCCACTAAACACTGCTTTGTTTTTAGGCTTATCCATATCCAACTCTTTCCCCCCAATAAAGATTCACCTACAGGATAGATATATTTAATCCACTCACCACTGTTGGCATCCAGACAGTACACCTCCTGGTGGAGGTTTCAATGCAATTTGTAGAATGGGGCTCTCAGGTGACGAGACACGATGATGCTACCCACAAACCACAATTACATACACCGCATTCTGTGAAAGTGTGGTTGAGGGTCTCCGAGCATAAGTTCTGAGACTCTGGTATTGAGACTTATGTGATTCATTCCCACCTTTTCTTTTAGCCAATACCTCTTGAAAGCTGAATGGACCTCTTTTTCTTTCTCCCTCCATTTGTTTTGATCTGTACCATTTCCTCTACTTATCAGGCTTCTTTCTTCTAAGAACCTTCTGTCTCAGCTGGGGTAGCGCCCTGCATCCCCAATGTCCTCAAATTAAAGCTCCATGCATAGAGGTTAGACAGTGGTAGTTAAGTGCGTTTTAATTGCTGACTGCGTTGCTTGTACAAACTCCATCTGCGCTGGTAACTGGGACAGATTCATTGTCTGGTGTGCTGTCTGAGACACCAACTACCTACAAGCCAATTTTCTTGAAAGCAGTTGGTGTTCTGATGATCTTTCATTTATTCTCTCCTTGGCCCACCAAGCCCTTGCAGGGGGCACAGTGAAAGCAGAGACGTTTTAAGACATGGGCAAAGTGGGCTCTGGCCCAGGGCCACAGCCTTTCTGTGGGTCCCCTGATAGAGCTCTGATCAGGAGAGTCTTGCCCTGATGACCTTGAACAATTCTTAAACCGTGTTTTAAATACTGCTTTCCTTTAATTTATTTTTTAAGTAACCAATGTTGAGGTCAATCACAGACATTATGTAGAGAAGTTTTGTGTTTCTTTCATGCAACATTCATGAAAAAAGTTTATTTTAGATCATAACAAGACTTCACATATGAGAAATGGGAGGGTGTCACTGAGATTATTTGCAGTAATATTAGTGAGCTGCTGTGCTACAATATTGAAAACACAGGTCACTACGCCTGTGCATTGTCTGGACCAGGCCAAAGAGGGCATGAAAGAGCTGAAATTGGATCATAAATTCAAAGTTGTTCTGAACAGGGGCCCCCAAAATCCCTTTAGCCCAGGGCCCCCAAAGTCCTTAAGATGTCCCTGAGTGAAAGGCTACCTATTGACCCTTTTGGTATATTGGACCAACCATCGTTGTTTAAGTCACCAGTTGAGATATTTTCATCAAATGTTTCACATGTTTCTGCCCAAATCTTTTGTGTTGCCCCAGTGGGACTTTAACCTTGCATTGACATTTCTTATGCACACCTTTCAAGCCTACTTGCTGCTTCTCCTTACGGGTTTTGTGACTGAAAACAGGTTTCCCTATTAACATCATGTCGGCATATCATGGTAATCTGGTGCAGATGCTGTCAGGACAACCACCCTATACTACACTACCATCTTCACAGACAAGTCGGTATTGAAACCCCAGGCATTTTTCCTCCAGAAAGCCATTGGTGCAATTTAATGTTGGCCAGTCGCACACATTTCCTGCATTTTCTGTGGTGCCTCATTCCCTGAAAGAGGTGGAGCCAACAGAAGTTTTTTCTCTGAGCAATTCTGTACACCCATCTTCTCATCGCCCCAGTCAGTGGAGAACTTGCTACATGTTTTCCAGCCGGCCCGTGCTCCATTCTCATTCACCTTCGGTTGCTAAAAGCATTTTGTATGAAAGAGGACAGGCTTCATCATCTTGATCCAAAGATCGTGTTGAGCTTTTTTCTTGAACCCGATGAAAGTTAATCAGCCAGACTGTCATCTTCTCGGGGGCAAATAAGGGAGAGTTGTGCAAAAGAGGACCCTGTGACTGTGAATAGACCTCTGTATTAATATCTGCTACGCATTGGCAAAAAAAACAGCAGCATTGGCGAGAGGGATGCCTAATCTTGAAATCTGGCAGGCTGCGACATGTACATACGTTCACAAAAACACTTGAATGTAGCTCCAGTATGCCCCTTCTGAGGTGGTGCAAGAGCCTTACAGGAGCACTGCTGTTGCAGTTCTCCGGAACCGGTCTGGCACCTGGGGATAGTCTAAAGATGAGGAACCTGCAGTTAGAAAAAGTATGCATCTTATAGAGCATTAACTAAAGTAACTTGTTGTAGTTAGTTAATGGATTTGCAGAGCGCAGTTGGTCTTCATACTCTCATGGAGATGAAAGGGCTGAAAGGACCGCGTATCTACTGCCACGTAAATTACAACAGCAACTTTAAAGATAAGTAGGCCTTCTGTAGGCTGAATCAATTTTTAACAGAGATGTGCCCAGGCAAGCAAACTACACTGCCTATTCTTTTCAATGAGGCACTGTTGCCTTATATTAAAAAGACGTAGGAAAAGCTACGTTGTCTCGTAGTTGATTTCCATGTATAGTCATACGCATTTGCATAGTTCCACCCATGTGCAGGGACCCGAAGCACTTCTTTTAGATATATCATCTTAAGTGGCTATTTTATACCTTTCTTCAGGAAGGACTGCAAAGACACTTAAGAGATGGAGACCATAATACAGCCTGAATAATTAGGCTACACTTGCCGCATCTTCATCTTGAAATGAAAAAAGGCTGCCAGTATACTATATTTTGTGCAATTTTGTAGTGTGTAATCACACAGAAGAATCCCCTTCCTTTTTTCATGATAGAGATGAAAGGGAGAGGACAGAATAGCCTCAAAGGCTGCCATTATATGTCTTGAAAATAGAATCTGTGCCTTTAAGAATCCAGAGACCACCAGTATCACATCTTGCACAGCTAGTGGCAGTTACTTTAGTTCTTTTTTCCGGCTTCTGCTATCAGGACCCTGGAGCATTGAGCTCTACCAAATTTAGTTTTTTTTCTTTCAAAATTCACTTCTGAATTTACCAAATAGCTTCTTCACTTGACGTCTTTGGCTTTTCCCTACCTTTTTCTGACAGGACTTTCTACAGTTTTCATTAAAAATGCCATCTCTTTTTGATAAGTGTTCAGACTGCGGTTGAAAGAAGGCCAAGACTAATCCTCAGAGTGTGAATACTATGCTTGCCTGCAAGCTATGTTCCTGACTCTTGTCTCCTCTGTAAAACGTTCTCAAAGCGCACACTGCCTGACAGAAGATTTGCCTCAAAGTAGCAGAGAAGTGGTGAAAACTGCAGGCAGAGTCTTCAGGTGTGACTTCAGAGCGAGGAGAGGGTCAGTCCTCTACCAGGGCTCTGTCTTCGGTCTCGGCAGGGATGAAAATTGGCCCGGTCCCAGTGAACGTCACGGACGATGGCGTAGAGAGGAGGTAGAGCGTCAACCTGTTCGCTGCTGCTCCAGAGCTCAGGGTCTAAGAAATGTCGGCCCTCTATGTCGAGAGGAAGAATATATACATTGGATGGGTATTCCCGAACCTATTCTCCATCAAGGGAAGTTCTCTTTCCGATGCCAACGCTTCTGCCTCAGCATCCTCCACTGCCGCTACCAGATGTGAAACCAAGAACTCCAACACCGCCACTGCTTCCACCTCCTCTGCCATCACCACCACCGAGACCAATGATTAGGTCTCGCACCAACATTGATCTCCCAAACGAAGACGCTCCTCTACTCACTCCCATTATCTGCATCACGAAGGAAGGTCCAATTCAAGACATACCAGGGACACCACCTGTTCAATCGCAGGGAGATACACGCCAACACACTCGGACTCTTGCTCCCCATGTAGATCACCATTTGATGACATATTGACCTTTCAAACGGTTCTGGTGCTTCCAAAGTAAATATCCCAGTGTGCACTCCCGACAACTATGTAATATTTGAGACTCTACAGCAAAAAAAGCTTGACGCCCCTTGTTGCCTCTCCTAGAGCCTACAACGTTTTCCGACACTACCTTCAATTAAGTCCGCTCCATCCAGGCTGCAAAAGAAATACAGTCCTCCAGAGCTGGACCCCACTTTCCTGCGGGCAGACCCAGCTCTGGATTCTGTCATTGTGGTGGCGCCGAAGAAGCAACATGCCATGGCTCCAGCATCAACAGTTCCACTGGACAAAGAAAGCCAACAAATACTCAGAAGGGAGGAATGTTTGCAACACAGCAGAGACTTCCATGAAAGTAGCTAGTGACACATCCTTACTAGGCAGACCGGGCACTGTAGGAGTCCCTACAACTGTTTGTAGACTACCTCCCTAGAGTCAAATGAGAGTACGTCAATGAGATCTTGACAGAAGGTCTTATGGTCTCTAATCAAGTCATGAGCGCAGCAGCGGACACATCTCTTCTAGCTGCACACGAAAATTGCCACGGTGTGGCCCTTTGGCAGCACTCATGGCTGCGCCTGACGTCTCTTAAACCTGAATCACAGCAGCGCATCCTGAATCTTCAGTTTTTGGCGACTACTCTTTTCGGCACTCACACGACGAAGAAATGGCCAGGATGAAGGCAGAAATGGAGACGCTGAAAGCTGTTGGCTTATAAAGACCTATGGATCAGTGTACATTTCAAACCTTTCAATGCTGCTATCCTACACAGAGGGTTCAAACCCCTCGGTGGTATCGGGGCCGCCAGTCAGGTACAAAACATTACCAACGATCCTATCAGCCTTCTCAGAAACGACAGGCCAGAGGAAGTTCAGGGCAGCCACCTGCTCAAGGAATCCAAATACTAGCAGGGTCGAAACACCGAGATCTTTCTTCCCCCTTGCCCGTTACCCACCCCGGTAGGGGAAAGCATATATAACATTACATAGCAGAGTGGCAAAAATTCATGCAAGACAATTGGGTGCTTAATAATGTTCGCAGTAGATATTCTCTCAGATTCATCAGCCCTCCATTATCGATACCTCCGCAACAATCCAAGTTCCAACTGCACCAATTAGTCGGGGGCCAACATTCTCTTACAGAAACAGGTGGTGAAACCCATACCGCATCTACAAAGGAGGCACTGGACTAAACTCACGATTCTTTCTTGTCAAAAAGAAAGACCAGAACGAGTTCAGGCCCATTCTCGAATTAAGAAAGGCCAATAAGTGCATTCGAAGATGAAGGTTCCGGAACCTGGCATTGCACCAAATGTACACTCCGTTACACCAAGGGGATTGGCTATGTGGCATAGACCTCCAATACGCATACTTTTACATACCTATCACCAGAAAGCATCGCAAGTTCTTGAGGCTTGCAGTGAGGCACAACCACTACCAGTACCGTGTACATCCATTTGGCCTGAAGTCAGCACCCAGGACTTTTGCGACCCGTCTCAGGAAACATTGTGTTTGAGACATATGAGCTGCAGAATTCACACTCTGTGCATAGATCTCTATCTGGTATTGGGCTTGGATGCTTGCACCTTGTTGTCTTGGAAGAAGTCTTTTGTAGTCACGAGATAGGTGACTCCTCCCTTGGACGATAGTGCGCATGGGCATTGACTCCATCCACAGATTATTTTTTTCCGCCATCGGGTTCAGATGTAACTTCTGCGCTCCGGTTCAGTACCGTATTATCCAAACCTTTTCGACGCGCAAACCATCAAAAAACTCAACTGTATTGTTTTTGTTTGCGTGCCCTTCGACACGCTCCTCAAATACCAGATTCCAGTCGTCTACGTGGGCCGCTGGGCCTATCGATGCCATTCGGGCCTACGGCTAATGGAAAGGACTCCATTTAAAAAATGCCACCAGTGTGGAGCTAAATTCACACACCGCGACCAACACAAGGTTTGTAACCTCTGTCTCTCGCCCAAGCACAAGGAGAGTAATTGCCAGGCCTGTGCCTCCTTTCGGTCCAAAAAGACTATCCGTGATCGCCGGGCCCGACAACACATTATGGCGTAACGACCAGATCCGGTGCCGAAGGACATCTTTTTTTTTTTTTTTTAAACCGTTTTTATTGCAGAACAAAAAGATAAGCAGCTTACATACATAATGACCCTGCACCGCAAATGCCAGTGCCTTTTCCTTTCTTGGCCATGAGGCTTCTGTACACAGCTTGTGAGCCCACATCCCAGAGGCCGGGCAGCGATAACATGTAGGTCATTATACTTAACCATATTTCAACCTGTACATTTGTTTGTCATTATAGGACGTCTGCGTTCCGCTTTTAAGTTTTCTCCCCCCTTCCCTCCCACCCAGTCACTCCCCCTCCCCAGTCCCTATCCCCCCTCCTTGCCGAAGGACATCTTCAACGAAGGCCCCGATGTCCCGGAGGAGGATACGGAGGATCTGGAAATAGTTTCCGAGGCAGACGAGTCAGACTCGAACGACCACATCACTCCAGGTCAACGAGTGAGTACAACTGCCCCTACCCCACCCCCACCTGAAAAAAAGAAAGCTCCGGTCAAGACTTTGCCTGCTGGCCCCAGTCGCGACCAAAAGAAAGCTTCATAAGTTCCGCCCCGGGCCCAGCTCTGAAAGACCAAAGAAGCCTTTCGGCGGCTCGGGACCGAGCAAGCCGCATATCAGTGCCCCACAGACAGTCTGCACCGAACCCGGGAGCTCATCCTACTCCCGCAAAAAAAAACATCGGCACCGAACACCTCGGCACCAAAGGAAAAGGCCTCTGATCTGAAACTATAACATTAGGAACCGAAAAAGATTTCGACATTGAAGCCGAAGGATCCAAAAACCCCTTCAAAGGCTCCAGAGCAGTAATCTAAACCCTGCTCGAACCCAAAAAAAATTGGCACCGAAAGAGACTACCGAAGAGGAAGAACTTTTTCTACCGGATCCCATCGTTCTGAAACAAACTCTCCAAGTGGACCGCAAAACAGGACATGTGGTCAATGTTCCACACAAGAAGAAATTGGACACCTCACACATCCCTGAGGTGCTTGTAAAGAAAAGACTGTGCCACTTTACCTTTACGACCCTCTTCTCCTGTTCTTCCTGCTAAGCCTTTCTCTCCCAAAATTCCACCATACTTGCCACCACCACAGGATGATGATGATTTAGGGGGTGGGGGAGGGAACAATGACCCTTTCACTGACCCTGATGATAAGACGTACCACAGGACGATTGGGATGATTATGATGACCCAGTAGTTCCTCCAGACCTTCCTGATCCCGATGCATACCCAACAAAGTCATCTCCCCCAGATGACAATATTGGTTTTAGTCAGCTTATAGTTAGAGCTGCCCAGTACCATGGTATTCAAATGCATTCGGACCCCACAAAGGAGGACTTTGATACACACTTTTGCACAGTCACAAAAGACTGTACAAACCTTACCAATGTTAAAAGGTGTCAATAAATACGCCCCAGACCTATTCAAAGACCCTGTAAGGGCTAGAATTCTCAATCCCAGAATTGACAAAAAATATAAACTCGCTCCCAATGATCCCACCTACATCAAGGGGCAACTTCCTTTAGATTCTCTAGTGGTGACCAACGTTAGAAAACGTGCCAACTCTCAAACCTCCGGTGATGCTCCACCTCCGGACAAAGAGTCCAAATTATTAGGTGCTTCGAGCAAACGAGTTGCTGCGCAAGCAGCTAATCACTGGAGGATAGCCAATGTGCAGGCATTACTTGCCAGGTATGATAGGGCTCATTACGACCAGCTGGAAACCCTATTGCAGCATTTGCCTGATCAATATCAGACCAAGGCCAATGATTTGATTCAAGAGGGCAAATTAAAAACTAATGCATCAATCAAGTGCGCCCTCGCTGCAGCAGACACCGCATCTAGATCCATTAACACTAGTGTTTTACTAAGGAGCGCATTTCTGAAACAGGAGGTACAAACCACTATTCTCAATCACAAACAACTTTTTGGCCCAGCTGTGGATACAGCTTTAGGAAAAAATGAAAAATACACGGAGATTGCTAAATTCATGGTAGCATTACAGACTCCATCCACATGAGGTTCCTTCCGACGCTCCTTCTATAGAGGCGCATCCAAAAATATCAGTGCAGACACTGCTTCTTCCTCCTACAAAAACCCCAAACAAACATCCCCTAACAAGGGATATTTTAGAGGTGGATACAGAGGAAATAAAGGAAGAGGCCGAGGTAACAAATCTCACGCCTCTCCCTCTAATAAGCAGTGACTTCCCTCCACTCCCTCCAGACCATTCCACTCCGGTCGGAGGGAGACTCTCACAGTTCCTACCTGTCTGGAAATCCATCACTACAGACAAGTGGGTAAGACAAATTATCCAGTATGGTTACTGCCTGGAACTTACAAAAACTCCACCCAACATACCACCCAAATAGCGTCCAATGTCCATGGAACATCTGACACTCATCAAACAGGAAGTTCATTTGCGTCTTCAAAAGCATTCAATAGAACCAGTCCCCATACAACATCAAGGAAGAGGAGTATACTCTCTATTTCCTAATCCCCAAAAAAACACGGTACCCTAAAGCCAATATTTTACCTCAGACTTGTCAATCTCTACATACAGTCAGATCATAATCACATGATCACTCTTCAACAGGTTCTTCCACTGCTTCAACAATGCGAATTCCTTGCCACACTAGATCTCAAGGACGCATACTTCCATATCCCCATACACCCTGCTTGCAGAAAATACCTAAGGTTCACAGTGGACGGCCAACACTATCAGTTCACAGTCCTTCCATTTGGGGTGACCACAACACCCAGGGTGTTAACAAAGTGCCTTGCAGCAGTAGCAAGATACCAATAAAGGGTTTGGCTGTTAAGCAGCAAGCCAAGCCAACTATAATCACAAAACAATGAGAATGCCAATACTGCTAGTACATCACAGTTCTTTTAAACGTGCATTGAAGAAAACAATGACACAGCACCCCCTATTCCGTTGGATTTAATCCCAATATTGTGTAATCAATACATAAATATTTGAACACCACAAAACATCTTTCACTTTTTAGTAAAACATATTTTTATCCTTCCAAATAACGACAGCACATATTTATTTACATTCAAATCACACTTGAACAAACTATCATTTCCCCATATATCCTGACTGATTCAAAACTTCACTCACTCTAACAATACACACACTTGTCATACCAACATATAACAATACCTCACATATTTACAACAAAAATGCCAAGAAACAACTTTTTGCAATAAGTGCAAGGCCATCAACACAAACGATTTCTCTAAATCAAAAACATATGCAATTTTGGTCTTGGATTGGCCATAACAACGGTATACGCGTTTCGAATCCCTCCAAGTTTTTGGGGGATTCTCATCAGGACCAGAATAGCTGGAAAACAAGAAGAAATATCCTAGTCTTAGTCATTGACCTTAAGGACCCCTAGCTGTGCAGACCTAATCTGTTCAAAAACCCTTACCAGGGCTCGACAAATCCACTCGACCGCTCGCATTTGCGAAGTTAATTTAATGAGGTCGAGCTATGTTTAGGTCCTACTCGCCCTGTCTGGCGAGTAGGAAAACATACTAACTTTTGTCCTCTGTCTTTGAAAACGAAGCAAATATGAAAAGATAACAAGATTTAAAGGCCTTTTTATTGCTCACAAATAAAGATGCCTTTAAATCTTGTTATCTTGTCACATTTGCTCCGCTTTCAAAGACAGAGGTCAAGTAGGTTACTGTTGGGTCGAGGAGAGTTTTCAAGGTATTAGACCTGCAGGACTAGTACCATTTTTCAGATTTTTCGAGCCCTTTACCTTTTCAGATGCTCAATGATCAGCCGACCAAAGAACGTTTCAGTTTCTCCAAACTCTCGCACCTAAAAAACAATCATTCTGTCACAGTCTCATTCATTCAGTTGTAAAGTCTGTGTGAAACCACACTTTTATAGACAAAAATATGAAAATTATAAGTATTTAACTCTTATTTGTAGCAAATCGATAGTGGCAGAAAGCCAGTTGCAGATTGATATGATGATTTTACATATCTGTTTGGAAGACATATATATACCTCGTATTTAATGGGGCTAAATCATTGATGTAGTTCACAATATTCTATTTGTTCAAAAATGACAAGTACCTTATTTAATGTCCGTTTCTCCGCTGAAAAAACGAGTGTGGTAGCACCCGCGGTGAAGGGGCGTGGCAGCGTTTTGCTATGAAGAAAAAGGGCTACGTTACTAATGTAGCGATTAAACGTTGCTTCTTATATTGTTATTCAACACAACTAAATATGGTCGTTCGCCGAGCGTGTTTATCCATAGTTTAAGCTACCTTGTATTCTGTCTGTCATCCGCTTGAAAATAATTGCGGAAATGCCAGTGGCGTTCGGCGTCTTTCTGGAGAAGAACAGACGATACAATTCAATTTGCGCTTGTTTAAAAGACGTGGCAATTATACAAGCTGCTTGCACCAAACTGTTTCACGCAGTTGAAGAATTAACACGGCTCTTACCTCAAATTGCAGTATCAAATTTGCAAACGGGTTGGTTTGTTTGGCAGTTCGACGTAGAATCGAATCACTAGCGTTATGAGGGCGGGAACTATTTTGAACACGAGGGTGATTACATCACCGTCCCAGGAATTCTGGTAATTATAGTTAAGGTTGGCCTCATACAAAAGTTCTTCGAATGCTTAACATGATTTGTTAATCCTAACGTTTCATGCAGCAACTGCCTGGCTCTGGACTATTATAATATGTATATATAAATGAATATCGACTGTGCAGTTGACGACTCGCAGTATTAATCTCTGCACTGTTTACAAGTCATAAGACATGTGGGCGACTCAATATTACTTAGTTTGTAAGTTTCTGAAAGTTCATTTAGCCCATTGACAGCTGTATTGAATCTGATAATTAGCATTGCTTCGCTTTTTGTTAATTTCACATCCAGATCTCCACCTCCAAGATCCTGTTCGACCTTTGAGATAACAGTCCATTTTAAATCTTTTTCTGTATGTGTTTGTCTGCCAGTACCTGGATCAACTGGTCAGGCAGATTTCTCTACACCTTTCCGCCAGTTTCCCTGATCCCAGCAGACCTCCTCAAGCTGTCGCAGTCATGGGCCAAGAGGATGCTCATAGCCCCGAAGTGGCCTCGCCAATGGCAGTTCACGAACCTCCTTCACCGGTCTATCCATCCAAATCTCAGGCTTCCATGCAAGACAGATCTGTTATAGTCTTTGAATTTGGCAGCATGGCTCCCGAGCTAGTACAGTATGGACACTTGAACTTACCTCAAGGAAGCAAAGCAGCCGCTTATGCTCATAAATAGAAGAGATTCTGTATTTATTCATCGAAGAATGAGGATCCTACCTCTTGCCAGGAAGATGTCATCCTTCATTATTTGCTCCATTTGGCACAATCTGGCCTTCAATTTTCTTCCATTAATGCTCACTTGGCAGCCCTAACTGCCTACAGGAAATGTCCTTCACAAATTTCTTTTTTCAGAATTTGTCAGATTTCCTGGAGGGTTTGAAAGTTTTTCGTCCCATTAGACGTCCTTCTCCTCCTTGGAAGCTTAATGTGGTTCTCTCTCGTGTTATGCATGTACCTTTTGAACCTATACATAAGGCTACTCTTCAGCATCCGTCTTGGAAGACCGCTTTCCTTGTGGCTATAATGTCTGCCCGCAGGGTTAGTGAAATCGAGGCACTTTGCTGTTGAGCCATACAGTGTTTCAGGCATCCAAAGTAGTCATGAGGACTCATCCGAAATTGCTCCCGAAGGTGGTTTTGAATTTCCATGTAAGCCACACGATCTCTTTACCTACTTTTTTCCAACATCCATCTGCTGGGTGTTAGACAGGTTCTGAAATTTTATTTTGATAAAACTAAGGATCTCTGCAGATATGACCAGTTATTTGTAAATTATGGCTCCCTCCGAACAGGTCTAGCGACTTCTAAGCAGTCCATGTCCAGATGGATTGTTTTGTGCATCTTACTTGGTTACCAAAAAGCGAATAAATCTCTAGCTTCTATACCCAAGGCTCATTCTACCAGGCAGCTTCAGTGACTTTGCTCCGTAATATACCCATTCCAGAGATATCCAAAGCAGCCATCTGGAAATCAGTTTATGCATTCACTAAACACTACTGCCTGGACTCAGATGCCAAGGCGGATGCTCAAGTAGAGCAGGCTTCCCTTAGGAACGTATTTGCTTAAATCTGTCCACCTCTATTCTCTCTCCCCCACCGTGTTCTATAGGGATGGGCATGCTAATCTATTCAAGTGCTTATTGTGGAAAAGTGAAGATGTGCACGCAGTTGTAAGTTTTATGCTCAAAGTGAGTTTGAGAGCACCACAAGTAGAAGCAGTTGCTCCAGGCTCCCAAGGCCAACTGACTCAAAGAAAGAACATAGAACCGTGACACACAAGATTGTACGCATCATAACCATAGGGACATGGAAGGAATAGGCAAAACAAGCGTTGTGAACTAACTACTATGAAAATACTACACATCTTCCCTCTAAAAAAGAAAAATAACAAAACACAGCAAAAGAAAATATACAGTTACCCTCCGCTGAACTTCACAACATTAAGTTCCAAACCCTACCATCCTCCAATTCAACAGCATTGCGGAAAAGTTTCACGACTTTGAATGGACCTATGAATCTGGAGTTTCCTTTTTACATCAATGGCCACTTGACCAACACATCATCACCCACCACCACATTCAAAAGCTTGACACCTTTACGAACATCATAACTCAATTTTTGCTTCTCAACTCAAGCCTTCTCTTTATCATTACCACCACTCATGGAAAGACACACCCCCACAACCACCACCACCAGTACCCCCCACCCCCATTCTCTCCCCCCCCTCTACCCCCCCCCCCCCCCCCCCCCCCCCCTCCCCACGCCTCGTGCTTAATACCCGTTTCACTCAAATACTTTTGCATTTCAGTACACACAAACTGTGGCTCATTGTCAGATAGGATACAATTTGGGAAGCCCTCTCGGCTGAACACATCAGACATGAACTAAATTCTTCTTCTTGACTCAGTGCTGCCTACAATACCAATTTCAGCCTACTTGGAGAACTGGTCAATAAGAACTAACAAATTATTAGAACCACCTTTCATATGCAATGGTCCAACAATGTCAACAGCCACATTCTCCCAGGGCTTGAATGGAAAATCTCTTTTGCACATGGGGGGATGGATTTCTAATTTTGTACTCTTTGTCACTGAAGCGAAAATCCAATCACACTCTGATCTTCCTTTCAATCATAAGATCCATTCCAGGCCACCAATAACTAAGATGAATCCTGGCCTTAGTCTTACTCATTCCTTGATGCCCTTCATGTCCAAGATCTACAATTATTTCTCTCAGTACCACAGGCACCACTAGTCTCAATCCTCTCAACACCACCCAATCATCACAGGACAACTCATCTCTAATCTTTCAAAAACCAACAATACTTTCGTCCCTCTTCATGTCATACTTCCAACCTCACATAATGCTTTCTTACCACGCTGAAGTACAACATCCCCTCCAACTGCATCAAGCTACTCCTCTCGACTCACACATCCACCAGTAACACTGCACACTTGGACCTGGTCCACCTCCTCATCACACTTCATCCACACAGGAATTGAGTCTACATAAACAGTCCTCAACCCTATTCTGGGGTCCAGGAACATAGGAGGCTTCATAATTATAACCTTGAAGACCAACCACCCTTTTACAAATCTTCATTGAAATCGTGTCCAAACCTTTCTTAGAAAATACTTCAACCAAAGGTTTGTGATCGGGGTACACAGCAAATTCCTTATCCCAAATGAAATTCTTTAATGTCTTGATAACCAAAATACACTAAAAGCTTATCTTTCAATGGTCAAATACTTTTCTTCAGCACCACGCAATTACCTGGAGATCTAGGCAATCTGTCTGAAATGACCGTAATTCTTATCCTTCTGCATCAAGACCCTTCATGCTGGCATCAGTCATAATGACACAAAATATCGAATGATCATACCTTTTGAGACCGCCTGCACTGGACAGTTCACTTTTAATGAAATCAAATGCCTTCTGACTATCCTCATGCCACTAAAATTTAACGCCTTTCTTAATCAATTTCCTTATGCTTAGAGTCTTGGACGCTAAGTTGGGAAGAAATTTAGCATGAAATTCCACCATACCCAAGACGGTAAGAACATTCTCTAGCTTTTCGGGATTTGTCAATTTCTGCATATTCTCCACTAGGTCCATTTTAGGGTATCGTCCTAAGTCATTAACCCAATGATCCAAATATTTAATCTGTCTTAAAAGCCAACTTGGAGAGTTTCAACGTGAGACCGCTTGCACTCGGCACACTCAGAACATCTTACTCTGCTGTCATGCACTTCTTTGGTGTCACCATAGATGAGAATGTCGTCTTGAAAACAGCTCCCCGGTGGAATAGACAAAGGGATACACACATAAGGCATGCATTCACTTCACATTGCCCTCAAAAGGATATTCAGTAACTGCCACTAGCTGTGCATGATGGGATACTGGATTCTTAAATCCACAGCTTCTTTTTTCAAGATGTATAATGGCAACCAATGAGGCTATTCTGTCCTCTACCTTTCATCTCTATCGTGAAAAAAGGAGGTTTGTAAAGGGGATTCTTCTGTGTGAATAAACATTACAAACTTGCACAAAATATAGTATACTGGCACCCTTTTTTCACTTCAAGATGAAGATGCGTCCAGTGTAGCCTAATTATTCAGGCTGCATTATTGTCTCTATCTCTTAAGTGTCTTGCAGGCCTTCCTGAAGAAAGGCGAAAAATATCACTTAAGAAGATATATCTAAATGAAGTGCTCCGGGGTCCCCGCATGAGGGCGGGACTGTTCAAGTGCTTATGACTTATAGAAATACTCCTACATGGCAAAAAATTTCACTTTAGAAGATATATCTAAAAGAAGTGCTCCGGGGTCCCCGCACGTGGGCGTGACTATTCAAGTGCTTATGACTTATCATAGAAATACCCCTACATGATAACTGGAGTTACAGGTAAAAAGGTGTTCCTTTTGCCTATGCGTCTAGGAAGCAAAGATGTGCATCAATTCGTGCATCCCAGCACCACATGTGAGAGCCTGAGTTTTCATCCAATAAGTTGGATAGAACACTTTCTCCTTTCCCTGTCTGGATAGGTAATCCTTTGGCTAACCAATGCTCAGAAATGGGCCTCATGATCAGCCTATAACTGGGGCGAAATCGGTACTGGGTTGCTTGTGTTCTGGTTCAGGGATGACCTGGCTTAGCAGTTCAGGCTAGACTGTCCATATCCCTTCGTAATCATAAACCTCTGTTTGTTTTAGCAAGAACCTGCTCAGGGCCCAGGGTGACGCAGCAGTCAAGCTTGATTGATTACAGCGCTTCCATTTGCTCACAACTTCACAAGGACGGCATGCTTTGTTGCGATTTGAATTTCGGGCTATGGGTGCAAAAACCCATTGATAGCAATCTAATGCCTTTGATCTAGATGTATTGCCCAGAAAGGAAGTTGTTGCCTACCCTCCCATTAATGGGGGCAGAACGCTGGCGTGAGTGCCCCTGGGAGAGCTGGCCAGGTTTCAATGAGCCATTTACATACAGCACAGGGAGGGGACAGTGTAGCCAATAACTATATGGCATTATGCCACAGGTGACAGTTCCGCCATTTTATACCTCTGGCCCAGACTGTCACAAAATTAGCCACACCTGCCAACCGATGAAAATGACACAACCAAATCAAACACACACTGTCCACTTCCTTCTCAGCTGAACAACTTGTAAATTGAGACTGCCAGCAAAGTAGTTTAACTTTATAAATGTCAAATATTAGGAGTGAACACATGTACACCATTCTGACAATTTAACAAACAGGAAGTTGCATTCTGGAATTTGAAGTTTTCAATTTAACATTGTAACAAAAATAGCAGCAAGAAAATGCTACTGACTAAAAAAAAAATCGGGAGCGACTTAAGGCCTCGTGAGGGACAGGCCACACCTTGGTAGCTTTCAGGAGGCACACACTTAAGGCTACTTCAGGCTCTGAGCATCTCCCCAACCCAGGTGATGACTTGTGAACCCCTTAAAAGCACCGGTCAGGCACCCTTGATGCAGAAGGCCACCCACCCTAACTGTTTGCTCGCCCCTTATTGCAGACACCACCAACACTATCTGCCCTCTTACCCACATGGTAGAAGTCTTCAAGACCCTCTGCGTCCCCTTTCCCTCCGTTCCATGTTCCACTGTCGCAGCGTGCATCTTGTACCTCCAAACCCAGCACAGGCCTACAGTAGACAGCGCAGGGAGGGTGGGTCTGGTACCACCAGCACAACTGTGGGGGCTCCATGTAAAGATCCTGCCTGCAGCTAGCCGTTGACTCTATTTGCACAGGTGCAGGAGGACCAGGCCTACGCCCACAGACTAGGAAACCACAATCAACAGTCATGTCCACATGTACGTAAAAATTAAACTCCTACTTCTGTGACACTATACTAGGAAAGTACCCCAAACAGGGCTGTGCCATGCCTACAATGAGTAAGTGACTCTCATGAAATATAACTGGGCCTACACAAGAAAAACATTTTAAAAAAAAAGTCACATAGCAGAATCCCACCAATGGAAAAGAATTATCCATTCAAGTTACGTCAGTCTGTTAAGTGACAAACCACGGCCAACAAGCCACTATTGCACTGACTGAAATCACATGCCAACAAACCTTTTTTGCCCTTCTCCGGGTGGAGTTGAAAAGTTGTTAACTTGAGCAGAGTTTACCGCCCACCCCTAAGTGTAACGTCAAATAGTTTGATGTCAAACTTAGGCAACCTACCCACTTGTTCACTGTCGATAGGTACTCTGTCAAAACGACACTCTACATCGAGACGCCATCCAACATCGACATAACCTCGACGGTCACTGTTGAACAAGTTAAAGACATCTAAGATTCCTCTGTCAATGTCAAAGGCAGCAACATCAAGGCTATTGTCTGTGGCACCATCAAAACATAGATCTAGATCCAAGTCAAGATCTCATTCACTTTCATTTCAGATATCACCCAAGTGGCGTCAAAGTTTGCATAAACAGCAAGCTGGCACTCCATGTTCTGACTACTCATGTACCTATTTGCCTTTCAGGAACACTCCCGAGACAGTGCATTGTATCTCACCCGGGTGTGCACCAGGTCCATGATCATATCCGAGACAAATAAGGGCATCTGCTTCACTTTAGGCTCATCTACAAGCCCATCAATCAGACAATCATTTTACTCCAAGATTATCAAGATCTCCTCGGAGGAGACATCATACACAATCTAGATCTACGAATGTCTAGAACAAGGTCTTCCTGTTCTCATTCCAGAAGGTCTAGTGGAACAGCAGCAAGATCTCGCTCTCTCCACAGAAGACATACTCCATCTTGGACGACCACTTCATGTTCTTCTATCCGAGATTATTCTTCAAATCTGATGGGCACTCGTCCTGTAAGAGTCTCACCAGTAGATGACCTCACTACATTCAATGAATAACTAATAGGTGTGGCAAAGATAAATATTGCAATGCCCACCACATAGACATCGGTCACCTTTCAACCTAGAAAATAAGTTTATTTTATAAAGTGCGCAATTACATGAAGGTGTCTTAGCGCTTGCAGTTATGCGACAGCTGTCAGTAGGAAAGAATAGAATCGGGGTTGAGTTTACCTAATTATCAGTGAAAAGCCATGTTTATAACTGTTTCCTAAACTGCATCAGATTGTACTGGGATCTCAAAGTTAAGGGCAAGGAGTTCCAGAGTTTACCTGCTCCGAAGGTGGAGGTTCTCCCGCTTCATCTGACTTGATTCATTCTGGGAACCATTGTTTGTCTAGCTGAACTGGGTCTAAGGTACCGATTGGAAAAGTGCCATAGGCGCCTGTTCCGATGCAGGGTCTTATGGACCAGGCCTTAAATTTGATCTTGTTCCTCACTTGGAGCCAGTGTACCACCTGCGTGGCCTGAGCTGTAGGGTAAAATCAGTCTGGCGGCTGTTTTTTTGCAAAGGACTGGAGTTTATTCAACAGTAGAACCTCTGTTTTATCCGAGTTTAGCTTCACGCAACTTTCCTGCATCCACTTGGCTGCGGGAGACATGCAGCTGCTGAAATTTAAGGCTTCCTTTTCCATGTCAGATGATATGGACACCAGGGTTTGCTTGTCGTCGACGTAGGAAAAGATGGCGAAGGCGTAGCTGTGAATGAGCTTTATCAAGGGAGTGAAATAGACATTGAAGAGCGTGGGACTGAGGGAGGACCCCTGAAGCACGCTCAATATCCTGTGATTCTGGGCAAATCACTTAATCTCTCCATAACTAACAAAAATTAATGTGTCCTTGTGTAACGCAACTGGTGCTCATGTAGAGTGCTCTGACACCTCATGCCTTCGGGTCAAGTTTGCGCTATATAAAACTCGGGGGGGAGGGTAGGGGGGGGGGGAGAAAGGGTCTGAGATAAAGTCTCCCAGCTCCACGGTCTGGTGTCTGTCACTCACTTAAGTGCTCAGCATGGCCAGTGCTGACTTGTCAAACCAAGCATCTGAAGCCAAGTGAGTGTTGGACCGTATCAATGGCGGCAGATAGGTCTAGTTGAATCAATGCTGCCTTTCCACCCTTATCCACTACCATTCTCACGTCTTTGGCTGCTACTAAGGCCGATTCTGTTTCCCGGTTCGCTCTGAACCCATACTGTGAGGCGTCAAGGAGCTGGTTTGCTTCTAAGAATATTATTTCGACTTTAATGGCCTTTTCTAATATTTTTCCTGAAAACTGAAGGCGAGATATAGGTCTATAATTTCACATCATTCGGGTCCAGTGAGGGGTTTTTCAATAGCGGTAGAATAAAGGCTTTTTCCAGATAGCTGGGAACTGGCCCATGTACAGTGTGTAATCAAGTAAATCATTAAGCGGCTCTGCTACTAAACTAGATATCGTATGTAGAACCAGCGGGGGGCAAGGGTCTGATGGAGCCCCTGATTTGGTGGAAACGGATAATTTGATCACGTTTTGTTTAGAGTGTGGGTGACCTTTTTCAAAGCTTGTATCATCCCTGCTTTTGAAAGCTGTTTGGGATTCTGGGCCATCTGTAGTGGCCGGGGTATTTCCTGCACAGGGGGTAATCTGAATTTGCTTCAAATCCTGGAAGATGGTGTTGACTTTGATTTGGAAGAAATCTGCAATTTGATTGCAGAAAGATTGTTCAGGGTTAAACATGCTGTCATTACTAAAGTTGGGCATGGTCTTCACTGTTTTGAATAGTTTTCTAGTGGTACCTTTAGCTGTATTTATCTTTTCAGTGAAGTATTTAAACTTGGCTGCAATGATTAAAGCTTTGTAATCCGGCAGGATTTTTTTATACTTAGTCTTTTCTTCTGGGCAGTGGCCTTTACTTCATCTGCTCTCTTGGAGTCTCCATTTTTGTTTAGAGGTTTTTAACTCTTGTGAACGCCAGGGGGCCAGTGGGTTTTTTCTGTGGTACTTGATCAGCTTTTCTGGCACCAGTCTACAGTTGTTGATTTTGACCGTTGAGTGTAATTCCCTGCAGCAATTTCTACATCGTTGTCTAAGACTGGCTTTGTGTTGGAAAGAATTCCCATTAAATCTCCAATTGAGGTTTTTCCATGATCTGAATTTTAAGGTTCTAGATGTGCTTGCATCTGGGCCAGTTTGGGGGGGGGGGGGGGGGCACTTTAAGTGAGAGAAATATGTACTTGTAATCAGACCATATTATTGGCAAGACTTTAACCAGAACGAGGTTATGATTGTTAGGAAATACTCAGTCATGGGTATGACCAGCTAAATGCGTGGGTACATTAATATGTGAAAAGCTGAAATTGTCAGTCAAATGAGTGTCCAAATTACTTGTAAGCTCTAAATGGAAATATAAATTCCCCCAGAAATGTAAAATTTGGGAAAGCAATACAGGATTCTGTATAGTCCTGTATTTTTGGAACAAAGTCCCTACTGGGGCCGGCGGTCTATTGATACAATGTGAAACAAATGTGTATTGATCGTTTTCAGATTGAAGTGGTGCCTCACAATCTAGATGGGTGACCGCTTGGAAGGTAGCTTTGATGGTTTTACAGTGAACTATCGCAATTCCTACCCCCCTTTTTTATCTGTTTGGTCCACTTTTTCATTGTTAACACTCCGAAATGGCCATTTTTTAATTCTGGCCCGAGAATTCATCAGCCCAAGTCTCCGTGAGCAATACCATATCATGCTCGTGGTGTGCCATAAAATCAGCAAATTCATACCTGTTTTTCATTAAGGACTTAGTGTTTAGTAGTACACAGGAAACGGTCCTTCCTTTGGATTTCTTTTTTTCTCATAGCAAGTGAGGTAGGGGGGGGGGGGGGAGATGAGTGATAACTGTGGTTTCTGCTGGACGGAAGCCTCTTTATTAAATGCAAAGTTGCATTGTTGACCATGCAGTACGCAGCTTCAATAGTGCTTCTCTTGAATAGTTATGTTGTGACATTGGCCAGGGGGCCTGGCGCTGTCTGGGCGCAGATGGGTTTGCTTTGGCACGCCAGCGGCATGCCCGGACCATCATCTCATTTTATCTGTAGAGGCGCAGTGCCTTAGTCCGCTAACCTCAGTGATGGTGGCCGGAAATGGCAGGGAGAAAGTGAAAATATCCCCCTGTTGGCTTTCTCCACACAAACGGGAAACCCGCAGTAGACCAGAAAGTCAAGCCGTCAAAGATGTTTAAAATCATCACATAAAATACTTTTATGTGTAAATCCCTGAAGAATTTTAAGTAAGTAGTTTTTAAACGAGCAATCAGGCCGAGTAATAGAGCCTGCCTTACTGCGCTTTGTCATCATAAAACCTCTTCAAGCTCTTCCGTTGGTCCCAGATCTACTGGGACCTGCTATGCAGTTGTTCCTCACACTTGTATCTATACAGTTTGCTCCCTCAGGACTGTTGAAAAAATACAAGTCACTGGATCAGGACCCTCTGTTCCTCAGACAGGACCCTGCTCAGGATTCTGTTATTGTGGCTGCGTCAAAACAAATCCCTCACAGTTGCTCCTACTTTCTGTTCCACAAGTTAGAGAGCAAGAAAATGGACACTATGGGTAGGAAAATGTGCGGAACATCTACATCCATCATGAAAGCAGCAAGTGCTACAACGTTTTTTGGGAGATACGATCAATACCAAAAAAGATAGTGATGATTTTGAAGAAGTATTTTTCATGGTGTGCTGGTATCCAACCAAGTCATTCAAGCAGCAGCAGCAGCAGCAGCAGAAACTTTGGCCCTAGCAGCATGTGGGTATTGTCATGGCATATGTATACTAGATTTAACTCTTGGCATAGGCTGACTGTTCTAAATCCAGAAGCTCAGCAGAGAATTCTAAATTTACCCTTAATTTTTATATAGCGCAAACTTGACCCAAATCGGGTATCAGAGCGCTTTACATAGCACCATTTGCATTACATGAGGACACGTTCATTTTTGTTCGGCATGGGGAGATTGTGATTTGCCCAGGATGTTCAGCGTCATTGCTTAGACTCGAACCCAGTTCCCCAGATTCGAGGTTGACCGCCCTAGCCGTTAGGCCAACTCCTCTCCCCATGTTTAGATAACAAGCGAACGACGAAATGTCTTGTATGAAAACTGAGATTGAAACTCTAAAAGCTGTTGGCCTGGTAAAGAAAAAAGAATTCAGGAGAAGCTACAGGCCTTTTAGTCGGTACTTCCCTCAGGGTTTGAACCCCTTATTGGATGCATCACCAACAGGGACAATCATACCATTCTAGTACTTCTTCCAGAGGTAGAGGAGGCCAACAATCTGCTCTTGCAGGAAATCCTCCTGCAAAAAATGACATACCTCTTCCTCCCCCTGCCGGCTACTCCATTAGGAGAAAGCATTTCCAATTATTTCCAAGAGTGCTGAAAATCATCAAAGACAAATGGGTCTTGAATATTTCTCAGAATGGGTACTCACTACTCTTCAAATCCCCTCATTCAATATCACCAGCCAGCACATCGACTTACCAGCTAGTTCTGTTGCAAAAGGAAGTCAAAATATTGTTACAAAAGAATGAGGTGGAGTAGGTTACATGTCACCAAAAAGGATTGGGAATTTATTCATAGTGTTTTCTGGTTTAGAAAAAAGGGACCAAAATAAGAGTTCAGACCAATTTAGATTTAAGAATATTGAACAAATACGTTAGGAAAGCGCACATCAAATCTGTCCTTCACTGCATCAAGTATACTAGATGTGTGCTTTAGATCTTCAACATGCCTACTTCCATATACCAATCATAAAGGGACATTGACATTGACAATTTCTACAATTTATATTCTGTTCCAAGCATCTCTAATGTACAATCCACCATTTTAATCTGTCAGGTCCATGATCATTTTTAAAATGCCTGACTGCTGCTACAGTTATCTGCGGAGGCAAAATATTTGGGTCTACCTTTACATAATAATAGTCCATCCACAGAAAACACTCAAAGCATTTTCAAATGTGTCAACACTTTTTCAAGTCCGGTCTTTGAGTCAGTAGAAAAATCAACAACCAAGGGGCAATCTTGGATTCTCAATCTTAAACTTATCTCCCAAAGGCTCAACATATATCTCTGCTAGGGTCAATGGCATTTTGTGTCTTACCTCATTCCAGACTTCACATGAGACTTAAACATTTTAAGATCCAAATGTCCTTTCACTAGAAAAACACATATGGCATAAAACCAGATTGGTCTTGCGCCACTACCTGATGTACGACCTACATCAAGCCGTTCAACACCTTCACCTGTAATTTCACTTCCATGTTCAGGAGCAAAATTGGGCCTTAGGATGAACAATGGTGGGAGGGTGCCCTTTCTTGTGGGTAAGAACCACATTTGCCTGCTGTTGATCCTCCAGCAGTTCCCCTTTCTGTTTGAACTCGCAAAGCATAGCCCGTAGCTGTTTCACTACCTGGCTCATAAAGCATTAAAAAAAAAAATCAGTGTAAGGCCACATGGGTGAAACCTATACAGAACAATGGGCCCCCTTTATACATTTACTATCAAGAGTGTAGGGAACTCATATGCCCAAAACACCTTAAAATTCTGCACTTGATCCCAGGGGTGCAGATACCGAGGGCATCACCTAAGTAATGGCGCAGGTTCTAAGGTTGAGCAAACAGTTGAGGGTGAGTCGAGCCTAAACAATCTAGCAAGCCCAGGTGTAGGATCCCTTTTTTTTTCTTTTTATCCCCGCTTTTGCGGGGGGGGGGGGGGGTGGTCAGTTCTTCTTCCTTGTACTGATACTAGTCTTTTTTTTTTTAATATATACTCCTGCTACCTAGACAACGCTGCCAGCCTCCGGGTTGTAGGCATTGAAGCTGTGTATATTTGATTTGTGCTTCTATCCAATGCTGCCGGCCAAGGTGGTTGTAGGCACACAGCTGTGTACTGGTGACAGATTGTTCATAAAACTAATAAAAATATTTGTTCCATTAAAAAAAAAAAAAATTCAGGAGGTAAGCCATTTTGTCTGGGGGAGCCTTCACATTGTTTTTTTTCATTTGTTTTATTATTTTTGTTATTTGGTATGGCCATGCATAGCAGGACAACACAAATACATGTCAGTGTGGTTCCTTCCCCTCACAATATCCCCTGTTGCACATCTGGCCCATTTGAGGTTACACATTCCTCAAGTATGATCAACAATTGTTTTCCCCTCACCATTCTATGTCCTTCCAATCCTGTTCCACCCCCGTCTCCCATGGTCTTCAGTTCACCCTATGTTGCTAGTCACCTGTATTTCGCCCATCTCCCCCAGACTTTATCCCATTTACCAGGACATCCCTGCCCCTGAAAGATTACCTTATCTGCAGCACAGCACCAGTCCAGGTCTTGCTCCCATTCCCTTGCTGTAGGTATCTGCGGTATGCCCCACATTCTAGCTATATTTCTTTTGCCACCATATCAGTTAGCATTAGCCATAGTTTGGTATATCGTGACCATTTCAGGGCTTCCTAAACGGTCAATATGTGCCACTTAGCCTCCATCGGAACTGTCTGTCCTACCACCTAGGACATCACTTTTATCGACCCCTTACAGAATCTATCACGGGACAGCTCAATAACGTTTGGAAATAGTGCCCTCCTCTCCACAGTCCCTTATACATGTAGTTGAATCACACTTGCCCAAATAGAAAAAGTCTTGATCTGGTTTTGTATGACCTGTGTATTATTTTAAGTTGTAGAAGTCTGAAACGGGACCCAATGGCTACCTCTGTTGGGCTCTGTATGACTTCCATACAGTCATCCTCTTCTAAGGTCCCTACATCTCTCCCCGTTGACCCCTTTGGGCTACCAGTGGATCTGGGGTATTTTTCATTATTTTCCTATAGATTAAAGATGTTGCAATATCTGCTATAGGGTCCATTAGAAGTATATCTTCCAGCGGTGCGTATTCTGGTATATGCTCTCCTTTTTTTAATATGTGCCCTTAGGGCGTGTATCAGTTGAGTATATCTGAAATTTTCAGTAAATTACATTTTATATTCGACCTGCAGTCTCTGGAAGTCTACTATGTCGTGACTCTTCCAGATGTCTCCTAGAGAGACTATGCCGATGAGTATACATGCACGGAATCCTTTTACCTCTCGCACCTCTTTCAGAAGGCCACAGTCGCACAGGGGGGTCCGTTCCGTCAGTCCGCCGTCTCAGCCAAAATGTGGTTGCCTCTCCATAGTCTGAAGGCCGTTTGCGAATGGGCCGGCAATCTTCCCGTAGATCCCTTACTATATAAAGCCTCCATATATACTCTCTGTCCCATTGCCCATCAATCTACTCGATATGCCGGTTCCTAGTTTATTTGGTAACCTGAGTAGCTACCAAAAAGCTGAAATATGTGTAGGGTTTGGTATACCATAAAGTATGGTCTGCTAGCATATATGATTGTCATCCGCATATAATGAAATTCTTTCTTCCCACTCCTCTCCTATCATTATGCCTCTTATTATCAGGTCACTTCTAACCCATGCCACCAGCGGATCCAATGCAACTGCAAATAGCATAGGGGAGAGGGGACATCCCTTTCCTTGTGCCCCTACGGAGCGTCGCCTGTCTAGAGACTGTACCGCTGACTTGTATTCTGCCGGTGGGTTTGTGTATAACTGCGTAATCCATTCCCTTAACATGTGTGGGGCTACTAAAGTGGCCACTCGTTTATATAATTCCATAGGTATAGTATACCATTTGACCCTGCTGCCTTTCCTGATTTGAGTGCTCCAATGGCCCCACAGATTTCCTCACTTGTAATATCCCTATCTAGTTCCTCCCTCTCGTCTTGTGTAAGCATGGGGAGTTATATCTCCTCTAGGAGTTGCACACAGTCCGCCATAGTGCGGGTTGTGGTAGGTCGATATATCTGTTCATAATTGGATGCAAAGGCTTCCACTATTCTTTCTCCCGTTGCAGAGAGTTCACCCTTCGTATTTTGGACCTCCAATACCCAATTCCACTCCCTGTCTTTCCAGCCATCCCAGCAGTTTTGTAGCTTTATCGCCAACTTCGTATAACCTCCTTAGAATGGCCATGTTATATTCCCTGGCCTTACCATCCGCCAGATCTCTCATCTTTTTGTTTAAGCTGCATCTGATGGCCAATTTGTGTGTCTGGGACTGTCAAATTCATATTTACGATCTCTAGTTGTAATAGTTCCTTCTCTAGCTCTTCATAACATATTTTCCTTTTTCTTCTCCCCCCTGTCAGTGCCTGTGTGAAGCCTCATCTTACTGTTTTATAGGCCTCCCAGAGTACCTTTTACGTGCCTACCAAACCCGGTTTGTCCTGAAAGTATTGTTTTGTGCGTACTCTGATTTTGTCTTGTCTGTCTAGTTTTAAAAAGCCAAGGGTCTGGTGGGCTCCTACAGTGTGACTTCTACTGGTGAGTGGTCAGAGAGGCCTCTTGCCCTAGTAACGGCACCTCGGAAGCTACCAGCCCTTCAGGATTGTGTCAGTAAGTAGTCCGGTCGAGAATGCCCTTGATGTGCAGCTGAGAAATGTGTATTGTCTGGTCAATGGGTTGTGTACTCGCCATAGATTTAGCAATCCCATTGCTTCCACAAATTACTTTAGTGTGTCCCCTCCCGCTTCCCTGTTTGTGTTCAATATTCTGTCTATATTTGCGTCCATCACTGTATTCCAATCCCCACTCATTACCAAGAACCCATTTGGTAGTTTTAGGAGCAGAGCACTCCAATCTGGCAGTGTGGTAGAATGCATTTAGGTGGCATGTTCACCGAGCATATGTTAAGAATCTTGCCTTCCCACATCCCTGTGAGTGCTACATACCTACCCGATTTATCATACCATGCCTTTTGAGGAACCAGTGGCAATGTTTTCACTACAATTCCCATCCCTCTGGACCCTGATGTGAACCCTATATAATTGTTTGCAGCCAAATCTGTTTAGTAATTTGTATGTGTTGACCTTTAGGTGTGTTTCTTGTAGCAGGACTACATCAGGGACATGTCTTGGGATGTACTTCAATACCATCGTGCACTTCAGCTTGTTGCCCAATGCATTGACATTCCATGTTATGAGCGTTCTGTCTCTCCCAGCGAGGGTGTGTATTTCAGGTGGGGATTGGCTCTGCCTCCCAGTGTTCTTCATAGCCATTGGTGCCTTTGGTACAGTATTGTACAGAGTATATGTCGCTGTCTCACTTATGTCTAGAGATTCTATGCTTCCTGATTCTAATTCAAATGTATGGTCTTATCTGTATGTCCAGTCTCTTGCTAGAGTTCCTCCTGTTGTCTCAGCCTCGATCCCTGCCCTTAATTCAACATCCGATGTTCGCACCGCCTTGCCGGACTGTAGATCGTACTTCGTCTGGCTGGGGCTGACTGTTCCTGTGTTTCCTGGGCCCTCGTGTAGCATCATCATATGCCTCCGCCTCGTTGTCTGTTATGTTGCCTTTACTGCCATTCGTGTGTTTTAGTTTACCAACTTTCCTCCACCATCTTACCACTCCCATTCTTCCTCTGGAGTGAAAAGCCTCCAGATTTGACCTCCTGCTGTCACCCAGAATGTGGACGGGAAGAGCATGGAGTATTGTATGTCCTTTAACCTCAGTGCTATTTTTTTTAATTTTTTTTTTAACTTCCAGGTATGTTTTCCGAGCTTGTTGCACTTTTACTTAAAAGACCGGATTGAAAGATATTGTTACATTGTCTATCTTAAGTGGTGGAGAGCTCCAGGCAACCTGCAGAATTACGTCCCGGTCCCTGTAGTTAGATACGTGCTATAATGGGGCACGGTGGGGCCCTGCCTCAGCCTTTTTCTGGTTATTCCATAGGCCCTTTCCACTGAAAAGTATTTAGACAGGCCCTTAAGTTGGAGTTTTTTGACAATCAAGTCCTCTACATACAAGTCAACGGAGGGTCCTGCCCATCCCGGCACTCCTCTTATGTGGATATTATTCCAGCATGACTGTGCCTCCTGGTCTTCGAGCTTTGCCTCTAGCGCCTTCTTCGTTGTGGAGAGTATCTGCACACGCTTCTGTAGTGCTTGTGTCTTCCACCAGAGTGGTTGTTACTTTTTTAATTTCTTTCACCTTGGACTCCATATTTCGCGGATCAGCTCTCATCAGTGACACCTCTGTGGTCACTATGTCTATCTTGCCTGCTAGATCCGTTCGCACTCCTTGCAGTATTGTTATAATGTCCTGTAGTGTTGGTCCACCCCCGAATAGAGCACCAGGCTGTGGTCTGGTACCTGATTCCATCTCCTCCATGCTCACAGCTGCGTGGTCCCTGAGTACTGTGTTTTTATCACTTTGGATCCATTCTTTGGTCCTATGCGCGGTATGTAGAGGCAGTACGGTTCCGTGAACCCCGGTCGTACTCACCTGGCTGCCTCTCGGTTTTCTTGTCCAGTGCTCTTAATTCGCGTCGCCCGGGCCGGTCCTCTACGGGGCCTTTTAATTATCTATTCCTCACCGCAGTAGGTGACGCTCCCCCACATTTAGCAGGAGGTCTGGTGGTGGTCGCGTGTCTGGTCTTTTTGCTGTTTCAGTAGGCCTACGTCATTTTAGCCACTTCGTTGCTTCCAAATCGGTGCTTTCCTTCCATCTTGGCCCACTCACTATCTGTCGCACCATGGCTTCCAGGCCCTCTCACTTAGCTCTCTGTATCTTGCCGTCTCTCCTCTCCAGTCAGCGGCAGCACCCCCGAGAGGTCTTATTTTGTTGTGCTCCTCATTATCTTCCGCCACAGTGCACACTGTCGCAGGTTGCTTCCACTTTGCCAGCTGAACTATCTACGTAGCGGACAATTTGTTTATTCTCACTGCAAAATACGATGTATTAAAATTATGTGAAATGTATGAAAGTTTCTAGAATCTTGTGGGTATACATTTGGCAAACAAATTATTGTTTGCAATACGCAGAGCGGACAGGGTCAAGTGATCAGACACACTTGAAGTATTTGGTTGATCTTCACATCAGGGAGGGTAGCTACCTCCTTTCCCCCCCAGCACGCCCAGATTAAACATAGGATTAAAATTAGATTTAGGTTTGAATTTTTTCAAAAAAACTAGGTGTGCACAGTACAAACCATTATCAACCTCGTTACCTTCCGCCACAGTGCGCACTGTCGCAGGTCGCTTCCACTTTGCCAGCTGAACTATCAACGTAGCGTACGATTTGTTTATTCTCACTCCGCCCGTTGTTAGGGTTCCCAGGCTCTGCTCATTGCCGGCCCCAAAGTAGGAGGAGGGGGCCTTCTCACCGAGCCACAGGCCCTCCTGCTTCACGTCTTTCTTCCGCTTCAGGTGTGTCCACCTCACCGGCCTGTCCTCGCCTAGTTCATTGTTCCACCTAGTGTGCCCAAATCGGTCACTTCTTTTCAGTGTCTCTGAACCAGGAGGTTCTCCGACCTCTTCTGCTCTGCATGTGGCCCAATTTTACAGATTTTTACAGCATTTGAGGGGGGGATTAGTGTATTGGCCTGACGGAGCTCTCCTACCTTGCGGCCATTTTCCTTCGCAGCAAGCCACGCTTCCCGGCCTTCACATTGTTAATCTGAGGGAAAGCCCTACAATCTCCTCCTTCCGGATTTCTTCTCCCAAAAGCTTCACCGCCTCCTCTCCCAGCATTAGTAGTGGGAAGTCAGCCAGAAATTTCCCCAAGTTTTTTGTGACTGAGGCGTCTAGATGGAGGAGCATAGATATTTCTTGGGTAAACAGAAAATGTTGTGATATTTCAACCACGATTCCACCTCTTGTCCAGCAGGCGTAGCCACCTTGTGTACCAACCTCTGCCTTGCCTCTTGCCTTGCGAGCCACACCAGCAACTCCCCTGCCTTATTTCCCATCTCATATAATTTCTACTGTTACTCTCAAAAGATTGCCCCGGCTCTTGGTGCATGAAACAGCAATATTGCTCCTGTTTGGTGTCAATAGCAGTCGCTAATCGCGGGTTGTGCTGGACCACATATTTGTATTCCCCTTCCACCAACTGCTTCATCAACTTGCACCCCGGTTTCTCCGGGTTTTGCCCTGCCACTTGCACTATCAACTGGTGCCTTACCACTGTTTTATAGGCGTCTCAAACAGTAACGGTGGAGGGCACAGATTCTTTGTTCTTCGAAAGATATAATTTGGTCGCCTCTTGCATTAAACACTTGGAGGCCCAGTACACCAAGACCAAGGGATAAACTGACCAGCCCCGTGAGTAAGAGGATGGGACTGGTGAGGTGCAGCTTAAGTGGGGAGTCGTCCAAGATACCTTGTGGCAGGTTCCTGAGGTCGCGACAATGACTGGCATCCTGCCGGGACCAGAAAGTTATCTAGTCTGGAAAGAGATGCCATTTTATTGATTAAGAGTACTGTTGCTTGTGTGGGTCTCTACGGGACAACGAACCCCAGAGCATCCATAAATGTCGCCAACCTGATGTCTGCCCAAGGGCATGCCTCCCCATACAACTCTGTCCAGGGCACCCCACAGTGTAAGATAAAAGAAATTCCACCAAAAACATCTGCCACTTGCAGGATCCATTTCCCCATCACCACTAGTCCATCTGGATGTAGGTCTGACGGAAGATACCCTAAAGCTATCTACAGCTCCTCCCCTTGCCAGGTGCCGCAGACCACCACTTAGCAGCCCTAGGAGCCCTTCGATGTACCTAACAAGTGGAAGGGTACACATTTTCAAATCCTGATGCATGCACCACGTGCACTCTTGGAAAAGCCTGCATGTGCCAGCACTGTATATTTTCCCCTCCCTAAGAAACCACAGTTATTTCCTGACTAGTGGGTCTCCTACAAAAGCATGAAGTCTGGAGCATGTCGTGTTACAAACTTCCAAACCACCCCTCTCTTCACTTTTTTGGAAAGCCCCTTTACATTCCACTACAGAAAGGTCAATGAGGTGTCCTCTTTCCCTTGCATCATATTTGTGGATTGGCTGTGTGTAGTGTACAAGTCTGCCTGCTGTTAGTGTATGTGCGTCTACTCCATAAGTATGCCATGCCCTAAACTTCCCCTTAGCTCCCAAACTATATCCCCACTATAATCTTGTTCATCGAGCTTCCAACTACTTGCCTCTCCAATACTCGAGATGCCTGTCCCCCACCGCCCTAAAACATGGTGTACTATCCTCTACAAAATAGGAAAAGTACTTGTTAGGTGGGAGGGTGGCCATATTCCTGCAGGCCAGTTTTACTTTCTCTTGGGGAACATTGTCACCGTCCTCGCATAGCCGAGACACCACCGCTGCTCCATACAGTTTTCTGCCTAGGGGCTAGAGCAGGTCCTCTGCAGTCATTGGGGTGACCACCGGCTGGCCCGAACCCTCCCGCTCCCCCTCAACAGCCTGAGCCACTCCTTAATTCAGAGGAGCCCCTCCAAATGGCCACCAACTTACTGTCCATTGCCCATGGGCTCCCCACCTGGAAAATGTGCGTCACTCAAGCTCTCTCCTCTCAGGTCTGATCCTTTGTTGGAGTCGTAGTCCCCTGCCGGCATCCCGGTCTCAGGTTTAGGCGGTGGATGGCCTTGCTCCTCCAACCATTGCCCGTCATCATAAAGAACCAGTATTTCTCTGAGGTAGAAGCACAGAGCTTGCCAAGAAAAGTAGGGCATATTTAAGACTGAGTATGGAGTTGGCATTTTACCGGCAGGAACGTCTCCCGCTGTTGCTGATCTGTATTTGTATAGTCTTGGTAGATATTCACTGGACTGCCCGCCATTCTCCATGGGGAATGCATACATGCCACCTGCAGGATGTGGTCTATGTCTCTGAAATTCAACAGTCTATGATCGGACGGGGGGGACCACTTAGCCGGGGGTAACCTTGGTACTCAGTGACCCCTTTCCTTTGTGTAGAGTGTCGAAGCCCTCCCAGTCAGCTCCTTTCCAGAAGCAATTTGTCCACAAAGAGATTAGCACTAGGGCCCTCAGTCTTTTCAAGGACGCAAATGATGTCCACATTGTTGTTCCTCGAGCACCCCTCCATATCTTCCAGGTGCTCTTTTAGGGTCTTGACCGCTGTTTGAAGCTTACATAACTGGGCAGTATTGTCTTTGACCACAGTCCTGATGTGGGCCAGTGCTTTCTGTGTCGGACACTTTCCCAGCCAGTTTCTTATAACTGGCGCAAAGTAGCCCCAGTTCTAAAGACTGTCTTGATCTTGTATTCAAGAGCCACTTTGGTGTCCTTGATCACCACCAGAATGCGTTCAGTGAGTGTTTCCAGCTTCCCCTCTTCTGCAAGCTGTGGCCCGTACTTCACCTGCAGACTCATTTTGGTTTGTTTGGGTTGCACCATGCCTCCAGTCGCTTCAGGAGATATTCCGTCCACTTGGCCACCCCGACACACCACCCCCCAAGCAGTCTTTCTCCGCGCAATTATTTATTACATCTTTAATCTACATTTACTTACTTCCTTTATACATCTAGATACCTTCCATGTACTTATGGATTTATATATTTCTTACTTCTATTTAAGCATATCCAATGCACTACCCTAGGTCTCATCCTGTACCTCGATCAATATATCCCCTACCTCTGCTCTTTTATCCCAAACCCCATACCACTACTATAATCCCCCAAATAACCCTTTCTAGTCTCTTCCCTACTCTACCCCTCCTTGCACAGTCTCATACCTTTTACTGTTCTGATCCCCCAAAACAAACCTTTCTAAACCCTTCCCTCTGCCTCTTCTGCCTCCACATTCCTTTTACTCATTCAAACCTTCTCCTACTACCGTGACCTCCAAAACAAAGTCTAAATCCTTCCCTCGTATATCCTGTCACTATCTTTTTCAATCTAAATAATAGACTAACATGTCCACCTCTCAAATTAATTTTGTATTTCACTATACTAAATCGCCATTAATCCTTTATGGGTTCCAGAGTAACGCGCTACTCTCCAAAAAAAACACTTCAACACCCCATCCAGGGTAGCAAGCACTATATAAACACAAACCTTTTGTCCCTCTTCTATCCCTCCACTATCCTTCTGAATCCAAATAACTGACATAACACCACTCAAATTACCTACATAATTCACTATGCTAATTCACCACTACTCCTTTATGGGTTCCGGAGTAGCGTTCTACTTGCCGAAAAAGCACTGACTCCTTGTTGGGGGTAGTAAGCGCAATATAATTGCAATTACAGTACATTACATGGAACAGATTTTGTATTTGGTGTATACAAAAGAGCTATGACCCATCTACGTGTCAAGAAGATGTAATATTACCTTATCTGGCATGATCTAATTTACAATTCTCTTCCATTAAGGTTTACCTTGCTGCTGTAACTGAAGGTAAATCTCCTTCACAAGCCTCATTCTTTAAAATACCTTTAGTTAAGGATTTTTTGGATGACATTTGTGGTTAACCCTTCTGTCAAGTCTCCATCTATGTGAATTTAACATTGTTTTATCTAAATGTGAACTCCATTTGAATACATTCATAAAGCCTCTTTACAACACCCTACCTGGAGAGCAGCTTTTTTAATTGCTGTTACTTTGGTATGCAGAATTAGTGAAATCAAGCTGTGTGCGCAACTTAACCATATACAGTATTTCACAGTAATAGAGTAGTAATGAGAATCCATTCTGGCTTTCTTCCTAAAGTAGTATTGGACTTTCACATTAATCAGACTATTTCCTTACCTACATTTTTTCTTAATCTAGCAACTCCAACAGAGATCTCTGCATTCCCTTAATGTATCAAGAGTTTTGAAATTCTATTTACAGGGGTGTGGAATTTAATATAATATCTACTTGTCCATGGGACAGTTTGTTTCATAAATCCACTTGTCCCTTTTGTGCCATGTAATTATGCGACAAATGATGGCAGCAATCACCTTATATAAGAGCACTGGTATAGCCTCTCTGATTATGCCAGTGTTCATACCATAGTAGAGTTTGAATACTATCTCTTCCCTTATGTTGCCACGATTTCGCAGATCTACAAACTGTGGCTGAAGTTAGAGGTAAGCAATAGTTCCAGGGTTGGAATGTCCTTTTGAGTCTGTGCAAACCTACTAGCTTGCATGTTTTAAGGGTTTTTTACCAACTCTGCTCTAATCTTTTCCCATACTGAGAAAGGTTAGAAATGTACTCCTGACATTGGTAGACTTAAAACCTCTTCCAGGGTTGGGAAAAAAGTGGTTGGAGGGAAAGTGAACTTGCGAACACTCAGATTTTGGCATGAGCAATTCTACACACACATTTGCTCATGCTAAAATGCAGTTCACAGTACTATTTCTTGGCCTACTTCTGTAAATTCTTGTGAATTCACGAAAGCCATATATCTGCATTTAATGCAAGGACACATATTTGATGGTGCACTTTTGAGACTTTTTTTTAATTGGGCCCCTAATTAAGTCTGTGACAATATGCGCTTTTTGAGACCAAAAATTATTTTTGCTATTGCCAATATTTTTATAATGTTGAGGGCCAGGCAGCTGCCACACCAATAAGGTTTTTCAAAAACCAAAAGCCTGATTTCCAATTTCCTACGTACTGGCTTTGCCACTGCTTGTTTTTTTTTGTTTCCCATATCTTATTGAAACTGGTTACACTTAATTTCCATTATGAATATTTTGGGTAAATACGTATAAATCAACACATTTTACTAAATGATACTGCAAAGACGCGGTCAAATTTTACTGTAGTTTAGCTAAATGTTTTGTTCCTACTTGCATTTTCCTGTGAACATTTTATTTTGAAAGCAAAGAATTATCAATCTTGCTTTCAAGTTTCTGCAAATATTTGCATCTAATCAGAGCATTCTGGAAGCTTTATACATATCCTCATATTGCTAAACTTTCAAAACATCTGTACACACGTAATACTGGAACAATTGTCAGTAGTGCCGTCCTACCTTACAACATTTACTTAGAGCAAAAGCACTCACCCTAATAATAAAGGCTTAACATTAATGAACCATAAATACAAGTTTGAACAGCATTAACATTCCCTTATCTATGATGGTAGTACTGTAAACTCAAGCCAAAGGGTTTGTGCTCTAGGGTAGGGGGTTGTGCCTACTTGTCCCAAGGACAAAACACACATGAAAACGTATTGCCCTTGACCCTAAACAATATGTCCGGGGCGTCGGGCTACAGAAATTCCACATCCTTGATTCATTGCAGGACTCCTCAGGATCCCTCACACCTGCCTACACTTCCCATTAGCGTCCGCTGCTGAGAAGTGATTGGAGCTTCTTTCTCAGTTTCTCCCGCCCAGACATCCTAAATCCCCGCGCTACATTGCGTGACGTGCACAGACGTCGCCAAGGTCGGTCCAATCCACGCCCAGATGAGGCTCATCCCTCTTTCGCCTGACTCCCAACTTAAAGTAGCCTGTCTCCTGCGCCACCGCCTCCTGCGCCACCGCCTCCTGTCTCCTGCGCCACCGCCTCCTGCCCATACTGCCATCTCAGCGCAGCCTGCTGTCCTGCCCCAGTGCACTGCGCCGCCTGCCTGCTGCCCCTCCACTGCCTGCCTGCTGCCCCTCCGCTGCCTGCTGTCGCTGCCCCTCCGCTGCCTGCTGTCGCTGCCCCTCCGCTGCCTGCTGTCGCTGCCCCTCCGCTGCTTGCTGGCGCTGCCCCTCCGCTGCCTGCTGGCGCTGCCCCTCCGCTGCCTGCTGGCGCTGCCCCTCCGCTGCCTGCTGGCGCTGCCCCTCCGCTGCCTGCTGGCGCTGCCCCTCCGCTGCCTGCTGGCGCTGCCCCTCCGCTGCCTGCTGGCGCTGCCCCTCCGCTGCCTGCTGGCGCTGCCCCTCCGCTGGCGCTGCCCCTGCACTGCCTGCTGTCCCTCTCCGAGTTTTTTGCTACAGGTTCCTGCCCAGGTCCACCTGGACCATCTAGCAGGACTACCAATGGAGGCCACCGCACGCGCGCGCCACCTACTGGTTGGAAAACGCTCAGCGCCAGGACCCCTGGCCCTCCGCCACCCGACAGTTCACCACCAAGGAACACCTGGACCTGACCCCCGGACGCTGAATCAGCAGTCTCTTCTCCTCCCCACGATCCAGCAAAAAAAAAACACTTGTCACTTCTCCTGTGACACAACCTACGAAAGATCCTGCACCACTCCTGGCCACAAGACCAAGAACACCTGCAACCGCTCCACTGTATCCTGCTCAACACCCGCTCACTCTGTAAACACGCCACGGAAGTCTGGGACACCATCACCACCCTCTCCACAGATGTTGACTTCATCACTGAAACGTGGCTCAACATCACCACCGCCACTCCCGAAGGCTGCAAGATAATACACCAAGACCATGCCAACAAACAAGGCAGAGGCATCGCCACAATCTTCAAGGAAACGATCAGATGCACCATCACTAACGATGACCCCACGCCTCTCATGGAACATCAACTTCCTACTACAAATTGGCACAAAGACCACAGTAAGAGGCACACTCACTTACAGCCCCCCAGGACCCCAAGCTAAATTCTGCAACGCCATTGCCAACCTAATCACCCCCGAGCAATCTATTTTCATCACTACGTCCTACTCGGTGACTTCAACTTCCACATTGACTACCTGAATGAAGCTAACTCCATCGCCCCCCTGGAGAACCTAGACAACATCGGCCTCACCCAACTGGTCACTGAACCCACGCACAAAGCCGGGCACACACCCCATTTGCATCTTCAGCGACAGAATCAAATTCAGCCACACCACAGAACTCATCTGGACTGACCACACCATCGTACACTTCACTGTCACCAACGCCCAACACATCATTAGGCCTCAGATCACCTCCCACCGCAGTTGGAACAAGGTCACCGAAACTCAGTGGTCACAGGCCATCCAAACCTGGCCGTCCAGACCTTTGCCGCCTGGATCACCTCTGAAACCCACAAAATCCAACAAGACTTCCAGACATGCCAGCTGGTACACCCCAGAAATCAGGACCACCAAGAAGAACTGACACCAACTAGAGAAACGAAGGTGCGCCACCAAAAACCCTGCCGACAGCTGCTCACAAAGCAGCCCTCCGCAACTATCACCGGCACATCACAGAAGCCAAGAAAGCAGCCATCTCCACCCACATTAACTCCCACGGCCAACCACACAGAGAGAAACTTCAAAATAGTCAAAGAATTAAAATTTTCCTTGCTATCGTAACGTAAAGTTTCAATTCCACTAAGGACTCTGAGGTGAGGATTATGCTATTCTTTCTCCACTTTATTGAATAGCAGCCATTTAAAGTTAAATAAAACCAACTACTATTCCCATGAAACATCGGGAATAACACTAGCAAAATGATAGTGTCCAGGGCAGAGTGTCCCCCTTCATGCACCAATCACAGGGCTCCGAGGCGTTGGTAGTCCTTCGTCCCTGTCCATTCCCCCTCTTTCGTTGCTGAAGGTCATCCAGCCAGGAGGCATCACGAATCTTGTTTACCAGACTCGCCTGCAAATCAAAATAGAATGTAAGCGACCGCAACGGCTAAGGTTTACCCTGCGGAGGAAACCGTGCAGAAGATATATACATGAATCTTTAATCCTTGTCGCAGACAAGAAACCAACATCTTACCTCAGTACGAGGGTGGGAAAGGTACAAAAGACAACCTTGTACCCTGGGTGGGATAATCCTTGCCTCAGAGTCCTTAATAGAATTGAAACTTTCAGTTACGATATCTATGAAATTTGTCATTCTATGTCCGGACCGGAGGCGAGGATTATGCTAATTTAAAGCTTGCTCACCACCAAATGAGCCATGTCAATCACTGGCTTGAAATAAAACCGTTTGAAGGTGGAGTCCAAAGATCAATCTGCTGCATTCAGAATGTCTTCTAGACGAGCTCCCAGGGTAAAAGCTTTAGAGGCCATCACTCCTCTGACAGAATGGGTGCCGAATGCCCGAAGATCAATTCCAGATTTTTGCGTCACCCACCTTACCCAGCGGGCAATGGTGGAGAAGAACCACCCTATGGGGTTTCTTGAGCGCAATAAGTAACTGCTGCTCCCCTGGAGGACGGAACTCCTCCGACATGTCCTCGTTTAAAGAATCTGGAAAAGCAGGATAAAAAATGGATTTCGTCCCAGTCTTAGTTCGTTGTCGAATTGTGAAAGTAACCCCGGTGGGGGAGAAAATCCTGCTGGAGACATCCAAGGCCCTAACATCGGAAACCCGTCTGCAGGATATAAGGCAAAGAAGCATAGCCAACTTCGCCGATTAAGACTTCATTGAGAGGAATCTTTTCGGCTGCCAAGATGGGAATAAGTTTAGAACCTGTTAACATCCCAGAGCTGAGAATAACGAGGCTCAGGAGGCAAAGAGGCGGATACCTCAAAGAAGACGACAAACCAAGGAGTGTTCGCCCACCGGAGAACCATCCACCATGGTATGACCCGCTGAGATGGCAGAGCGGAAGGTATTAATGGTCCTGTAGGCCAAACCCTCCTCCGCCAGGGAGGCCAGAAAATGTAAATTGGGTCACATCTGTTGCCACAGGATTGAGACTCCGTCGCACACACCAACGATACCACCTTCTCCAGGTAGAACAGTATCGTTTGACGGTACTATGGGCCCAAGCCTTGGACATGAATGCCTCAGCCACTCCCTACGCGAATAACGGGTGAGGAACCTTGTCCGGACTGATAGGGAGTGTTGGAAAACAGGGAGTGGGATTGGAGAATCCCAAAAAAGTTCCAAAAGAACCGGAAACCAAATTTGAGATCTCCAAATTGGTGAAATTAGAACCGCGTCTGTTCTCTGGTGCCGAACCTGGGCCGAGACTCTCGTTAACATGGTGAACAGGGGGGAAAGCATATCCAGTTTCGTCTCGCCAGTCCTGAAGGAATGCGTCCTTCCGCGCTGCTACGGGATCTGGCCTCCAACTAAAGAACCTGGGAAGATGGTGGTCCAGGTGGGAGCCAAATAGGTCCACTGAGAACGGACGCCAGAGACTCTGGAGATCTGAAAAGACTCCTGGGTGTAGTTTCCAAAGGCTCACATCGTGAAAGTTATGAGAGTGGAAGTCTGCCACCTGAATGTCCTGACCTGGAAGGTATTCCACCGTCACAGAAATGTGATGATCCAGGCAATACTGCCAGAAGCTCTCTGCCATATCCGAGAATGCTCTCCATCACGTGCTCGCGAGATTATTGATGTATCGGACCGCCGATATGTTGTCGATCCTGAGAAGGACACCGGACCGGACTGAGTCCTTGGTCCAGCTCCGGATCGCAAACGACCCTGCCAAGAGTTCCAGACAGTTGATGTGTAACTGTTGTTCTTGTGGAGACCACACACCTCCTGTGGTGAACTCGCCACGCCGCTCGCCCCAGCCGGATCTGCTGATGTCTGACTCGATAACGATATCTGGCGTGGAACCGAAGATTGCACGCCCATTCCAGGCCTCCTTGTTGGTGAGCCACTGCTGGAGTTCCTCTCTGGCTTCCGCCGAGAGGGTCAACTTCTGAGAGTAGGCAAAGCCCCTACGCAGATGAGCTTTGAGCCGCTGGAGGGCCCTGTAATGGAGCGGGCCCGGGAAGATAGCCTGGTTCGAGCCCGAGAGGAGACCCACGATCCGGGCTAGCTGCCCGAGGGAGATCTAAAATTGAACAAGAGTTCTCCTGATCTCGTCATGGATTTTCGTCATCTTTCGAGACAGAAGACTGAGAGTAGACTCCACAGAGTCGATTGAAATCCCGAGGAAAACAACCTTCTGGGCTGGAACGAGGGTGGATTTCGCCTCGCTCACGATACCCAGGCGCTGAGGTAGGTCGACCGCCATCTGGAGCTGACGAGCTAGAGTTGTGGGACACTGAGCCATCAGTAAGATGTCGTCCAGGTAAACGATAAGCCTCATACCTGATGCTCTCAGACGCTTGATCACCGGACGGAGAACCTTGGTTAAGCACCAAGGGGCGGAGGACAGACCGAAAGGGAGCAGTGTGAACTCGTACACCTTGCCCCAGCAGGGAAACTGTAGAAACCTCTGGTGAGGAGGAAAAACTGATATGGTAAGGTAGACGTCCTTGAGGTCGAGGCGCGCCATCCAGTCGTTGGGCCTGAGAAGGTTGCAAAATAAATTGATTCCCTCCATCTTGAAATGGCGGCAAACCAGCCACTGGTTGAACTCGTGCAAGTTGATGACGGGCCTCTGGCTTTGTCCGGTTTGTCCACCAAAAAGAGGTTGCTGACAAAACCCCTGGGGTGAAGAGGTCTCTATGACTGCGCCTTTCTCTAGGAGGGACCGGACCTCCTGGTCAACCAAAGCGGCGTCTGCCAACGAAAAAGGAGAGGGCACAGCGAAACCGGTTGTGAGGGCTCCCTGTGAAACTCTGTTTGAACCTCGAACGGTTTGAAGAACCCAGGCATCCCCCGTGACAGAAGTCCAAGCCTGGAAAAAATGCGCCAGATGGCCCCCCACTTTTAGAAGGGAAGAAGGGAGAACACTCGCAGGAAGAGCTGGAGGCGCCACCGCCTAGACCGCCTCTGTTCTTCCCTTGACGCCCTCTTGTTGGATAGAAATTGCCGAATTGGGCTTGATTCTGCTACCGCCCATGATTGGAACCTTGCCCTCTGTGTTGATTTGGACGGCCGGACGAGCAGCCCCTGCCTCGTCCGGCCCCTCTGAAAACCCACGGGTGAAATACCTTCTTAATGGAAGATTGCGCCCTATCTAAGGACGTAAAGGTGTTCACGAAGCACCCAAGCTCCTTTATAAACCGCTCCCCAAAGAAGCCACCCTGAGCAATGGGACCTGATTCAGAGCCTGCCAGGTCCCCAAGCTTGGGGTCTACTTTAGTTAAAAGGGACCTGCGCCTCTCTGATTGAATAGCGCAGTTAGCATTCCCGAGGAATACTACGACGCGTTGGGCCCAAGCTGAGAGGTTGTCTGGGGATATGAGGGATCCAGATGACTTTGCTTCCTCCGCCATATCAAGAATTTTTGTGATGGGGCCTAAGGCGTCTAAAAGCTCGTCTTGGCAAGCAGGCCAAGACCTGTCAATACCCTTTATACGGTCCTTGACAAACTTCTGCAAGAATGTCGCCATGCAAGGTTCAATGTCGGGGGTGGCATGCTACCATCCCTTCCAAAGAGGGCCAAGGGCACGCTGTCCTGAGACCGCTGCGAGCTGTTGCCTCTAACGGCCAACAGAGGCGGCTAGCGACATATTGGGCGACCTTTTCAGACGGTGCATAGTCAGAGGACCTAGGATGCAAGATGTCATCAGGGTCTAACATGTCTGCCAAGATGTTCTGGGAAGTTGGATCGGGCGTGCAGGACACCAGGGGCGAGAAGGGCCAGCAGCATCATCCTCGTCCCCTGTAGCCGTATCCCCAGGGGTAGTAGGAGTCACTGGCGGGGCATTATTCATAACAGGAAAGCCTGTTTATGGTGAGACACTGTCCCGGGCGCACGCAATTAGGATAACGTTTGGTGTAAAGTCTCATATTCTGACAGTATCTGCGGACCACACCAGTGTGATGATTAAATGTTTTTAATGGTGCAACAACGTAAAACAACCAGCCAACAAGTGTTTCGTCACCGAAGGGAGTTATCCCATGACTACTTCAGGGCTATAAGGAACTTCGGGGTGATGCCGAGAAATAGTGGGGCCGGTGATTATTCCAACCCGGCTAAGTTGTCCACAAGGGGGTTAATAAGTCCCTGTAGTACCGTAAAAGAGCCTGTAGACTCGGGACATCCCTGTGGTGATCCCCTGTGGGTGAGGATGTAGGGCGAGCGGTATGGCCCCTGAGCGACAACAAACCTAATGAGGGTTCATCAAACTGGATGTGAGTCGTGGACGTATCCGTGTGACCAATGAAGAGGTGTAGGTAGCCGTGTGAAGTAAATTATAGAGCCGTCCATGGTGAGGAGGGCGGATGCGCCACAATAGCAAAATAATCTCGAGTAATGCGAAAGGGGTGAGGAGACACTGGTGCCGTCTCTCATCCGGAAAGCAAGACTGCACCAGTGTCCCCTCACTCCTTTCGTTTTACTCGATTATTTTGCTATCATGGCAAAACACATATTGGCTGGTTCTTTTTCGTTGTTGCATCATTAAAAACATTTAATCATCACACTGGTGTGGACCGCAGATACTGTCAGAATACGAGACTCATTACACCAGAACTTTAGCCTAATTACGTGTGCCCGGGACAGTGTGTCTCATTGTTGTGTTCTTGACTCACATATTTACGGGGGTTACAGGGTATTTCCCCCTACCTGGCCGCACCGTGCATACACAGAGCATAGTAAACCCAACGCAAACTAGCCTGAGCGCCAATCTTCCTGTCATTACTAAAAACCCTACATCGATAGAGCAGCCTGTTTAAGGCGTTCAAAGGCGTCCATATAAACCCCCGTCTCTTTGGGACGTTTAGCTGGAGGAGGTTGAGGGTCAGCAGGGTTTCCATTGGGTGATAGGGAGGCAGGGATGGCCTGAGCGGCCCTGTCCAGCTTGTCGCAGACATGTTCAATCCGGCGGGAGAGACGGATGCACCGCCTTGTGGATGGATGCGTCCCCCGCATCATAAGTCTTCATCCCACTGAAGTGCCGTTAGTGGGTCCTCCTCCCACTGGTCATCGTGGTAAGTATTGTCCTGGTAGGATTCCATTCCCAGGCAAAGATGACACAACCAGGTAAGTGGGGTAAAATGAAAAAGAGGGGTTACTTCAGGCTATGGGGGGGGCTGGGTGTCAGCCTACACTTTCTGCGGGCAGTGATCGTATTAGGAGGCCAAGCTCTGGGACCCAAACAGCCTTGTTGCAATAGTCTTTATAAGGGCAGCCTGCCTAATGGGCCCCAGCAGGGTTATCCTGCAGTGCAGACTCCAAAAAGAATGTTAAATAAGAGCTATAAGTACAGACCCCCAGGCGTTCGAACACAACCGCCAAAATTCCCCGTCTGACAGGTTACCAACCCAGTTGACGTTTGCGGGGGCGTGTGAGCAAAAAGGTTGCCCAATGACAGAACCAGACCACAAGAGGTGTCAGAGGCAGGCTCAGGCACGGCGGCGCGATCGGAGATTGCAACGCGGAATGCGCGGAAACTCAGGAACACCCGCCTCGCCGAGGACACAACACGCCCTCTAGCAGCTGGAGGAATGCTGCAAGCCACACCTATGACGTAGCCGCTAGGGAGAGAGAGGCTCTCGCAGCCGAAAGCGAGTCAGCCGAGTAGCAGCAAAGAAAGAGGGGGAATAGACAGTGATGAAGTACTACCAACGCCTCGGAGCCCTGTGATTGGAGGGGGACACTCTGCCCATGGACACTATCATTTTGCTTGTAGTGTTCCTGATGTTTCATGGGAATAGTAGTTTGCTTTATTTAACTTTGAATGGCTGCTATTCAATAAAGTGGCGAAAGAATAGCATAATCCTCGCCTCCGGTCCTGACATAGAATTCTGCAGCTTGACCGCCATAGAGAACACCATCTACCCCTTCCAAGACCTCTGCGTACCCTCTAAGACTACTTACACAGCAATATCACCAACATCTACAATTTCAACCTCAAACCCGCCCCCCTCTACTCTGACCACAACCAACCAGCGTACACCAGCCAAACCATTACTACCTTGCTTCCACTCACTGCCCTGAACACCTCGGCCAATCTCTTCGATTCACTCAAGGGCGCCCATCCACCTCTGCCCCCACCACCTATGCAACCTCGCAACAAACCCAATCAGCACGCAACTCAACAGCATAGTCGACACCTCTATCTCCACTGCAAGCTTGCCGGACAGATGAAAACAGACATCAGACCCCTCCTTAAGAAAGGCTCTGCGGATCCCAACAATCTCAAAATTGTCCAATCTCGTTCCTGCCCTACCCAGACAAAGTATTTGAGAAAGTTCTCAACCAGCAGCTCGCCGAATTTTTGAAACAAAACCACCTACTGGATTTATATACATCAGGATTCCATGCCAACCAAGCCACAGCACTGAGACTGCGCTGATCGCTGCCACAAACATGAGAACACTCCTCGAATCTGATTCTCCTTCGCCTCTCTACGGCGCGTGACAGTCTCCCACAAAACCTTCATCAACAGACTCTACAACACAGGCATGCAGGAAGACACCCTCAAGTGGATCGCCTGCTTCTTTAAAGGGCACACCCAGATATTCTGACTGCCTCCTTTTATCTCCGCACCCAAAGACTTCAATATGCAGCTTAACACAAGGATCATCCCTCAGCCCCACCCTGTTCAACATCTACATGACCCACCTCGCATATTTTGTCAGATCTCTGACTCAACATAATCTCCCACGCAGACGACACATCAACTGACTGAACCTCTCACACATTGAGGACCACTCCAACACCAAATCCAACTTCTGCAATGTCATGACCAACATAGCCAAATAAGGAAGACAACTGCCCCAACTCTATTCGGATAAAACCAAAGTACTGCTTTTCAGGAGGAACACCTCCACATGGGACTACAGCTGGTGACCCGGAGAACTTGGACCCACGCCGACCGACCATGCACGCAACCTCAACATCTTCGACAGCCAACCGACCATGAAACAACAAGTCAACGCAGTCACCTACTCCTGCTTCCACACACTTGACTTGCTCAGCATAATCTTCACATAGATTCCAACCAACACCAGAAAGAACGTCACTCAGGCCCTTGTCACCAGCTGCCTCGACTACAGCAACGTTCTGTATGCCGGCATCTTCACCCAGCTCCTCGGAAGACTCCAGACCATACAGAACGCTGCAGCCAGACTCATTCTGGATCTCCCCAAACAAACCCACATCACCCCCCACCTGAGACACATCTACTGGCTGCCCATCCAGAAGAGATGCCAGTTCAAGATCCTCATTCATGTCTACAAAGCCCCCCACGACCTAGGACCTGCCTACATCAGCCATTCACTGATCTTCCCCATACCCTCTAGACACCTGCGCTCCTCTTCACTTGCCCTCGTACACAGCCCATGCATCCATCGCAGCGGTGGTCGCTCCTTCTACATTGCTGCTAAGACCTGGAACTACCTTCCCCTCCAGCTCCGTACATCCCCCTCAGTGGCAGACTTCAGACCGCGACTCAAGATCTGGCGCTTCAACTGAGACAGCACCAAGATACCCTTAGGGCTGACAGTGTTGCGCTATACAAATGCTGTTTGATTGAGATAAGACAATATGAAAGGTTCTTCATAAACTATGGGCCAACAAGAACCCGTTTATCTTGTAGAAAGCAGTCCATTTCAATAGGATAGTTTCTTGCATAGTTTTTGTATACCACTTTGGCAAAAAAAACAGCTCTTCGCTTTATAGACCTAAAGCTCACTCTTCCTGAGGTAAAGCTGCTTAGATAGCCCTTCCTAGAAATGACCCCATTTCAGAAATTTGTAAAGCTGCTGCCTGGAGATCAATCCTCACGTTCACTAGACCATATTGTCAAGATTTTGGCTCCAGGGAAGATACTCGAGGAATCTTTTGGGTGTTTGGTGAAGCTGTCCCTGTTTGTCTGCTCTTTTGTGGAATGGAGTTGCTATTCTATTCAGAGGTTGAGTATTGATGAGGATCCCCTGGAAGATAAGGAAACGTTGCTATACCTGTAATCTTAGATCTCTTCCTGTAGAATTCTCATCAGTCATAAGCAACCTTTCCTCCTCTCTGGACAAGAAATACTACAGTTTTGCAACTTGAATCTTTTCTGGATTCACATGCTGTGTAACAGACACAACACACACCTCAAGAAGACCAGTGAGTGTGCTCAAAATGAAGACAAAGCAACTAAAATCAGGATCACACACAGTTACTCTTGCGTTCTACACCAGTAGTAGGCAGACTAAAACTTCTTCACAAATGGAAACTTATCACTTCGCACAAATGGATTCTAAACATAATACAATACGGTTACTGCATAGAACTAATGAAAAAATCCCCAGAGGCCCAAGAAGGAAGGTCCATTCCGAGGAAGAAACAACACACCTACTTAAAGAAGTAGAAGAAATGATGGCAAAGCAAGCAGTAGAGTTGGTGCCAAACAAGAAAATAAGCAAAGGAAATTACTCCAGATATTTCCTAGTTCCAAAGATAGAGAACACTACGCCCTATTTTGGATGACAACCCTGCTGGAGGTAATAACCACAGCTCCACAAAGGGGACTATATAGCTACAATAGACTTGTATAGGACGCTTATTTGCACATGACCATGAACGCAAAACACAAAAAATTCTGAAGGTTTGTGATCAACAATATGTACTACCAATTCAAGGTGCTGGCCTTTGGTATTAAAGCTGCACCAAGAGTATTCACAAAGTGCCTAGCAGCACCAGCCGCATACCTAAGAAGACCAGTAATAAATGTAGCAATGCACCTACTGCGAAAGGATAGCGTAGAAGCAGACACTGAGCAGGCAAGCGTCATGGTCGACAAATACACCAATTCCTGACCCAACCACTAGATGACGGAATTATGTGACTCCTGAAAATTCTTCAAGCTGCAAAACTACATCGACATGTAAACTATACATTTTCATAAATGTTTGGCCCAGAATACTGTTATTCTGTAAAAGTTACCTAACTGTCAACTGTGGGGCACAATGAGATGCTGGGTGTGCTGTGAGGTTCTTTAAGGCACAGTGTCAGTTTTGTTTGCTAGGCTTTTACATGCAACCTATTGGCCAATTCTGTCCATTCCTTTTTATTTTTCCTTTTAAGAGGTTTGTGAAAGATTTTCTGTGGTCACTTATCGTTTAATGTGACTTATAATAATAATTGCCTTTTTAAAAAATAAAAAAAATGAAATGTGGCCGCCTTAGCCATATAGGCTGCAAATATTTGAGTGTAAATTATTTATATATATATCTCATACGAAATTAACATTTATTACTGCATTTTTTGTACAGCGAATGCACATTTCAAAAATTTACACTCAATATAGCACATTTTGCACATGCGTATTTTGCACATTTACGTTGCGTATTTTTGCACACATGTTGAATATTGTCAAATTTTAAAACAACAAATATATGAATTTATTTGAGAGTAACATGACAATTTGCAGACTTTCTATACTAGAGTTACAGCGAATTTTGCACATGCGTATTTGCACATTTGTTATGCATGTCGTGCTTATTTGCTTATTACGTGCAGAAATAGATACGTATATTCTATACGAGATGCATAGATCAGTTTGCTCAATGTCAATGTATAAGATTTATGGTGCATCCAAGTTTGAGATTTCTGACATAACTTGTTATTATTTATTAACACATAGTCAGTGAAGAACGATACGAAAAAGATAAAAGAAAAGGGAGGAAAAAAAGCCTACTTGTTAGTATGTTACTTTCCATTATAACGTGGTGTAATTGCAAAAAAATCAAAGAAAAAAAGCGTATATATGTTTAAATTGTACCGCTAATCCGTTGTGTGATCAAGGGCACTGGATGCCCGAAACGCGTCGTGAGGAGTGATTCTATGAGGAAATAAAACTTACCTGTGACTGTGAACTTTCGCGTGGGACGTTGTCTTTCGTGTTCGCCGCAAGGAGTTACAGGAAGTGTTGTGATACTAATTCACGGAAGTCCGGTTGCTTCCGCTACAACAGTCCCCTCTCCGCAAGCTGGTGGCAGCCCTCAATCGAACTTTTGCTGTGAATCCGAAAAGGAATTTTGGCTGCATACCCCCTACGAGCCGTGAAGACGCACACCAGGAAGCAGACACCCAAGTTTGTAGTCGGAGGACTCGCGAAGGTATACTGCACACACTGGTGAGTAAGACTGCATTTACGTAGGTTGGGGAATTGCGTGAGTTCACACAGGGCTATTTTCTTCCAACAACAATATCAACGTTGTTTTTACGTATCACTGAGCAACACCTCAAAATATGTCTAGTGACGCGGTATGAGAACGTGAGGCAGCAGCTATTATATTATTTGGTAATTTACCAAGAGTCAATCCGAATGCTACAATTATCAACGAACTTAATGGCAATATAGACACCAATGTCAATTTCATGCTGAAGAATGTAGAGAAAAAAATGAGAAATGAAGTAACGAAGTGGTGGGAGCACAAATCCCTGACAAAATATGTGGAGGCGGATAGAATACCTCGGGGACTAAATTCTTCTGGCTCCTAGTTTTGACTACCCCAACCCAGCAATGCTAAGAGAATGGGGTGAAAGTAACCTGGCAGCATCTATGAATTTAGTACGCATATTAATTAAATATGCTGAAATTGATCGTCAAGTGTTGCTTACGGAAATTGAAACAATCAATAAAGATTTAGACAAAATTGAAAATAAAAAAGATTTTATCTCAGCAAAACGGAAAGAAATTGACGAACGGCTAAATAAACATGAAGAAAAGATAAAAGCAAGAAAGGCGCACAAGTTTGCTCGCGACCAGGCGGACTATGAGCTGGGCCAAATTTACACATTTGCACGTAAATATGACAATGCAAGAAAACTAAAAGCAAGCAACAATAACAAACCCAATGCTATATGTCTCGCACAAACAGGTAACATCGAGGCAAACATAATTGAAACTGACACTGAATCTCTTACAAGTGGATCAAGCGTTGAGGGCCTTAATGTTGAAAGAACACCTAATGATGCAATTCTGACTCTGGGCGAAGAGGTTGATTTTTTTAGCGGATGCTCGGAGACAAACTCTGAGACCGCGGAACGAAAGGAACAACACAGGAAAAGACGTAATACAATCAGAAGGACGAGGCGCCGTAGGCGGAAACGCGAAGCGGAGAGGAAATCAGCGAAATTATTGGCGCAAAAGGTAAAACCGGATGAGAAAACCATCATAAATCTATCGTCCATAACACTAACCAAGGCTGAGGAACAACTTCTAGCTTTGGGACTTAATTTTTGCCCTTAGAGCAACTTTGATTACGCCACAACAAGAGTCGACATTTTTTGCTTTATACGTAAACTAAAATTTAAAAAATTCTTCATGATTAAAGCAGGTTTGGAAAAGAAAAAGAACTTTGAAGATATGACCAATCAGTTTAAACTACAAGCCTCTGATGTACAAACATTGTTGACTATGCATGAATTAAAAAATAATGAGCACGAAGAACCTTTACAGTCAACTCAACAAAAATTACGCACAATTGATTTACTCCAAAAGGGTGCAGGGGAAAGCCCCTACAAAGCTAAGTCCACATTTTTGCCAATTATGCCTAAGGACGCTGTGGATATCTTCCATGAACGTGTTATAGATGAAATAAAGAAACTTCATCGTCAAGTTAATTATAAAAAAAGTAAATCAAATTTCAATCAAAAACATTATCAAAATTTGATGAAAAAACTGGGCGAGGACAATGAAATAATTGTGAAAAAATCAGACAAAGGTGGCAACATTGTCCTTTGGCCTAGAACACAATATACACAGGAAGCTATGCGACAACTAAATGACATAAACTGCTATGAGAAATCCACTAAACTAGCCTACAATAAAGCGAAAGAATCGTTAAAGAAAGAATTGAAACAATGGAGACAGGAGAGACTTGTATCCACAGAAGAATATCAATTCATGTTTAATTAATATCCAGTCCTTCCCTTCCTTTATTTACTGCCAAAAATTCATAAAGAGAAGGTTCCAGTTCCTGGACGCCCCATTATTTCAGCTATCAAAAGTATGACTGAACAATTGGGACGATATGTAGATTTTTACTTACAAGATATAGTAAAGACATTACCTTCCTTTGTTAAAGATACGGGAGATTTTATAAATAAGCTAAAGGACATTTCGTGGAACAATGATTGGATTTTAGTAACTCTTGACATAGAATCGCTTTACACGAGTATTGAGCATTCATGTGGAATTAATGCAATAGAATAATTTTTGAGCTTCAGGCCATGTGAATATTTTATGCACAACAAAATGCTGTCATCTTTAATTTCCTGGTGTCTGAACAACAATTATTTCATGTTTGGGAAAGATATTTACAAGGTGTTGCGATGGGGGCCTGCTTCTCCCCTAGCTACGCGTGTTTACACGTGGGCTATTGGGAGGAGCGGGTCCTCAGGACGCAACACAAGGAAATGTTTGACACAAGAATTATGCACTGGTTGCGGTATATTGACGATGTTTTTATGGTATGGAATGGAGATTCCAAAAGTGCAGAGGATTTTATTAGAGCTATCAATATGAATTGTTTTAATTTACATTTTACATCGTGTATTAGCCCCACTAAAATTGAATTTTTAGATGTCTGCATTCAAATTAAGAACTGTGAACTAGTCACCACTGCTTTCAGAAAACCTACAGCAGGAAACGCAACATTACATGCAACCAGTGCACATCCCAAACATTTAATTAGCAGCATTCCTTATGGGGAAATTTTAAGATTAAAACGCATATGTAGCAACTCAGAAGACTTTCAGAATTGTCAAAATGAAGCCCTGATTAGATTAAGGAAAAGGGGTTATCCTAATAAAATTCTAACAGAAGCAGTTACAAAAGCCAGTAAGAGATCAAGGGCATCTCTCTTACCAGATGCAACAGAAGAGGAAGAACATAATACCATATTGGAAGAATCACCTAGACTTATCACAACTTTTAGTCGCCAGGAAAGGAAGATTAGAGCCATAATGAACAAAAATTGGCCTATTGTTCTTACCGATAATGTCCACAATAATAAGCTGCCTGATAAACCCACCATCACTTTTAGAAAAAATCAATCTATGGGGGTACAACTATCTAAAAATTGTCCTGAACTTGCTATAATCACTTCATGGTTAAAACCTAGAAACGGTTTCTTCAAGTGCACAAGTTGTCGTGCATGCAAATTTGGTATTAACACTACCAAATACAACACTCCATTTAGGAAAAATGGGGTAGAAATCAAAGGCAATTACAACTGTCGTACTGATTTTGCGATATATGTACTCACATGCACCTGTGGGCTTAGGTATGTGGGAAGTACCAAGCTCCAGGCGCATGTGAGGATACTGCAACATCTTCGCACCATCATCACCAGCGATCCGGCATATCCGGTCGCTCGTCACTTCAAAGAAGTTCATAACAAAGATCTTAATTGCCTTTCGTATTTTGTAATTGACTCAGTTTTAGCTTCACGCAGAGGAGGTAATCGAGAAAAAATACTTAGACAGCGAGAGACAAAATATATTTTAGAACTTGATAGCAAATTTCCGAATGGTCTTAATAACACAGAAGAAATGCACACTTTTTTATAATTTTAACTGGGCTCAGTTTGAATTTGCATGACATTATAAGAACTAATCAGAATATTGATACATAACATTCCATTTTTAACAGACTTATGTGAAGACATGGTTATTGTATTAAGCAGGTTCATTATTTCGCTGTAGGTACTCTAATTTCCTTCATCAAATATCTGTCCAATCTGCCTCAGCGTATTTTCTTAAATAATATTCTTCTTAAATAGTAATTTTTCTTTGGGAATAGCTTTCAGAGATGAAGTTGCACTAGTCACTTTAATTTATAAGTAACATCATGAACATCTAGGCTATTATGAATGTCAATAGGAATATCTCAATAAATAGCTGATGTACTTAACACCTGTAAACGAACTCTCATACGAAATTAACATTTATTACTGCATTTTTTGTACAGCGAATCCACATTGATGTGGGAATTTGCACATTTCAAAAATTTGCACTCAATATAGCACATTTTGCACATGCGTATTTTGCACATTTACGTTGTATATTTTTGCACACATGTTGAATATTGTCAAATTTTATAACAACAAATATATGAATTTATTTGAGTGTAACATGACAATTTGCAGACTTTCTATACTAGAGTTACAGCGTATTTTGCACATGCGTATTTGCACATTTATGTTATGCATGTCGTGCTTATTTGCTTATTACGTGCAGAAATAGATACTACGTATATTCTATACGAGATGCATAGATCAGTTTGCTCAATGTCAATGTATAATATTTATGGTGCATCCACGTTTGAGATTTCTGACATAACTTGTTATTATGTATTAACACATAGTAAGTGAAGAAAGATACGAAAAAGATAAAAAAAGAAAAGGGAGGAAAAAAAGCCTACTTGTTAGTATGTTGTTACTTTCCATTATCACGTGGTGCAATTGCAAAAAAATCAAAGAAAAAGAGAGTATATATGTTTAAATTGTACCGCTAATCCGTTGTGTGATCAAGGGCACTGGATGCCCGAAACGCGTCGTGAGGAGTGATTCTATGAGGAAATAAAACTTACCTGTGACTGTGAACTTTCGCGTGGGACGTTGTCTTTCGTGTTCGCCGCAAGGAGGTACAGGAAGTGTTGTGATATATATATATATATATTTTGTTTAAAAGTTCCCTGGGATTCCACATGTGTGTGGGATTGTTCAGTGCTTATGACTGATTAGTATTCCCCTGGAAGAAAACTAGGTTTACAGGTAAGCAACTTTTCCTTTCACCAGTCATTAAGGTGGCCATTGCAAGATGGCAGTTCAAACAATCCAAACATGCTGTGAAACTGCTGGGATAGAACTGGGGGGAAATCTGGAGCACACTTCAGAGGCACAGTAGCATTGCTCAACGTTTCCATAAATAGCATCTGTATGGCAGCTACAAGCTCATGAATACTGAACTTCACAAAACAGTATGTTCGAGGCATATGAGCAGCAGATCACACACTTAGCATAGATCGCCATCTGGTGTTGGGCCCGAATGTTTGCACTTGTTTTTGTCTTGGAAAGGCTTTGGAAGTCACGGGACAGGTGACTCCTCCTTTGGACTATAGTGCGCATGGGCATCGGCTCCATCCTTAGATTGTTTTTTTCCGCCAACGGGCTCGGATATGTTTGTCGTGCTTCAGTTCGGAACCGTTACCGATTCCACTTTCGTCGCGCAATCCTTCACCCTTTCGACGGTATTGTCTCGATCGCAAACCCTAATCGTCGCGCATCTCTCCAAATCGAAGTCCTCTATTCTGATAGTTGAAGAAGGCCTTCGGGCCTACCTGGGCTTTGGTTTCTGGCTCATGGAAAGGACGCCATTCAAGAAGTGTCCTCAATGTGGGTCGAAGTTTCCCCACACCGATCTGCATGAGGTGTTCAACCTCTGACTTTCACCAGTGCACGATGTCAGAGACTGTCCAGCTTGTGCCTCTTTCCGCTCGAAGAAGACCATTCGGGACCGAAGCGCGCGAAGAACCATGGCTTGCTTGTTGACAACCATCCCCGACATCTTCCAAGAGGGCGTCGACGTGCCGGAGCGAGAGCGGGTCGAGGAAGGCTTGGTCAGCGCCTCAGAAGCAGACGACTCCATCGTCGAAGAGATCACTCCGGCGCAGCGGGTCGTAAGTAAGCACGTCTACCCCGACCCCCTCCCTGCACCCTCGAAAAAGGCTTTCACACCTTCACCTTCGGGCCCAGGTGCACACCGAGAGACTGTTTCCCATGCCCCGGGCTCGGCAAAGAAGCCTACTAAGCCTTTAGGCAGCTCGGGCTCGAGTCAGCCTGCCATCGGTACCGAAACACAATCCCCAGCACCAAAAAACAAACCGCCCTCCTCCTCCTCCGTGCTGACAGCTGCTTCCACATCCAAGCACAAGGCACCAAAACCCACAAGCACCAACTCGACACCGAAAAAACATTGGGAACCAAACAAAACCACTCCCAAAGGGCTCGGATTCGGAGCCAAGAAAAGCCTCTGAACCGAAAAAACAACAAGTTCCACAGGCCACAGAGACTATAAAGACACACCGTTCCAAACCAAAACAACACAGAACTGCTACAGAGTCTGTGCCAAAGAAGCCTACGGAACCGAAACGCTCAGCACCGAAAGACCAACCTACAGCAGAAGAGCTGTTCACACCAGACCCTGCTCAAAAGACTCTCATAAGGGATCCTAAAACTGGTCAATTGACTTATAGGAAAAGACCACTAGAGGCACCTGCACCGGCTCCACCACCTAAAAAGAGGGACATTGCTTCATCTCCTCTAAGACTCCCTTCTCCCCACCACATCGTTCCCCTACACCATCTCCTACACTAGTAGACGATGACACGTTGGATGACATGGGGGAGGGTCTGGACGATGTGCCACTAGGGGATCCTAGTCCACCTTCTTCTCAAGACCCCTGGGATGACTATAACATGCCAGATGTCCCTAATGTTCCACAGGATGACATCTACCCCTCCAGGCCTTCCCCTCCAGAGGGGACACCATGGGCTTTAATCAGCTCATCCACAGAGCTGCCCAATACCACGGGGTTGCCTTGCATACAGACCCCATAGAGCAGGACTTCCTAATGGATACATTTGACACCACTCAAAGATCCACCTCAACACTACCTATGCTTAAAGGTGTTATTAAGCATGCACCTGAAGTCTTTAAAGATCCTGTTAGGACTCAAGTTATTAACTCCAGGATCGATAAAAAATATATAGCTGCCCCTGACGATCCAGCTTACATTAAATTCCCAGTACCATTAGACTCCCTGGTAGTTTCCAATGCTAGGAAAAGGGCCAATTCCCAGACATCAGGTGACGCTCCACCACCCGACAAGGAGTCTAAACTCTTGGACGCCTCTGGCAAGAGAACAGCCTCACAAACGACTAACATATGGCGCATCGCCAACACTCAGGCGCTGTTAGCCAGGTATGATAGGGCACATTATGATGTCCATAATGCAGCACCTCCCAGATAAAAACAAAAACAGGGCCAATGAACTCATACAGGAGGGTAAGCTCATCACCAACACCTCTATCCGTTGCGCTCTTGACGTGGCAGACACAGCCTCCAGAGCAGTAAACACTGGTGTCCTTTTGCGTATGCATCCTTGGCTACGCATCTCTGGTTTTAAACCTGAAGTTCAGAGCTCCATCCTCAACCAGCCTTTTGATCAGGAGCACCTATTTGGCCCAAATGTGGATTCAACCCTTGAAGAAATGAAAAAGGATACGGACACAGCTAAATCAATGGGAGCCTTGCAGCTGCAAGCTCCCAGACGTTCCTTTCGTCGCTCACCTTACAAGGGCACCCCCAGAGGCTACTCCTCAGACAACCCCTCCACCTCTTACAAGGCTCCCTCCTAGTCTACATTTACCAGAGGTTACCAGAGAGGAGGCTACAGAGGCAACAATGGCAAAGGCAGAGGCAAGACCAACACCACCTGCTCTGCCTCCGCCCCTACCCAATGACTTCCCTCCAGACCATTCCACTCCAGTCGGGGGAAGACTACAACAGTTCCTGCCTGTCTGGACCAACATCACTACAGACAAGTGGGTGCAACAAATAGTTCAATCAGGTTACTGTCTGGAACTTAATTCTACCCCCCACACATACCACCCAAACAAGGCCCAATGTCCTCAACACTTAGCTCTGCTAAAACAGGAGGTCATATCCCTCCTACAAAAGGGTGCAATAGAACCAGTTTCCCTGCAACATCAGAAAACAGGAGTTTACTCCCTGTATTTTCTCATACCAAAGAAGGACGGATCCCTCGGACCTATTCTAGACCTCAAACCGCTAAACCTGTACATACAATTGCACCACTTTCACATGGTTACACTCCAACAGGTGTGAGAAAGTGCCATCTTTCTTGCATGGTATGCCCCCACTTTTTGCTAAATTGCTGAATGAACTTCGATTGAGTGTACCCTGGGTTCCTGCCAATCAGGTGCCCAGGGCCTATGTTCCTTCCTTAAACCACACAAACTCCAAATTGGCAAACCCTAGCCACATGTCAGCCCCTAGTAAATGGTACCCTAGGTACCCAGGGCCTTGTGGCCAGGGAAGGCCTCTAAGGGCTGCAGCACTCATTGTGCCACCCTCAGAGGCCCTGTACCCTTACACACACACTGCCCTTGCAGGCTGAGTGTCTGGGTGCAGGACAAAACAAAGAGTCGACATGGCACACATCACTGTGTACCATGCCCATCACCTACACTGCCAAGGCATATGTCAGCCACCCCTCTAGCTGGGTGCATTACGCCTATGGTGTGGGCACAGGAGCAGGAGCCCTGTGCCCCTACAGTACCCGGGTCCATTCCTGAGCACTGTGTGCAGTGCTGTCATTTAAGAGTACATGGCGCTGAGAGCTTGTCAAATACGAGCTCCACAGCACCATATTGGCACCACTGAAGCCTGGGAAGTTTGGTATCAAACTTCTCAGCACATTGAACCCACACTGATGCCAGTGTAGGATTTAATGTACTAAGCACCCCAGAGGGCATCTTAGAGATGCCCCCTTACAGCTAACTTACAATCCACGTCTGCTCTGAGGCTGCCCAGGCTGCCACACAGCAGACACGTTGCTGGACCCCTGGGTGGGAGAACCCCTGTTCTCCCGGGCCTGCAACAATGCACATCCTGGGTGAGGTGAGAAATCTCCTCCCGCAGGATGAGCAAAGGGAAGCTTCAAAGGCAGGCCGCCATTTGGAGTTTCCCCAGGCCACTGCAACCCCCCACTCTGGCGGGAAGCTTGGCCGGAAACCCCATACAAGGACAGGGGATGTGCCAGCCTGCCCACCCCACCCCTCAGGTGGGGGAGGCGAGGTGAAGCACATCTCCGGGCTCTCGCCATCTTGAAGATGGGAGGCCCTACCCTATCAGGATTAGGCTACTGCCCCCCTCCCACAGGAGAGAGGCAGGATAGGGGGTGTACCCACCCCAGGACAAGGACCCATTGGTCCCTGGCCTTCACCTACCTGTAACGCCCCTAAATCTAGTATTTAGGGGCACCCTGAACCTTCCTTCCTTAGATTCCAGATAGAAAACTACAAGAAGAGCAAGAAGAACAAAGACCTGCCCTGCAGCTGCTAAAAAGAGAAGAAGACACCAACTGCTTTGGCCCAAGCCCTACCGGCCTGTCGACTCTCGAACCTGCACCAGCGCGGCATCCCTCGTGGCCAGCAACCTCACCAACCCCGGAGGACCTGGCTACCTTTTAGCTCTAAGCCCCTGGGACTCCCACGAGTAGAGGCTCTACTCAAGAAACCTATTTGCTATCCCTGGCACCAGCCCGGGACCGCGGACCCAACACACTCTGCACCAGCCAAGCCTGGCCAGTGCCGGAGTGGACAAAGACCCAGAGGACGACCCCACGGCGACTGTGACCCAGAGTCCGGCACCCAAGGACCCCCCTCGACATCCCGGAAGAAGCCTGCAGCCTCAGAACCAAGTGCCACCCCAGCCGCGATCAACCAGAGGGTAAGATTCCCGACGTCAAAAGGCACCCCTGCACCTGGCGCCCTGCGGCCCCCTGTGCCCAATCCCGGGGTACCCACCTAACCTACAACTACCCAACTTACCTCTCGAAGTGGTGGTGGCACCTGAAACATCCTCGTCCCCGAGCCTGCAGCCTTTTTCCAAACCGGAACATTCCCATTGATTTCCATTGAGCGCCCGAAGGCTCAAAAGCACCCTGCACCCAGCCGCCCGAGTGGCCCTGGCAGTGCCCTCTCTACACTAACCTACTTCCCCACTTGCCCTGAGTAAGTGACCAGGAGCCCAGCTCCCACAGCCGCGTGGCTTGCCAGACAGCAGCCACCAACCAAGGCCCCCCTATCCCTCATAGGATAACATTGGGCCCAACTCTCTCTGCACCCGGCCGTCCTGAAACCGCTGAGGGTGAACCAACTGTACCTACCTGACACTGGGGGACCCCGGAGTCCATGCCCAGAATTTCAACACTGCCAGTCGAGTACTTACCCTTAAACCGCTAACTTCATTTTCCTCATAGGGTAACATTGACTGGCTTTTTCTTCAAAAATCTTCTAAGTGTGAACTTTTCAAAACTGCAAAAATTCACCAAAAATCAGCCAAGTGACAAAAACGAATTTACTCACCTGCTCCTAGGTGAGCTCCCAGTGCTGGATCTTGGTGCCCAGCCCTGACCCTGAAAAGTGTTCACAACTATACTTACCTCTAACTCATTTTTCTCCCATAGGAAACCATTGTCTGCTTTTCTGTGAAATTTCTTCTAAGTGTCTATTTTTGCAAATTTGAAATATTCTTTTAAAATCGTACCAATTCTGCAAACGAAATTACTTACCTGCTTTTGATAAGGACCCCAGTCCTGGGTCTTGGCACCCAGTCCTGGATTACTAAAGTAACGATAAAGTACTCTACCTGCAATGTGAATTTCTTGCCATAGAGATCCATTGAATGTTTTCTTTGAAATATTTTCTAAGTGCTAACTTTTGAAATAGCTAAATATTATTTAAAAATCATTACAGTTATTAAGTCGACTTTCATCACTTGATTCTGAATACTGACCCAAGGCTGGTTCTAGGAGCCAGACCTGGAATTCCAAAAGTAATCTGAAAAGTAATTTATTACAAATAACCTGAATTTACCATTGAGCTCAATGCATTGTTATGTTTAGGAAATAGGATTGTTTATTGCAACCAACTGTGACTGTTTACACAAATTTTTTGCTTAAGACAAAAGTATTTATATTCAACCTCTCATTCTGAGAAAGTATATTTTTACCCCCTTTGTGGTTCTAAAAATAAAACAAGCATATATTTTATATATATAAACCATTGGCCTAGAGTTCAGTTATTGAGTGTGTGAAACCATTTGCTGACTGAGTGTGTACAATAAATGCTTTACACTGTCCTCTGGTACTGCCTTACTGCTCGACCAAGCTACCACTTTTGAGAGTAAGGTCATACCTAACTTTGACCTCTATCAGCCTCTGGGGGACTGTGGACTCTGTACACCCTGTACCTATTAGGGAACAGTATATACAGAGCCACTTTCTCACAACAGGTCCTTCCTCTTCTTTCACAAGGCGACTTCCTTGCTACTCTAGATCTCAAAGACACCTATTTCCATATTCCCATTCACACGGCTCACAGGAAATATCTAAGGTTTGTAGTGGACTGCCAACACTATCAATTCAAAGTACTCCCTTTCGGAGTCACAACAGCACCACGGGTATTCACCAAGTGCCTAGCGGTAGTGGCAGCCCACTTAAGAAGACAACACATTCACGTCTTCCCATATCTGGCTCATAAAAGCCAGCTCATACAATCGGTGTGTTAATCACACTCTCACCACTGTCCAACTACTCCACAACTTGGGGTTCACAGTAAACTACTCTAAGTCTCATCTACAACCGTCCCACATACAATACCTTGTTGCCACAATAGACACCTCAAAAGCATTAGCCTATCCCAACCAGGATAGCAAACATGCAAGCTCTCATAAATAAATTTCAGCCTCAATATTCTGTCCCAGCAAGAGTGTTCATGCAGCTAATAGGGATGATGGCATCTTGCATACTCATAGTACCTCATGCAAGTCTCCACATGACTCCTCTACAGGAGTGCTTAGCATGCCAATGGAACCAGGCTCAAGGTCAGCTAACAGATCTGGTGTTGGTAAACGGTCACACTCCTCGATCTCTGCAATGGTGGAACACCAAGAACCTTTGCAAAGGGCGACCGTTCCTAGAGCCAGTTCAACAGATAGTCATGACAAGGGACGCATCGCTCTCCGGCTGGGGAGAGCACCTATTACATCACACCATGCAAGGCAGGTGGACTCCTCAACGAAAGTTACTCCACATCAACCACCTGGAGCTACTAGCCATTTTCCTAGCCTTAAAGGTTTTCCAAAAACAAATATCAGGCGCAAAGCTGTCTTAGTCCGCACAGACAACATGACAGCCATGTATTAAATACAGAATCAAGGCGGCTCTCTCAACTGGCACAGAGCATATGGAGATGGACTATACCCCAGGGCATCTTTCTCCTAGCTCAACATGTCCCAGGAGTCCAAAACACCACAGCAGATCTGTTAAGCCGTCAAATGCAACCGATTCACGAGTGGGATCTTCATCCATAAGTTCTTCAGCCATTCTTTCAAATGTGGGGGCAACCAGAGATAGACCTCTTCGCCACCCACAAACGCCAAATGCCCAAGCTTCGCCGCCAGGTATCCACATCCATTGTCCAAAGGCAATGCGATATGGATGAATTGGTCAGGCAGATTTGCGTACGCCTTTCCACCTCTCCCACTCATTCCAATGGTGGTGCGCAAACTACAGCAACACTGACTCTCATCCTGGTTGCTCCAACTTGGGCCAGACAACCATGGTACACAACACTACTGGAAATGTCTGTAGTTCTGCACCAGAGACTACACCTCTCCCCACGCCTCCTAACCCAGAACCGTGGAGAGATCAGACACCCGGACCCAGCTCAGCTCAACCTTGCGATCTGGCTCCTGAGGTCTTAGAATTCGGTTACCTTAATCTACCCCCTGAATGCATGAACGTCATTAAGGAAGCTAGACGCCCCACCACTAGAGCCTGCTATGCAGCCAAGTGGAAGAGATTTGTAATATACTGTCATACCAACTACATCAATCCCCTAGACGTGTCTATCCAACTCATCATAGGTTACCTACTTAATCTCCAAAGGTACAATTTAGCCTACACATCTATTAGGCTACACCTTGCTGCCATAGCAGCCTATTTACAAAATAGACAACACCTATCACTTTTCAGAGTGCCTGCCATCAAAGCCTTTATGGAAGGCCTCAAAAGGATAATTCCACCTAGAGTACCACCCTCGCCTGTGTGGAATTTAAACATAGTTCTCACAAGACTAATGGGTCCTCCCTTTGAACCGCTGCATAAATGTGAGCTCCAGTTTCTAACATGGAAAATTGCTTTCCTAGTAGCTATCAATTCTCTTAGAAGAGTTAGTGAACTGCAAGCGTTAACTATTCAGGAACATTTCCTACAAATCCATCACAATACGGTTGTTCTCAGAACCAATCCAAAATTCCTCCCTAAAGTAATTTCTCCTTTCCACATCAATCAGTCTGCAGAGTTGCCAGTGTTCTTCTCACAACCACAGACAGTCGCGGAAAGAGCTCTTCATACCCTAGATGTCAAGAGCATTGCTCAGTTACATTGAAAGAACACAACCTTTTCGTAAGACCAAACAACTTTTTGTGTCATTTTCACCACCACACAAAGGCAACCCCATATCGAAGTTTGGGATAGCTAGATGGATTGTTAAATGCATACAAATTTGCTATCACAAAGCAAAACGTATTTTATCTGTTCCTCCTAAAGCCCACTCAACACGAAAGATAGAGGCTTCAATGGCATTCTTAGGGAACATTCCCTTAGATGACATCTGCAAAGCAGCTACATGGTCTATTAGGCAAACCTTCACAAAACATTCTGTGGATGTGCAAACAAAACAAGCTAGTGTGGGCCAGGCTGTACTCAAAACACTATTTCAAACTATTGCAACAGGTACTGGTGGTCGCCGCTAAGGATGGTTACTGCAATACAATCTATGCTAAGTGTGTGATCTGCAGCTCATATGCCTCGAACAGGATATGCTACTTACCAGTATGCATCTGTTCTTGGCATGTAGAGCTGCAGATCCACACACGCCCACCCGCCTCCTACCTTTATCTGTTCCAGTACTATCTTATTTAGATATAGCATACATGGGCATCTTTCTGTCTCTTACAAAACTCAATTTCCCTGCTGTCAAAAAACAATCTGAGGATGGAGCCGATGCCCATGCGCACTATAGTCCAAAGGAGGAGTCACCTGCCCCGTGACCTCCAAAGATTTTGCCAAGACAAAAACAAGTGCAAACATCCGGGCCCAACACCAGATGGCAATCTATGCTAAGTGTGTGGATCTGCAGCTCTACATGCCAAGAACAGATGCATACTGGTAAGTAGCATTTCCCTTTGTGGCTATTCAGGCCTACCAGGAGGTGCTTGTGGGACAGAAGGTACTAAAACACATGTTTGGTTAGAATTTAAACCATCGCCCTCAGTCTACCCCCCCTTTTGACTCATTTCCACCCCTCTCTCTTTGCATTATCTCGGTGAGGCACCCTTTTGGCCCCCTCCCTCTGACCTGTTCCATCTCTATTTGCGACCCGACGCTGTGAGGGTGACCGGCGTTGAGGTGGGTGATCACGGGTACACCACCGGTTTAACTTCTGACTTTGTTTGGTGTCGCCTGCCAGTACTTTACTCCATGGCCCTTTCCGCTGATACATGATCTGCATTCTAACCCCTTTACTTTTTCCCCCTTTTCCCTCTTTGCTCCATTGGTCTTGATTTTGATGTTATCTAATTGCACTAACTGATGTAACTGTAACTGATGTAACGTTGTAATCCCTGTTTTAACATCATGTAAAGCGCTCTGATACCTCAGGGTCTAGCCAGCGCTATATAAAACTCTTCAAATAAAATAAATAAATAAAAGATCTATGCTGCACTAGAGGTGAGAGAGTCCGGGTTTGAGAAACCCTGGGGCCCATGCATCGCTTTAATGGTGCAGGAATACACGGAACTCACTTGCCCTAAATTCTTAAGGGTACTCCATCTCACGTCCTCCCCTACCCCTTTCTTATATCATAAGCCCATTACTCAATATACAGCGTTTACTCTGGCTGATTAGTAGTGCACACACTGGGTGGTGAGGTGGATAAGAGATCGGGAAGACTTTGATTAGTGACTCTACTGTGTTTGGGTATACAGGGTGGGTTCAGGGGGCCGGTGGGTATCTGCAGTTGAGATGGGAGACTCCTTGCACTGTTCCTTTTCATGCTTTACCTTATTGGGTACACCGGCCTTTAGATGTAGATGGCACATGTAAATCCATAATCCGACTTAAATCATAAAACATCTGTTTGAAAATACTCTTCAACTTTGTCCCACCTAGGAGAAAGAATCCCGCTAAAAAAATCAATGCACAATGTCAAGCTAAAAGATATTCTCACTGCAAAATCAGTGGTACTTATTTGCACGAATAATTTTTCTGCTTAAATTATTTTCTGGATTCACATGTGGCCCTCCTATCTCCTCAGGATATTGGGTTAATTGGAGGAAGTAGGTGCGAAGAATAGACAACTCAAAGAATAATGAAAATTGCCTAAAGAGGAGGAAAGAATCTAAAGATGGTGACCCAATACAGTGGGTTCCGGCATGTATGTCTAGCATCATAGATGGGTGGACTTGCCACCAAACCTTCGACAACGCCTAATAGAGGAATAAAAATATTAGAAAAGACAATTCCAGATCCAAACACTAGATGGTTGAATAATGCACAGCATATGAATCATGGAAATTCTAAGATCTCAAAACTTTTCCTACAGGTAACTATTTTGATTCTTTTCTTGCCTCCCTGGAAGGATGCCCATAGGTTGGTTTTGGAAACAGGCCTAAGGATCAAGAGTTAGTCAATGTAAAAGTAGTTTTATCTTTTTATGCTTCCACCCACAAGTTTGATTGTAGATTTGTATTATTTAATAATTCATCATGCCTTCTGAAGGTATGTTCCTGGTATAGATGCACAGGGCAGCTACTTGAATCATCCCACATATCCAAAGTATTGTTCTATCACAATGTCCCAGTGCTGTGCCAGGTAGCATTATAATTCTGTATGCAGACACTGCAGACATTTTTAAATAGAATTTTAGTTTTCTAAAATGTAATGTGGTTCTGCTGTCCTCACTCAGATATCCACATTTTTTAAATATGATGTTGAAAAACATAATAAAACCATACTAAAAAAGGCTTGTAAAAATGTTCAGGTTTGAAAACAGTTGGGGACCCATTCCCAAGCTTAAACCAGGAAAAGAAAAGCAGGTTCCCTAGGTACACTATCTCGTGCCATTCTGCTGCCTACTCTTTTTTAATGTTTATGACCTAGGCTGTGGAAGGGGACATTGAGGTGGTGACCCCAACTGTAACATTGTCCTTGGAGAACATCTTCCTAAGCTGCCTCAGTTGTTTACCCTATTTTTGCTGCTTTCTGTATCATACCATAACTTGTGTGCAATTATGAGACACCAAAAGCTAAACTTAAGACAGCAGAAGTACTGATACATAGACTGTTGGGATCAATTTACTTGAAACAAAAGTTTTTCTTTTTTTTTTTTTTTAATAATCCCTGCATAGATCCACATGTAGGTCGTACCTTTAACAAGTGCTGTAATTTATAGGTGAAGTAGAGTAGGATGCAGCAGAGGACCAGTCCTTAAGTGAAAATTTTGAGAGGACCTTTTGAGAAGCTTTGGTTTTAAAGTAGTGAAGAAATAAAGTGATTAACTTTGCGACAATTGTCTCCTGCAAAAGAGTTGGATGATCAGTCCATCTTGAGCACAAAGGTAAACAGTTATTCATTACGGTGTTTATTCGCATCACAGGTTTGTGGTTGAATTGCCGCAGTCTATGCAGCTAGCAAAATCTTGTAAAAGTCATTTTGATGTATAGGATAGTATTACTTAATGTTGTCTTATTTGATGCAGCTGAAATAAATGTGAAGTGTGACTGAGGAAAATACGTAGGAAGTCGGGGAGACGTATGTGCAATCCTGAGACATCAAGCTATACTCCATGAACCAGTAATACCTTACCGATAATGATAAACATTGGAATGTTTTACTATTACTGGGATTGTCCTCTCCACTTTCACATAGTACACTTTGATCCTTTGGTTGGGTGAGATGCAGATGTGTATATTATCTTTTACATGGAACCAAAAGAAACTTGGAACAAAATTGGCGTTCATATACGAGGCTGAGGTAGTTGATAGCGACTTGGTGCTAATAGAAAATTGAGATGTTAGATAAGCCTCCCATATTGATACTTTAACCCAAACTTTCTCAGTAGGGTGACTGTTCTTTGGGATAGTGCAAATTGATTTTCTGCCTGTAGTAAGAACTCACTTTGTTTGAAGAGAGTTGGTAAGCCATGAATAGTTTTTTGCTAATTACCTTTTACCAACATTTTCCTTACTCTTGTCCTGCAGGAATGTCCAAAATGCCATGTGACGATTGAAAAGGACGGGGGCTGCAATCACATGGTGTGCCGCAATCAAAACTGCAAAGCAGAGTTCTGCTGGGTGTGTCTAGGACCCTGGGAACCACATGGATCTGCCTGGTAGGTTCCAATCCTGAGGCAGGGGTGAGAGACACTTATGACTTTGAGTATATTCCAAACTTGATCAAACAGTTATTTCCACCCATAATTGATAGACTGTAAGCTTGTTTCAATAGATATTTTTGTGCCCCTCGAAGTCTACGGATAGTTAATAAGCTGCCTGGTTTCTCACATACCCAAATTGCATAGTGTACACAAGTGGGGTTTAACATGAGAAGAGTGAAGGAAAGATGCCAATCAGGTTTTTAAAATTACAATGTTGTAGTTGCATGTGGGAACGTTTTTTCCTAACTGAACCTAATGTCAATCAAGAAAAATCCCAGCCAGTTGTATTCAATTTTATCTTTCCACCATAATAGGAATATTTGTGGACATGTGAATAGTGTGCGGTTTTTCTTTTCTTAATAAATCTCCTCCAGTGCTTTCAAAATAAATATGCATTTTCAAGTGTTTGTTTTTTAACTACTGCTGTGTGAAGAGAGCTTAGTTCAGAACATGTCTTGATAACCTAGTGCGCATTTGAAAAAAACTTTGACTCATCTTGTGAACTGTATGTAAAAATATGAAAAATTGTAGTCTTCATTTTCTTTCTGTATCCATGAACCAATACAACTATGGGCTAACATATGTAAAACTGATTTAATGTGTTGGTAGCAACCGAATTGAGTAAATGGAAGGAACGTGAACTACAGGTTACTTAATTCCCCTTCCATGATTTAGTAAAAAAATATCTGAACAAATATTAGCTATCAGGTGGAACTTCAATCCTACCTACTAAATCGAGTATTTGTAGACCATGCCTGTATGCACATTCTTGCAAAAGTAGCTTGTTATGCCAAGTTACTATGTATGGAGTATTCAAATAAGCACTGCAGCGCTGAGGAGCAAATAAGAACTCAGTCTGAAATGGAATAATGATTTCTGAGAGATTTTATAATCTTTCCTTACATAGAGAACTAGGTTTGCGTGACTGCACCTTTTGAAATATGTTGGTGTAGCTTCACAAGCAAACCTAACTTATATTCTCCTTTGTAGTAGGATTCGGCAACGGTGATTACACTTTAGGTCCAAGGGTACCCTCTAGCATCTTATCTTTTTTAAGTGAAATCTAAAGGATGGAAAGAGATGTATTAGCATCACTTGGGATAAACCTTGAGCTTTGATTGCTAAAAGATACAATTACTTTTATCCAGTTAGACATTCTTGTCTTTCACATTGAGCTTTTTCAGTGATTTCTCTTTATGGTCATTTGAAGATGGAGTTGGAATGTTTAAAAAATCCAGACCATCATTTTAGCTCATCATAAATAGTGTATTTCAAACACTGTTTAGTTAAGTAAGCACTTATTTAGCATTGTAGGTCCTGCAATGATAGTCCTAAATGTAGAAAATTACCACCTATGCGTGTGAAAGCAATCTTTACTTGATGGTAGATAAAACGTTCTGTTGGCACTTTCTCCAGTATATAGACTGCATAGTTTTGAGGGAAATGTATAAAGGCTTTAAGACCACATTGGACCACCTAGCTGAATGGAGATGTAACTGTATCCCAAATAACCTTTTACCATCTCTCTCTGATAGCGAAAAAATGCAGGAAATGGGTGTCAAAAGGTCACGTTAAAGAGTTGACCATACCTATGAAAAGTATCTATCAATCGAGATTTGTAAAGCGCTACTAATCACCGGTGTGGGTATCCAGGCACTAGGTTCTTGCTGGGCTCAGCTGAAAAGCTTTGTCTTGAGTCCCTTTCTGAATTCCGGGAGAGAGGATGCTGTTCGTAGGTGGAAGGGAAAGTAGGTTTAGGACTTGGCGGTGAGGTAGGATAAGGAGCGTCCTCCACTATAGATTCGGTGGATGCGGGGAGTGCGTGCAAGGGCGCAGGAGAATGTTGCGCAGGTGTCTTGAAGGGTTGGTGGAAGTTCAGGCAGTGGTCAATGTATGCTGGTCCTTGGCAGTGGCGTGTATCAGCAACTTGATTTGTCATCTTTTCTGGATGGGGAGCCATTGGAGGTTCCTGAGGCGGGGGTGATGTGGGTCAGCTTTGGGAGGTTGAGGATGAGTCTGGCAGCAGCGTTTTGTATTGTCTGGAGTCTTGTCAGGAGTTGGGTGGTGATCGCTGCGTAGAGTGCACTACCGTAATTCAACCAGCTGGTGACTAGGACTTGTGTGACTGTTTTCCTGGTGTTGACTGGGAGCAGAGGAGACTGTTGATTTGGCATTTCATGGTGAGTTATCTGTCCAGGATGATGCCAAGATTGTGGGTGAGGTCCATTGGTGTGGGTCAGAGTTCGGAGAGTCACCAGGGGTCATTCCATGGGGAGGCAGTGTTCCCAAAAATCAGCATTTCCATCTTGTCCATGTTTCATGCAGGTTAGTCTCATCCAGTCTGCAGCACTGGTCATGCAGTTGTGGGAGTTTCTCCGGGTAGTGGTGGGGTCTTCTGGGAGCAAAAGAATTAGCGGTGTCATCTGCATAGGATATGACGAGGCTTTGGGTTCTGATGATGTTGGGCAGGTGTAAGTGTTAAACCGGGTGGGGCTGAGGGATGAACCTTGAGGGGCGCCACAGAGGATGCTTGGGTTCGATGATGAAGGATGGTAGACAGATTTTCTGGGTACATCCTGTGTGGAAGAATGCTATCCATCTGAAAGCATCTTCCTGGATACCAATGTAGTGGAGTCTCTTGGTGAGGGTGTGGTGAGATACGGTATCGAATGCTGGTGAGAGGTCGAGGGGGGGTACGGATGTCATTGGTTGCAGCGATCAGGGCGGTCACGAGCTGTGGTTAGCCGCGGAAGCCGCGTTGGGGGGAGTCCAGTGAGTTGTTCCTGTCCTGGTGTTCAGTGAGTTGGCAGTTCATTGCCTTCTCAGGGTCCTTGGAGAGGAAAGGGTAGCAGAGAAATGGGGTAGTAGTTCTTGAGTTAAGGGTCAGCGGAGGGCTTCTTGAGGTATGGTCTGACCCATGCTGGTTTTCCAACCATCGAAGAAGGTGGCTGTGATGATGGACCATGATTGGTGTAGTATCGTCTTCTGTGGTGGTGCAGTGGATGGTTTCTTTGTGGATGATGACGACACCGCCTCTGTGTTTGTTGGTGCTTTCCCTGTGTATCAACGTGTAGCCGTTGGGTGACATTATGCAATGTTGGGGGTGGATGAGGGGTTAAGCCAGGCCACTGTAATGACAATAACATCGGAAATGAAGATAGTGTCCCAGATTTCCGTGGGGTGTTTGCAGAGTTATGAGATAGTGAGATAGTTTAGTAGTTTTGGGGAGGTCGTAGTTGGTTGGTGGGTGGGAGTGGTGTGTGTTTCTGTGATGGCCGAAGGTTATGATTTGCAGGTAAAGAGGCAGCGGCAACAGGTAAAAGGTCCTGGCATTGATAGAGGATATGTGATGCAGCAGTTGTTGCAGCGTCTGTGGTCCAGGGCTCAGAGCTCAGCAGCTGAGTATATGTGGGTGGTGGAGGGGCCAGGAATCCTAGCATTGGACGCAGTTCTGGCGCAGACTGGCACAGACTGGGCTTACCTTTGGCACGTCTGCACTGCGGCTGGCATAAAGTAGGTCCTGGGTGGGGCTCTGGGTTGATGGAAGCTGGTACGGCAGGAAACAGGCGGAAGACCATGTGCGAGTCAACAAAAAACAGTGCGGCTACGTTGACAACCCACAGGCAGCAAAGTGAACAGTGAATCCAGACAAAAGCAACACAAAGGGCAAGAGACACAATATAAGAATGCAGGAGTGAGCGGTCAGGCGGGCTAGCTCCTATACAAAAAGCTTCAGGAAACAGGCGGAAGACAACAATGTATGAGTCAACAAAAAACAGTGAGGCTACAGCGTTAACCCACAAGCAGCAAAGTGCACAGTGAATCCAGAAACAAGCAACACACAATATAAGAATATAGGCAGCAAAAAGGACAAGCAGAGGAAAGGGCACAAGCGGAGGCGAGACAATGCCGTAAAGCAAAATGGTTATCCGGTCAGCATTCCCAGGAGATATGCTGATGCAGCAAGAGCTGGAGAGGATCGAGAATGGTTTCTTTAAGACATATGCTGTACTGGTAGTTGGTTTCAAAGCTGCAGTCTATCGCTCCCCACCGTCCACAGGTCGAGCTGAGAGGATCTCAGAACACTTCAGTATTGTTGTTGCTGCTTGAGGTTCATAAGATCCATACATAGCTGTATCTCAAGGGTCCATAACAGGACCTTGTGGTGGCATAGGACATTTAGGAGATTGGCACATGAGGCCTTGGAGGAAGATTCAGAGGCTTGAGTAGTTCTTGAATCGGATCTTCAGCTGGAATTGTGAACCTCGGAGCTGGTAAAGGGCAACTTTGCTCCGAAAGACCAGCCTTGTGAGCAGTAATGGAGTAAACTGATGCTGAAGAAATTTGATGTCTATATACTTGTCATCAATCTCCTCTGTGACGATCTCAACATCCTACATTTAGATTTCCTATACTGCACGCGAGACTTTTTGACGTAGTGTCATAAAATAGAAAGTATTCACGGCGTAGGACTAGACTTTGGTGCTGAAGACAGTCAGCTGCTTAAATGAAACCATGGGACTCTGGCATCTGAGGCACCATTAAATCGTCAACCGAGCGTTTCAGTGCCGATGGTCTTGACGTCTACCAGTACACTCTGGTGTGGCAAGAGTGTTTAGAATGATGGAGATGAGATTTTCTTCGCTTCCTTTCGAGCTTCCTCTGCAGGTGTCTTTTTCATAACGAAGTAATTTCATAAGACAGCCCCTTCTCTGTTCTGCCTTTTTGTTTATTTCTCTCCGTCGGCTCTGATATCTTCTTTCTTACCTCCATTCCCTCTGTCTTTAAGGGGAAATTTTGTCTTTGGTTTTATTTTGTTACTTTTTTTTTTTTTTTTTTACAAAACTTGCAGTCTTTTACTGAATGTTGAAGACAACACTGACATGAGGGTCTGATGCAGCCTTCATTCTTCAACACAAAAGTATTTCACAAAAAGATGGCATTCCAGTTAAAAATTCCCTTCAGTGTTATTACAAAATATGGAGAAACGGCCAGATGAAGATGTTGAATGAAGATGGAAAAGCTTCACTGTTCAAGAAGAAACTGGGTTATTAACGCCTAATTATTCTGAGATCCTCAACACAAGCCAAAAAAACACTGGAGCTGTGCAGCAAATAGTCCAGTGCATGCTGGGGAAGGGAATCTGCTGACTTCTGCAAGAAACAGTGCGTTTATAGGTATGGTCACCCTTTGACATGACAGGCACACTTTCCTTACATTTTACCCTAGCAGAGTGGAAGGTAAAATGTTATTTAGGATACTGCTACACATACCTTCAGCTAGGTTCTGCAGTGTGATCTTAATGCCTTTTCAAATGGGTTTTTGTCCTGCTTAGAAAAAAAATGCTGGTAAGGTTGTACTGCCAATTAGTAAGTTTACCAATGAGGTCTTACTCCAACTAAAGGGTACCCAGTGCATAGATGGGAATATTCAACGTTTATGACTTCAGTGAGGATTCGTACGAAGCAGAACCACGAATATATATTTTCTTCCATTTCCTCTTGCTAGTGCCTCAATCTTTGCACTCCTTTTTTGTTTTCAGGTACAACTGCAATCGTTATAATGAAGATGATGCAAAAGCAGCCAGAGATGCACAGGAGGTAAGTCCACTGGGCATCATGAAAAGGAAGATCCAATCTGTAGTTGGTGTGTAGGAGGCAGCTGTCCTCTGAAGAGGGTAGGAAGGCATGCCTACATCTCTCCGTCAAGATGTTTGTCGGCACCGACTGAGCACTGACATCTACAGTATTTAGGATTAATACAATTTTCTCATTGTGCAATTATGAAAATTTATTTAATTTGAGTAATTAATTTTTTACCTATTTGGTTGTCCTAACCTTCAACTCTACGTTTGTGAATATATATTATTCTGTAAGGTGTTTTTTTTTTCTTCTTACTCTCCACCAACATGAAAATGCAAGCTTTTACTCTGCACCTTTGCTACTATATGGGATCTATACAAGGATCACTAATTCATACGGCAGGAGAGAGCCAAATTGTGTGAGGGTTGACTAAATTATGCTCCGCAATGCATCGTATTTAGTGGTATTATTTTCAGATTTTGACACAAGTTAACACTCTTGGCAAATGTTTCACCTCATTAGTACCAGCTAAACACCCAAATGCAACATTAAGTAACAAAGGTGACCCGTCAACCTTTGGAAGGCCTTTAAACTAAACTGCAGTACAATTATTGAGTTTTGATCTGTTTGAGCTAGAAACGTTTTTTGTTAAAATCTGCAGATTATGGATTGTCAAATGCGGAAAAGGCAGCCGCCATAAAATTGCATAATTCTAGTGGCCCTCATCTACAATGTTTACTTCTGATTTTTTTTTTTCCTGTTTCAAATGTTGAGTGCTGTCCAGTCCTAGTGTTTACAGCATGGTTAATACAAATATTTAATGTCTGGAAAGTTTTGGATTGTGAAGACACTCAAACAGCATGCAAAAAGCATAATTTATTCCTTCAAATCAATGTATGTCCCATTAAATAAAAAGCCTTGCATGGCAGTTAATTCTTCATACCATTTCATTACATCATGTAAAAGCACCTTGTAGTGTCCCCATTATGGGTGTGCAGATTGCCTACTTTGTTCTGTGGAAATGGAGTGGGTTTCTTCAGGAGCTCAGTGGGTTCTTGGAGGCATCAGGGAAGACATTTCAAATTCTTAAGACCGCTCAAACACATTCAGTTTTCGGGTCATGGTTTTAGATATTGAATAAAATCAAGCCGTTTTCTTAACTGTAATAGCTCCTAATATTATCAAGGCGCTTAGTAAGGTGTAAAACAAACCTTTGAGATCAACTATTTTCTGAAGTGCCATCTTTTTTCCTAACTTTTGTAAGTTAATTTGTTGCAGCAATACTTCGATAAAAAGTTATGGCACCTTTATTCGTTGTAGGAAGCTGGCTATTTATATGCTATATCAAAATGAGATGGATCTTGTGAAGAGTTCAGGGGGCTCCCTTGTGAGTGGCAGGGGGCTTGCTATGGCAATTCCTAGGTGCTCTGCTAGGGGTAGTATGGTCGAGCAGCCTTAGATCTATCACAAGGGAGTGCAAGATATTGAAAATACACACACTGGTCAATAAACGAGGCGCATGATGGAGATCCACACATGTTTAAAATTGGCAAGTATATTTATATATGTTTAGGCATCAGAAGAAAATCGTTCAGGTAAGTTTTCAAAGAGAAATACTTTTCAGTAAAACAACTCAACACTTAGTGCAATTTCTGAGTTTAGCTATAGAAGGAAAATCATATGCTATTTACTAGTACTTGTCTGCGACTTACGGGACCAGTGTCTTGGGTCAAAGGTGAGTACAGGGCAAGGTCAAGGCAGCACCAACAGGTCGCCTCCGGCAGCACTAGAGCGGCTGAGTACAGTGGTGCTAACAGCATTGGGTGCCCAAAGCAAACCAATGGAAATAGTCACAAAGAGGCTGCAGGAGGGGAATGAGAGGCCAATCCATTGAAAGAGTGGCTACGGTTCTTGCAATGTTGGGGGACGTGGGGACACCTTTGACGGCTTGGGACCATGCTGACACCATTGGCCAACTTAGACACTGGTTTGCGGAGCTATGGTGTAGTGGTGTGTCTCAGTGTCTGGTTTTGGCAGTGCCGGAGTCCTCTTGGTGGTTCTTTTGTTGTCTGCAGGAGGCAGGGTACAGTTACGCTATCCCTCAGGAGGTCTTTGTTCCTGGGCAAAGGTGGGCAGGTATCCCACGTTTTGGGGACTCAGCAGCTGCAGGACAAGATGACTTTTGGTGCAATAGGCAGTCAGCCAGTAGGGCTGGCGTCAAGTCAGTTGCTAAGTCTTCTGTTATCGCTGTCGAGTCTTCTCGTCCTTCTTTCTTCAGGTCATCAGGATCTGTTCTTCTGGTGCCAGTGCCTCCCCTAAATTTTGAATTTTGTGGTCTTAGGGGAGTGTAGGGTAGAAGTCAATAGGCGGCTGACCCTTGGGTTTACTATGCCCCTTATATGACCACTTCCTGTGGGAAGTGAACTTAACCCTTTCCCAGATTTCCTAAATGCGCCATCACAAAGATGGCTACTTCTGAAAAGTCATGTCTACCTCAGTTTTTCCCACCTTAGGGGTGGCATTAGCCAGGGGTGGCACGCCTACCGACTAGCTAATTTTCCCACTTGTCCAGGTGCCAAAGTGGGTTGACTTCCTCATGTGAGGGGAGAAAAATTGGCATTTGAAAGGCTGCAGCTCTTTGATGCTTGCCGGCCTAGGAGCGCTAATCAGCAAGTCATCCTGTGGGAGGGAGTGTCACTCCCTCTTCCCGAACAGGCTTTTGTTCTGGGTCTCCTGAGAAGAGAGGCTCTCGCCCTTGGTTAGAATCTTGTCTCGGGTGGCAGGCTGGCAGAAACAAGTCAGCAAGCTAACCAGAGGCTGGTAGGATTTCAGGGGGCACCTCAAAGATGCCCTCTGTGTGCATGTTTTGATAAATCCAACACTGGAATCAGTGTGCATTTACAAGTATGAGATGTTTGATACCAAGCATACCTATTTTCAGTGAAGCCATCATGTAGCTGGGGATCTCGTTTTCACCAGTGTCCAGCACATGTTCTGAAATGGCTTTCCTGTCCACTTGCACTGCCAGTAATGACCAGCACAGTGGCATGTCTGCTCATGCAGGTATTCCCACAAATGTAATATCAAGTGTGAGAAAATGGGGTTCTCTCACAGTACCACCTCCCCACCCTCCTTTTTGCCTGACTTTTGATGTAGCTTTGACTGTAGAGTACTTGGTCCTTGCTGTCCAGGTTCCCCGTACCAGTATTCTTTCCCTAAAACTGTTCCACAATTCGTGTAAAACCCTAATGGTACCTGGGTACCGGGACTGAAGAGGATCCCCTAGTGAACCCTCGCCTAGGCCAGACAAACTGCCACTGCAGCATGCTTGGCCTGGTGCAGACAAAAAGAGAGTCGACATGGCACACTGCCCGTGTGCTATGCCAACTAGCACTGCCTAAGGTATAGGTGTCACCCCTCTAGCAGGCCTTACGGTCCCGAGGCAGGTTACATTATACCACAGGTGAGGGCATATCTGCATGAGCAGATGTACCCCTACAATTCTTAGATATTGTAAGTGCCAGGGTAGCCATCAAGAGTACATGGGCTGGGAACTCAACAACTCGAGCTCCCCAGCACCATGATCGCTTTTTTGAACCCACAAGCTTTGGGTACCAATCTATTCCTCTCTATAAACTACCACTGATGCCAGTATGGGATTTATTGTACCATGTGCTCAGAGGGTGCCTAATGCTGTAATTGCACCCTTCACCCGGTCGTCCCTGTGCCGCTAGTGGTGTATGTTTGGTGCTGCTTTGTTGCCCCCACTGTGCTTGCTCTAACCCCGAAAGTTTGGTCCCTGTAACCTGATTTACCTACCTTCAAGCAGTGTGGCTTCGAGCACCCCCACTCTTCATTGGGCCGAACTCCGATTTTTGACCTCTGCACCCGCCTGCCCCTGTGCTGGTGGTGGTGCAATTTTGGTACTCACCTGACCCTTGAACCTTGCCCCTTACTGACCTTGGGTCTCGTAGATTGGAACTGTAAGTCAGATCCTTAACTGTATAACTGCATTATTGTTTTCCTCCATAGGATAACATTGAACTGTTCAGAAAGTGTCGACTTTTAAAAGTCTTAAGTATTTTTCTTGCAAAACGTACTTACCTCAGTGCGAAGATCTTGGTCTTGTAATAAAACTTGAACAAAGCATATTTTTATAAAATTGGTGTAGAACTCCTTTTTGAGTCGTGTGTCCCTTAATTTATGTCTTACTCCTCTGTTAGGCCTATGGCTGCTCGCCCACACTAACACTAATAGAGCACTTTGCGTTTTACATTGAGCGCTTTACACTTCTGGGGAATCTCTGGAGTTTATGCACAGCATAATCACCTATTGATATACCATATGCTGAGCTAGCTCCCTACACCAAGCACCCTTCATTAGGGCTGTAAGGCCTGCAGTGGTGGTGACTTACATGTACTACATGCGGTGTTAAGGGGTCTGACACACAGGAATGTGTCTGGTCGTGTTTTCAGTTTTGTCTGCACCAAAACACGTAGCTTGTGATAGCAGCCCTGCGTGAGTTTAGCGAGGGGTCCTTTAAAGTTGCACAATTTGTGCTGCAGCCATTAGGCACCCTGTTTAATACCCCAGGACCTAGGTACAGGGGTTACCCTTTACTAGGGACTTGAAGAGGGTGCTAAAGGTTTTGCTAATTGGGGAAACAATGGTTCAGTTTTGGGAAGGAACACTAGTACTGAGGACCTGGTTAGCAGAAACCCAGTTCTCTTCAGTCAAAGTTCCATCAAATACCAGGAAAAAAAGGGAGGGGGGGCTACTGCAACAAGAACAAGCTACATTTGTGATCCTGGTTAGACCATCCCTTCAATAGACTGGAAATTTTTTAATTAAATAGTTTTATTATCTTTAAATGAATTTCACATTGAAATCGCTGATTGAGTTCTCAATGTACGATATAGGTTTAGGTTTATAGATCGTTTTAAGAGGTACCATACATAACGAACATCATGAGTATACATGAATTGTTTTCCAAGTGCAGTTATTACAGCTCATTCAAATTTGTTTCAGCAAATACATTTTTCGCATCTTAGTCAGTTTCTCAAGGCTTAAATTTGATGCCAAGTTATCACTTGGAACAATAATAATGGTATATTGAATGGGTTTGATCCCAATATTAGACATAATAGAACTGGTCCATTTTAAATGTTCAGTCTATTGAAGGAATTTGCTGAACAAGATCACAAATTCACGTACCTCAGTCGTTCATAATAGTATTTGAAAAGTAAAGTCAGAGACGTAACTGACATTTTAGAGTGCACCATGCGCTGTTGTTGAGATGGAATGTCCCTTGCATGGTGACAGACGTGCATGCCTGCCCTGAATGGCCCAGCTGCAACAATATCTGGTTTCTTGGTTCTGCTTTTTGGTCATAGGAGAACACAGATCATGCATGTGTGCAATGATCTAGGCCTGTGTCACGGATTGCGGCCATGCATAGACTGGGAGTGGTTCCCAAAGCACTGCCTTTATAAGTACTATTCTTACCAAAGAGTTAAATAAGTGCACGACTGTGGCAGCACAACCTGTTAGTAATGATGATCAGTAATGTGAACAGGTCTTTTTACCAGTCATTGGAATGGGGCCTACTAACTCACTCATGTAAAGTTCTGCTGCTGTGTGTTTAGCTTACCCTTGGCCTGCATGTAGCGCTGTGCTGCCTGCGTGCATGTGTGTGCTGAGATATGTGCTACTCAGTGGTATACTACATGGAGGCTGATGGGTTTTATATTGGAAGTCCTGGGTCTTGAGGAAAGCATGTAGAGGAGCTCCCAGACAGATTTGTGGATTGCCACATTCCTTAAAGCTGGGTGGGACGCAAACGAGGAGGAATGGAGAGCCAGGCGCTCCTGTGCACTTCAAAAAGCCTTTTTGATTCTGAAAAGGTCACTGATCAGTGGAACCTCTGCACATCTCGTGAACAAGATGGGCTATTAAAAGAATCGCAAAGGGTACGGATGGAAGCCTTTTTAACCTTTTGTTAGGCATATATCAATGAGGCTAACATTCAGATACGATTCACAAATACCTCCCATGGCCTGTGTTGTAGTCTCTTCCTGGGCAAAGGGCAGGACACAGGAGTGGGCACGCTCGAAACAAACACTCCAAAACATGAAACACTTAATCACATTTGTGTCTGGATATGGTTTATAAGAAGGGGAGCTGGTAACTCACAAATAATAAAGCAAGCTATCCTGGGCTGTACTTCAACGTGGAGAAGCTCAGCCAGAATTCTTCCTAGTGTGTCCAGGACTTGGGATTAAGGACTGACAGTCTCTCAGCTGGGTAGGGGACATCCCATCCTCCATTTGCCCTGGAGCACCAACCAGCGCATTTCTGCCAAGACTAGAGTACCCTGTGGGGATGAGGACAACGCCGGGAAGGAGTAAGGTCTAGTGAGTCCTGGCAAGTGGAGCCCCACATCAGAAGCAGCTGTTGCACTGATTGCGCAGTTGCTTGTTTGCAAACTTAAGTCTGTGGCTCTGTGTTCCAGAGGAGTCCACCCTGAAGGAAGCTGATTTTGCACTGATCGTGCCATTGCCAATGTGCTGACTTAAACCAGCGACCCCTGTATGCCAGAGGGGGCCGCCGTGAATAGCTAAGGCTGCCGCCCTAGCGCACTGTTTTCCAAGAAGGGCTGTCAATGGGTGAATTATGTGACCGCGAGAAGGGGACAAGGGGGGCGCTTTGAAGAAAGTTACTGTTGGACTGATCTGGCCTTTGCTTATGTGGAGACTAAAGTTGGCAACCCTGTGTGCCTCATGGGGTCACCGTTAAGAGAAAGACCATTGTCCTGGTGCACCATATGCCAAAAAGGAGTGCTCTTGCTGGATGAATTGTGTGAACACGAGGATGCAGCGGGTTAAGACCTGTGATCATACCCCTAACCGATGCATTAGTAGCAGTAGTTCCTCTAATCCGAACTTACCGCATCCGAAGGAGCACGGCGGATGACTGACTGCCTAACCTGTAGCTCCTGGGGTCTTCTGTATTGCAACACCAGCGGGAGCGGATAAGCCTGATTGCCAGGCCGGAGAGCCTAAGGGGAACTTCTGCCTCTTGGTTCTGTAGCACTGGCTTATAAAGAGTCATAGTGGAACGTATAAGATTAGGAGTGGGGCCTAACCTATTACCCATTGTAAATGGGTAATAACTACTTCAATAGACAGCAAAGTGAGACTCCAGGCTCTGCTCAGACGTTAGAATTTCGGCCTTAGGAACCCTGTATATATTGCTTGCGTTTGACTCATTTCACTGTTTGTATATAAACACTACCTTTTCATAAAAGCTAGTAACTGGCCAAGCATTAATTTATCGGGGTTGCCATGTGTATTTTGAGTCGTAAGCCTGTTCATTTTGCACCTACCTCCCCCCATTATCTGACACCTCCACTCTGCCTAAGAACACTTGGACTGCTAAACCCATGTTGCCACTGAGAATCAAGTGCGGAAAGATACTTGGCCAAGTTGTTCAGGCCACATAGTAGGTCGGGCCCCACGACATCTGGAGTAAAAGGCCACAAACACCATGGTTTGGTCCAGTAGCTCCTGGTTGCCATGTGGCACTCTAAAATGAATTCTGACATTACAATTTTCAGTATCACCTCATATTAGATCCTTTGTTGTAACACTTCTGTTTGACCCCTGCTCCTATCAGATTTGCCATAATCGCTGGCTATGTGAAAAGTGCCCATCTTATCATTTGTCTTCGATTCAACTTAAGGTAAGCTTTACGCAGTTTAACCATCAACAAAGACCCCTAAAACTGGCTTTTTCCATTGCATGAAGCTGCAATTTTCAGTCAGCCACAGTGTAGTGACAACACTCTGGCCATGCTACCTTCATCAGTCTCACGGAAATAACTGGCCTTTAACCTTTTGCTATTTTTAGGTCCTGCTTGTTCGAAGTTATGATTATCTGATAAAGCCTTGTAGCCGCTGTTTCCTTACCTTTTAATTATCCCCAGGTGCCAGACTGGATCCGGAACCTTTTCTACAGCAGTACCTCTGTGGTTTGGTAGAGGGTGTCGAACGACTCTATAGCGACATCTTCCACCGGATGTGATGTTGACAGTCCAAATAAGCCCTCCCCTGGCGCGCTGACGTCAGTTTCTCCCTTTCCACAAATCCAATGCAGATTCGGAGAGTGGTTCCACTGGCTGTTTTTGGCCTATCTCTACATTTTCTGTCGAAGCAACAGTGTGTGCTTTTTAGGTTCAGCATGGGCTGCGCATGCGCTGCTCTGCAAGGCATACTGTTTTCGGGTATGGACTTGAAGACTGTCCATCTTTTCATTTAGCTCCTGTTACTATCCTTTCTAAATGTTTGCTTCTGATTCGTTAATAGGCTTCTTAGACCCTCCTTAGTAATGCCTTGTCTGCATTTGCAACCTCCCACATCAATGCCGGATGGCGTCGGGGCAGCGTTGGTGGAGCAGTTCACCTTTGGGGACTTCCTCCTTCGGAGAGTCCCCCCAAGAAACAGTCCATGTTATCCTATGGAGGAAAATAGTGTTATTGGTAGTGGGAGTTGAGGTTCTGGGGGTAGTCTCGGGGGTCCCCCTGGGTCAAGGATGCACTCTAGTTACACCCTCAGCGGCACTAGGGCGGCCGGGTCCAGAGTGCTGAGGCCCAATGTTATCCAATAGCTCAGTGTTTCCCAAACTGTGGTCCGGGGTCCCTGACACTTTCCCAGGGGGTCCGCAGGCAGCAGTTTAAAAAGCACTGCACTAGTATAATTAGCAGTTTTCCAGCAACAATAAAAGTGTCAAGATAACACCAGTGATTAATGTACCTGCTGGGGAGAGATGAGTTTTGTCCTGTGGCAGCTTTGAGTTATCTAATGTAGCACAGAGGGTTAATATGCCTATTGCAAAGAATGTTTACCATGCATTTTAAATACAGTATTTTATGTGCATAGGTGAGTGGGTTACTGCTTTTGTCACAAAGATTTTGTTACTGTGCAGTACATAAGTGACAACCATAATCTAGCACAGTGACCTATAAACTGTCATCAAAGAGCTGCTTGCAAACTGCATGGTACAAGTTAGTAATTTATGTTTTTTCCCTGTCTTTCATTATCCCGATGCTGCTAAAAAGGTTTACCAGGGTGGAAATACATTTTTATTGTTAAAGTCAATGCTAACCACTGTCTTATGTTCTGAATCCCAAGTTTTTTGTGCTTCTCCATACCAAACACTCTTTAAAAATGCTTACCAGTATAAATGACATGTGAATCCTCACCTTGTAGTCCCCTTTGCCTTATGTAACATTTTCTATACACTGAGTTACACTTATGATTAATTGTCTATATGTGTGTGATGTAAAGTGATAAACGTGTTGTAGACTGCACCATTGTTTCCTAAATTTCTTTGGGGGTAGAGCCTCCCAAAGCCCCCTTTGTAGTGGTCAGGCACACCAATGCACTTGGTGTGCACTGTATGGGGACTGAAAACATTTGCCAGGGCTGCTTTGGGTTTCCAGTCTGGCCCTGGCAGGAGTAGGAGCCTCGTACTGCGAAATAAAACCAACCATTTAAAAGTTAGTCACAGAGATGCAGCACCAACGTTTCCATTAAAATTTTAGTTTTTGCAAATTCTTTAAATATAAAATACTAAGGGGGATATTTACAAAAGAAGTGGTGGAGTGTGTCGTTAGCCTCTGTGGCTTAACGACACGTGCCGCCACTTCAGAAACGCTGCGCTGCACCATATTTACAAGAATATAGTGCAACCCTACATTTCGCCCTGTGCTGGTGCTATACTTAGCAGTGTAGCGCCAATACAGCACCCTTGCAACACAGTACAAGGGTGTCTGCGTGAAGGGGAAGATTGTTTATGTAAAGGAAGGTCCCCCCTTCCTGCATGTAAACAATCTTGAAAAGGGGTTTTTCTCACTTGTATGTGTGCTGCTTAATACAGCATACATGGAAGTTACAAAATGCCATTTTTTTTAATGATTGTTTATGTACAGGAAGGGTCACCTTCCTGAACATAAATAATGCAAGGCGTTTTGCTTTTTCCATGTGTGCTGCACAAGGCAGCACACATGGAAAAAGCAAACATGAGGAGAAATAAAGCATTCCTCCTCGTTTCGCCAAGTTAAGATCTGGTTTTCCCTGGTGTTCATTGTGTCGCTGCCTTCTATTTACGCTGCCCCTGTGAATAGGGGGCAGCATCAAAATCAATGGGTTTTGCGGTGGAACGCCCACTGCAAAACCCACAACCCACCCCTTTCACGCTAAGCATTGCGCGAAAGGGGGCCTTATTTACAAGGCAGCGTTAAGCCATGTTAAGTGGCTTACCGCTGCCTTGTAAATAAGGCGAAGCCCCTATCGACACGCGAACGTTGCAAAAAGTGATGTTTCCATGGTGGTACGGGTCTGTAAATATGCTCCTAAAATCCTTAGTAATTCGAGTATTTGTTTTGTTGCTTTTTTTTTATTACTGTTTCAACGTTTGAAATTTAAATCATGCAAATTGCTTGGGGGTCCCCGACTTCCATTGGTGACTCAGTGGGGTCCTCAGGAGTCAAAAGTTTGGGAACCACTGCAATAGCTGATAGGGAGCCTCTGGTTGGTGGCTGCTGACAAGCAGGTCACTTGGTTGTGGGTACACCCTCTATTATGCCACCCTCCAGCGGGAGGAGGGCATGAGCCTGTCCCTGGTTGGTCGCGTCTTCTCCCCCCAATGATGGCGAGGACTGAGAGTTGTGCTTCACCTCGCCTCCCTCACCTGAGGGGTGGAGTTGGCAGAGGTAGGTACACCTCTCTTCCTCACTTGTTTTTCCTGCAGGTTCTCCCGCCCAAAGTGGGGGTCAGAACCAGTAGAGTCCAGTTGCTGAAAGCGGCAAGTGGCCCTGGGAAGCTCACAAAGGCGCCAAGCCTTTGAAGCTTCCCCTTCGTTAACCCTGCCCATCGTGGGGGAGGAGGCTTGGCACCTCGTCCCAGGATGTACATTGTTTCATGCCCCAGAGCAGCAGGCTCTCGACCCACGGGTCCAGAAACATGTCTGGTGGTGGCAGCTGAAAGCAGCCACTCAGCCTAGACACTAGTGGTAGGTTAGTTTTCAGGGGGCATCTCTAAGATGCCCTCTGTGTGCACTTTTCATTAAATCTCACACTGGCATCAGTGTGGGTTTAATGTGCTGAGAAGTTTGATACAAAACTTCTCAGTTTTCAGTGTAGCCATTATGGTGCTGTGGGGTTAGTAATGACAAACTCCCAGCACCATATACTCTTAATGGCAGCACTGCACTTACAATGTCTAAGAATGGCCTTAGGCACTGTAGGGGTACAGGGCTCATGCACCTGTACCCTCACTACTGGTATAGTGCACCCAGCTAGAGGGGTAACTGATCTATGCCAGGGCAGTGGGTTGTAGGCATGGCACACAGATGTGTGCCATGGCGACTCTTCACTTTGTTGTGCACCAAAACACATAGCCTGCAAAGGCAGTGTGAGTGTAAGGGTGCAGGACCTCTAAGGGTGGCACAATAAGTGCTGCAGCCTTTAGAGGTCTTCTCTGGTCACAGTGCCCTGGGTACCTGTGGTACTATTTACCAGGGGCTGACCTGTGGCCAAAGATGCCAATTGGGTTTAGGCTTCAATGCAGTTTTAGGGAAAGAACATAGGCCCTGGGTACCTGATTTGCTGGAGCCCAGGGCACACTCAAAGTAAATCAGCAATAAAGAAAGAGGGCCCTTTCTCACAACCTTCCCTTCCTTGCACTTGTTTTCCCCCTCCTCGCTTCACTACTGAGGTTAGCTCAGCTTTTGCTGAACGCCTGAGGAGTATAGTAGTGAATCTGGAGCTGCAGCTCCCTACGGTGTAGGTGGCCATTGGCCTCTTAATTGGGGTGCTTCATTAGTGCCAAACGGGTGTGGAGCCTGTTCTCCCCTTCAGTGAAGCTCTATTTGATATTTTGTTAGGCTCTTGGGCTAACCCGTTTCGGAGGGCCCAGTGGTCTGGTCTGTATCTAATACACCATCCTGTCCCTGGAGACCTGGCCTGCCTTCTCCAGCAACCTACTCCGCACAGCTTTGTGGTTCAGGTTGCTACAGCCTCCCATGACATCCACGCTCTTTCCAACATCCCTCAAGACAGGGAGCCTACCGGTCTCAGTACTTTTAATCCGCATATTTTTGCTGCCAACAGTTTCGCTTTGCAGTGACTTAATACCACTTGTGGTGATTTTCTCATGTGTTGTGAGATTCGGTGTCGCGCCTTCTCCCCTTGATCCCAGATGAGACCCGGTATGATCTTCCTCAGTTACTCCATGATGGCCAACAAGTAGCTAAATTGCCGATTCGATGTGACATGCATACGACAGATTCTGTTGGGCGAGTCATGGCTTTTTTAGTGGCACTTCGCCAGCATGTGTGGCTACGCACCTCTGGTATTTTAGAGGCTGTTCAATCCACCTTGGTGAACATACTTTCAATGGTCAACACCTGTTTGTCGCTCATGCAGATTCCGTGTTATACCATTTTCGGGACAGTTTGGGTGAAGCAGAATCCTAATCCCTGTTTTGCTATATCGTCTGTTGCTCTTCCTCCCATACTGAGCTTCTACGGGGTATGGTCTCCTTGATATTTTTTACATGCGAGTTGTTCTAGGACAGTGCCATGGGCTTTTTTCCTGCAAACTTCATCTACGAGTGGCACTCAGTGAGGTGCTCCTGCCTCCTTAAGGTCTTTGTTTTATACTTCCTAAACTGTCCATAACCGGTTATGGTCCCCGTTGTTTGGGACACATATTGTTTTATGGCCCTGTTGGGCTTCAACACCTGTTGATACAAGGTGTTGTTCTGCTTTTCTACCCAGGTATCTATCTATACCTTTATGTTCGAGGCATATGAGCTGCAGATTACACACTTGTGCATAGATCGCCATCTGGTGTTGGGCCCGGATGTTTGCAGTTCTTTTTCCTCTTGGAAAGTCTTTGGAAGTCACGAGGTCGGTGACTCCTCCTTTGGATCGTATTGCGCATGGGCTTCGGCTCCATCCTCAGATTGTTTTTTTTTCTGCCATCGGGCTCAGATGTGATCTTCGTGCTCCGGTTCCGAACAGGTTTCCAGTTCAATCGACGCGCAATCCTCACCCCAAGTATTGTTTTGATCGCGATCCCCACACTCGACGCGGCTGTCATCGATCAAGAACCTTCGATTCCAGTCATCGACGCCAGCCTTCGGGCCTACCCAAGCTCCGGTCCTGGCTAATGGAAAGGACTCCCTTCAAGAAGTGCCCTCGATGTGGGTCCAAATTCCCCCACACTGATCTCCACGAAGTATGTAATCTCTGCATCTCCCCTGAACACGAGGCTCGAGACTGTCCGGCGTGCAAGTCCTTCCAGTCCAAGAAAACTATTCGAGACCGAAGGGCAAGAAGAACCATGGCACACTGGTCGACAGCGATTTCAGATGACCTCTTCGGAGAGGGCATCAACGCTCCAGAAGAACGCCACACCGACTAGGGCCTCATCAGCGCCTCCGAAGCAGACGATTCAGATGTGGAGGACATCACTCCGGCACAGAGGGTCGTTAGTACCAATTAGAGGCCCTAGAAAAGATGAAAAAAGACACAGCCAAATCTATGGGAGCCTTACAATCACACCCTCCCAGGCGTTCTTTCCCCATTCCTCCTTTCGGAGCACATCCAGAGGATACTCCTCTGATACCGCTTCCACTTCATATAAAGCTCCTACCCAATCCACCTTCACAAGGGGTTACCAAAGAGGCGGCTACAGGGGCAACAATAATAAAGGCAGAGGCAAGACAAACACCGCCCGCTCTGCCTCCACACCTACCCAATGACTTCCCTCCACTCCCCCCAGACCATCCTACTCCGGTCGGGGGCAGACTCCAAAATTTCCTTCATGTCTGGGCTACCATCACCTCAGACAAATGGGTAACACAAATAATTCGGTCAGGCTACTGCCTAGAACTAATATCTACCCCCCCAAACATTCAACCCAGACAACGCCCAATGTCACAGGAACATCTAACATTACTAAAGCAGGAGGTAATCTCCCTCCTATAAAAAGGGGCGATAGAACACGTTCCTACCAACCAAAGAAATCTGGGGGTTTACTCCCTATATTTTCTCATACCAAAAAGGGACGAGACTCTACGGCCCATCCTAGACCTCCGGCCCCTAAACACATACGTACTCAGACCATTTTCACATGGTAACACTTCAGCAGGTACTTCCCCTGCTCTCCCAAAACGACTTCCTGACCACTTTAGACCTAGGACGCTTATTTCCACATTCATGTACACAACGCTCACAGGAAGTTCCTCAGATTTGTAGTGAACTACCAATTCAAAGTACTCCCATTCGGAGTCACAACAGCACCACGAGTATTCACCAAGTGCCTAGCAGTCGTGGCAGCACACCTCAGGAGACAACACATCCATGTCTCCGCATGCCTAGACGACTGGCTAGCTAATAAAAGCCAGTTCATACAACCAGTGTGTACAACATACGCATGCCACTATCCAGCTACTTCACCAACTGGGCTTCACGGTAAACCACGCAAAGTCCCATCTGCAACCGTCCCACGTAAAACAATACCTCGGTGCCACCATAGACACCTAAAAAGCGCTAGCCTACCTCAGTCCGGCCAGGATCACAAGCATCCAGGCTCTACACGCAAAATTCATGGCACAACACTCCCTTCCAGCTCGAGTGTTTATGCAACTAATCGGGATGATTGGCTCTTGCATATTCATAGTACCTCACGCAAGAGTCCAGATGCGTCCTCTCCAAGAGTGCTTAGCGCGCCAATGGAACCAGGCCCAGGGTCAATTAACGGATCTGGTGTTGGTAGACGGTCGTACCCATCGCTCTCTGCAGTGGTGGACCACCAAAAACCTTTCCAGAGGGCGACCATTCCTGGACCCGGTTCCTCAGATAGTACTGACAACGGACGCATCGCTCTCCGGCTGGGGAGCTCACCTATTACATCACACCATGCAGGGCAGATGGACACCTCAACAAAAGTTACTCCACATCAACCATCTGGAGTTACTAGCCATATTTCTAGCCCTAAAACCTTTTCAAACACAGATTTCAGGCAACGCAGTCCTAGTCCGCACCGACAACATAACAGCCATGTACTATATACAAAAACAAGGCGGCACACACTCTCCACAGCTCTCACCTAGCACAGAGCATATGGAGATGGGCCATACCCCACAAAATCTTTCTCCTGGCCCAACATGTCCCAGAAGTCCAAAACACTATGGCCGATTTACTCAGCAGACACACAACAGATCCACGAGTGGGAACTACATCCACAAGTTCTTCACCCGTACTTTCAAATGTGGGGGCATCCACAGATAGACCTCTTTGCCACCCACAAAAACACCAAATGCCCAAGCTTCGCCGCCAGATATCCACACCCATTGTCCAAAGGCAATGCGATATGGATGAACTGGTCAGGCAGATTTGCGTACGCTTTTCCGCCTCTCCCACTCATTCCATTAGTGGTGCGCAAACTACAACACTCCCTCACTCTCATCCTAGTAGCTCTAACTTGGGCCAGACAACCGTGGTACACCACACTGCTGGAACTATCTGTAGTACCACACCAAAAGTTGCACCTCTCTCCACACCTCTTAACCCAGAACCATGGAGAGATCAGGCACCCGGACCCAGCTTAGCTCAACCTAGCGATCTGGCTCCTGATATCCTAGAATTCGGTTACCTCAATCTTCCCCCTGACTGTATGAACGTCATCAAAGAAGCTAGGCTACCCACCACTAGAGCGTGCTACGCTGCCAAGTGGAAACGTTTTGTTGTCTATTGTCACAACAATACCATCAATCCCCTAGATGTGTCCATTCAACACATCATAGGCTATTTACTACACCTACAAAGATGCAATCTAGCCTATACGTTTATTAGACTGCACCTCACAGCCATAGCAGCTTGTCTGCAAAACAGGCAACATCTATCACTTTTTAGAGTACCTGCCATTGAAGCCTTCATGGAAGGCCTTAAAAGAATAATTCCCCCCCAGATTGCCACCCTCACCTGTGTGGAACCTAAACCTCGTTCTCACCAGACTAATGGGGCCTCCCTTCGAACGTCTGCACAAATGTGAACTTCAATTCCTAACATGGAAAACCGCTTTTCTTGTAGCCATCACTTCCCTCAGAAGGGTTAGTGAGATACAAGCACTTACCATTCAAGAACCTTTTCTCCCAATGCACCATAACAAGGTTGTTCTCCGTACCAACCCAAAATTCCTCCCTAAAGTCATTTCTCCCTTTCACCTAAACCAATCAGTAGAACTACCAGTATTCTTCTCGCAACCACAGACCGTTGCAGAGAGCTCTTCACACACTAGATGTCAAAAGAGCCTTACTCTACTACATACAGAGAACACAACCTTTCCGTAAGACCAAACAGCTGTTTGTCTCTTTCTCTCCACCACACAAGGGCAACCCCATCTTCAAGTTGGGAATAGCTAGGTGGATTGTCAAATGCATTCAGATTTGCTACCACAAAGCAAAACAAACGCTATCCGTTCCCCCTAAAGCCCACTCTACACGTAAAATAGGGGCTTCAATGGCATTTTTAGGGAACATCCCATTAGATTATATCTGCAGAGCAGCTACATGGTCAACACCGCACACTTTCACTAAACACTATTGTGTAGATGTGCAAACTAAGCAACAGGCTAGTGTGGGCCAGGCTGTACTCAAAACATTATTTCAAACCACTGCAACAGATACGGGTGGTCGCCGCTAAGGGTGGGTACTGCTATATAATCTATGCACAAGTGTGTAATCTGCAGCTCATATGCCTCGAACGGAATATGCTACTTACCAGTATGCATCTGTTCTTGGCATGTAGAGCTGCAGATCTACACACGCCTACCCGCCTCCACGGCTACCTTTATCTGTTCCAGTTTATCTTATTTAGATACAACACACATGGGCATCTTTCCTATTATTACTACGCTCCATCTTTTCCTGTTGGCGAAAAACAATCTGAGGATGGAGCCGAAGCCCATGCGCAATACGATCCAAAGGAGGAGTCACCGACCTCGTGACTTCCAAAGACTTCAAGAGGAAAAACAACTGCAAACATCCGGGCCCAACACCAGATGGCGATCTATGCACAAGTGTGTAGATCTGCAGCTCTACATGCCAAGAACAGATGCATACTGGTAAGTAGCATATTCCATATATTTTATACATCCTTTTATATAGTTATCTCTATAAACAGTCATGTTATGCTGCCTTTCCATAGAGAGAGATCATTATTGCTTATGATGCTGTGCTTTTCCTTGTATCCTAGAGGGACCTTCACTTGTTCGTTGCTTTGCGGTTGTTAACCCTTCCTCCTCTTTGGGTTCTAAGTTAAATAGTCACAGAGGGCTCACTTCTCTCTTGTTTCCTTTGAACACGAGTGGTCTATGTCTGTAATAGTTATGGTTACCACTGCTTTTCTTAAAGCATTGATTGGTGATCTCTACATTGCTTAGTTCCATGGCAAGGAACTTTGGCTCAGTGGTATTGGCTATATTAGCTATTGTTCTTTGCCTTCAACCCCGTCCACAAATAGTCTAGCTACCATTGGAGAAGCTGTGTAGTATTATATGAAGTGTTCTTAACAACACCATTTTATTCTTCTGGCAAGGGTCGCGCCATGTTTTTCTATAGTTACGACCTTTAGTTCCATACGGGCTTTCCACAATATTTCTGGGGCATCTTCTGTCCTCCCCTACCTACAAGCTGGTCACATGGACACACCCACACCTCACTACACCAGTCAAGGATCTTTTACTGGGTTTCTAATTCAAAGGTAAGTGATCTGCCGCTAGATGTCTATCAGATAAATACGTTATTTACCTGAGGTAATGCTTCATATGGTAGAGACAGGATCCAGTTGTAGATTACTTACTGACCCACCCATCCTCCCCACTCTGCGAACTAGTTTATCCTTTTGTTTATCAGATCCTTTTCTAAGCACTCTTGTACTTTTCATTATGATTAAAAAAAAAAAACATTTTACAAAATTAGTTTTTGGGTACACTGATTACATAAGCAGCTCCGCGTTTTTCAGAGCAGATTAGTCGCAGAAGAAACTGACTGTAAAACTGAGGCTCCACTGAATTTTCCTAATTAATCATGTTATAGGAAAAATAGCTCAGCTGTCTGCGCCTCCTGCCTTTAAACACACACCTCACAGGGTAAGTGGTTCTCGTCAAAACAAACATGGCTACCATGTACTATATGATATTATATTGATAGGAATTAATCATTTTGGAAAACTCAACTTTGTTGCATTCTCAAAGCCACATAAGGGAAGAACGATTTCTAAATTGGGTATTTCATGCTGGATTGTAAAATGTATACCAACCTTTTATGCCAAAGATAAAAGACCGCTCACAATCCCTCCCAAAGCTCACTTTAATTGTAAAAAGGGAGCGTCCTTGACGTTTGGAAATATACCGTGGCTGACATATGTAAGGCAGCTACATGGACTACGCCAATCACATTTACCAAACATTACTGTGTGGATGTTAATGGCGCGGCAACAATCCAATGTTGCTTAAGCGATTTTACGCACATTATTTCAAGTAAATGCAACCCACACAGGTTAGCTACCACTTATGGAGGAAAACTGCTTTACACTCTATGTTAAGCACGTGATCTACAGTTATACATGCCCTCAAACTGAACATGTTAATTACCCAGTAAGCATCTGCATGTGGCATGTTTTACTGTAGATTTACATGCGCCTACCCTCCTCCCTGAACACCTTTGTTGGTTTGCACTTATCTACATTTAACATTAAAACATCACATTACTTTGGCATGGTCATCTCACTAGGATACATCATCCTTTACACTCCATCCTCACCCGCCAAGCGGAAAACAATCTTAACAATGGAGTCGGGGACCATGCGCATTGCAAGCAAGAGGAGTTACTACACCTCGTGACTCGAAAGACTACTTCACAGAAAAAACAATTGCACACTTCCAAGCCCAACACAAGATGACGGACTTATGCTAAGCAAGTTAATCTACAGGACTGCATGCCACAAACAGATGCTTACTGGGTTAGTTAAAGTTATCTATCTTGGCAAAAAATGGCTCCATTTTTTTGTAAAGTGTCCTCTTGTAGGAAAAAAAGGCTCAGACAGGCCACCTTCTGTTTGCATTATTTGCCTTCCAGAAACCCACCACCCCGAGACATGTAGCCTCTGTCAGAAGCTTTCCAGGCGAACTCTAAAGGACAGAGATCAGGCTCCATGGTCTGCAATAGAGAAAACCGAGAATAGAGCAATAGAGAATGCCTCTTCAAGAGGCGTTAAGGAAGCTCAGCCTTTTCCCAAAGCACCCTCTTCTCACTCCGAGGGCTCTTGCACAAGAGGACCCAGAGAGAACACCAAACAAAGAGAAGACGCTCCTGGTTGATGTTGAGGACAGTACAACTAATGTTGTTCTTGCTGTCGACGGGTACATCGTCAAACCTGCTGTCAAAACGTCCTCTGTGTTCTCTATCAACGTCACATCACCTCCAACGCGTATGTCAAGGTTGCCACCGGTATTCCATAGCCGATAGATGTCGGAGTATGTATCAATGTCGAAACCTTTGACGTTGAGGGAACCACAGTCACCACCTCATTTTAGACCTCATTCTACATCAAGAGCCAGATTTCAGTCAACCTGTATTTATCTCCATGTTTGCTTCAGAGTTTAGATCATAGACTTGTGCCGAACACATATAACTGTGAATATTTTCTGACTTCCTTTCCTCCGAAGGTAACTCCTGAGATTCAGATTCCAAGTACTCCATCTCCCAGGAGATCTCATCACCTTAAATTTCACCAGGAATACTGTCTCCGCCCCCAACAACTCCCAACAGGGCCTCAAAGAGTTGCTCTCATAGATGTCCGAAAAGATTCTGCGATTGAGGGACTTACTTTAACAAGGTGTTTATAAGAGGAGCATCAAAGTTGAATACAGATACCAATTCCTACTAAATCCTCTTCTGTAATATTTGAGACTTTACATCAAAAACACATCACAGCCTTTCCTTCTGGTTCCCGTCATGTTAGAACCTGCAATGCAGTTGTTTCTGACACCTGCATCAGTGAAGTCTGCTCCATCTCAATGTCTCAAAAAATATAAGCTACAGGACCAAGACACACTTCCCTTAGAACAGATCCTCCTCCGGATTCTGTCATTGTAGCGGCCGCAAAGAAGTTGCACACTGTTGCTCCTTCACCTTTCATAACACTGAATAAAGAAAGTAGGCAAATAGATGCACTTGGCAGAAAAAAATTTGGGACATGAGCATCAACTATGAAGGTTGCCAATGCTTCCGCTTTGTTGGGAAGATATGACAGATCTTTATGGGACTTGTTGCATACATTCACTGAAACTCCCCAAAGAAGACCGATAAGAATTTCAAGAAATCTTGAATAAAGGTGACCTAGTGGCAAATCAGGTCATAAGTGCAGCAGCGGACCCGTTTGATCCGGCTGCTCGTGGATATTATCATAGTGTTATGGGATCTCTGCACGTAGATCAGTTTGACTCAGGCTCACTGATCTCAAACCACAAGCGCAACATTGTATTCTGAATTTGTTGTTTTTAGGGTTCACACTCTGTGTCTTGTGCAGATGAGATGTCCCAAATGAGAACTGAAATGGACACCTTAGAGGATGTTAGCCTAGAAAAGCGGAGAGAATATCATAGGAGGTACAGATCCTGCGATAGAAGCTATTGTCCTCGGAGGGTTCAAACCCCTTATTTGTCTCTCCACTAACAGCAGCCGAAGCAGCCCTATAACCCTCAAACCATCAAGAGGTAGGGGAACAGAGCAGCAATTCACATCCACTGGCAACACTCCTTTAATTCCTCCTCCAGTTACCCACTCCATTGGGAGGAAATTTTTACCAAGGATTTGGAAGAGTGATACTTAAAAACAAGCACATGGGTCTTGAATATGGTTCATAATGGTTATTCTCCACTTCAGGTCCCCTCCTCCTTCTGTTCCACCACCAAAACATTGCTTTTTTCAGAAGGACCTACTCCAAAGAGAAATCAATTGTTTATTGCAAAAGAATGTGGTGGAAGAGGTTCCTTATCAGAAAGGATTGGGAATTTATTCTGGATTTATTTTGGTGCCGAAGAAAGAGCTAAACAAAGAATTAAAACCCTTACTCAATCTTTGAGCACTAAACAAATACATAAAAGAGAAGTTCAAAATGTTGGCGTTACACCAGATCTCTCCTCAACTTCACCAAGGAGACCAAGATGCCTACTTTCATGTTCTAATAATAGCAAAACATCAACATTTGTGTTGTGCAGTTCATATAAATCTATATAGGATCTGCGCGTTTAGACAACATAAACTAAGGGATTGGTGTCCAGCCTGATTCCAGTCTCCCTCCCCCCAGGATTTGTTCTCTTTGAGACGAGACAGTCTGCCTAGCGGGCCTTCAGGGAACCGCAATAATAAAGTCACCGGAGGGGTTCTGGAAATTAAAACGTGCACAATAATTTGAGCAACAATTGAACAATACTCAGTAAACCTTCCCCGGGGGGGGCGTGGTGGAACGCGCGCCTCTGCGGGGAAAGTTTTACTATCATAGTTCTACACTAAAGTATGAGATAAGAAAAAACACTTAACTGGCTGTGAAGCAGCGAAGAAAGAGGGGGCACTAACCGTGTGAAGGGACTATGTGGTTTCATGGATACTATGGAAGGACTATGATGTTGTGGATCTCACTTTGGTTCATGGGAGTTGATGTTTTTTACTTCAAGTTTAGTCTTTCGGGCTGCTATGAAATGTATTGTGTAATAAAGCGTAGAAAGACTTAGCATAATCTGAGCCTCCAGTCCTGACCTAGAATTCTGCCATGGTGCTAAAACCGTGAATATATGCAGGAATATAGATACATAGCAATAATCAAGCGTACTGTAGCTAGCATGTATGTAAGAGTGAAGCCAAGTATCCCTCTAAGAAAGCGCCATCCCCATTACCTGATGGGAAAGAATGAAGGACCCAGTCTTGGTCTCGAGTTCGACACCCCACGAGGGATGTTGGACCACTGCGTGCTGGAGTTTCTGTATGCAGGGACTTCAGCATCTAATGACAGCATGGAAGCCCAGCGAAGATGTGGTGCTTATATACCCAAAAGGTACTCTTGGGGGTTCTACGTAGATGTGTAATGATACTATGGGCCTGTTCAAGGATGACGATAGCGGTGACTTTTGTACAAAGTTCTTATACAGAAGATGGTAATCCTGCTGTGAGATACTAAGAATCCTCATGCATAATAAATTCGGCTAGTTTTAGAAGAAAAGCACACATTTATTCAGCACATAGCTAGGCAAAAGATCAGCACCAGCGCCGTTCTGTAGAGCAAGGTAGAACAAATGTAGGTAAAAGGTCGTGCAACTACCTAGGCCTATATTGGGGCTCATAACACCCACTCCTCATCCAAAGGACGATAAGATAAACTAATGATAAAATATGCCTGTCTAAGAAGCATAAAAAGATTGTTAAAAAACATGGTACATGTAAAAACAATGTAAAAAGTTAAAAGAAGAAAAAACTCTACATCCTCTAAATAGTCAATATACTGTTTAGACTAACTGAGCACATCGAAAGCCATGGTGCTCTGTGAGAGCAAGGAGAGGAAAATAAAACAAAGTTATGTTTCCGGATTCCGTTTTGGAAAAAGGCTGAATTGTTCCCGTCACAGAGAGCCAAATGTTTGTGTCCTGTGTGGGAGACGCATCATCACTGTTGCTTGCCTTCGCAGACGACTGTCCCTGTAACACCTCTTGGAACAGGTCAATGGAGCAAAGGTGATCTTCTCCGTTCCCACGGCAGCCGCTGAGGAAGCACTTGACACCTGTGAGCCTGTTGCAGAGCTGGTGTCAATTCCGACAGGAACTGAAACATCCTGTGGTTGCTCGAAGAATGCCGACATCAACATGGGAATACACTGAGGACACTAATATGTGGGCCTTTAAGGGGTCTAGTAGTACGTCTAGGTCCGGTGGCACAACTGATGGAAGTGTTAGACATATGTCCAACACGCATTCGTATCCGCAGAATAGGCAGCGGAGCACATGCAAGACTCAGTCAATCCAGACTGATCTGAATGATCAGTACCAATGCTGACTTAGCTCCCGAAGCCTAGGTGTGCCTTAGATGGCGTACCATGCGTTCACGGCAATGTCGCACCAGGAGTGTTTTTTCCATTTCTTAGGAAGTTGGGATGTCCAGTGCGTAGCAGGAAAATTAAAACCAGGATACTCATTACAAGGAGTAGGACCAGTGGAAGCCCACCAAAAACTCTTCCTAATACGGAGTGTATGAATGATGGGTTAACTCCGAAGATAATCTGTAAGGTGCTCAATAGTCAAAAACCTATGCTCTCAAATAGGTGCTCAATCACTCTTGTATCAGACATGTTAAAGATACGATAAACCATTTCCCCAAAATGAAGCGGGAAGTTCAAACAGACTAGTGCCTGTATCTCAAATGAAGACCTTGCAACCCGGAGATCAAAATCCTCTCTGGCTGAGGTTAAGGCCACATTCTTCTGTAAAAGCATTGCTTTGTCAGCTCAGAGAATTAAATGGTGTAAGGGGAACATTCAATGAAGGCCACAGCGGCACCTCTCTGACTGTGTGGGTTGGTGGAAAACATACTTGCATGCAAAAAGTAACCCTGGAACTTATTGTGACCAGATATGCAGCATCCCACAACAATCTTAATCATTCAACATCAAATATCTCCCATTCAAGAGCAGTTTGAACACCAGATGAATTACTGCAGCTGGCAACCTTTTCAAATGACAAGATAGGTTTGCAACCAAAGCATTACATGCTCCGTGAAGCATAATATCCTGACAAAGAGACCCACTTAAAGAATGCTCAGTCTGAACCGCTGAGAAAATCTTCAGTGTCCCATTCCTGCATCTAAATTTGTACGGTAATTCCCAAGATTCATGTATGCACCCCTCTCCAAATGCTTCATACCTGCCTGACAGGTGATACTGTAGGCAGTACTGAAATTGGAATCTCTTGACTGGCAGTGTAATATGGCCATGGATTAACCATTCTGTGAAGGGTGACTCTGCCCACGGTAAAAGGTAATTGGTCCAATTTTTCAGTGTGCAGCATTGTATACTTTGCATCTCTTCGTGCCATTTTTGTCTGTCTTTCTGTTAAATTGTATGCAGAAAACAGATGTACTGTTGATATACCGCCAGGACATGTGACCAGAGCACAGCGATATCAGCGTCCAGCTCAATAACAGAATGGATTGCGATTGCCCATGTTGAAGAATAGACAAATCCTGTCCTATTATATCTATTGCAGAAGACACAATGTTGCACAGTGAATAAATCCTGGATGTCGGTGTGGGTATACCATTGACCACTGCCAAAGCCTCTTCTAGGTTAACCCTGTCAATCTCACACAATCTCTCTGCAGCCTCTTGTTGAGAAATATTCCATACTTTTTTGTATAGTGTATAAGACATGGCTTCTGGGGACCTTACAAAAAATCCCTTATATCCATGTCATCGAACTACCTTTAGGAGGTGTCGGACAATGTTCCCATTGATGGTAAGAGAAAATATTACGTGGAATGCTTGCTTGCTGCAGGAAAGGACCATAGTGTGGGTAACAATACATGGTATCAAAAATCAGATGCATCATGTATCATCATCCAACTCATTACTTGAGAACCCAGCAGATTGTTCTAAATCGGACAGCATAGTATTTAGTTTCCAGTCGCAATTGCCAGAGACAGTACTGGAGGTGATATTATCACTTAAGGAAATTTTAAACAAGTGTGGTATTTTCTCAAAAGTTCATTTGGACCGTATACATCATATGCAACCCTATCCCAAACTATTCCCTCCGGAATTAGAACTGCTGTAATGTTCACTAAGAACAGGTCTTTGTTCGCAGTGTGATGATACATGCAGTTTCAATATCGATGAAGTAGCCAGACACAGTTTAGTCTATCTTTGGTAGCTCAGCAGGTTTTGCAGAACTGGCAGACTACTTGTTTCAAGACATATTCACATAGATGTTGGCATTAGGCTGAATTGATATGTTTCATTTGTTTTTTGTTGCTGTTTAATTTCAACAAGCACAAGTTCCATTCCGTTACTGGTAACGCCTTCAGTTAGTAGCTAAGGATCTTCAAATGTTGTTATTCTTTCTAAACTTCCTGTATTGTAGCGACAGGAGATCGGCGACTAACCAGGAGCCCACGTGACCTGCTATTCAGTATCTGCCGCATAGTGTGGTTTGATCGTATCAATAGTGACAAATCTATTTTCTTTCTTGCCGGCAAGGGGCGGAAGAAGTACTGTTCTTGTTCCTTCAACAGCCAGGACAAGTTGAGGCGCTCTGTAAGATGGCCCACATTCTTTTTTTCTCCCAATCTTCGAGACCCAGGCAGGTCTTGCCGGAACAGCTTTCACTTCCCTAGTGGCAGTGCATTTTACTTGGACATTTTTTTGTGATGCCCAGAATTCATTGAGTTCCTGTAAAACAGCCAAATGATCATTGATGTCAATTGGTTTTTCATCCGCCACTGTGCTGCCACAATTGAGGTTGGGTACCCACATTCTAGTCCCAAACAGGACTTCATACGGAGTACAGCCCCCCAGGGAACTTTTTGGCATGTTAAATGCCCTCTGTACCCCATATAGGTGATTGACTCAACTGCCACCCAAGCCCAATACCCTTGCTGTTAAGGAATGCTTTGAGTCCCGGTTTTTCCTCTCCACAATATAATTTCCCTCGGGATGATACGGAGCGGAGTACAGCAAGACCACACCCAAGCTTCCCATAGCTTATTTGTAAGCCAGAGAACTAAAGGCAGGACCATGGTCAGAATGTAATGTGCCAATTGTGTATGTCCCTATAAAGACTCGCAAATCCTTTATAACAGTTTGAGCATCAGCCAAACACTGTGGCCAAACCTACAAGAATCTAGATCATGAATCCACCGCCACCAGGATGTACCTGTAAGCCCTGTCAGATTGTAAGGGACCGCACTGGACCAAATACAAATGCGAGAGGTCTGTCCAATATCATTAGTGGTGTTTGTGGCGGACAGATGTCGCAATTAAGGAGAGAACCTTTGGTCTGTTTGGTACGACCTGGGCATCAATAACGTTGTTTCAGTAGTGAAGCCGTTGCAGTAATACCTGTGTGCGCTGAACCCAGACCCTTGTGTGCAGCTAGAATTAAACCTAATCTGCGATCCATGTTTGGTATTGCTCTATCCCCCACTCATGGAATTTGAGTATACGGAATATTTTGTGCATCTAACTTGTAGTACTTAAATGGAAAACCTTTTGGCAAGGTTGAGCTGTTGTTGCGCCTGGTGTTCACAGCGATCATTATCTGTCCGTCTATCCTCGTGCTAGAACAAGTGATTGCAGCAATGGCAGAAGCTCTCACTGTCGCCTTGGCTGCTTTATCAGCCACTGAATTCCCTTCCACATGCACACCAACACACTGGTGACTTAATGTGTGAATTACATGAGTCCGTGGCAAGCCTCTTTTCAGCTCTGCCACTTGTTCCCAAAGCAACTTGTGCTTTATTGTGCAACCTTTGGAATCGCTAACCCCATTTTGGCCCCAATTGTAAAGATATTCATTGCATGACTGGACACAGTAAAACGAATCGCACACAATAAGTGTTGGGAATTCCTGATCTGTATTTTTAGAGCCAGTATCATTGCTTTTAGTTTTACCAGCCGTGCAATCTCCTAGAGATTGTCTCGGTGTATTTCTCGGAAGGAACTTGCCATCCTGCATACATCCTGTTGCAATCTCACATGCTGTTCTGTATTGCTGTTTACTTGTTACGGAAGGCTGGGCAGAACAGTCGGTGTAAATGATGTATTCATGCTGATCTAGAGGCATTATTTCATTTGAGAGAAGACATTTTTGTTCGTACTGCAGGAATGCTTGTGTTTTTAATGTAGATTCGAATTTGTAGTCTAGATCTGTTGCAGTGAGAATTATCCCATTGTATCTATCGCGGATGCTTTTGTAACTGGAGTCAAAACAATTATTTGTTTCCCCTAAGCTAGTGCTAGTTATCTCACTATAGCAATCTGTACTGCTGTCAGTATCTTTTCTGTGGATGCAAAACGCTTTTCAGCGTTTGTGTACAAATTAGATTTGTATGTAATTGGTACTTTCTCGCCTTCATTGAAGTTTAGGTAATTGTATCCTGATTGACCCGCTATTACAGGGATCACCAAGTTCGTAGTGTTTACACTTGTAAATGTTTAGAAACTATCGTGTCAGCTTGTAAGAAACTGAGAATTTCTATGTTCCGGTGTCCAATGTCGAACTGAAAAATCAGGTCTAGTTAAGTCTTACAGAAGTTTTACCTTTTTTGCGTAATCTAAAATGTATGTTCGGCCAAAATTCAGGAATCCTAAAATGGATTGTTACTTTTTTAGTCATTGGAGGTTGGAGCAGCACACATTAAAAAACAATTAGCTGCCAGGCTGTTTCCTTCACTTCATAGCTCATATCCTAAAACTAGGACATTGAGGTGAGCAATTTTTTGATTTTTTTAGAGTTAAATTTGTAGCCTTCAGCGGCGAACCCCAGAATTGTTGTTCACCCTGTGCAAGTGATCCAACAATTCATCATATGTCAGCTAAAGGTCATCTACATAGGACAATACCTCATCTTAATTTTGAAGCAACTCTGATACTCTTGCTGAGAACAAGGGGCTATTCTTATACCCTCGGGGCAGTCTACAGAATTGGCTCGGAGAGCCAAGCACTGAAAATGCTGTCAAATATATGCTTTCAGGTGCTATATTTTGACAAAAGAATCCATTTGAGATATCTAGTGTTTTGAATTTCTTCTGCACAATGTTGTTCATTAATGCGACACTGTGTGCATTTTGAACTGGAAATGTCTTTGTGCATGTGTTTTAATGCCTGTAGTATAAAACTAGACTGTATGAATTCTTGGGTTTAATTTCGGGAAACTAAGCATTATTCATGGAGGACGTGCAATTCTCGATTACACCCGGGTATTCAAGTTGATCTAAGATCTCCCTGACCGGTTTCTTTGCGTCCTGTTTAATTGGGTATTGCCTTTGTATTGTAGGAGTAGTTTTAACTGGGATTTCATGGTTTGGTAGCATTTTCCCACCCTACATGATTGCGGTATAATCCAGGATCTAGTGCTGCGCCCACTCCTATGCGTATGAATGATTAAGTGATTCTGGCATTGGGTCAGAGAAGGCTGGTTACATTACAGCATCTCCTTATGGGCAGTTCATAACAAAATTAGGTGGCCAATCTTTTTCAGCCAAAAGGATGTTGTATCCATATGTCAGGTTCTCCCCGATGAGACCATTCAATGTCCTTGGTATGTCCCTCTCAATTTGGAGTGTTAGTTCGTAAAACTGATGTGGGACACTTACCCTAGTATCAGGTGTTTCAACTGTAATATGTTCATTCGATGCTGCTGTCACCAGAAATTCCATTAGGTGCTGGCGAGCTATTGTTACTTCTGCTGCGCTGTCTAGCATCGTCAGAGCCCATTACCCGTTCCGTAGTTTAGTCCTCAGTAGCCTGGGCATTTCTTATTTTAACGCCTGCTACCTTCTTCTCTTTAAATTGAGTTATAGATTTTGGTTAATCTTCTTATTTGATAATATAATCTGAAGGGCGATGTGTCTCTCTTGGCTTTGCTCTCTCTTCTGATCTGCATTCTTACCGTCCTTCTCTCTGAGTTTTTTGATGAACCCTGAAAGGAACGAGAGGAAAGTGTATCAGTATCCAGATACCTGTCAGGTTTTTTTAAATATTGTCACGGTTTCTAAGGTTATATTTCCCGTCAGTTCTCCTGTTGGTGAGATCCACCCTTGATGCATTTTGCTTGTTTTTTGATTTATTGTCCCATTTCTTTTTAGAAGAATCGGGTGCTTGCTTTGTTTCCCTTTTCAGGATCACCTATTAATAGTGGTTTCACTGGTCAGGCTCCCAAATTATCTCTACCCAGTGGCGCATAGGTATCTTCGATAATTTTGGGTAATTCTCGCTGCTGTTGTGCAGGAGTACATTTCCTCAGGCATTGGCGTATGGCCACCGCTGCTGCTTTCCCTTTTATGGTAGCCAACAAAATTGTTGATACCTGGGCAAAATTGCCTATCAATTTCATCCCCAAGTCCAAGGCAGGTTCTGCCCTGTACTCGTTCTCTATTTTTCAATACTTCTGGTATGACTGCTATTGAAGGGGTACCATGCGTTCTGGAATAAACTGCAGTGAAAACTGTACCCCAAGTTGTAGTGTCTTCTATCAGGGGAACTATTCCCATTGGTAAGCAAATTGTCAGTATTGTGGTTTTTTTTTTTTGCAGGGGAGTTTGTGGAAAAACTCCCTCAAGCTGTTCTATTTTCTGTGCTATCGAGAATGGCATTTGCTCACGTTTAGTGGGCATAATCTCATTCAGCTTTTGTGGGTTGATTTTTGTTGCGGTCCTTTGTAGTTGACAGCCAGAGTGACCAGCTGCTGGCAATGTGTCAATGTCTGGATGCGGTGTGTTAGCAGCTAGGACCGGGCAAGTCTCTCCTTCTCTGCTGAGCTGACAGTCTCACTTTTTCTGTGGTATGGGGGAGGCCGCTTTTAAACCAATATATATGTTCTTGGTAAGTTAACAGTACTTCTCTGTCCTCGTATGGAGAGTATTCATCTGGTATTTCATCTGTAGTATAAGAATAAAAGGTATGTGTGCTTGCATCTGTAGGAGGGAATTTGATCCAAAAATAGAACACCTCTGTTCTGTGTGCCTCAATCTCAAAGGTAATGCTCCCGCCTAATGCTGAGACCACAATTTTCTAATTTTACTGCAAATGCATTTCTGCAATTTCCTAACATGTTTATAGCACCTTCCTGCTCAGCTTCCGCCCTACTAGCACCAGCAGTACCACCAGCATCTGCAGTTTGAGACATTATGGGTGGAAGTTTATAGAGCCAGAGAAGGTTTTGCACAGTGCGGGTAACTTTAATCCTTCAAGCTTGAACAAACCTACAGCCAATGCATAGGGTGTACCTACTCAGCCGTGGCGGAAATGTCCTCCCCTCTCCAGACATGTCTGGGTAAATGTGAGTAGGGGTCTCTGAGGAAGCACGACTGAACTCCTCAGATTTGACCGTTAAATAACAACCAAACTAACGTTGAAGGCGCCATGTCGTGTAATTCCTATAAATCTAAAGGATCTGTGCGTTTAAACAACATAAACTAAGGGATTGGTGTCAAGAATGATTCCAGACACCCCCAAAAGATATGTTAGCCTTTAGACCAGCTCGCCCACAGTGCCACCATAAGCCCCTAACTTGACTAGGAAGTGAATAGTCTCCGACAACTATCGAACAGGACAACCCTTGATCCTTCAGGGATCGTGGAAACAGTGTACTACTTTTCGCTCAGTCACTCGTGCTCACTTAGTCTCCAAGAAATACACAGAATAAACAATGGCAACGTTTTCAAAAAGCATTTATTAAACCAGCATCATTCTAGTATAAAATGTGTGCTGCAACAACCATTAGACAGAAACAGATATATACGATTGCAAGCCCCGGCAGAGTAAATAAAAGGTTGAATTCTACCATGGTGCTAGAACCATGAATATATGCAGGCATATAGATACATAGCAATAATCAAGTGAAATCCTAAGATGCAAACCCTAGCTAAGTGTACCTAGGTTTACCTAGCATGCATGTAGGTATTGAAGCCAGGAAACCCCTAGGAAAGAGCCAACCTGATGGGAAAGAACGAAGGACTCGTCTTGTCTCGAGTTGGACCCCCCGCAAGTGATGTCAGACCACTGTGTGCTGGAGTTTCTGCATGCAGGGACTTCAGCATCTCGTGTAAGCCTGGAAGCTTCTCCTCTGGTTTGCCCAGCGAAGATGTGGTGCTTGTATACCCAAAAGATACCCTCATGGATTCTACCTACATGTGTAATACTGTGGGCCTGTTCAAGGAAGGATGGCAATAGCGGTGACTTTTGTACAGTTATTCTACAGACAATGGTAATCCTGCTGTGTGATACTAAGTATCATCATGCATAATTAATTAAGCTTGTTTTCAAAGAAAATCACAAAATATTTATTCGGCACATAACTAGGCAAAAGGTCAGCCCCATAGCAGTTATGTAGACCAAGGTAGGACAGATGTAGGTAAAAGGCCGTGCAGCTACCTAGGCCTATATTGGGGCTCATAAACATTTCATTTTTTTAAAGTAGGCATAAATAATTATCAATACAAAGTTCACTTTTTCGCTAAACTCAGCCCCACGAACATTCACACAATGCTTAGGCAGTTCGCAGCATATCTAAGGAAACAGAAACTATTTGTCCCTATCTGGACGATTGAGTAATAAAAGGCATATCAACAATTGAAACACAGTTCCAGTATTACATCAGAACACTAACCAACCTGGTGCGTCGGGAGAGGGCTTATATGAACTTCATTGACACCACATTTGAGAGATGGCGTTGCTGTCGAGTTGCTAGACACCCTCTACCTACGTGCAGAGGTACTGCTAGGAAAATGTCTGGATCCAGTCTTGCTCCTGTCTCTACCAAATAGGGCGTTACCAAAGGTAAGTAGCTTGTCCTTTACTGTCTTTGCTGAAAGCAAGTGAAATGGATTGGGATACAAGGAGTGCAACATTTATGAAGCATTAGTAGAAAAGGTGAGTGTCTTTCTGAAGGCAGGCATGTCCAGTAGAAGGGATTCAGAGCTTCTGATTGAGAAACCTCCTGAAATTGATATTGTGCATCGACTGTATAATCTGGGCAAGTGTAATCTGAGACTTTGAGCTATGCAGTCCATTTTGAAGAGGCTTCTTGCTTGTTTTGCAAAGCTATTAAACTGTTAAAAAAAAAAAGCATGTTAAATATGTTCAGCACGCCTCATTTTTTGATCATTTCAACTTCAGCATCCATTTTTTACCCACGCATAAGGCTTTGGAATGGTATGGATCAGTTTTGGAACAATATTCTAGTTAAAGGTCATCCATTTGTTAGTGGATTTGTGTCTGGCTCGAAGGGTCTTGAAATACAATTTGGTAATTTTAACCTTTTTAGCAAGCATTCAGCTAATTAACAGGGAGGGTATTTATTGATATGGGGGTGTATTTATTAACTGTTTCACTATATCAAAACAAGCATTGCCATAGCCAATAGGTGTCGTCTTTGGGACCTTATAAGTGTTTAGCTATGCAACAGTTGCATAACTAAATACTTATAAGGTCCCAAAAGCGAGACCTATTGGCTATGCGCCGTGAAAGTGATCGCACTCGCGATCACGATCAAACATCAAAGCGACCGCTAAAGTGAAAGTAATTGCGGTAAAGTGCGGCGCCCGCGCACATGCACTGTAGCTCTATGCTGGCCTGGTAGCACTTTTTGGAGCCCTCTCAATAAGTCTCGCCAGACCAGCGCATGCGCTGGGTCAGGCAAGACCTAAACAGGCATTTAGTTACACGGAAGTTCAGATCAATGTAGTATAGAAGGATTTTATCTTTTCCTTCTGAATCAATGTGGTGACTGATAAAAGGATTTTCTTCTGAAATGTTTTCTTGTCCACTGATAGCTTTTTGAGATTGGAAATCGACTGACATTGTTGCCATCTGTGTTCTAAGGCACTTCAGGATTTCCTTTCCTCATTTAGGTTGGGTAGTGTTTTGAATTTCAATAATTTTAGTACCCAATAAGCAAGATCATTGGTGTGTGATCTTGTTACATTACAATGATGAAGTAAGCAAGTTAATTGGACTCTGAATAGTAGGTAGTTCGTAAGTAACTCTGAGCCAAAGTCTGAGCTAAACACCTTTATTGTTTTTAAATAACACTTTCTTTTCTTAGCTCTCCAAGGGTCAATATTTTGGAAAATAAAGTTGTTTTTTTTTATATATTGGTGGTTATTTCATTTTAGTCTCCTGGTTTTATCAGTGAAAATGTGCTCCAGAATCCCACACAAAAGGAAATGTAAATCCCACACAAAAGGAAATGTACAGTATAATTTCAGTGGAGGAGGACAGGGAGTTTGAGTAACTTGTTTCCTTGTTTTCATAAACGCTGCTAGTGACTAAACTGAAGCATTTAATTGCTAATCCGTAATATTTTGTGTAAATGAAGTCTGTGGGAAATTCTTTTAAAGCCCTCTACTTTAACCAGTACTAAGTGAGGAGCTATGAAACATTACTCTTATGAAGAAAGATTGAGGTTCTTGAAGGAAGACATTAATTGCTGTTCACTCCTACTTCTTTAGACAAGGTCACTACCTAGCAGGCATACCAGTTGCACCTGGAAGTCAAGGTATAAATGCACCACATTGCTGTTTGCATACCCTCATTCTTTTGCTCTCCAACTTCGTTCAAGGTTGTCACTTTATTTTTATTGTATTTCATGTGTACTGACACAGCGATCCAGAGCAGCCTTACAGAGGTACCTATTCTATTGCAACCGCTACATGAACCATATGCAGAGCCTGCGTTTTGAGCACAAACTCTATGCTCAGGTGAAGCAAAAGATGGAAGAAATGCAGCAGCACAATATGTCCTGGATTGAGGTGCAGTTCTTGAAAAAAGCAGTTGATGTCCTCTGCCAGTGTCGAGCAACGCTGATGTACACTTATGTCTTCGCCTTCTACCTCAAAAAAAATAATCAGTCCATTATCTTCGAGGTAAGAAAACGGGGATTTCTCCTTTAGAGTTAACGTTGGCTGGTCAGTGTGGACAACATTGTGTCAAGTAGGAGTTTGTTTCTATACTGTTCATTTTCTTAAATAGTTGTGAGGTGGCAACTGGTCAGTCATTAAAGTTTGGCAAGCGCTCCTAAGTTTTATTGGGTCTTGTTTGCCCCAACGTTTGTCAATGCTAGGGTCTTTAAGTGCATGTTTTTGTGTAGGTGGTACTATGTGTACACTTCTAAGCTAGAAAATGTGACATTAACAAAAAAGTGACTGTCTCAAAGGATGCCATACATTTCTATGTACTTATTAAAACTAAATTATCTTTCTATTTGTAGAATAATCAAGCAGATTTAGAAAATGCTACAGAGGTGCTTTCAGGGTACCTGGAACGAGATATATCGCAAGATTCACTTCAAGACATAAAACAGAAAGTACAGGATAAATACAGGTTGGTATGATCAGAAGATTGTAAATGCTGACCAGTCAGCATTTCTTACTTTCACCCGAAAGAGAGTAGTACCTCTAACACCTGCTAAATTACATTGTTGGTATGTCCAGTGCCCTCTTCTCCAAACTCTTGAATTAATGACAATACCAGGACCTCCAATTGCATCCTGATAAGAATCAGGAACCTCAAATAGCTCAGAATCTATGCAGCCTCCCAAAGCCCCTTTTAATGTTAATATGGATTTCCATAGCAATACATTTATTTTTGTTTTCAACTTCAACTGGAAATTTAACACAGCTAACTCCTCCCACCGGTTTTTAATCCATACTTCAAAAAGGAAACTGTTCAAGAAATTGTAGATGTGCAACGGAGTACAAGTCCCAACATGTTCTGCGGCTTTATCTTGAAGCCTGTTAATATTGTCACTCTGTTGAGCTAGGACTCCTGAAAAATCATTGGGATCTGCTCCAGTGTTTACTTGTCTCATCCTTGGGCTTCTATAATCTGTTAAAATCATTGTGAAGTTAGGTTGCTTTATTATATTTTATGGTCTCTTTAGAGCATCTTCCTTTGCTTTTCAGTTACCGTTCTGAATGACTGTAACAATTGTCCTTTTTACAGTGTCTTCCTGACACTGGGGACAAGTCTACTACTTGTTAGATGTTTGGGCTACTGAAAGACAGGGATGACTCAGTTCACCTGGTGACGAAGCAGGACTGTTTTGAGAAGCACACTGACATAATTTGTGACATATCTGTTTATGGTATTTCTATAGGGCAGACCGAACTAAAAGTCTGTGGAGCGTTGTACAGGGACAAAAACTAGCATAAAGCCATGGAGTGATAGAGGTTATGGATGATTATTGCATTGTGATAGTGTTCTTTTAAGGGGAGAGTCTTCAACTCTTCCTAAATTGGATCAGTGTTGGGGTGGTCCTGATAGATACCAGGATGTTGTTTCAGGTCCTGGGTGCATATATTTAAAAGACCTGCTACCTTGTTAGGTCTTTTTTTACACTAATTAGTCTGATGTCCTGGTTGCAGAAGTTGATGTGGTTACAACTCAGCTGAAGAGACAGAATGGGAACTTACCTTTACTTTAGGCCTACATTAGACCATGGTAGCAGCCTTCTTGAAAACCTCAGTGGGTTCTAAAGAAGCTGTGCACTGCTTCGGTTTCTGCACTGACATTCTTCTAGATGACCGAGATACCGGCGTTTGCCAGTGACCTGCTCTATGTTTTACATAGTATCAAATGGTTTATATGTGGGTACAATTGTCCTGTAGGGAGCTTTGACCGAGACCTTGCTAGAGGCTGGATGCAGCCTCAACCATGAAGCCTTGAAGTTAGTCACCATAGAACACATTCCACGTATTTTTCACCAATGCCTTTGAGGACAACTGTTCTAAGGGCATGTCCAGCATCGGGTGAATGAGCAGAGCACTACAGATTTGTCAACCCGGAGGAGTTCTTGTTGGAGACTAAAAGTAGTAACACGTGGTTAAAATCTGCATTGGTTAATTTCATTACAGGAAAAGATAGCTCCTTCAAGATTAGATTATAAAATACCTCAAGGGAGAGAGATCAGAGTACCAGCTAGGGCATAGATTTGAAGGGTAGTAATTTCCCTCAGTTTTCGGGTTCCTACTTCCAAAGGCCTTGCTGGTGGATAACTGCACCTCTAATGAGTTTTACATCAAAGCTGCTTCTTGTGCTTTTTTTTTAACATTGTTCTTACATCTGTGTCCTCAAATACTGCTGCTCCAGACAAAAGACCTATTGAGCTTCAGATCACAACTATAATAAAGATTAACTCTCCTTCTTCTGTAATAATCTCAGATGTAAGGAAGTAGTGTGCATTCACCTACTGCTCCTCCTGGCATGACAAAGTTGATAAATGCAAGTTGGAAGAAAGCTTGTAGAACCTCCACAGTCATTTCAAGCAAAACTTGTTCACTGGCTGATTTCTGAGCCATCAAATATTGCTGACCAATATGCCCAAGGTTATTGCCAAAATCTTTCCACGAGACCTACATCTTAGTTTTGCCTCACTGGTCTTAAACTTGAACTCTAATATCAGTTATATATTTGCTTTTGACAGTTTCTTTCCCTTTCGGTGCGCGTCCTTTAGATTAAAGACAGTGTAAATCTACCCCAATGAGAAAAGGAAGAAGTTTACAAAGTCCCTTTTGGGTCATCTAAAGTGTGTTCAAACTCTAAACAGGTAGAAAGAGAAGCGTCTCATAAAACAATCTTTATCCAAAACAAAGGTAACAAGCATTTACAATGCAATGGTCTCGGCATTGGTAAAGTTAGAGCTATTGGCATTGCTCATGACATTATTTTTGTTTATGTTTTTGTTTTTAAAACCTTTAACGAAACGGCATTGTCATGAGCAATGCCAATAGCTCTAACTTTAACAATGCCGAGACCGTTGCATTGTAAATGCTTGTATCATAGTAGGTTTGGGCTTAAACAGCCCAGTCAGCAAAGGACAGTGCGATAAAAATCCAGAGCTTGTTTATGATGCCGCACGTTTGGTAGGGGTTACATACCTGTTTACCGACGGAAATAAGACGGGGTTACTCACATTTTCCTTTTAAATAAAATGGATTAAACAATACAGAACATGTGCAGGTCATTGCAGAGAAGCATGAGATTCCACTTACTGAGGCCGGCATCGAGGACCTAGGTTGCGCACAGGTCCGTGGTGGTCACCCGGCAGAGCAGCCCCATGTCACCCCTAGATTCTGCCCGGGCCGCCCTCTGGGATAGAGTGAACCCAGAGACTCGAAGCACCATCCCGGGCGGTCGCTAAGGACTCTTTGCAGGTGTAACCAAGGGACGGCGAGCCTTAGGAGCCAAATTACACAAAACGGGTGACGTATAAGGAGGACTCAAATAAAGCATCTGACCTGACGGAGACCGCGGCCATCTTGGAATGGGAAAGCTCTCCGATGAAAGGAGGGCGAGGAGATACGAGTAAAGGCTTAGAGGCGTTGATACATTTTACGTTCCTTTGTTTAATTGACTTCATGAAATGTAGAATTACGGATAAAATTTTTCAATGATGTGGCGGAGTCAATTAAGAAGGCCATGGCCGGGGGCCCATAGCTGCAAAGTTCAGACAAGCATGTGTGCTTTTGTGTGACATTTCCGTGGTTTCAAAGCTTTTCCTTAATATCTCGTGCCGAGTTAAAATATGACTCATGAGGTCTTGGGCCATCCCACAATATCCGACACTGCGCGTATTAAGTATGCCTGTAACTTGATGGGGGAGAGGGCCAGAGGTGCGGCGTCTGTGACAGGAAAGTGATGCCTCCTTTAACAAAGAAAAACAAGGAGATCAGGTGAGGGAGCAACGCCGGGACACCACCGCCTTTCTCCGAGGCACAGCAGAAAATGCCTCGGAGAAACGCCACATCCTTTTCGGATTTGGGGGCGTGTTTTGCTGTTGTCTCCTCCCTGAGACTTCTCGCAAAAAACACACCCCCCGATCCGAAAAGGACGGGGCTTCAACGGAGTGACTGGACCTCTTCTCCAGTGGCTGGCCAGCATTTAAGAGGCCAGCCAATGGAGAACAGGAGAGAAGAGGGGCGGGTGCAAGCCCCTCTTCTCAAAGTCATTAAATCTCGGAGCGAGACTGCGCAAGCGCAGCCTTCGCAGCCGAGACCTAAAAAACCACACCACACCAACACATGCCCGTGTGGTGTTCGCCATATGGGGCCTGGGTTGGCAGATAAAGTGAACACGCTGCGGCCTGCTACAGGTAACCACGAGATGTGGTCTCGGCGCTATCCCAGCATCCTACCAGGCTGCTTGCTTTTAAGCGCTATGCCTCTAGAGCAAGAGGCTAATTTATGCCTGCTTATCCTAGCGCAATCCAGGCAGCCTAGTAGGCATGCTGTTAGGCGCTATGCTTGCACACCCCAAGCTTGTTCCCAAGTACTATGCATGTTTTCCCCGAGGTTCACTAATGACTACAACGCCTTAGCCTTACCCTTAGGCGCTGTACCTGCGCGCCATGAAGGTTAGTTTTGGTTGCGTTGTTAATAGAGATATATTTGTATGCAAGCAGCCCACGAGGCTTGCTTTTGGGCGTTATACCCACAGCCCACGCGGAGTGCTTTCGGCGCTACGTCCAAGGCCCCCCCTTTAGACTTGTTGTTCGGCGCTGTGCCTGCAGACTTAGGTACTTGTTTTGGGCGCTAACCCTACAGTGCATGAAGCTTGTTTGTGCTGCTTTTCCCGTAGAACATAACGCGTGTTGTTGAGGTATACCTGCAGCCGTGGGAAGCTTGTTTAGGGCCGGAGTTAACGTGTTTTGCTCTTAAGTACGCCTTCTGCACTGCAGCACACCAAAAATGTGTCGCTGGGCACTGTTCTTGCCACCTCTAAGGCATTTCCAGGTGTCCGCAACAGTGGCGTCTGGTTTGTAGACTCCTAGCAGCGGCCGGAGTTTGTTCTTGGGCGCTATGCCTGCGGTTCCGGCGGCTTGGGCGCTGTCCCTCAAGTCCCTGCATAATTTGTACGCACTAGTGCCATGCCTCTGGCTAACCTCTGCTGCACGACACTTTCAACTGACATCCGGGCTGAAGTGCAAAACAACTACCCATAATGAGCAAAATGAAATAAGACAAAGTTTCCGCCTCCTGTACTTGTGAAAGTACAGTGCCTCACATCGGAAGCACGCCATTTCTGAGCGCTGCATGTTTGTGTAACAGAGGCCACGGGAAATTAATCGCGCTGCCCACGATCACTCAGTGTGGAGAAGCCTGCCTCTTCTGGCCCCACATGACATTTTGATGGAGCAGACCACCTACCTCTCCGTGTGGCCGCGAATGCCCGCCAAGAAGGGCAGGGAAGGGAAATTCCATTGCGGGGAAGTGGAGAGAAACACGCGTGAAACTGCTCTGAAAACCTGTAAATTAAAATCGATAATCTACGGTCGGAGAGGGGGTGTCCTCTCACCAAGAATGCAAGGGGGAACGGGCAGAGCTGTATGTTCTCAATTTACTTTGTTAAATACACTACTTTAGTTGTAATAAACACCCGATTCAAATATGTGGCAATTGGAATTTGTCCCAAATAGATAAGTCCTTTCACCCCAAGCCTGCGGAGTTCTGCCTTCGCCCAGATCCTGCCCCTGTGGCCCATAACCACATAACGTCTAAAACTGCGGCGAGTGGATGCAGTGGAACAAGAACATTTCTTGTAGCGCTTACAATACACGGGAGGCGTGTATCGCTGGATGCACCAGCTCTACTTTCGCCAGTCGACGCCCTTGCCTCGGGGTTGGGAGACGGCTAGTCTGCCCAGAGGCCCCGCATCACTTCTGAGCACCCGTGTGGCAAGGAAGTTACACTGTTACAAAAATGAATCGATTTAAAGCGCCACAAGCATCTATTCTGGTGCCACTGAATCTGACCTCAGTCGAGTGCTTTGAATTTCAGACGTGCGCCGCGGCGCTACTTTAGTGTCTGAATAAACATGACCGCAGCTCACTCAGTATGAAGGGAGAGTGTCGTCTGTAAAACTAGGGCATCAAGGGAAAGAGATTGTTTTTAATTCGTGCATTCTAGAGACGGTGCGTTTATGTTTGGGGGCAGTCTGCAGTCGCGGGGATGCGTGTGAGATGTGGACGCTTTGAATCAGACTGAGCAACAAAACAAGAACAAAAATATAACTTTGAAACAGACCGTCCAGGCTGGACCCCGATCGAATTCCAAAGCGAGGCGGGTTGTAGATGTGTGCCCGAGGGTACATGCAGCGCACAGAATTGTGAATTTAACCTGCGATTTGGGGAGCGACAGGACCGTATGTCGGGTTTAGTTGTACAACTTTCAAGTGAAGCCAAATATGCAACGGGAAAATGCGATTTGTCGTCTTCTAAAAGATAAGACAGTTTAAGGCGGCGGTATCTGAATGTGAGCAAACTACAGCTGCATACGCGCGTATTAAGTATGCCTGTAACTAGATGGGGGAGAGGGCTAGAGGTGCGGCGTCTGTGACAGGAAAGTGATGCCTCCTTTAACAAAGAAAAACAAGGAGATCAGGTGAGGGAGCAACGCCGGGACTCCACCGCCTTTCTCCGAGGCACAGCAGAAAATGCCTCGGAGAAACGCCACGTCCTTTTCGGATTTGGGGGCGTGTTTTGCTGTTGTCTCCTCCCTGAGACTTCTCGCAAAAAACACGCCCCCCGATCCGAAAAGGACGGGGCTTCAACGGAGTGACTGGACCTCTTCTCCAGTGGCTGGCCAGCATTTAAGAGGCCAGCCAATGGAGAACAGGAGAGAAGAGGGGCGGGTGCAAGCCCCTCTTCTCAAAGTCATTAAATCTCGGAGCGAGACTGCGCAAGCGCAGCCTTCACAGCCGAGACCTAAAAATGGCACCCTGAGGAAAGAGGATTTCACTCCTCAGCACTTGAAAAACATAAGGGCATATCACCATAGTGTGATTTCATTCCTCAGTCCCCTTGGCCAGAGCCTTAGTGGGAGTAAATCTGTTTTGTATTGGAAAAAAAATAACGGAACAGAATGGGTGCTAGGTGTACTGGGCAGGTACACTAGAATGTGTCTCCCTTACTCTTGCATAGTTTGTGTCAAGTATTTCACGCCTTTCTAGGAAAAATAGCTATAAAAAGTGTTTAGAATATCAAAAGAAATGCATTTATTTCAGTGGTTTTCTATTGAGGCAAAGAATTCAGATTGATGTATGTGAATTAGTGGAAAAACGAAAACTGGGAAATTACATTGGAGGACACAAATCATGGAAAAACAATTTTGAGGAACGACAAGTTTAAATACATGAATCAAACATTAAAGGAAACCTGTTAAAGGAAAGATGATTTTTTAAGTAAAAATGCTAAATTATGTTAAACTTGGGTGGTGTTTAGGATAAGTGAGATTTTTGGTTTCTGGAATGGGTAATGTTTGCAGGTGGTGAGGGTATATTAGGAGCCAGGAATGAGTTGAGTTCAGGCATAGAAAGGAGTTTTTAGTTTTGGGGATGAGTGTAGAGTTCAATGATGGATTGTGTTTAGGGGTGGTGAGGGGTTCAACAACCAAAGCAATTGTTTGACAATGTAAAATATATAAATCCAAAATGAGATCCCCTGAAGTAAAGCACTGAAATGGTTACCTCAGCAAAACTGTTTCTGAAAGTAAGACCTGCAACATTTTCATTTACACATTAAAAAGTAAGCATGAAAATCCAATTTCAAACAAAGATATTCTATTAATTGCTTTGTGTGAAATGGTAAATGTTGTTTATTCTGCAGATTTCCATTAAACAGTTTAAGTGAAATGGTTTCTCAGTAATGGTCTTCCGTTAAATCATCTTTCTATATAATGACATACAACCGTTCAGGCGTATCTAAGATTGCAAGCATGAAGGTAAAGGAGGAAGAAATGAGACTGTAGTCCCTGCATCAGATTTATCTTTAGCAGAGAGATTGAATGTACTTGGTAGACATACAAAGATGCACAATAGGATGTCCCCAATTTCAAAATAGTTGAATTTTCTGAAATTCATTGTGAACCTTTAATATCATTTCAGAATGCTCTCTTTTGGTGCTTTACGCTTACCTTCACAAAATGTAGGCATTGGTGACGGCTCACTCCAAGAGAAATGATTTTTCACATGATATCCAGCAATGCATCTTCAACAGTAATAGGGTTAGCAATGGTTCCAAGCAAACTCCAAATATTCCCCAATCCTTTATACCCCATGGAACCCCAAGATAGAATGTTCTTTCATCTTTATACAAATGCTTAGCAACCAGGCCTTCTCCCTCTCTCCATTAGCCTGCTCTACAGCACCGGAAATGTTTCAAAAGCTGCGGTACTCGGATAGCGCTCACAAAAACCTGCTCTCCTCTGCTCTTACACCCTGATCTAGACTTATTACACTGTAGGACGGACGTATATCGGGAGAATCCTAGTCGTTAAGAGGGTAGGTGAGAGAATCTCCTCTACTAAAAGAAAAAAGTATCTCCTAAATGATTTGTACATTACAATTAAAGGCACAGCATCACCCAGATGGCCCTGCTCTGTGTGGGATAATTAAGTGCCTTTATCTGATAGACTTCTAGCTGCAGATTCCTTACTGTAGAGTTATCCCCAGGCATCAGACTGGATCTAGAAATGTTTGAGCATTACCCATGTACGCCAGTAGGGGGAATCATTTGACCCGAAGTGAAATGCAGTGCCTATATAGGCACCACCCCTGTGCACTGACATCAGTTATTTTTCTTTTTGCGCCAGTCAGCTCGGATCCGGAGAGAGCTAACACTGGTCATTTTTTTTGATTTATTGTTTTTTGACAGTCTGTCAAAGTTTTGTGAGATTGTTCTTCTGGTGTGGCAGGGATGTTCACTAGGGAAGCTGGCTTCAAGCCCTGTGGTGCCAATCACCAACAGATGTCTGTGATAGACCTGCATCTTGTTTTCCTCTGGGGTCTTGAGCACGGCCACAACACTAAGACCTGCGCTGACTGCCTCACCATACACCCCAAGACCTTGAGGGAGTGGCCCCTCAAGCTCCTTACAGCTCGCTGTGCAACATCTATGATGGTCTCAATCCAGGTTGAGAGGAAGGTCCCGGGAGAAGTCCTTGATCTTAGTCGTAGCCGAAGTCGTTCAGGTACGTCTCACAAGAAGAAAGAACAAGAAGTCAGAGAGGTCTTAGACTTCACCCGTCTGTCAAAGTAATCTGACTAAGCCAGCTCTGTGCCCCCATCTCTCCAAGCCCCCACACCCCCCTCCTAAATTTAGGGGCATGAGGCCATCAGTGGCGACTCCTCCGCTAAGGCTGAGGACCTTGGACCTACTGCTCAAAAGGAAATATAAAATAACGCATTGCTATTATCATTTTATTTTTACTATTGCAGTCAGTGGCAGGGTTGGCAAGAGCAGTGACTACCCTTCCACTCATGCCACCCTTTTGCGAGACGCTGACGGAGGGCCATCACTCCTTACTCTGCCAGGAAGTGGCGGCTCCCTTGACCGAGGGAGCCATAGAGAGGGTGCTGACTAAAGAAGTAGGTCGTGCTGGTTAATCTCCCTACTTTCTGGTGCCCAAAATGGACCGAAGCCTTCGTCCAATCCTAGACATGTGCTCACTCAATTTCTTTGTGAAAAAGGAGAAATTCAAAATGTTCATGCTTGCTCAAGTTCTGTCTTCCCTCGACTAGGGAGACTGGTTGGTAGCGTTGGACTTGCAGGACACATATTTCTACATTCCCGTCTTGCCTGCCCACAGGCGTTACCTGCAGTTCACTGTAGGCCAATGCACTGTACTCCCTTTTAGCCTACCAGTTCCTCTTGTGTGTTCACCAAGGTGATAGAGGTGGTTGCAGCTCATCTGCTTAAATCAGGGGTATCAGTCTTCCCTTTTCTCAACGACTGACTGTTGAAGGCGGGTTTGCTGCAAGCAGTAGTCTCCCACCTACAGACTACGTTAGACCTCCTGCACTTGCTGGAGTTCACTTTCAATGTGCCGTAATCGCACCTGACTCCATCTCAGATGCTCCCTTTCATCGGAGCTGTACTGGAGACGTTGCAGTTTCAGGTTTATCCTTCCGAATGACAAGTCTTTGATATTCAGGTGGTGATACCAATGTTGCAGCCTCTTTCCTTGGTTTTGGTGAGACTGACTCTGAGACAGCTGGGCCTTATGGTTTCCTGTATCGTGCTTGTGATAAATGCCTGATGGGATATGTGAGCTCTGCAGTCGGACCTGAAGTTCCAGTGGGCGCAGCAAATGGGGAATTTCTACAACATAATAGAGATCTAGTAGGGAACTATAAAAGATCTGCAGTGGTGGTTAGCGAACCACGATTGGTTCAGCAGCAGACACTTCTCCCTTCCCCAACCAGCTCTGACCATAATGACAGATGCGCCATTCCTGGGGTGGGGCGGTCGTTGGGATAGTTGGAGATCAGAGGACTCTGGTCTCAGGTAGATTCCGAACTCGAAGTCAACCTACTAGAGCTGTGGGCGATCCGGCTGGCATTGAAAGCGTTGCTGCCCTGTATCAAGGGAAGGCAAGTGCAGGTGTTAACGGACATCACCACTGCCGTGTGGGACTGCAACAAGCAGGGCGGTGTTGAGTGGTGGACTCATTATCAAGAGGCCCTGCACCCCTGGACATGACTGGAACGTCAGGGCATATCCCTGTTGGTTCAACAACCGACGGGCTCTGTGAACGCCAGGGTGGACAATCTCTGCTAAAGATACCTAGCAAATCTCGAATGGCGTCTCCATCCAGAGGTGGTGGAAGGTCTTTCATCAGTGTGGAGAGCCTTGGTTATATCAGTTTGCCAGAGCTGTTAACACACAATCTCAACACTTTAGCACGCCGAAGTTTTCAAAGCGGCTTTCGCTCAGAGGCGCTTGTATCGAATACAGCTCAGGGCGCCTGTACGCCTTTCCGCTCATACCACTCCTGCCCAGAGTTCTCAAGAAGAGCAGAAATGACCAGGCCAAGTGTGAGAAAATGCCTCTTTTGACGTAGTTAGCCCCCACTTTTTGCGTAGTATTTGATATGGTTTTGATTGTAGTGCACAGTTCCTGCTAACCCGGTCCCCCCTGTGCCAGTGCTTCTTCCCCCCCAAACTACTCCATAATTGGCCCTTCAGGCCCCCTGTAAGTCCTTAGTAAATGGTACCTAGGGAATTGGGACTTATGAGGGTCCCCTAGGGACCCTCACCGAGACTATTCAGACTGCCACTGCAGCATGCATGGCCTGGTGCAGACAAAACAAAGTCGACATGGCACACGGCCTTTGTGGCGTTTTTAACTTGCACTACCTAGGGTAAAGGTAAGTCAGCCTCTAGCAGGACCCCATAAAACCTGCCACCACCAGACATGTTTCTGGACCCCTTGGTTGAGAGCCTCTGCGCTCTGGAAACAGAAACAATGCACATTTTGGGCAGAGGTGTCACACCTCCCCCAGGATGGGCACAGTGCTCGAGAGGGAATCTTCAAAGGCATGCTGTCTTTGTAATGCGACACGCCCCGCCTCTTCTGGTGGCCCCCGGTTTACACCCCCACTTTGGGCAGGAAAGTTTTGAAGAATAGGTGGTGTGCCCACCTCTGCCATCTCCACTCCTAAGGTGTGAGAGGTGAGGTGAAGCACATCTTTCGATCCCAGCCATCTTCAGGATGAGTAGACCCTCCAATCAGGTCTAGGTTTATGCCCCCTCCCACAGGAGGGTGGCATAATTGAGGGTGTAGTCACCACAGGTAAGGTGCCCATTGGCTCTACCTGATACTGCCCTAAAACACTCCTAAATTGTGTATCTAGTTGGCTCCCCCAGACCCGGAAACAAGTTCCTGCTGACCTAAGAAGGACAAAGATGACGCCGGGCAGAGAAGCCTGAAGACGACTACTGACTTTGCCTCAGCCCTACCGGCCTGTCTCCAGCCTCAAAGACCCAGCCAACAAGACGACTGTCCAGCAGCCAGCAAATTCAAGAACCTGATCAAGACTGCCTGCACTTTGATAAAGAAAACAGAACTCCAGAGGACAGTGGATCTGTCTCCAAGAAACCAACACAAAGGACTCTAGTGCCCTCCGGAAGCAAAACTCCTGCCCACTCTGCTCCGGCTCATGTCCAGGTGGATCAACAATCCAGACAGGTTCCCCAGCGATCCCGACCTCAAGTCCAGCATTGACTGGCCCCTCCGTGACTCCAAGATGTCACCTGCAGCCTAAATCTAGAGGCTCCCCTGACTGTGACCGGCTCCATTAAGAAGAATCCGGCATCTAAAGGCCACCTTGCACCCGAAGCCCCTGGGCCTTTGTGAGCTGAACTGACAGTGCACCTACAACCCCCGACATATCAACTTAACTCTGCTGTTGCCAGTCTCCCTCCTGCAGCCTTCGGTACGATGCCTGCAGCCTGTTTGTCCGAAGCAAGTACTCCAATGAAAGGCATTGGGCGCCCAATTCTGTAATTGCACCCTGAACCCTGCTGCCCCTGTACCACTGGTGGTTTGTTTGATGCTGCTTTGTGCCTCCCCACCCCCCATGCTTGCTCTAACCCTTAAAGCCTGGCCCCTGCAACCGATTTACCTACCTGCAAGCAGTGGCTTCGCGCACCCCCAGTCTCCATTGAAACGAATTGGGACGACCTCTGATTTTGACCTCTGCACCCTGCCGCCCTGTGTGACACTGGTGGTGCAGTTTTGGTACTCACCTGCCCCTTGCCGACCTTTGGTCCCGAAGACGAACTGTAAGTCGGATACTTAACTCTTGAACAAAGCTTATTTTTATAAAATTGGTGTTGCTCTCCTTTTTGAGTTGTCCCTTATTGGTCAATGTTGTGGAATATATGTCTTGTACTCCTCTGTGTTCGGCCTAATGCTGCTCATCCACACTACCACTAATAGAGCACTTTGGGTTTGCATTGAGCCCTGTACAGTCCTAGGGAATCTCTGGACTCAGTGCACGGTGTAACCACCTAGTGATAACCCATATACAAAGGCAGAATCCTACACCAAGTAGTCCTTGTGGTTCCAGGCTGGCCTCAGAGTTCGAAATCCATGGCCATCGATCAGGCTGCCTCTTTGGAAGGATCTGCTGTCGCAGCAGCAGGGTAGGGTTCTCCACTCGAACCTTTTAACACACTGCCTTCATGCATGGAGATCGAGCGGCGACAGTTGGCAGCTTTCGACCTTCTGCCTGAAGTCTCCATTGTTATCTTTGGAGGCAGATGTCTCTCAACCAAGACTGTGTACACCTGCTGCTGGAACAAGTAGTTTGTGGCATGTTGTGCAGAAAAGCAAGTTAACCCTCTTACTGCTCCCCTTTCTCTGGTCCTTCTATTCTTTCTCTTCCCCAGCAGGGCTCTGCTTTGGGCACCTTAAAAGGCTATCTTTCTTCCATCTCTGCCTTCCTGTGGTTGCCAGATCAGCCATCCCTGTTCAAATTCCCCCTTGTAAATAGGATTTTGAAAGGTTCCAACATATGTTTCAATCATCTTCCTTTATCGTGCCACAGTGGGACCTCAATCTCGTACTCACAAGTTCAAAGCATATGAGCTGCAGATCTCACACTTAGCATAGATCGCCATCTGGTGTTGGGCCCGGATGTTTGCATTTGTTTTTGTCTTGGAAAAGTCTTTGGAAGCCACAAGACAGGTGACTCCTCCTTTGGACTATAGTGCGCATGGGCATCGGCTCCATCCTCGGATTTTTTTTCCGCCATCGGGCTCGGATGTGTTTGTCGCGCTCCAGTTCGGAACCGTTACCGATCCCACTTTCGACGCTCAATCCTTCTCCCTTTCGACGGTATTGGCTCGATCGTGAACCCTAATCGTCTCGCATCTCTCCAAATCTAAGTCTTTGATTCCGATCGACGACGAAGGCCTTCGGGCCTACCTGGGCCTTGGCTTCTGGCTCATGGAAAGGACGCCATTCAAGAAGTGTCTTCAATGTGGGTCGAAGTTTCCCCACACCGATCTGCATGAGGTGTGCAACCTCTGCCTTTCACCAGAGCACGAGGCCAGAGACTGTCCAGCTTGTGCCTCTTTCCACTCGAAGACCATTCGGGACAGACGCCCGCAAAGAACCATGGCTCGCTCCCATACAGAGATGATAAAATCAGACCAGAATAACATACATGTCTGTGAAACAGAAATTACACTAATTTAATTGTACTAGGAGTGGGGTGTCCAACGGTCTGCTAGGGTCAGTTGTGCCAGGTTTTTGTAAAAACCCTTGTCCAAGTAAATTACTCCCATTATGATTAATTGTATATTTATGAATCTGAGGTGGATATCCCGTAAATATAGCAAGGATCAGGCCCTAAAAAGTCAGCACTGACAATGTGCCAGTGGATTCTGAAGTTAAATTTGGAAGAAGTGGCCTGAATTAGGATGTGGCTGGGCTTTACAATATGAAACTAATTCATTTGAGACAGGCACATACGAGTTTCTTCAGCCAACAAAATTAATCAGTAAAGCAAAACGTTTTCGCTTTATAAAATTGGTTAGAAGAAAAGGGCTGAAATCATACGGGACCAAGCCATATGTTCAAATAACAGATTGTATGATTTAAAGAATAAAACACTATGACCTTAAATTTCATTATAAAAAAAAAACGCTCGCTCGCTGACAACAATCCCCGACGACATCTTCCAAGAGGGCGTTGACGTGCCAGAGCGAGAGCGGGTCGAGGAAGGCCTGGTCAGCGCCTCAGAAGCAGACGACTACGTCGAAGAGATCACTCCGGCGCAGCGGGTCGTAAGTAAGGTCGGCGACCCCGACCCCCTCCCTGCACCCTCGAAAGAGGCTTCGGTCACACCTTCACCTTCGGGCCCAGGTGCACACCGAGAGACTGCTTCCCTTGCGCCGCCCTCGGGCTTAGTCAAGAAGCCTACTAAGCCTTCATGCTGCTCGGGCTCGAGTCAGCATGCCATCGGTACCGAAACACAATCACCGGCACCGAAAAAGAAACCGGTCTCCTCCTCCTCCTCCGTGCCGACAGCTGCTGCCACATCCAAGCACACGGCACCAAAACCCACAATCATCGACTTGTCGACACAGGAAAAACATTTGGAGCCGAACAAAAAACCACTCCCAAAGGGCTCGTATTCGGAGCCAAGGAAAGCCTCGGAACCGAAAAAACAAGTTCAACAGGCCACAGAGACTGTAAAGACCACGGTTCCAAACCAAAACACAGAACCGCTACAGAGTCTGTGCCGAAGAAGCCTACGGAACTGAAACGCTCGGCACCGAAAGACCAACCTACAGCAGAAGAGCTGTTCACACCAGACCCTGCTCAAAAGACTCTCACAAGGGATCCTAAAACTGGTCAATTGACTCCAAGTTCTAGGAAAAGACCACTAGAGGCGCCTGCACCAACTCCACCACCTAAAAAGAGGGACATTGCTACAGACTCCCTTCTCCACCACCACCACCACACCACCTCCCCCACCACACCGTTCCCCTACTCTATCTCCTACACCAGTAATCGATGACACCTTGGATGACATGGGGGCGGGTCCGGGCAATGTGCCACTAGGGGATCCTAGTCCAACTTCTTCCCCAGACCCCTGAGATGACTATAACATGCCAAATGTCCCTAATGTTCCACAGGATGACATCTACCCTCCAGGCCTTCCCCTCCAGAGGACACCATGGGCTTTATTCAGCTCATCCACAGAGCTGCCCAATACGACAGGGTTGCCTTGCATACAGACCCCATAGAGCAGGACTTCCTAATGGATAAATTTGACACCACTCAAAGATCCATTAACACTACCTATGCTTAAAGGCATTAAGCATGCACCTGAAGTATTTAAAGATCCTGTTAGGGCTCGAGTTATTAACCCCAGGATCGACAAAAAATATAAAGCTGCCCCTAACGATCCAGCTTACATTTAAAGGCCCCGTACCCTTAGACTCCCTGGTAGTTTCCAATGCTAGGAAAAGGGCCAATTCTCAGACATCAGGTGACGCTCCACCACCCGACAAGGAGTCTTAACTCTTGGATGCCTCTGGCAAGAGAACAACCTCACAAGCGGCTAACATATGTAATGTATGACCTTATTCCGCAGCCTTTTTCCCCGCTGGGAATCACAACACGGTCGTTACGACATTGTTGCGATTCCACATTCCATTACTCCGCAAGTCGGAACAACGACTTGCGGAGGGGGGGCACTGGATGTTGGAATATTATAATTTACTATTCCTACTCCAGTCTGTGCGGACACTAGGGAAGGGCTTGGAGTTTAGCTCCAACACCTCCCAAAGCCCCCGTTCTCCCACCTCCTCCCCCTCTCCGCAAGCCGTTGTTCCGACTTGCGGAGTAATGGTATGCGGAATCACAACGCGGTCGTTGTAACGACCGCGTTGTGATTCCCTGCGGGGTAAAAGGATGTGGAATAAGGTCATTCACTGCATTGAAAAAGTTTCGGGGTAAACATTGTTTACCCTGTTATCCAGGTATGATAGGGCACATTATGATGAACTAGAGTCCATAATGCAGCACCTCCCAGATAAATACAAAAACAGGGCCAATGAACTCATACAGGAGGGTAAGCTTATCACCAACACCTCCATCCGTTGCACTCTTGACGTGGCAGACAGTCTCCAGAGCAGTAAACATGAGTGTCCTTTTGCGTAGGCATGCCTGGCTACGCATCTTTGGTTTTAAACCTGAAGTTCAGAGCTCCATCCTCAACCTACCTTTTAATCAGGAGCACCTATTTGTCCCAAATGTGGATTCAACCCTAGAAAAAATGAAAAAGGATACGGACACAGCTAAATCAATGGGAGCCTTGCAGCTGGAAGCTCCCAGACGTTCCTTTCGGCGCTCACCTTACAAGGGCACCCCAAGAGGCTACTCCTCAGACAACCCTTCCACCTCTTACAAGGCTCCCGCCCAGTCTACATTTACCAGAGGTTACCAGAAAGGAGGCTACAGAGGCAACAATAGCAAAGGCAGAGGCAAGACCAACAACACCCGCTCTGCCTCCACCCCTACCCAATGACTTCCCTCCACTTCCCCCAGACCATTCCACTCCAGTTGGGGGAAGGCTACAACAGTTCCTGCCTGTCTGGACCAACATCACTACAGACAGGTGGGTGTAACAATTAGTTCAATCAGGTTACTGTCTGGAACTTACTTCTAACCCTCCCCCCCCCCCCCCCCCCCCCCCCCCGCGCACATACCACCCAAACATCGCCCAATGTCCTCACAACACTTAGCGCTGCTAAAACAGGAGGTCTTTTCCCTCCTACAAAAGGGTGCAATAGAACCAGTTTCCCTGCAACATCAGAAAACAGGAGTTTACTCCCTGTATTTTCTCATACCAAAGAAGGATGAATCTCTCGGGTCTATTCTAGACCTCAGACTTCTAAACCTGTACATACAATCGCACCACTTTCACATGGTTACACTCCAACAGGTCCTTCCTCTTCTTTCACAAGGCGACTTCCTTGCTACTCTAGATCTCAAAGACGCCTATTTCCATATTCCCATTCACACAGCTCACAGGAAATATCTAAGGTTTGTAGTGGACTGCCAACACTATCAATTCAAAGTACTCCCTTTCGGAGTCACAACAGCACCACGGGTATTCACCAAGTGCCTAGCGGTAGTGGCAGCCCCTTAAGAAGACAACATTCACATCTTCCCATATCTGGCTCATAAACGACTGGCTCATAAAAGTCAGCTCATACAATCAGTGTGTTCATCACTATCCAACTACTCCACAACTTGGGGTTCACAGTAAACTACCCAAAGTCTCATCTACAACCGTCCCACATACAACAATACCGTGTTGCCACAATAGACTCCTCAAAAGCATTAGCCTATCCCAACCCCACCAGGATAGCAAACATGCAAGCTCTCATAAACAAATTTCAGCCTCAACACACTCTCCCAGCAAGAGTGTTCATGCAGCTAATGGGGTTGATGGCATCTTGCATACTCATAGTACCTCATGCAAGTCTCCACATGCGTCCTGTACAGGAGTGCTTAGCACGCCAAAGGAACCAGTCCCAAGGTCTGCTAACAGATCTGGTGTTGGTAGACGGTCGCACTCATCAATCTCTGCAATGGTGGAACACCAAGAACCTTTGCAAAGGGCGACCGTTCCTAGAGCCAGTTCCACAGATAGTCATGACAGCGGACGCATCGCTCTCCGGCTGGGTAGCGCACCTATTACATCACACCATGCAAGGCAGGTGGACTCCTCAACAAAAGTTACTCCACATAAACCACCTGGAACTACTAGCCATTTTCCTAGCCTTATAGGCTTTCCAAAAACAAATATCAGGCAAAGCTGTCTTAGTCCGCACAGACATGACAGCCATGTACTACATACAGAAACAAGGCGGAACACACTCTGCAGCTCTCTCAACTGGCAGAGAGCATATGGAGATGGGCTATACCCCAGAACATCTATCTCCTAGCTCAACATGTCCCAGGAGTCCAAAACATCATAGCGGATCTGTTAAGACGTCAAACGCAACAGATTCACGAGTGGGAACTTCATCCACAAGTTCATCAGCCATTCTTTCAAATGTGGGGGCAACCAGAGATAGACCTCTTCGCCTTCCACAAAAAAACCGAATGCCCAAGCTTCGCCGCCAGGTATCCACACCCATTGTCCAAAGGCAATGCGATATGGATGAATTGGTCAGGCAGATTTGCTTACGCCTTTCCACCTCTCCCACTCATTCCAATGGTGGTGCGCAAACTACAGCAGCATGCACTGACTCATCTTAGTTGCTCCAACTTGGGCCAGACAACCGTGGTACACCACACTACTGGAAATGTATGTAGTTCTGCACCTACACCTCTCCCCACCCCTCCTAACCCAGAACCATGGAGAGATCAGACACCCGGACCCAGCTCAGCTCAACCTTGCGATCTGGCTCCTGAGGTCTTAGAATTCGGTTACCTTAATCTACCCCCTGAATGCATGAACGTCATTAAGGAAGCTAGACGCCTCACCACTAGAGCCTGCTCTGAAGCCAAATGGAAGAGATTTGTAATATACTGTCATACCAACAACATAAATCCCTTAGACGTGTCTATCCAACACATCATAGGTTACCTACTACATCTCCAAAGGTGCAATTTAGCCTACACATCTATTAGGCTACACCTTGCTGCCATAGCAGCCTATTTACAAAATAGACAACACCTATCACTTTTCAGAGTGCCTGCCATCAAAGCCTTTATGGAAGGCCTCAAAAGGATAATTCCACCTAGAGTACCACCCTCGCCTTTGTGGAATTTAAACATTGTTCTCACAAGACTGAGTCCTCCCTTTGAAACTCTGCATAAATGTGAGCTCCAATTTCTAACATGGAAAGTTGCTTTCCTAGTAGGTATCACTTCTCTTAGAAGAGTTAGTGAACTGCAAGCGTTAACTATTCAGGAACCTTTCCTACAAATCCATCACAATAAGGTTGTTCTCGGAACCAATCCAAAATTCCTCCCTAAAGTAATTTCTCCTTTCCACCTCAATCAGTCTGTAGAGTTGCCAGTGTTCTTCTCACAACCACAGACAGTCGCGGAAATCATACCCTAGATGTCAAAAGAGCATTGCTCTATTATATTGAAAGAACACAACCTTTTCGTAAGACCAAACAACTTTGTGTCATTTTCACCACCACACAAAGGCAAAAACATATCGAAGTCTGGGATAGCTAGATGGATTGTTGAATGCATACAAATTTGCTATCACAAAGCAAAACGTATTTTATCTGTTCCTCCTAAAGCCCACTCAACACGAAAGATAGGGGCTTCAATGGCATTCTTAGGGAACATTCCCTTAGATGACATCTGCAAAGCAGCTACATGGTCTACACCTCACACATTCACAAAACATTACTCTGTGGATGTGCAAACAAAACAACAAGCTAGTGTGGGCCAGGCTGTACTTAAAACACTATTTCAAACTACTGCAACAGGTACTGGTGGTCGCCGCTAAGGATGGGTACTCCTATACAATCTATGCTAAGTGTGTGATCTGCAGCTCATATGCCTCGAATGGGAAGTGCTACTTACCAGTATGCATCTGTTCTTGGCATGTAGAGCTGCAGATCCACACACGCCCACCCGCCTCCCCGGCTACCTTAATCTGTTACAGTACTATCTTATTTAGATACAGCATACATGGGCATCTTTCTGTCTCTTACAAAATTCAATTTCCATGCTGGTGAAAAACAATCTGAGGATGGAGCTGACGCCCATGCGCACTATAGTCCAAAGGAGGAGTCGCCTTTCCCATGACTTCCAAAGACTTTTCCTAGGCAAAAACAAGTGCAAACATCCGGGCCCAACACCAGATGGCGATCTATGCTAAGTGTGTGGCTCTGCAGCTCTACATGCCAAGAACAGATGCATACTGGTAAGTAGCATTTCCCTTCTGATGTGTGCTACCTTCGAGCCACTACACAACTTTTATCTCAGGTTCCTAACCACCAAGACTGCCTTCCTAATGGGAATTAAATCTGCCTGGAGGGTCAGTGAGCCCTAGACTGTCATCTAAGCCTCCATACCTGACCATCTTTCCAGACAAGCTGGTTTGCAGTAGAGCTTCCTTTCTGCCAAACGTTGTCACTCCCTTTTTATGTTTGCCAGTCCATCACCCTGCCTACCTTTTTACACTCCCCTCACCTCTAAGGAAGTTGTGACTCCATTGACTGGACCCAAGAAGAACATTTTTGTTCTACCTTGACCGCACAAGAGTTCTGGGTGGACGACCAACTCTTTGTGGTTTGTCGTAGCCAAGAAGAGGAAGGCTTTGCAGAAACGCACCATCTCCAGATGAATCGTGCTCTGCATTAAAATCTGCTGTGCACTGGCCAAGAAGCAACCCGATGAGGGTTTGAGTACTCCTACCACCAGAGCTAAGGCTGCGGCCACAGAGCCAAATGAGTCTGCCTACTTGCACGCAGGGGTACTGTGGTGAGTTTGCCTTTAGCAGTCAGTCGTTGAGGTATGGCAGATCTGAGGGCCAGGTCTGGGGAAGCCACCTATATAAAACATTTAGGAGGCGTTTTAGGAGAGTAGCAAGTAGGGCCAATGGGCACCTTACCGGGGGTGACTACACACCCTTTTATGCCACCCTCCTTTGGTAGGGAGCATAGGCCTAACCCTGATTAGAAGGCTCCCCCGATTTCCAAGATGGCAGGGACTGAAAAGTGTCCTTCACCTTGCTTCCCCCCACCTTATGGATGTGAACACCTATCTTTTTGAATTTTCCTGCCGGTTTTCCCACCCAAGGTGAGGGTGTAATCCTGGGGCTGCCATCTGCTGCTAGGAGCAGAGGCTGGGGGAGTACAAAGGAGCAGGCCTTTCAAGCTTACCTCTTAGAGCAGTGGGGTAGGACGCATGACACCTATGCCTGGGATGTGCATGGTTTCTGGTCCCAGAGAGCAGGGGCTCTCCACCCAGGGGTCGAGAAACATGTCTGGTGGTCGCTGGCTGCCTACAGCCTGTCAGAGACCCCACACACACCATATTAGGCACCCAACAAGAATTCCTCTTTCCTAAGGGATTAACCAGCTTGTTGTGGTTTAAGTTTTAGTTAGGCTGCAGGCATCCAGGTTTGAATAACATGCAGGCTTGATTAATGTCCAGGCTGGGTATCGGAGATGGAATTAACTATAAGCACTATAAGGTATACTTGGGTTTTATCTTATTGGTGGATAGCAGTGTCTTCATGTCTTGGAAGTACTCCTGTTCGTTTTATATTCAGGTTGAGTATTATGGAGTAGATTACTTCAGAACTTCTCAAAAGACAGAAATTGGTGATTTGGTCCAATCCATTTTTACAATTGTTTTTGGGTCAGAGTGATGCCTCTCCTACCGTTTATTGACCTTATGCTAGTCTTTTGCTCAGTTCTGTGCTCCCTTTTGACTACATTTGTGATATAGAAATATCATGTACTTGGAGAGGAATGAGGTGAACAAGGTGAATAAAGTGTTGGTAATACATATTAATACAGGGAAATTTTGAAGCTAGATCTCGTACGTAGTCAGTGGTATCAATGTCCACTGACAGTTAAAAACAACTGCAACAGACTTGGATCACCATAATCTGCTGTAGATGGGATTTAATTTAGTAACTGTGGCGGTCTCATTACTAATGCATTGTTAATGTTGCAGCAGTATTTGAAGCTGGTTAGCTATTGTGCTTTCAGGAATATTCGGTATTAGAAGACTTGTGATGGAATCTACTAAAAATACTCGTCAGATCTGTTGAATGCTAACTGCAGGTTCCTTACCATAGAATGTCTGAGGCGCTATACCAGGCCTTGAGATTTTTTATAGCAGTGCTTCTCAGGATATTTCCATTGAAAGACCTAAGAGCTGAATAGTACTGCCCATATGTGGGGATCCTAGAACACTTTTTCATATTGTCTCAAGTGTAGATGTTCGCCTTTCTTCAGGAAGGTCTGTAAAAGCACTTGAGACAATAATATTGTGCTGGCTATAATGGCCAATTTCTTCAGATTGCATTTAAAAAAGGGTAATGAATACCAATGTATATATACATTAAGGGCTAATACTTTGGTAGAATGCTTAGGTTTTTCACATTTTAAAAATCAAAAGAGGAAGATGAATGAAAAGAGTACGATGTAGCCCTATAAGCTGCCAATATGGGAATGCAAATATCGCATCTGTGCCTTTTAGGGCACCGAGACCACTAATATCCCATCATGCCCAGCAAATGGCAGTTGCTTCAGTTATTCTTTTCCAAGATCTGGTGACAGGATCTTAGAGCACTGACCTGGGCCTCTTGCAACTTTTGTTAATCAAAAATCTCATTAGGAAATATTTGACAACTGGTTAACTCAACTGATTTAATCTGTTCCAGCGTTTTTCTGTCTTTTCCTGACCAAAAATCTTTTACTTTGGTCAAATAATGCCATCTTTATTTGACAGGTGTGCTACCTATGGACTTCATGATCTCTGCCTTCCTGACAACCATGTTCCAGCTAAATATCCACACTGCAGAAAGTTTTCTAGATTTACCCTGGGGGAAAGAAAGAAGAGTTGCCTCCATGCTACAGAGGAGCAATATCCATAGTGAGGACTGGGTCCGTGGTCTACCAGGGCTTTTCCACCTTCCTCTGAGGACTTCATTCATGGGAGATGAAGCACAACCAAAAAACGACTTAGTTTCAGGTCAACATATAGAGCATAGATGTAGACACAAGGTACCATACCTACATGTTAAAGGTTGAGTGTTGGGTCGGCGTTGAAGAGAGGACTCAGGTCGATGTAAGAGTGTCGAAATCAAAACTAAAGTGTCAAGAACTGTCGACATCGAAACATAGGAGAAAGTCGATGTCAAGATCATCCAGACCTGCACAAAAAGTTTTTTAAAAAAATAATAATAATTCAAGGCAAAGACGTATACCAACATCCCTGGATCCTGAGTACTCTAGGGGGTATTCTCCATCATCTAGAGTACTGCCAGACTCTCCTACTCTGGTCCTGGCGAGCCTCATCTCAGCCGTCCTCTAGACTAGCACGTAGTCACCAGGCATCTAGCTCTAGGTCCAGGTCACGAATAAGGTCAATACATCGTTCAAACTATTCTTCCTCATCTTCCCCCAGTCCAAGCAGATACCAACGCTGCCTGACTCTCCTCAGCTAAAGGTCTCTCCAGTGGATGATAAGCCCCTCTCCAGGTCATGGGGAGAGGTGCTTCAAAATTAAATATTCTGATGCCGGCTCCTGCACCATCTACATCGATCATTTTTGAGACGCTTCACCATAGATCAGCGTTTAGCCCTCTCCTGCCATTGGCTCAGGGCCTGTTAAAACCAGCAATGGACCGGTTCCTCATGCCAGCCTCAGCCAAATCTACTCTGTTGAGACTGCGAAAGAAGTACAGACCTCCAGAGCAGGACCCACTGTTTCTACGCTCAGACCCACCCCCTGATTCTGTAGTCATCTTGGCGGCAAGGAAACAAGATTCCACCACTCCTTCGTCTATGGTGCCATCAGACAAGGAGAATTAAAAGTTGAACTCAGTGAGGCGCAATGTTTGCGGTACAGCTGTCACCACCATGAAGGTAGCAAATGCATCAGCTCTCCTGGGCAGATACTACAGAGCCATTTGTGAGTCTTGACAAAAATTGGCAGACATCCCTAGAGATAAGAGAGCTTCCTCAAAGTGGTCAGTGAGAACATGCTAGTCTTTTACCTAATCATTAGTGCTGCTGCTGTCTCATCATTACTAGCAGTCCACGAATACTACAGCAATGTTGCTTTGAGAAGGCATTAATTGCACCGCCTTACAGCCCTTAAACATGAATCCTAGCACCAAATTCTTAATCTTAATTTACCTGGATAAAGTCCAAAATGGAGACCCTGGAAGCAGTAGGTCTCAAAAAGCAGAAACAGCGAAGGCACACCTATAAACCTTACCAACTACGATTTCGCCCACAGAGGGTTCAAATCCCTCACAGGTACCAAGATTGCCAACAAAACTAACCGCAGAGACCTTAACAGCAACGTAGTCAGCCCAGAGGAAGAGACACCCGACAGTCTGCTCAGGGGGAGGGAAGCTGCAGCAGGCTCTAAACAATGAATCTCTGCTTCCCCTCTTCCGTTCCCCACTCAGTTAGCGGAAAGTATTTCTCATTTCCTAACAGAGTGGCACGCAATCATAAAAGTGGCCTTGGTATTAAATAGTGTATGGATTTGGGTAATGTCTCAGGGTCACCAGTCCTCGGCCATAACCATCCAATCACCAACTGCATATGTTTCGAAGTAAACATCCTTCTACAGAAGCATGCGATAGACTGTTCATCTGGAATAACTGGGTACGGGGATTTATTCCCATTATTTTCTGGTGAAAAAGAAAGGTCCCGGAAACTAGTTCAGACCCATTCTCGATTTTGAAACTAGCCAACAACAAGATTTGAAGAGAAATTCTGAGTGCTAGTACTACATCGGGTATGTCCCCAGATACACCAGGGCGACTGGCTCTGTTCGATAGCCCTCCAAGATATGTACACATCTCCCAATAGCCAAAAAGCAATGCAAATTCTTGGTTTGTCATAGGTCAAGATCATTACCAGTATACAGTGCTTCCATTCGGCCTCAAATAAATCAGTCTCAGCAAATGTCAAACCTTATTCCAGTCCAAACACTGCATTACTTGAGAGCCTCAATTGACACTATTCAAGCAAGAGTGATTATCAATCTGTCTGAAGTGTCACTCTCTCATGAAAGTCTCTCATCCCACAATGAGAAGTGTCATTTCGTCTTGATTGCTTTGTGTATTATCTTTCTGACTCCAAACGTCCACCTCCACATGCACCCTCTACAGGAGTGTCTTAAAGATCAGTGGGACCAACTTAACGGGTAATTGGGAGGAACTGATCACTCTCTCCCCAATAAAAATCAGCCTCTGAAATGGTGGCGCTCTCCGAAAAATCTGCTTCAAGGTATGCTATTTCATCGGGATGTCCCTTCCCCGACAATAGTATGAGATGCCTTGCTGTTAGGATAGGGAGTGCACATGAATCACCTTCAAATCCTGAGATGAGGGTCTCAAAGATGAATTGTTACATAATCTCCTTGAGCTATGAGCAGTTAACCTAGCGTTGAAGGCTTTTCTCCCGTCCTTCGACTCAATCCCTGCTTGTTCAGACTGAAAAAATGACAACGTTTTACTTTCTCAAACAGGCAGGAGGACAAGATCCAGACCTTTGTCTTATGAAGCCCAGAAGATTTGGAAGTAGCTGATATGACTCATCTCCCAGGTGTCCAAACTGATCAGGCAGACTCCCTAAGCAGGGTCCATTAAGAAAACCATGAATGGGTCCTTCGCGACAATGTCGTGCAAAATATTTTTAGAATGTGGGGAGCTCCGCACATTGGCTTATTTGCCACCACTGAAAACAAAAAAAGCCCCGGCTTCTCGAGGTACTGCCAACCAGGGACTCTGGGGAGTGCCCTATGGATTGACTGGTCTGGCAAGTTTCTGCGCCCCTTTCCTGTGATGCCCCCGGTCCAGTCAGTTCTCATCAAGCTGTCTTGCTCGAGGGCCAGAGTGATCTTGATTGCACCGCAGTGGCAACATTATTGGTGGTTCACAGACCTTCTCCAAAGATCTGAGCGTCCACATCTCAACCTGTGTAGACCAAATCTTTTCATGAAATTCTGAGGCCACATGGTTCACCCTAACCTCTGTTTTACAGTATGGCTCCTGAGCTAGTTCAGTATGGGCACCTGAACCTTCCACAAGAATACATGAACATGGAGGCTAAACGACATTCAACAGTTCAGCCTAGTCTTTCACATGGAAGAAATTTTGCATTTGGTGTTCTTACAAGAACCTGAATCCAATAGGTTGCCAAGAAGATGCAATTCTTCCATACTTACTTCATTTGGCTAAATCTGGCTTACAATTTTCTTTCCTAAAAGTTCATTTTGTGGCAGTTACTGTCTATAGAAAATGTCCTTCACAAACTTCTTTTTCCAAAATTCCTCTTATCAAAGATTCTTTAGAGGGTTTGAATAAGGGGTTTCTTCCCATGAGGCGTCCATCTCCTCTCTGGGAGCTCAAGATAGTTATCTCACGCAGGTTGCTTACAAGCCTCTTCATAAATTATCCTTGAAGCATCTCTCATGGAAAACTGCTTTCCTCGTAGTCATCCCATCAGCATGCAGGGTTAGTGAAATCCAAGTGTTACGTTCCCATGTTTCATTCCAGTAAGGTGGTTATGAGGACTTACCCAAAATTCCTACCTAAAGTAATTTTAGACTTTCATAGAAATTAGACCATTTCCTTAACTACTTTTTTCAGCGCCCTTCCACACCTGCTGAAAGAACTCTCCATTCTCTAGACGTTAGGTGAGTCTTAAAGTTTTATTTGTTCAAGACAAAAGATATCCAAAAGTCAGAATAATTGTTTGTGAAATGTGGGCTGGTCCATACAGGTCTAGCCCCGTCCAAACAGTCTGATGGATAGTATCTTGCATTCTATTATGTTTTTAGAAGGCAAATCTGGTTTTGTCCAGTAGACCTAAAGCACACTCAACTAGAGGAAAAGGGGCTACTTCTGTTTTAGTGAGAAATGTTCCAATAGCTGAAATCTGTAAAGCAGCTACGTGGAGATCTGTTCACATGTTTACCACGCATAATGGTTTGTATACAGATGCTCAAGTAGGACAGATTTCCCTGAGAAATGTATTTGATTTAGTCAATTGATCGTTCCTCTGTCTTTTTCACTGCTCATTGTGGGGATGGGCATGCTACTAGTTCTCGACAGGTTGGACTATGAGAATACCCTCTACGCTGGGATCGCCAAGCAACTCACTGGAATCCTACAGACCATCCAGAACTCGGAAGCCAGACTCATTCTCAACCTCCCACACACAACTCACATCATACCACACCTCAGGGACCAACATTGGCTTCAGTACATAAAGGCCCTCAATTCAAACTCCTCAAACATGCATACAAGGCACTTCACACCTCAGGTCCCAAGTACCTGAACAGTTGCATCTCCTTCCACCAACCATCCAGACACCTCTCTGCAGGACCTCCCATGCATACACAGAACCAGATCAGGAGGACGAGCATTCTTTCATCGTTGTCCCTCAGCCTTCTCTCTTCTTCTGCAACATGCACTCGTGGGTGATAGTGCAGTTTACAAATATACATAATGTAATTTCTGCAACATGCCCTCGTGGGTGATAGTGCAGTTTACAAATATACATAATGTAACGGGACAGGTCATACTCAACAGACCAAACGTGAAATGTGCAGATCTCTAAAAGTAGAACAATATCTAACAATTGCACTAGTTAAAGCAAGTGAAGCACTCAAGCTTGGCCTTCCTGTAGGTGCCAAGGGCTTTTTCTCCTGCACAAGTAAAATAAAAATACCAAATAGTGTATTTTATAGAACATTTTTCAGACATTTGCCAGGGGCACTGGTGAAATATTGTATATGTTCATAGTGTCAAACAAACAAAACGACCCAAAAAGGAGGATGAAGGGGGTGGAGAAGGCACGATATTTAACCACCTCATAGAAAGTTTGAGAAAACGGTGCATTTTTTAGCACAATTTCACTTGGAACTTCTCTATTAAAATTGGCAATAAAAAGAATGCTCAATTATGTATTGGTTTTATTGCATCTTTCATGTTTCTCTTTTCCTTTCAAGTATATTCTCAGTCAGGTGTTAAGAGTAACACTATTGGAACAGACCAAGTGGAAAAATTCAAAAGAAAAATATAATGTTATCTCAGTCACTAAAGCCAGACCGATTTTAGAGCTCCATACAACAGTATTATCACTCTGGTTACAAAAGCATTACAGGTTCGGACAATAACTAGTCTTGCAGGTTAGTGTGTGAGTGACGTTTTGCAGCAGACTCCTTTCTCAGCTCTCCTTTAAGTTCTGGGAAACAATCCTAGACTATCATTCTACACTTGGTAAACACATCATCCTGTGATTAGGACCTCAATAATTTCTAAATCCCTGTATCACAAGGCCAGTAAACGCACGGTGAACGCTTTTAACAACCCTTAAACCGCTCTGAAGCACCCTTCAATCAAAGAAAAAATAAACTGCTTCATTATAGGATTTGTAACATTTCCCTTCTTATAAGACTACAGTCCAATTCCAGAACCAACCAATAGTGACCGTGTAAAGCATAGCATGTGACTTTATAATCGATGTGAAGCTGGAAAACCTCTACAGGTAATAACTAGGTTCAATGTCTTGCAGTCACAAAAGCAAAATTTAATTGGGTTTAACCCAAATATACATATGCCACAGTCTGCATTCATTCCATATATCTTGCGTCCAGGAGTTTAAAAAAACATGTAATTTCTAAAAAGCCTTGTTCCCTTCCGTGAATGTTTTACGTTGCAGGTTCTTTTTCTAGCAGCTACTTGTGACTCAAATGCTCCCACTCTAGGAAGAGAAAATGTACAGTCATCGTCCTACAGATACGGGCACTTTGACTTTTTTATCAGGGCATAGCTTTTATAACCTGCAATACATCTGCTGGCAAGAGCATTCTGTCGGATAGACCTATATTTCTGGATTTTTCTAATTTTGTGTTTTCCATATGCACAATTACCTTGGTACTGTGGGAGGATTATCGGATACCATTCTTTGATACTACCATGGTTTGCCTATTTTGGTGTATTTTGTGGATTCTCAACATGTGCACGGTCTACATTGTAGGATTGCCCTTTTTTTAAAATCTCAAATTCATATTATTTAAGAATTTAAAGAGAGATGAGCTAGGGCAAAATGGCATTAGTAGTAATATTATAAACAAAAAAATGGAAACATGCCATTAACCTTAAAATGAGATATAAACTGTGTTTTAAAATGAGACCGCTTTTTGAACTGTTTTGTCCTGTCATTTAACATTAATTTCTCTACTTCCAGATGAGGCTGTCTTACCAGCCTTTCCTCTTTTTTTTTTCTTTTGATTTTCTGCCTCTGTATTTGGGTTTGGTTTTTGGTTATTCACCTTACTGAGTTTGGTTACTCGTTTTTCACCCTACTTTTTAACTGTACATTCACATTCTGTAGCATAAATTGTCTATGGTTGACTATTATTTGCTGTGTTTTGTCTCCAGATAACCACTAAGTAGTAAACTGTTCTTAAAATCTAAATATATGATTTAGAATTCTATGGAGCATTTATATAAACAGACATAGAGCCTGGCTGGACATCCTAGACCTCTTACGGAGATTAGAATACCAGCTCCTCAATAGGTCTAGAATATATAGTTTGTCTTGTGACTGCCTTGATATTTCTACTGATATCTTCAAAGTCAACAGCTAAGTGACCAGCACATTAGATTTCCTCTCTTGCAGTTGAGCCAAGGTCTGCACCTCTGGTTGAACCAGACATCCCATCTCATCTTATCTGATTGCTGCTTCCTGCCCCCAAGAAAGTATTTATTGAAGAGTAAGAGCCGCAGGTTGTGTGTAAGATGTCTTTAAATCAAGACCAGGCCTCAGTTGGAGTCTGATAAATATGCTAAACCAGTTTCTTCTATTTCACCCTGAACTAGCTCTCATTACTCCGGTACCCTGCCTAACCTTTTTTCACCCTTCACACATTATGGCAGTTGAATTAGGAAATCCCTCTTTAAATTCCTCACCAATAAACTGTAGTAGTTTTGGAGAGCATCATGACAACTGTTCTGCCCAGCATTGGACTCTAAGGCAGAGCACAAATGCATGCCTGATGACTTATCCTTTCTTTCTGCACCAAGCTACTGTACTGCTTAATGGAAGGTACCCAAAAGGAGTAAGTTAAGGTGAGCCTCCATGATGAACCTCTTTGTAAACATCTACCTGTGGCCCAAAGGATACCCTGTTTAGACTAAATGATGGTTCAGATTCAGGTGCTTTGATATTAACTGTATGCACAGAGAATGCGGACACAAAACTGGTCACCTGCCTATTTTTAGAATACTGATGGTGGTTTTTATTTGGGTTTACGAAGTGCCAATGGCCTAGCTACATCTCTAGAAGGAAAGGGGGCATGATTTCCTCTAGGCTGCGACTAGTCCAAATGTATTATCTCCATTGCGTGTAGATTACTCCAGACTGTCAGCATAAACCAGGCCTCCTTCCACATCCCAGATGTTTCTGATGATCTCAAACTGCCGTACACACATTTAATGGACTGGTAGTACCCCATCATTCAAAGATTCTGGTAGGCAGTGGTTGCTGAACTCTCAACAGTACTGGGATATTACTGCTGCTGGTGGTGCTGGAAAGTACCGGGGGTTCGGGGGCAGACAGGGCCTTACTGGGCGCGGACTTCATGGTAGCCAAAAGAGATATAGCAACTTATTCGAAATCTGCTGCACCTCCACCAATCCCTCAATGACATCGAGGAGGGACTTGTGTGCCCAACAGGAGAAGCGGGTGTTCAAGGCCAGAGGCTGTCCTGCCAAATATCATAAGATATGGGACAAATGGTTGGGGAGGCAGATATGGATTGGTTGTCTTAATGATACTGAAATTCTGCCTGACAGGATAACCTATGAACATTGCGGGATAAATGTGATAATTGAGCAAGATGCCTTAGGCCAATTCATCTTTACTGATGGTGATGTACCGATTGATGTGATTTTTCATATGTGTGATACTGTTTTAAAACTCAGTCGTTTAAAATAAAAAAGCAAAGGGAGGGTGGGGCATTTACTACAAGGTGCTACTAGACCATGCAATGGCTGCACAGCAGAAACACTATTCTGGGCCATTGGTTCAATGGTAGATCACCAAAGACCAGCTTCTACCCACACTTTTTGTCCTCCCACCCATCACTGTGGAGTTGACTGTTTAAGATGTCTTCAGTGCAGACCCCAAATTATTTCACTGCAGCCCTTCCGGACAGAGTTCAAGAAACTTGAGTCTTTTGGATACATACATGTAATGACCCCTTCTTTTGGGCTGCTGTGTCCATGCTTAATGGTCACTGTTCATCAGCTGTCAGAGTACATGAAGCCATGTTTTACCCTGATGAGTGACGGATGCCTCTAAACAGATGTTGAAATGTATCTTTCACATGTTGTGCTTATAGCTGTCACACTTCAGCACTATGCTTGGATGTGTTTCACTAGATCATTGGGGGTATCCAGGCTATGCTTATGGACATGCCCTTTGACAAAATGACTTTTGGGAGAGAAAGCAGATGTTCCAGGCATATGAGCTGTAGATCATATGCTTTAGCATAGATCGCCATCTAGTGTTGGGTCTAGAAGTTTGCACTTTGTTTTTCTTCGAAGAAGTCTTTCCAGTCACGAGGTAGGTGACTCCTCTTTTCGGTGATGGTGCACATGGGCATCGACTCCATCCTTAGATTGTTTTTTTCTGCCATCGGGTTCGGATGTGTTTTGCTGCGCTCCGGTTTGCTATCGTTTTCGAACTCCTTCGCGCAATCCTCTACCCTGGACGGTATTGTCATCGATCGCGGTTGCCCATTCAAAGCGCATCGTCTCAACTGAGAATCCTTCGATCGAGTAACTCGAGGCAGGCTGTTGGGCCTACCCGTGCCGACTGTGCTATCAGTCGATGGATTGAACTCCATTTAAACTGTCCCGCGTGCTGTACTAAGTTTCCACGCACCGATTTGCACAAGGTCTGCAACCTCTGCTTATCCCCAGAACACAACCAAAAGGACTGACGCGCGTTGATCGTTCCGATCGAAAAAGACAATTCGTGATCGTCGAGCTCGACTCCACGAGATACATCACAGCGGCTCCGTGCCGGATATCTTAGGCATAGATCCCGATATCCAACACCCAGTTGAAGGAGCTGAAGAAGAACAGGTCTCTGTGTCTGAAGCAGACTCCAACATGGGAGAAGAACAGCACATCACTCCGGGTCAGCGTACTGTGAGTACTGATCCCCCTGTGCAGTAGGCTCCGGTACCCCCTTCGCCCTCAGGTCGGCACTGACAGAATGTTTGATGCCCCGCCCGAAGCCCGGCTTAGAAACATAAAGAGAAGCCTTCCGGCTCGAGCCGGCCCAATTCTGGTACCGAACCAACACTTTCGGCACCGAAACATAAGTCGAAGCATCTACAGGTCACCACACCACCGGGACCGAAGACTACACCTTCGACACCGAAGACTTTAGACCAGAAAAATGGTTCGGAGCTGAAATCCTCCACACTTACAGGATCGGAGCTAAAATCCTCCTCACCGTAAAGGCTCTGAGCCGAAACCTCCCGCACCGAAACAATCAATGCCGAAATCTTGAGCACCAAAAGTCTTGGAGCCGAAACCTACCAAGCACAAAGACTCTCAGCCTAAACCTTCAACACCAAAAGCGCCGGAGCCGAAACCTTTGGCCCCGAAATCGGCACATAAAGAAAGAGCCTCAGTCTGATGAACCACCTTTGGATCCAAAACAGAAAACACTTTTCATTAATCCTCAAATAGGTCACATTCATGCCACTCTGCCCAAGAAACGGAAGATTGATCTCTCAGATGACTCTCCTATACCTCTTAAGAAAAAGTACATGGGTACTAACCCTTCTCCTCCTTACATTACACCTTCCTCTCCTCCTCCTAATTTGATTATCTCACCATCAAATTCACCACCATCTCCACTTTCACCTACCACACAGGAGGACGACTATGGGGATGAGGATGCGGACAAAGAGCAGGATATTCCACAAGACACTGACCCTTAGGAAAATTATGATAATGGAGCGGATACCAGACAACGACCCTGACCTGTATCATTCTAGACCAGAGGTCTTCAAACTTTTGGATGCCGAGACCCCCCTGTCAACATTTTGAGGCGTAAGGACCCCCTCCTGACAAAAATGTCTAAACCTGTTGACTAAATTGCGTGGGATGAAAATGTAAATGAGGTTATGTGATGCCGCGTATTTTGGGATAGCATTGCTTCATTATTTTGATATTTGTTACACACAGTAACGCTGAGGAAAGATTTCACCCAATCAGTACCCATTTATAACCAAAATACAGCAATTATCATCAGAAAGATTTCAAGTCAACCTTTGTGAAGGGCCTTCCACTATGCAGCAATACGTGCTGCCACATTAGAAGCTCACCTGGCCCTGACCGGAAGAAGCAGGGGTCCCTTAAAACCCTGGCGGTTTTGTGTAGAGTTAAGCCGTTTACCCATGCAGCTTTCCTCTCACCCCCTCCCTTCCATCCCTCTCTCCTCACCCCGGATCCCTCTCTCACTTTGCAGGTCATTTTCTTTCACCCCTTTTTACAACTTCTGAACTCTCCCCATTCAACCTCTCACTTCACCTTTAATCACCTCTTGCCATTCTGTCCTTTCACTGCCCTCATCTCTAACAGTCTCTCACATTTATCTCATGGCCTTTCTGGCCCTGTCCCCTCCCGTGCCCCTCAGCACATCTCATTCACCTCGTCTCTTCATTCAAATTTTTGTCTATTTGTATCTTACACCTCTCCAGTCCCCCCATTCCTCTTTCACATCTCCCCTTTGTTCTAACAGAAGCCCTCACCTTTGGATCACACTCACTTCTTGCGTGTCCACACTTCTCTTCGGCAATTCACATTTCTCCTCATCCCTGACCTCTTCAATCAAATTCTCTCACTCCCTTGCTGTCCTCTCTCATTTTGGGTGCGGATGCAAGTTCAGAATGGGATGAATGAATGTATGATTACTGATGGGCTTGTTTGAGTGAGTTGCATATTGAGTAGTGAGGGGGACAGGTGAGTGAAGTGTCACATGAGTGCAGGATGAGTAGTGTACTCGTGTGACTGCAGGTTGAGGTATAGTGTGAGCAGGACAAGTGCATTTTGAGTGCAGAGTGATCACTGTGAGTGCAAGGTGAGAGGGTGAATGGTGCAAGTGCATGGTGATCAGTGTGAGTGCATTGTGATCACTGTGAGTGCAAGGTGAGCGTGACAATAAAGGGCGAGAATGAGGAATGAGTTGTCTGAATGCAGGGTGCATTCCCAGACCGATGAAGTAACTCAGCATGTTATTGACGGGGCGTAGACTTTAAGATCTAAGTTAAACTATTGCGGCATTAATCGGGGATCGAGGGTGAAGGAAATAAATAATGTGCTGATCCTGCAACAAACTTCCAGTCCTATGGTTAGGGTTACCAGCAGATTATTTTGATGGCCCAGTCGGTACAAAAAAAAGCAGTCACCTAAAGCGGTATTTTCAGAGCTTATCTGTGCATACTTCCCTGGGCCGGCTTTAGTGCTGGTGGTGCCCTGTGCGACAATGTTTGTTGGTGCCCCCCCAATAACCACCCCACCACGGATTCTCTCACTAGCACCCTTTAACAGTGACCAAGTCTCCATAACCCCACACTCTCAGATGCATTGAATTAGTTATATAGAGCCACCCATACCAGTGTAGGGTGTCCGAGCACTTTGCATCACACACACATTACACAGAGACAATCAATCATAAGTGTGTAAATCAGTGTATAGGAAATGTTACATAAGCCAAAGGACAAAGTATAGGAGTCACATGTCATCCATACTGGTAGGCAGCATAGTTCAAGAGTGCTTGGTGTGGAGAAGCACAAACTCAGAGTCGAAAAAAAAACAGCATAGTTGGGAGTTTCCTTTAATAATAAGAATTGATTTCTAGCCAAATTAACCCTTTTTGCAACATTAATCAATGGTCTAATAATGTACTCTTTGTAGTGTGCATGCTGTTCTAGGATGAAAGTTAATAGCTCACTATCCTATATTAGGACTTTAAGTTATAAATTGCAAGTAACAAAAGGATGTCTCTTTTGAAAGCAGTAACCTGCTGATCTCTTCACATTATACGCACTCTGTAATCTACTTGGTACACGTTCTTTGCAGCAGGCATATTAACCCTCTGCACTAACTTCACCTAAGTCAAAACCTCAACTATACAAAATTCTGATCTCTCTCCAGGAAGATAATTAATCACACGAGTTATCTTGACATTTATGTGAGGCCTGGTAATTGCCGGGAAAGAAACCTGCAGCAGGTGCTTCAAAAGCACAATAAACTTTCACACACGGCGCCCCCAGAAAGCCAACTTTGTATTCCTTTCCATGAAATGCATTCTCACACTACGGCAGTGAATGTAAAATCCAAATGTAAGGAATAGGCACAGTGGGGACCCAGGGGGTACTGGAACCAGCAAAAAAACCTAAGCCTCTGTAACCAGTTTACAAAGGCATGTTAAAATGCAAATGGTCTTTAAAGACCTGTGAAAAAACACGGGGTGCCGGAGATAGGAATCCAGACACTGCCCAGCTGAGCCCCCAGCAGCTCAAGTTTCACTGCAGCAGCCCGGGCTGAGACACAGGAGGGGGGGGGGGGGGGTGAAGTGTGGGGGGATGCTGAAGCCCTTGGGCCTGGGCAGAAGTGTGACTGGGAAGGCGCGACCCCCTTTGCATCACTCCACGGCCCCCCTGGGGGTCGCGCCCCACAGTTTGAAGACCCCTGTTCTAGACCCTCCCCAGCTGATGACAACATTGGATACGTTCAGCTCATTAACAGAGCTGCTCAGTATCACAGGGTGGAGCTCCATAAAGAGGCTTTGGAAGAGGATTTCCTCTTTGAGACACCCACTTATTCCCAAAGATCTACTTACACTTTACCAATGCTAAAAGGCACATTAAAGCACACAGATGAGGTATTTAAAGACCAAGTTAGGGCAAGAATACTCCCACCCAGAGTAGACAAATATAAACCCGCTCCTACAGATCCTGCATATATCAAAGGTCAGTTGCCTTTGGACTCTCTTGTAGTCTCTAACGCTTGCAAGAGAGCTAACTCTCAAACCACAGGAGTAGTCCAATCTCATTGATGCCTCAGGTAAGAGAGTGGCTACACAGGCTGCAAATCATTGGTGTATTGCAAACGCTGAGCCTCTGCTAGCACACTATGATAGGGCACATTACGATGAGTTAGAAAACCTCATGCAGCACCTACCCGATCAGTACAAAGCAAAGGCTAATGACCTTATCCAGGAAGACAAACTCCACTAATTCTGCCATTAAATGTGCACTAGATGCAGCAGACACCGCAGCTCATGCAATAAATACTAGTGGGCTATTGCGCAGACACGCTTGGCTTAGGATTTCGGGATTTAAACAGGAGGTACAATCCTCCATACTTAACCAGCCCTTTGATAAGGAACATCTTTTTGGACCAGCTGTCGATACCTTTGGGGCAACTTGCTGGTGTGACGAGCAGTGTGCGACCTACTCTTCCACAATTTAAACAGCTGTCGATACCTCCCTGGAGAAAATGAAGGACACTGAGTTCGCAAAGTCTATGGGGGCTTTACAATTACCTACTAATAGGGGTTCCTTTCGCCACTCCTTTTACAGTGGTGGTTCAAAGACGGTGTCTACAGAAAATCCCTCCTCCTTTTACAAGGGTAACAACCAATCCCCTCTCTTCCAGAGGTTATTTTCGAAGAGGTTACAGAGGAAACAACAATAAGGGAAGAGTCAGAGGTAAACACACTTCTCCTGCCAACAGTGACTTCCTTCCACTACCCCCCAATCATTCCACTCCTTTCGGGGGACGTCTCTCCCATTTCCTACCTGTCTGGAACTCAAATCACCTCAGACAAGTGGGTACTACAAATTATCCAGTATGGTACTGCCTGGAGCTTACCAGCTCTCCTCCCCCCCCCCCCCCCCTCCAACTATTCTTCCAAGAAGACGTACAATGTCATCAGAACATCTCACCCTCTTAAAACAAAAGGTTCTCTCTCTCAGGCGATAGAATCAGTGCCATTACATCAAGGAACCGGAGTATACTCCCTGTATTTCTTAATTCACAAAAATGGATGGCTCTCGGGCCTATATTAGACCTCAGACAGCTAAACCTCTATATTCAGTCAGACCACCTGCAGATGGTCACACTTCAACAGGTGCTCCCACTGCTTCAGCAAGGCGACTTTCTATCCACTCTGGATTTAAAGGATGCCTATTTTCATATCCCCATTCCCCTCGCTCACAGAAAATCTCAGGTTCATTGTGGACGGACAACATTACCAATTCAAAGTTCTCCCATTCGGGCTAACTACAGCACCCAGAGTCTTCACCAAGTGTCTGGCAGTAGTCGCAGCTCATTTAAGACAACAACACATTCACGTCTTCCCTTACCTACACGACTGGCTAATGAAAGCCAGATCGTGACACAGCTGCCTACACCACACTCAGAAAACAGGTCAACTGCTTCAGGACTTGCGATTCACTGTAAACCTCACCAAGCCTCACCTCCAGGTATCCCGCACACAACCATATCTGGGAGTTACAATAGATACTTGCAAAGCTCTAGCATACCCCAACCTAGTCAGGATATGCAACATAAAAAATCTAATATTACAATTTCAGTCTCAACACTCATTACCAGCCCGAGTGTTTATGCAATTGATCAGAATGATTGCTTCTTGCATTCCAGTTGTTCCTTATGTAAGACTACAAATGTGTCCCCTACAGGAATGCTTAGCACGTCAGTGGAACCAGGCTCAAGGTCCGCTGACAGATCAAGTGTTGGTGGACGGCCGCACCCATCGCTCTCTGCAGTGGTGGAACATACAAACCTTTACCAAGGTGCAGCTATTTGTCGACCCGTATCCACAGATAGTGCTAACAGCAGACTCATCGCTCAATGATTGGGGAGCGCATCTTCAAAAACATACCATTCAGGGCATGTGGACTGCACAACAAAAACAACTCCACATAAACCACCTACAACTACTAGCAATTCTTCTTGCATTGAAAGCCTTTCAACTGCATCCAGTAGGCAAAGCGGTCTTAGTTTGTACAGACAACATGACAGCAATGTACTACATACAAAAACAGGCAGGGACACACACTTTACTGCTCTCTCGGCTAGCTCAAAGCAGCTGGAGATGGGCCATACCACATAAAATATATCTCCTTGCAAAACACCTCCCAGGAGTAAACAACCAGATTGCAGATCTGCTTAGTCATCAGCGACAAATGCAAAAACAACAATTGATGGACAGAATGCGGAACAATGTCATACATTCACCCCAGTACAGAGATCTGGGCCTAAGTCCATCGTTTTTTTGCTCACCATGCCATTCCAGTTTGAACCCAGCCATATGCAAATCAGTCTTGACCCTGTGCCTCATGGGAACAGTCCAGCCCGAACTGCCAAGCCAGGTCCTCCCTGGACTGGAACAAGCATCCTAGGACCTGTTTCGGGGTTTCACCCCTCTTCAGCCATGATAGCTTGAATCCAGTGGCATGGAGAGCACAGGACTCGCGTCTGAGCATACCCGTCCCACTCGGGGTGACAAATGCAAAAACAATTGATGGACCGAATGCAGAACAATGTCATACATTCACCCCAGTACAGAGATCTGGGCCTAAATCCATCGTTTTTTTGCTCACCGTGCCATTCCAGTTTGAACCCAGCCATATGCAAATCAGTCTTGACCCTGTGCCCCATGGGAACAGTCCAGCCCGAACTGCCAGACCAGGTCCTCCCTGGACTGGAACTAGCATCTTAGGACTGGTTTTGGGTTTCACCCCTCTTCAGCCAGGATAGCTTGATTCCAGTTGGATGGAGAGCATGGGACAATCCTGCTGCTGTGCTGACTACTGCAGAATGTACAAAAGGATTGGATGCGCTAAAACAGATTGATACAATCGGCCATGTTTTCTCTTCCTAGAGAGCGGACCTACTCTTGATGCAGGATGGACAAGTTCTCCAGCCAAATTCCAAGTCGCTTGCACACGTTGATATTGAGCAGTGCTAGCAAGACTCCTTTTGCTTTACTGAGGAGGTCCCAGAAGTCATCCCGGCTGCCTGGAGTTCACTCCAGGGACCATAGCTTCATGATAAGTGACTTGCTGCATATGGCCGTGTTTCTACCCTTCATCTTGAAATTTGCTCCATAGTTGTTGCAAGTTCCTAGCAGTGCTGAAACAGATGACTGGTTGCACACTCATTTAAAAGTTTGGGAGCCTATTTGGAGCATCCCCTCTAAGCCACTATGTACTACATAAACTTCCTGGAGCTCAGGGCAGTCAGGCTGGCCCTACAATGGTTCCTTATGTTTGGGAGGGCAACGGAGTTGCAGATTGAACAAACATGCAAGGAGAGGTGAAGTTGATTAATGTGTCTAAGAAAACCCACCAACTTTGGGACTTAGCGGTTCACTTTAATGATCTGCTTTCAATCCAGCCTCTACTGGTATGCGCTTCTCAGTACAGAATTAGTAGGCCTTGCATTGAAACATGGTTTGTTTTCTCATAGGTTCTTGAGGAGAGCCTTTGAAGGTTTAGAAAACAGCAAAAAAAAGTTGACTTCGGAAAAATCATATAAAATAATTTTGTGTTTTCTAAGACAAAAATTGTGGAGGATTCCTAGCTAAAGAACTGTTTCTAGGAAGGAACCTTCCTTTTCTTAAGAGCATAGATACGTTTCTCGTCTAAGGAAGCCGTTTTCTGCTTACAAAAAAATTGCCTTTTCAGATCTTTTTCTTTACTAATCAATGTTATTACTTTTTTAAGCGCTTAAAAGATTTTAAGTAAGGCAGCATTCTCTTGCCTGCAAGCTTAAAATGGCTCTGGAAACAAACGCAAGTGATATTGGTGGCGCTCCTGAGCTACAAAATGGTTAGTCATTTAGGCATGCCCAGTCCTAGTCGATCAGTGGACTATGGTGTCCACTACAGAGATCATTGTTTGTCACCATGATCACAGGTTAAAATCCCTATGGGTCGACTCAGCCTTTCAGATGTTGATAAAGTGAGACCCAGGCTCGTTCGTGCTTCTTGCCTTAAACTGCACACTCAGGGCAGCAGTGGGCATGGCAGACACTGGAAGATCAAAATTACTTTAATAACTCCAATCCTAGAATTTTTGGGAAAGTTATAAACTCCCCAAGTGTTTATTAGGAAAGGCTGAAAAGTAGTAATTTTGAATTGCAGAAAGTACTGCTCTGAGGGCTCAGCTCAGGGCAAAAAACTACTAGGAATACCCAGTACCAGTGATTTGGATATCAAGAAACCTCAATTTTCCTTAACAATAAGGCCTTTCTTGTCGTGAATGTGTACGCTACAAATAGGCCTGTTAAACAGCCACTGCATTCACAGTGATGCTTAGTTGTCTTTACATTCCCCTCAAACCATTCTTGCTGCCCAAGGTTCTTGCATTTTGTGAGATCAATCTTTTCATTCCCAGTTTTTGAGCTAGTACAATTAAACAGTCTTGTTCCCTAAATATGTTCTAGCTATTGCTTAAAAGAAGTCAAAGCCTAAGCAGATATTTTATGGTGGGGTTGCCACCAAATTTGTTTGTAGACATTCACAGCAAAATTGATTTTATCCTATTTTTCCATTTGCTCTCTGAAAGCTAGTTGAATCCTTCTAGGTAAACCTTTGACTCTTCAGTAAGGGCAAAGCAGCCACTTCAACTCCATGTAAATATTCCTATTTATGAGGTATAAAACTAGAAGCCATTTTGCAAGACATTACAGATTGATTGTTGTCATAGCGTATCTTCATTTCTTTGATAGAACTTAACTAGATTTCCTTCACTTTTCTTTTGCGATCTGCTTACTATTCTGTTCAGTGATGACATCAATGAAAATATCCTAAATGGAGAGTAAATTTCTTTGAGATCCTTCCTTAGCCCACTTGAAACTCCCCTTTTCTGAGTTTAAGGTTGTTGACCCTTCAGTTTACCTGTTATGTTTTCTCCTATTCAGATGGGCCACCTGTGTTACATTTCATAGAGTTTTGTTGTCTGAAAATATGTTGAAATCCCTCAAATGTTGCTGGGGGTATTCAGTCGTCATAAATTCAGTGAATAGTCCAATGATGTAATAGGGTTACATGTGAATACAGTTTTCTTCTGTGTTGTAAAATCTCCTTTTTCTTTGCAGATACTGCGAGAGCCGACGAAGGGTGTTGTTGTTGCACGTGCATGAAGGCTATGAAAAAGACCTATGGGAATATATCGAGGACTGAAAGCCGAACATTCTCCCTGCATAAAAACAAAAATCATAATTGAACTCTTGACAACTTTTATCATCTAGAGTGCTCATGCAATTAAAAGCAAAGAAACAATAACACAAACAAAAGGCGCCACACAGGGCCCTCAAGCCCAGTCTCCCATCGCTGGTCTCTGCTCCCGCCATTCGGGTTTGTTAATGGAAAGTTTAAGTAAATTATATTGTAATAAAAAACAAAAAAGGTAGCTAAAGAATTGTACAACAGTATTCTGGGCGGCCAATGGGAATCTAGAGGAAGCACTAAAATCAAATGAAAACCCTACAAGATAAACTTGTGACCTGCTGAAGCTTTCCCTCCTTGAAGCAGGAGCCTTCTCTTTTCAATGAATTTGCCCCTTGTAATCCAGGTGATTCTCGCCTAGGTTTTTTACACCACATTTCATTTGCGAACCTGCAATTTTGTTGTTGGTTCCTGCTCTACAGCCACATCCTTTTATTCCCTCTTCCCAGCCTGGTACATGAATGAAAGCTGCTTGACCCATGCGGTGTTCTTTGGAGGGGAAAGCAAAAGGGACAATGGGGTAAAAACAAAAAACTTTGTATATGACTTTTAAACAAACAAGATTAAAAAAGAAAAAGGAGAGCAGTATTTTTCAAGAATGTATATAGCGCATATGCATGGACAAAGAGCAAGTGTGGCACGTGTTCGCATAATGTTTCCTTACAAAAAAAAATATTTATTCTTTAAAAATCTTCATGATCATGTCTATTTGCTGTTCTGTTTTTCTCTTGTGCTATAGTATTAGGTGCTCTTCTGCTATGGCATTGGCTGACCATAGGTATATTGTCAAAAAAAGGAGTTGAAGTGAAAAGGCACCAAATGTCAGGACAGTTTGGTAAGTTACATTGTATATTTGAAGGCGACAGTTCGGTCTTCTCACAGTTAGGATTAGATGGAATCTTGAAGATTGTGCAGAATTGTATGGTATGGGACAGACAAAGCTTATCAAATTGGAAGGCAATGGGGATCAGGAGAGCATTATTTTAGTAAGGCACAGTTATTGGTAGGGAATACAGGTAGAAAGGCTTGTTTTAGCAAGTGGGCTGTGTGATATTGAAAAATGTATGCATTGAATGCTTGGCATAATTTGGCATGAAAGTTCAGCAATGGAGTTTTGGGAGCTTATCACCTATCCCCCTATGAAACAGACAGGCTGGGAACTGTTATGCAGGCAATAGGTTTGGAAGGAGGAGGCAAGTTTGCAGTAGCTGGTACTTATCTTACATTGTTGTGTAAACGAAAGAAAATTAGTTGACTTTGGCATGAAGATTCATTTTCTAAAGGCGGTTCTGTAAGTTGACAACCTGTAAAACATAGATTTGGAAACAGAGACTGCGGACTTGGACAACAATCTATGAATTAGGGGAGCTGGGCATCATAAGCACACACAAGGGGTGGACATTCAAAGTCCTATTAAAAAGGGGTAGTAACATGATTGCAGTGTAAAGCAACTGTAGCATGGCAGGATTTCCAAGAAAGTTTGTACTGCCAGGAATAATGTCCAAGAGACTGTTTAGTCTTGATTGCTGATGAATATTTTGAAAGTTGTAAATGTTACTGACTTGGCTATTTGAACTAAGACGGTCTAGTATGAATAGCAATGGATGAATATCTAAGACGCTACTTATGGTCAGGACTCAAAGGCAAAGCCACCACATTTTGAGTGATACATTTTCAAGTCACCAATTAAACCTTGGAAGATGCCCACAATAATTGTCCTAGGAAGGGGTTGGAATGACAGCCGGCATTATCAAGAATGAACATCTTACAGAAAGAGCTATTTCCTTGAAGTAAGAGCGTTTTGTCAGTAACTTAACAAGATATTTCATTATTGAATTTTTAAAAGAGCACTAATGCGTACTTCAATGGCTATGTGATTGTGTGCTGAGTATGAATATACAAGAGGTTCTTATTGTTGAATGAGGACTATCAATAGCTTTGATCCTATAACATATGTTGCTCTTTTGGTATTTGAACGTGTGACTGAGCTAAATTTTGAAGACACTGTGGGTGATAGCCACCCAATTGTGATGCGGCATGCCTTATTTTAAAGGGAAAAAATAACCAAAAGGCATTCTCCAGGTGTCAGACTGTAGCCAGAAAATCATGAGCAGTACAGCGTGCTGGTAGGTGACGATGATCGGCTCTGCGTATTCCATGCCGGAAGTGACTAGCGCTGTGCCTGTACATGCGCCACCCCAGCGTGCTGAAATCAGTTCTTTTCTTTCTGTACCATCTGGGCAGATTCAGAGAGAGCTACCTCAGTCCTTTTTCAAAGTAACTTTTTCGACTTTGTCAATTCTTTTTTGAGCTACACTCCCAGTATGCGTTACGGGTGTCCCCTAAAAAAACGGTGGGGTTTAAACTCTGTAGATCCTGTCTCAGACCAATATCTGTGACAGACCCCCACCTAGTTTGCTTGTGTTTCCTTGGTGGGACACGGCTGCCCAGACCTTCCCAGACTGTGGAGCAGTAAACCACAAGGCGGTCTGGGAGTCTTCCCTGAGGCTCCTGGTCACACAACACCCTTTGGATCTGTACCTGGATCCGAATTAACTACAGTTGCACATCCATATTCTTCCTTGGCTCCACAAACCCCATACTCCTACCCAACTCCAATGTGGATCCGGACCAGTGCTGTTTTTTCGGTGCCGACCGGACAAAGAACCTCTGGTGCGGTGATAGCCACTCTCTTTAGTGACAGGCCCTATGGGGCAGATCTGAGAATCTTTAAGGTTATTCCAACCACCCTCAAACAGCCCTTGGCAAGAACTGGTATGAGGAAATGGTAGATGCCAATGATCTGGACACTGGCCTAGTCTTTCCTCCCAGTGTGGCTACTGAGGAAGGATCTATATTTTCCATGGTGGTGAGGGGGGCAACAGAAGTCCTGGCCCCTGGTCTGCCCTCTTAGATAGGTGAGACTAACATCTTGACATAGAAAGCCCACACTGATGCCAAGCCCTGTACATGCGATCCTGTGCACAGGACCATTGTCTGCCTCTATTGCCAAGCTCCCCCCCCCCCCTCCCCCCCCTCCCCAGAGAGCGTGATTGTCCAGCCCTTCACCTCCAAGGTTAACCCAGTGCATTCTCTACCACACCACTGATAAAGGGAATCCAAGAAGCTGGACACCTTGAGTGAGCAAGAGGGTTTTCTCTTCCACCTTCATTGCAGTGTGGTCCATCATTACTGCATGCCTCTTGGGCCGGTATTCCCACACAGTTTGTGAGTTGTTTGCATCCTGTCTCAGGCTATTTCTGATGGCAGGGACGCAGCAAAGTTCACAATACACTGCGTAATGAACACGACAGACTCCCTAGGTAGAGCATGCTTCATTTGTGGCACTCCGGCAGCATTTCTGGCTTAGGTTAGCTGGTGTTTTTTTGGGAGGTTTTCAAGGCATCCCTAATGCACATTCCCGTCAGTGGCACTAGCCTATTCAGCAATAGGGCAGACTTGGCACTCAAACACTTTAAGGACAGCATGGCCACCACATGGTGGTCGTACTCTCCATGGCCCCACGTCAGCCCCATTCTGCCTTTTTTTCCTTACATGGCTACGGTAGGGGCTGCCAGCTTTTTGCAGCTAGCAGACTCCCCAGTCCTTTCGTGGCCACAGACGCTCTTGCCACAAGCCTCATGGGATACAAGGCAAGGGTTTCCCAGTCCACCACTCAACCGCACCCTCCAAACCCCTCTAATATGCCCTCTCCCAATCATAAGTAGCTGGTAGGCAGCAAGATCTAGCACCACCTGCCCCGATATTTGTCTATCACCACAGATAACTGTGTGCCCCAAGTTGTTCACCTGGGTTGCATCTTTCCATTCACAGGAGCCCTGAGCTCCGCCACCATCTTTATATCAACTGACGGAGGACCACCTCTCCCTCTGGTGTTAGGAAATACAGGCTCTTCTGGCCAAAGGAGCTATTGAGAGGGTGACTACATCAGAAGTAGGTCATGCTTGCTATTCAGACTACATTCTGGTGCCGAAGGAGGACAGAGGCTTCCACCCAATGAAAGACCTATGCCTTCTCAACTTCCTGAAAAAGAAGAAATTCAAAATACTCACATTGGCTCATGCCCTGACAATCCTGGAGACTGGATAGTAGCGCTGGACTTGGAGGGCGCATATTTCTAAATACCGGTCTTGCCGGCCCACGCGCGTTGCTTCCGTTTTACGGTGAGCCAAGAGCACTTTCAGTTCGATGTACTCCCTTTTGGCCTTAACAGCTCCCTTCGGATGTTAACAAAAGTGATGGCAGTGGTTGCAGCTCATCTTTGGAGGTCAGGGGTTTGTCAACTGGCTGTTGAAAGCGGGCACGCACCAGGCAGTCATCACCCATCTCCAGACTACGGCAGACCTTCTGCATTTCCTGGGGTTCACTTAAAAAGGTGCTGAAGTCACACTTGACGCCCTCTGAGGCACTCCCTTTCATCAGAGCTGTTTTGGACCCAGTGCATTTCCACTCATACCCTGCGGAGCTGCGAGTCCAGAATATTCGGGCTACGATTTGGATGTGTCAGCCACTGTATCGAATTTTGGTGAGACTGAGGCCGCTGGGTCTTATGACCTCCTGCAAACTGCTGGTAAACCATTCCCACTTTAATATGTGGGCTCAGCAGTGGGACCTGCAATCCAAGTGGTCGTGGCATCAGCGGAATCTCTGATCTGGTCCAGATATTGGAAGGAACTGCAAAATACCTGCAGTGGTAGCTGATTGCCACCACTGGGTCAGCGGCAGAACCCTCTCTCTACCCACCCAGATCTCTGTGGTAACAGGTGCATCACTTCTGGATTGGGGCAGCCTCTCTGGGAGAGGTGGAGATCAGAGGTCTCTGGCGGAGTCTCAGCTACACATCAAGTTTTTGGAGCTGAGAGCGATCCACCTGGCATTGAATGCCTTCTCACCCTCCAGCAAGGTGAAGTTGCTTTACGTGTTCACGTACAACACCACCACAATGTGGTATTGCAACAAACTGCGTGTGCGGTGTGGACCTTGTGTCAAGAGGCCTTGCTCCTTTGCACATGCCTGGAACGTCAGGACATTTTCCTGGTCATACAACACCTGGTGGGCTCTCTGAATGACGAGGCAAATAAACTCAGCTGTTGATGCCTAGCGGATCACGAATGGTGTCTTCATCCAGAGGTGGTGCAAGGTCTCTTCCACGACTAGAGAGAACCTTGTTTAGAGCTGTAGCTTGTTTATTAACCCCTTCGCTGCGCGCCGGCCGTCGCGAGCACTACCTCGGTAGTGCTGCGCACGTCCGTTGGCTGACACAGCCCCGCCCACCTAATAGAACGCCCGCAAAGGGATTAAGGAAAGAGAGCCACCAACAAGAACATGCAAAAAGTCAGCACTTCTGTGTTTTGGAGTTTTCAAGGTGGCTTTCCCTCGGAGACTTATTTCGTCTTGATTGGGGCTTAGGACTCTTGTACACATTCCAGTCTGTACCACTCCTGCCCTGAGTTCTGAAGATCATTGGACGGACCAGGCCCAAGTCATCCTTGTGGCCCAGATTGGCCTCGGAAAGTATGTTATCCTGAACTCCTGAAAATGAGCATCGGTTTTCAGGTCAGGCGGCCCCTTCAGGATGATCTACGCGCGCAGTAAAAGGGCGGAGTTGTGAACCGAACCTGCAACCATTCTGCCTTGCCATGTGTTTGGATTTACGTTACGTTTTTGATCTCCCCTCGGAGGTCTGTGACGTTATACTGGCAACTGCAGCAGCAAAGACTGCGTGCACCAGCCGTTGGGACCAGTTTGTGGCTTGGTGTGCAAATAATCATGTTGATCCTTTTTCGGCATCTTTGTCCAAGGTATTGTTTGTTTTACCTTTAATCCAGCAAGGCTTTGCTTTGGGCACAGTTAAAGTGATCTTTCGGCCATTTCGGCTTTCTTACGATTGCCGGATCAGCCCTCCTAGCTCAAGTTGCCTGTTGTAAATCATTTTCTGAAAGGACTTTAACACGTTTCCACGTAAACCCTTCATTATACCCCAATGGGGCCTTAACTTGGTTTTTAACCTTTTTGATGCGTTCACCCTTTGAGCCCAAGCATAGCTGCCCTCTGTCTCTTCACAATGAAAACAGTCTTCCTGGTGACCATTACTTCTGCCAGAAGCGTCAACAAGCTTCAGGTTCTCTCTGTACACCCTCCATATACCAGCTTCTTCCCAGACCAATTAGTTCTCTGCACTAGTCTCTTTTCAGCCAACGATGGTGACTTCTTTGTACGCTGACCAAAGCATCACGCTGCAAAACTTCTTAACTCAGCCTTACCCCTCTAAGGAGAAATAGTCCATCAACTAGTCTAGGGTTTTTGGAATCGCCTAGGCAAAAAAAAGGAAACCAAGTGCAGAAACTGACCATCTCCAGATGGGTTATGCTCTGCATTAAGATAATCTACCCACTACGCAAGAACCTACCCCTAATTGCTTGTGGGATCACTCTACTAGAGCCAATGCTATGACCACTGAGTTGCTGGAAACCTATCAGACTGCTACATAGGCTTCTCTGCACACACATTTCAAAATACTACTGCCTTTACAGTCAGATCTGTCATGACAGGCTTTTTGCCTGTTTAGTCCTCCAGGACTATTTGGTATGAACCAGTTTGCAGACCCACTTCTGGGGAGGTGTTGCTTCGGTATCTATTGTAAGACAAGTAATCTGCGCCTAGTAGTCTGTCAGATGAGCAAGTTACTTACCTTCAGTAACACCTTTATCAGGTAGGGGTTCATTATCGACCCTGCCAACCTCCCTGCTACTTCAACCGGTTCTCTTCTAACTAGATGACCCCTGTAGTTATTTAGTAACTGCACACTGGCCCATCACCCTTCTGATGTGGTGCTGTTTCTGGCACGTATTGTCAAGAAAAGTGATGTGTGTGCCACGGAGGCTCCTGTATAGGCACCATGCATGTCACTACCGGCGAGCACAAGTACTTCTCAAATTTTCCATATCCAGTCTGACGCCTGGGGAATATTCTAATGGAAGGAATCTGCGGCTAGATTGTCTCTACCGGATAAGCATTGCAGAAGGTAAGTAGCTTGTTCATTAAGAAAAAAAAGAGCCTGCAATTCAAACAATGCTGGTCTCCTCTTCTGCTTCCCTAGTGACTGGCAAATGTCAGCATGCAGAGGTAGGACCGGAAAGTACTTTATAACTGGTAAGCTTGTTCTTTAAACATTTTAGTGGAGCTACAGAACAAACATTCCGCTCTGAACCCAGACCTTATTAAAACACATTTCATTTTACAACCATTGGCAGGATGCAGGCATTGGCTAATTTCATCTTCGTCTTTATTGGATTTTTTTCATAAGTTCATAAACATTTCTTGGCATATGCAGGATCTCTGAAAACTAAACCTATACAAGTTTATTTCTTATGTATAAGTCTTATGCATGGAAAGGATGTCTGTGTTTGGCAAAATTCTTTGCTGTAAGCAAAGCTAATTTAATCGAACCAATAACTAGCAAAGTATGTCACAAAAAAAAACACCAATCCAGGTATGACTTTAAAAAAAAAATTGTCAATTTTATGCAAATTCTTTGACATGACAAAAAACTCTTCCATCATGCTCCAGAGCAAAAGTCACTGTTTATATTTTTCATACTGTATAATGATCCCAGAACATTGAATCACGACTAGACTAGCAGTTTCTTATGAGTTTTTTTTTTTATAGCTGAACACTGGAGGAAGTCGGTCTTCGATTTCTGTAATTATTTTCATAATAGATGCCTCTTCTGTTTTACGTCTCCCTTTTTCCTTCATCTTGTTTTCTCCCCTGGAGCATAGCTCAGCCATCACTGATTTGCTTGATGTTTCCTTCCACTTCTTACATTCAAAGAACTACTTTTTTTGCTTGTGTTCTGTACTCAATGGGGGGGCATGAGCTTATTGCTCTCTCTCCCCCTCTCTCCTCTGTGATGTTCTCCCTTCACACCCCTGCCTCATGTTCTTCGTGTTGCTCCTATTGCCTCTCTAGCTCATCAGCCACTATCTTTTCCTTTTACAACTTCTGCCCCACCCCCTGTTGTTCCTCTTCCTGTTCTCCTACCCCTCCCTGCTCACCATTTCCACTTGTTGGCAGAGTTTAGTTGCCCATCAACCTCTAACTTGTATATTGCTTTGCCCCTCCCTTTTGCTCTGGTTTTTAATATTTGATTCAACCTAAACTTCTCCATTGCTCCACTACACCACCCTACTTGGAATTCTTTTTCCATTGTTTTCGCTCCCTCACATCCCCCGTCCCACAACTATACTTTTATCATTGCCTGTTGCTGATATTTGCTTTACTTATGCTGGTTCGTGATAAAAGCATCAGGCATTGGTAAAGCCAGTAGTGGCTGGCACAAAGCGTTGGCAAAGCGAGATTTATTGTTTTTGCCAGTGCTTGTCATTGTAAGAAACAATCACCTAGTCTTCCCTGGCAACAATAGCTCTGCTATTGACAGCAGTTGTTCAGAGCTTCACAAATTAGAAACATGAAAGACATGTGGTCTTTGTGTATTTGTTTTTCCCCCTTTTTTGTACTTAATATGAACACTTTCTTGACACTGTTCTATGTCAGACTAAAATGAGATTGGAGGAAATGTAAAGCAGCCAGGAATCTTATCTTTTTTTCAAAAGGAAGAGAAACAGCGGTGTAAGATTTACATCCTCTGCTTCACTAGAGAAAGAAAGCAGAATTTCTACCAATAAGCTGTGCCAAATGACCACTCCTTTTTAGGTCTCGGGACCATCCGGTCGGCAGACCGGAAGTCCGGAGATTTAATGTCATTGAGAAGAGGGGCTTGCACCCACCCCTCTTCTGCCCTGTTCTCCATTGGCTGGCCTCTTAAATGCTGGCCAGCCACTGGAGAAGAGGTCCAGTCACTCCGTTGAAGCCCCGTCTTTTTCGGATCGGGGGGCGTGTTTTTTCGTTGCTTTTCGCAGGGTGTGTTTTTCTCTCCTCCAGCCAATGGCAAGAGGAGAGAAAAAGAAACACGCCCCCGAATCCGAAACCGAGGCTGCGTTTCTCCGAGGCAGTTCTTCTCTGCCTCGGAGAAAGGCGGTGGTGTCCCGGCGTTGCTCCCTTACCTTAAATTATGCTTGATGTGCCTGCACTGGACATCTCTATTTAAGCAGTTAAAAACAGCAGTGCCTGACTCTGCCTTTCATCATTCTGAGGTCACTGCCACGAGTGCCATTGGAAGTGGGCATTCACAGCACCCATCACTCAAGCACTTGCACCTCATTGGGTTTGTGCTGTCCAGTTGTCCGGTATCAGAGTGCGATGCTGGGTTTTAGCAGGCTGCAGTGTCTGGGCCGAGAGCGCAGGCAGCGCCCACACACACAGCAGAAGGCGCTGCGGAAGTCGCAGGTCTCTGCCTGACCCCTGAAGGCCGGCCGTGTTTACTTTGCAGTTACACAAAGTTGCTGTTTTCCTTCAAGTGGTGACTGGCTGTGAACAGCCCTCTCTGCGTGTTCAGCATCCATTCGTGCATGTTTTGGGGAGGCGGGCTGCGGGCTGGAGGCGTGGGCTGCGTGCTTGTTGCTGGCAGTCATGCAAGCTGTCGGTGTGAAGTTGTTAGGTGGCCGAGTGGGTTGGGGTGTGCTGGGGAGATCTGTTTGCACAGTACAGGCCGCGGTTGCCAATCCTGGTGGGCTGTCGTCCACATGAGGTTGAGGCTGCGGTAGTCTTGACTTGGGTGGGACTATATTTCCAAGGCAGTCCGGGCTGTTGATGAAAGAGTTAATGTAAAAGACGGCTCTTCGAATTAACGTTTACACGGACGCAGTGAAAACAGTCAATAGTGCCCTGTTTATGGAATAACGTCATATTACAAACGCTTAGTGGCACCGTACCATAAAACATAAGATGCGCATTACAGGGAACACTCCCACTGTAGCGCACAATGTGAACAGATTTGCTTCTCGGCACACTGCGGAAACGCTTACTATAACACCCTGTGTCTGTTGAGAGCGCTGGACCCGTCCTTGTGGTATTCAAGCCCTGCACTCATTAAACAAATGCGGTTCTCTTTATATTCACAACGAAGTGACATACAAATTGGGAAGAACCTGCCAGGACTCAAATATCTCACTTGAAACAGGCGCTCCACCGACTCAGCTATCTCGTCGGCGTAGCGTCAATGTCGCCATGCGTGCATGGTGTGTGCAGCGTCACAGCAAGCTCTCCGGGACACGGACTGAGTCCCCATATAACACTGACCCCTCAACAACCCCGTCGACACCTCCAGTCTGCGTTAACCATACGCTCGGCCTGCCGACCTTTGTTTTGTCCGAGGTCAGAGGTTAAAGATTAGAAGCTCCCCTATCCTTCTACTGTACCCGGCGCCAATAAAAGGACAAAAGCACAGCTCACACAGAGAACAAGCATTTACAATGCAACGGTCTCAGCATTGTTAAAGTTAGAGCTATTGGCATTGCTCATGACAATGCCGTTTCTTTAAATGTTTTAAAAACAAAAACATAAACAAAAATAATGTCATGAGCAATGCCAATAGCTCTAACTTTACCAATGCCGAGACCATTGCATTGTAAATGCTTGTTTTGTGTTGTAAGTTTCTCCACACTCTTGGTCAGTCTGATAGAGAAACCTTCCCACAGATTCCTGTTCCTTAATAATAGTCCTCCTAGGCTACAGGACTGATGAGGATAACTGTTTCCTCTGCAAGGACTCTCCAGTGCTTTCAGGTGGTGCAACGGGGCCTCTAGCTGCAACTTCATTTCAGGACATGATGACACAGGAGTATATTAGCTTCTAACCTGCACATTGCCTACGGCACCGGTTTTTTCCTGTACCTCATGCAACATGGTCAAGAGCGCTTTGTCTCACTGGCAAAATTATCTGCTTTCGACAACAACTAGGTCGACTGTCTCCTCAAAGGTCCTCTGTCTTCGACCTAGCACAGGTTTGAGGCCTTCCATCTATCTATGCAGGATCTTATCATCATGGCCCAACCACTCTGGGCTACTCCCTGCAGTCTCTTCAGCTTGTCTGTTCCTATGGATTTGCCAACTACGCCGCCTGGTGTCTGCAGGAAAACCCCACCATTTGCTCCCCACCACAATAGTGGCTCATAAATCCTAAAAGCAGAACCCAAATACATTTTCTACAGCCTTTCTGGATGGAAAGTCCAAGAAACTGCTTTGTGGCACAATATATTTGCCTCTGGCAACTCGATTTTATCCACAGCTAATGCCACCTTTCTTTAGGACCATACTATCTATGCTTTATGTGAACTGGCAGAACTCCTGGTCATCATCCTGCCAGAGCACATGAAGCCATTCGAAGACCTGTTGAGCGATGGAGTAGATGCATCCAAACAGACCGTGTCTCAATCTATGGGTGCAGAGGGAGGGTGGTGGTATTCCAGCTACATTTACAAGCATGCCCTTTGATGAAGACAGAATGACTATTTGGAGAGAGGGAAGATTATTCTTAAAACATTTAAAAAAACAGCAGGGTGACAACCAGGGCCTGACCTCAGCTACACAACAATTCCACAAACAAGTGCCATGGTTACTCTAAGTCTGTGCAGGCCTGACAATGGACCTATGAGCAAGTGCGGACACCTCCGCAGATGTATCTCTCCTTTTAAGGCAGAAATTAATTTAGAAGACTTGGGCAGAAGCAGATCTAATATCCACCATCCGATCACTAATAGGTGATCACAATGGACTTGCAGGGTCATTCTGGTCAGCTGAGCCTACACCTTTCATATCCTAGCCACTGTATATCCTTCCATTCCCTTCCTTTGGAGTATGCTGGCTTTATCACATTTTAGTTTTGAATTACAGAACCTCTTTGCCTTAGTGAGAAAAGGGGATATAAAAAGCGGTCCCTGTAGAGGAAAAGGGCACCGGATTCTATTACCTTTATTTCTTGGTTCCCAAAGGAAAGAGGCCTTGGGCCTGTTCTCAACATGTCACTATGGATATGTCTTTTGAACCTGTTCCTTTGGCAAGACTTATTCAAAATGCTTTCTGTGAGTTAGGCTCTATTGTCCTTAAATTCTGAGAGATTGGTTGAACACCTAATTCAATCTTTTAAGTGCTAAGTGCCCACTGGCACCGCTTGAGCTTAAAGGTGGAGTCCCAACATCATTTTGCATTACTCCCGTTTAGATTGACAACAGCCCTGCGCATCTTTGCAAAGCTGCCGGCGGCATGGCAGCTTTGTTGCTGTGGGCAAAAGTCCATGTATATCCATACGTCGACAACTGGCGGAATGCCGAGTACCCATCGCTGGTCAATAAACATCTGACAGTGACTCTTTTTCACAACCTGGGCTTTAACATAGATGTTCAAAAGTCCCACATCACTCCCACAGAAAGTATGACTTTTTTTTGAGTAGTGCTAAACACACTGATTAGGAAAATATCCTCTCCTTAGAGGATCACTGATTTGTAGGACATGGTTCTGCAGTGTCTTATAAAAGCTCAGATCAGAGTCCTGTAGGTAGTGTACATACTAATCCTAAAGGTCTCCCACGTCTTATTGTTGCCTCACTTCAGATGTTGGATGAGTCACTGAGCACTGTCTGAAGAGATAATGGTTACAACATCAAGGGAGCCTCTAAGCTTGGATACAGATCTTCCAGTCTGTGATTCAACACCTCAACTGGTGGATGGATGCCTCCACCGTCCTGAACTGTCACCCTTTCTACCCTCCTTGAGTTCAGCCTACTGAATTCACAGATCCATCCTCACTTGGCTACAGTGGTTCTCTCAGTGACAGAACAGCACACCGCATCTAGTCTGTCAGACTAGCACCTGGACATTAATGTGCTCTAGCTCTGGGTGGTCCGTATTACCCTAAAAGACTTTGTCTCATCTATTTCCGGTGCCACTGTCTAAATTCTGTCTGACAAGCTCACCCCAGGCAAATATATAAAAAGACCGATACTTGGAAGCGATTCACGTGTGGAATTTGGGACAATAACTGAGAATCATCCTAGTTGTGGAATACTTAGCAGGCTCCTATAATGTGAAAGTGTTTGCTCTCTTGCCTCACTGGAAGAACAGTGGGAGCTACACCCTAAGGTGACAAAGGCTATTTTCTCCAGTTTGGAGTTTGTACAGGGGTCTCTTTGCCGAGACCCAGAACAGTTTTGTACCATTTGTTTTTCTGCTAGGTGGTGTCCTACTGGATGACGTCAGGTCTTGTTGGTTTTATGGTTGTTTGAATGCGTTTCCACCATTACCACTCATATCCATGGTAGCATTGAAAGTGCAGAAGGGATATAGTGCTGCTGATTCTGAATACTCCAGACTGGATGAGAAGGTTTGCTAAGTGGATATGTTGATACTCTGAATTCGACCACCTCGTCGTCATCTGCACAGTGCGGACATGCTCTCGCAGCTGCATAGTTAGGTCCTCCGCCCAAATCCCCAGATGGTGCATTCCTGGAGATTGAGCCATGCAGCTAAAGTAGACTCAACTCGGGGCATGTAGTATCGTACTTGACAAGACCTAGTGGGAGATCAGCTTTTTGTGAGTGTCATTGAAGTGAAGAAGGGCCAGGCAGTGAATTTTACATTGTCATCTTCCATATGAAAACCTGCTATGACATATCAAAGTAAGAACTTCTAGAACGCGTTTTTATGCATTGTCCCAGGGCCATGACTGCTTGCCCGCTGTTTCCAGAGTTTTCAAAATCGTTGCATACGCTTGTGCAGCACTACTGCTCCACATATCTGCCACACAATTATGGGAACTTTGTCCAAGCGGTGTTTCACAATTTCCTTGCTGAAATTGTTCTGTTCAGTCCCGCCTTGGAGCTGCTGCTTTTGAACTCACTATATGAGGAAGCTGCAGAGGGTCTGTCCTTGAGAGTACAGATACTTACCTTTTGGTAACAATATGTTTGTGGCATGTGTAGCTGTAGATAACACATGTTGTACATAATTCTGCCCTCTATTGTCTGGCTTGTACGTGTGTAATTTGAAGTCAAGTATGCTGACCACCTATTGGTAATTTGCATGGACCTATGCTCCATTGTTAGCTTGTTTTTTCCACCAATCGGGTTTGAATGTGCATCCACTGAACTCCAGTTCAACTCACTTGGCTGTCCAGCACCGGTACCTCCCAGTTCTTTCCTCCCAATCCGCTTGACTCAATCTTCTGCAGCTTCTTCTTATCACTTGACTACATCATCCAAGTTTCTTTGAGTGCCCCCCTTGGGGTACTCTCCACTTTTCGGGGCCTTCTCCTCCCCTTCTTTCACTGAGAATGCAGATTGTGTAATGGAAAGAACCTCTTTCTGGTACTGTCCACAGTGCCATTTGTAATACCCCTGGTCTTAACATCGATTCTGAAACTCTTGTCTCTCCCCAGAGCACGATTAGGCTTCCTGCACTACCTACCTTGCCTTCAGATGCAAAAAGAGACTCTATTACCGTTTAGATCGGTGTCTAGCTTGATGCACTATGGTGCACAGTCAGGAAATTATACCCCTGATCTTCAGGGATCAAGGCATCGAGGAGGAACCAGTGACTTTGAGCAAACAGGCACTCTGCTTCAGCCCAGAACCAAGCTCACATTCCGACTCATAGAGCAGCTGTCCCTTGTTCAGCTTAAAATGTCGACTGCGAGTACCACATCCTCCACCTTTACATGCACTTCCCTTAAGAGGCTCGAGCGGCGAGCCCTGAAGTCCACGTCTAGACTTCCTACCTGCCACTGCCAGAAGGCCATGGTCGGCCTGGTAAAATTCATCAGAGCAGTGACTAAGCCAACCACCAGTGTCGAAACACCAGACCCAGCCCTTTGTGTTAACCGCACCATTGAAACTGGCACAGAATCCTTCTGCGACTCACAAGATTCCTTCATCTTTGAAGAACTCCTCAATGCACAATGTTGCAAAGCCTTAATCAGTGTCAAAATGTGGAACCTGAAGCCCCGTTGTTTGGGTAGGGTGTCCAGGAACAACCTATCCTGCTTCTACTTCCGGAGGACCTAGATGCCAAACAGCACCACATCCTCTGACAGGGAAAATTGTTACATGGCCACCTCCTAACAAATAGGGCTTTCTGTTCCATAAACTGAAATTCACCTTTGAGTAGGGACTTGCACAGGAACCCCCTGCTCCACATAAGTGCATGAAACATTGGTACAGGGGCACTAGCCCAGCACCACCTCGGTCACCTGCTCCACCTACACCATTGACTCAGTCTTACCAGAGGTATTCCTTTACCCTCTTACTAGGGGTTCGGGGAGGGTGAGATATAGTGCAGTGCTTACCCTTGATCCATATGAGCAACCCTTTGATCCAGGGACCGATTGGATGATGGAATGATTACATTGACCCACCTAGATACTCAGACCTCTACCCCACAAAACCATTGCCCCCTGATGCCACCTCTTACCACTTGTCATAAAGATCAGGAAGATAAATATTTGCTAGTTGACACACACTCCTCTACCCAACAGTCAGTTCAGTATCTCTGCATGCTTCAAGGCATGCTAAGAACAGTGCCTCATACTTGTAATTACCCTGTGAAAGCCAGAGTGGTAACCTCCAGGACTGATATAAAATAATACAAGGCTCCACTCACTGACCCACTGTATGTTCGGTGGAAACTACCACCTGATTCCCTGGTGGTACATACAGTGCAAAAATGCACTTATGCACAGGCAGTGCCCCTCCTCGGGATAGAAAGGTATAAAAATTGATGCAGAAACCGAGCACATTGCTGTCCAATCGGCAAGCTACAGGACAATTGCAAATTCTATTGGCCTACTCAAGTTATCGTGCTTATTGGTATGAGATAGAACTCCTCCTGCATCTCCTAGAGGAGTAAAGCAAGCCGGGATACAAGCTTGTCTCGGAAGGTAAACTCCTATCTAACACCACCATCCGCTGTGCCCTGTACACAACTGATATGTAGCACTGGGCAGTAACTCTAGTGTTCTGATTCTCGGACACGCCTGGCTGCGTGTCTCTGCTTTCAAACCAGAGGCACAAAAGTATATCCTAAACCTCCCCTTCACTGGGGAACATCTCATCACAACAACTACCTAGAACTACTGGCTGTCCAGCTAGCACTGTATGTGTTCAACACAAAGGTAGTCCTTATTTGTGCATGCGACATGATTGCCAAGTTCTATCCACAGAAGCAAGTTGGAGCTCTCGCCACAATTGACTGCATTAGCTTGGAGCATTTGTCGGTGTGTGATCCATCTCCAAGTCCATCTCCTAGCAAGAATGTCTGCCGGGAGTGCACCTGCACACAAACGGATGCTCACAAGGTATGTAACATTTTCCTTCTGCTAGATACATGATCTTCATCCCTGATGAGCTAGTGTTAATATTAAAAAGATTGTACGATATAGAAACGTGCGCTGCATTCTTCTATGTCAAAGCTCCCTCCGTTCTTCCCCACATGTCTTCACAATGAGCAGAAAGAAAATCAGGAACTGACAGAGTGCCATTTGGCAAGTCTGGAAATGGAGTTGCAATGCCCTACCTAGTGGAGAGTGATTGTTGGAAAAAGATTTTCTGGACCAACCTGGAAGGAGTAATCATGAGGATCAAGAACCCCCTTCCCAATGGGTAGAGCTCGCAAGATGTCTCATACTGAGGTTGAGCACCAATCTCTGGGGAGTTGGACAGCAAGCACTGAGGCTAGCCTGAAGAAGCACTGGCCTTTGGGTTTGGCGCATGGCCTGAGGCCTCTCAACCCCAAGGGACCCCTCTTCTCCAAGAAAACTTTCAGCAAAGGGCTCCGACTCTCTGCACCCACCAATGCTAGTTCAGCCAGAGTCCTTGGCAAGCCCATCGTCTAAAATTAAATCTACTCCGAAGAAGACTTCTAAACTAACTCCAAGGCCTGCTCACAAAAGTCTTGATGCTAACAGAATCAAGTGACCACCCACCCAATTAAACTCCCAGAGGTGCCTGCCGTTAGGCTGTATAAAGTATTCATACACATCTTGTTGCAGGGATTCTGCTTATGCGCAGAACTATGCACAGGAACCTAGGCCCTCAGTGAATTGCGGTGTACCAAAAACTCACCCCAGAACCCCCTATCCGGCCAGCATCAGTGTTCCATTCGTTATCCGTGGTTTAGCTCGGCGGTCCCAATGTATAGACAACCCAGAACAAGCGACTTAGTATATTTCTCAGGAATGGTGGCAATCAGAAACTCCTTTTCGTAATTATTCTCGTACCAGTCCACAACAGAATAAACAGAGACACGGGAAAAGTTTAAAGAGTTTATTTTATAAACCTCGTGTCCTAATATGCAGCAGTTTGGCTAACATTAGCAGACAAACAATTAAAATCAAAACCATCAGCATAGTTACAATACCATAGAAAATGAAAGGAGCAATCATACTAAAATGACAGTGGCTCTAGGCCACCTTCCTTTCTCTAACACACTAATAGTATTATTAGACTAATAAAAGGTCTCTAGGCTTGACGGGGGAACCCCATACCGTATAGATCAGCTCGGAGAATTGACAATACAGGATCAGCTATGCTCTGCTCCTAGGAACGCTCTTCTTCCGAATGTGTTGAAAAACGTGCAACACTGCAATATTAAAAGCATTCGACTGTCAGGTTTTTGCAGCTGCGTGCGTGTTATGGCTAAACTAGTGGACCGATCAACCTGAACTCAACAACATGCACCGTCTAGCGATCCAGTCTGTTTCTGTTACACTGTGTACAGACCAAGGTCGCTATTTACTGTTCAAGATGTTAACGGACAGTTCTCATGTGAAGCAAAGTCAAGTAAGCATTTCTCAATTCTAATAACATGTGACTACAGTGTTGTGTGCAAAAGCAGCAAAAGCGGCAAGATGGCTTTCTAACATTTAACGCGGTTATGCTAACTTAGCGTTGTACATAGGTAGATAACGATCATCACTACACCCCCCCATGATCGGACCACTAACCACTAGGGGCGCACTAGCAAGAACGCAGAGTTCAAGTTCTATAGAACGGAACCAAGGGCATGAACTAGAAGTCCACATAAGGGAAGTGAAAAAGTTCAAAAGAAAAAATCAATGAAAAAAGGTACAACGTAGAGAGGAGGAAAAAAAATACCCCAAAAAAATCAATGAAGGACTGAGGACCGAAAGGAAGTTTAAAAGTCAATCCATCAAAGTGTATGCACAATACGTTGCTACTGCTTCCAAGAGGAAATCATTGGAACGTTCCGCAAAAGTATCGGCCATCCAGTTCAGGACGGGGAAAGAACAGACATGTTCTTCAACCACCGGAGCCTCCAGCACCTGGCGAGGACAACCGGGGTGTACCTCAAGATAACTGTTCGTCAAGAAGTCAATCGCTGCAGTTCCGATGTCCCAATTACCAAGAACTCCATGCGCTGCAGCAGAGGCCATAATCCCGACCCCAGAACAATCCGACTCGTGGACCACTAAGGGGCTCATAAGCCGATCATAATCCGGATCAGGAGACACCGGGTTTGACAGACACAAATCCAGAGCCCATTGGAACGGACAATCTAGGCAATGAAAGACAGGCTGCACACAAGTAAAGTAGGCAAACCGGAAGGACAATCCATAGGCTACGCTCCGAGTCGCCAGTGGTAAGGCACCATAGAATTCAATCATCCGGTCACAAAGATGGTGCAGCCGGGACATGTTGTTGTGCATCCATAGCGCAAGGCACAGATCAACAATAGTATTCCAGCTACGAGGGCAAGAAGCAAAGGCAGACCTCCGAAGACACTGGAAAAAATAGAATGAAAAAAGGATGGGATCACTCCAAAAATAGTTTGAAAGGAGGTCACGAGGCCAGAGCCCACGATTTTAAAAAAAATGAGCTATGCCACTTGTGGAAGAGGCATTAAAGATAGTCTGTATCAAGGTCCCAAAATGAAGTGGGAGATCAGTATTCAAAAGCGCTTGCACCTCAGTGCGCGTGTTTGCTACGTGAAGGACAAATGTTTCCCGGGATGAAGTCAGAGCGACTTCTTTTTGAGACAAAAGAGCCCTTATTCTGCTCATCTTATTGTACTCTGCTTTCAAGGTTGGAATCGAAGGCCATATGGAGACATCCAGCCGGTCATGCGGCGGTGGGAAAAGGACGTTATTACAGCAAACTACCCTCTCTGATACAGTCACGATGTAGGGAATCCCCACTAGCATCCCACAGCAAGCTTCATTATTTAACAGCAAATAACTACCGTTAGCAAGCAGCATAAAAGATGGAGTAATAACTGGCACTGGAATCCCTTTCAGGACGCAAGCTAAATTAGGTGCATGGACAGTACACGCACCATGCAATTGAATGTGCCTACACACAACAGAGTGATCCGGTGCGGAAGTGCACTCTTCACCTTTCAAGTAAACCTCCTTGCCGTCCCTCACACATCTGTATGTGAAAGGGAGCGACCAGACTTCATGTAAGAAGGCAGTACCCAACTGTTCGTACCTGCCTAAAGCATAATGTTTCATGCACGAACTAAACTTAAACATGGGAAACGGTAAAGTGATCAACCCGTGTACTAGCCACACGGCCGAATTCAGTTCGGCAACAGAGAAAGGCAAAGGTTCTAACTTCTCAATGTGCAGCAATGAATATGTAGCATCTTTCATGGACATGAACTGTTGTTTCGCAGTTAAATTAAAGGGAAGGAATAAAGATGAAGTATTCATGTAATCCCAAGGGGCTTTCCCTGCCTTCAATGTTTGCAATGTCCATGCAAACTGCATAATGGATCGCAATTGGTTTTGACCATGATACAATACAGATAAATCATCCTGCACAATGTCTACCACAGATGAAACAATATTATCCAAAGTATAGATTCTAGAAGACAGGGTGTTAATGCTATTATCTATAACAGCCAACACTTTTTCCATATTGGCTTGATCAATAGCACGTAATCTGGAAGCAGCCTCAATTTGTGACAACTTCCAAACTTCGTTATAAACAGCATACACCCATCGCTTGGGTCTGCCGACTGCAGGACCCTTAACAAAATCATTCAAATCTATTTTGTCATTTAATCGCGCTAAATGTAGTTTAACAGATGCTAACGTGGAATGTTGCAGCCAAGACTGGCATAACTTCCCTACTGAGTAGGTAGTTAGTGTGAGAGGATTCAAAACGGGGGTCCACACGAACCTGTGTATACCCCTGCTTCAAATCCAGAAACCTATGTTGACAGGAGTCCAAATTCGTTTGCCACACAAACCACCCCTTCGGATTCAACGTAGAAATATTGAAGGATGCGTTGGAAACCTGTGTCTGCAATATATCAAGGGATAGATCCGTATGATCACCCCAATTGGGATAAGCACCCAGATCTGGCATGGAGGGAGAATTTAACTTTTTAGAGGTAGCCAAACCAAAACAGGTAGTCTGAAAAATTGAGGAATTTAAAAATAACATATGATTCGGGATGAGACAGGCACGATGCTAAGCCTCTGTTCCCTGTACTTGCCATCGTTTGGAACCCCAAACCGATTTAAGATCGACCGTAGCTTTCCACAGATCATACCCGCCAATTGCCAACTCGTCCATAAAGGACTTGGAATACAACAATTTGGTGTGTGTCAGTCTAGCTTTAGAAGCAGCCTCAGGCGCAACCTTAAAATAAAAGGACGCTGGATGGGCTACACCAAAATCAGAAAAATAAGTGAACTTTTCCACTAACGTGGTAGAGCTTCCCATCCTAGCGGCGGGGCAGTGTTCCCATTGTGTAAAATTAAAAAAAATTCTAAACGTATTTGCCTTGTGCAGGAAATGTGTGCCATAATGTTGATAACAAAATTGTTTATCATAATTAGCAGTATCTAAATACAAATCCTCAGCATCAAACGCAGCATAATATTTCAAATCAGAAAACAGTGCTTCTATGGCTTGAACATCCCAATCATCTGAGTGAATGTTCTGTTTAACGACATCACCCATAGAAACACGAAATACATTTGGCACATTAATCACTTCAGTGGGGCCATGAATTTGAAGTTTAACAGCATCCCAAGCGATCCCATCACGTACAGGCCAGGCAGTAATGTTCACAAAAGTCTGGTCCCTCTTCATTATGTGTGATGAGGAGTGGTGGGCCAAAGTTCCATTAATTAGTCGAATTGTAGAACGTTTATTCAGGTAGTGTCCATTGATAAGTCTAAAAAACACTACCACAAAGCCAATGGACATAAACAAAAAAACACATATGAGCACCAGCCAAATGTAAGTCCAAGGGGGTATCAAAAAATGTCTCTTGAACCAAGCCACAAAAATTGACACTTTGGACGGGGCAATGGAAGTCACTGAACGAGAATCAAAAGAGTCTTGTGAGAGAGCCATTGTAGTGGATTGCAAAACAGGCAAGGTAACATCCGCAGGATAAGCATACTCAACTTCGTCAAGCACGCCACCAGGTGTTTGTGGCAACAAGGGACCAGTAACGGCAGACATCTCAATGGCAACATCAGGCACTATGTCAGAAGCTCGGGCCACAACAGAATTTCTCAGCATTGAAGGGCATGAAACCGCCGGAGTCATACTAAGAAGAATCGGCCACTCGTTGTAGTTTGACATTGTCAACTGAAATGTACCTGTTATCCTTTCGACCAGGGAGAGGAGGTAAAATGGCAGTTCTTGTACCCTGCACTCCAAGCACTGGAACCGGTGCACGATAAGAGGGGCCGAACTCCTTCTTGTTCTCCACCTTCTCACGGACCAGATCACCAACTCGAGGTAGCCAGCCGACTACCTGAATCTGAACCTCAGCTTAAGATGAGGAGGGTACGTGTTCCTTTGCTAGACTGTTTCTGGCTTCTTGTAGAGTCTGCAATACAGTACAGTGTTCATCTACGTCAAAGGGTGCGGCTGACGCCGCCATGTCTAGACAATCAAGGTCTGGAACAAACACTCGAACACCAAAGAGCATCATGTATGGGGTCCGCCCACCCAGAGACCTTCTAGGGAGATTATTAAGTGCACGTTGCACGTCATACAAGTGGGCAAGCCAGTTCCGGCCAGTACCGAAAACTCGGGCTGTCAAAGATTGCTTTAAGTCACAGTTCATTTGCTCCAAGACACTATTGCCCTCAGGCCGGTATGGAGACGAAAATTTGACCTGGACCCCCAAATTTCTCATGGCCTCTTTGTATGCCTTAGAGGCGAACGCCGGGCCTTGATCAGAATGAAAGGTACCGCACGCAAAACTTCCTACAAACACACGCAAATCCTTAATGACAGTGCGAGAATGAGCACTCCTTTGTGGCCATACCCACAGAAAACGTGTGCACGAATCCACTGTAACCAAGATGTATTTGAAAGCAGTATCAGAGGTAAAAGGACCGCAGTGATCTAAATAAACACAACCCAATGGTTTACTAGATATGTACAACTCAGTTTGTGTTGGGCGCGCCGCAGAAGAAGGTTTAATCTGCTGGCAAATGTCACAATTAAGAACATAAGCCCTGGGCTGTTTATACAAACAGCACTACCAGTAACGTTGTTGTAGCAAAGATACAGTAGCCGCAACGCCGGCATGCGCAGACGCCATGCCCTCGTGGGCTGCTAATATCAAAGAAGGTCTGCAGTCCGCGTTGGGAATCAATCTGTCCCCAACGTCATTAATCCTCACTAATGGGACTTTATCAGGACTTAAGCGATAATGGTAACGAGCAGGGAAACCTTTCGGTGGTTTCGTGCCCTGCTCTGTAGCAGCAATAGCTGCCAAGATGTCGTCATCGATCTTACTTTTGGATCTTGTAACTGCTGCTACTAAGTATGTTGCCACTGCTGTTTTAGCTGCCTCATCAGCTAAGCTGTTACCGACAGCATGGACACCAACGCGTTGGTGACCAAGAGTGTGAATTACATTCACGAGGGGCAGACGTTCTTTAAGATCTGCCACTCGAACCCAAAGCAATTTATGCTTAATCGTGCTACCTTTGGTATCACGGTAGTCATTCTGAGACCAGAAATGCAGATTGTCGATGTAAGATTGAACACAATAGAAGGAGTCACTCACAATAAGAGTAGTGACTCGGGGATCAGCAAACTCCAGTGCAAGCACCAGAGCACGAAGCTCCGCCAACTGAGCGGTCCAATCACCCAATGACTGCGTGTGCACGACATCGGACAGGAATTCACCATTTACGAAAGTACCGATTACAATTGCGCAAGCCGCTGAATAGGCGTGCTTTGATCTAGTTGCGGGTTGCGCAGACCCGTCAGTGTATATGACACAATGGTAATCTTCGAGCGGGCGCAAGGACAGAGGAGCCGGATGAACGAATTCATACTGCAAAAACTCCTGAGTCTGAAGTGCCGCGTCAAAGATAAGTGACATCCGGCGAGGTCAAGGAAGTGGCCCATTGTATCTACCTTGGATGCAAAGCTTTAGAATTCGGTACACTCTCTTTAGTCACTGCCTCTAGAGCAGGATAGGGTGTAACGACCAACATGCGTTTCCCTTGCGACAGCGCTCGTTCTTTCAGAATCGCCATCTGCACTGCTGTCAGAACTTTCTCGACAGCGGAAAATCGTAGTTCAGCTGAAGCGTACAAGTGAGATTTGTAAGCAATGGGGACGGTGTCGCCCTCATTGAACGTTAAGTATGTGAAACCCACTGCGCCGGGCACTATTCTTATGACCAGGTTAGTGTGGTTATCACGTGTCAGTAAGTACTTAGAAGCAAGAAGATTAGCTGCAATATAGCTGAATGCTCAGGTAGCCAACATGATTTGGAAAAAGTAGGTTGTACCAAGGTGTAAAGCGGCTTGATACGCTGGGCATAATCCGGGATATAAGTTCGACCGAAATTCAGAAAACCCAGCAGGGATTGCAATTTCTTCAGTGAAGTAGGAGCACGGAGGCATGCGCACTTTTCTAGAAAGTGCGGAGACAATCCTCGACCTTCATTGTTGAGTTTGTACCCCAAGAACAACACTGTATACTCTGCTATGTGCGACTTCGCAAAATTAAATTTGTAACCGAAGTTTGCAAACAAAATAATAATGCAATCAACGCACCGAAGATGCGGGTCCAACTCGTCATCCGTGAGATAAATGTCATCCACGTACGAGTACGCATCTGGGTCTACACCCTCTAAGAGGGAGACCACGCGAGCGGCAAAGACTCCCAGGCTGTTCTTATAGCCCATTGGTAATCTTTTGAATTGTTTTTGTTTGCCACCAGAGGTGAACGCCGTCCACTCACTACTAAGAGAGGACAGGTTAAGGCTGTAAACGCCATTGGAAATGTCAAGTGTGGTCTTAAACCTTTTTCTCACGAGACTATCGACGAGAGCCGAACTGTGGGTATTCTGTACTGCACAGGTCCGGCAATGAGAGTTAAGATGCCGGTAATCCAAAACTAGGCGGTACGACCCGTCAGGCTTTGTCACAGTAAATAAGGGATTATTCATAGGAGACACACATGTTTCGATTACTCCCTGATATTCCAATTGCTCAAGGATAGATGCTATGTGAGATCTAGCTTCACGACGCATGGGGTATTGGGGGTAGTGGCTGGGGCGTAGTCCGCAACGGAATCTCATGGCCGGGGGAAAATTTATCCCAGCCCACCTGAGTCCGATTTAACGCAGGCGCTTGCACCTGAGCCCATTCCCCGGCATACTTATCAGCTAGGACCTTAGGCACTGTGTGCGCAAAGGACGGGAGGATAACTTCCTCCCCTCTAGGAGCAGCCAAAACGAAAGCCGAGGGCCAATCCGCCTCCGCCAACAGAATATCATAGGTAGTGGTCAGATTATCCCCAAAAAACCCTTGAATTGTACGTTGTATGTCACCTTCAATGTGAAGGACTATATTATATAGTCTATCGGGGAGACACACGAGTGTCAGCAGTTTCAATATTCACGAATATATCAGTTGCTGTCGCCACCAGATATGGACGCAGTGCTTGTCGCACTACTGTAACTTCCGCCGCGCTGTCCAGCAGCATTAGCGCCCATGTTAGGTTCTGATGCTGCGTCCGTACCATCTGAGGCATACCTCGCTGTCAGAGCAGCAACTTTCTTCTTCTGAAACGGGGGTCTTTGACGTGCAGAGTCTTCTTGCTTGCCTTTGCTGTCAGTCTGTTGGGATTGCTCACGTGCTTGCGGTGCACCCCGACTTTTCCCAGCGCCTCCGCCACCGGATTGTGAAGCCGATGTTTCCTGTGAAGAACAAGGAGAGCGTTGTTCAGAAACCTGAAATCTATCAGGTGACTTAATAGTAGCACGATCGTGCAAATCATAAGTGCGTTCACTACTTGACCGAACGGGAGAGGCAGGACGAGTCCCCTGTTTCTGTTGCTGTTTCTCCTGTTGTTTCGCCCTCCAACTTTGTTTTGGAAAGTTAGGGCGTTCGTCCTTACCAGACGAATTTGCCTTTGTCTGCTGAGAATCAGGATTTTTCACAGTCTGCTTAACCCCTAAAGCGCTACGACCAACTTGTTTATAGGCCATCGCGATAATTTTCGCGAATTCCCTCGGCTTGTCGTCTTCATTCACAGCGTCTAACTTATTAAGCACTTGGAACTGCATAGCATCTCCTTTGAGGTTGCCCAAGATCATGGTAGCAACCAGATCAAAGACTCCGACAAGCCGCATACCTAATTCAATAGCAGCCTCCGCACCATGATTCTCCTGAACACGTTTTATGACGGAGGGCAGTACCGACCGAGACGGAGTGCCATAGCACTTCGAGTATGTCGCTGCAAAGACCTTACCCCAGTTTTCACAATCTGCCATATCTGGGACTAAGTCTTTAGGCAAAGCAATGGTAAGGATCCTGTGCTTCTCCACAGGAGATGTACGCGGATAAACCGCTTCTATTTGATCAAATTTCTCAGCAAGCCAATAAGGGAAATCATCCCTATTCTGGGGTTGCTAGCCTACCACCGAATTGACCATAACAGGACTAATAACCACCGCGTGGTGGTCCGTCGGTTGTCCTGCAACAGCAGTAGCGACCACCTGCACGTTGCGTGACACGTACTGAACCAGAGCCCTATGTACTGTAATAAGGGCTGTGTGCAGTACACGCAACTGATCCACCGTTACCTGCAGGTAGCCGGGGATGAGGCGTATATCCGGCTAACACCGGCCATGTGACCCCTGGGATTGACAAAGAGCCCATTCTCGCCGGTGTAACCGCATGGGGAAGGGCGCCATTAAACCAAATGTTATGCTGCCAGAGTCCTATAAGGCGTATAGTTGGCTGGTAGTGCCATGGCAGTATAAGTGTGGAACGTATCATCGTCATCACTTATCGCCGGCAAAGTAACCCAAGAGTAGAACAACTCAAACGGAAACAACGCATCGGCACTCTCTACAAAAATCACAGCCATACCATCGTCTGACACCCCATAGTTCGCCAAATGACGTTTCAGAGGCGCTCGGCTATGAGCCGGAATTGCGACCGCCATTAGGACTCTAACAGTAAATCTACAATATATCAGTAGCACTAGGGTTCAGATTAAATAACCTTTTTAATGATCAAGCTTGAATGAACCTATTTAGTCGAAACACAGGTAGGTTAAACCATCACTCCCGTTATCCGGAAACCAGAGTGAGGGTGATGTGGACTAATACAAGCACTACTAAGGCGTCTCAAATCAATAGACCAAACGTTAGGTGCGCCATGTTGCAGGGATTCTGCTTATGCGCAGAACTATGCGCAGGAACCCAGGCCCTCAGTGAATTGCGGTGTACCAAAAACTCACCTCAGAACCCCCTATCCGGCCAGCATCAGTGTCCCATTCGTTATCAGAGGTTTAGCTTGGCGGTCCCAATGTATAGATAACCCAGAACAAGCGACTTAGTATATTTCTCAGGAATGGTGGGAATCAGAAACACCTTTTCGTAATTATTCTCGTACCAGTCCACAACAGAATAAACAGAGACACGGGAAAAGTTTAAAGAGTTTATTTTATAAACCTCGTGTCCTAATATGCAGCAGTTTGGCTAACATTAGCAGACAAACTATTAAAATCAAAACCATCAGCATAGTTACAATACCATAGAAAATGAAAGGAGCAATCATACTAAAATGACAGTGGCTCTAGGCCACCTTCCTTTCTCTAACACACTAATAGTATTATTAGACTAATAAAAGGTCTCTAGGCTTGACGGGGGAACCCCATACCGTATAGATCAGCTAGGAGAGTTCACATCACAGGATCAGCTATGCTCTGCTCCTAGGAACGCTCTTCTTCCGTATGTGTTGAAAAACATGCAACACTGCAATATTAAAAGCATTCGACTTTCAGGTATTTGCAGCTGCGTGCGTGTTATGGCTAAACTACTGGGCCGATCAACCTGAACTCAACAACATGCACCGTCTAGCGATCCAGACTGTTTCTGTTACACTGTGTACAGACCAAGGTCGCTATTCACTGTTCAAGATGTTAACAACATACGGTTCTCATGTGAAGCAAAGTCGAGTAAGCATTTCTCAATTCTAATAACATGTGACTACAGTATTGTGTGCAAAAGCGGCAAGATGGCTTTCTAACATTTAACGCAGTTATGCTAACTTAGCGTTGTACATAGGTAGATAACGATCATCACTGCAATTTTGAGGGGACACACACCCCTAGCACTCAAGAAAAAAAGGAAGGTTCCATAGCATGCGTGTAGATACTTGCTCTGCATACTCCTACCATCTAGTGTTGGAGTTGTGCAACTGGTATCTCTTCAAAGAAGTCTGAGTCACAGGTAGTGACTCCTCTCTGTAGTAGCGCATGGGCATTGACTCCTTTGGAGATTGTTTTCTCTCCGTCGTCTGGTTCGGACGTGTGTGCCTCTATTCTGTGTTCAACTCTGTTTGGTACGAGCCTTTGGTCCTACCCAGTCTTCAAAGGTATAGTTTATCTAAATCACGGTTTTCCATTTCCACGCCACTCAACAATTTTGTCTATTTGGTCACGGACTATCGCCCTTTGGGGTGTTGCCTGTCTCGGACCTACGATCCAGTGTGCACCATGTGTTTTGAAAATGTATTCCTAATGGAACTGACCCCTTTTTGATTTTGCCCACCGTGGCACGCCAAATAGCCACACACCAACCAACACCAGGTGTGCAACCTTTGCCTCTCGCCCGATCATCGTGAGGCTGATTGTGACGTCTGCAAGTCCTTCCAATTGAAAAGACTGGAGATGTCTCGCTGCTGCAAATATGACACTACCAACCTTTTCGCTGAGGAGCATGCTCAGGAAGAGTATGATGAGGAAGAAGGGGCGTTCTCTGTCGAATATTTCCGGGGCCTATGTGGAGGACGAATTAGAGTACACCCTGCCACTCAGGCAGCACATGAGTACAGTCTCCCCAGACCCTGCTCCACCACCCAAAAAGACTTTTAAACGCTTATCTTTCCCACTCTTAGGTTGCTGGACCGCTACTGCCAAAATCGCCATGGTCTGATCCGAAAACATACTTCGGATGCCTCTCCTTTGGGCCCAGCACCGAAAACTACCACCAAGGCTAAGTTCTCGTTGTAGACCTCCCCGAATCAAGCGCATTCCACTGTCTCCACACAGCCTTAAGGACCAAAGCAGCAACTGGCTCATCTACCTCAGTGCCGGGCAAAAACCCTTCCTCAACTTCTCAACCTTTCATTCTGAAATCAGCCAAGGAAACCCTTGAAGCAATCCCCGGTTTCTCTGTCTCCGGTTGAGCTAATTCTAGAGAAAATGGATGTTAGAGGAAAATTCACATTCAAGAAGGTACAGGGTCAATTGTGGCCTCTACACCACCAAAGAGGCATTTAACATTTGAGGAGGAATTGGATGTTCCTGTTCCTCTCAAAGAGGACAAAGGACAGGGCTACCAGCCCCACTCTTCATCCTCCACCATCCCCACATCATCACTCTCAATATTACACCTTTAGGTTCACCAAGGTTACATATAGTGGGTATGGGAGACCCATTAGGGGATCTTATCCTTGGGGCACTTACGAGAAAGATCACATGAGGCCTAATGTCCCAGATGTCCATCCAGGTTGTCCCTTCCATCCTGAAGATTTTAGTGCTGATAAGCAGGAAATTGCTAGAGCAGCTACTTACCACAGAGTCAAATTACATAAGCAGTATCTAGGACAAGACTTCTTTTTTTTATATACTCATCTATTCACAAAGACGCACAGTTTTTGCCCATGCTTCCTGGCATGCTACGTCACGCTGATGACCTATTTAAAGAGCCAGTACATGCCTGTGTATTACCCACGGGTAAATAAAAAATATGAAGTGACTGCTTCAGACCCTCTTTTAAAACGCAGCCAAGTTTTCTCAGACTCTGTTGTTGCTACTACAGCTCGTAAGAAGTGAATTGAAAAAAAGGTTTATATAGCGCGATACAATTACCCGAATGTGTCAAGGCATTAGCTCATTAAGTTAAATATGCAGTATGATCTTAATTCCGAATCAGAGCTAAAACAGCCATGGTTTTAACGCTTTCCTGAAAGCCAACAATTGTTACGTCTTTTGACCTCTAGGAAAGAGTATCGGAGTCTGGTAGTACCAACCAGAAAGCTTCTGCCGCCCCATGAGCTTTTGTTGAACATGGGAATCACCAGATTGTGAGACTGAGCAGAGCATAGATTGCACATAGGAATATCCCGTTGAACATTCTGCTTGAAAAAGGCAAGTCCTATGTCATGGATTGCTTTAAATGCTATGCAGAGAGCTTTGAACTCAATAAGTCTTTTCACTGGTAGCCAGTGTAACACTTTTAGTGCAGGAGTGGCAGATTTGTGCTTGGGAATTTCCAGCAAAATGCGCGCTTCAGCATTTTGTAGAATCTGTAATTCAGTTAGGCATTTAGTCCTGAAGTTAATAAAAAGAGCATTGCAGTAATCGGCTCTGGACAGAACTAGAGCAGTGATCACCAGCTGAGTAATTTTAATGTGTAGAATGATACAGAGGTGACCTTGTTCACATGGCCTTCAAATATGAGCTTGGAATCGAAGGTGACTCCTAAGTTTTTTACTTTATCTGAAGGGATGGGCAAAGAGCCCACTTCCCATGGCCAGAAAGCTGGAGACCAGAAAGTGGAGTTGCTACCTAAGAGTAGAACTTCAGTTTTATTGGAATTTTACTTCAGACAGCTGTTGGCCATCCAATCACTGACTTGACGGAGGCAGGTATAGAACTGTGACGCTGTCTGAAGGCAAGCTTGTCACTGACACCACAATTTGCGTATCATCAGGGTAGGAAATTGCTGAGAAACCCAGAGATCTAATCAACTGCGTCGGGGGACAACGTAGATGTTGAAAAGGATCGAGCTCAATGATGAGCCCTGGGGTACCCCACAAGGCAGTGTAAAATTGGGTGATTTGAATTCAAAAAGAGTTACGAACTGTTCTCGACCAGACAAATGATCTGACTAAGGTGAGCGCTTTTCCTTTTATACCTATCCTATCAAGGCATTCCAGTAGCTTTTTGTGATTAACAGTGTCAAATGCAGTGGAGAAGTCAAGCAGCACAAGTGCTGAATTGCCCCCTGCATCAGCTGTCTGCGTGATCTGGTTGAATGCCGAGATCAGTGCCAGTTTTGTGCCATGGTGCTTCCTGAAGCCGAACTGGGTGGGATCCAGGAATGCATGTTTCTCGTTGTTGTTAGATATTACTACATTCATGGCCTTCTCAGCCATTTTAGCGGGCAGGGGGGGGGGTCTTGGGATTGGACGATAATTATTAGGATCCGCCCTGTCTAAGTTTGCTTTATTTAGAAGAGGGAGGACTGATGCTAATTTCCAGTTGGTGGGAAAGATGCCTGAGGAGAACATTTGCTTGAAAATGGGAGACAAATGAGTAGCAAATACTTCTGGTCAAAGATGAAAGATCTGGCGGGGTTGGGGTTGGGGTCCAATGGGGACCCAGATTTGGTAGACAGAAGTAGTTTGGTGACCTGATCAGGGTCAATGATGGAAAGTGAATTAATTCAGGAGGATTGATAGATTTTGTGGTAACTAAGACCTCCTTCAACGTGTCAGGAGTGGCTGACTTACATTAGGAGGGGGTAGCGCCTTGACACAGAGACATAGAAAAACCACTGTAGACTGATTTAACTTTTTCCTGAAAGAAGGTGGCCAAGGAGTTACAAAAAGCCTGGCCCACCGGTGTATTTGCTATTTTGGGGGTGTTTGGCTAGCTTTTTTTTTTACTGTGGCAAAGAGTTCCTTGGATGAATATTTTGCTGTTGCTATGGCTGTAGTGAAATAGCGGGTTGTTTCATCATACATTAATTTTTTGTAGTCTGGCAGAGATTGTTTATAGGCTATTCTATCACTGATATCATAGCGAGATCTCCATTCCTTTCAAGATGGCGGTAGTTTTGTTTTTGAAGTTTAAGCTGTTCAGTATACCAGGGTTCAGAGCGTCTTGATCTACGAAAAGTAATGGACTTTTCAGGTAGAACATGATCAATTGAGCTGCAGAGCCACGGCTCGAAGGCGTCTGCTGCTGTATTAGGGTCATTGTTTATCTCAGGGGGATTCTGGGCCAGGGAGATTTCTAGGGTTTCAGTTGAAATTTTGTTCCAAGGTCAGAACCGTCTCCAATGTATATTTCTTAAATTCTCTAATCTAAATGATGAAGATAAAGGGAGAATATGACAGCTTTGTGATCAGACCAAGTAAGCGGGAGAGACTGGAGATTTTGTAGAAAATTATTATTGGAGAAAACTCAGTTCAGCAGGTGTTCTGCAGAGTGGGTGCTACCAATTACCTGCTGAGTAAGTCCTAGGCTATTCATGATATCAATAAAACGTACAGCATCCCTGTCTTGAGGGTCCTCGAGGTGTAAATTTAAGTCACCCAGAAGTGTGAAATCAGACGACTAAGAGATCACATCCAAGGACTGACCCAAAGTGTTTAAAAAAATCCGCCCTGGGGCCAGGACGACGATAAATTAATAGGCCATTGAAAGTGTAACGTTTATCTATTGAGATCCTAAAAAGTAGGGATTCCATGTTTGACCAATTATTTTGGGTAGTGAATGTCCCTTTCCAGCTACTTCGGTATATTATGGCCAGTCCACTGCCCTTTTTTCCAGCCCGATCTAGTTTAAAAATGGTATACCCAGTTGGAACGGTAATGGCTATGTCTGGGCCTGAGGAGGCATCTGCTCAGGTCAAGTCAACAGCTTGAATGTCCAAAAAAATGGCAAATTCAAAAGCGTGCTTACATGGGGAGTGTGTATTGATTAGGGTACAGAAGACTGATCTGGTCCTGCGTGGCCCTCTCGAGATGGGGGCTGAACTGGATTACACCAATTGTGGTTTAGTGGGGCAGATATGAAGGTTGGAGTGAATAGGTACAGCGAACGGGTTATAACTAAGGCGAGGTTTCCTGCAGTGCTTATATTATTGAATTCTAGCAGCTGGTCCCTGGTGTAAGTATGCTTAAATGTAGAATGGGGACTGAAACTAGCAGAGTGGTGGCACTAGGCACGGACGGGGGCAGACGGGTTTGCCTTTGGAGCAGCTTTGCTTTTACCTTCCCCGATGCTCGGCATCTAAACTGCCTCCCCTCCCCTCGTGGTATTACCGGGACTACCGGAAGTGCTGTGATCACCGTAGCCACAGCTACCCGCGCTGGGGAAAAGTGCAAGTGCTGCTAAAGATATGTTTTCTCAGCTAAAAGCACATATCATACACAGAGTAAAAGATTAACAAAATAAAATCCGATTCAATTAACAATGTGCAAAGAAAAAAATCAGCATAAAAGTTCATTACGTAGTAGGCGCAAGTATTTAAAATAGCAGAGAGGTATCTCTCTTTTTTTTTTTTTTTTAAAGTAAAATACTAAGAGATGTGGTGTCTGGCAATTCACCAGAAAGCCAATAGTTAGGCAACTGGGGATTCGCCACCACCTGAAAAAGAGTAAACTTACTGATGCAGCAGGAAAAGCAGTAGCAGCACAAGCAGCTAATCAATTGAGCATTGCCAATTTCAGGCCCTTTTCGCACATTATGACAGGCCCTATTAGGATGATATGGAACAACTGCTACAGCATCTTGCTGAGGAACCTAAAGAGGGCAGCAAATTGTGTCGGAACGTGAGGCCTTCAATAACAGCTCTATTAGATGTGCCTTAGAGGCAGCGTATACCGCCGCTAAGGGTATGTTGCATGGATTCTGCAAATAAACAGAACTGTGCACAGGAAAACAGGAACTCAGTGTATAGGGGTTGTACCTTCATACCAACTTAGTACCCAAAATCCCCAAACCAACTATCTATAGTCTCATTCATCCTCCTATATAATCCCGAAGCTACAAATGATTAGACAACTGAGAACACCACACCCGACTCTCTCAGGAATTGCGGTAGCAAGATATACACTTTCACACACTCACCCGTACTTGTCCACAGTAAGAATTGGCAGAGTCACTGTAATAGTTCAAAATGTTTAACTATCCTGCTCTATAATGTAGTATACAAGCCACTACCAGCAGCGAAATGCATAAACTCAGAACAATTAGCATTGTTACGATTCCATAGAATATAAAGGGGGATGTCCTCATATATAGACAATGGAAAAAGGACTATACGGCCTAACCACCCTTCCCTTGGTAAGTTGAGGTTTATTATATAAAGGAAGATATTTGGGCTTTGACAGCAGACCCCATACCTTAGAGCCTAGATGAAAGATTTACATCATAGGAACAACATAGCTCTTCTCCATGGAAAGGTCTCTTCAAGTGTGTGTTTGAACAACATGCATCCCTTTAATATCAAAGCATGAGTTTCCAGCAGTGGAGCTGTGATTAGCATGTTTTATCTAGGTGCTAGGGACTGGCCAGAACAGAATAGCAAGGGGCATCCTTATCGACCTTGCACATCGTATTTAGAATAAACTTCAGGAACTAGTATAGAATGCAAAAGGCAGACAGTTCACATGTGAAAGGCATAAACAGAATCTTACAAAATAAAGGCAGGTAGTAACGTGCACAAAAGCAGTATCATGGTAGCAGAGCTCAGGCTAACACAGCAATGTCAGTAATGACCCTAATAACCATATAACACCCTCCCCTTGGTAAGGTCATAGTATATAGACAAAGGACCAAAACAGAGTTCAAAAGCCAAATGGAGTTCAAAAGCACTTGAAAAAACTAAATTGGGAAAAATAAAAATATAAATGTTGTTCTACCAAAAACGTGATTAAGAAGGAGGTGGGAAATCCATCAAAGTACGTGAACCTAAGAATACAATTCCTTCCAAAAGGTCATCCGTATCATTAATAGAAATGCCATCCATGCTCCTCGTAGTGTGATATTTCCAAGAGCATGTCCGGGCAACTTGCGTGATATCCGATGAAACTTTGTCTTAAAGGGTTCTGTGCAGCCACACAGATATCCCATTCAGCCAAGACTCCAAGTGCAGCTGCACGTGCCATAGGGCCATTCCCAGAGCAGGCCTGTTCATGGGCCACTAAGGGACCCATTAACTGGTTAAAATCCGGGTCAGGACATGACGTATTGGAGAGGCAAAAATACAAAGCCCAGTAGAAGGGGCACCGCTGACAGTAGAACACAGGTTGCACGCAAGTGAAGTAGGCAAAGGGAAAAGTTAATCCATAACTCACGCTAAGCGTTGCTAATGACAAGCATCCAAAAAGTTGTTGCATTTGATCACAGTACAGTTGCAATTGGCCTGGTCTGTGCATTACCACAAGATGAGCAGCCATTGTGCAGCAGGAACAGAAGAAGCGCCAGTAATAAAGGGAACCCTCCGAAGATGCTGGAAAAAAATAAAATCCAGTTTTACTCCTAATACCATCAGGAAAGTAAAGGCCGGATTCCACAAGTTTAAAAAAATGAGCAAGGCTTTTGGTGTCAAACGCATTAAATATTTGATGTATAAGCTCCCCAAAGTGAAGTGGGAGGTTCGTTTTCAGAAGTGACTGAATCTCGCTAGATGTTATAGCCACCTGCAACTCGAAGGTCTCTCGAGCTGAACTGAGAGCCACTTCTTGTTGAAACAATAGCACTTTGAGCCTGCTTAATTTGTTGAAATCTGTTTTCACAGTAGGAATGGAAGGCCAAATGGAACTATCTACTTTCCCATGCAGGGGCGGAAAAAGAACATTGCTTTAACAAGTAACACGTTGTGAGACTGTTTTAAAATACGGGATTCCTGCACGTAAACCACAGCAGTCGTGGTTGTTCAAAATAAGATAACTGCCGTTAGTAAGCAAGGGAAAAGCGGGAATTATTGCTGGGACAGGAGTTCCTTTTAGAAAACCAGCAACATTAGGTGTGGATACATTACAAGCGCCGTGCAACTTAACGTGTTTACAAACTAGGGAATGTCCTACTGTGGAATCGCAGTCCTCCCGTTAGGAAAACTTCCTTATCCTCCCTTTGACACCTGTAAGTCAAAGGAAGGGACCATAATCCTGGAAAAATGCACTACCCAAGGATTCAAAGCGGCCAATCAGAAAATGTTGCATACTTGATTTAAATTGAAACAGAGAATGGAGGCGAGAGAACCCTGTGAATTAACCAAACAGCTGAATCAGTCTCTGCCTCAGAGAATGGCAAGGGTTCCAATTGTTCAATGTGAAACAGCGAGTATGAAGCATCTTTCATTGACATAAATCTGTTTATCAGTCATATTAAATGGTAAAAACAGAGCAGAAGCATTCAAGTAATCGCAAGGGACCTTTCCCATTTTGAGAGTTTGTAACGTCCATGCAAACTGCATAACTGATCGTAATCTATTTTGACCGTGATATGACAGATGCATCATTCTGAACAATATTAATAACAGATGAAACCATATTATCCAAGGTATAAATGTGTGAATAAAGTGTATTGATGCCATCTGCAACCGGGAAAGCTGAAATGTTGACAAGAGTTTGATCATGTTTCTTGATATGGGACGATGTATGAGGGGCCAAAATTCCATCGACCAAGCTCACAGCAGAGCGTTCTGGCAGATGATGTCCATTGATGAGCAAGAAGAATATTGTCATAAATCCAATCGACATGAAGAGGAAAATCAGCATAAGTTACCAACCAGATTTAGGTCCATGGAAGAACTTTTTGAAACAAGAGATGAAAATACTTATTTTTGTAGGCGGAAGTGTCGAAGTAGAAGACGAGGAGGATGAGCCATAAGAGAAGCTTGCATGGTGCCCAAACTAACCGCTTTCTCTCATGTTTATTAGAGGTGGTAGGGCAGTATCAGCATGATGTTGTCAAGGACTGTTCGGCACTTCACTTTGGGACTTATCTGTAGACTCGACCTCTGTGGTGGAAGAGGATGGAAGCACAACAGGCGAAAGGTCAATAGTAGTTTCCATATCACCCTCACCGATACGGGCATTAGTCATAGAGGTTGAGGGTACCGGATTCAAAGAGATAGCGTTGCATGAAACTGCATGTGTTCAGAATCGGCCAGTCTGTGTAACTTGACATTGTCCACTGAAATTCTTGTTTGTTCTCCAGCTTTTCTCGTACCAGATCTCCAGCCTTAGGAAGCCAGCCGGCAACCGGAATCAGCAGTGCTGCATCATTGAAAGTGGGTAAATGTACAGTCACATAGCTGTTGCGGGTCTTTTTTAGATCCTGTAACATAGTAGAATGATTATCTACATCAAAGGATGTGGCAGCCGCCTCAACGTCTAGACCAAGGTCTGGCATAAACATTTTAATGCCAAAGAGCATTTTGTATGGGGTCCGTCCACCCAGAGATCTTCTAGGGAGATTGAGTGCACGTTGAACACCATACAAATGGGCCAGCCAGTACCTAAGACCCTAGCTGTCAAAGATTGCTTTAAGTCACAGTTCATTCACTTCACTATAGAATTGCCCTCAGGCCTGTATGACGACAAACTGCACCAGCACCCCATCTACGCCATTGCGTCCTTGTACACCTTCGAGGCGAACGCTGGACCCTGGTCTGAATGTAAGGTGCCACAGGCAAACATCCTGACAAAGACACGCAAATCTCTGACATTTCGAGCGTCAGCATTGCGTTGTGGCCAAACCCAAAGGAATCTAGTGCACAAATCAACTGCAACAAAAATATATTTATATGCAGTATCGGAAGAGAACAGATCGCAGTGACCAAGATGCACACAGCCAAATGGCTGATTTTAAATACGTAGCTGTGTTTGTGGTGTACGTGAGAGCGTAGACAGTTTGATTTGCTGACAAATGTCGCACGAAAGTACATAATTATGAGTCTTTATATAAACCACACCACCAGTAACTTTGCTGTAAAATAGACTGTTACAGACACTTCGGCACGTGCAGAAGCCATGCCCTCGTGTGTGGCAATGATCAAAGCAAGTCTGAGGTCCTTGTTAGAATTCAGCCGATCTCCAACTGAGGGAATTTTAGCATAAGGGACTTATGCGGGAGATAAATGAGAAGAATACTTTGAAGGGAAGCCCTGCGGATAAACAGTTCCATCCTTCCTAGCAGCAATTGCTGCCAAAATGTCATTATCTATCTTAGTCATGGACCTTGTAACTGCTGCTACGGCACACGTGACTACTGCAGGTTTGGCTACTTCATCAGTGTTAGAAATGGGGGTCTCTAGTTGGCAGAGGTAGGTGCCTTTGTCCAAATAGGGACCCTTCTTCATAGTCAGGATAAGGGAGTCACATTCCTGAAATAACTCCTGCTCACCCCCTTGGTAGCTTGGCATGAGCAGTCAGGCTTATCTTAGAAGCAGTGCGTAAAGCATTTACACATAACCACCAGTAATACAGTGTAAGCACTACAAAAGGACACCACACCAGTTTAGAAAAATATCCAATATTTTTATATACTTAAGACGACCAAAAACAATCGAAATCCACAATACAGAACAAAATCTTCCGTTATCAAAATATGCTTGAAAAACAGTTCCTTGATGTCGATAGCTGCGTCCTAGTCTATCAGGGTGTTGTGAGCAAACAAATCCAAACAATTCTGGCTGACTGTTTGTCGCGGGCCAGCTACGGTGTCAGGAAGACCCGCAAACAGTACCTTTTAGAAATGCAGGGAGTCGGCGACCTCTCATGGGCTTCCTAAAGCACGGTGTCCGCACGCGTCTGTTCCGGAGGTCAGTGCGGCAGTCATCGGGTCCCTTAAAGTCACACGCGTTGCAGATTGAACTCCTCTCTGTTGAAGTCAGGAGCGCTGGCGTCGGCAGGCGTCGAGTGTTGCGGCGCGAAGTGCAGTGGTGCGGCGTGCGGTGCCCTCAGGTCGCGGTGCAAGCAGCGGCTCTGTGGCGCCGGTGAGACCAGGGTTGCGGTGCTGGCAGGGGAAGGTGCAAGCGGCGTCGACTGTTGACGAACTGGAGTCGATAGCACCGACATCGATAGGCCAAGGCTGCGGTGCGGGATGAGGGCGGTGCATCATGTAACTTTACGAACGGTGCCCTCGAACCACGGTGCAAGCAGCGGTGTAGATTTTGGCGTGGGGTGTTGTCAGGGATACCAAGGCATCGTCGTGAAGCGAGGTGGTGCGGAGTGCGGTGCCCACAGGTCGTGGTGCGAGCAACGGCTCGGTGACGCCATCAGCAGGCATCGTCAGTGAGACCAGGGTCGCGTTGCGGCGGTCCCCTCTGCGATGCCTTCAGGATACGTAGTCGGGTTGCTTTTTCTTCTGTTGTAGCACAAAACACACAGTTCCCAGTGCTGAGGGCAGAAGAGCTTGAAAGTTCAGTCAAGTCCTTTCACTGCCCAAGACAGAAGCAGCCACTGCAGGCCAACACAGCAAAGCGCTCAGCAAAGTGGTAGTTCCTCATAGCTCCAGCTCTTCTTCTTGGCAGTCTGAAAGAGTTCTAAATTTCAGGGGTCTGGGCCCCAATATTTATATCCCAAAATCCTTTGGTCTCTTAGGCAGAGAGTGTCTGTGCCCAGCCAGAACCAGTTCTGCCTGCTCTGGGTTGGCTTCCTGGCAGGAGGTGGAGACGGCATTGTCAGAGGCAGACCAGGCCCATTCAGGTGCAAGGAAATCTCCTCTACGACTCTAAATGCAGCCCAGGTCTAGTCAACCTTTTCCTGACCCACCTAGACTATCTGGCGCCACTCCTGCTCCCCAGCCCCTGTCTTCCAAAACCCAGACAGTCAATCCACAAACCCAGCAGAGGCACACTGGATGGTTAGGCTGGAAAATACCTACTTTCTAAAAATTGTATTTTCAAACACAATGTAAAAATGACCTTCACTAAAAGATGCATCTTTAGATTCTGAGTACAGGCATATTTTCCTTCCTAGTTCCCAGGGCCAGTTATGTTTAGAAGATGTTATAAGCAACTCCCCATTCTGTCCTATGGGGAACAGTTAGCCTTGCAATAGTGAAAAACAAAATTGGCAGTAATTCAATATCCGGACGTGCCACACACACCAGGGCATGCCCTACCTTTCACATACACTGCACCCTGCCCACAGGGGTACCTTGGGCCTACCTTAGGGGTGACTGACATGTAAGGAAAGGTTAGGGCCTTGCAAGTGGGTGCACTTGCCAAGTCGACATGGCAATACCAGACCGCACACAGGCTCAGCAATGACAGGCCGGAGTTACATTTACGGGCTGTTTGGGGTGGTGGCACAATCCAGTGCTGCAGCCCACCAACAGCATTTGATTTACAAGCCCTGGCACACGCAGTGCACTTTACTAGGGACTGACACATAAATCAATCAGGCCGATCATGGAAACACCAATCCACAACACATTTTACCGCAGAAGCACTTGCACTTTACCACTGATCAGCAGTGAGAAAAGTTTGCAGAAACACTTATCTGCTGTTTCTACTGTAATAAATGTATCAGTTGCTCCCGCCTCCAGACAAGGACGCAGTGCCTCCCGCACTATGGTAACCTTCGCTGCACTGTTGTGCAGAGTCACCGCCCAAGTCCAATGTAGAAGTCGTGTTCTCACTGTCTATGGCATATTTCGCTGTTAACGCAGCAGCTTTTTTCTTCTGATATGGGGGTCTAAAACAAGGCAGATCCTCTTGTTTGGATTTGACGTCAAACTCTCAAGGTGGATCACGTCTCTGTTGTGTGGTTGGACCTTTGACACGATACTGGCGTCCCCCACCACCGGCTTGAGAGTCCGATGTGTCCTGCAAAGAACGAGGAGAGTGCTGATCGGGGGCTTAAAATCTATCGCGAGTCTTGAATTTCGCACAGTCGTGCAAGTCATAAGTACTCTCAGAAGACTCGGGTGTCGGTAAACCAGCACGCAAACCATGCCTCTGTTTTTCTTATTAGGAAAGAACGGGAACCCATCCTTTTCTGTCTGGGCTTTTTGTTGAGTTTGAGCTTGAGTCTGTGTTTGCATAAAAGGCTTAATCCCCAGACTATTGCGCCCTATGGTCTTATATACTTTAGCAATAATCTTCGGCAATTTGCGTGGCTTGTCTGCGTCAGTAACAGCCTCCAAGCATTGTGCCACCTGCAAGCTTACTGCATCACTCTTAACATTAGCAAGGATCATATCGGAAACAATATCGAACACCCCCCACCAGTCTCATTCCCAACTCCAGTTCCGCTTCGGTGCCATGTTCATCCTGAACACGTCTAATCACGGAAGGGAGAACAGTCATTGAGGGGGTCCCAAAACACATCGAATATACCGCTGCGAACACGTTACCCCAAGTGTTGCAATATGCTATTTCGGGAACTAGGCCTTTAGGCAAGCACACTGTCAAAATCCTGTGCTTTTCCCCAGGTGTCATGTTAGGAAAAAGAGCTTTGAATTCCCAAACTTTTCAGAAAGCCAATAAGGAAGCTCATCCTTATTTTGTGGATGCTGGCCCATCACAGAATTAATCATTAAGGGACTGATTACCACACCACCAGGTGGTTGCGCAGCAACGCCAGGTGGTCCCACCTGGAAGCTGCGCAACATGAACTGTATATTAGCTCGATGTATGCATATTACCAAAGCATGTAATCCACCACCACAGACACCTCCACTTCTTAGCAGAAGCAGGCCCAAACCACCTACACTAAGGATTTTTACAAAGGCTCCTTCCGAGGTAATAACAAAGGAAGGGGTAGGTGTGCCTCCACAGATTGGACAGCCTCTACTGCCAAACAGTGACTGCCCAGTCCTCCTCCACCCCGACCACAGAACACCTATCTGAAAGAGACCATTCGTTATAGATTCCTTACCTTAGAATTACCCCCAGGCGTCAGAATGGATCCAAAGAATTTTTTCTGTAGCATTACCCCTGGGCGTCTGTAGGTGGTGTCTGTCGACTCTGCATCCTTCATTGGCTTCGTGGTCGCCAGGATGACATTGCAGTGTCTACTTAGACGCCGCCCCTCAGCGCAGACGTAAGTTCTTTTTTCCGCGCCAGCTAGCGCAGATCTGGAGAGAGCTTGCCCCTTAGTCATTTTTTGACTAAACTTTTTTCGACTTTTTGTTGACTTCTTTTTTGAGTCTTCGACTCCTGGTAGAATGAGAAATGTCACATTGCCAGACCAGCTTCAAGCCTTGTGACTCCTGTCACAAATTGGTGTCCGTCACGGATCCACGCCTCGTGTGCCTCTGGTGGCTGAAGCATGACCACGACTGCCTGGCCATGAATCCGAAGTCTTTGCAGGAGCGGTCCCAAAAGCTCTTGAAGGCCCGACAGTACGCTTTTCGTTGTTCGAGGTCCCGGTCGACAGGAAGTTCTAGGGACCGGTCATGGAGCCAACACCACTCGTCCTCGAAAGTCTTCGCACTCCTCTGGTAAGTAGAAGCACAAGAAGGCGAAGGAGCATAGTCGCTCTTTGCCTCCTCCCCATACGTTGGCCGACGTGGGACCCAGAGCGTCGTCGCTCTGCCTTCGGAGTCCGCTGCTGGGACAGCTCCCCGCATCCCTCCCTTTCCCGTCGCCTGAGCGTCCCCTGCCCAGCTTCAAGCTTTTTACGAAGCGCTTCCTGGCCTCTTTGGGCAGCCTGACTCTGCTGTGGGGCCCTGGGCCTTCGATGCTGGTGGCTCCGGCCTCTGGGGGGCCTCGGATTCAGGCCTGGATCCAGATCGACTCCAGTTTACCTCATGGTACCTTCCCCTGCGCCAATTCCAGTGACGACGATTGTGACTCCATTTGTGCCCCCAACTGGCGTCAACCCCACCCTCACCCCCGAGTTCGACACGGAGCCAGACCGACGTCTATCAATGTTGGTACCGGCACCAGAAGGTACGTTTGTACCTCTGTTTGTTCCTGGCGTTCCCTACCACCCTGAGTAGCAGCCAGAGGAGGGTGAGGAGAAAAGGGAGGGGTCTGTAGACCCTTTCGCTGACCAGCTTGTTGAGCCGGACTGGCAAGAGTAACTGGGTGATGCCAGTGGTTTGGATACCTCCCCAGAAATCCCCCCCTTAACCGTGGCTAGGGAGGTGGGAGCTTCATACGCAGTGGTGTTGCGTAGGGCGACTGTGGCCTTGGGCCTGGAGCTTCCACGGTGGCAGTCTGGACTAACCTCCTGACAGAGGTACTTCAACCGGCAGCGGCCTCTTCGGAGCCCCTGCTACCTTTTAATGAAGCCCTCACTGACGTCCTTCTGGGCACTTGGTCCAAGCCCAGCACAGGGGCTCCTGTGGACAGGATGATTGCCCGACGCCACCGCCTGGCTCCGGGCGACCCACTTCTCCTCTCCCAACGCACTACATCCGAGAGCTTGATGGTCCAAGCCTTGTCTTCTCAGGGCGCACTCCCTACTTCTCCCCCAGATAGGGAATCCAAGAAGCTGGACCACCTTGGGAAGATGTTTTTTTCCACCTGCTTAGCGCTGTGGTCAGTATGAACACCGCATGCCTCTTGGGCCGTTATACCCATATGGTGTGGGATACGGTTGCGTAAGTGCTGCCACAGTGCCTGGAGGAGGCCCGGGCTGTTACTTGTGCAGTGGCAGAGGGTCGAGACACAGCTAAGTTGACCATTCGGTGTGGGCTGGATACCGCCGACTCTGGGCAGAACAGTTTCCATGTCAGTAGCCTTGAGGCGCTACGCTTTGTTGAGGACATCTGGTTTCTCTGGGGATGTCCAATCCACCTTTCTGGACATTCCATTTGATGCCGTCGCCTGTTCGGTGACAAGGCGGACTGAGCGCTTTAAGGATTCTAGGGCTATTGCCAGATGCTTGGGCCTCCCGGCAACCTCTCGCCCCACACAGTCCACCTTTGCGCAAGCTACCCAGCCTCTGCGTGGTTGCGGACGTGGGACCAAACAATGCGGGTCTGGGGGCCAGCGGGTGTTCCAGTCTATCCATGTCCCCCCCTGCAGCAGCCTCCAATCCCTCCTAGTCCGACCTTTAAGGATTCGCCATCACCTCCCCCACTGGCAACACATCAAGTTGTACAGGTGGGTTTTGCAGATAGTCCAAAGGGGCTACTCCCTCCCCTTCGAGACTGCCCCTCCCTCCATGCCACCAGCATTTCAGACACATGTCGGAGGAACATTTGGCCCTTCTCTGCCATGACGTTTCAGCTCTCTTGGCCAAGGGAGCTATCGAAAGAGTCCCTGTGCCAGAAGTAGGTTGTGGTTGTTACTCCCACTACTTTTTGGTACCCAAGAAGGACAAAGGTCTGCGTCCTATCTTGGACCTCAGAGCCCTCAACCGCTTCCTCTGGGAGGAGAAGTAAGTTCAAAATGCTCACGTTGGCTCAGGTCCTGTCTGCCCTCGATCCCAGAGACTGGATGGTAGCATTGGACTTGCGGGATGCCTATTTCACATCCCCATCCTGCCAGCCCACAGGCGTTACCTACGGTTCACCGTAGGCCATGAGCATTTTAAGTTTACTGTGCTCCCATTTGGCCTCACCAGTACTCACGAAAGTGATGGTGGTGGTCGCAGCTCAATTGCGCCGATCAGGGATTCCAGTCTTCCCCTATCTTGAAGACTGACTGTTGAAGGCGAGCTCACCCCAGGCTGTCGTCTCCCACCTCAGACTACAGCTGACCTCCTGCACTCGCTGGTGTTCAATATCAACGTGCTGAAGTCACCCCTGATTCTCTCTCAGAAGCTCCTTTTCATAGGAGCAGTTCTGGACACAGTGCACTTTCTGGCTTCTTCTACAGGTCATCGAGTCTGGGATATTCGGGCTATAATACTGATGTTTCAGCCTCTATCCCGGAATTCGGTGAGAATGACTCTGAGGCTTTCTGGGCCTCATGGCCTCCTGCATCCTGCTGGTGGATCATGCCAGGTGGCATATGCGGGCTCTGCGGTGGGACCTGAAGTTCCAGTGGGTGCACCATCTAGGGAATCTTTCCGATGTCCAGATTTCGGAGGGGACTGCACGTCATTTGCAGTTGTGGCTTACGAACCAAGATTGGGTCAGTGGCAGATCCCTCTGCCTTCCCCAACCAGAGTACACAGTAGTGACGGATGCGTCACTGCTGGGATGGAACGGCTACCTGGGTGAGGCAGAGATCAGGGGTCTCTGAAGGAGTCCGGTCTCCACATCAACATTTTGGCGCTCTGGGCGATCTATCTTGCACTGATGGCATTCCTTCCGTCAAAGGAAGAGTAGTGCAGGTGTTCACAGACAACACCACCGCCATGTGGTACTGCAACAAACCGGGCAGGGTGGGGTTGTGGACCCTTTGTCAAGAGGCTCTTCGCCTTTGGACATGGCTGGAAAATCAGAGCATATCCCTGGTGGTTCAACACCTGGCAGGTTCCCTGAACGCCAGGGCGGCCGAACTCAGCTGCCGGTGTATGATGGATCACGAATGGCGTCTTCACTCAGAGGTAGTACAAGGTCTTTGGCAGTGGGGAGAGCCTTGGTTAGATCTGTTTGCCACTGAAGAGAACGCGCAATGTCAGCAGTTGTGCGTTGGAGTTTCCAAGGTGGCACTTGCTTTGCGACACTTTTCGTTGCAAGTGGAATTACGGCCTCCTGTACGCCTTTCCACCTGTACCACTTCTGCCCAGAGTGCTGAAGAGGATCAAACGCGATCTGGCCCAAGTCATTCTTGTGGCTCCAGACTGGGTGCAAAGAGTCTGGAACCCTGAACTCTTGAACATGGCCATCGATCCTCCGATCAGACTGCCTCTTTGGGAAGATCTTCTGTCGCAGCAGCAGAGGACGGTCCTCCACCTGAACCTGTCTAGCCTCTACCTCCTTGCGTGGAGATTGAGCGGCGACAGTTGACCGCTTTCCACCTTTCCGAAGTCTGTAATGTCATCTTGGCAGCTAGGCGTCGCTCCACTAAAACGGTATACGCCTGTAGATGGAACAAATTTGTGGCATGGTGCACAGCAAAGGCTGTGGATCCCCTTTCTGCCCCTCTTTCAGAAGTTCTCCTCTTCATTCTATCTTTGGCCCAGGAGGGCTCTGCTCTGGGCACTCTTACGGTCTACCTTTCGGTCATCTCTGCCTTTCTGCGCCTTCCTGATCAGTCTTCTCTTTTCAAATCTCTGATTGTCAAAAGATTTCTAAAGGGCATTACTCCTCTCTTTCCCCTTTCGTAATGCCCAGTGGGACTTGAATCTTGTTCTTACTTTCCTTATGTGTGCTCCCTTAGACCCACTAGATAATTGTCCTCTTCGTCTTCTTACCTTGAAGGCCCCTTTCCTGCTTGCCATTACCTCTGCTCGCAGGGGGAGTGAGCTTTAGGCTCTTACCTCCAAGCCTCCTTTTCTTGCAGTTCATCCAGACAAAGTAGCCCTCTTTTCTGCCCAAATTGGTTCTCTTTCCACATAGGTCAGACCATCACATTGCCCACCCTCGCACCTTTTCTAAAAGGAGAGACTCCACCATCTGCACCCAAAACGTGTGCTGTCCTTCTACCTTGACCGCACTAAAGATTTCCGGGTGGATGATCAACTCTTCGTGGGTTATGTGGACGCCAAGAAAGATTGGGCCGTGCACAAACTTACCATCTCTCGATGGGCTCTCCTATGCATCAAAATCTATTCATTGGCGAAAACAGAACCTCCAGTAGGACTGCGCGCACATTCTACCTGGGCAACGGCAGCCTCTACTGCTTTGGGACTTGTTAATTGATTCTTATATAGCGCTAATCACCGGCGTGTGTCTAAGTGCTTATGAGAGAGTTGCCAGAGTTTGAAAACAGGTGCATAGCCGCACAGTAAGGCCAGTTAAACAGTTCCCAGGGCCTCCCTGAACAGGAACGTCTTAAGCTGCTTCCTGAATGAGAGGAGTGCCGGTTCTTTACATAAGTGATTAGGCAGTTGGTTCCATAGTTGTGGAAGCAAGACAGAAAAGGCTCTGCCCCCTTTGGATGCGGTATTGCATCTTGGGGTGGCCAGGCGGCAGGCCTCAGAGGACCGCAATATGCAGCCCGGAACATAGTTCTTCAGGCGTTCCTTAATGTAGGCCGGGGCTTTGCCATAGATTGCTTTGTAGGCAATGCAGAGACCCTTACATTTAGCTCTTTGCTTTATGGGAAGCCAGTGTAATTTGCACACCAGAGGGGAGGCGTGGGACCGTCTTGGCAGACTAAAAATCAGCCTGGCTGTGTCGTTCAGCACCACCTGTAGTTTATTAATAGGCTTTTGAGGGAGGCCGATGTACAAGACATTGCCATAGTCTAGTCTGGAGACAATTGTGGCTGATGCGATCGTTTCTAAAGAGGCAGTTGAAAGGAGGGGGACACCTTTCCGTAGCGTCTCCTATGCAAGCACCGACCACAGTAGTGACTTGGTTAACCATGGAGAGCTCTGAATCAATTTTTATACCAAGGCTTTTCACGGCATGTTCTGGTGTGAGGGTGACACCCAACTCCTGGGTTCAGAAACAGTTGCTCCAGGGGTTGTCTTTTGTTGGGATGACAAGGACTTCCGTTTTCTCAAGGTTGATTTTTAATGAGTTGGCAGTCATCCAGTTTACTGTGAATCTGAGGATGTTTTGCAATGCGTCCTGGGCATAGGTGGAATTGCCAATCCTGAGGATGAGCTGGGTGTCGTCCACTTAGTTGAAGACTCGGCAGTCCATGTGGGCTAGGTCTGTCACTAGAGGCTGTAAGAAGATGTTGAAGGTGAGGATGCCCCTGTCTGATACCCGCTCCCCTAACTGGATCCTCTGGTACAGCTCTGACAGGAAGGATTTTATCTACTGGTGTGCCGGCCCATGAATACCCAGGTCCGTTATTCGATCCAGCAGCCGAGTGTGCTTGACCATATCGAACGCCGCTGACGGGTCTAATAGAATCAGGGCGATCGGTTTTTTATTGTCAGGCATAATTCTGAGATTGTCAAGAACCGACAGCAGCATCCGGTCCGTGCTGTGGTGAGCTCTAAACCCAACTTGTCGCATCTGGATTAGTTGGTGTTCCTCCAGGAACGATGAAAGTGTTTTGAGAACATGTTCTACCACTTTCCCCAAGAAGGGGATTTGGGAGATAGGCCTATATTTCTTGAGACTAGCTGCATCTGCTCCAGATTTCTATAGGAGGGGGGTGACTCTGGCCTCCTTCAGGTTGGAAGGTAGGTGTCCGGTCTCCAAGGATTTATTCAGTAAGGTGAGGAGCTGCTTTTCCAGGCCGGGAAGGGTCATACGGAAAATTCTCAGAGGTCAGGGGTCTGCGGGAGAGCCCGATGTAATGCGGTTCATCAGTTGTTAGTGATGTGGAATCCAATATAGGGTAAGTGGAAAGTTGCTTACCGGGAAGAGGGTGGGCCTGATTCTGGACTAGTGAGCTCTGATTGATGTGGGTATTGTGGGGGGTATTGTCAATCTCAGAGATGTCCTTGACCTTTTGAAGGAAGTAGGTCTGGAATGTATTGCAGTCTAGGGGTACGGCTGCGGATTTCACCTCAGACTTTTGGCTGAGTTCTTTCAGTATTCTGAAAGTCTCTTTCTGCTTATTAAGCACATCTGTGATTCTCTCTTCGTAATATTCAGCTTTCCTGACAATTATAGTTTTTTTTATATGAGGTAAGTAAGGATTTATAGGTTGCCAGCTCTGCCTGGTCGTAGGCTTTCCGCCACCGCCTCTCGGCGGTGCAGAGGCTTTGCTTCAATTCCCTCTGAGTCTCATTAAACGAGGGGGCCACTTTCCCTTTGTCTCTCACTCTATCTCTTCACTCCTGTGCCACTTTGTCTATGGCTCCGCGTAGAGTGTTAGTCAGAGCTTCACTCTCTGATCGAGATTCACTGCTGTGAATTTAGGGGGTGGGGGGTGGTGCCTAGGTACGGTTTCTACTAGATGATCGGCTTCAATTTGTTTCCAGTTTCGCACCTTTCTCCACTCTGGGGGTGGTTGTGATAGTTGGCTGTCTGTTGGGACCCAGCAGCTACTTAGCACGTGGTCCGACCATGCACAGGGGCTGATGGATATTAGACTGGCCCATGGTTGCGAGTTCCAGATAAGATCCGGGATGTGCCCTTTTGAGTGCGTAGGGGCATCCACCAAAAATAGTTGGAGTCCCATCACGCACATTCCTGTCTCAAACTGGCTGGCGAGCGACTCTTTCGGAGCTTTATCCCATTGATAGTTGAAGTCACCAGTCACTAAAAGTCGTTTGTACCGTGAACAGAGGTCTGTAATTACTTCCGCAAACAGATCGTTAAAGCTGGGGGTTGACCGTGGGGGGCGGTAGGCAACCACCACCAGCAGTAGTAGGCAGGATGATTTAAATGAGATTTTGACCCCTAGTATGTCTGCATTATCAGTGCTCTCTGCCACTATTTTGGTGACCATTATCCGCTTATTAAAAAGAATGGCTACTTCCCCTCCTCGTGTCTTTCCTTGTCTATTATGCATCGAAGTTTCCTCTGAGGGCAGCGATAATGTCTGGTACTGAAGAGTCACCCAACCAGGTTTCAGTGAGTGCTAGAATGTCCGTCTCTATCCTGGAGGAGTGAAAAGACTTCAGGGTGGTGCTTCTGTAAGGGACACGTATTGAGGACTGCCACTTTCAGGCCTGGTTGGTTGCTAGGTGTGGTGATGTTATGGGGCACTGGGCGTGGGGTAATGGGTCCTCCCGCATCATTGCTTCTCAGCAGATTTGCAGCTCTCCGCGTCTGCTACCATTTTGTTGAGCAAAACACACAAGATGATGGACGGAATGTTGCACATTGGCAAAACAGTCACCCCCAGTCACAGATCTGGGTTTAATCATCGTTATTTTGCTCACCACGCCACCCCAGTTCAGACATGGCCATATGCAAATCAGTCTTGACCCTGTGCCTCATGGGAACAGTCCAGTCCGAACTGCCAAGCCATGTCTTCCCTGGACCGGAATCAAGCATCCTAGGACCGGTTTCGGGGTTTCACCCCTCTTCAGCCAGGATAGTTTGACTCCAGTGGCGTAGTGAGCACTGGGACCCATGTCTGGGCATACCCTTCCCATATAGGGCAAACCGTAAAACACGCAAGATGATGTACGGAATGTTGCACATTGGCAAAACATTCACCCCCAGTCACAGATCTGGGTTTAATCCATTATTTTGCTCACCATGCCACCCCAGTTCAGACATGGCCATATGCAACTCAGTCTTGACCCTGTGCTGGACTGTTCCCATGAGGCACAGGGTCCAGACTGATTTGCATATGGCTGGGTTCAAACTGGAACGGCATGGTGAGCATAAAAACGATGGCTTTAGGCCCAGATCTCTGTACTGGGGTGAATGTATAACCTTGTTCTGCATTCTGTCCGTCAACTGTTTACCATTTTGTTAAGGGCATGACTCTTTCAGGCTGTAGTCTGCAATTCTGCCCCTGTGTAAGTCTAAAATTGACCAGGGGTTCTGGCCCCTGGCAGACGCCGACGGGCGCAGACGGGCTTGCCTTAGACGTGCCTTCGGCGAACATGGGGTTTCGCTGCTTGACATCTGACAGGCAGCCACGTGGGCATCCCTGCACACGTTTACAGCTCATTACTGCCTGGATAGCCAAGTCCGGAGTGACTGCTTTTTTGGCCGTTCTGTTTGCCGTTCGAGTATGTGCAAACCCGACTGGACCACTCAACTGCTCGACCACGCCACGTGATTTAAAGGACATATCAAAGCCTACATTATTTTTAAACCTGCGGCTTGATCTATTTTTGGAAATCACCTCTACCAACGATTGGAATATCCGAAACATTAAATAAACTATGGATTTTTCAAACACCTTCACAAAACGCGTGGGGAATTGGAACCCAACTTTTCTCATATCATAACAGTCCATCAAAACGCTTAACAAGCCTTGATAAAGTTACGCAAAGTAACGAAACACGTGTCTGCTGTCTTTAGATACTTCCCAACTGGGCTGTCTCTGACTGTTCTCAATCGCCAACTTCTGGAAGGCTCCAGGACTGAGACCTCCACTTTGGCCTACAAACTTGTTTATAATGCTCTCAGTGAAGAATATTGTAAGGCAACATTGAAATTTTGTATTGCATTTGAAATCATACACAATGTGTCTAGTTGTGCATCGCACTATAGATGAGTTGGTCAGAGAGATTTGCCTAAGCTTTTCCTCCTCTAATTCCATTTCTGGTTAGGAAACTCTGGTAAACACATCCCACCATGATCATGGTAGCTCCCACCTGAGCACATCAGCCATGGCTCACAACACTACTAGATCGCTCAATAATCCCACACAAGAAGCTCCCCAACAGGCTGGACCTTCTCACTCAGGATTAGGGACAAATCAGATACTTCTACCCCAAGATGCTCAACCTAGCAATTTCGCTCCTGAAGTCTTAGACTTTGGTTATTTTAAACTTACCAGCAGAATGTATGGACATTCTTAAGCAAGCATGCAAGCCCACAACTAATATGCTGCAAAATGGAAATGTTTTTGTCAGCTACTGCCAACCAAAACAAATGAATCCCATCAAAGCCACAGTGCCAGATAATATTTGTTACTTGCTGAATTCCAATTTAGCATACTCTTCCATTTAGGTTACTTCTTGTTGCAATTGCTGCTTATCTCCAAAATAGACAGCATCTGTCGCTTTTTAGAATCCCAGTCATTAAAGCATTTATGGAATGACTAAAACGAGTAATTTGCCTCATGTACCTTCAGTACCCTCTTGGAATCTAAACATTGTACTTAATAGGTTGGTTCATGTGTCTTCCTTTTGAGCCTCTACACTCATGCCCCCTTCAATTTCTTTGATGGAAAGTGGCACTTCTAGTTACCATTACCTCACTCAGGTGTATTAGTGCGCTCCTGGCACTAACCTTAGAAGAACCTTTCTTTCAAATTGATAAAGACAAACTGGTTCTTCGTACTAATCCCAAATTCCTACCTGAAGTAGTCTCAGTTTTATCTTAATCGATCCATTGAACTACCTGTTTTTTTCCCTCTAAGCTTGATTCTGTAACAGAAAGAGCTCTTCCTATCCTAGGCTTAAAAAGAGCACTCATGTTTTGCAATGATGGAACTAAAACTTTCAGAAAAACAAAGTAACTCTTTGTAGCCTTTTCTCCACCTCATAAAGGCAACCCTATATCCAAATGAAGCATTGCCAAATGGATAGTGAAATGCATTTGCCAAAAGACCTTTACCTGTTACTCCTAGAGCGCACACTACTTGGAAAAAAGGAGCAACTGTTTTTTTAAACTTTTTAAATATCACACATTCCCAATGACTACATTTGTAAGGCTGCTACATCGTCTACCCCACATACATTTACTAAACACTACTGTGTGGATGTTTTAGCACACCAACAAGCTAATGTAGGTCAGTCAGTGCTAAGGACCCTGTTTCAAACTACTGCAACTCCCACATGCTTGTCACTGCTTCTAAGGAGGGACTGCTTTACAGTCTACGCAGAGCATGTGTATCTACAGACACATTCCATCAAACTGATTATTACTCACCCTGTAAGCATCTGTTTGTGGCTTGTAGATTCACATGCATCCTCCCTGGATGCCTGTGGCCATTGCAGTTATGTATATGCACTTTTTTTTCTAATACATCACTATTAGCGTAGACGTATTCATCTTCAAATTTTCCTTACAATCCTTTCTCACCCACCTGGTAGAAAGCAATCTAGCAAAGGAGTCGATGCCTATGCGCAATATTACGTCGTGAGTCGAAACACTTCTTTGAAGGAAAACAAGTTGCACAACTCCGACCCAACACCAGATGGTGGGAGACACCTGAGGCTTGAGCCGGGTGCTTAATGAGGGTGCGCGACGTGTGAGCGATACTTAGAACGTTTTTTAATTAAAAATTACTGTTTTATTCTAATTGCTGCTATTGTTCTATTCTGCTATTTGCACTTGCGCACTGTATATTCTTCTCCTACCGAGCCTCTTTGAACTGATTTTATACATTGTTGCTGTTGAGGAGCAGCCGCCATCTTGGAAGCCTGAGGTTAGCGCTCTAGGCTTCCTCACTGGCCCTTATTTAAGACGCTGCCGTCGCGACCGCGCAAGAGACACCTGAGGCTTGAGCCGGGTGCTTAATGAGGGTGCGCGACGTGTGAGCGATACTTAGAACGTTTTTTTAATTAAAAATTACTGTTTTATTCTAATTGCTGCTATTGTTCTATTCTGCTATTTGCACTTGCGCACTGTATATTCTTCTCCTACCGAGCCTCTTTGCACTGATTTTATACATTGTTGCTGTTGAGGAGCAGCCGCCATCTTGGAAGCCTGAGGATAGCGCTCTAGGCTTCCTCACTGGCCCTTATTTAAGACGATGCCTACGCGACCGCGCAGCGGACACGCGCAGCGGGCGCGCCTAAGGCAAGCCCGTCTGCGCCCGTCCGCGGCCGGCCGGGGACAGGGGCCACAACCCCTGACCAAAACAGGACAATAATTCGATGGAGCGCACAGCAACTCCGAGCTTTCTGCCCGCCTTTTCCTAAAGCCTGTCTTCACAGTCTTGAGGCAGAAGATGCTCATAATTGTAAAGAGTGCTCATATAATTGGCGCACTGAGACTGCGCATAAGATTAAGAATAGCAGGCTTATATGTGGACTACTCAACACTAGGTCGATGCGAAAGCATAGTCTTGATATTTTTGAATTGCTCACAGACATGAAACTCGACCTATTGTTTCTTACAGAGACTTGGCTCGACTCTAACTCCGAACCTGATATAGTCGCCGCTCTCCCGTCTGGCTATGCTATAGCACGCCTGGATAGAACGACGGGTAGAGGTGGTGGAATTGCCATAGTTTATAAGCAGCCTCTATGTTGCCAACTCGAGCTACTCGATATCGCCGATAGCGAGACAGGAGTCTTTTCTATTAAGGTCATTGATGGCAACATATTGAAGGGTTTGCTGATTTATCGCCCTCCTGGCCCTCTTACCCGTTTTTCTAATAGCCTGATCGATGGTATAATGGGGGCTGCTCTACGCAGGGATAAGTTCATGCTCCTAGGTGATCTTAATGCTCACTTGGAGGACCCTATGGATAAAGGAGCAATAGACTTATGTCAGCAATTATCTTCCCTCCAATTAGACATCAAATCTAAGGCCCCGACCCATCTAAAGGGCCACTTACTGGATCCTATCTTTGGTAATTGTGAAGACATTGTAATCAAGGCCCCTGTTCCTGTTTATTGGTCTGATCATTTTCTTGTGCCTTTTACTATAACTATCCCGCATGACAATATTCTTAAGATCAACAACTCCAAATATATGAGCAGAAAATGGACTGCCTTCTCTAAAGTGAAGTTTGATATTGCCCTTACTAAGGGAGGCAAACCAGGAGGTGAGGATGTTACATCTGCAGCTGAAAGATTAGAAGCTCGTATCAGTATGGCTTTAGATGAGACTGCTCCCCTCTACCATAAAAATCCGCATAGTAGGATACAGAAATCTGCCCCTTGGTATAACAAAGAATTACACTCAGCGAAAACAGAGTGCAAACGACTTGAAAGGCTGTGGAGAAGGGCCTATCTCGATCAAGATAAACAAAGATATATAGCTAGACGAAGAGAATATCATACTCAGATTAGGCATGCTAAAACTGAATATTTCTCAAGTAGGATAGAAGAAGCCAATAATTCTTCCAAGGAATTGTTCAAAATCTATAAAGAAATCGCCTTCTGTGGCGCCTCGGTTGACCCGTCCCTGGTATCTGAGGAATTCTGCAACCGCATTGCGACTTTTTTTTCTGAAAAAGTGGCTACCATTTATTCCACCTTCTCAGGAGGGAAGGAAAAGGGAACAGCATTTGTTGAGAGCCCTCTAGCCAATGTGGGTACTAACTGTCTGACAAGTTTCACTGTCCCGCCCTCGGACGAGCTCCAGCGGATATGTCGCTCGATCAAGTCTGGGTCACCACGAGATCCTGCATCCCCTAAGCTCTTGGCTGAGAGCATTGAGATTCTCGAACCCTATATTAGAAATGCTGTGGACCTCTCCTTTAGCTCCGGCACTGTACCTTTAAACTGGAAACAGGCTATAGTACTCCCGCTCCAAAAAAAACCCCAACATCAGCTGGGATAGGCTGGATAATCTCCGACCCATCTCTCTCCTCCCCTATATGGCCAAAGTGGCAGAAAAGATGGCCAGCCTTCAACTCATGGCCTTTGTGGAGAAAGCCAATCTGCTTCACATCAGTCAGTTTGGCTTTCGTGCTCGCCACTCAACGGAGTCTGCACTACTCCTGGCCACTGAGACCATTAGGGGAGGGGTCGATGAGGGGCACACGATGGCCCTTATTTTACTGGACCTTAGTGCAGCCTTTGACACTGTAGCACATTTCACCCTGCTACAGTGTCTCAATAAAGGAGGAGTTACGGGCCTAGCACTTAGGTGGATTCAATCCTTCCTCACGGACAGGGGTTTTCAGGTCAGACAAGGAGAACACTATTCTCGTAGTGTCACTCTTGATCAAGGTGTTCCCCAGGGCTCGGCCCTTAGCCCTACTCTATTTAACCTATATGTCTCCCCTGTTGCCTCTATAGTAGAAAGTCACGGTCTTCAACTAGTGTCATACGCCGATGACACACAGCTGGTCATCTCGCTGTCACGAGCACCGGATGTTGCGGTATCCAGTTTCAGTGCTTGCATGCAGGAGCTTGCTTCCTGGATGTCCAACAACTGCCTGAAATTAAATGGATCTAAAACTGAAGTGCTCGTGGTGGGAGGTGCACCGAATGTGTGGTCATCGGTCTGGTGGCCAGCATGCTTTGGACCCACTCCAGTACCTTGTCAGCAGGCAAAGAATCTGGGAGTATTGTTTGATATCGATCTCTCATTTTCTGCCCAGATTAATCGAGTGGTCGGAGTATGTTTTAGCATGCTTAAGAGCTTAAGGAAGATCCTTGACCTACTTCCAGTCAATGCCAGACAGACCCTTGTTCATGCTCTGGTCACCTCCAGACTTGATTATTCCAATCTTCTGTACTTGGGTGCCACAGAAAGGAGCCTAAACTGTCTTCAAGTACTCCAAAATGCCACAGCCCGTCTGGTACTAAGGCTTCCTAGAAGATCATCTTCTAAAGCTGCCTTGAAGTCCCTCCATTGGCTGCCGGTCAGGGAGAGGATTGTCTTCAAGGCACTCTGCATGTGTCATCGTATCATAATGAGCAGAGCGCCCTTACCTCTTTCTAATCTCATCTCCCTCTATAGACCGAAGAGGAGGCTTCGTTCTTCAGACACGGGACTTGTAGTTGTCCCCTCAATCCGGAAAGCTCGGATGGGAGGGAGATCTTTTAGATTTCTTGCGGCCAAGAATTGGAATTTGCTCCCCATGGAGCTGCGCCTCGAACCCTCAGAGACTACATTCCGAAAAAAATTAAAAACGCATCTTTTCCGCTCTGCACTGATCTGATTCCCTACACTGGCGCCTCTCTTGCCTTCTCAGCGCGGGGACACGCCGGTGTGCGTAACCATGCGCTTTATAAACCTCCATAATAATAATAATAATGTGAATCTACAGCACTACATGCCACAAACAGATGCTTAGAGTAAGTAACCTAATCCTTAAACCTTGAGGAGCAAATATGTGAGGAACTATAGCAGACCCAATCAAGAAGTGTAGACGTACACATAGACGGCTCCCCTGACACTCACAGGGAGCTTAGCCGGGCACTACACGGCATCACAGAGCCGAAATTGCTTTTAAAAAAAGTTATTTTTCGAAGTTGGTTAGAAAAAGTTTGTTTTACTTTTTAATTCACTCCTTGTCACACCGCCTGGTCATATTAGCTGTTGGGGGCATTTTCGAGCCGTTTCTGGGCTCTGAATGACCTCTGATAACCAAAGTCTAAACCGGAAGGTCCCGCCATCTTGGATTGGGAAGAGGGCATTTTGCGCTCTAGTGCGAGGGCGAACACAGGCCCTCGTGCTATAAATTAAGGCAGGAGCCTCGGGCGCAGCCTGTACACATAGGCGGCTCCCCTGACACTCACAGGGAGCTTAGCCGGGCACGACACGGCATCACAGAGCCGAAATTGCTTTAAAAAAAAGTTATTTTTCGAAGTTGGTTAGAAAACATTTGTTTTACTTTTTAATTCACTCCTTGTCACACCGCCTGGTCATATTAGCTGTTGGGGGCATTTTCGAGCCGTTTCTGGGCTCTGAATGACCTCTGGTAACCAAAGTCTAAACCGGAAGGTCCCGCTATCTTGGATTGGGAAGAGGGCATTTTGCGCTCTAGTGCGAGGGCGAACATAGGACCTCGCGCTTCATAAATGGCCGCACTCACTCGTCCGCGCAGCGGGCGGCCTCGCCGATGGCGCGCCGGAGGCGCGCCAGAGGCAAGCCCGTCTGGGCCCGTACGGACCTAGGGCCAGACATGCTGCCCAAAGCAAAGCGAGGGCCTCTCACATACTCGCAAGAACAGCTTTTGTCTCTCTGCCCCAAAGCCTCCTGCCTTTGTCCGATGGGATTGAGGATGGATGTGCTTTTTAAAGTCTGCGATCTATGTATTACGGAAAGTAAAGAGGCTCAGAATGCTCCCCCCCCCTAGGGAACTACTTCGACTAGCCCTCCTGAACTGTAGATCTTTACCTAGGCACTCCTTACACATCCACCATCTGATCTTGGATCATAAGCTTGATGTGCTATTTTTGTCGGAAACGTGGACATCTGACAGTTCGGATTTCGACATGGCGAACGCTCTTCCCCCCGGATTTTGTATCTTCTGCCTGCACAGACCGCGAGGCAGAGGGGGCGGGCTGGCCATTATATATAGAGATACTTTGACATGTAGGGCCGCTGAAGGGTCTATCCTGGATGCGGAAAGTTGTAGCTTTAAGATTCAACTGTCCCCCAATGACTCACTGTCGGGGTTGCTGATTTACCGGCCTCCGGGCAACATCAAGCAGTTCGCGAACTCTCTGCTTGAAGAAGCCCCAATGCTAATAGCGTCGGCACCCAATTTTCTCCTGCTTGGAGATTTAAACCTACATTTCGACTCAGTGGAGGATAAAGCTGCAAACGACCTAAGATCCGAACTTGGGTTGGGGAACATCACCCTCCATAATCAGGAGCCCACCCACGTCAAGGGCCATTTATTGGATACGGTGTTTTCTAATCTTCCCCTTCTTTCCATGTCACCGTCCCTGCCTCTCCCTTGGACTGATCACTTCTTGATCCCCTTTCAACTGGGTTTTGTTACAGCTCCCCCACCTCCCCCGGCAGCCACAGCACAAGTACCAGTAAGGGCATGGTCGAAACTCCCAGTCAGCGATCTTACACGCAAGCTGACACATACCATCCCGGTGCTTAATAGGGATCCTATAGAGGCAGATGAGGCTTTCTGCGAATGGCTCAGCACAGCCTTAGATGCGGTACTTCCCCTAAAAATAGCCAACAGGAAGACGGGGGGCCCCAAATCCTTATGGTTCACCCCAGAGCTGGGTCTTCTGAGAAAAATTTGTAAAAAGAAAGAACGTGACTGGCGGAAAAACTGGGCAGGAAACTCCAAAGAAGAGTATAGGGCAGCCATGAGAACTTATAAAGTGGCACGCAATGCCACCAAAGCTGCCTACCTTGAAAATAGGATAAAATCATCAGCCAATTCTTCACAGGAAACCTATAAAATTCTCAAAGAGCTGCTCAAAGTTCCAGAACCCTCAGAGGGGAGTACGGACCGCTGTAACCTTCTGGCCCAGTACTTTGACCAGAAAATTCAAAACATCATAGCCGGCCTCCCCTTGCCCCGTCAGAGCCCGCCCTTAGGGGAGAGCTGTCTGGCCACTGATAGAGCCGTGCTGGACAAGTTTGCCCCGATCACCAGGGAAGCTTTCTGTAAAGAGCTGGCCGCGCAAAAAAGTGGCTCTCCTACGGATCCCATGCCTATGTACATCCTAAAGCAGTTTATGGATGTCATAGCGGGACCGACAGTAGATCTACTTAACGCCTCCTTTGCCGCCGCCAAGGTCCCCCCCAGTTGGAAGCAGGCCATAGTAAAAGCCCTGCTAAAAAAGGCGGGGCTTGACCCCGCCGATTTGTCCAACTTTCGGCCAATCTCCTTACTGCCGGGGATGGGAAAGATTGCTGAGAAATGGGTTAACCGGCAACTCTCGTCCTTTTTGGAATCCAACGAGTTGTTACGGCACACCCAGACTGGCTTTCGGCCCGGTCAGGGCACTGACTCGGCGCTGATCACCATGGTAGAGGAGGGCAGGTGCATCTTAGATTCAGGAGGATCAGCAGCCATGGTCCTCCTGGATTTGAGTGCGGCATTTGACACGGTGGATCACAAGATCTTGATCCACCGGTTGAAGGAGCTGGGAGTAAGAGGCCTGGCGCTCACCTGGCTAACGTCATTCTTGAGTGATCGAACATATCAAGTGTGCGAGGGCAACAATAGATCAGTGCCCACCCCCCTTCAGTGTGGTGTCCCGCAGGGCTCATCACTGAGCCCTACGCTTTTTAACGTCTACATGGCCCCACTGGAGGGGGAGGTCGCACCCTTTGGAGTGAAACTCGCAACGTACGCGGATGACACCCAACTGATTGTTTCGCTTTCGCTCGCAGAAAGCCATGGTGAGAAGTTTGCCGCCTGCCTTACCAACATCATGGCATGGATGGCCGACTCAAGACTCAAGCTTAATGCCTCCAAAACCAAGGTGATGTTGCTGGGAAATCTCTGCACCTCCCTCCCCAAATGTATGTGGCAGGCTTGTTTAGGAGATCCTCCGACCCCGAAGGGATCCATAAAAAGTCTCAGCGTCTGGCTTGAACCGGAGCTGTCGATGCACACTCAGGCGAAAAAAACTGCTGGGTGTTGCTATGGGCTGCTCCGCTCAATACGGAAAGTTTTGCCCTTACTCCCACTAGACTCCAGGAAATTGCTGGTACAGGGCCTTATTCTGTCAAGACTGGATTATAACAACGCCCTTTTCCTGGCTGCACCGGAATACACCCTGAACGTGCTCCAGAGGGCACAGAATGCAGCTGCAAGACTGCTGACGAATACACCCAGAAGAACGTCAGCGAAACCGGCCTTGAAAGCGCTCCATTGGCTGCCCATAAGAGCGAGAGTGAAATTCAAAGCGCTCTGTACAGTGTTCAGAGTCCTCCAAGGCACAGGCCCTCCGATCCTTAGAGATCTGATCCGCCCTTACAAATCATCACGAACGCTCCGCTCTGGCGAGGAAAACCTGGTAGCTATCCCGAGAGCAAAAAGAGCAAGGACCGGAGGACGCCGCTTTACGATAAACGCGTGTCAGCTATGGAACTCCCTCCCAACATCAATGAGGAAAGAACCTAGCTTGACCAGATTCCGAAATTCCCTGAAAACGTTCCTTTTCCCCCAGAATGACTAACATCTCCGGATGCGATTCAGAGGAGGTCTGTCTGTGTGTACACGTAGCGCTGGGACGCTCAAGGGCAGCCATGCGCTTTAGAAATTCTTTTTCATTTCATTTCAGGTGAAAGGCCACTAAAACTTTCTGGAATTCACCAATCTGCCATAATCACTTCCTTCAGTTGTTGGTCCAAACTGACTGAAACCAAGGGAGTCTGTGATGGTCTTTGGGAGAATTACCATGTCGACTCACAAAACGCCACAGACTTAAAGCCCTATCATGTTAAGACCTCACCAGCCCAAACGACCCCAAACAAATGTTGAGGAAGGAGACTACTTTCTGGTGATGACACTTTAAAAGACAGATTTCATCAATACCTGCCAATGCTTTAACGCATTAGCAAATACTGTTATTTCAAGGACCCATTCACCGTGTGAGTCGTCATCAAAAGGGTCGAAAAGAAATGCAAGTCTGCCCCGAATTACCCGATGTACATAAGAGGACATGTCCCACCAAGGTGCTTGGTTGTGTATTCAGCCGGAAAGAGAGTTTTCACCCAAGCAGCTAGGTATGGATATCTTCATAAAGCAGAAAGATTGATGCAGCGAAGAAGCTAGTGGCAGTGGGGGAAGCTACCCAGTGGGGAATTGCCAAGTATGGTTGTTCTCTTGCTACAATATATTTCTGCAAGGAAATAAAGCAGTTGGTCAAGCACCTGTATGAAGAGTATTGTAAAGAACTTGTGGCAGAGGGCAAAGTGATTTCAAGTGCAAACATACAATGCACTCTCGATTCCTGGACTGCCTCCAGAGAGGTGAATACTGGCATAATTCAAATAATCTTTATTTCGGTCAAAAAGGCCTTAAAAGATACATATAAAAACAATCATTAAAAACATCATTCCTAATATAAAAAAAAATACACTGTCACTTTCTATAGAAAAAATGCACAGCAATAAAATGTAAAAAGATAAAAATATATACATTTTTTTTTAAATATCTATAGAATACGAGACAGATTGAATGCGGCAAAAGGTAAAAGAAAATGCATTTGGGTCTCTATCTGTTGATGTATGACCTACGCCTTTGCCACATGGCATTTAAGTAACGGGAAACAGAAAATACCACTGATTGGGAGGTGTCACTTTTTAAAACCCTATATGCTTGTTCATACTGCCTGAGCCCCAGGTTTCTGCATAATTAAATAAGCCATCTCTGTCTAATGTTCTTATAGGATGGGCAAAAAAGGAAAACATGGGGCACAGATTCCACATTTAAACCACAGGCTGGGCATTCTAGCAATTTGTCGCCAGACCATTTAGATGTAAAAGACCTAAGAGGTAGCGTGCCATGCCTAAATTGTACATAGAGTTTCCTTGCTTGGGTGGGAACAATTTCATCCAAGAAGGGCTCAAATTTGTAAACATCTTTGTACATAAGAAACTCTAAAGTTCGGGATCCCAGTACTGAGCTAGAAATAACTTCTTCATACCGATGGTTAAAATAAAGATTCTTCAGGTCAGCTCGGGACAGATTCATACATGTTATCTCTGGGTTACTCCAGAGGCCCGAAAGACCCAACCTATTACTCTCTTCCCTTATGTAGACCAACCATTGGATTTTATGTGATTGATGATATCTCATAAATTCCATTAGTTCCTTTCTAAAATATCTCAATTCTGGGGTAGTCCATAATCTGCGCCAGTATAATAGTGGTCGAAGACCAATTACCTCATTTATAGCATTGATATCTAAATCCATTCTAAGTGGAATAAGAGGAGTGCTGGCTGGTAGGGACAATAAAGATCTCAGAAAGCGGTTTTCCACCATAAGAATATCTTCAGTTCTGCAGTGGCCCCATAACTCTGCACCATACAAGATGGCCCCTCGGGCTTGCGCTTTTTAGATTTCCAAAACAGGGGCCACAGGTTTGGAGGTAGATTCCCGATGTAATTTTTGCACTGCCCCTGTTAACTGTGCCAGTCTAAGTTTGGCCTTGAGTATCTGTGGGCCCCACTTCATGTTGTCATTAAGGGTGATCCCAAGGTAGTCCAATACAGCGACCCTGTCTAAAACTATGCCATTCAAAGATGGGCTGGAACGAATAGTCTTCGGCGGATTACAGATCATATATTTTGTTTTTAAGATGTTAATTTCCAACCCTCTTATCTTACAGAAACTGGCGAAGCTATCAAGGGCACGCTGAATTCCCATCCGGGATTTGGACAAAAGGAGGGTATCGTCTGCAAACATTAGGGCCGCTACCTGCTCGCCGCATAACTTGGGCGCATCGATGTTTTTAGTAGCCCTAAGGTGAGCAATTAGGGCATTAACAAAAAGACAGAATAGTTGGGCGCCAAGACACATCCCTGTCTTACACCCCTATTGACCACAAACCTGGGAGTTAGTACACCATTTTTCCCGCTTCTGACCTGTGCATAATTGTCAGTATGGAGTCTCCTCAAGATATTTAAAAGATAGGATGGTATCCCCATATCTGCCAAAATATCCCACATGATGTCCCGGGGTACCAGGTCAAAAGCGGTTTTAAGGTCGACAAAGATAAGGTAGAGGCTGCCACCCTCCACCTTAACAGTCATCCAGTACAGGATTTGCAATCTAAGGAGTTGGTCAACAGTTGATGTTTTTTCCTGAAATCCAGCTTGATAAGGGCTGAGTATCTCCGATTCCTCCATCCAAGTCTGAATACGATCTAATATTATTTGGGCAAACAGTTTTTGACTCACATCGATCAGACTGATCGGGCGGTAGTTTGCTGGGATTAATGGGCATCCCTTTTTAAATATAGGGACGATTTCTGCTCCCAACCAACTTTCTGGTATGGGCGAGCCCTGCAGTATGGCATTGAACAGAATACAGAGATACGCAGCCCATATCTCTATCTGCTCCTTGTAAAGGTCTACCGGGATTTTATCGATGCCAGGGGCTTTCCCTGTCAGGAGTCTTCTTATTGCTCCTTCCACCTCCAGCAATGTAATTCTTATGTCCATTTCTATATCATAGATGGTTGCTATCGGGATATCTACTAATCTAGACTTTGAGTAAATACTGCTAGTCTGGCATAATAATTCGCTATATTTGTGTTCATGCTAAAAGTACAAGAGCACATCGTTAATGTCACATTTCAAAGGGGAGCGTCTGTTTGGCCCCCCAGGTAGACCGTATGCTTGAAGATCATGAAGGGTATGGAAACCGCTAAGGCCAAAGATGCTCTCTAGATGTGAACATCCAGGTCTTCTTTTTGCAAGCAGCATGCAAGAGGGAGTACCAATGCTGCAAATCCTCTCCAAAGACTTGGATAGCAGCAGCTACCAATCATTTCAGGAAGGCCACCCATCAAAAGCCTATGGAAGAGGTGTCGTTTGTAAATATGGCAGAGCCAATGGTAAAGGCGGGTCTAGCTGAGGGGGCTTACCCATCATTCCCTCTAATCGCACTACATCTGTTGGGAGTTGAAAAGGTTTTTCCTTCCACAATGGGAGACAATAACCTCAAATAAGTGGGTCCCCTCAGTGGGTACTGCCTAGAGTTCACACCAAGCGCACCACTGTCTAGCACACCTAAGTCTATTGCAGGAGAAAGTTAATACACTCTTTGGCAAGGATGCCATGAATCCAGTACCCCCTCGCTCCTGGGGACAAGAAGTCTGCTCCGTCTGCTTTCTCATTCTTAAAAAACATGGTCCCCTGCAGTTTGTCCTTGCTCGTAGGCCATTGAACCAGTACATCCTCTCGGAGCACTTCAGAATGACTACTCAGACGCAACTGATCATTACCATCGACACCTCCCTAATGTGCTGTGATGCACACTTCTACCAAATGATTGTTTACGGTAAATGGAGGCAGAGACAACAGGGTTGCTATAGCAACCACCAGGAATTTAAATCAATCAATTGGTAGTAAGAGCACTTTAAATGCTAATTCAGGAGAAAGTAGATGGCATAACTGCCATGTAATAGATCCAGAAACAAGGCGGGACATTTAATGCTCCTTTCAATGCTAGTTAGGAAAACAAATTGCATTGGGACAACCACATTAACATTCAGTCATTATCGGAACATCTGCTTGGAATGTTTTTGTGGACCAGATAAGCAGGATGCATCAACAAATTCACAAACAGCAGATTAATCCTCAAGGGCTTCCAAAATTGGGGCATGCCCTCAGTTTGCCATCAAAATGCCAAAGGTTTGCCTCCAGGTACCCACAGTCCATAGACACATTCATGCCCCCATGCTTGTCACCCCACCTTAGGCGCGACAGCCATGATAATGCTTCTAAAGACTTTAATCCACCCACATAAAAAGAAACTGAGACCCAGATCTTCTGTCTCAGCTTAAGGGCGGCTCAGACATTCAAACCATAGGGAGATGAACTAACCATCTGAAACCTGAGGTCTTGGTATTTGTTTACCTTAAACGTCCACACTAGTGTGTCCAAATCCTGCATGAGGCCCACAAACTCACCACACTCAATTACATAGCCAAGTGGGAAAGGTTTATCCATTACAGCTTAGGGAAACATATAGCCATTTTAAACATCAGCTCCAAATACTTGCTGCATCTTCAAAAGGCAGGATTAGCATATATTTCTATTTGTCTTCATTTAGCTGCAGTAGCACCTTATAAATGGGGGCAAGTGCTCTCTGTTTTATTTGTATTTCGAGCAAGACCTTCATGGAAGCTTTTGATTTACTCCTCCAAGAACGTGCCCAGTATGGAACCTGAATGTACATTAGGATTGAAGAACATTGTCATTCTGTGGACAGACTTTCTTCTGTGGAGAGCAAGTATTGTTTACTACAGAATAATTATCATCTAACAGACCAGCCTTTTTTCTTCTGATTCCATGAAGTAGTGCATTTTTCTAGTGTTGAATACATGAAGTTTAATTCTTTGCAAGAATTCCAGAAAGATAAATAGTGTTATAGATTTGAAGACTGCACTAATTAAATGATGCGCCATTTGGGCACTGCAGTCTCTTCCCAAATGACGCAGGATGAGCATGCTGACTGGAGTTTGTTGCAGATGTCAGTTGAGTTCCTTCTGCTTAATTGTTTGTGATTCAGTGGCAGTAGAAAATAACAATGGTAAGTGTAGGAAAATGCCTCTTTTGCACGATCACCCTATTTGTTTTTGGGACTGATGCTATTGTCTTTTTCAATCTGTGGACTGGGACTCTCCTAACCAGGCCTTAGTGCTGATGCTCTGCCCCGAAAGACATATTGAAATCAGCTACACACTTAATAAACATCTTTACCTTACCAATAAGTCACTAGTATATGGTACAAAGTGTACCTAGGAGCTGTCACCCAGGAGCTGAGACAAAGACCTTGGCTGTGCCCAATGTCAAAGGCTGATGTTGCTAACACCTGGTCCTGCCCCTCCTCTGTTCCTCTAGTCAGCCAGGCACCAGTCCCAGTGGGAGAGGAGCTGCCCCCAGTACCTGTTTTGAGTTTCTCCAGCGGATGGGTTGCTCATTTCCATGGCCACACACATCTCTAATGGGCACAGGAGCTCTGCAAGAAAAGTTCTGCCATGTTGGATTTAGGTAGAGAGAGGAATTTGGGATTGTTTGCAGTAGGGCACACAGGAACTGCTGTAAACAGGGTTAAGGTTACCTCTGGGAAATTCTTCTCTAGGGTTACCTCTGGTAACGTTTTCCCTATTGGTTAGGTAGGGACCATGAATCGCCCCACCTACAGAATACTGTTGGGTATAAATGTGACACTCATGGGTGCATCCTTTTCAGAACACCATTGTAACTGTGGAAGAATGAAGGACTGCATCTGTTAAGAATGTTGAGACTTGAAAGGCTGGACCTGCCACTTCTGGTACCCAGGACAAAGAAGTGGACTCCAATAGTTAGTTGGCTGACCTCCTGTTAAGCTACAGGATAATATCAAGCTTTTTCCTGAAGAGCCCTGCTGACCAGTTTCAACTGGACCTGTCCTGGACCCTGTTGGTGACTTCTTATAATGAACAGATGTTGGTTTTAGTAATGAGGTTCCTTGTAAATAACGCTATTTTAAATGGATGAAGTATAAAATGAATTATTAACTGATTTTAAATTCCCTTTTGATCAAATGGCAGGAACATTTTATTCTGTACTTTTATGCATATATCAAATGCAAATTAAGTTATTTGATTGATTGACTGATTGATTGACTTCTGTTGGAGTGAATCATGACCCTCCAGATGCGGTCTCTGAGGTCTTGGGACCCTCTACTCCTAACATCCTGAGAAACCGGGGACTTTTTGCCTCCAAAGACCTCCAAAAGACTGGGGCAAACCGGCCAAGTCAGTCCGATGAAGGTGCTTTGCTGCTTGTCTAAATATCCAGGTTGCTTTTGTTCAGAGCTTTTCTCTAGGCGCAAATCAGTTTCTGCAGGACGTTGCAGAGAGGCTATACGGCTTCGTAGAGCTGCCCTGCTGGAGGAATTTGAGCTCCAAATAAATGACTAAGTCCAAAGATAGGAATCTTCACCAAGCAGAGGCCCCAAAAATATCTGGTCGACGAGAGACATTCCTTGGGTATGTGTTTAGAATTGCTCCCGCTTGGAGCTTTCCTGCCAAAAGTCAGTGGCTTCACTTGGACTTTGTCCAACAGCTATTCGGCCTTGTAGAGCCCATCTCGATCACAGGCTGCTGTCTTAGGATTTTTTCAGAAGGAAAATCGTCTGACCGGGACAAACTTGGTTTCTGTATCCACCGCAGTTGGCCTTCAGTCACGCCTAGGTACCAGTCAAGCGCAACTAGATAACAGCGGTTGGTGCTTAATGCCACAGTTTTCATTTAAAACTTTAAATATTCATATTTCCAGTTGCTCTAATTAGATTTTAATCACTTTGGTGTCATTTTGTTCATTGACAATGGCGCCGACAATACTCTCCTGAAAAAAGATCCCAGTACATCACGGCGCACAAAGGCTACAGAAAAAACATTCTGACAGCTAAAACTGCCTTTTTTCTGACCGCATTCTAAAGTCTAATCATAGTTCTAAAATTATATTTTCTGTTATAGACTAACTTTCTAACCCTGAACGCGTACTTAGAAAGGCCGCTCCTTCCCAGGAACTATGCGATTCCCTGAATGACTATTTTATTGATAAGATCATTCTAATCAAAAGTAGTATACCTGCTCACCCCCCCCCCCCCGCCCCCCCCCGCAGAATGCCCCGGTCCATCAGTGTAATAATAACACCCTTAACAGTTTTCCTTTGATCAGTGAAGAGACTTTTCAGTCTCTCTTAACGGATACTAAGTCTGGTTCACCCGCGGACTGCTGCCCGCCCCATATTCTGAAAGAGTCCCTTGCGATCCATTCTGGTCCGGCGCTTGCCCTACTGAACAATTCTATTACTTCTGCTATCGTTCCTCTAGCTTTTAAAAAAGCCATAGTGGTCCCCCTCTTGAAAAAGTTGGGAGCGGATCCGGCCATCCTCGCCAATTACCGCCCTATATCTCTGTTACCTTTCTTGGCCAAAGTCTTGGAGAGTTATGTTGCTAAATGCCTCTCCAACCTTTTGGAGATGTACAAACATCTGGACTCCCATCAGGCAGGTTTTCGTCCCGCATACTCTACCGAAGCCATGATCCTGTCAGCTATGGATAGCCTACGGGAATTCGCTGATAAAGGGTGTCCGCGAGCTTTGGTCCTGTTGGACCTGTCTGCGGCCTTTGACACGGTCGACCATGACATCCTGGTCGACCGTGTCAGGGGGGTCGGAGTCTCTGGTACAGCGGCTCACTGGATTTCCTCTTTTTTGAGGGACCGCCATCAAGCAGTGCGTCTTGGCCTATTCTCATCTGACAATCACAATATTACTTGTGGGGTGCCTCAGGGCTCCCCCCGTCTCCCTACACTTATTTAACATATATATGTCCCCTCTGATTAAATCATTGAAAGAAAGAAAGGTACTGGTTCTTAACTACGCTGATGATCTGCAGCTTCTCCTCAGGGTTGACGGGTATAATGACTCCGTTTCGGAGTTCCAGAAGACTATGTTGTTCATCCAAACTTGGATGGATATGAACCATCTGAAGCTTAATCCAGGAAAAACGGAAGTTGTCTTTACGGGGGACAGCCTTAAGCATTGGGGCCCCCAGTATTGGCCTCCGGCACTCGGCCCACCTCCTATCCCCTCTAGCTCCGCCAAGACTCTGGGGGTACTTCTGGATAGTGGTCTATCCTTAAAAGCTCAGGTTGGAGCAGTGGTGTCCAAGTGCTTCTACCAACTGCGAAAAATTAGAAAAATCCATTGCTTTCTCACTCATGAAGCTCTGGTCCAAGCCATGATTTCTACTGTGCTATCCCACCTAGACTATTCCAACTCAGTCTACCTGGGAATGCCTCCGTATTTGTTTAATCGCCTCCAGTTGGTTCAAAACCAGGCTGCCCGTCTGATTTACCACCAACCTAAATGGCAACCCGCATCTCCTCTACTGAAGAAACTACACTGGCTCCCGGTACAACGCCGCTGTTTCTTCAAAACTGGCTGCCTTATTTTCAAGGCTCTACACGGTACCAGTCCGGAATTCATCAACAACATTATACGTAGGTACTCCCCCACCCGTTACCTAAGATCTACCCACCTTTCATTTCTTTCTATTCCGAACTTCAAGAGGGCCCGTCTTGGAGGCCGTAGGTTTGCCATTCTCGCTGCCAAGTTGTGGAATTCCCTCCCTCTTGAGCTCCGTACATGTACTGATCTCCTCCCATTTAGGAAACTCTTGAAAACTTGGTTGTTTACTCAGTTAGTTTCCGCTGCCTTTGTCAAGATGTCTGCTAGCGCCATGAAGCCAACCCGGCGTACGTGCGCTTTATAAATCCCCATTAACATTAAATTATGCTCTAGTGTTATAAATTTGAGTGGGAGTTTTATTGTGTTGTGTTGTTGATTCTTTAACTGTTTTGGTACTGACAAATGCTTTACACAGTTTCTTAAGTTAAGTCCGTCTGCTTTGTGCCATAGCTACCAGGGGTTGAGCTCCGGTTTAAATTACTGAAACCTTTACTGGACCTAACCGGAAACCATCCACCCAACTAATAATTCACTTTCTCACATTGTTCAGAGGTGGGATTCAGAACCTGTGTTCAGTACCGTTCAGCTCTTAAGTTGGAAATTAAAAATCCCTAAATCGAACTAAAATAAAATCATTTTTAATTGGCATTAGGTGTTTGTCATTTTTAACTTCTCTAAATTGTTTGATTCTAATTTTAAAAGTCTAAAGGGAACATGGAGTTGGATTTTCTACGCTGAAAACTCTCACAGTGATGGAGATGAAGGCCCTGTGCAGAGAAAAGAAATTGAAGCTGAGCCAGAATGCCAGGAAGGAGGAATATGAAAGGGCCCTGGGAGGAATCCTGCCGAGCAAAGGTCTCCTCTGAGGAAGAAGCTGTGTATGCAACCCCAGAGGATGAAGGAGCAGGGGACCACCTGTCCCAAAATGGATTATCTGAAGTATCACAAAGGGCTGGGAGCAAAGTAGGCTGTGCCACCATAAGCCATTCTGAACTGGTAATCTGCCAATTGGAGCTCAGTGATAAGCAATCAACAAAAGAACTGCAGACCAAACTGACAGCAGTCGCACTGGAGAAGAAACTTTCACTGGATCCCGGGGTGTACCTGGACATTAGCAAGACCGGGCATAAGAGGAGACCCAGTCTGGTTAGTCCCAAGGGATTGCAAGTGTAGGAACTTGGGTGGGGGTTTGCCCTGGGAAAATCAGGGGTTGGATTGAAGCCACCTTCGTCTCTGTGGGTGGGGTGCCCTGGCCACCATATCTCCCACCATAGTGAAGTACAGGCAAAGGCCAGTCATCAAGATCAAGAAGGAGGCTCCAAGGCGTGCAGGAGCTGGCATGACCACAGTGGTGGACCGGCTGTTTTGCCAGAGCTGATTATCCTCAATAGCGTAGTCAACCGTGACAACAATGTGAAATGTAATCTTCTAGTAATAGTGACATTTGAGTGGGGAGGAGTTACTGGCCTGAAGGTAGTTGTGAACGCTGCCTTTCCAGTAGAGCGTCTGTTGAGAAGCAACCTTACAAACCTGCTTGATCTGAGGTGAAAAGGAAGTCTCGTGCAGAAATGTTGGGTCTGCCTGATTGGGTGTATGGCCACAAGAGCCCAGGGAAGTCGAGGTGTAGTAAACCAGTTTCAAAATATCTTGCGACCCAGAATGTATCTGACCCTCAGGGGAAGGATCTGGAGCCGAAAGGGGAAGAAGAGCCTACCCTGAAAGACCTGCCAGAGCTCTCCAATGTACATGGTATAAATTGGAGAGCGAAGGCTTTTGGCACCAGGCTGAATCCAGGAGTAGGGTTATACCAATTGAATCCTCGGGATCTACTTAGAAGAGGGTGTCTTATACAGTCCAGTTAGGGAGGGATCCAAAACCTGAAGCAAGCAGGAGATTGGCGGTTCAGCAATACGGGGCATTCCTCATAAACTTTAGTCTATAATATCTCCTTAGCTAGACACTTGGAGCAGACCAAAACCTGGAACTGGTTGGTCGACCACACTTATTGGCCACAGATTTCTGTATAGGTGAAGGTATGTCGCTCCTGCACCACCTATCAAGCCAGTAGCAACATGGGAGGGTAACACAGGGCTTCCCTAATTCCACTACCTGTGATGGGAGCGCATTTTAAGCAATTTGGGATTAACATTGTCTGGTCCAGAGACCCAAAAACAGCTTTAAGAAAGAGGTTCATCTTGGTGGTAGATTATGCCAGTAAGTACCTTGAATCAATACCGCTGAGGAGAGTGACTGTGCCCGTGGTAGCCGGAGCCCTACTTTGTGTCTGTACCAGAATCGGGTTCCCCAGTAAGCTAATCTCAGATAGGGGAACCAACTTCATGTCTGCATACTTGACAACTATGTAGGTGGAGTGGGCAGTGACTTATACGTGCACAACCCCTTATCACTCCACCCCCAACCCCTAACCAAGGAGCTGGTGGAGAGATTAAGCAAGATCCTAAAAGGTATGATTATGGGATTGTCTGTGAAACTCTGTAGGAAGTGGGGTGTCCTACTTCCATGCCTATTATATCCCCTGCAAGGAGGTACCACAAAAGGAAAAGAGGTGAAAACAGAGGGTTGAGGCAACGAGTACCGCACCTGACACTTAATGTAGCTCAATAGTTGGGTGATGGTGCTTGACAACCAGAAAGTGCACCCCTCTACACTTCATATTGGGACCAAGTCCCAAAGAACATGAAAAAAAGAATGGAATCAGCACCCATCAAATCACATACATTATTTCTCAATTAGATTAAACACAAGTTGTACTCGACGACTTCAAAGAAACATGTCCATTCCAAGTTGTTCTTTACAAAAAATACTTGTCGTTTTTTTATTGAAAGATAGACTAAATCATTTGAATCCAATTTTCATAAAATCCATTACACAATGAGGAGACTTCTTCAGGGCTCTAGTTATTAATAATCTGTCATATCTAGGAATCCAATAGTATACTTATTTCAACAAACAACTTTTAATATTTCTCAACGTCTGTTACGGCTTGGAGATGTTGGTCTCTAGAGAATAAAATCTTGTTTCTAAGGATCCAATAGTAGTCAGGCGCGCGAAGAGGTAACTTGTCAATAAGTATACTATTGGATTCCTAGATATGGCAGATTATTAATAACTAGAGCCCTGAAGAATAAAAACGACAAGTATTTTTTGTAAAGAACAACTTGGAATAGACCTGTTTCTTTTAAGTCGTCAAGTACAACTTGTGTTTAATCTAATTGAGAAATAATGTATGTGATTTGATGGGTGCGGATTCGATTCTTTTTTTCAGGTACCACAAAAGGGAGTGAGCTTCAGCCTCATTGAGCTTTGGCAAGAGTACCCTGTCAGAGTTCAAATTAAAATGTATCTGATAGAGGCTTCTACCGCAGATTCTTTACCTTAGAATATCTCAAGGTGTCGGACTGGATCTAGAAGATTTTTGAGTAGTACCCCATGGGTGCCGGTAGGTGGTGTTGTTGGGCTACACGTCGGCATCGTCGGCGCCCAAAGTGACGTGCATAGTATCTATATAGGTGCCATCCTAGGGCGCTGACATCAGTTTTTTTCTTACTGCATCAGATAGAACTGATCTACCCCTCCAACAGTTTTTGACTGGCCTTTTTCAACATTTTGTCGAACCTTTGTAATAAATATTTCTCCGGGTGTGAGGTTGTCACTCCAGAAACCATCTGGTATCAAACCATGTGGGGTCTGTCACAGGCAAATATCAGTGACAAACCCTCCACTTGGTGTGTTTGTGGTGCTTGGAGTGGGACCAGGACTCCAAGACCTGTTATGACTGCAACGCCATGCATCTCAAAGTACTGCTTAAGCTTTTCACCACTACGTCTGTCGACTCCGCAACGCTCGCGGTCCAGGTTGCATGGAAGGTCCTGGGACCACTCGTGGAGCCCTTCCCAATGGTAGTCATCGCCCTCAAAATCGTCGGGGAAGTCTAGTAAGTCCCACAAACATAAGAGATCGAATCTGTCTAAGATTTCTGACATGACACTGGAGAATCTGGACTCTCAAATTGTTGGAACTAGAGCCCTGGTCCAGTCTGTGATTCATCTATTTTCTATTTTGGCGACACAAATATAAGGGTCTTCGGGCCACACAGTTGCGTTGGGAGTAGGGGCCCTATGAGCCCACACCAGCAAATGTATCCTCAGCTTAAGTAGTCTCATGGATCCCTTGATGGATCCAGAGCGTAGCCGCCTGTGAGACCGAGACTTTCCTGGATAACTTTGGCAAGAGAATGGTCTCTTCCACCTGCCTAGCACAGCAGTCGGTGAACACAGCACGCCTATTGGGCCTTTATTCCCAGGCGATATGGAGCTTGGTTGCGCAAGTGCTGCCTATGGTCTCGAAGGAGGCTCGAGCCATACTTTCCCAGGCTATTGCCGATGGGTGAGGTGCAGCAAAGGTCACCATAAGGTGTGGGTCCGGCACAACTGACTGGCTGACCAGAGCAACTTTATCGTTGGTGGCCTCGTGCCATGCCTGGCTGAGAATGACTGGCTTTTCAGGGGATGTTCAGGCTTCCATCAGGAATATACCCTTTGCTGGCTCTTGCCTATTTGGAGAGAAGGCAAATTCAGCACTGGAGCACTTTAAGGACAGCAGAGCTACAGCCAGGTCTGTGGGTTTTATGGCTCGTCACCAACCCAAATCTGCACTCTGCCCCTTTCGTGGCCACGAAAGGATCTCCAACCACACCCATGCCTTCCCAGCCTTTTCATGGCTGAGGATGCGGGGTCCCATAGACAACATGGGTCCGGCAGCCAGCAGTCTGGTCAGTCCACCAACCACCCCACTTTCCCCTGATGGCAGCCATTGCTGCCAAGGCTTTTTAACTTGCCCTGGAACATTATGGGCATCCAGTGGGAGGCAGGATACGCCATCACCTGCTCCATTGGCGGTCAGTGACATCAGACCATTGGGTAGTACGAATAGTCCAAAGGGGGGTACGCCCTCCTCTTTGTGACTACCCCGTCACCCATGCCACTCAATTATGATTGTCTTATGGAGGACCATCTCTGTTACTCCATCAAGAAGTGCAGTCTCTCTTAGTCAAGAGAGCTATAGAGAAGGTGCCTGAATCAGAAGTAGGTTGTGGTTCTTATTACCGCTACTTTCTCTTGCCGAAAAAGGATGGAGGACTTCCTCCTATCCTAGACCTGCACCTTCTCAATCACTTCTCAAAAAATCAGTTCAAGATGCTTATGCTTGCTCAAGTTCTATCCGCACTGGAACTGGGGGGGCTGATGATTTGCATTGGACTTGCAGGACGCATATTTCCAAATCCACGTCCTACATGCCCACAGACGTTCTCTTCGGTTCACAGTAGGCCAAGTGCACTTTCAGTTTGCTGTGCTCCCTTGTGGCCTTACCATCACCCCTCCGTTTTCATGAAAGTGATGGCAGTGCTTGCAGTTCATCTGCATAGGTCAGAGATTTTAGTCTTCCCCCACCGCACTATTGAAGGCAGGCTCGCCCCAGGCAGTCGTCTTTCACCTTCAGATTACGTAAACCTCCTGTACTCGGTGGGGTTCACTATCAGCATGCCAAAGTCACACCTGACTCCCTCTCAGACCCTGCCTTTTGCCTGAACCGTTCTGGACACAGTGCAGTTTCAGACCTATCCTCCTGAGATGAGAGTCCAGTATATTCAGGCTTCGAATCTGATGTTTGTCTCTATCCTGGATTTCAGTGAAACTGACTCTGAAGCTGTTGGGCCTCATGGCTTCTTGCATGTGCCAATTGGCATTTGTGGGCTCTGTAGTAGGGTCTGAAGGCCCAGTGGGCGCAGCATCAGGGGAATCTTTCCGACATGGTCTAGATCTCCAAGGGAACTGCGAAAGAACACCAGTGGTGGCTAACAAACCATGATTGGGTCAGTGGCAGATTCTTCTCCCTTCCCAAAGCAGAGCTTATTGTAGTGATAGATGTGTCACTCCTGGAATGGGAAGGCCATCTAGGAGAGGTGGAGATCAGAGGACGCTGGTCTCCAGCGGAGTCCAAGCTCCACATTAACCTACTGGAGCTGCGGGCAATTCACTTGGCATTGAAAGGCTTTCTTCCTCCTATCAGGGGAAGCATGGTACATGTGTTCATTGACAACACCACTGCCATGTGGTACTGCAACAAACAGGGCGGGTTGGAGTTGATGACCCTCTACCAAGAGGCCCTGCATCTCTGGACATGGCTAGAACAGGGCATCTCCCTGGTGGTTCAACATCTGGCCGGCTCACAAAACGCCACAGCAGATGAACTCAGCTGAAGATGCCTAGCGGATCTCGAATGCGGTCTCCATCCAGAGATGGTGGACGGTCTCTTTCAGGAGAGGGGAGAGCCTTAATTAGATCTGTTCGCCACTGCTGAGAACAGGCAATGTCAGCAGTTTTGCATGCTTGAGTTCCGAAGGTGACACTCGCGTGGAGACGCTTTTCGTGACAAGTGGAGCTCCAGGCCCTCCTACTCCTTTCCTGCCAGTGCCACTACTGTAAATTTTGTGGCACCGGATTGGGCATGGAGATTGTAATATCACGAGCTCTTGAGCATGACCATCTGTCCTCCAGTCAGGCTACCTCTTCAAGAGCATTTTCTGGCGCAGCAACAGGGGAGGGTCATGCGCATCCGCCACCTTCATGTGTGGAGATTGAGTGGCGACAGTTGACAGCTTGTGCGCTTCCTCGCAAAGTTTGTAATGTTATTCTGGCAGCCAGGTATCCCTCCAACAAGTCGGTATACACCTTCTGTTGGGTTAAGTTTGTGTCATGGTCTGCTTCACACAATGTTGACTCCCTTTCTGCATACCTAGGTTCTCTTGTTTTCTTTATCTCTAGCCCAGCAGGGCTCTGCTCTGGTCACAGTTAAAGGTCATCTCTCAGTCATCTTGGCATTTATGCGGTTGCCGAACCACCCTAAGTTACCTGTTGTGGTTAGGTTCCTTAAAGGCCTCCAGCATAGGTTTCCACGTATGCCATCTATCATGCCTCAGTTGGACCTCAACTTGGTCCTCACCTTTCTCATGCGTTCACCATTTGAGCCTCTGCACAATTGCACTCTTAGGCTATTAACCATCAAAAGTGAATTTTTAGTGGTCATAAAATAGAGATGTTTAGTGCAGCCTGTCTTGACAACATAGATGTATTTAGCTCCACCTTGCAGGAACACCTGACGCACCGTAGACAAGGACTTTAGACCCTGCAACAGGCTGGACTGACTATCAAGCCCAACAAGTGCTATATAGGGCGTACCACGGCCACAAAGATCCGAGGATGTGCAGTCTTTCCATCCCAAGTTCTACACCATTACGGCTTGGGAACCTCTCATTACCCAGATTCAAGTCTGAGTTTCCCTGAGTCTGACAGGTTACTACAGAAGGTTTGTCAAGGAATATGAAACCATTGTAGCCCGCCTGACAGAGCTGACTTCAAAGAAGCAGCCAAAAAAGGTCATTTGGACTGCGGAGTGTCAGAAGCCCTTTGACACCCTTAAGGAGGTGCTGTGTACAGCACCTGTACTCCAGGCATCTGGTTTTCAGCAATGAGTTTGCCATCCAACAGATGCTTCAAAACATGAGATTGGGGCAGTATATCACAGTTAAGAGATGAGGGTCAGGATCAAAGAGTTGCCTTTATCAGCAGTCAAATACTCCTCAGAGAGCAGACTTTGCTTTGATTCAGTCACTGAGCAAGGCCCTACTTGTTTGGGACTCACTTCAAAATTAAAACTGACCAGAGGTCTCTCAGATGGTTCATGCGGATGAGAGAAAATTCTCAAACTGTTGAGGTGGTTAATCTCCCTAGAGGGTATGGACTTCACAATGGAGCACAGCAGTGGCGGCTCACTCAGAACGAAGGTGGTGAGGGAGGGGGGGACATTTTTCACAAAACATTTTTTTTACCTTGTCTGCCGTGCCACTGCACACCTCTGTCCAAATAAAAATAGAGAGTTTCCCAGGTTTGACCAAAAGGGACCGGGTACGTAACAACGTTCAAAATTAACAAACTTCCCTTTTGGATTTATTTAAACGTCTCCTACTGTGAAATACGAATCAATGTATAATGAACCAAAGACAAGGAATCTATAGGATTTAAGCACAACAGAGATAGGGTATATTGTTATTTTATTTAAAACTTTTTCTATATCTCAGACTGTATTGTAGCAATATAGTAATATATCCACGATTATCACATACATTTAGGTAAGTATCTTCATAAACAACATTCATATGAAAACATAGTGAAGATTATACACATTAGCAATTCAAGTCAATATTTGCACATAATTAGATCAAAAATAAAACATTCAATACGAGAATCAAAAATATTTTTATATATAAAAAAAACAATTTTTAGATTTAAAAACACAAATACAATAATGTCCTCTTGTCGACGCGTTTCGGTGAATAATGTGATATGTACCACCTTCTTCAGGACCAATACGTTAAAAACAGCTCTCACTACCAAGTACAATCAATCTACAAAAAAGGGGATATATACAATTACAAAACATACATGAATTTACGATACTAAATCCTATCTTTGGTTCGATATACTTGATTATAGATGACTAAAACAATAAAGCATAATAATTTCTAAGATGTCAATGTTTGGTTAAAAAAGTACAGAAAAACTGCACAAGAAGAAAAGAAGAACTCACATTGTTTAACCTTAATGTGACGTAACCTCCTATATCTCATAGACTTGTTTAATTGCAGCCGCCAGGGTATGCTGTTATTTAATTTAATTTAATTAAATGTCTCCTAACATTTATTACGTTTTTGAAAAAAAGGGGGGCATATATTTGGTTGATAACCCGTAAGGATCCCTCGTATCTTTATATATCACCAAGAATATAATGGTGATAGGTCTTCAGTAGGCCCATATTCATTTTTGGGCATATACTCACATGAAGATAGGACCTTTTAATCGTGATCCTTAAATGACCAGGGTGACGTATCAATTCAGTGCAACCTAATCCAATCAGATATAAAGTAGTATGAAAATATTATAAAGACTTACAATTATTCAATTTTATCTGTTTGTGTTGAGTCTTAATTAATATTCATTCTAAATTTCAAAATTGAAATTAATAGGCACCACTCACCTTGATTTCACGCATGTATCTTTTAAAACCGCTCATCAATGTTGTATGTAGCGTTTCATTTCAAACTCAATTAGTTCTATTGGGACAAAATTAATATGGACTCATATTAGTGTCCAAATAAGTAACAAACCTTAATGGTTAAGGGTTCTATTAAAAAATTGATTGGCTTACCATAAAATCAACAGGCAGTGTATATTTATTACTCTCTTCTCCTAGTCTTTAATTACGACGAAGTGCAGGTCATTCCACTTTTTACCACGATATCTATAATTGTGACAATCGCATTTGATTTAAGCAGATACCGGTTCCTAGAATTTAAGGAGAAAATCTCACTAATTTATGAATTATATGAAACCGGGTCAATGTATGCTTGCTTAAAGAGCCATTTGTCAAGGTTACTCTTCAGCTGGGATTAAGTACTCTTCACCCCGTAGGCTATATAGCGAAGTCGCTCTCTATATAAGTAGCACCGAATCGCATAATAGTTCGATGGCACAATTATCATTATTGTAACCCGCTGTATTTCTTGATGGGGAGTACACAGTATCTACATTGTCCATATCAATAAGATGTGTAACTTGGACATTATAAAGTCACGCTCTGTTACGAGTTATTATTGCTGAACACAGAATCAACTTGTATACTACGGTTATCTTGGTGGTAATACCACTGAGTTCCTATATACAAGATTCCCTATCTCTTACTTTACAAGGAGCGTAGCGTCACCTCTTATCGGATTCTCAGATGTTTATCACAGTCGGCGGCATCACTACCTCTCTATTTATACGTTTCCACGTTTCCCGCAATTTTTTGTGTTTACGTATATACGTGCAGTACGGCCCTTTTTGTTGGTTCCCAAGTGTTTTTCTTTCGGTTTAAGCCGAAGTTACAAAGAAAAACTTTATTTAAATATGAGTCGCCCCATTCATTAGGTCGAGCGAAAGTTTGAACAAACATTTAGTATCTATTATTAAAGACAACACAATGCTTATCGCTGTTCAAAAAGATGTCTATAGTTCATTAATATTAAATTATATAGACACATTGTTTCGAAGGTTATATTAAACGAATTTTAGGATCAAATTTATACTTTCCAATCAAACCATTGGGATACTGTGAAAACAGATACCTATTGTATTGCCTTCACTTTGTTTATATGGAACAATAAGGTGCCATATCTATTACTCATGTCGGCATTTTTGTGTTTACGTATATACGTGCAGTACGGCCATTTTGGTAGTTCCCAAGTGTTTTTCTTTCGGTTTAAGCCGAAGTTACAAAGAAAAACTTTATTTAAATATGAGTCGCCCCATTCATTAGGTCGAGCGAAAGTTTGAACAAACATTTAGTATCTATTATTAAAGACAACACAATGCTTCTCGCTGTTCAGAAAAATGTCTATAGTTCATTAGTATTAAATTATATAGACACATTATTTCGAAGGTTATATTAAACGAATTTTAGGATCAAATTTATACTTTCCAATCAAACCATTGGGATACTGTGAAAACAGATACCTATTGTATTGCCTTCACTTTGTTTATATGGAACACTAAGGTGCCATATCTATTACTCATGTCGGCATTTATGATCTGATTAAATTATGGACCTAAAAGAACACAGTTTCCTTATCAATAGAGTCCGGAGGGGGTAGAAACACAATACCTTATGGAAACTTAAAGCCACAGAAATGCAGGGCTAATAGTTGTATAGATTGAGCAAAAACCCCATTAAACATCGTTGACATGGGCATATTAAATGTCATGTCTTCTTAGTATTGTGAACAATATAATCCGATTACCTGATGATTCTTTCCCATTCCTCTCTATTATTGAGGCCCTGATAGTAAGTCTTAAATTTGGACATAAAGAATTGTTCTCTTTGTTTTCTTCTTCTGTCCATGTCACCGCCTCTTGCTGACATTTTCATTTTCTCAAGAATAAACCAATTGAGATCATCTTCCTTGTGTTTCATTTCTTGCCAGTGATCAACCAATGGGGCATTCTTTTTGCCATTTCTTAAGGCTGACCTGTGTTCAGTGAGGCGAGACCGCATCTCTCTGCTGGTCTCACCTACATATTCCTTTTGACAGGGACAAATTAAAAGGTACACCACATTTTTGGTTCGACAATTAACCATTTCATTTATCCAATGTGATATGCTGTTTAATACTACTTTTTTGTCTTTAATAATAGTCTTACAGTGTGTACATGAACTACAAGGAAAGTTGCCTTTTAGCTTCGTTCCATCTTGAATATTGGTTTGTACACTCATCTTAGGTTCACTAAAGGTTTTTACCAAATGGTTACGAATAGTTTTGTTCCTTCTATAGGAGAATATAGGTTTGCTAAGTGGACAATGACATGGTTTGTTTAATAAATACCAGTTTTTGTTAATCAAATTCTTTAGTTGATTACTCATACCATTGAAGTTAGTCACCATAACAATTTCTTGTAAGGCTTTTTGGGGCTTGTCTTTGGGCTCAAAGATGCTATCCCGATTATAATATTTAGCTCTCTTATACGCATCTTTGATGAGTGTTTTGGGATATCCTCGTTGTAGGAGTTTTTGTTGCAAAGATAATGCATGATGTTCAAAATCTTTGTTGTCACTACAATTTCGTCTAATCCTTAACCCCTTCAGTGCCCGCCCCTTTCCCCGCCCAGTGCCGGCCGTTGCATTAGCGGGCGGGGTCTATGACGAGCTGGACTCGTCATGGGCACAGCGCCACCGCGGCCCATGACGAGTCCAGCTCGTCATGGGCACTGAAGGGGTTAAAAACTGGCTAAAAGGAATGCTGTCCTTCTGGCACTTGGGATGATAACTCGTGTGATGTAATAGAGTATTCCTGTCTGATGGTTTCGTGTAGAGCTCAACTTTTAGTTTTTCATCCTTTATTTTTATTGTAATGTCCAAAAAGTCTACTGATTCCTTACTTCTGTTGGCCGTGAATTTCAGGTTGGCATCACCACAATTGAACCAATCTAGAAAAGAAACCAGATCCACCTCGTCTCCTTGCCAGATAAAGAACACATCATCTATATATCTTGACCACTGTTTTATATTTTCAAAATAGGGAGTGACTTCATTATAGATGTGACGGTCTTCAAATTTACCCACATAGAGGCAAGCCAGACTGGGAGCACACGTGGCTCCCATACTGGTGCCTTTGATTTGACAATAAAAGTCATTGGTAAATAAAAAAATGTTGTTCATAAGAATAATTTCAATGCATTCCACAATGAAGACTTCCAAGGGTGAGAGATCTCTTCCTTCCTCGCTAAGTATCTCTTTTAACATCTCAACAGTATCTTGTTGGGGTATGTTGGTGTATAAGGACTCTATGTCCAAACACACCAACCACTCCGTCTCTATATTGAAGCTGAGTCCTTCTACCTTTGATATCATATCCGTTGTATCTTTTATATATGAAGGTAACTTTTTAACAAGGGGACTTATGAATTTATCGACATACTTACTCAGTGGTTCTGTGATCGAATTGATGCCCGAAACAATGGGTCGCATAGGGGGATCATTGATGTTTTTGTGTACCTTTGGGAGGCCGTAGAGGGCTGGAATAAGCGGATGATCATTATGTAGAAAACGAAATTCATCTTCGCAAATTATACCATCCTCTTTTGCCAACCCAGGCTTCTGGACTCTCCCAGCCATGCATGACACTGCAGGAGAAGCATTGTGAATGGTCTGAGCGTCCTGTTTGGCTGCTCAGGCAGTGGCTGAGGAGGCTGGGCATGTTCTCCTTGGGGCTCAGCCCAATGGAGAATATGACTAGTGCGCATGATGATTTGGCCGGCCCTATACGGACAGCCAAACTGTCATGTGCTCTTAGAGGAGTGCAAACCACTCCTCCAGCATAGAAAATGATAATAACGTCCTGTAATTATCATTTTCTTTTTTGCACTGCTGAAATAGCAGTGGGGCAACACTCCTCCACATAGTGGAGCACAGACCTGGGATGGACCATGCCAATACGATTACCTTTCTAGGTTAGATAACTGCCAAGTGATTGGCTGAATTGCTCCTGTCCTTACATCTGGAGAGGGCTATGTAGGAAAATGCCTCTTTCTGCATGATCATCCCATTTATTTATTTTTGAGTGATGCTGCTTTTTTTAGACTATATACTGGAACTAACCAGGCCACAGAGTATGTGCTCTGAACCCCAAACATGTTAAAATTGGCTATGCTTCTAATCAATATATTTAACTTGCCTATAACTCCCTAGTATATGGCACTAAGTGTACCCAGGGTCTATCATTTAAATGCTAATAGTAGATTACAGCACTTCTTGTGCCACCACTAGTGTGAAAGTGCAAAACATGACTACAGGCCTACCACAGTAGACTGTTTACTTTTTAAACTGCAATGTCAAAACAACCCCTTTAGACAGGCCTAAACCCTCCTTTTTATCATTAAATATTAATAACTCACTCCTAAGTAGGCCTAAAATGCCCATAAGGTAGGTTACATAATTTTTTTAAAGTGGGACAATTAAAAGTTTAACATTAAGCATACCCTTACAGTAAAAAACACACAAAGTTATTTTCACTGTAGAAGGGTTAGCTGTTTCATAGGTAAGTTTAGGGATATTATGTTAAAATGAATAAAGTTACCTTTGCCTACAAACCAGCTAAAATGTTTGTTCTTGGACTTATTAGAACATTCTTTACATGCCCAATTCACTGCTAAAGTTGGAGTTGTACTAAATACTTTACAATAGGTACTTTTTAAAAAGTCACCTTTTATGAGTCTATAGCCTCTAGAAAGCCATTTTCATGAGCTTCCAAATGACACCCAATAGATAAATAGCCTCATTAATGAGGTGTGAGCTTGATCCCAGACCTGAGACAAAGGCCTGGGGTGTGGGAGGTGTGCTGTGTCTCAGACAGGGTGATCAACTGTGCAGTGCCCAAAATCTTAACTCCAAAGAAACCTACCCTTCCACAGGAAGATGCAACTGACACCTGGACCAGCCCCCTCTTTTGTCCCTCTTATCAGCTAGGTACCAAACCCAGTGGGAAAGGAGCTTCCCTGAGAGCTGGTTGTGTGTAATCAACGAGGAGCTGTACCTAAATCCAACATGGCAGAACATTTCTCCCACAGTGCCGGCAACGGCACTGTGAGATTGTTTTCAGTAGGCCACGCAGGAACCTCTGCGAAAGGGGATTAGGTTACCCAAATGGTCCACGGGAACGGTTTCTCCATGTGGCAGGGTTCAAAAGTCAACCCCAATACTGTGCCTAGTGCCAGGCATAAATGTGGCACTGCGGGTATTCAGAACACTATTGAACCTGTGGAAAACATAAGGACTGCACCGGCTATTGAGACCTGTGAGGAGACTTGAAAGGCTGGACCTGCTCCTTGTTGTACCCAGGACAAAAGTGGACTTGAAGGGTCAGTTGGCAGACCTCCTGTTAAGCTACAGGGTCATAGCAAGCTTTTTCCTGATGAGCCCAACTAACCAGTTCCAACTGGGCCCTGCTTGTGGCTTCTGCTGGAGTGAGTTTACCCCCAAGTGCCGTCCCTGAAGTCCTGGGACCCTTGGCTCTGTCAAAACGTAATCATCCTCACATCCTGAGACTTAAGAACTTTTCGGCTCCAAACACATCTGGTAGTCCGAGACAACCCCACCGAGTCAATCCGATGAAGGTTTGTGGCTGCTGGGACAAAGATTCAGGTTGCTCATGCTCTGAGGTTTTTCTCCGTAGCAAATCCATTTCAGTAGGATGTCCTGGAGAGGCTTTGTGGAGAGCTCTGTTCGACTATGGCTTTCAGTCTTGCCCCTCTGGAGAAATCTGAGTTCCAAAAAAAGTGACTAAGTCTGAAGGTAGAAATCTTTTCTGAGTGAAGGCGCCAAAGGTATCCAGCAGGGGAGGGACCTTCCTTGGGCATGAATTTTTAATCTCTCACTCTCTGAGCTTTCCTGCAAAAAGTCTCTGCCTTCACTTGCACTCTGTCCGACGGCTATCTGACCTCCTAGAGACTGTCTTGGCCTCAGCCTGCTGCCTTGCCTTGGTGAAGTTTTTTATTTAGGTTTCAAAAGGTAAAACTTCCACCCCACGCTCCATCGTGGTTGGCCTTAAGTCACGCCTAGGTACCAATCCAGTGCAACTAGATGACAGTGGTTGGTGGTCAATTAATTTTGGCTTGATACTCATTTAAAATTTTGAAAATAAATATTGACAGTTCCCTTAATGGATTTTGGTGTCATTTTCTTAATTTGACCCTGTCTCCTCTGTGCCATATTAACCTAACAAGAATGACATTAATACTTGTGGTAGACTACAATTCACCCCAACTAATAATCCACTTATTCCCAGAAGGCATATAACACGGAAAACCAGGATGATATAGGTACTCAGTGCCTATCACCCACAGCCCTTCAATACCAAAAGGTATGACAGAGTATACCATGAATGACTGAGTCAGAGGAGAGTTGAAGAGTCAGGAACAATTGACCATGTGGTGGACTGTAATACTCCACCTCCAAAGAAAGAGAAGAAATAGCAAGTGCTACAGTGCAACAAAATGTATTTATACAGCTTTACCCCACGTCTTATAGAGTTTGGAACCCGCACATTCAGATATGCTGTTTGTGAATTTGATGAAAATGTCCATGCTTGAAAATTAAGATTACAGTCACTTACTTGTACCTTCGTATGAAGTCTTTTCTTCTGAAGGGCACCCATTGAGTCAACAATGGCCAAGGACAAAGTGACTCATTTCCTGGGGTAACTTGAACAGAAATCATGCCCCCCCTTTGCGCCAGCTGCCATCTCTGACCTCACTTCTCGTCCTGGCTTACAGCATCTGTTTGCCTGATGATTGATGTCATGTTAGAAGTGATTCAGTACTCTGGTACGGCACTCAAAAGCAAGATTAGAGAAGTGGGTTTAGATGTCTTTATTACAAAACTATTCTCAAAGTGATTGAGAAGGTCACCAAGGTGGAGGTCACAGTATTGAAGTTAGAAGATACTGTTAAACAGCCACAGACATCTGACTCTTCAACCACATATGTCCTGGAAGGATCACTGACAGAATATCGACGGACCGAATATCAGCCTACAAAAATATCGAGGACAGAAGATCGATAGACAGAATATCGACATCCTATCTCTACAAAGGTAAATACAAAAATATCCAAACCAAAATATCGTTGTTTAAAATTGTCAGGAAATCAATTGACAGCATAGCCAAAAGCCCGGGTAAGCTTGAAAAGTGCAGAAATGCCCATTACCCCCGGTGGTTACGGCGTCGTCCTCATCTATGGGTATTATTTAGAAGATTCATGCTTGCAATCTCGTTCTTTGGTTTGAGAGCATTCCAAGATGGCGGCCGCTATCAATACTTACATCAGCGCTCTAGTCTTTTTTCTCTGGGCTCAAGCAGCAGAGTTCCTCCGTCGCGCTGTGAGCTGCGCACTTCAACTGACTTCTGAGGACAGAAGCAGTGTCTCGTTAATGCGCTCAACAAGCCTTTCATAGTTAAATCCTGAACTATTTTTTAACTCCGTTCCCTAGAGAAAGTTTCCCCTTTTAATTTTGGCTGTCTGGAAAAGTATTCGGAGAAACGTCTCAAGGATTTTTCCTGAAGAGAGATTTATCGGAGGAGCTGAGTTCTGAGGCAGAAGTCTGCTACAGAAGAGACTCAAAAGAACAGTAAGATTTTTCCTTTATTCTGGAAGCGGAGCATAATTCTGGAAATAGACTTTGTCTGCATTTTGTATTTTTTCCCTTAATTTACCTTTTTGTCAGGGCGCATTACTAGAGATTCTACACACTTTCAAAATAGTCTCCCAAGCCTTGTTTTTGACTAACCAGCAATTCAGCATAGAGCGAAGCAAGCCTACAATAGAATCAGGTAGAGTTAGAGAAGGTTAGAAAGAGTAGAACTAGAGAGAGTAGAGTAGGATAGAAAAAGTAATCAACTCATTGTTTCCCTTCCTCACAGGTATCTTCCTACCTCATCCCAGCGCTGAATACACGCACCTCAACACACACAGAAGAATAGTTGGGAAGTGGGAGTGGACGGATACCTGTTTACAGAGACGGTCTCTCTTTCTCTATCCCTATTCCCCCCTGTGGGTGTTAGTGTGGACCTTGTTCCCGCTGGCAGCTACGGTGGGGACTGGAGAGTTAGTCATCTGCTCCTGTGGATTCTGGCACGCAGGTAAGATCCTGACAAAAAGATCGGTTTTTTTTAAATGTCTTAAAAATAATTTAAAATTAATTAAATAATAAATATAATTAATAAAAACATAGTTAGAAGTATTTAAAAAAGTTAAAAATGATAAATTTAATATAACAAAATTAAACATATTTAAAACAATTGATATATATTAACTTAATAATATTAATAAATAATTACTTTATTTAATTATAAAATGTTAGGAACATAATAAAAATTATAAATATATATATATATATATATATATATATATATATATATATATATAATTTTTTTTTTTTTTTTTTTTTTGCCGAAAAACATAAAAGCAACAGCAATCTTTTAAAATTCTTCTGCCTAGATCGAGTCCCACCCCTTAGAAGAGGTGGTGACAGGATAAGAACTCTCAGACAGTTAGAGTCGAAATACATCATAGAGCTTCGTACCCTGACACCGAATGGTTTAAACTGTGAGGAAGAATTGTGGATACATGTTGGCTAAAATATGAATAAATCAGTAAATGAAAAATTGTTAGAAATAACTGTAACACAAGTAAGTAGAATAACATCTCAGAAAAAAAAAAAAAAGAAAAATGAGGATATTGAAGGTATAAGAGTAAGAAACTGAAAAATCTATGGTGAAAAAATGAGAGAGAAAAAATCAAATTACTATAAGAAAAGGATCATAATTGCATATGTTGTGGTAAAAACAGAGTATCTCAAATGAATTAATGGCAATACTGCTGCGAAAAAACGTCATGTATTTAAACACAGTTTAAACAAATTTTGATGAAAGCTTTTCCCTCCTAGAAAGTTCATATTTTGTATAGAATCCGTCTGTTTTTAATTGCTATCAGATTTAACCCATAGAATGACTGATAGGAACAATGAGAACGCAATGATGTATGCCCATTCAGGGCAAAATTTCATAGATTAAATGCAACATGTTCCAAACCAATTCAGGTGTAACATCGTGACGGAGGGCCAATTGAGTTGCCTAAAGAACAGCCATAAAATACATGAATGAAATGTTTACTGCGATTATAATTACACATATATGTTTAAAAGCCCATTCGGGGGCGTAATGTATGATGAGAGGTTATTCTAATGAATTCATGAATAATCATGCCAAAAAATTGAAAGCAATATGTTTATTAATTATGTATGTGCACCTTGGCGGAATTTAGCTATAGGATTACATAGCATTTCCTGACTAGTTCAAAATGGCAACCTCTTAGATCGGCTGTGAAGGAGTCTTTCTGAATGTTACAGTCCTCTTTCTATTGCAGTCTAAGATGACGTGGGTTAAACAATGATTATTTATCCGGTGCAAACATTGTGTGCATTGACATTGACGAAGGCCAGCATGGCCGAAATGCGTTTGTCTGCCTTTGGAGCGGAATAAAGAAATTTGAAAAGATCATCGAAGTGTGTGCGCCACGTTTTATGTCTTTGACAAAGGAACGCTTGGATTAATATATATATATATATATAACCATACTATAACTATAACTTTTTCCCTACTGTTATAGTTAATGTAGTGTAAAATATTTTTTTACAAATGAATATTAATTTTAATATTTTTATTTATTATACATATATTTTATTTTTATATTTATATTACCGGTGTGTGTGTATATATATATATATATATACATACACCGGTAATATAAATATTACCGGTATATATATATATATATATATGTGTGTATATATATACCGGTAATATAAAAATAAAATATATGTATAATAAATAAAAATATTAAAATATTTATTTGTAAAAAAATATTTTACACTACATTAACTATAACAGTAGGGAAAAAGTTGGATAGCGTAGGGGATAAAATTACTATTCCCACTTCAGAGTGTGCAACAGTAGGGAAAATGGTGGATAGCAGGTGGGTCAAAATTACTATCCGCACTCCAGTGAATGCAACAGTAGGGAAAGTGTTGGATAGTGGAGGGGTAAAAATTACTATTCCCACTCCAGTGAGTGCAACAGTAGGGAAATTATTGGATAGCAGGTGGGAATAATTTACTATTCCCGCTCCACTAAGTGTGACAGTAGGGAAAGTGTTGGATAGCGGAGTGAATCATTTAGTATTCCCACTCCTGCAAAATAATTAACATTAATTAACAATTAATTGGTCAAAAATAATTTACCTCCCACCATATTCCCCTATAAACAACACCACCAATATTGTAAAATAATATATAATTAACAACATTAATTAACAATTAATTAATAACAATTAACAATTTAAAATCCATCAAAAATAAATTATCACCCAATTAACACTATAAAATGCCTTCAAATGAATATGATATAAATAAATAATTACAATGTTATTAAAATTAAATTACTTCCCACCCTACTCCCCTATCAACCCACAACCCACTCCTAAAAAAGTGCACAATTAACATTTACCAATTAATTATTAATAATTAATATCCAATTGATAACTAATCAACATTTTCTCAACACAATTACCAATATCAAATATTAACTACATAAATATTAATACAATTATTAATGAATTATAATTAAATTACTTCCCACCCTACTCCCCTATAAAACCACAACCCGCTCCTAGAAAAAATACACAATTAACATATTTACCAATTAATTATTAATAACCAATTAAAAATTAATTAATAACAAATCAACACAATTAACATACATTATTAAATACAAACATTTTAATTAATTCAATTATTAATTAATTTCAATTAAATTACTTCCCACCCTATTCCCCTATAAACCCACGACCTGCTACGGAACTAAAACACAATATATATATATATTTTTTAAATTAATAATTTCTAAAAATTATTAATTAATGTATTATAATTAAATTACTTCCCGCCCTATAAACCCACAACCCGCTACAGAATTAAAATACGCAAAAATATAATTAATTACTTGTAAAAAATTCAAACATACATTAGAAAAATAAGCTATACTTTTAACACATATACTAACATACAGAAAACCAAAAAAAATCGATATTATAAACAATATTTTTACTTACGATATTATTAACTTCGATATTAAGTAAAACAATATTTCTTACCTACATGTCGATATTCTTGTTGACGATATTCTTTTTTTTAAATTTTAATTATTAATATATTTTTTTATTTTTTATGAACAAAAACAAACATCAGCAATTGCATGACAACACAGGAGGAGCAGATCAATAGGCATCAGCGGTGCAGCAGGCAATACACAAAATACAGTCATGCATGGTGGAAGGTCTAGGGCGACGGGGGAGTTGACGATATTCTTGCAGGTCGATATTCTGTCACATCGAAATTTAAACATCGATATTATGGCATATCGATATTTAAAACTCAATATTATGTCTGTATACCGTCCTGGAAGACTGCGCCGAGGATGCCAAAGATGGAGTGAGGAGCAATACCCTCTCCTTTTCACTCTTCAAACAAAAAAATGAGTTTCCCATAATGAGAGAAAGTTTTCCACCAACAAAACTTAAATAAGTTCATTTGATTTTCAGAATCCTATACAAAGGTAATTCTTAAAATCCTAAATTAGAGCCGCTTTTATTGCCGGCAAAGGTTTCGAAGTTATTGCCAAAGCTCTGTCTGGATGTTTCAAAATGTTTTATTGTGGATGCCTTTCAGATAATGCCAATAAGTGAAAGATGACTTGGTTTCCATGCCATTATTGGAATCTTACGCCTGACATCTCAGTCTTCTGAGGGAATTGAAGCCCTCCATCAACCAATCTCGATTTTTACTGGAGACATTCCACAGGGATACCGAGACTCCACCTTCGACCCCACATCAAGTGCATCCTCAAAAAAGAGACTGTTTTGAGCCCTGAGGAGAGTCTGATCACTGTGTGAAAGAACACCAAAGCCTGGTTGACCTTTGAAACTGAGCTCCAGAGGTATACCATCTGTAGTTGGCTTCATAGCTGTGCAAATATAAACTCCTGAAAGCAGAGTCGCCTCTGAAAAGCAGTCTCCTAAACAAACTGTCAAACTCAAAAGGCTCGCAAGAGATTCATCAACACAGTCAAAGACGACACTAGGGATAGTATTAATTCACCCAAAAGCATATGTTGATGGGTACTTCTAACCTCAGATTTCTACCTTTAGAATATTCCCCAGACACCAAACTGGATTGGGGCGTTTCACATAAGTGTTCCTATGGGCATCTGTGGCATCATAATGCGTCTCTGTGTTGACCTTGTTCTGCCTTGTAAATGAAGGATTGAAGCTGCATACAGAAGCCACCTCTGATCGGCAATGTCCATTTCTTTCTGTGAGTTAGCATGTGATCTGCTCTCTTTCGTCGGTTTAACTTAGGGGAGAGGAGTTGGCCTAACGGCTAGGGCGGTCGACCTCGAATCTGGGGAACCGGGTTCGAGTCTCGGCAATGACGCTGAACATCCTGTGATGCTGGGCAAATCACTTAATCTCCCCTTGCCTAACAAAAATGAATGAGTCCTCGTGTAACGCAACTGGTGCTATGTAATGCGCTCTGATACCCGATACCGGGTCAAGTTCGCTCTATATAATACTCCACAATAAATAAAAAAACTCCTTCAAAATTATTTTCTAGTGTGCAAGGGTACTATTTGATATAATATTTTCTAAAGCACGTGATTGCCCTAGGGCATCTTCGCGCTGACATAATACTATGTCCAGCCTGAGCTATAACACTAAAATAGTGATAGCTATAGAGATGCAGATAACAGCCGAGTTTTTAGCTGTTTTCAAAAGCAAAGAAAGCTAACCTGACTTTTAAGAGAAAAGGGCAGAGGAGAGGGCAGACTGTTCCAAAGGTTACAACTGGAATAAATGAACAACGACAGCCCCAAGCCTCTTTCTTAATTTTAAGAGTGATCACTGATCTGAAAGAGGCTGCTCATAGTGATCTTTTTGGAGGGTACAAGATATTCTGGTCAGGTTCCATGCAGTGCTTTATGTGCCAGGCATAATGCCTTGAAGGTGATCCTTTCTCTTACAAAGCTAATGGAGCTCCTCCAGTGCTGCTATTACGGACTTAAATTTATGAATTTTCTTATGCAAGCGACAGGCTGTGCTCTGCATCTAAAGCTTGTTTAGTGGTCTATGTTTAATGCGCAAATAAAGGGGGTAAAACTAATCAAGCCTAGATATGACTAGAGAGATGACCACTGACTTTTGCAGGTCGGACGGGATAAAGGGTAACACCTTCTTTAAAAATGTTGTAATGAGAAAACATGATGATGCAAATTTATTAATCTAGTCCACAAATGCCAACTCCGCATCAACTACAACACCTAGATTTTTCACTTTCGAAACTAGCAGGGGGTCAGTGGGAGACCAAGAGACTGAGGCCACCAAGATCTGTTCCAAACGGTGACATATTTCCCAAAAAGAACTTCTGTTTTTGGAGTTTAACTTTAAGCATTTGCCTCTCATCCAATTTACCATGTTCTGCATGCAATTATTGAACTGATCTGCAAGTTCTTCAACATTGCTTGAGATCGACACCACGATTTGGGTGTCATCAGCATGCGCTATAGTGGTGAAGCCAAAAGTATGACTACGTTTAGATAAAGGGGCCACATAGATATTAAATAGCTTAGGGCTGAGAGATAACCTTTGGGGGACTGTGCAAGGCAGAGATAAAGATTTTGAGTTGAACTCCCCAAGGGCCACCTGTTGCTCATGATCTCTTAGAAATGAAGAAAGAAGGTCCAAAGCAGATCCGGTAATCCCAATTTCTGCTAACTGCTCCAGAAGTACCATATGGATCACAGTATCGAAGGCTGCGGAAAGGTCCTAAAGGACCATCGTAGCCTTCCCACCATTGTCTATAAAAAGTCTGATCTCTTCTGAGACTACCACTAAGGCAGTCTCAGTACTGTGGCCTGGCCTGAAGCTGAACTGTGACTCTTTCAGAATATTGTTCTACAAAATATTCGGACAAGGTTTTTTTAAAATGTTTCTTAATAACCTTAGCAGGGAAAGCTAATTTAAGTTTTTTTCAGAAGTGACCAAGCCAAAGGATTTTCCACTCCACAGGAAAACAGCCCTCCTTAATTATGTTATTTAAAAAAAGTCGTAATTACTGGATCTATCTTGTGGATGACTACATGCATCACCTTGGGTGGAACAGAATCTGAGGGGGCACCTAAGGTGGTATGCCTGATTGACTCAGCCACCTGATTTCCTGTAAAGGGGGGAGGAGTTGCAGAGCTCAGCATTCTTGGTATTTGAGGAGAGGGATCGGCTCTTTAATATTATCTAGTAAGATCAAATTCGCCATAAACTGCTTCCACTTTGTCTTTAAGGTATATTACAAATTTATCACAAAAGGACTGGCTGGGGGAGAACCAGTAGGAGGGTTCGAGCGCACTAATGTCCGGACACTTTTCTAAAACTCTTTTGATGAATTTGTACCATTATACATTTTCTCAATATGTTTATTTTTTCCCTTAATAATGAGTTTTTTTAACTCCCGAATTAGACTTCCAAAGCTAACTTTTTCATTTTCCCTGCATGAGATCTCCCGATTTATTCCTGCCTGCTACATTTCTGTTTCATTTCTCTTACATTATGAGAGAACCATGGTGCAGATGGACTATTTCTAAAAGTTTTCAGATTTTTCTCTGGGACCAAATCAAAAACTGTATTGTATATCTACTTATTATACAGTGCTCCTGTTTCATTTGGATCTCCTGAAAGCAACGGCCTTGAAGCTTTGATGCGTTATTCCAAATCTTAATGGTTCAACTTATTACAATCGCTACATTTCTTTACCATCCCAGCAGAATGGACTATGGGTTTAGGAGCTAATAGGTCTAGTCTGAAATGAACTGCATTGTGAGCTGACGAAATTATGCAAAGTAGTGTTTCTACCTTTAGCATAGGGTAACGTGGCCTGCCTTGTGTTTAGGGTCTTCATCAACTGATTTATGTTAAAACAACTTAGTGTTTCTAATAAAAAATGCTGACTCTTTATTCTCCGCATCCTCTACATGAAAATTAAAATCCCTTAAAACGATAAAATTGGGACCCGGGGTGAACCGCCGTCACGCCTGCCTTCTCGCCGGCCTGGAAGGCAACAGATACCAGAGTTGACTCCTGTGGGGACTCCCCGTCCTCCATGTGACACTATTACGGCAGCAGATTAAGGTACATTCACGGCCGCCTACAGATCTCCCGGCTGGCCGACACCCAACTCCTGCTATTGAAAATGACTCGAGACAAACTGCAGGGCACCAAGCAGAGTACATTAGATTGCTATGCTTGGTCTGGAGCGCGGGCGCCGGAGCCGACAAGCCAGGTCTTTACCGGCCCAGACAATGCTGCATTGATGGCGGCAATAACGCAGTCTCGTGAGGCGCTGGAGGCGAAAATCGGGGCCAGATATTATGCTCATCTGCCAAGATCTCTGCAAAGCTGTAGACAGAATAACAGAGGCCGAAACTTGCATATCAACCGCAGAAGATACAGTTGCATACCTCCAAACGTGGATTTCCGCTCTGGAGTCTATTAAGAAGGGCCTGGCAATCAGAGCAGAGCACAGAGGAACAACCTTCATGGTTTTTCCGGAGGGATGTGAAGGCAACAACATAGAGCAATTTTTTACAAAGTGGATAGCAGTATGGATCCCTCAAGCAGCTCTATCTCAATGCTTCATTATTGGACACACACATCGCGCCCTGATGCAGAAGCCTCCGCTAGGGGCCCGACCACGACCCATCATTGCTAGACTCTTGAACTTTCACGACCGCGACGCCGTCCTTGCACAGGCCAGACTGGCCCGCAAACTTCAATATGAGTCCCATCACATATTAATCTTTCCAGACTATACGCGACTGGTGCAGCAGCGCCGCCAGTTGTTTACGCCCGCAAAGGCTCGGCTGCGAGACTGGAAAATTTGGTATACTCTGCTCTTCTGAGCCCAACTGAAGGTTGTCTACAAGTCGCGTACCCATTTCTTTGACACCCCAGAGGAAGTCGGACGAGAGGCGGCGGCTTAGGCCACACACCCCGCTACGACTCGACTCGGAGCCGTCCTCTGGAGAAGCCATGCAGCAACTGAACAAACCTAAAGGGAAGACCGATCGCAATCGAGATGCCGCTCCAAATCACGGGGTGCCTCCGGCTCCCAGATGGAGGAAGATCGACAAGATCTGTCACTCTCACAACATCGATACTGAGGGCCATATCTAAGACGTCTATCCGGCTGATGAACTTGTTTTGGGGCCTATGAGAGACTTCTTCCCCACAACCATAGGGGAACCATTGGTGTGGGGTTGTGTCCTGCCCCTGTTGGAGCAGATGTAAGACCCCCACCGCGACAGATGCTTCAGCTGTTTTGAGGGGTTGGGTGGGATTGGGAGGGATTGGGATTGTTTAGTTTTGTTTAATGTGCTGTGCCATACTCTTCTATACATATGGTCTACATGCCCTACGACAAGCCATGCCCTGCATTCATTTCACATACTTTGCCCTATGACGGGCCTCATTGGTAGGCTCCAGGTCGTCAGTTGGAACATACTGGGGGCACTGGATACGATTAAAAGAGGGGATGTTCATTGACAGACCAAACGCGCCTCAGCAGATGTCCTGTTACTTCAGGAGACACATCTTATGGGTTCCAAGACGCTGTGTCTCTCCCGTTTTGGCTATATACAGATCTATCATGTAGGGTTCACCAGCGGTTCTCGTGGGGTGGCAGTCCTAATCCATCGCAGAGTCCCCTTTGTGCATGCTGAAACATGGTCAGATCCCCAGGGTAGGTGTATTATTGTGACTGGCTCATTACACGGGGAATCCGTTATACTTCGCAGTATCTATGCACCCCCTCCGCTATCGGAGTAATTTGTAGAACGCCTAACGAGGACAATACTAGAGATGCCAATGGGCCTCTCTATAATAGGTGGAGACTGTAATGACATAGTGAATGGGGCCCAGGACAGATGGAGACCACATGGTGGGCAAGGGACACTCGGGGACCCGCCTGCAGACAATGATGCGGAACATGAAGTGGATAGACACATGGAGACATTTGCACACAAAGCTATACATATTACTATGCAGTTCACGACAACTCCTCCCGATTGGATTATATATTTATACCGGCAACTTATTACTATCGAATCGTGGCGACAGATATACTGCCTACGGGCCTATCGGATCACTCTATAGTGGTGCTGATTTTGCATTTAGCGGTGGCCCGTCCTCCCTTCCGGTGGCGCCTATCGACATGGCATCTTTAAGTCCCGCAATATGAAACACACGTGTCAGGCACATGCCTAGGTTATCTGCGAAATACGGATTATTTCGCAGATAACCTATGCACGGTACACTCCACGAGATTATCTGGGAGGCTATGAAGCCGACCATTAGGGGTGCGGATATATCCTGTTGCACCACCCAGCAGGAAGAACGTAGGGAGGCATTGCTCCAGACCAAGATTCCAGTGTCAGAGTTGGAGCAGAGGAGTAGGGGAATAGACAGTGGTCAGATTCGCCGCCACCTCCTTCTCCTGAAACAAACATATGCCAATACTCTGCGTGACAAGGCCAGACAGGGTTTGCTGGCCTCGCACAGCAGAATATACCAGTGGGGAAATAAATCGAGTTCGCTCCTGCATCGTTTATGTTAACAAGCACTTCACCCACCAACAACACCTGGTATCCACGGCGACGATGGGCAAACACTCGCTGTCCCTTCCCATATTGCATCCAGCTTCGCGACCTACTATGCGGAGTTATATACCCCCAGAACAGTTGATCTATCCATATCTTGATAATATACTCCCCAAAGCTGTTTCGGATGAGGCACGAGCAGAAGTAGATGCCCCTTTGACGGTTGAAGAACTGAGCGCGGCCCTTGCCGAAATAATGCACAGGCAAAGCCCCGGGCCACAATGGCTTCCCATGCGAGTTTTATAAGCTGTTCCAATCACAGTTCCTTACTCACTATCTAGCGGCAATACATGTGGCCCTTGAGGAGGCGAGACTCCCGCCGGACTGGCGGCATGCAGAAATCATGATACTCCCTAAACCCGGCCGATCCCCAGACCAACACTCATCGTATCGTCCTATATACCTGCTGAATGTGGAGGCCAAAATATTGGCCAAAACCCTGGCTAATCGCATCCTTCCCTATATGTCAGAATTGGTTCACTCTGACCAGGCAGGTTTGATGCCTTTGCGAGCGACTCGCCACAACATACGGCGGGCCCACAATGCACTAGCAGTGATTGATCATCTTGAAGGCCCAGCAGCGCTGCTGCTGGCAGACATAGATAGAGCATTCGACTTGCTGGGGTGTTTTCCCTCCTGCAGTGCCTAAATGTAGGACTGCTACAAATGTCCTATATTCGACTACTCTATATACTGACCTTATGGCCTCGGTTAGAGTGGTCTGTGCGGTCTCTGATCCCTTCCCTATAGGACGTGGTACCCGACAAGGATGCCCCCTATCCCCTTATTTATTTGCGTTATCAATGAAACCGCTAGCCTCGTGGGTTCGAATCTTTGCCCAGGTAAAGGGATTTGAATGGCCGGGAGGGTTTTCAGAGTGGATAGCCCTCTATGCGAACAATGTTTTTATACACCCCAAAAGAGCTATGACGATTTCCGCTGCCACGTGTGTGGTTTTCGGAATTAAGAAGGAATAGATGCGCAGGATGGGATGGTGGAGACGGTTGACGAGAGACATGCCCCTCTGGCAGAGCGACATTATGCCGCAGGTGTCCACCTTGGTGGGGTTTAGACAATGGGACGCCATAGGCATTTCTACAATTGGGGATGTAATGCAAGGTACCACCATGAGGTCCTTCCAGGAGCTCAGGAACAAATTTACTATGCCACACACTCAATTATACAAATACTTACAACTGCGACACGCCTTATCCCCATATGGCACAAGTTTAGAATCTCTCCTAGATTTCAATCCAATAGAGGCAAAGGTTTTTATGGGGGACTTTGGGGACCACAAGACTATAAAGATATACCAAACCCTAGTGACAAATCTCTCCACAACCTTAGATTAACTCCGGGAAAAAATGGCAGACAAACCTCGGTCACCTTGACAGTTACGACTGGACAGAGGTCTTGGAATCCCCGAGGGACGCCGCAATAGCTTTTCGCCTCATACTTATTCAGTTTAAATACTTACACCGTGCTTATTTTACCAGATACAGACTATGGGGGGCAGGGCTGATGGATTCCCCTACGTGTCTACGATGTGGCAGCGCGGAAGGCACGCTTATACATACAATTTGGCAATGCACTACGGTTAGCAGGTTTTGGAGAGGGGTTACGAATTGCTTATCAGAAGTGCTGGGATGGGAAACACTTCTGTCTCCTAGGCTCGCCCTATTACATATCACGGACGAAATAGGAAAAACATCTATAAAAGACACCTGCTATTTTTGTACCTTAGCCTGGCAAAAAGTGATATAGCTAGGGCATGGAAAGATCCGGCTCTGCCTATATTGGGAGCTTGGAAGGCGGGCCTTGATTGGTGTATGGGTCTGGAACAGCATATCTTTAAAGCACGGAGCTGCCTGCAAAAGCACCCTAAAATCTGGAAACGATGGGCAGATTTCAGGGGTCTCATTTTGTAACCTCCTTCACAACAAACTACTGATGTGGGAACCTTCTGAGAATGCATCGCAGGGAAAAGCGATGATATAAAGGACTACGATATATGTGAAATGGCTAGATGGGTATGATATATAGACTACTACACAGCATGAGACAGTCATTTGTGAAGTTAGGGGCTGATGTTCACAGACCCGAAAGGTTTATCTTTTTGTATCATAAATGTCATACAGATGTCACCTGCTTGAATGCTATTATATTGATCAAGCTATATTATCTTTCTTCTGTAAAGAATGTGATTATCTTATCTGATGACTCAATAAAGAAGTATTTTGAAGAAAAAAAACTAAAACATTGGGGTAATATATGCTAGTCTGCACAAGGGTGCTCAATGTGTTTAAAAACTTTGCCTTGGGGCCAGGAGGCCTATAGATTAACAATCCGTAAAACATGTACTGGAGAGTTAATTTACAATTAAATGAGAGAGACTTACTATCTTCACAGATTAAAGGTTCACAGATTACTTCACGCAGTTTTAAATAAATTATAGCAATGCCGCCTCCACGTTTGCCAATTGGTTGTTTAACCAGCAGGGAGGGCAGCGGCAAAATCTGGATCAGAGGCTTTATCTGCCCACCAGGTTTCTAAGAAAAAGACCAATTGAGGGGTGTGAGTCTCTAAGAGGTCTAAAAACTCATATTTGTGTTTAATCAAAGAACGGGAATGGATTAAAAAACGGCAAAGTGAGCTTATTGTAGCAACAAAGCAGTGTTGTGATTTGTTGAACAGGCAAGAGTTTCTCCAACCTACAGGTAAAATTGCACTTATTACACTGAAACCACTCTTCTTTATTCCTAAAATTGAAAAAGTTACAACCATTTTCTTTAGTAAGTGATTAACTTGCATGAGCGTTTCCTTTGAGCACCTTATTGGGGAAAAACTAGCAGGTGTGCTGGCGCGGACAGAGTTGCCTTTGGCGTGCGGTTGTCCTATGACCTCATTGAAAAGGACAGGGTTCAATCATTGCCATGGCTGTTGGAAGCAATGTTGGTAACGGAGCTGCATGAGGTCTGCTGTGGTGTTAGGCTAGGGGCGCAACTCCAGGACATGCAAAGAATGCTCTTGTGCACCTGAAGGCATTCCGGAACAAATTAAACAAATGTTTGTCTGCGAACATCAAAAATAGTCTCGGACCTCACATTAGTTGATCTCGGAGTAGATGGTGTAGATTCTTACCCCCTTGAAAGGCGTCCCCACCACAGTTCTTCATGGTCGAGGTCGTCCGGTAAGTCAAAGTAGAAGAAACACAAGAAGTCAAAGTGGGACTCAACCACATCCCCCAGCAATCCCTGTCCAAAGAAATAAGGGTGTCAAGTTGCCAACCAGTCTTGTGTAACGCCCTCAACGTCTCAGGATCGTTTAACAGACACGATAATGAGAACGCAACCACTTGTGAAGGTTTAGTTATTTTAATGAAGGCAAAAATAATACAAGGAATAAACAAAGGTTATAGTCACTGGAATCCTCCAGGCTAAGTACGTTACCAGCCCACAGCACGGATGGTCCTAACCGTCCTCTGCATATACGCCGATCCCGGCGTATGCCAACAGAGGGCAGAAATGAAATGGCCGACAATGCCAATCGGTAGGCTGTGAGGGGCACGAAGAGTGTTGGGGAGAATCGAGGAGTCAGGGAAACACCCAGCCGGGGTCTCTACCTGAAGGGAGCAGCCGCTCAACCTCTTCCTCAGACTGCACCGGGACGCGGAGTCACCTCCTGGTGATGCGTCACCGATACCCCAATCACAAGCAAAGAAGACTGAACCGAGAGCAGCCGCTCGATCGATCCTGTGGACTTCCGAGTCTGTAACGCGGCAAACACCTCCTGGTGTGCGTTACAGCTGGCAGTCCCTGTATCTCTGGTCGGGCTGGGAGTTACGACTCCAACCAGCAAAAGCGCCTCTGCGCTGTGACTCAGCCGAGTCAAAAAGCGAAGCTCAATGGTTATCCGGTAGAGCTTCCGGGTCCTTCACAGGTGACGATGGGGCAAGACACGGCCCAGGGAGTAACGACTCGACCTACCTCCGTTCTTGCCTTACTGGAGCACCACTCCGGAACACTGCTCTTCACTAAGCAGGTACGTCGGTGTAAACACAATATCCGACAGCGTTGTACCTCCCGGTTCCTCCCTTTATAGGGCGTGTTTTCCTTGAGTTATGTAACAGCTCTCCTGTTTACATAAGGGCGTGTTTTCCTTGAGTTATGTAACAGCTCTCCTGTTTACATAAGGGCGGGTTTCCTTGAGTTATGTAACAGCTCTCCTGTTTACATAAGGGCGTGTTTTCCTTGAGTTATGTAACAGCTCTCCTGTTTACATAAGGGCGTGTTTTCCTTGAGTTATGTAACAGCTCTCCTGTTTACATAACCTCTCAACCGCTAAGCATCCTGGGAGATGTAGTCCGTTTTCGCTGGTTACCGTTTTCCTCCCCTCGCATGACAGGAATTCTTGACAGTACATCCTCCCTCTCAGCGGCTCCCCACGGGTCCAGCGCTGGCAGGAAAACGTCGATGGAACAAGGAGACCAAGCGCGGAGCATGAACCCCTTCAGCCGGTTCCCATGACTGCTCCTCCGGGCCATAGCCTTTCCACGCAACCAGGTACCACAGCTTCCCCCTGCGCCATTTGGATGCCCGTATGCCCGACACTTCATACTCCACCTCCGACTCCACGCATACCGGCCTAGGTGTCCCAGACGGCTTGGAGGGTGCTGGTTTGAGCAATGATACATGAAAGACAGGGTGTATCCGCAATGACTGGGGCAAGCACACCTTCACGTTCACGGGACCCATACACTTGGTAATTCGATAGGGGCCCATGTACTTGGGATGGAACACACTGTTCTTTCGAAACCTCATGTTTCTTGTGGATATCCAGACGTAGTCTCCAGTGCGGTACAGTGGCCCAGGCCTTCTCTTCCTGTCTGCCGCAGCCTTGTATCTTCTCTTGGCCTCTATTAGGACAGCCCTTGAGCGCATCAACGTGTCTTTTATGTGTGCCACCCTGTCCGCTGTGGCGGGAATCCTGTCCTCTCTGAACGGATGTAGAAATGGCAAGAACCTGGGATGTTGGCCCTAGTTGCTATAGAACGGAGATGACTGTGTGGAGCTGTGAGTGGCGTTGTTATAGGCTATCTCTGCAACCCATAGCAAGTCGACCCATTCTTCCCTGCCCTGGTCCACAAAACATCGCAGATACTGTTTGAGCGTTTGGTTCAGGCGCTCGGTTTGGCTGTCCGTTTGAGGGTGGTAGCTGGTGGACAGGGCGGTCTTAACATGCAGCGCAGTGCACCAAGTCTTCCAGAATTGCGCAGTAAACTGCGACCCCCGGTCCGACACGATCACCCCAGGTAATCCATGCAGTCGTACCACATTCTTTAGGAGTAGTGACGCCAATTCCCCGGCCGTAGGGACTCTCTTGCAGGGGATGAAGTGCCCCATTTTCGTCAAGTAATCCACCACCACCAGTATTGCCGTCATCCCCTGGTCTACCGGTAGGCCCACCACGAAGTCCAGTGATATGCTATCCCATGGTCTATCCGGGGTCGGAAGTGGATGTAAGAGCCCTTGTTTTCGGCCATGGTCGGCCTTCATGGTAGCACACGTAGGACACTCCTGTCCCCACCTCCTGACATCCACTCTCATGGTTGGCCACCAGAAATGCCGTCCCATGCTAGCCACCGTTTTTTCAAAGCCCAAATGACCTGCGCATGGAGAGTCATGGCACCAGATGAATGCTTGTTTCCTTAGCCTAGGCGTGGGTATCAATAGGCACCTGCCCTTCAGGGGTATCCCGTCATCAGCTGCCATTCTCTGTGACTGAGGAGCCACCTCCGCCATGCGAATGACCTGATCCCTCTCTTTATTCCCCTCAGGAAAGTATCCGGTTGGATAACCCCCAATACCATCCTCGGGGAAATGATGGAATGCTCGGTCGCAGGCAATGGTTCCGTAACTGCAGATTGACGGGACAGGGCGTCCGCCTTCCGGTTTTCCGTCCCCGGCCGATATGTGATGCGGAAGTTGAACCCCGCAAAGAAGATCATCCACCGCAGCTGTCTGGGAGAAAGGTGTCATGTGGCCGTCATGAACTGTAGGTTCCGATGGTCCGTGTACACCGATACCACATGTCTTGCCCCCATCAACCAATGCCTCCATTCGGTGAAGGCGTCCTTGATTGCGAGAAGCTCCTTCTCCGCAATATGGTAGTTGCGTTCGGCGTCGTTGAGTTTGCGGGACATGTACGCAACGGGATGAAGCACCCCTGTGTCGTGGTTGCGTTGGGACAAGATAGCCCCCAGCGCCACATCCGATGCGTCCGCTTCCACCACGTAGGGGAGATCCGGATCGGGGTGAGCCAACACCGGCGCCTTACCAAAGGCGCTTTTCAGGGCCTCAAAGGCTTTGTTCGCTTCAGGGGACCAGACAAACTCCTTGGACTTCCTCAGTAGCTGTGTGATTGGGGCCACCAATCCTGAAAATCCATCTATAAACCGCCTGTAAAAGTTGGCGAAGCCAATGAAACTTTGGACGTCCTTCACGCTTTGGGGCACCGGCCATTCTTTCACCGCCTTGATCTTTCGTTCTGCCATCTCCTGTCCCTCTGGACTCAGCATCACTCCGAGGAATTCCACGGATGTGACGTGGAAGTCACACTTGCTGAGTTTACAAAACAGCATGTTTTCCCTCAGCTTTTGGAGCACAGCCTTGACGTGGTGTACGTGCTCCTCCACACTGGACGAATAGATGAGGATGTCGTCGATATATACGACCACGTAGATATCCAACTCCTCTCTGAATACCTCATTCAAAAAGTACTGAAAGGCTGCCGGGGCGTTGCACAGACCGAACGGCATGACGAGGTACTCAAAAAGGCCGAACCTGGTCTTAAAGGCGGTCTTCCACTCGTCTCCGTCCCTCATGCGCACCAGATGGTATGCCCCTTTCAAATCCAACTTGGTGTAGATACGAGCTTTCTTGACCTGTTCCAGAAGTACACTGATGAGAGGCAAGGGGTACCGATTCTTTACGGTTATCGCATTCAATGCCCTAAAGTCCACACAGGCTCTCAGCTCCCCATTAGCCTTCGGGATGAAGAAGAGTGGCGAGGCGGCCGGAGACTTGGACGGGCGGATGAATCCTAGCTTGAAGAGTTTATCCAGGTACCCCCGGAGATGCACGTTTTCAGGCTCCGTCAGGGCATACAGCCTGCCGCTGGGAACGCTGGCCCCTGGCACCAGGTCGATCTGGCAGTCAAACTGTCTATGTGGTGGTAGCACTTCCGCCTTCACCTCATCAAATACATCCTCAAAACTGTGATAAGCCTGGGGGAGAGCCACATCTTTTTCTGCCGCTGTAGCCACCGTCTGACTCCCGCTCTCATCTGCGTCAAGGGATTCCGTTCTTATTCCACAATGCAGGATGCAATACGGTGACGTCAGTTCGATGCGATGTGTTGGCCAATCCACAGAGGGGTTGTGTTTCTGTAGCCACGGCAATCCCAATATGACGCCATATTGGGGCGCTCGGATGATGTTAAAATCGATTTGTTCCAAATGGTTCCTCCCACATCTCATCGGAAGGACCCCCGTGTGCTGCCCGATGGGCCCCGTCACCAATCGCCTTCCGTCTACAGCATAGACGTCTTCGGGTACAGCTTTGGGAAGAAGCACTAGCCCTAGCCTGCATGCCTCGTTGTGGTCCATAAACATGCCAGTGGCCCCTGAATCCACCATGGCCACAACGGGTATCCACTGGTCATGCACTCCCACGTGCACTGTGAGAAACAGGTGTCGTTGTCCCTTAGTGACCGAGTTGGCAAGTGAAGGGATGTATGAGTGACTCCGAGATGCCCCTTCTTTGGTCTGGGAGTCCTCTAGTTTTCCGCCGGTACGTCCACCACGGCTGTTACCGACCGGTTGGCCCGATAACGTGACGTTTTCGGTTTGGCAGGGCATTCACGTACGTAGTGGCCTTTTTTGCCACAATATAGGCACAATCCTTGTTTACGGCGTGACTCTTTCTCCGTGGCTGTGAGGCTCGCTCGTATTGCGCCGATGTCCATGGGTTCTCTCTTGGATGCGGTGGAAGTTTCAGGACTTCCCACTGTCACATAGGATGGAAGGGAGTTTCCTTTTCTCCCATGATCCCCCTTTCTTTCACTTAGCCTATGTTCCAGCCGTAATACCAGGTTGATAAGGCCCTCACATGTCTTGGGTTGTGGGTCAATATGAGCCACGGCGTCCTTGAGCTCATCGCACAGCCCGTAATGGAAGAGCGCCGTCTGTTTAGCAACAGGCCACTTGGTTTCCGCAACCAGCCTTCGGAACGCGTTGAGATACTGCACCAGGTCGTTGGATCCCTGTCTCAACTCAAGCATTTCACGGTCCGCCGTGTACGAGTCAGCCCTTCTGTCGAAGACTTTCAGGAATTCCTCGCGAAAAGCACCCCAATCACATAAGATGGGGTCGTCCCTGCTCACCAGAGGTACGGCCCATTGTGCCGCGTTTCCAGCCAAATAGGATATAAGGAAAGCCACACGAGCCTGACTCGTGGGGAACGCCCTTGGTTTGCACGATAAATGTAGCGCCACTTGTGTGAGGAATACCTGCACTGTGTTAGGATCCCCACTGTACCTCTCTGGTGTTGCCAAGGGGACGGCTACCGGCATTTCCACTACTACCGCAGGGGTCTGGTTCGTGAGGGAGGTGCTGGGCGTGAGCGGGTCCAATTGGATAGCATCCAGTCTGGCTTTTACATCTGCTGTTTCTTGCCTGGAGGCAGCCAATTCAATTTGCACGGTCGCTAAAGCAGCCAGCACATCATCAAGTGTTGCCATGTCTGTTATCGACCGGGAGACAGTTAGTGTTATTAAGGTCGGATATTTTGTAACGCCCTGAACGTCTCAGGATCGTTTAACAGACACGATAATGAGAACGCAACCACTTGAGAAGGTTTAGTTATTTTAATGAAGGCAAAAATAATACAAGGAATAAACAAAGGTTATAGTCACTGGAATCCTCCAGGCTAAGTACGTTACCAGCCCACAGCACGGATGGTCCTAACCGTCCTCTGCATATACGCCGATCCCGGCGTATGCCAACAGAGGGCAGAAATGAAATGGCCGACAATGCCAATCGGTAGGCTGTGAGGGGCACGAAGAGTGTTGGGGAGAATCGAGGAGTCAGGGAAACACCCAGCCGGGGTCTCTACCTGAAGGGAGCAGCCGCTCAACCTCTTCCTCAGACTGCACCGGGACGCGGAGTCACCTCCTGGTGATGCGTCACCGATACCCCAATCACAAGCAAAGAAGACTGAACCGAGAGCAGCCGCTCGATCGATCCTGTGGACTTCCGAGTCTGTAACGCGGCAAACACCTCCTGGTGTGCGTTACAGCTGGCAGTCCCTGTATCTCTGGTCGGGCTGGGAGTTACGACTCCAACCAGCAAAAGCGCCTCTGCGCTGTGACTCAGCCGAGTCAAAAAGCGAAGCTCAATGGTTATCCGGTAGAGCTTCCGGGTCCTTCACAGGTGACGATGGGGCAAGACACGGCCCAGGGAGTAACGACTCGACCTACCTCCGTTCTTGCCTTACTGGAGCACCACTCCGGAACACTGCTCTTCACTAAGCAGGTACGTCGGTGTAAACACAATATCCGACAGCGTTGTACCTCCCGGTTCCTCCCTTTATAGGGCGTGTTTTCCTTGAGTTATGTAACAGCTCTCCTGTTTACATAAGGGCGTGTTTTCCTTGAGTTATGTAACAGCTCTCCTGTTTACATAAGGGCGGGTTTCCTTGAGTTATGTAACAGCTCTCCTGTTTACATAAGGGCGTGTTTTCCTTGAGTTATGTAACAGCTCTCCTGTTTACATAAGGGCGTGTTTTCCTTGAGTTATGTAACAGCTCTCCTGTTTACATAACCTCTCAACCGCTAAGCATCCTGGGAGATGTAGTCCGTTTTCGCTGGTTACCGTTTTCCTCCCCTCGCATGACAGGAATTCTTGACATCTTGCTCCCTATCCCCAGTTATTGAGCCTTCAGGTCCAATGATCGGCAGGGGCCTCCAATCAAGTTACTGCTGGCTAATCCATCCTTGTGCCGTATGTGGCCCTAGAATCTGCCTCTGGTTACTCACCAACTCCTAAGTGGACCTCCACTCTAGCTCCAAGATCTGCACCTGTTCCTTCTTCACCACTGGAGATTGCGCCCTAGAGTCAAATCGTCTTTGACCCCTGCCCATGATCATTCATTGACTCCACCCCAGCGCCCCCCTCCTTGTACATTCTGATTCATACGAAGCTCTTTCTCTTTCGCGAGGCCTTCCTCAGAGGTTTGATCAACTTTTTGGGTGCAGATTTGGATCAGCCTGACCTTGATGATGGGGATGATTTATCCCCACATTATGATGACATTTGCATGGATTTACAAGAGGCCAGTGAGCTGGACTCCAATACAGACACAGGGTTGGTGTCGCCCATTGGACCCCCTACGAAGGAGAGTACATCTTTTATTGTGATGTTAGAAGTGCATTTGAGGTCCTGGATCTACAGCTACCTTCAGTGAAAGAAAAGACTAATGTACTGACTACATGTTTGCACCCTTTTGAGCTCTTGCTCCAGTTTAATGAGGCCCTGACTGACACTTTCATGAGTACTTGGATAAAGTCCTTCGCTTGCCCACCAGTAAATAGGCAGGTGGCCAGGTGCCATAGACCAGCACTAAATGCCCTGATTTTCTTATGCAGCACACAACTCCTGAGAGTTTGGCCAAGCTTCACCAGTAGGGTTAACCCAAATGCATTCCCTACAACACTCTGGACGAGGAATCAAAAACGGCTGAGGCGTTCTGAAAGTCTTCCTTCTTCGCCAGCCTAGCAGTCTAATCGGTCAATGCAGTCTGCCTATTAGGCCGTTATACACACGCATGCCCTTTGGCACATGGCTAATTAAATTATGCTAGCTGTCCTGAGAAGTTTTGGGCCTCCACGACTCAAGCTATTCAGAATGAACAGAATGCAGCAAAGTATGTCATCAGGGCTGGCCTGGATACTATTGGCTCCCTGGGGCGTTGGGTGGGCACTAGTATGGTGCTCAGCTGTCACACACAAAAGCTCTTCCCCGTCTTTTGGGGGATGCGCAGGCGTCCTTTATGGCTTAATGTATGTCATTTGATGGCTTCCAATTTTTTGTGCGTTTTTTATGAGTAGGCTGATTCTATCCTAATGCACTCTAAAGAAAGCAGCAGCACAGCGCTCTTTGGGCAAGTCTACCCCTGCTTAACTGTTTACTCAGCAGTTTGAGTCTTTCAAGGGTACAAAAGAGGCATGGCATATTGACACCACCAAGTCACAGCAGTCACCTCAATACTTCCAAGGCTTAGGACTGGGATCCGGCAGACATTGTGTAGGCCACCAAGAGCACCGTTTAACGTAGCCCCCCCTGCTGCATCTGCTTCCAAAACAATTTAGCTTGTCCTTTGTGGCACAGGCCACCATGTGAGAGGCACGATCAAGCATTTTCTTGAAGGGTGACGGACCTTTGCATCTGACAGATGGGTCCTCTAGTTTATCCAACAGGCCTTTGCCCTTTCATTCCTTCCTGACACACCTCAACTTACCGGTTCTGATGGCTAGAAAAGTTCTTCACAGGCACAGATCTCAGTCAATCAAAAGTTACTCCATGTCCTTGCCTTCCAAAAATCGCCCTGTGCATTCTCCAAGTGAAGAGTGGTCATCAAACACTCCACAAATTAAATTTTCCACAATTTGTAGCAAAACCCTTGAGCCCCTTAAAACAACAGTCAAATCAGGTGAACATTGGTACTTTTTGTATTTCTTGATTTTCACTCTATCCAACACGTGTTTAATCTTTTACAGACTTTTTCAGGCTACAAAACATACACCACATAAATTAAAAATCAGTCTCCATGGAATAGTGAAAATCTCACAGCTTGATCAAGTTCTGTATGCACTGGATCCAGCCAACTAGATGGTTGCCTTGGACCTGCAGGATGTGTATTTTAATGTGCCCATCCTGTAGTCCCACCCTGCGGTTTGTTGGCTAGCAGCTTTTTCAGTCTGCTGTGCTCTCCTTTGGCCTTACCAATGCCCCTCTGGTGTTTAGAAAAGTGATGTTGGTGGTCACTGCACTTCTCAGGAGTTTTGATCCCAATATTTCATCCTTGGTTCTCAGAGAGACCATCTCTGAGGCTGTTTTCGTCTGTTTGCCTTATGCATCCTTTTTGTCCTCTTAAGCAGGTGGCCTGTGTGGGCTTTGCATTGGACCTAAAGTTTCGGTGACTCAGCACCAAGGATACCTGTCGGATATCATCGAGTTTCGGAGGAGACTGCACAAGACCTACAGTGCAGTGGTGGCTGCTCGATTGCATCCTGACCAGCAACAGACCTTTGTTCCTTCTCCACCCAGAGCGGACTGTGATAATGGATGCATCACTGCTGGGTTGGGGCTGAGATAAGATCTGAGGTCTCTGGTAGAAGTCCGGGTCCAAAGAAATCTGTTGGAGCTACAGGCCACCCTCTTTGCATTGAAGGCTTTGCTGCCATCCATCAAGGGATGCCTAGTGCAGGTTTCATGGGCAATACCCTGCCTTGTAATATTGCTATAAGAAGGGAAGGGTACAGTTCTGAGCCTTCTCTCGAGGGGTGCTGTGCTTCTGGAGTTGGCTGGAGTGTCCAGGCATCTCCCTAATCATGAACCATCTGGTTGGAATGTTCAAACGCCAGGGTGATTAAGCTCAGCCGGTGACACCTGGTGGATCACAAATGGCAGTTGCATCCCCAAGTGGAGCAGGACATCTTCTGCCAGTTGGGAAAGCCTTGTCTGGATCTTTTTGACACCATCAAATACACAGTGTCAAAACTTATGCCTGGTGGAGTTCCCAAGGATGCTGTTTAGGAGACAGATTCAGACTAGAGCACTAAACTCCTGTATGCCTGCTGTTGTGGATGTCATCCTCACGGCCAGACGTCCCTCTACAAAATCTATTTGTGCTGGGACAAATTTGTGGCTGGTGTGAAGTCCACAACACAGACAAGCTTAACTGTTGGATATTTTATCGTTTGTTTTATCTTTGGTCCTTTCACATGTAACAGATCCTCTGACCAGTCCAAGTCCTTTTCAGACCCAGCTCACTTGCCTCAAGGCTCCTGCCTCGTTCCTCTCTCTCTTTTGCCTCTCCCTCCCATCCCCTGTTCAGACTTTTTCTTTCTCTCACACTCTGCTTGTTCTTCGCTCAGCACATTTTGGCTCAGGCCATTGCTCTTTCCTGGAGCTCTTTTCCTTTCCACCTTGATTTAGATCCTCCACTCGGCTTTTTTCTACACCTGCTTCTGCCTTTACTGAAGCACTTTTTCACCATGTGTGCTCCTTTTCTGTAGCTCTTTCTCTTTCATCCGTTCTCTGTGGGCCCCCTGCTGCCCTTTGCCTCCTCTCTCCCTCATGCCCCTTTTTTCCAGTTTCCTCCTGTTCCTCACCTGTTTCTTCCTGCTTAACTGTAGCTCCGCCCACCTCACCCTCCCTCCCCTTGGACCTACTTAATGAGGATTGTTGCTCATCCGTGCGGCTGGCACACCAAATGCATGCTCATCCACGCCTGGACCACATCTAGGTTAAACAAATAATGGGGTGACCCAGTATCCCTCAGAACCTGGGCAGTAAGTTTATAAGGTAAACAGTGGTTCCGTTGGGTGAAAGTATTGCTTTACGCATTTAGGCTTAGTCAAGCGTTATTCGAATAATATACAATAATTAAACTATAAGCAACACACAAGACAGTTCAACTGCAAAACAAATTCTTTATATATAAATTACGTCATTCATATATTTATAAATCAATATTTCACGAAGGGCCGTCAAGCAATGGTGTGATGACGCAAGTGACACAGTGAATAATAAGTGCTCGGTGACAGTGTGTGTGATATGTACAGTAATTTAAAATCGAGGTTATTCGAAAGTGGCCAGGGGGTGTACAATAGTAAAGCTGCGCGATGGAAGGGTTCCTTTTGGCGCAGATTCTATGCGAAGGTCCACAAAATAGTCGACGTTTCAACCCTAGTACTGCACTCTTGATAGGTCAGTGCGGGTCTTCATCAGGACTTGAATTAGGCGTGATGGCCTGTGAGTAAAAAGAGGACTAAGTCAGGTGTGTTGACATTAAAGAAAAGATCTATGTACTAAGGGTGGTGGATGACTCACCTTAGTAAGGGAGAAATTCAAATTCAAACTGGTCTAAGTCTATGGAGTAGGTATCTCTGAATGAGGTTCACTCCAGTGGTCTATCTTGTTGATGGGCCTGTAAGTAATTACAATCATTGTAAATACAAGATAGGGTTGGGTGGGGGTTAACGACCAACGAGATGAGGGAGCCTGACATGCTCACCTATGTCAATTCACTGGGCCCGTGGCATTCAAGACTCCACCGCTGTGTCTAAAAATGGTTGTATCTAAAAGATAATTAATAACGGGGTGTTAGTGTGAAACACCACTGTACATAGGCCGATGAGTGGGTCGAAAAGGTGCAGGGTTAACGCTCACCTATTTACTTGCGAAAAGCTGTCTATAATCCAGACCCTTCTATCCCCTTAGTGTGGGTAAAGGTGGCTTCTTCAGACGAAGATAACTGTAAAGAAGCAAGATTGAAGTTTAGATTAGAAAGCCTGAGATCCGAAAGGGAACAAGGTCCGAGATTCTACGATATCGCTTTGGGAATCCGCAATTACCTCATTCGGATGAAAGGGCAGCCGGCCTGGGGGTCCTGGCTCCTCTGATTGAATCGGCAGTCAAGTCTGCAGTGAGTCTGCATAAAAGCCTGGTGTGGCGTGCGCGTGGACGCCGAGCGCTGTGGGTTGCTAGGCAACGAGTTGCGCTAACGTCGATGGACGTAACCAGTCGTCATATGTTACCGTGGTAACAGAGTAAAATTCGCCATCTGAGGGATTCCATGCGCCAATTGTTGAGCAAAAAGTGAAACGTGGCGCGAGCGTCCACGAACGTCACTACTCGTCATACGTTACCGTGGTAACAACGTAAACAGAAAGTATCATCTAAGGGATTCTCATGCGCCAATTGCTGAACCGCAAGTAAATCAGCATAGATGAATAAAAAAAGCAAAATGCACAGAGAGTCAATCAAACTAGAAAAAGCAACGGGTGTGTAAAAAAAGGGAAGTTTATATCAATCAATGAAGTCAATGAAATCAAGGGTACTGAAAATAGACAGTTATACAAATATTGGAAGGAGGTGGTAAAGTCAATTGTTCCTTCACATAAACTTAATCAAACACTTTTTCATAATAATAGTAAATAATTATATAGAAAACAGTGTGACAGTCGACGTTTCGGTCTTTTAAATATCCATTCATAAGACCATCTTCAGGACAAGTCGATTAAAAGTTGACCCCTAAAAATAAAAATATAAATTAAACATAACACACACCCGTACAAAATAGTCTATAATCTCTATTACAGAAGAATAGACAAATCAATTTCAATCGCACATCATATAGAGATACGATACATAAAAAGTGCATAAAAAACTACATTCAATTGAATGTATTTTTTATGCACTTTTTATGTATTGTATCTCTATATGATGTGCGATTGAAATGTGAAGGAACAATTGACTTTACCACCTCCTTCCAATATTTGTATAACTGTCTATTTTCAGTACCCTTGATTTCATTGACTTCATTGATTGATATAAACTTCCCTTTTTTTACACACCCGTTGCTTTTTCTAGTTTGATTGACTCTCTGTGCATTTTGCTTCTTTTATTCATCTATGCGGATTTATATTACTGATGTATAAGATACAATCTATAATACATGAATGCTGATTGAATTCAGTTCTATAGGAAAATAACTATCCTATATCAAACAATTGACAACTATACAACTAAGTATCTAAACCAATCCCATGAAGGCATCTTTTTACCAGTTCATTTAACTTTACCCAAGCCCTCAAGGGTTTATTGGGTTGTCCACTTTCTAGATCAGAACCGCAAGTAAAGCGTGGCGCGAGCGTCAGGGAACGTGACTCAATAAGGTGACCAAGAACACATTTACGTCAAGCATAGTGGAATCCATCCTCCAAATGTGGAGTATCGGGGCACAATTAAGTAAGAGTCAGAGTGTACAGTGAATGTTAGCATGTACGGGGATCGATGAGAATGTGATCCCATACAGAATAATTGGCATTCGAACACTTATTGGATTAAAGTCTCCATACAAAGTTTTACATGTGCTCGGGTGGGATGCCGAAGTACAAATAACAAGATTCCAGTAATTTGTGATACATTGTACGGTTCATAGCAATCATGCCCATAACCTCGATAAATTCAGGGAGTGCAAGTAAGTACATATGCAAAAAAGTTAGACATTTCTAAATATACTGAAAATAGGACGGGGCTACACAGTGAATCCAAATTATGTTAAATGATTCAGACAATTCTGACTCCTGTATATCGGGCTAGGGGGAGGTTTGTGATCAAAGTAGGCCCATTTGTTTTGAGATCTCCTCCATCTCATTCAACCCGTTCTGGACCGAGTTAAGTAAATGGATCCATCTACACTCCTTGTAGTTCAGTATCCTCGCAATTGACCCACCCCTGTTACTGGGGATAATCTTTTCTAGTACCCACCATATGATGTTATTGGGAGAGTGATTGTGTGAGGCATAATGCTCAACCATAGGGGCCCATGTACCTTACATCTTATCCTACTCATGTGCTGCAGAATTCGTACTTTCACTTTCTGAGTTGTTTGTCCCACATATGTAAGTCCGCAAGGGCATTGGATGGCATAAATAACATTCATGCTGTTACAATTAGTAAACTGGGAAAGTTTGTATATTCTACCAGTGTATGTGAATGTGCTTCCTTCATAGCATACGTCACATGCCTTGCATTGCCCACATTTATGGTGTCCAGTTATAGGAGCCAGCCCCAAAAGATCCCTGAGGTCAGGTTGTTTAAGTGTGTCCAAGTATGCATTCACCACCGAATCCTTAATGTTTTACCTCTCTTGAAGGCGAATGTGGGGTCCTGTGATATCTGTAGTTCACTTGCGACCAGGTTCCAGTATTTCTTTACAACTTTCTTTATTTCATTGCTTTTGGTGTTAAATGTAGTCACACAGACTATTTTGTCTGCCTCTAGTTGTTTTTGGTTGGTCTCTAACAATTGTTCCCGGGGGCAGTACCACGCCCGTTTCTTTGCCCGCTTGAGTAGGCCTCTTGGATAACCTCTCTCTCTGAGTCTGGACACTAATATTTCAGATTCCCTGAAATAGTCTGTCCTTCTTGTGTAGTTCCTCCTCAGTCTGAGGAATTGGCCATACGGGAGGTTGTCTCGCAGGCTACGTGGATGGTGGGACTGGTATTTAAGTAAAGAGTTTCTTTCCATGGGTTTACGATACAGATCACAGTATAGCAAATTATCTTGTGAACGGAATGTTAAGTCCAGAAAATCAATTGCTTCGTTATTACTTGTCATTGTAAACTGGATATCTGTAGATCTCATATTTAACCAGGTAAAGAAATTATTGAGTTCGATGTTGTCCCCATTCCAAATCATTATCACGTCGTCTATGTAACGCTTCCATACTGCGATGGCATTCAGGTATGGGTTGTCCAGACTGTACAAATGTTCCTCTTCGTAATGGTCCATGTACACATTCGCTAGACTTGGGGCATATGTAGCACCCATGGCTACGCCCTTGCACTGGTAATAAAATTGTTTTTTGAAGGTAAAATAATTCTTTTTCATGGCAATATCCAGTAACGAGATCAAAAATTCGGTAGGGATCCAATGTGGTCTTGATCTGGAGTCCAATGTGTTTCTGATGACATCCAATGCAGCGTCTTGAGGAATTGAAGTGTACAAGGAGGACACGTCTAGGGTGACCAAGAGCTGAGTATGGGGATCAAATGCCTGTCCTTCTAGTATTTGTATGACGTGCGTCGTGTCCCTTATGAATGATTTTGTTTTTGACACGAAGGGTTGTAAAAAATAGTCTATAAATTGATTGAGTGGTTCCAGGATTGAGCCACATCCCGAGACAATGGGTCTTCCAGGTGGCTTCTCCAATCGTTTGTGTATTTTAGGTAAAGTATAGATGGTTGGTGTTCGAGGGTCTTTGCTGTTGAGGAAATCATATTCATGCTGGCTTAGGAATCCCTTAGAGAGACCTCCTTTGGTCACTTTTTCTATCATAGATCTTAGAAGAGGCGTAGGGTCACGTGGGGTTGGTTGGTAACTGTCCTCCATTCCTAGTTGTCGTTCGAGCTCCTCCACATAGTCATCTGTGTTTTGTAGTACCACTGCACCACCCTTATCAGCCGACTTGATAACGATGTTTTTATTATCGCTCAAGGAACGTAAGGCACTTTTTTCTTCTTTGCTGATGTTGTACTTTATGTACTTCCTTTCTGCCACAATTTGCATGGTTTCTTCGAGTACAATCTTCTCATATGCAAGTATTTTATCACTCACCATGTGTGTCCCTGGGGTGAAAGTTGAGATAGGTCTAAATCCTGTTGCGGCAGGCACAGGGTTGTAGGTATTTTTGCTAAAATAGTACTTCAATCTGATTTTGCGAAAGAAGCGTTGCAGCTCAATTTTGATCTGGAAAGAGTCAGGGATGGTTGTAGGGACAAAGGAAAGTCCTTTGACAAGTACATCTTTTTCAGCCTGAGACATAGTGTGACTTGATAAGTTGATGATTGGATCAGATGAGTTGGTGCTGTTCTGATTTATTGGAAGCATGATGTTAGTTTCAAGTAAATGGGGTGTGGGTTGTAGAATAGTCCCCGATTGGTCAGGAGACTGGACAGAGGGTGTGTGAACCTCTACCATCTGTAAGTTTGCCTCCGTGTAGAGATTTCCCCGTGTGTTTCCGGTTGGTAGAACCGTACTCGTGATGTGCCTTGCTGAGTGTTCCTCCCCCTGTTCCATCCTCTCGGTCTCTCCCAGTTCTGAGCTCTCCCTCCGCCCCTGTTGTTTTGGTGGTAGCCTTCTCCTAAAAAACGTGCACCCTGGTTGGTTTGTGGGTTTGAGGAGGGTCCGTCAGATTCAGTATCTGAGCCACTTCCCACAGAGGAATTTGAGAAGGTGTAAAATCTTCTAGGTCCCTGTCGGCTTCTATTGCTGAAGAAACCCTGACTGTCTTGCTGGTAATAGTCGTCTGATAAATATGGATAAGTGATGTTCTTGTCGTAGTTCCTTATATCTTTGGATAACTTATCTAGCTTCCTATTCAGAGTGACGGTGTTGAAGTCAGAGAGTGTCTTTTCCGCTCTTTCTAGTGCCTCCCTGGCGTTGGTAAGGGAGGTGTCATCAATCAGTTCCTTTTTAAGGTTCTCTATTTCCTGTGTTAGTCTTTTAACGTATTCTAATGCTGTTTCCACCCCCAGGACCATCCAATGCCTGGAGCAGTTGTTCGCTACGTAACTGAATCCTTCTCTGAATTTCGGGATATCTATGAATATAACAGGCTCATTGCGTACTTGTAGGCCTTTGGGAATTATGTTAGACTGGAGATATTTTGTCAATACATGCCCGTGAAGGCGTGCTCTGATTAGCTTCTTCTCCAATCTCTCAATTTTAGCCAATTTCTCATTCAGACTGGTGTCTGCTGACACTCTATCAGAACCTAGTAGAAATCCAGAGGCTCCCTGGTCATGTATCAATTTGGCTATGTAGTCTTCACTATATGACAAGGTTTCTCTTTCAGACATACTAGAACAATGCAACAAATAATACACAATAGAAAAATTGAAAATTAGTCCGAAAACATTAAATGAGAGTAAAAACCCTCGCAGGTGGGAACCTGCACCATTTATAGTTAAACAAATAATGGGGTGACCCAGTATCCCTCAGAACCTGGGCAGTAAGTTTATAAGGTAAACAGTGGTTCCGTTGGGTGAAAGTATTGCTGTACGCATTTAGGCTTAGTCAAGCGTTATTCGAATAATATACAATAATTAAACTATAAGCAACACACAAGACAGTTCAACTGCAAAACAAATTCTTTATATATAAATTACGTCATTCATATATTTATAAATCAATATTTCACGAAGGGCCGTCAAGCAATGGTGTGATGACGCAAGTGACACAGTGAATAATAAGTGCTCGGTGACAGTGTGTGTGATATGTACAGTAATTTAAAATCGAGGTTATTCGAAAGTGGCCAGGGGGTGTACAATAGTAAAGCTGCGCGATGGAAGGGTTCCTTTTGGCACAGATTCTATGCGAAGGTCCACAAAATAGTCGACGTTTCAACCCTAGTACTGCACTCTTGATAGGTCAGTGCGGGTCTTCATCAGGACTTGAATTAGGCGTGACGGCCTGTGAGTAAAAAGAGGACTAAGTCAGGTGTGTTGACATTAAAGAAAAGATCTATGTACTAAGGGTGGTGGATGACTCACCTTAGTAAGGGAGAAATTCAAATTCAAACTGGTCTAAGTCTATGGAGTAGGTATCTCTGAATGGGGTTCACTCCAGTGGTCTATCTTGTTGATGGGCCTGTAAGTAATTACAATCATTGTAAATACAAGAAAGGGTTGGGTGGGGGTTAACGACCAACGAGATGAGGGAGCCTGACATGCTCACCTATGTCAATTCACTGGGCCCGTGGCATTCAAGACTCCACCGCTGTGTCTAAAAATGGTTGTATCTAAAAGATAATTAATAACGGGGTGTTAGTGTGAAACACCACTGTACATAGGCCGATGAGTGGGTCGAAAAGGTGCAGGGTTAACGCTCACCTATTTACTTGCGAAAAGCTGTCTATAATCCAGACCCTTCTATCCCCTTAGTGTGGGTGAAGGTGGCTTCTTCAGACGAAGTTAACTGTAAAGAAGCAAGATTGAAGTTTAGATTAGAAAGCCTGAGATCCGAAAGGGGACAAGGTCAGAGATTCTACGATATCGCTTTGGGAATCCGCAATTACCTCATTCGGATGAAAGGGCAGCCGGCCTGGGGGTCCTGGCTCCTCTGATTGAATCGGCAGTCAAGTCTGCAGTGAGTCTGCATAAAAGCCTGGTGTGGCGTGCGCGTGGACGCCGAGCGCTGTGGGTTGCTAGGCAACGAGTTGCGCTAACGTCGATGGACGTAACCAGTCGTCATATGTTACCGTGGTAACAGAGTAAAATTCGCCATCTGAGGGATTCCATGCGCCAATTGTTGAGCAAAAAGTGAAACGTGGCGCGAGCGTCCACGAACGTCACTACTCGTCATACGTTACCGTGGTAACAACGTAAACAGAAAGTATCATCTAAGGGATTCTCATGCGCCAATTGCTGAACCGCAAGTAAAGCGAGGCGCGAGCGTCAGGGAACGTGACTCAATAAGGTGACCAAGAACACATTTACGTCAAGCATAGTGGAATCCATCCTCCAAATGCGGAGTATCGGGGCACAATTAAGTAAGAGTCAGAGTGTACAGTGAATGTTAGCATGTACGGGGATCGATGAGAATGTGATCCCATACAGAATAATTGGCATTCGAACACTTATTGGATTAAAGTCTCCATACAAAGTTTTACATGTGCTCGGGTGGGATGCCGAAGTACAAATAACAAGATTCCAGTAATTTGTGATACATTGTACGGTTCATAGCAATCATGCCCATAACCTCGATAAATTCAGGGAGTGCAAGTAAGTACATATGCAAAAAAGTTAGACATTTCTAAATATACTGAAAATAGGACGGGGCTACACAGTGAATCCAAATTATGTTAAATGATTCAGACAATTCTGACTCCTGTATATCGGGCTAGGGGGAGGTTTGTGATCAAAGTAGGCCCATTTGTTTTGAGATCTCCTCCATCTCATTCAACCCGTTCTGGACCGAGTTAAGTAAATGGATCCATCTACACTCCTTGTAGTTCAGTATCCTCGCAATTGACCCACCCCTGTTACTGGGGATAATCTTTTCTAGTACCCACCATATGATGTTATTGGGAGAGTGATTGTGTGAGGCATAATGCTCAACCATAGGGGCCCCATGTACCTTACATCTTATCCTACTCATGTGCTGCAGAATTCGTACTTTCACTTTCTGAGTTGTTTGTCCCACATATGTAAGTCCGCAAGGACATTGGATGGCATAAATAACATTCATGCTGTTACAATTAGTAAACTGGGAAAGTTTGTATATTCTACCAGTGTATGTGAATGTGCTTCCTTCATAGTATTTACAATGATTGTAATTACTTACAGGCCCATCAACAAAATAGACCACTGGAGTGAACCCCATTCAGAGATACCTACTCCATAGACTTAGACCAGTTTGAATTTGAATTTCTCCCTTACTAAGGTGAGTCATCCACCACCCTTAGTACATAGATCTTTTCTTTAATAATGTCAACACACCTGACTTAGTCCTCTTTTTACTCACAGGCCGTCACGCCTAATTCAAGTCCTGATGAAGACCCGCACTGACCTATCAAGAGTGCAGTACTAGGGTTGAAACGTCGACTATTTTGTGGACCTTCACATAGAATCTGCGCCAAAAGGAACCCTTCCATCGCGCAGCTTTACTATTGTACACCCCCTGGCCACTTTTGAATAACCTCGATTTTAAATTACTGTACATATCACGCACACTGTCACCGAGCACTTATTATTCACTGTGTCACTTGCGTCATCACACCATTGCTTGACGGCCCTTCGTGAAATATTGATTTATAAATATATGAATGACGTAATTTATATATAAAGAATTTGTTTTGCAGTTGAATTGTCTTGTGTGTTGCTTATAGTTTAATTATTGTATATTATTCGAATAACGCTTGACTAAGCCTAAATGCGTAAAGCAATACTTTCACCCAACGGAACCACTGTTTACCTTATGGACCACATCTAGGGCCACAAACCCTGGTCCAACAGACCCCCTCCCCACCCCACGATACACCGTGGAGCTCCTTCGTTCACTCGACCTGAGACACTTCTCCCCAAGATTCTACCATGCCACACACCACTGTAGGAGTTTTTACCTGCACCCATTGTTGCTTCACCTGCAGCAACCTACCCACACACACCCACACAATCACCAGCAACCCCATTAACACCCACACACAACAGCCAACCAGCATCTCAAATCTTACTTGCATACTACTCAACAGTCGCTCTCTCCGCGAACATGCCACTGTAATCTGGGACCTGCTGAGCAGCGATGCACCTCTTCCTCACGGAAACCTGGCTTAACCCATCAAGTGCTCAACAACCACAGAGAATGCTACTCCTGTGGTAAATATTTCATTACCGGTACTATTTTTTATGCGGTAAAATCTAGTAAGAATAACTCAGTAAATATAAGAGGCAGAATCCGTGGTATTAGAGGTTCTAAAAGGCTTTATTCCCTTACAAAGGAAATACAATTCGAATTGCAGGATTCACATTCCATCACCATGAGGGTTCAGGAAGGAAGGCAATACATTATTGACAGGTAATCACTTTTATAAGAAATGCATTATAGTGTAACAGATGCAGGAGGCGTAACAGTTGATAAGAGAGATAAAATATGCATACGTAACCAAAAAGGCGGACATAGAGGCGTAACTTAGAAAACGTCATTATACATGATGTCACAAGTGGGTGGATCCATAAGAGAATCCTGCAATGTCAGCAGAAATATTTGGCAGAGATGCGTGCGCAGCCGCATGACGTGTGATTGACGTGCAACTAGAGGGTGAAGGGGACTTGACATTTAGCTCTACATGTGGAGACAGAAGTCTGAGGGGTCATGTCAACCTAATCCCAAATCATATCTAATATCTTATGTTTAAAGAACTGTATTATCCAAAAGGAAAGGTCTCTCGGACGGAATCTATTCTATACTGACTGTTAGTGCGTGTACAAGCGTCTAAGTGTCTACATGAGATGCGAGGGGGCAGGAATCTTCCATGGTAACAGGGGCTATGAATTACTTGCATGAGGACAGTGAGGCCTGGCCCCTTGCACGGTAGCTGGAGGAGTGTTTACCTAAACTACTAGACAGGAATGCATCGGATGAGGAGCTGAGCAGATAATCTTGAAGGTGAAATACAGTTTTTGGCAGGCAACAGGCTGGATCAGGCACCGTTAGCCACGCAGGGAGTAGGACAAAGTTCATGGATACAGATGCAGGCTCGGACTGGAGCTTTCAGGGGCAGAAGGCAGGAAAAGGCTTGATGACAGAATTCAGGGCCTACTCGCCTGAATCTGTAAAATGTGGAAAGTGAACCACATAAAGTCGGTGGCCTTTCATACTTAGGAATGGCATATCTGACCCATTCATGGCGGATCTGAAAGAGGACATGTTGACGGTGGACACACATGTATTTGCGTCTTCAAAACTGGAACTGGAGGGAACATACATGTACTTATAGCATGCACATGGAGCCGTTGGGGTCTACGATAGGGGACATAACTGATCACAAAATTCATATTTCTTCATTCCCTCCTTGTCCCCTACGGACCCTCAGGAGATATCGATCTTCATCAATCCATCGATCTGTTCATATAGCATCATTTGTTCTTCTTTCTTCTTCCGGGATTTTGAACGAAAACTTGGAGGTGGGATACACGATGTGGCACACAGGCCACAAATCGCTGGCCCACATTGTAGACATAAGCAGCAACTGAATAGTATGAGAAAGCCAATACCTAGGAAGGATAGGATCCTCCATCCCCAGGCGGACAACACGCTCCAGAACCAACCGGACCAAGTCCAGGTGCCTGGACTCTGGTGTATCTGGCTTATAATCTTATGAAGGCGGGTTATGGCTTTATATACTGACGGTGAATTTTCTGGTATGAAAATGCAGCAACTTGATCCGATGACCCTACAAGCTCCGCCCCTATCGGCCAGGATGACGTCAAGGACAAGACGATTTTGAAGCACAACAATCCGCATAGCAGACTGCTCTTCTGTTAAATTACCTAAGGCGGAAGTAGTCTCGTTTACTACTGCTTCAAGGGTTCTAGTTAATCTACGTATCAGTTTACTATTAGTGACTGTTCCTATATAAGGAAAGAAACCTTTATTGAAATCTGTGTATTGCTCCCATGCCGTTTCAGTGTAATCGACAATCGGGAGATCTCTCTGCTGTCTATTGTGTACTAAATGGGTATTTCTGTGATAATCAGGAGGAGCTAGGAAAACAGGTGGCAGAAGGAATGCTATGTAACAGGTACCATCCCAGTCTAGAGGTAGACATATATATGCGGTCTGGCCACATATGAAGTAGGAATGACGGGAAGCTCTAAATGTAGATTTGCCTTGATCACTGAATTTTATTACAGTGGTGCATTTACTATGGCCCATGTGTATGGAACCATTCTTTCTTACACATAATTCCCCTTTAACTGGGAATACTGACATAGCGGGCAAGATTGGTGTGGCTTCGGATTCAACATTCAGGATCATGAGGTTAAGTGTAAAATTACCTAATCCATATACTTCATTTTCTAGATCAGTTCCTGTTCTTTTGGGAAGTCCCTCCTTGTTAGGGTAGCAGACTTTAAGCAACACTAGGTTCAGGTTTCCCCATACCCAGTTGTCTTGATAAACTGCGGAATTTGAATCTAGGGAATTAATCAAACAAAACCATGCTCCACAGGAGCCATTGTGAGTGAACGGATACGGAAAGAGGGGCAAAACTCCCTTATAGTTCTGATAGGGAGGGAGTCGGCCACATATCCAACAATTTGTAGCATTGCTGGTCTGATGGGAATGATGTAACATACTAATAAAAGTGTTGTTGCGCAGCGCAAATCTATAGGACAACTCATGCGGAGGTAATTCACTAAAAGAATGTTCAGCAGTAACATTATAAGCACGTTTAGAAATAGGGTAATACATATGAAGCAGTACACTGGTCATGATGATCAGAAAACTTAGAAAAAACAAAATTAATAGTGTTACTGTGCAATGACTACGAAGTGATTTACAATACGCATGCTTTTTAAGCTGCATCTGTTGATTTCTTTCTCTATTCCGGTCTAGAGGATACATGTCAGAGACAAATTCAACCGATTCACCTTGGAGAGGACTTAAACAATCAAATTGTCTGACTTACTAGACCTTAATTTCAGTTTATAAAGTTCCGTTTTCGTGGGTTCAACCAAGGGGAGCTTTGAGTCTGTCTGTGAGGAAATGCAGGGCTGAGTGTTCACACTGGATGGTAGTCCATAAAATTTCTTGATATGACTCGAGTGCAACCACCCTTTACGTCCCTCGATCTTCACGGCTGTCCTTGTTGCTAGTAGAACAAGTTTTGGCGATTTCCACCTAGGCTCCAGTTGGGTCTTCCGGTCAAAATTCCGTACTAGGACCAGATCACCTGGAACCACGTCATGGGGCTTCACCTCAGTGTTATCGGGAAAAGCTGCAGCTACCTGTGAACGACAAGATTGTAGTGCAGACATCAAGGAGGCCAGGTAATCTGTCAGCATATTACAGTCAACATCAGTGATTTTGCGAGGTATAGGTGTCCCCCACATATTTGGTGGTCTACCGAAGATCACCTCGTACGGGGATAGCCCTGTTCGAGAATGTGCTACCATTCTCATGTAAAAGAGTGCAACTGGTAAGGCTACTATCCAATCGACACCTTTTTCTCTACATATTTTGGACAATCTAATTTTCAGAGTTTGATTATGGCGTTCCACGAGACCTGCTGCCTCAGGATGTCGGACACAGTGGAATTTCCATTGGTAGCCTAACAAAAGGGAAACATGTTTCATTAGTTCGGATGAGAATGGCTGGCCGTTATCTGAGTAGACAACACGTGGCAAACCATACCGTGGGAAGAATTCTCGAACTAACTGTTTGGCAGTAGTCGGGGCAGTGTAATCTGAAACCGGGTAGGCTTCTGTCCAACGGGAAAGAGCACAGACAACTACGAGAACATATTTGAATCCTCGACATCGTTCCATCTGGATATAATCCATCTGGAGGACTTCAAAAGCATGATCGGGAGGTTGAAATCCACCCTGCTCTACGGGGATGCTTTTACCTGGATTAAACTGACAACATATCATACAGGTACGTACTTTCCGTTTGGCTGCTGCTCGCAAGTGTTTGTTGAACCAAATGTGTTGAATACTGTCTAGCATAGCTTTTTCTCCTAGGTGCGCTGGACTATGTATTGTGTTAATGATGACTTGGACCATGGAATCGGGAAGAAACCATATAGATTTTTCCTTCGTCATCCATCCTTGATCCGTTTGGATCCCTCCTAATTCAGTCCATTTCTTTATTTCTTCTGGTGTAGCATGTGTCTGTATGTCAATTATATCAAGGGCGGGATCCTTAACTGTCATGCAATGTGTTGGCGTCGGAGCTATTGTCTTTGTCGCGTCAGTTGTATGAGTCTGGTTCTGAGCAGTCTGTTTAGCTGTTCTGTCAGCTAAGTCGTTACCCTGAGAAATGATATCGGTAACTTTTGTATGAGCTTTGCATTTCATAATTGATATTGCAATAGGTAAATGAATCGCATCTAATAGGGCTTGAATGAGGGGTCCGTGTTGGATGTGGGCACCGTGAGAAGTTAAATAACCTCTCTCTCGCCACAGCACGCCGAAGTCATGGACGACTCCGAATGCATAACGTGAATCTGTGTATATGTTGACTTTCTTATCTTTGGCTTGAGTACAGGCTTGTGTCAGAGCGATGAGCTCTGCTGCTTGTGCTGACAAAATGTTAATACAATTTGTTTCAATGACTTCAGTGTCTGTTGTGACTGCGTAAGCGGCCACTAACTCTCCTGTACTTGTTCTCATGCATGAACCATCTACATACAATGTCAAGTCTGGATCTGATAAAGGGATATCTGTCAAGTCTTGTCTGGGTTTTGTCGTGATAGTAATGACTTCAATACAATCATGTGCTAATGGATCTGTTCCATTTACTGGCAAAAGTGTGGCAGGATTTAACGTATTACAACGTCTGATTTCTATGTTTGGTTGAAACAATGTTAATTCATAACCGGTGAGACTCGCTATAGTCAAGTGTTGTGTTTGTGTGCGGTTCAAGAGAACCTCTACTGCGTGTGGTACTTGTACTGTCAATTGATGTCCTAACACTATGGCATCGCTTTGTCTGATTGCTAAAGCTGTTGCTGCCACTGATTTCAGGCACGCAGGAAGAGCCTGAGCTACTGGATCTAATGTACTAGAGAAATAAGCACATGGTTTGTGTGATCCTGCTTGTTCCTGAGTGAGTACTGACAAAGCAGTACCTTCGCGTTCTGTAACAAATAGTGTAAACTGTTTACTGTAACATGGTGTTGCTAAAACAGGTGCTTGGCATAAAGCTTTCTTTAAGCTTTCAAAAGCATGTGTATGTTCTTGAGTCCAAGGGAGGACAGTCGATGTGGCGGCCTCCTGTGTTGTCAACTGGATGAGTGGTTTTGCTAGAAATGCATATTGAGGGATCCACTGCCTACAGTATGAAGTGAGGCCTATAAAAGCCCGCACCCCCTTTTGTGTCTTGGGTGGTGGCATGTTAGCAATTAACTGGATGCGGTCGGGTGTAAGCTGTCTTCCCTCCTTGGACAGCGAGTGCCCAAGGTAGACAACTCGCGGGACACAGAATTGCAGCTTAGAAGGGGACACCTTGTGCCCCTTGTCGGCCAGAAATTTTAAAACCGTCAGTGACGCTGTTTCACATTCAGGTTCGCTTCGGGCGGTGATCAGCAGATCATCGACATATTGAAGCAAGGCAGTGTTGACTGGCATGTGGATACTGTCAAGTTCTCGTTTTAGTGCTTGGCTATAGATGCTGGGGCTTTCTGTAAATCCTTGAGGTGCGCATGTGAATTTAAAACTTCGTCCATTTAAACTGAATCCGAACAGATATTGACTTTCCGGATCTATTGGGACGCTAAAGAAAGCATTCTTGAGATCAATTACAGTAAAGAACGTGGCTTCTGAGTCAATAGCTGTTAGCAATGAAGAGATATCTGGGACCACAGGGTATTGTGGTACAATACATTTATTTAATTCGCGCAGGTCAATAACTAATCGATATACTGGTGGTGCTTTTGGATCCGTTCTTTTAAGAATCGGAATTATCGGGGAATTGCATACGTTGGAGTCGGTTTCGACAACCACTCCTTGTGCAATGAGTTCGTCAATGATTTGCAGTAAGGCCACAACAGCATCTGGTGGTAACTTGTATTGTCGCATTCGTGGTAGTACTACTCCTGTTTTTAGTGTGACTCGATATGGTGTAATGTTCATGCAACCAACATCAGTCGGGCCTTGTGCCCATAAATGCGTAGGTAAATTCTGCAGCCGGTGATCCATGTCTCTGGACACGTAGTGACCTTTAAAATCACGTAAAAATAGTCGTACTCCTTCCGGAGAACAACATATTATAGCTCCTAGAGCTTTCAATGTTTTTATACCTAACAAGTTTTCCGGACATGATTTAGTAAGCAATAAATCTGTAGTACGTGTCAATGGACCAACCGTAAGTGGAAGAGGCTGTGTTACGTCATTAATTATAGGTTTTCCTGAGAATCCAAGGGAAATATTTTGTGAGCCTGAGAGGGGTGCCCCTGGAACTTCACTGCGTCGTATAGTTGTTCTGCTTGCCCCTGTATCAAGTAAAAACTTTCTGTCTTCCCCTAATAGTTCACTATGTACATAAGGTCCCTCTTGATCTACAGGAACCTCAATAAGGGGTAAGCCAACTTCCCTCTCTAGGCTATTTCATGTGTATCGCTGATAATCGGGATAATCTGCTTGTGCATACTGGTACATCTGTTGCGTTGTCGCTTGTGTGGCAGCAATAGGCTGCGCTGGTGGTGGTGCTACGGTCTGTTGTGGAGCTGGCTGTTGCGGAGCTAGTTGTTGCGGAACTGACCTAGATTGTGCATGCTGTGGGATTTGTTGTTGATTCTGATCCTGTCTAGGTGGACGTGGTCTTTCCTGAGTTCTACCCGTGGCGATATTATGTTTCAGAACTAGACAATCGTGTATATAATGACCTTGTTGTTTACAATAGTTACATGTCCCTTTAACTGGACCTGTTGAGTCACCCTTTTGGTGACCATCAGCTGGAACTGACTGAGCAACAAGCATTTTCATTTTTGTATCTTTCATACGTCTTTGTTCGTGTTCTTGTCCTTCCCTAATTCTATTGTGGTGATATTGTAACATCTGTAACATCTGTGACGGGGTGTTACCTTGCCAGGTACTCTCAAATTTCAATACTCTGTTCTTAACTTGCGGTAGGGAATTTTCAACTAATTTTGTCACAAACAGATGCGGATATGACTCGCTACTTGATTTTATGCCACTATTTATACCAAAACATTTTTCAAATCGGGAATAGAAATCACTAGTGTCTTCATCTTGCTTTTGTTTACAGGCTGAGATTGCACCCCAGTCCTCCTTTTTCGTAATTAATAAACGTGGCAGTACCTGCACTAGTAATCCTGGTAGTGCTGTAGTCTTTTCCCCAAGCCCTGCTCCTGCAGCTCGGGCCTTTTTTTCGTTTTCTAATGCTGTCCAATCTATCTTTTGGTCTCCTACCTCCCATTCTTTTTCTTTGAGTTTCTCGTAAACACCGGCAGGCATTAACACTTTCAGTATTTTCATAATGTCGGGGTAGGTATACTCTCCCATGAGTAGCATGTCTTTTATCTCACGGTGGAAACCTGCTGGATCCTTGTCATGGCTGGGTACTACTTTCTTCATTTCTAATAATTCGATTTTAGTTATAGGCGTGTACACAAACACGCGTGTAAAGTTATTACCTTCACCTCTGATTGGGTGTACTTCGCGTAACGGATTTAGTCTATCTATGTGATACACTTTTCTTCCCATAGTGGGAACTGGAACGTGTTCTGGGCACACGAAAGTTATATACTGGTTTCGAAATTCTAGAATTTCTTTAATCAAATCAGTACCTGAACCTCTCCATTTATTCGTGAGTAGTTCTATCAATATGTCAGGTAAGGGTCCTGGATCGGAGTGTTGACTTTTATACAATATAAGGAGGTGTTGAATCATGTATATACTAGCTAAACGCTGTTCGTCTGGGGTAAGATTCAGAAACGTGTGTGCTAATGCATCTTCACTGTATTTGTCGGGACAGTCAGCCCATTGTACTGCTGACCTGGCTAATTCTTGTTCGTCCATAGAATCGAGCATATGGTACCCCCTTCGATCTCGGAGTAATTTATCAGCGGCTTGGAATAGGTGTTCAGGGGACCTTGTATTTAACATAGGGGTTTGAAAATGTCTGTTACATTCTGGACGTATCGGACGTATCGGATCATTGAAGCCTCTGGTATTATTATGGGGTCTTCCTCTACCTACGTAAGCTATCGTTTCTATTTGTTCTGATTCTTGCTCCTCCTCTCCCTCTGATTCAATTCTGTCTGCTTCTCGTCTTTCTTTATGTAATCGTTCTACTTCCTTGCGGATCTTTCGATACATGGCGATTATACACGCCTGTCTATCATGTTTCTCTTCTGATATGTTCTGACCCCATTTGGCAAGTTTTTGCATGGTATCATGATCTGCCCCAGGCCTGTCTTGGTTCCTGATCACGCAGTTTATGAAAAAACGTAGTAGTTGTCTTTGTACATCCACTTTCTGGTATTCCATAGCTTCGTTAATACTTTCTGGGCCTCGCCCTGTTTGGACAAAGTGATATATATTGTCTAGGTGTTCAACCATTCCTGGTATCGTTATTAAATATAATGTAGCTCGTCGTATACGTAGTGATGATATTAGCAATCTGTCCTGTTTACCGGGCACTGGATCGTATCTACAATCCACAAGATGTTCTTTAAACATGTCGGATGTCACTAGATGGGGTGTACGTTGGAGTGCTAAATCTCTAAGGGTCTGTTTATTTCGTGGCGGTGTGGCAAACATGTCTGTCGTACCTCCTGTAGCACCATCTGAGGTGCTAGGCACGAAAGGATTCGTTGGACGTAAGATAGAAATTGTAGATGCGGGAAAAACGGTAGAAACGGACGGACCTGTTGGAACTAGTGCAGGAGTTTGTTGCTGCGGAGATACAGACGGATGCTCTTGGTGTTGAACACCATCGGCAAGCGGTGTGTGTGGTATGGTATTAGCATACTCGGAGCTACGTCATCTAAATAGGAGGAAAGGAAAACGTCCTTTGCTGTTTTAGGATGTGCTTTTATCGGGAGCAATGGAGGAGTCAAATCTTTTGGTATTTCCGGGGTGGCCTTAGGTAATCCTTCGGCCAGAAGAGGATACATACCATTCATAAGAGTATTTCTTTGCCTATCTACTTGTTCTGTTTTTACTCGGGTACCTTCCTCTATTAATAAATTTTCTCGGGTTTTATTCGAATTCTCCCTACCTTTCTCTTCCTGTCTGAGCGCCTTTTCTGTACGTCTATATGATTCTTTACGCCATAATTCAATGGCATCTTTCTGTGACTGTCTGGCTTTCTTTTTCCATAATTCTTCTTCTACTCTCATGATGCAATCTGCATCCCAGGTCCCCGCTGCGGGCCATCTTTGACTCTCTGGTAAATCTTTGGTGTAGTCCACCCATAAATCAAGAAATAACATGGCATCTAGGCCATGCTTATGATACATAAAGTACCCTGGAGTGTCCCTAGGTGGGATGGGAACAGCTTCTTCGAGTACCCCTTTTCTAGTTTTGATCTGTCTTAATTTCGAAAAGAGCGGCATTTTTTGATCTTATTATTTGAACACACTTAATACAGTAAACACAATAATGAACACTCATTCACACCACAATGTATAGAACGTATAAAACATTTAACATTTGACAGTTTAACGGACGATGATAACTAATAAGAAACTCGTTACTGACATAATACTAACACTAAATAATACTTAATTATATGCAAGACATACTAGATATACTGCTAAACAGTACAGATACACTGCTGAAACAGTGCAGACCGGATTTGTGTACCCAAACCCGTCTTGACCGGCACAACACAATGTGCACGTCTAACTGCCTCCCCAGCAACGGTACTCACCGGGTAGCACGGAACGGAAGGCCTCGGAACTGAACTGAAACTGGACCGGACTGGACTCGACTCGACTGGACTCGGAACTTCGGAACCTGGTGGGCCTCTGTATACCTCGGATCTTGCTCTCTCAGCTAGGCTCTGGTCGGGATACTTCGCACTTCTCACCGCCTCGTCTGGGTGTTGATCGCAGCCTCAGTCACCCCCGCTTGGCCGGAGGGAGATACAGGAAATCCTGCAGATACGCGTTTTTGTCCGTTCAGCTGTGGCAGGAGACCGGGCCTGCAATGCACCTCCGGCGCGTGAGATGAGAAAGTGTCCCTGTTCGGGCGCCAATTTCTGTGGTAAATATTTCATTACCGGTACTATTTTTTATGCGGTAAAATCTAGTAAGAATAACTCAGTAAATATAAGAGGCAGAATCCGTGGTATTAGAGGTTCTAAAAGGCTTTATTCCCTTACAAAGGAAATACAATTCGAATTGCAGGCTTCACATTCCATCACCATGAGGGTTCAGGAAGGAAGGCAATACATTATTGACAGGTAATCACTTTTATAAGAAATGCATTATAGTGTAACAGATGCAGGAGGCGTAACAGTTGATGAGAGATAAAATATGCATACGTAACCAAAAAGGCGGACATAGAGGCGTAACTTAGAAAACGTCATTATACATGATGTCACAAGTGGGTGGATCCATAAGAGAATCCTGCAATGTCAGCAGAAATATTTGGCAGAGATGCGTGCGCAGCCGCATGACGTGTGATTGACGTGCAACTAGAGGGTGAAGGGGACTTGACATTTAGCTCTACATGTGGAGACAGAAGTCTGAGGGGTCATGTCAACCTAATCCCAAATCATATCTAATATCTTATGTTTAAAGAACTGTATTATCCAAAAGGAAAGGTCTCTCGGACGGAATCTATTCTATACTGACTGTTAGTGCGTGTACAAGCGTCTAAGTGTCTACATGAGATGCGAGGGGGCAGGAATCTTCCATGGTAACAGGGGCTATGAATTACTTGCATGAGGACAGTGAGGCCTGGCCCCTTGCACGGTAGCTGGAGGAGTGTTTACCTAAACTACTAGACAGGAATGCATCGGATGAGGAGCTGAGCAGATAATCTTGAAGGTGAAATACAGTTTTTGGCAGGCAACAGGCTGGATCAGGCACCGTTAGCCGCGCAGGGAGTAGGACAAAGTTCATGGATACAGATGCAGGCTCGGACTGGAGCTTTCAGGGGCAGAAGGCAGGAAAAGGCTTGATGACAGAATTCAGGGCCTACTCGCCTGAATCTGTAAAATGTGGAAAGTGAACCACATAAAGTCGGTGGCCTTTCATACTTAGGAATGGCATATCTGACCCATTCATGGCGGATCTGAAAGAGGACATGTTGACGGTGGACACACATGTATTTGCGTCTTCAAAACTGGAACTGGAGGGAACATACATGTACTTATAGCATGCACATGGAGCCGTTGGGGTCTACGATAGGGGACATAACTGATCACAAAATTCATATTTCCTCACTCCTTTCACAGAACATCCACACATCAAGCTGAACATTTCTAACAACTTCAACCTAAACGGAACCCTCGTCTACCAACTGCTGCGACCACGAGCTACCTTCACGAACTTCATCACATACTTCATCACTATCCTCACCGTGGACTCCAAAGCCTTAATTTTCCTCAAAGACCTCAACTTCCACCTGGAAGGCAGAACAGACCCAAGCTCCACAGCACTCCTAAACAACATCGGACAAACCCACGCACATCACCAAACACGCTGGACCCCATCTTCACCACTTCCAACAACATCAAGTACAACTCAACCTCACCTCTCACATGGACCAACCAATCCATAATCCACTTCCAGATCATCACACTGCAAACCAACGCACCCACCAACATCAGCCTACGCAGCTGCAGCTGGGGCAAAAACTTTAAATCTGACTGGCTCAACGCCCTAAGCACTGACCAACCCAACCCCAAGGACAACATAAACAAGGACATTGAGAACTTCAACAATTGGATCAAAAACTGTGCAGACTCCCTCAAACTGGCATGGTCCAACACGCAAGCCAGATGGTACACGAGGACCTTCGGGACACCAAGAGGCACTGCAAAGAACTTGGGAGAAAATTGAAAGCCAGCCCCAAAGCTGCAGACAGAGCCACCTTCAAAGCTACATTCAAATGATACTACCAGCAACCAATAGACACCAAGCAAAGAGAGCTGGGTAAATGCATTGAAGGGAGCTTCAACAGATGCAAAGAAATCTTCTTGATCATCAAAACTTTCAACACACCCAGCGTTCCATCAATATTGCCCCCTTACAAGAACTGTGTGACAACCTATCCAGCTTCTTTTTTAAGTTTAAAAGAATTTTATTAGACAATGAAAACGGAAAATGCAATACAGAATATCAATAGGAAGGGGGGGAGGAAGAGAAAAAGGGTAGAGAGGGAGGGAAGGGGAATGCAAAATACAATATGTAAGAGAGAATGTACAACAAACAATGGTCATGGGCATTTAGAAAGAAACAGAGAAATTACATCAATCATAGCTAAATAACTAACTGCAGAGAGCATGAAAATACAACAGCATGTTTAACAATTCTGAATGTGAAAAGGGTATCATGGGGGTTTAGGAACTTCCTGTTGAGCAGGCGATGGACAGGAGGAACGAGCAGCACAATTGTCTAAATATAGCGTAATGGGGAGCCATAGGTCTGCACGTCTAGCTGCTAATTGAACAGGAAAGACAAAGGCATTATCAAGTCTATGGTTATGACAAACATTGTACCACCACGCTTTGAAAGAAATATTGGAAGTATTTTTCCAATTGACGGTAATCTGTTGAAAGGCTACAGCCAATAACAAATCAACAATGTGAGTATACATGTCTACGTTATCCCAATTAGGGGATAAACTGCCCAAGAAAAGGTGGGTGAGGGAGAAAGGAATACAAGTATGAAATATAACATTGACTTGAGCCCACTCCTGTAACCAAAAAGCGTGCACGTGTCTACAAAGAAATATCATGTGAGTTAGGGTGGCATTGGGAGAATCACATGACCAGCATTTGTCTGGGGTAGTAGGAAATCGTTTGTGTAATGTGGAAGGAGTGAGAAGTAATCTATTGTAAATAAAAAATAGGGATTGTGTCAAGGAAGCCGCTCTAGAAGTTTTACGTAGCTTTGTCCATATTTTATCCCATAGAGATATCGGCCACTCCATTCCGAGGTCAGTTTCCCACTGAAGTTCAACTTTAGATTTAGGTCTAATTGACTCATGACCGTGAAGGTATTTATAAATAAGAGACGCATTGGGAGTATTACGTAAGAGAGAGTGAAGTTGAAAACTAGGGGTGTGTGAAACAGGGGGAGAAGGAAGAATCGAGAGTCGCTCATGAACCTCCAAGACAGCAACTTTAAGTAGAAGATATTTGGAGAGAAATGATGGGGGTAAGCCAAAGGAAGAACAGAGATCAGGGAAAGAGATAAAGGTGGAACCAGAAAAGAGCTGCGAGATCCAGATCAAACCGCGGTTTCTCCAAGATTTCCAGTAAAAGGGCTTACCACCAATTAGGAGATATTTATTATGCCAGATGGTGGAAGATAGGAAAGCTGCAATGGTCGTAGGGGAGTCAGGGGTAGCAGACATTAAAAGCTTAAGGGTATATTTGTGGATAGAAGTAGGAATCAAGGAGGGCTTACGGGAAAAAGCAAGATATTCTGCAAAAGAAAACGGAGAGAGAAGAGTACGTTCAATCTTAACCCATAGAGGGGAAGGAGAAGTGGGATCTTGTAGCCAGAGGGAGGCTTGACGTAGTAAAAAGGCCTTCTGATATGCAGGGAAGTCAGGAAAATTGACACCACCCTCTGAGGCAGGACGGATAAGTCTGGCAAGAGACATTCTGGGTTTTTTGAAGTTCCATAAAAATGAGGATAACGTTGAGTTAATTTTTGTAAAGAATTTCATTGGGATGGGCACTGGAATATTGGAGAGAGTATAAAGAATAATAGGAGAGATCATCATTTTAATAGTGTCAAGACGGCCCCACCAGGATAGGTATAAAGGATGCCACCTTGCAGTGAGATCTGCAATCTTTTGTGTGCATTTGGACATACATAAAGAAACAGTGTCTGAAAGGGATGGGGCAATGTATAGACCAAGATACTTAATATGTGAGGGACACCAAGTAAATCGAGAATCACTAAATTCTTGTTTAAAAGTAAATTTGGTCAGGGGAAGGATCTCACGTTTGTCATGATTAAGCTTATACCCAGAGATAGAGGAAAAAAGGCTGACTTCATTCAGAAAAGCAGGAACGGATTCTGTAGGGTTGGAAAGAAAGAGTAAAATGTCATCTGCATAGGCAGCGAGTTTAATATGAGTGTCTGCAAACTGGAAACCATGAATGGCAGGATTCTGACGCAGCCTGGATAGAAAAGGCTCTAACGCAAGGTTAAAGAGAAAGGGAGACAAAGGGCAACCCTGACGGACGCCTCTGCCAAGATCGAAATAAGAGGAAATTTGACCATTCGCAAATACTGCCGCTCTGGGGTGTGAGTATAGCAGGGAGACTAAAGAAATAAATCTAGGGCCAAAACCAAACCAAGTAAGAGTGTGAAAGAGATAACGCCATTCAACCCGGTCGAAAGCCTTTTCGGCATCGAGGGCAATAGCAGCAAGTGAGTACTGACAACGGGAGGATTTTGACAGGATGTTGAATAAAAGTCTGGTGTTGTCCGTAATATGTCGGCCCTTAACAAACCCAGATTGCTCCTCGCCTAGGAGATCGGGAAGAAGGTGATCTAAGCGGATCGCCAACGCTTTGGCGAAAAGTTTGTAGTCAATATTGACTAAGGATATGGGCCTGTAATTTTTGCAATATTGTGCGTCCTTCCCAGGCTTAGGTATGAGGCAGATATGAGCGTCTGAAAACGTCCCTGAGGAAGCACCATGGGTAATAAAAGTGTGGAGAAGGGAGTGCAATCGTGGAATCAACAATTTAGAAAAGTGAAGTTAGAATTCGACGGTAAAACCATCAGGGCCAGGGGCTTTGTAGGGTTTGAGATGCTGCAATGCGTTGAGTAATTCTTTTTGTGTGACGTCGGATTCTAAAGAGGAAAGATCAAAGGGAAAGTCGGGTGATGCATGAATGGTAGAGAAAAAACGAGTAAGGGAACTAGGAGAGGAGTGAGTTTCAGATGTATACAGATTCTCATAAAAACGTGAAAATTCAGCGAGAATGTCAACATCCATGTGTTTCAAATTATCATCAGAGTCATAAACAGATTCAATATTTAACTTATTATGTTTAACCTTCAAATAATTAGCTAAGAGCTTTCCTGCTTTATTCCTACCTCCATAAAATTTAGCAGTAGATTTCAATAGGTACAAGGAGGCATCCTCCGTAGATTTCTCATTAAATTTCATTTTTGCTGCAACAAGGGCCGTCAAGCTATCAGCAGAATGAGAGGTGAAATACGCATGTTCCAATTTGTTAATGTCAGAAAGGAGATTTTGAGTGAGTCTTCGTGCATTCTTGCGTTTGTCCGCAACGTAACTAATAATAAAGTCACGTGCTGCTGCCTTAAAAGCATCCCAAATGGTGTGGTCAGGGAGGGTAGCGTCATCATTGATCAGGAAAAATTCGTCAAAGAAGGAAGTGAAGGTGGATGTAAACTTGGGATCAATAAGGAGAGAGTTGTTAAAACGCCATCTCCTAGGGCCAACATTTTTAGGGAATACATCAACACTTGTAAGAACAGGAGCGTGATCAGAAAGCAGTATCGGGCCTATCTCAGAATGTAAGAGTGATTGAGTGAGGTTGTGGGAGACAAAGATGTAATCAAGTCGTGATTGGGAGTGGTGACAGGGAGAATAAAAAGTGTACTCCCGCAACTTTGGATTACAAAGGCGCCAAGAATCTACTAACTTATGCTGCGAAATAGCATGGTTAAACAGCTTGTGGGGTTTACTGGGAATATGGGGGGCCGTGGACATCCTATCGATAAATGGGTCGAGAGGTTGATTACAATCCCCCGCCAAAATAAAGTTATGGTCCATAAATTTAGTTAAGAGTGGGGAGAAATCGGCCCAAAAAGAAGGTTCACCCATGGTGGGACCATAGACATTGAGGAGAGAGATTGGAACACCTCTGAGTGATAGCTTGGCATAAACCCATCGACCAGAAGTATCCGATTCATGGGCAAGGACCTGGAAGGGAAGGGACTTACGACAAAGGACTGCCACACCATTGCGTTTGCCATCACCCTGCGAATAAAACAGTTCACCCACCCAACCACGTTTAAGCTTAACAGATTCTACCTCAGGTGTGATAAAATCCGTTGACGCTTAATCGGAGAATTAATACCCCTCACATTCCATGATAATAAGTTCAACGACATAACAGTAACTTATCTACAAAACATGTGAATATAATGTCTAATAAAAGAAACACCCATGAAAAGGAGAGAAGACAGAAAGAAAAAAGAAAGATTAGTATAAACACGTTGAAGTAAAAGAAAGGAAGCAAGTGATCAGAAACGTGAGCCATAGCAAGAAAGGAAGAAGAAAATGCAACAGTGTCAAAAATAACACAAAAAGCCAGAAATAAGGAAAGAGTGGGAGGAGAGAAGTGGCCAAAAGGACAAAATGTACAATTCTCACCAGAAACGAGAGCAAGAACACTAGCACAAAAAGGAGAGTGTAGGGAAACAATATAGACGCTTGAATAGGAAGCCAGAAAGAAGAAAAAAATTATAAAATAGGTGTGCCAATAAGAACAAGGAATGCAACTCTTTCTTAGGCAAAAAGGTTCGGTCAGAGATATTAAATCACAATATAAACATATGAACAAGAACACGAACAAGGGAAGAAGGAAGAGGGAAAGAGAGAGGGAAAAACCAACAGATGCATTAGGAAGACAGGGAAGGAAATAGGGCAAAATCATACCTACAAAGGAGAGATACGAGAGAGGGTGGAGGGAGGAAGGAGCCACATGGGTGGGGCAGCACATCCAGGAACAACGAGGCAGGGACCGAGAGACATCATCAAATACGGGAACAAATTCCTGTGAGACGAAAAAAGGAGAAACAAAGGATTAAAACATACTAGGAAGGCCTGATGAAACCATGACTAACAAGGAAAACAAGGAACAACCATCATACATAGACAGTAAAGAGTCAGCACAGTGGGCAACCGGAAAATCGGAAGAATTCAAGTGAACTACAACCAAGAAAAAGTGTCTGAAGAGGTACATAAGAAAATGCAGTAGCCATATGAGAAATATAAAAGCAATAGTCAGCCATGTGTAGAGGATGATGGACCGGAGGCATCCATGGCAGATGATTTGTGCGCATTGATAAAACTTTGTAAGCGCACTGGATCTTCGTAAGTTGTAGTCTTATTGTTGTAAGTAACTTTGAATAGACATGGGTGATAAAGGCCATATCGCGCACCCATAGCCCGCAGAGCCGCTCTTGAATTCAAAAAAGCCTTTCGCCGAGCAGCAGTAGCCTTAGCATAATCTTGTGCGAAGAACAGGGACGAACCAGACCAGGTTAAATTCGGAGAAGATTTGGCCGCCGCTAAAACCATCAGAAGGTCGGTATACTCCAGAAAGTAGATGATAACCCCTCTGGGTCTCTGAGAGGAAGAAGTAGAAGAAGGTGGTCGACCCAACCTGTGAGCACGTTGAATGTTGAGGGCTTTATCCTGTGACAGATGCAAAAGCTTGGGGAGGAACGACTTGAAGAAGGTGATCGGGTCAGGCCCCTCAAGACCTTCAACCAGGCCGTAAATACGAAGGTTGTTGCGCCGATTTCTGTTCTCCAACTGCTCCACTTGTTGTTGAAGGTCTGAGACTTGAGACTTCAGGTTGGAGACCACAGAGGATGTCTCTTGGAACGACTGAACAGATTTTTCAATCGAAGTTACCCTCGTTTCCATTTGCGACCAATTGTCTGTGAGAACCTGGAGTTTAATATTCGTCTCTTCCATGAAAGGACGTAAGGATCTTATCTCCTCTAATAACAATTCCATGGATACTGGCCCCGAATGTTTTGGAGGAGATAGAGAATTTGACTTAAGTCTCTTCGTGTTAGATTTAGAATTGTCTTGCGTGTTTTTAGAAGGATCCATTGGCGTAGCAGAGTCAGACGAGTTAAGAGAATCTTCCAGTTGTGAGAAAGCAGAGAAAACCTTGGAGTTCTTCACAATCTGAGGCTTGGTAGAACGAGGCAAGCGCGACATTGACTTAAGTCTACCCATGTAGCAATAGCGGTGGAAAGGCTAACTCAGCGGAGGTCACAGGAGGCAAAAACGAAGGCTACACAAGGTATAACATGACAGAAGTGCGATGGCAACTGAATACTTCATGAAAAAAATAAATAAATAAATAAATAAAGCAGCCAACTTCACAGCAGTTCAAGTGAAATAATCGTTAGAGCTTATATGAAAAAATGGAAGAAGCCGTCTGTGAAAGGTTCAAAGCGTTGTTCAAGTGATTGTATATGTCAGAAAAGTGGCACCAACTCATTGCGCGATATAAAATGAGCTCAGGTAAATTGGTGAAAATAAATGTCTCATCGCGCACCTCACAAGAATCCACAGTGAGTGATGGTGTTAACGCAGGGAGCCGCCTGGCATGCTTCAATATAACAATTTGCCACTAGCAAAAAGAGTCAGAGAGGAATCCATACAGGCGACAACGAAGTTATGGCTTGTAAAACAGCACAGAAACGGTAATATGGAACAAGGGCAGTTCATGTGAGTACATTGTCTGTGCGCTTTAGGAAGAACATGCGCTTCAATAATGCAAAAGCTCCATGTTAGCAAGAGGAAATAACAAAGCAGGCAACTTGTGAGACATTAGAAATGCGTGGCTTCAGGCAAAGAGAGCGCTGGGTTGACTTTAGAAGATCCGCTATGTAGTGCGCTTCGCTCGGCGGACCCAAGATGGCGGCCGCAACCGAGAGAATCCAGTCAGGACTTACGAGTGGCAATTGTAGTGTCACGGAGCCTCAAAAACACTTCCATCGAGTACAAGTAAGGTCATGACATGTTCCGACCTTCCGTCCGTCGGTCGTCCTGAGGAAAGTCAGACTGGAACCGGCTAATCCCTCTTCGCTGCCCCGGAGCCTCACTGAAGCGCCGCCATCACCCGCGGACGCCAAGCCACGCCCCCAACCTATCCAGCTTCTTCCACTGCAAAATCGCAAATATCTACAGCTACTTTGAACCCCAACAAGAACCCAGGGAACTCCTTGTCATCCTGCCCATTGTCAATCTAGACTATCACCTAACCAAATGGAAGACTCACACCAGGAAAAGAAATGCCACAATAATGCGGCCCGTTCACTCTGAGGCCCCAGCAGATTAATTCCCCCACCACCTCTCTAACTTTGGTGCATCTCTAATCAGCACAGCACTCGCCCACATCGTACACACCTCCACCACCTGCGCCACCTTCCCGGAAGCCTTGAAGCACACAATGCTCATAGCCCTTCTCAGGAAACCTTCAGCTGATCCAAGCCAACTGGCCAACTTCGGTCCTATCTCCCTGCTTCATTACCCAGCAAAACTGATTGAACAGGCCATCAGCAAGCAACTCACAAGCCACCTCGAACTCCTCCATCTACTGGACAACTCAAGTCAAGTCAAGTCAAAACCACTTTATTCGATTAATTAAAATCATAAAAGTATGCTATACAAATACAAAAATATTAAAAATCTGGTTAATACAAATATACAAAGACTATACAATAACCGTTAACAATTCCTGGTTGATCATGGCCAGCTTAAGCAGTAAAAACAGGTTCAATTTTCAATTAAAAGAGGGGATCAACTTCTCGTACAGTTTTTAGTCTGACCCTCCTCTCTCTAACACACACTGCTAAAAAGCTGGCAACACTGAACATAATTAAAGGACACTCTAGCAAATTTAAAAACATTAGGGCTGGCTTGCACTGAATAAAATTCATACTGGACAACTCACAATCAGATTTCAGAAAAACCCACCGCACAGAAACTGCACCCATTGCAGCCAACGACGACATCAGGACCATCCTAGACTGAGGAGTAACAGCGGCCCGCATTCTGCTCAACCTCTCTACAGCTTTCGACATTATCTCCCACAACACACTCACGAGAAGATTCAACAAGACCTGCACTCAACTGGATCTGCTCATTCCTCACAGGACGAACCCAAAGAGTCAGACTACCACCCTTCATATTGAAGAATTCAAGAATCTAAGAATTTGATTTGCAGAGTCCCCCAGGGATCAGCCCACAGCCTGACCCTATTCAACGTCTGCATTGAATGACTCGCTAGCATCATAAGATCTTAAGACATCGCCCTCATCTCCTACGCAGATGACACCCAACTCATCCTCTTCTTGACAGGTAAGGCAGCCACCACCAAGCCAACTTCACACACTGAATAATCATGATAGCAGAATGGATGAGAACCAACTGTTTGAAACCCAAGTCCAATAAAACAGAAGTATTAGTCTTGGGAAACAGGAACTCCCCGTAGGACCCCACCTGGTGGTTAACAAAACAAGGACCCTTATCAACACCCACCGACCAGGCAAGGAATCTGGGTATCATCCTGGACGACAAGCTCAACATGATGGTACAAGTCAAAGCAGTGAGTGCCTCCTGCTACCACAATCTGCTAATGCTTTGAAAATCTTCGTGGGCTTCCACAGAACACCAGACAAACCATCACACAAGCATTCATCACAAGAAGACTACACTAAACACTCTATGCCGGAATCGTCAAGCAGCTCTTACACAGACCATTCAGAATACCGCTGCAAGACTCATAATCAACCTTCCTCGCCACACCCACATTTCACCCCTCCTCAGGGAGCTTCACTGGCTCCTCATTCAGAAGTGCAGCCAGTTCAAGCTACTCATGCACACCTTCAAAGCCCTACATAACACTGGACCTGCATAACTGAATGGCTGCATACACTGTACCACCTATCCAGACACCTTCACTCAGCCACACACTCCCTTGCACTAACAAAAGCAGAGGAGGAGGTTGCTCGTTCAACTACATCGCTCCTTAAACATGAAAGGCAGGGGCGTAACAATCACCCCGCAGCGCAGGGGCCCAAGTCTTCAGTATGTGAAGGGGCCCCCTCAGCTCATCTGTAGAGAGCTGTGAGAGGCTTGCTCTAAAGCAGCTGCAGTGTGCAGCCTGCTCAGAGCTCCTAGGAATGAAGAGAAAAAAAGTAACAGTTTACATTGTTTCTCTTCAGTCACAGCCAGGCCCAGAAAAAAGATGGGGGTGGGGGCCCTTAGAGACAGCATTCTCCACATGGTACCGCTTCTCTGAGACAAGACGAGGCAGCACAGAGCTGACAGGGGCAGGAGAAGGTTTGCAGCTCCAGGAACAGGATCTGCTGGGATGCATTGGAAGGTAAACAAGCATTTGCAATGCAATTGGTCTCGCATTTGTGAGAGTTACAGCTATTGATGTTGTTAATCAATCAATCAATCAATCAAAGACATTTATAGAGCGCACTACTCACCCGGAGGGTCTCAAGGCGCTTGGGGGGGGGGGGGTGCCGCTACTGCTCGAACAGCCAGGTCTTGAGCTTCTTCCTGAAGGAGAGGTGGTCTTGGGTCAGGCGCAGGTCGGTCGGGAGGGAGTTCCAGGTCTTGGCGGCCAGGTAGGAGAAGGACCTTCCTCCTGTTGTCGCTCTTCGGATGCGGGGGACGGTGGCGAGGGCGTGGCTGGTTGAACGGAGATGGCTTTTGGGAGCGTAGAAGTTGAGACGGTTGTTGAGGTAGCTCAGGCCTTGGTCGTGTAGGGCTTTGTGTGCGTGGGTAAGGAGACGGAAGGTGATTCTCTTGTTGACGGGGAGCCAGTGCAGGTCTCTCAGATGTCCGGAGATGTGGCTGCTTCGGGGGATGTCGAGGATGAGTCTGGCTGAGGCGTTCTGTATCCGCTGGAGTCTCTTCTGGAGCTTGGCGGTGGTTCCGGCGTAGAGGGCGTTGCCGTAGTCCAGTCGGCTGGTGACGAGGGCCTGGGTGACCGTCTTCCTGGTCTCGGTGGGGATCCACCGGAAGATCTTCCGTAGCATGCGCAGGATGTTGAAACAGGACGAGGAGACGGCGTTGACTTGTCTGGTCATGGAGAGGGAGGAGTCCAGGATGAAGCCCAGGTTTCGTGCGTAGTCTGTCGGTTTGGGTGCGGTGCCCAGGGCGGGGGGCCACCAGGAGTCGTCCCAGGCGGAGGGCGAGGAGCCCAGGATGAGGACTTCCGTCTTGTCTGAGTTCAGTTTCAGGCGGCTGGTCGTCATCCACTCGGCTACGTCTTTCATCCCTTCGTGGAGGTTGGCTCTGGCGGCGGCGGGGTCGTTGGTCAGGGAGAGGATCAGCTGGGTGTCGTCGGCGTAGGAGATGATGTTGAGGTTGTGTTGGCGTGCGATGGCCGCAAGGGGGCTCATGTAGACGTTGAAGAGGGTGGGGCTGAGCGAGGATCCTTGAGGGATGCCGCAGATGACTTCGGTGGCCTCTGACTTGTACGGTGGTAGGCGGACTCTCTGTGTCCTTCCGTCGAGGAAGGAGATGATCCATTCCAGTGCCTTCTCCTGGATTCCGACGTTGCTGAGGTGCTGCACTAGGGTGCGGTGGCAGACAGTGTCGAATGCTGCGGAGAGGTCTAGGAGGATGAGGGCCGCTGTTTCTCCGTTGTCCAGCAGGGCTCGGATGTCATCCGTGGCAGCGATGAGGGCGGTCTCGGTGCTGTGGTTGGCTCGGAAGCCAGACTGTGAGGGGTCAAGGGATCCATTCGTCTCGAGGAAGGCGGTCAGCTGCTTGTTGACGGTCTTCTCGATGACTTTGGCTGGAAACGGGAGGAGCGAGATGGGGCGGTAATTCTTGAGTTCGGTGGGGTCCGCTGTTGGTTTCTTTAGTAGAGCGCTGAGTTCGGCGTGCTTCCAGCTCTCAGGGAAGGTGGCGGTGTCGAAGGAGGTGTTGATGATGTCCCGCAGGTGGGGTGCGATGACAGCGTCGGCCTTGTTGAATACGTGGTGAGGGCAGGGGTCGGTCGGAGATCCGGAGTGAATAGAGTTTATCGTGCGGATGGTGTCTTCTGTGTTGATCGGGGTCCAGGCGCTGAGGGTGGTGGTGGGGGGCGTTGGTGCGGTCGTGGGGGGCGTTGTTTGTGGGATGAAGCTGTTGTGTATGTCCGCGATCTTGTTGTGGAAGTAGGAGGCGAGGGAGTTGCAGAGGTCTTGCGATGGGGTGATGTCGTTGTTTCCGGCGTTGGGGTTGGAGAGCTCTTTCACGATGTTGAAGAGTTCCTTGCAGTTGTGTGCGTTGTAGTCCAGCCAGTCCTTGAATGCTGTTTTCTTGGTGGCGTGGATTAGTTGATGGTGCTTCCGGGTGGCGAGCTTGAGGGTGGTCATGTTGTCCGGTGTTGGCTCCCTTCTCCAGGCTTTCTCGAGGGCTCGGCAGTTCTTCTTGGAGCTCTTGAGTTCGTTGGTGAACCATGGGGCCTTCTTGCTGCCGGGTCTGCTGGGCGGGGTCCTCAGTGGGGCGAGTTCGTCCGCGCAGGTGCTGATCCACTTCGTTAGGTTGTCGGCGGCCTGGCTAGGGTTCGCTGAGCTGGCTGGAGGGTGCTGGCTCAGGGAAGCGGTGAGCTGGTCGGCTGTGATCTTGTTCCAGCTTCTTCGAGCATCCTGTTGCTGGTGGTGGTGGATCGTGGTTCTTCTGAAGGTGAAGTGGACGCAGCTGTGGTCCGTCCAGTGGAGTCCAGTGGCGTGGCTGAAGGCGATGTCTTTGCTGGATGAGAAGGCGGCGTCGAGTGTGTGTCCGGCGAGGTGGGTGGGGGTGGACACCAGCTGCTTGAGTCCGAGGTTGGCGAGGTTGTCAAGCAGGGTGGTGGTGTTGCGGTCGTTGTTGTTCTCCAGGTGGAAGTTGATGTCCCCCAGGAGGATGTAGTCAGCGGAGGGGAGGGCGTGCGGGCTGATGAAGTCGGCGATGTCTTCGCTGAATGGTGTGCGTGGTCCCGGGGGTCGGTAGATCAGGGTGCCTCTGAGGGTGGTCTTGGGGTTGATGTGGATCTGGAAGTGTAGGTGTTCGGCGGTAGTCAGGGTGTCATCGGTGTTGGTCGTGATGCGGATGGTGTCCCTGTGGATGATGGCGATGCCTCCTCCAGTCTGGTTGTCGCGATCTCTCCGGGTGATCTTGTATCCCTCTGGGATGGCGATGGCGGGCGCTGAGGAGTCATTCATCCAGGTTTCCGTGAGGAAGGCAACGTCAGGAGATGTGGTGTCGAGGAGGTTCCAGAGTTCGATGGCGTGTCTGTGGACGGAGCGGGTGTTGAGCAGGATGCACTTGAGGTGGTTGCTGCTGGTGTTCGGCTTGGTGGGTGCTGGTGCGGTGCAGGTGAACTTGCAAGCGTGGCAGCTGAAGGGTCCGTGGGTGCGTCTCGGGGTGGCTTGGTAGCATCCCGGGATTCGGCCGGTGTTGAGTGCGTTGAGGGTGGCGGCGTCGTACGTCTGGCGGGTGGGCTGGGGTCCTCGGGGGCCAGGGGTTCGGGCGCTGGGCGCGGGCCAGGCACGGACGGGCGCAGACGGGCTTACCTTTGGCGCACCTTCGGCGCACAATCGGCGCGCCCGCTGCGCGTGCACGCTGCGCGTTGGCCACTCTGCCATATGAGGAGAGTGGGGGGGGGGGCGGAGCGAGGGAGGGGCAGCTGGGAGGGGGAGCGGGGTGGCGAATGGGGAGGGCGAGCGAGGGAAGGGGGCGGGGCCGCAGGGGGGCAGCAGCGGGGAGGTGGCGGGAAACGCGGCCGGGGCTGGGCGAGGGAAGGGGGAGCACAGGGGGCTAGGGCAAAAAGCCGGGAAAGACGAAAAGGCGGCGAAGCAAGCTGGTGGCAGGGGGCACAGGAGATCCGCAGACCAAGCGGATCCGGCGGACGGGGCACAGCAGAGGGCACAGCTGGTGGCAGGAGGCGCAGGAGAACCGCGGACCAAGCAGATCCGGTGGGCGGGGCACAGCAGGGATGCACAGGGCACAGCTCAGGGCAGAGGTGGCACCAGGGGACGGGCTCACTCACGGGGAGTGTGCTCGGGGGTTAAGGACAATGTATGTTACCTATGTGCTTTCTGTTTGGTGTGGAGTGAATGTATGTGGTGTCAAGTGGACATATATAGTTTGGATTGGAATTGTTAGTTGTGGAATTGTGTTGTGTGGATTGGATCTGTGTAGTGAAATAATGTGGCATGGTGTGCAGTGTAATTATGTGGATAGTAATTGTGTGGTATTGAGTGTACTGGAATTATGTGGAGTGGGTTGTGTGTCTTGGAGTGAGATTATCTGGAATGGTATTTTGTGTTGTGGAGTGGTATGTAGTGGAGTTTACTTATGTGGTGTGCTGTTAAATATTGTAGCATGATGTGGAATTTTGTGGTGTAGATTGGATGTATGTGGTGTGTTGTGTAATTGTGTTGTTGGTTTGAATTAGGTAGTTTGTTGTTGAATTATGTGGTGTGGAATGGAAATGTGTAGAGTTGAATTTGTGTGATGCGGAAGTGTGCGCTGTTGAGTGAAAATTGCATTGAGTGGTATTATGAGGCATGGTGTGAAGTGTAGTTATGTGGAATGTTGTTACGAGGCATAGACTGGATTTATGTGGAGTGTATTTATGCAATATGGAGTAGAGCATAATTATGTGGAGGTAAATTATGTGGTGCTGAGTGGTATTATGTGGAGTTTAATTATGTTGTGTGATGAATTGTGTGGGAATGAATTGTGGAATTGTGTGACGTGTGGAATTATGTGGCATGGTGTGGTGTATAATTGTACGAAGTGGACTTATGCAGCATGTTGCAGAGTTGTATTTTGTGGAGGGTAATTTTGTGTTTTGGAGTTGAGTATAAATATGTTGTGTGAAGTATAATTATATAGGTTGAAGTGGAATTATGTGTAGTTGAATTGTGTTGTGTGGAGTGTAATTATGTGGTTTGGAGTGGTATTCAGTTGTGTGGAATGTTATTATGTGATGTGGAATTATGTGGGATGGAGTGAAGTGGATATATGTGTTTTTTAATTTTTAGGATTGTAATTATGTGGTATGGAATGTAGTAGGGTTACATTTTTTATAGTTTAATTGTGTGGCATAGAATTATGAGATGTTCAAATGTGCTGTGTGTGATAGAATTAGCATAGCTGCCAAGGTTTCAGATTGCTATGTGTGACATTTTCATAATTTCGGTGTAATTATGAGTGACATTTCAACAACTATGAGACACTTTCTCATGAGCAAAATCAATCAATGAACAGGAGGGAAACATATAAATATCAAAAATTACACCCATTTGAGCAACTAGAAACTCTAAGAAAGTCACTGAACTAAAGTGTGCTAACAGCAGGCTATTGAAAACTGAGCAGAGTCAGACTGTGTTAATGTCACCCATAACAGTTAAATTGTTAAAACGTCACACTTACCAATCTGAAACCTTGGCATCTATGAGTGAATTGCTGTGAAAAAGTGCTCTAATTGAGGGGTATTCCTCTGCACCCTCATGGTGACCAGCCTGCCAGGTGTCTTTGCAAACTTGCAAGCACCAAGCAGTTTTCCATCAGCTACATGTTAATGTAACTCTATAAAATAAATACATAGGATGTTCTCTGCAGAAATCAGAGGTTTGCCTGCGCCAGGTGACACTTACTCTAGCACTTTAAAAGTGGCAGTTTGGGGGCGTGGCCAAGATGGCGGCGTGAACGGACGCTTTCCCTGTCGGCTCCCGCTCTGCTGGGCCCCAGACCCGGATCTAAAGGCAGTATCTCCCCCCACGCCGAGGTGGAAACCGGCGGAGGAGATAGCGGAGCCTCGGTGGGCACAGAGAGGCAGCTCGGAGCACCCAGAAACCCAGGGCAGCAGGCAGGGCGCCGCCGAAGCTGAGGCGCCGGGAAAAGGCGGAGACGAGGGCTAGGTCGGGCGAGAGCGCCCACGGCCAGGAGCCGGACGAGAGCTCGAACTTGCTAGCAGGGCCCCGCAGACACCGGCGGTGAGAGAGGGACGATCGCAGCGGCGAACACGAGCCAGCTCCGGTGGGGGAACGGCAACCCAGCGGCGGCGAACAGAGGCCGTCGCACCCTGCGGACCGGAGAGCCTCTGCCGGCGGTGGCGGCCACGAGGAGCTGAGGCGACACAGGCGGAGAGTCGGGCTGGAGGTTGGCGGCGATCCGGGCGGGGGATGTCCCCTCGGCCGGTAGTCGAGCGCTGGGGGCGCTGAACTCGGGGCCGGTGGGGGCTTCCCTTCTCTCCCCCCCCCCCCTCTCTCCTCCATCGAGGCTAGGAGCGGGCCGCAGCTACGGCGACAGCGGTGCACCCTGGGGGGGTGTGCCAAGAGCAGAAGCGCGAGGACGCGCTGAAAGCACCCGCCGGTCAGTGCGGAGAGGACCAGCAGCTACGGTCCAGAGGCAGAGTGATTGGGCCCGGGTGTGCGCCCTCGGTGGTGCTGGCCGGGGGGGCGAGGCCCGCCGCCCGGCGCAGCCGCGACTTGGCGCTCGGCCGCAGGACCCGGAGGAGACCCTGGGAGAACGAAGGCACAGTCGGCAGAGGGCGAGGGGGCTACGCGCCCTGCCTTCGGACGGTCCCTGGGGATCGCACGTGGCGCTGGAGCAGCGGCGGTGACCGGAGGTCAGATCCAGAGCAGAGGGGTAAAGCTGGGACCGGCTCCCTGAGTCGGCGGACACGCAGGAACAGAGCTAAGCACCCAGCGGGCAGCGGACAGCGGTAAGGAGGAAGCGGCTGAAGGGCGGTGCGTGGGGAGCGGCAGCGGCAACTCGCAGCGGAGAGAGGGAAGGCCATACTGGGACTGGAGGAGGCGACCAGCCCGGGCCCACTAAGCGCGGGGCGGAGGGCCCCGGGATACGCAGAGCGCAGTGCAGCTCATACAGGCAAGGAGCAGGCGGTGCGCGGAGCTTTGGACGGCGGAAGGGGCAGGGGCCCGGCCGGGAGGACCGGAAGATCACCGGAGCAAAGCGCAGCGGCCGCGGAGTGGACTGGTGGGGATAAGCCCAAGGGGACCTTGCGGAACCGCGGATTACACGAGGCCATCACAGGAGACGGCGGGCCCGCGCGGCCCAGGGGTCTAGCCTCCTCCTCGGAATGGCGGGCAGTAGGGGAGGACGGAAGGGGGAGCGTACACTCCCCGAACTCCTAGGCAGAACACAGCAAAGAACCGACAGGGGTCTGCCGTCGCCTGGATCCTCAGGTGGCACAGGAGGTGCTGCTGACGGAGAACCCCCAGTCACCAGGTCCTTTATGGAGTCCCTCTTCAGCTCCCTACGGGAGGACTTCCAAACCCTAAAGACAGAAGTGGCAGGGGAGGTGCGAGAGCTGCGTCGGGAGATGGATGGCTTGGGAGAAAGAGTAGCCACGACGGAAGACGCGGGCCAAAGACGGGACGAAGAGATTGCATCCCTGCAGCAGGAAGTGTTACGCCTCCGGGACCAGCAAATTGACCTCCAGGCACACGCGGAGGATCTCGAAAACAGGTCACGAAGGAACAACGTCCGGGTCCGAGGAGTGCCATCCAAAGAAGAAGGGGCAGATGTAGCGGGATATTTACGGGACCTGTTCCGGGAGGTTCTGGGCGAAGAGGAGACCTTCCCCATCCGCATCGACAGGGCGCACAGGGTGGGGCCCCCACGGAGGGCATCGGCGCCGCCCCCGGACATTCTCGCTTTCCTCCCGGACTTCCCACTCAAGGAGCGCATTCTGGCAGAGGCGCGAAAGCGACAGCCGCTGACCTTCAGAGGACACCCGGTGGCCCTCTACCAAGACCTATCGGCCATCACCCTTCAAAAACGGAAATCCTTTAAAATTGTTACGGACTTTCTCAGAGAGCACGGAACGCAGTATGCTTGGGGGCATCCCTTTCGAATAATCTTCCGCTGGAATGGCACTATGCATCACCTCCGCTCCTTGCAGGAAACGTGCGGAGTCCTGGGCATCACCGCAACGTACGGAGATGACACGACGCCTCGGCGAAGGGGGCGCCCCGGGGAGGATGGCTGGCAACGGGTGTCAAGGAGGCGGACCCGTGAACGCCTCGAGAGACCGGACTCGCCCACCATCAGAGCTAGCATGGACAGCGCGGTGCTGGAGGTGGCGGAGAGCACCGGCGCCACCGACGTGGCACTAACTGCCTGAATCACTCCGGGGGGAGAGACTTTCGCCATCTCCCATTTGCAGGTTTGGGGCCCGGGGGGGGGCGGACGGGGAGGGGCGGGTGGCTGGACGTCCACTAGAATACCTTACTGAAGTTTGGTACCCACGGGGACCGGACTTGGACTATGAGGAGCTGGAGTTGGGGGACAGGCGGGGGGAGAGTGGGGAGGGGCAGCCCTAAGTTAATGGCCCGTTGCCAGGGGAAAGGGCTAGAGGGTGGGCGGGGGGCAGTTGGGGAGGGAGAAGTAGAGCGGGGGGGGACCGGGGGGTTTGTGGGGCGAGAGGGAGGGTGAGGCTAACGGGGGGGGGGGGTTCGTCCGGTGGGCACGATCAGTCCCGCGGCGGGCGACAGCGGTCGAGGCCTGAGTCCAGGAACCACAGCAGGGAGGCACGGCCACATAGCGGCAGCGGTTTCGTCCACAGATGGCCACGACTCTTAACATTGTGACGCTTAACGTTAGGGGCCTCAATAATCCAGTCAAACGGAGGGCGGTTCTGTCCCTCTTGGAGAACACCCAGGCGGATATCTGTCTGCTTCAGGAGACACACCTCCTGCCCCGCGACTGCCTCAGAATCCGGTCTCGGGCATTCCCTTCACAATTCTTCTCATCAAACGGCACGAAGACGGCGGGGGTAGCGATTCTGGTGGCCCGACGCTTTAGGGGAGAGGTTCTCAATAAACAGGCGGAACACAAGGGCAGGCTATTGGCCTACAGGTTCAGACTAGCGGGCCTCTCTGTCACGATAGGATCCCTCTACAGCCCGAATGACCGGCAGGAGCCCTTTTTAAGAGCAGCCTTGGAGGAGGTCATGGCGACGCCTGACAGGCATATCATTGTCGGAGGGGATTATAATATGGTCTTCGACACGACCCTTGACAGGTCGGCACACCGCTCCCCGCAGACGGGGGAGTTTTCGGCTGGCTTCAAGGCCCAGTTGGCGGAGATGGATCTGCACGACCTGTGGCGTCGATTGCACCCCACCGCTAGGGACCACTCCTACTATTCCCATGCACACAAAACGTACGCACGGCTTGACCACTTTCTGGTCACAGGCCCAATGTACTCCTTGGCCACATCGGCGGAGATAGGGGTGATATCAATGTCGGATCACGCTCCGGTCATGGCGACGTTCACCTTACAACCGGTATTCAGCACACCGCGGATCTGGCGGCTCCGAGACTCCTTACTCTATAGGAAGGAGGGGGTCTCGCAAGTCACAGCGGCGATCCGGGACTACCTCTCACACAACGGGGGTTCCGACACATCTAGCGCGACCCAATGGGCCGCTCTGAAAGCGGTCCTGCGGGGGGAACTCATCGCGATCTCCGCGGCGGAAAATAAGGCCAGGCAGCAGAAACGGGAGGAACTCACTCAGAGGGTCCGTGAGCTGGAGCAAATGCACTGCAGGACGGGGGCCCCCCGGGTTTGGCGGCAGCTCAAAGAGGCGAGAAAGACACTGACAGCGCTTGACATGGACCGCGCGGAGTACGCGGCGCTTCGTTTAAAGCATGCCTACTACACGGGGGAGACAAAGGCGGCAGGCTACTAGCGAGTAAACTCCGGGAGGTGCAACAGAAGCAGATGGTGAAAGAGGTCACTAGCCCGACAGGCTCACCTGTCACGGAGGAGGCCGAAATAGTGGAACTCTTTCGCCGGTACTATGCCGACCTCTACGCCGGGGAGGCCCCAGACGCTCACGCGACACGCGAATATCTGGACTCGGTCTCTTTGATGTCCCTGACACCCACTCAGGCGGAGTCCCTAGACAAAGAAATTAGGATAGATGAGGTGGTTTCGGCCATCGCTCGTCTCAAGCATGGTAAGTCCCCCGGACCGGATGGCTATTCGTCCCTATTCTACAAAACGTTTTGTACGGAGCTAGCACCGGTCCTAACGCGTCTTTTTAACTCCTTCGCGGAACCGGGGGCCATCCCGACGGAATTGCTGCAGGCGTCTCTGGTAGTCCTCCCCAAGCCGGGGAAAGATAGAACCCAGTGCGGGTCATACAGGCCGATATCTCTCTTAAACATCGACCTCAAGTTGTACACAGGCATATTGGCGGCGCGCCTGGCTCCCCATCTGCCGGGCCTCCTCGACCCGGATCAGGCGGGCTTCGTTCCCGGGAGGCAGACGGTAGATAATACCAAGAGAATCACCCACCTCATTGAAAAGGCGTCTTGGATCCCGGGTGAGAGGATGTTATTGGCGGTGGATGCTGAGAAAGCGTTCGACCACGTTCACTGGCCTTATCTAGAGCAGGTATTGGTGAGATTCGGGATGGGGGACAGGTTTCGCCGCATGATCCTCAACTGCTACCGCTCCCCGATGGCTGTGGTGCGTGTAAACGGGCATAGTTCCAAGAGCTTTGCCATCGAGAGAGGCAAGAGGCAGGGATGCCCACTGTCACCCCTGCTCTTTGCTCTCTACATGGAGCCCTTTGCGCAGCGGATCCGGGATAATGCGGCAGTGAGAGGGGTGAAATTTGGCGGCTTTTGCCACACCGTTAGCCTATACGCGGATGACGTCATACTGTCCCTAGAGGACCCGCTGCAGGCCTTACCGGAGTGCATAACTGAGCTAAATGTTTTTGCGCGGGTCGCGGGATTCAAAATGAATATGGGGAAATCGCTGGCCCTAGACCTTCCCCTCTCGCGGACGACTAGAGCGCTTTTACAGCAACGGGTGCCGATAGTTTGGTCGTCGGACACTGTACCCTATCTGGGAATTTTGTTGGCCCCCACGTTACCAGCGATGGTCACGACGAACTATGCCGCCCTGGGCAAGAAGATTCAGGGGGAATTAACCCGATGGGACCGCGGCTCCCTCTCGCTACTGGGCAGGGTGGCAGCGGTCAAGATGATGATCTTGCCTCAGATTTTGTATCTGTTAAGAGCGCTACCGCTCCAACCCCCGGCTGGGTGGATACAGAAGATGCAGGCCGACCTCAGCCGCTTTATATGGCAGGGCAAGAAACCTCGACTGAGGAGAGCGCTCTCGATGCTGGCACCGGAGGCGGGAGGTCTAGGTATTCCGGACATCCGCAAATATTTTCAAGCGACGCAGTTGCGCTATTTAGTAGAGTGGAGTAAGTGGGAGTCCGACAAACATTGGCTCTTCCAAGACCAGGCGGTGGCCGGCAGGCCTTTACAGGAGGTGCCGTTCCTGCGCAGGGCGCACCGCCCCGCCAACCTCTACGCCTCCTTCATCACCCGAGTCCCGCTACGGATCTGGGACGCCACCAACATCATACACGGCCTCACGACCTTTCCCTCGCCGTTAACCCCCCTGGTGGATAATCCTGATTTTACCCCGGGGATGGAACGGGGGGCATTCGCTCATTGGCGTGGGGCGGGCTGCAGGGCTCTATGCCATTTGTACGACGCGGAAGGGGTGATCCCCTTTCGGAGCTTCCGACCAACCTATGCATTCCAAGAGACCGAGCGGATGCGCTACACGCAGGCGCGTCACTGGGCGTTGCACCCCCGGGTCCGAGAGTCGGCGGACAGACGACTCCTTCCTTATGAGCGCTGGCTCCTGTCGCGGACCTCGGATTCGAAGCTCATAAGCGACCTTTACCGGTTTCTTCAACCACCCCCATCACATTTTTACAGTCCAGGGAGGGAGCGTTGGGAAAAGGAATTGGGCAGAGCTATGAGCCACGAGGAGTGGGGACAGATAGCCTACAGGGCTCGGCACTCGGCGTACCACACAGGCCTCACGGAGACCCTCACCAAGGTCTCGATTTACTGGTATTATACCCCGGAGCGTATACACGCTATGGATCATAGCAAAGAGGATACGTGCTGGCGGGGATGTGGACAGGCGGGTACGCTTACGCATATCCTCTGGGATTGCCCTCGCTTGGGCTCCTACTGGCAGGAAGTCCTGGACGGCGTGGACTCCCACTTCGACGTCGAGTTGCCGCGCCTGCCGGTCTATGTCTTACTAGGCCTCCCGAATCAGCTGATGTATCCCCTGAAATCCCGCAGAGGGAGGCAGATGGCCATCGCATTGGGGTCGGCGGTTCAGAATATCCTGATACATTGGCGCACGGCTACGCCTCCCACGATCACGGGCTGGCTCCACAGACTGTGGTATGTATTGGGTATGGAGAAGCTGTCGCTGGCGGCAGCGGGCGAGGCGGAGCGGTTCGCGGACATATGGCAGCCGTTCCAGTCGTTGTTGGCCACGGAATTTAGAGAGTTGACCTGCCCACGTTATCTTCGGCTCCTGCGGCTCGCAGGGCCGGAGGAGACGGCTGCTTGACGTTGACTGACGTGGCCCCCTGAGAGAGACGGCGAGCGGTTTCGCGGTGGGCCTGGTGGCGCGCACTGGATGACGAACACAGGGGGGGGAGGGTAGGGGGAGGGAGCAGTGCGGGGTGGGGGAGCGGGATGGGGGGGGTGTTTGGGGAAATGTTTCTTAGTTCTTCAGTTGTTTTGGTTCAGGAAGTATCGAAGCGGAGGTTCCTCCTTAGGATGGATCAGGGTCACGAGGCCTACGCCCGGGACCGCGGGTTAGTCTGCCTGGGGCCCACCCCTCCCGGGCAAGCGCATGGCGGGGAGGTTCCCCACGGGTGGGCTCCATTGGATGGTACAGGGGGGGGGTACAGTCAGAGTTGCCCAGCAGAGGATTCGAGGTCCCGCTTGAACAGTGCAGTTGAGACGCGGCCGGCCCCACGGGGTTGTAGGCGACATGCTGTGTTTAGAAGGGATCTGCCTATGGGGCTCGGATGGGGTTCTGGGGGGTTGACTTACAGGAGCTGTGATCCGCCGGCCCGCAGGGTTGTAGGTGCCAGCTGCTGCTGCCATTCCGATACTGTGTTTTCTTGAATAAAACAGATGTAATCCTAAAAGTGGCAGTTCATTCAAGGTCCAATCAGGCCTCCCATAATGTCTGGTTACTCTGCGTAGAAATGCTGCAAAGTTTTTTTTTAAATGCTAATCTGTGGTCAGATTAAACCTTCCAAAAAGAGCTGCTTTCATCGATGAGTAATCAGCCCGTTTCTAGGATGCTAAAATCACGGTAAGACCCAATGAACTACCCTCTAGTGCCTCCTCAGTGATCTTTTGTCTGAGGTGGGGGGAACTGGGATCTAACATGTTTTAGGACTATGTGGTCTAGACTGCAATGGGCTGGAGTGTTTCATCCATTTAGCCAGGAGTGTGAGAGGGGGGGAGATCCAAGCCTGAAGCAGTATGTGCAGTGGTGCCTCGGATGCTACCAGACTAGAGTTAGGCCACAGCTCCCTCCCCATGGTAGGCAGCTAGACCCTCAGTGCAATCAGCTCGTCTGTGGAGCAAGGTCTGTAGGTGCATTAATACAACACCTGCTGGATGGAGGGGGACCTGAGGCCTCTTCTGTGTGTGTGTAAATTGGGCCTCACAGGCCTGCGACCAGCAGGCAGAGGCCCAAACTTGAGAGGCTGGATGGGGCAATATAGTAGACTGTTAGAGCATGCCTCTCGATGGACTCTAGTCAAAAGAGGAGCGTTGAGGACAGTGGGAGGGCCAACAGGCGTTGGATGGCTGCAAGGTGACGGACCACAGTAACAGGTGGAACTACAAAAGATGACTGGAGGCGCTAACCCTCTGCGGATCTATAATTCATGGCAGTAAGGGGAGGGGAGGTTATTTATATGCACTCCGAGAGTGCAATGTGCAGTATCAATACAATGTCACCTGGGTACAGTAACGCTTTCTGAAACCATTGTCACACATTTAGCAATTACTCAATGTAACACCCCTAATCAGTGCAGCTATATATCTATCGTACATCTGAAGAAATCAACGCTCTGACACAGGTAAAAGTTACCAATACACCTCGGTCACAGGAGTTATGGGACCTTCACAATTAACGTTTTTGTTTTTCATTCCGGTATGTCTGCTGTTGAAAAAAGCTATTACCGCCATGTGAATGTTTCGAAGAAAACAAATAGGAGTCAGCCTGGAAACAGACTCCCACATGTTATTCCTTTAATACTTACTCATCATTATTTCCGTTCCCTCAACAACAAAACAGCAAAGAAGTTAGGCACTTCAGCACTGTGGTGTCATCGTGTTTGAATCTTAGATCCCGGCTCCCCCATGCAGTACGGCCGTTTTTGCACATCGCATCCCGCAGGAGGTTATCCCGGGTCACATCACCCACTCCAGAGCTCCGGTGCCCTTCTCATGCCTCTAGCTTCTGTCAGGGACCAGTCCTTACAGATGTCGCACTGGAAGTGGCTGATTTCGTAGGGCTGCCGGTGTATAGAGGGCCTGCAACAAATCCTCGTGAGACCTAACTTTATGGCCACACCTAACGGAAATACGGCAAAATGTAGTGGGCATAGAAAAGGGACATTCATTACAGGACTACCTCACAGGCAGCTGTACTGCATAACGAAATATACCACATCGCGTTTAGGAGACAGGAAAAGTTTCAGAAAACAGACAGCGGCCACATGGAAATAATGCTACACCACCATTGATTAGCAGCACTGGTACCCGAGGCCGAGCAATGCCTGTTTTGCGTGATTTTGTATTTCAGTGCAGTGATGCAGATCACCACACTGAAATGTGTTAGTCTAACGCCAGATGCTTGGTACTTGGCAGGGGGCTGAATTAGGTGGCGTGGATTTGGACAAGCTGTGCACGCTAAGGCTTTTATGTCATGGGGTATAAAGTGGACGTTTGTCTAATTTTCTTTGTAAAAATAATATAGGCTGTTTCTTTACCTTCCGGTACATTTCTGAACAATTTGTTAAGCTAAATTGGATTGTAGAATTGTGTGCGCATGCAGGGAAGAACGAGTGTCTGTCAGACATGCAAAAAATCATCCTACTTCTCAGTATTAACTTCCACACTTTTAAGCAGTAATTCCAATCATAGAATGAGTTACCTGTTTGCTCTACAATGACAGTTAGTATAACAAGTAATTGCATTGCGAGCCTGTATCAGTAGCAAAGGTTTTAAAGGGACTTATTTTCGTGCAAGGTATTGCTTTTCCTAGTTCACGGAAGGAATAAAAAACATCTCCAGATAATAATAGGGTTGACAGGATGGTGCGATAGCAGAATATTGATACATGTGGATCTGGTGAGGACTGCGGCAGCAAGTGCTTGATACGCTATTTGCATAAGAAAGTACTATATATTTTTTTCATTATCCTCCATTAGTTATTAGTAAGGAAGGGGGAAGAGAAGCGTTCACCAACCGCATTCGGTTAGTCTTAGGGAGACAAAGAATGCTGTGGTCTGTGGTAGATGCCGCCCAGAAGTCATAGGTATATGTACCAGGAGCTGCCATTTAAAGGAAGAGGAAATGCGCTTTAGATGTTGCTGGTATTGATGGCTACTGTGAGGTTGCAGACTTCGCTGGGCTGACAGTGGGTGGGGAAATGCTACGTTGTCACTGTAGGTTTAATTACATGATTTGCGCATTCTCTCTGGTGTTTGTTCTTGAGGTACTTGCTGACTGGTGCTACACATGGGATCAGGTTTGCCTTTGACAGGAGGTATGGTTTAGTGGGGTGTACATAGTGTAGATTAATATTGGCATGAGGAAACAAAAATCGGACCCTTTGTACATTTAATATTATTGTGTGCATCATGCCGAGGATGAAAAGTAGGAGGAGCGGCTTTGATGCCAGGAGAGGCTAGCGAGAAGAACTGTTTTTGGGTGGTCAGTCGAAGAGATTGTTTAACATGTTTTAAACTACTACCGTGGCATTGGGGAGGGCAGCAGCTGAAGGGCTCTGTCTTTACTGATAGGCAATGGTTAGACGGGGACCGGCCATCAGTCTTCCTGTCAGTGATGGACAGGGGAGCAGTGGGCGGCGGTCACAGGTTCACAGTGACTTCCGAGGGGTGGTTTTAAAGGTGGGCGAAAAAGCATAACTTCGGGTTTCGTAGGGGTGATAGTAGAGTGCAATGGATGCGTTAGTAGCAGGCTGGAAGGCAGAAGTCTGTGTTTGGAGGTGGTCAACTGAGCGGGCTTTGCTTGAAAGTGGGTCATCAAGTAGGAGGATTTTCTTTGTAAAAATAATATAGGCTGTTTCTTTACCTTCCGGTACATTTCTGAACAATTTGTTAAGCTAAATTGTATTGTAGAATTGTGTGCGCATGCAGGAAGAACGAGTGTCTGGCAGACAGGCAAAAAATCATCCTACTTCTCAGTATTAACTTCCACACTTCTAAGCAGTAATTCCAATCCTAGAATGAGTTTCGTAGGGGTGATAGTAGAGTGCAATGGATGCGTTAGTAGCAGGCACAAAGGCAGAAGTCTGTGTTTGGAGGTGGTCAACTGAGCGAGCTTTGCTTGAAAGTGGGTCATCAAGTAGGAGGATGTGTTTGGTGGGCCGGCTGGAGGCAGGGTTATGTAACTTTGCTAGAGGGCGCAGCAGCAGTATTTACTGATGTTTGTAAATCGCCCGATGAAAGGGCGGATGTGACCAATGGAGGACCCAGAATCCTTTTTTTATGGCTGGGGTGAGCCCCTGCAGTATGAAGGGTCGCTGGCCTGAGAGCTCTTGACTGACGTGGAGAATAGGGGCCCCCCCCCCTCCATGTACTTTGCAAGGAGACCCCCTGATGAAAGGACCTGCCACAACACATCAGAGCCTCCTCCTTGCGTCTTGATTTCCACAGGAGGTTGAAGACCTGGCTCTTTGAGTAACTGTGGGGGACTACTCACCTGCTCTAGTGCCGGGATACTCTCACAGGTGATTAGAGCATTCTTCAAATCGACATACCATAACATATGTCCAATTGTTTTGAGTTCTGCATCCGAAGGCACGGAATGAGTCAATCAAAAAACTAATGTCACCGTGCAGGGGTGGCTGAGGCCCCAAAAGACACCTGCAACCAGTGTTCTCAAGAGCAGTCTTACCAAAGGGGGACTTTCCGATGATTGAGACAGGACTATTACCAGCAGCAAAGGGTGCTCTCAACGGGATGGGGGTGATATCTGTTTTTATCGAGTTCATCTCTTTACCACCCAACATCCCTCTGTATGCTCACAAGATCAACGAAACCAGATCTGTCTCTTTGATTGTCTAGACAGCATGTTTCCCACTCAGCGAGGGTGCAACAAATGAATTTCCCTTCATCAGTGAGGTCAGGGAGCGAACTCCTTCTACTTTCTCATCATAAAGAATAACAGCTGTGCATCCCCAATTATAGATCTGTGTGTCTTGAACGCCTATTCCAAAATATCACCTTCAAGTTGGCTTTACCGCATTGTCGAATAATTCTCTAACCAGCTGTTAGTCGTCTGTAGTGTCCTTAGTTCATGGCAGGTGCAAAGGATTAGCAGTTCAGTTTTGATTTTGGGGATAAAATCTGCTCCATGAGTATTTATCAAATGTCTGGCAGTGGTGATGGCACACCATTGGTGCTAGGCAACACATCTTTACCCCTACCTAGACGATTGACTGGTGAAAAAGAACACCTTAAAACGACTTTCTCACACCTTGAAGACGGTCTCCCTAATTCACCATACAAGCATTCCCATATACAAATTCAGAATGTTCTTGGCTCGGCCATCACCACTGAGGTAGCCCAACCATCTCAAACTCTTGAAAGGGCATATATGGATTACAGAAATGTTTTCCTCTTTTCCAGACTTCAGCCTCAGAGCAGTCACAAAGCTAATATAGCTGCTAGACAAGATGACGCCATGCAAGTCTCTGTTGCCAAATGCATGTGTATTTGTCCTCTGCAAGCATGGTGAGTCAGTGCGCTCTGGTGGTCTGCGGGGTGGTAAAATATTGTGTTATTGTGTCGCCTCAGGTACAGCAGAGGGTCCTACGGTGCATCGCAGAGCTCTTCGAAGGGCGAAGCTTTGCAGAGCCCCAGCTTCAAATCCCATTCAAGGCTGACACATCACTTAAAGGCTGAGAGCTCATATGTCCCATCTTTCAATACAGTGCAAATGATCCAGAGTGGAACAGCTCCACATCAACGGTCTAGAGTGGAAAGCTGTGTTTGACCCTGAATGCCTTTCAGTTTCACATTCAGGGGAAAGGTTTATCATACGTTCATATCATTTTCAGAACGGGGCCACACACTCCCTGGCTCTTTCGGATTGCCCAGGTGATATGGCACTGAAAAGAGACATACTCGTTGCTGTCTTTGGTTATTGTTGGTTTTATGTACATAGCTGTGCGAACAGCGCACTGACAACATCTTTTATTATATATTTTTTTTAAATGGTCATTTGCCACCTTTCAAATTGAAAAAACATACACCTCACCACCCTGTACCCACACCTCCTGTATTTACGTATACTTTAGTCGGTCCCACTGAATCTAGGTATAAAAAGTGCATCTACTGTCCATGTGGTGTTTTGCCGTGAGCAACTCAAATATGAATGTCTGAACAGCCATAGTGCATGCCACAACTTTGTCTAGACTTATTCGAAGCAAAGGTCTAATCTTTCACCACAATCCTGAGTTGCTGAATCTGTCGATTTCGCTCCTCAGGTCTTAAAATTTGAATACATAAATCTGCCTGCAGGATGAATGAACATTCTTGATATTCTTTCTGCAAGCAGACACTACAGTAGCATTTCGCCCAGCCACAAGTGATTGCTATGCTGATAAATGGAAAGTTTTTGTCCATCTCTGTGCCTGTTTCTCTGTGGATCCTTTATATGCTACACCTTCAGGCATATGTACAATATATGGTAGGGCTGCAAAAGGCAGCTTTGGATTATACCCCTAGACATGTCTGCTGTATCTGCATACTTAAAAAAACAGACGCATTCTTAACATTTGGGAAAAAAACGGTCATTACAGGATAAAGCCTATACACATGAGAAAACAGTTATTTGTTTTCTTTGCCCATGCACTTCTGACTTCCTATATATAGGGAGGTGCCGCAGATGGATTGTGTATCGAGATTTCATATGTATAGCGGAATTACTGTGCTCACTGACTTGCTGCAGGTTCATTCCACTTGAAAGAAGGGAGCTTCTATGCCCTTCCTTCGTCCTATTTTAGGCATATTTGCAAGGCGCCTTCTTGGTCATCTGAAGTCACTTTTCACTAAGCGCTACTTCTCTGCAAGAGTGGCCTATGGCCTTCACTTGGCCCAGCAGCCAATAAGGGACAAACAGGAGGTGGTAATTCAGGTGTTGCTAAGTGTCAATTTTCCACAAAAGCATTCAGTGCTTTTCCAAAAGTCCTAAAGCTCTGGGTGGAATTTTAAATGTTGCTTGCTAGAGACCCTCTCTAGCAGCTGAAACTGACAAACCTTCCTTGCTAAGTCCATCCAGGAGAGGATGAGGTTGCTGTATGGTCAAGGAGTGTTCTGTTGTCTGTGTGTATGTGTATATATATATAGATATATATACACATGTATTGGTTGTGTATGATCATCAGACCAGCCAAATAGGCACTGTATATTGTCCATTCTAATCTGTTTGGAGATGTGTATAGATCCGCCTAGGAGTAAGAGGAGAGCATGCTAGGCGGGGTCAGTTCATGAAGATGAATGAATATTCCTCTGTCAAGTTTTAACAAAAATTATGTAATATTGAAAACAAAATACTGATGAAATGAGCCTTTATAAGTTTCTTTGGTAGGTGTTTTGGGGATGCTGGACTACTTTGCCGAGACCTGTTCTTTCCTACTATCTAAAAATGTGCCTTGCCACTGCGTGTGCTGGACTGTTGCAGTTTTTGGTTTCTATTCCTCACCATTGTCTCCATCTTGGGCTTGCTGGGATTGTTGGCTGCATCAATCCGTATGGCACTACTGTTTGAGTTTTTCCTTCGGATACTTCTCTTGAGTGTATTGCTTTGGGTCTGATCTCATAAAATGAAGGATCTGCAGATAGTAGTACCCATCAGAAAAATAAATGACTTACCTTTGGTAGGTATGAGAAGTGTTGTATGTTTGAAAAGGTGCCAAGTGGGTTTTTTCTGCACTGCATTTCTGCAATTGATAGGACCTGTCAGCATAGCGCTTGGATGGCACCACATGTGGCTCTGTAATGTCACATCTGGGGAGCCCCACAGTTGAGTTGGAGCCGTGGCATCGCCTACAGGTGCAACAGAGTTCTACTTTTCTGGTTCCAGTCTGGCCCCTGAGGAGATTAATTAGATGAGGAATCTACAGATAGAATATCCACCCGAAACATTGTTACTGACGGTAAGTAACAGATTTTAACTCTCCAAGGTTTCCTTTCTTGAGGGGGGTGGGAAAGCTCTCTAAATCCTTAGAAACAACCCAACTGCCTTGTTTAACTATAACAAACATGGTAATACTCCAACATGTCACCTACCACCTCAGCTTTGGGAGTGGGTACTCCAAAACAAGTTTTTCCTGTTGCATCTCATCTTGAAAATAAGATGGATGCAGAAGCAAATATTCTGAGTGGGCTCTTTTATGCTCCTCACAAGTAGGAAACCAACTGCTAAATGGTCCATTTATGTTCTTTTATTATGTGGGATTTCTAATAAGTAATTTTTACCTGGGGGGCGCTAAGTGGTGCAAAACAGAATGGCCGCCTTGAGGTGAGGCTCCCGTAGCCTGGTGATATTATCCTGCATACAATCCTGCCCAAAAGATACCTACGGCCACAAAAAAAGCAGATTAATGGTGCGAGCGATGCGAGTTTAAGGCCAATCGGACACCGAATGCGGATGTGAGGGAAGGTCGTGGAAGGCGCTGCTAGGGGATCCTTTACAGTCTGGAACTCCCTCCAGGCGTAGACCGCTACGCAAGAGCCGGGGTCCCCACGTGGCGAGAGGGCCGGAGAGATACCAGCCGCCAGAGCAAGGGTGCAGTGAGTGCGAACATGCTGGGCCGATAAATGCTGAGAGTGGCGGCTGATCGCAGCGGGTGGCAGCAACTAATTTATACCCGCAAAGCGGTGGATTGTGCGATACGGTGCCACCTGTATCCAGAGTACTGAATGCTGAAAGCAGTGCTTTCTGGAACTGCTGCTGTGAGTTCCTGAACGGCCCGGCCCCACCACAGGCAATAGACTGCTGGGCGAGGATCAAGTTGCCCAGGGAGTAGGAGGACTGACTAGTTACTGGCTGTCAGGGCTCCGGTGCGGAGAGTGCAACCTTGGCTGTGCAGATAGGCGCTACGGGAGGCAAGCGACCGGAGCGGGTGAAGGAGACTGCTACATTCCTGCTGGACGAATCCTACTGCAGTATGGCGCCATTTTGATCTCGGCCGCGTGGGTGGCATATCGGCCATAAGCGGTGTTTTTCACTACCCATATCCTGCAAGGTGGTTGGCTACATAACTGCATTGTTATCCATGTGAGCAGCTAACTCCTTTCTACTATAGTCACGCCATTGACCTCTGCTGGGTATAGACTAGTGTTAATGGCCCCGGCTGTGCATGCCACCAAGGCCTTCACGTGGTGACAGAAGGTCCGAACCAGAAGCTACAGAGCTGGACACTCAGGGTACTCAGGAGAGATAGAAACACGGGATTAGCGTCACCCTTCCTGCGACAGTTCACTCCTGGTTTGGAAAGCCTAGGAGCGAGTATAGCTCTTCTTTGACACTCCTGAAAGGAGGAGAGACCGGTGGGGAAGAGGAGGTGTTAACGAACAGGCTCTCAGTCGCTCTTATTATTTCACTGGTACCTGTGCAGAAGCTAAACAGATAACCAACAGTGCACTCACAGACGATAGTCCCTCGGTGCTACTACAGCTAGAGGCTGGTGCTCTCCTCCAGATAGTTGCAAGCTCATCATGGGGAAACCGGACGCGAGACAGCCGAGATTGAATTTCGAAGTGAAAAAAAGTACCCGACTGCAACAGACAGAGACGGAACAAGGAGCTGAGATGCAAGACTCCCCTCCAACCCAGAACGAGGACGTGAAAAATACACTACTAGAGGTCAGTCAAGGCCTCGCAGCTATCGCGGACAAAATGGATGCCATGTCTACGCGAATGGATGCTATAGTCCATAAAATTGACGGACACGAAGAACACATAAAGGAGACGGAGCACCGAATCTCTGATGCTGATGATGTCACCTCTCACATACAAAGCTCTGTGTCACAAATGGACAAGCTGCTGAAAATAATTGCAGCGAAGAATGAGGACATTGAAGCAAGAAGTAGACGGAATAACATTCGTGTCCTAGGAATTCCAGAAAGTACAAATACGGGCAAAATGGAGGACTACATTGAGAAGCTGCTGCTGGCTGTGGGCGGGCGGAATCTCTCTCCTCACACTTCATAGTTGAAAGAACCCACCGCTCTTTGGCTCCGAGACCTCCACCCGGATGCCCCCCTCGGCCTATCATCGCCCGCCTCCTGAATTACAGGGATCGCGATGTCGCCCTCAAGGTGGCAAGGGAAAAGAAGCAACTGCAATTTGAGGGAGTACCATTCACCATATACCCTGACTTCACGGCAATCATGCAGGAGGAGAGACGCAAATTTCTCCCAGTGAAGCAGAAACTCAGACAAGCCCAAATAGACTATGCCTTACTGTACCCCGCTAAGCTTCGAGTCACCCATCAAGGGAAACAGATGTTCTACACCAAACCACAACAAGTTGAAGAATTAAAAAAAAATTCAAACGCCAGAGCACTGCTAAGGACACTCCGAATTCATCGCCAAGATCGTCCACACTGAATACGGAGTGACCACTTAAATTAGAAGCAGCCGTTCACTTACTGATACATGTTGGTGACACTCAAGTGATATACGACACCGGACGCTAATGTCATATACTCCCCTCGATGTGGGATATTGATGTATTGTGGATAGTTGTGTCACGTGTTGGGTAATGTAAAATATCTGTCACCAGGCACCCTCATGCTCAACGGCGTATCGTGGATCTATCGCCATGACCCTGGACGGAGAGAGGTATTCGTGTGTCACCAAGGAGCTTCCCCTCTATGGGAGATCCCCCTTTTTCTTTCTGCCAGTTTAGGCAATTTGAATACTATTGCATTGTCTGATGTTAGACATGTGGTTTGTTGGGAATAGGGTGGGGGGAGGGTGGGATAGTTCTGTCATGATTGGGATGCTTCAGTGGGAGGGGTTGGATGGGCGGGTTGTTCACAGGATTTTCACTGCGCATACACCACAGTCAAGCAGACATAATTATGCTGATTTACGAGGTCTCACTGCAATACGCGTTGCTATGCAAAGTTATCATCTCTTGTCCTCCAATGGGTAGTACGGCTGATTCACTAATCATCCGACAGCTACGACTGCTATCTTGGAATGTATGAGGACTAGGTGACCCGCAAAAATGCCGGCAGCTACTAGCATACTTCGATTGTCACCAGATAAATATTGTTATGCTCCAGGAAACTCACACTAATCCACAGCACTCTACCAATTTCGCTAGCAAATGGGCAGACTTTAGACTCTTCTTGTCATATTCCTCTTATGCGAGAGGCACTGCAAATATCATTAAAAAACGGACAACTTTCACATCATTGGGCACGATCGTGGACCCCGACGGGAGGTACACAATTGCATGGGGGAGTCTGTCACTGTTGCTACTGCCCTAACGGTGATACCCCTGATTTTTTCACTAATCTATGGGGAAAGATTGTGGGCATAGGGTCTACCCACATAATTTGGGGGGGGAGACTTTAATGTGGCCCTTAACCCGGCAGTAGATAGATCCAGCACAGCGACCTTTCACTACAATAGATCTCAGGCAGTCCTACAGGGGATACTGCGAGAGGGAGGTTTAATTGATGCCTGGCGCCATCTTCATCCTAATTCAAGGGAAGGTACTAATTTCACCATACAGGCTGCTACATGGGCTCGGATAGACTATTGTCTACTATCTCGGTGTCTTGGTCTGTTTATACAGAATGCCTCACATCTTGCTAGGACCTTCTCTGACCACTCACCCGTGCAACTCGTTCTCAGACCGCCGGGCTTTAGAATGCCCAGATCCGTCTGGAGGCTGCAACCTACTGCATTATTAGATGCTGCCTTTCATAGCGAGCTTGGGAGGAAGTCAAAGACTTTTTTTCAGAGAAACAGGGGATCCGTAGTTAGTGTGGAGACTATATGGGAGGCCTTCATGGTCACGATTAGAGGGTTTTGCATTTCCAAAAGCTTTGGGGGTACTCCAAGATATACAGAAAACATTGTGCAAGCTAGAAAAGGACCTCAGACTCTTGGAGACCCGATTTGCTGCAGGGAGGGAGGTACAGGCAACATGACTTCCGAGAGAAACTATCAGAATATACAGATACTGCGTAGGAGAAACTAAATTTAGGGGCAAGTACTGGGTGGCCCGCAGGTATGGAGAAGGCAAACGCCCTGGAAAGGCATTGGCTGAGGTGATAAGGCGGCCGAGATTCTCTAACTACATACTGGAGATTGGGGGACCGGGGAAGGGTAAAGTACCGAGACACTGCTGACATACTGGCGGCTTTCACCACACATTATTCCACGTTGTACACCTCGCAACGGAGAGACGACTTTGAGCTTGAAAGTTTCCTGGGAGATGTCGCACTTGGGTAGCTGGGTGACTCCCAGCGGGAGTTCTTAAGTCCCCCTTTCGAGATCGACGAGATCCGTGAGGCGATAATGCAGATGAAATCCGGCAGAGCGCCAGGGCTAGATATAAGACCTATATAGACTTAATGGCCCCTATTTTGAAGGAGCTTTATGAAGAATCTTTAGAAGTTGGCATGCTCCCCTCATCTATGAGGGAGTTGTTTATTACTTCCCTTTTGAAACCTGGCAAGACAGCTGACTCATGTGATTCCTATAGGCTGCTATCGCTATCGCTTATAAATTGTGACACTAAAATTTTGGCTAAAGTCATTGCTAACCGTCTGGCCCTCCTAATGGACAAAATCGTCCTCCCTGACCAGGCGGGTTTTGTTCCCAGTCGTGGCACCACTCATAATCTCTGCACCCTATTTTCCATTCAACAGAATTTAGCCCCTGATTTGCCACTAGCTACAGTGTTCTTAGATGCCACCAAGGCATTTGATTCTGTGGAATGGGATTACCTCTTCGGCGTTCTACAACGCATGGGTTTTTCCCCCCTCTTCATATCCTGCATATGATTGCTGTATCAAAGTCCCATAGCCAAGGTGCTGATAAACTGTCATTTTTCATCAGCTTTCCCTATTTCGAGAGGTACCCGGCAAGGATGCCCGTTATCCCCTTTATTATTTGCCCTTGTGGTCGAGCCTCTGGCATCTAAGCTGGGACAACACCACCAGGATAAAGCACTCCATTGTAATCTCCGCCAAATTTTGATATCCCTCTATGCGGATGATATTACTCTCTATGTGAGGGATCCTCTGCAAAATATTAATCCTCTTCTGCGCAAATTTATGGTTTTTGGAAAACTCTCCGGAATTCATATTTTATTGGGGAAAATCACTCATATTCCCCTTAACGCCCGCTGTCACTAAATTCCCTCTGGACTTCCCATTAGACTGGTGCGACACATACCTGCGATATCTGGGGATTCAAATCACTGGGGACAGGGAAGAATTGATACGCCACAACTATGGTACGACTATAGATCACCTCGCGAGTAGTGTCACCCACTGGATTTCCCTGCCCCTCTCAATCGCAGGACGAGCTTCCTTAATAAAAATGGTGGTATTACCACAAATTTTGTATCTGTTCATGAATATACTGTATCATCCTGGCCTCTTTCTTTTCGGGGCGCTCCGCACAGAAATGATAAGGTTGTTCTGGGGTGGTAAACAGCCATGAATACAATGGTCGATACTTACGAGACATTATGCGCAGGGAGGGTTTGATATCCCAGACTTTGAAATGTACTTTACATGTGCACAAGCTCATTATGCCTACTATTGGATTAACCCTTCCAAATACATGCAACAGGTGGCAGCGGAGCACTGGCTGGCTGATCCTATCCCCCTGAATGGGATGCTGCACACACCCATGCGCACACGGGACATAGTACCCACTACTATCACGTATCTCCGGTCTCCTCAAATCTCCCATATTCTATTCGCCGCTTCTCCCCCTCTCCTATCATTTAGAATGCCCCTACTCCAAGAAAAGGGTTTCATCAAGCTAAGTGAATGCACGCACATCACTAACTGGGGAGATCTCTTTCATGATGGGACATTTCGATCTTCGGATCACTTTTTTCACAAGCTGCAGCCCTCCTCTATTGATCTTTTTCTATATGTCCGTCTTCAACAGGGAATGCGCTCTGTGGTTCCGACGTTTCCTCAGGAACTGGCTAGCCTTGCACCTCTACACCAAATGTTAGGATCTGCAAAACCGGGACATCTGGTATCTACACTATATCACAATATCCATACACAGTAGCCGTATTCCCCCAACACTTCTCGGGCACACTGGAACACTGATCTGGGGGGTGAGTTAACGGGCGAGCAATTGAAATATTGTTGTTTACAAACTGCACACATATCCGCCAGTTGTAGGCGATGCCTTATGCATTATAAGTCCCTGCAGCGTCTATATTAAACCCCTGTAAAAATGTTTCAGTTTAAACTAAAAGACACGGATTGATGCAACATATGTCATAGGCCGGATTCATACATTTAGCCTGGGAATGTCCACGGGTTCAAGAGTATTGGGTACAGGTCTTTAATGCATTGAAGAGAATGACATCCTTCTTGTTGGAGCGTAGCCCTCTTATTGCTCTGTTGGGCTACACTGAGCGAATCCCCAAACTATATAGTCGATACATTACCATATCATTATTGCTGGCAAAGCGTAGAGTGGCCTGTAGGTGGGGCAGAGGACGGGCCCCAAAATTTAAGGAGTGGTTGGATGATCTCCTGTATTGTCAAGATCAGCTGACTATATAAACACTACCACGAGCTTCTCGGCCCAAGGATGTATGGGGTCCTATCCAGAGCTATCTGATGGCACAAGCCGCGGAGGATGCAGATGCTACTACATCGGTGGGGGGAAACGTAAGGTGAACTAGGGTCTCCTTTCCTCCCTCTCACACACCAACAGCAGTGGTATTGTAATATTAAATGCCTTCAGATGATATGTGTCCTTCTCAACCTGACCCTCTTATACATATTATTAGGCCACTCTTCAATTTTCTCGAGATAGTAGTCATATGTACGGTAGTGTAAACTATCACCTTCACAAGTCAAGTATAATGTGATATTAACGTTCCTCTCGTTTCACTATTATCTGTAATAGTTGTGTGAGACCTAAATGGGGAAATTGCAATTAATTTCTATGTCTGTACTCACCAGCTTCAACGATTGTGCTGTATGCTTTTGTTGTTGACTAAAAATCAAACACAAGTTTAAAAAAAAAAAAGTTATTTTTACCTCAGAGAACTGAACGTCATGTCAAAAGTTGTCCTTTTTTGAAGTAGTAAGAGCTTCTTTAGGGGATGAGTTACTGTTAGACTTGGCCCTTTTTGCAGGGCCATTCCTGAACTTTTTGCCTTCCTCCCGGTATCTTTTCTGACCTGGTGTTGGTGGTTTTAGGACTCTGAGCACTTTATCACTGCTGTCCAGTGTAAAGTGCACGTGCTCTCTATGGTAAACATAGTAAGATTGGTCTACACCAGTTTGGCGTATTTAATTTACCTATCAGTCCCTTGTAAAGTGGTATCTCTTATGCCCTCAGCCAGTAAATTAAATGCTACTGGTGGATTTTCAGCGCTGCTTGCGCCACCCCCCAAAATAGCCTTTCAAACTTGTCTCGGGCCTCTGCCATTGTAGGGCCTGTGAGTGCAGTTTACTTCCGCAGTAATGTGGCACATAAAGTGGTTGCCACATCTGTGACTCCCCTTTTACTACATATCAGTCACCCCTAAGGTAGGCCCTAACTAGCCCCAAGGGCAGGGTGCGCTGTAGGTAAAAGGTAGGACTTGTGCTTTAACTGTGTGGCATGTCCAGGTAGTGACAAACAACCATTTTGGTTTCTCACTACTGTGAGGCTGCTCTCTCATAGGAATGCATTGCGGATTCCCTGATATGTGTTTCAGTGGTAATTCCTGACATGAGAGGAGTAGCGTAATCAAGTTTGGTATGTTTGGAATAGTGGTAATAAATGCTGCGTAAGGGTGTTCGCAGATTTATTATCACTATTTTAGAAATGCCACTTTTAGAAGTGGACATTTCTGTGTGCTATGTGTCTTTGTGCCTGCCTGTTGTGTATTACATGTCTGGCTCTGGAGTGACAGGCAGCAAAACAGTGGTTCTGTTGGGAATCTACTTAATTTAAACAGCACTGAATGCATTTGATAGCTGTTCCATTATTCCGTTAACAACAGTTATATAGACACACACATATAAATCAATTTAAAGGACACAACATGATTTTCTTTTCACTAAATTTGAATCAAGAATTATATATTGCTACTAGACAGGACTGACCAACAATAACTGAAATGTAACATAAAACACTTAGTGACTAATAGTGCTTAGTGACATGACCTTCAAACATAAATTGACATAAAAAACATATATATATACATAATGACACACTTGTACTTTAAACACAAATGGTCCAAAATCGGATAGCATATAACACCACAGTATATGTTATTCAGTGATTCAAATGGTGAAATTGCATGGACCAATTAGACAGGTCCTTGATTTAAATATAGTGAAAAGAAAATCATGTTGTGTCCTTTAAATTGATTTATATGTGTGTGTTTATATAACTGTTGTTAAAGGAATAATGGAACAGCTATCAAATGCATTCAGTGCTGTTTAAATTAAGTAGATTCCCAACAGAACCACTGTTTTGCTGCATGTACTTACCCAGGTTCTGAGGGTTACTGGGTTACCCCATTATCTTTAATGGTCTGGAGTGACAGGGGCTGGGGATGTGCAGTGGCTCCAGAGGGATTGGGTGAGCCAGCACTACGCTGAATAGGCCGATCTGCATTGAGAGTGGTAGGAGGAGTAGCACTTGGGCATGAATAGGACTGTGCCTGCCTTCCACAATGCTGGCTCTGCCCCCCTGTGGTGTGTCTGGGGCCAGAGCCCACACTAACAAAGGAGGTTGTTCTGCACTGTAAATAAAATATGAAGTGCCCCCCAGAACTGGTTTAGTCCGGGCACAGACCCCTGTGCCATGGGGAGAAAAAAGAACATAGGGTGTATACATATTGAAGCTGTAACCCTATGTAAGTGTGCTGGAGAAACTTTTGGTTACCTGCTGCAGCCAAAGGACTGCTGGGTAGGAGGAACCACAGTGGGACCCAGCTACTGTCTCCTGGGGGTCCCTACGACCTGGCCAGCCTGTCCTCAGCTCTGCCCCTCTGAACCAGGGACCTAGCGCCTCGTGAGCGCTGCATTCATTATTGTCCCTTGGAACCTGAGATGGGGGCTTTGACTTTGCAGATAGTAGGGTGCTGTCACGCCTTGGCAGAAGAGCCACAGGCCAGGAAGCCAGGCGGCTGTTGCCTGGTTGTGGGCGTGGTGATGATGAGAGCGTTCTTCTAAGAGCCTGAGGAGGGGGCTTCAACTTTGCCCAGGAAGAGTGCGTGACGAGCACTCTGCCGGTACCTTTTCCTGAGCCCGTGAAGAGGGCTCCAGCACTGCTCGTTCCGAGCGATTAGAACCGAAGTCAGGCGAAGAGAGCCAGACCTGAGGCGTGGCCGGCGGCCGGAAATCAAAGCATGGAGACCTGGCGGAAGCCAGGCAAGGTTTGAGCCTGGTTGTGGGTGTGGCCCGCACACGGAGAGACGCCGCTGAGCCTGAATCAAAGCGGGAGCCTACCACACATTCGTGGGCGCAAAAGGAGGGGATCGGAGCCTCACGGGCTCCCTGCTGAAGTTCTCGATTTCCAGGTTACCTTAGGAGAAGCCCAGGTGAGTGGGGCCTGTACAAGCACACTGTGGTGCCCGGGGTATGCTTACAGCTACACCACCAGATCATGGGTAGCTGCAAACAAGGAGGAGAAGCCCTGGTGAGGGGGGCTCACAAAGGCACACTGTTGGTGCTGGCTTGTTTCACAGCTGTGCCGCCGGATTGTGGGCAGCTGCAATGTGGGGGGCATTTAGTGTCTGTGGATAGTGATGGGTACGTTGCACCCTCGCCCCCATTTTGGTACAGGCCTTTTGGGGGCAGTACTCCGCTGCATCGCCAGCCTGGTGGCCAGTCCAAAGGCCACATGCTAGTAGACCGCTGACTTTGGGACATTACGGGGATGCCCAAGACGGACCCCGAAGAAGGCCAGTCTGCCTGGGGTTCATCCTGTGTTTCAGTGAAGCGTAAGGCCCTGAGGTGATGTGCACACCTTACTAGTGTTACTGTGGTGCACTGGTAATTTAGGATGTATGCCTGAGATGGTTTATGCATAATGTATTTATGCCAAGTACAGTGTTTACCAGTAGCTACTGGTTGTTTTACTACTTGCATGTTCTAATGGTTATGACAGTGGCCCGATTAGCCCTGTAATGTATATACTCCCCTGTAAAGTCATACCTAGTGCCAGGTGGTATAGTGTATATATCTGATTATTCTCTAATGTGTTTTATGAGTAATACAAAGACTATTTTGATATAACCTTGTGTGGAGTTTCTTTTGTGGTGTGCCTAGTGTGTTGCTGCTGTGTGTGCGTTGCGCAAACGCCTTACACATTGCATCTGGGATAGGCCTGACTACTCGTGCCAAGCTACCAAGGGGTGAGCAGGGGTTAGTTTCTGTATCCCTTACCTCAGTTTGTCTCTAGCAGCTCTGTACTACCGGTCCAGTACGGAGGAATGAAGAGGGCTCCCTTTTCTCCTTCCCAACAATGATGTTTTGCCATTCCTGATAATCTTGCCTTGATGCATGTTGCCAGAAAATAAAAATGTGCTAGAAAGCAGTAGGCCAGCCTAGTCATGTCTTCTATAGCTCATTTAACCTCTAAAGAAATTCTTGCAAACATCTAGCCAAGGGACACCTCTCATTAACTGATTTATGTGTGGCTCTTATTTAATGGTTAATTAGATACATTCGTCCTGCCTTAGGAGATACAGTTCCACAGTCAGGTGGGAATTCACTAGTGGCTTTTCATGCACAGCCATATTGATTTGATGAACTCCTGTGACACAGCCCCCTGGATTAAAAGATTTTGTTAAGTAGCCTTCACTAAGATTAGCACCTTCAGCCCTGGTCTTGTAAAATGTCAACTCAAAGACATTGTGACCATTCGGGCTCCATCTTTCATTCCCAAAAAAGACTCGGAATCCCATCTAAATTAGAAATGGTTCCCCAAACTTGACCTCCTAAATCCTCTTTTGGGGACAGGTTACAGAATGTACCTGTTTCCTGATCACCTATATTATATTTTCTAAGAATCCTTCTAGAGTTTCTGATTGTTTTCATTCTGTAGACTTTCTTCGCCCCTCCAAGCGAAAAGGAGGAGGAAACTGCCATCTCAAAGTGCCAAACGTATGCGTTTGAAAGGGTCCCTAGATTCAGGCAGTTCATATTCTTCGATCAACTAGTATTCAACTCACCACTGCAAAAATAGTCTTTGGCTTGTCTATGACATACTCATTGGCGTCACATAATATGGCAGCTTGGGCTGCTGAAATTCAAAATATTGATGATGTGAATCTCTCCATCTAGGTGGGCACCACTGGGAATTAACTTGCAGAAATTTCACTGATCAAAGTTTTTTTTCAATCAAAGAGAGCCTTTCATTATCAAATAAAAATTGCTCACAGCTATGACTTAATTTCCAATAAAGTTCATCTACTTCAAGTAGAAATGATTCAATATGAATTAATTTTGCATCTCAAGAATATATTCGTATTATCCCAAATGGCTTTCGGACCTTGCATTCATCATCGGGTATAACTCACAACTGAAAAGTGAACTCCAAAAACACAAAAAATACAGCTCCTAAGAGTTAAAGAAATGAACATAAAAACCGCAGAACATTATTAGTTTTGTGCACAACCCATAAAAATACAGACGAGCTAATTACCATGAGTAATATGCTTAAAATGAACAAGTCATCACAGAAAGGAGTTAATCGTTATCATCCCTTTACATCAAATGCAGACCAGATTAAATAAAAAAGTCAGCGATATTTCACGAGTAAGAAAGCCTACATGGTAGTGGTGTCTGAGTTGAAGTGCAAACAACAAGTACGTTTCTTAGGACCGGATGTACAACCCTATTTGTCATACGCAAACGGGTTAGCGACCCGTTTGCACATGCAAAATACAATAGGGCCATGTACAAACCCTATTTAGCGAGTCACAAAACACTCGCAATTTACCGCCCTCTTCAAGAGGGTGGTAGCCCATTCGCAAATGGGGACCCCTTCCCCTTTGTGAATGCAGGGGAAAATATTTTTTAGGGGCAGGCAGTGGTCCCAGGGACCACTACGTGCCCTTAAAAAATGAAACTAAAACGTTTAATTTTTCTTTTTTTAAATGCAGCCTGTTTTCCTTCCAGGAAAACAGGCTGCATTAAAAAAAAAAAAAATGCTTTATTTAAAAGCGGTACCAGACATGGAGTTCTGCTGAGCCCAGCAGGCCACCATCCCTGGGAGGGCCAGCCATTCCCAATGGGGAGCAAATTGCGAGAGCCTCATGAATATTCATGAGGCATGCAATATGCGACCCCCATTGGGAATCGCAAACAGTGTCTCAGACACTGTTGTACATGGCAATTTGCGACTTGCAAATTGCGACTCACAATCAAGCGCAATTTGTGATTTGCAAATTGTCAAGGTCATACATCTGGCCCTTATTCTGTTAAAAATTAATCTATGCTACAGGATGGAGTTAGCAGAAGTGTCTTATTTACATGTATCTGCGTAGAGTAAAATGCATTGATATTCCTAGGATACCAATACCGTTCCAAATATTTACAATAGCCTTCACACTTTCTATTCTACGCTAATATATCTCCATTACAAATAATGCAATTTCTTGGCGAGGTAGTTTTAGTTCCTCTAGGAAAGGGTCAACGATTCCACCCAAAGCCAAGAGTGCCGAGGATTCTCCGAGAGAGCACTATGATTTTTCATTCTAGGAGGTGAATAAAATGCTAATCTGCACGTTTTATACAGTGACTGCCAGTAGTAGTCGGAAAGACAGCAAGTCGAATTAAAGAGCATATGCACCCAAAACCCTCTTAAAGATTAAAGAGCGTCCTAGGTTGGAGGGTGCACTGTGCCAGATGTCCCTCACAGAGACAAGAATGTGCTTTAAAAAAGTGTGACATAAACCTATTGTTTATGGCATGGGTTCACTTTTGCTGTAATATTGTCTGGCACCAGTCTTAATGCGCCAGATCCTACAGCGGGCAAGCATGATTCTCCCAAGAGCTACTCAAATGTATGCAAGATATCTACCTGATGTATTCTAAACGGATAATACACCCAAAATAACACATCTTCGTAGCGTTGCAAAGGCTGGCAGCGCTTCCCACTTTTTGTGTTTGAGAAGTTGGGTAAGCCTGCTGTACTACCAAGCAGTAAAGTATTGCCCCAGAAGATGCTGGGTAAACATTGGAGTGACTTTGTATGTATTTGTAGAAAAACTACAGAAGTCTTTTTTTGCAGTTTTTATATGGCGCAAACTTGGCCCTGGGGCATTGGAGAGCTGTACCTGAGCACCAGATTACATTACACAAGGTCAGATTCCTTTAGTTATTTTTGCCGTGGGGAGATTAAGTGATTTACCCAGAATGCTGAGCTGACTCCAGGACTTGAACCCGGTTCCCTAGTCAACAGCTCTGGCTGATAAGCCACATCTACTGTTAACCTAGCTTCCCACCTGAGATCCTTGCAATTTACTAGATTGTGTGTTAAAAGCACCTCTAAGGTTTTAAAACTAATGAGGTGGGGGTGGGTGGTCTGTTGACTTTGTTGGGTACTGTACACACTATTTATGTCGGGACCTTAGTCCAGGCAGGCCGGTTTTAGGGTTTGTGGGTCACGGGCAGAACAGAAACAGGGTTAAAAAGTAGAAATCAAGATGAGGGTAGCTCTGGTAAGACCTTGCAGAGACATCTTCAAAAACATTAGCAGAAATATCTTAGAGTGGATGGAACTCTGACATACTTCTGGTATGACAGATGGGTGAATCCAGAGAACTATTCTGCCAGGATGGACCACCATGAAGGTTCTAGGACACAAGGGGCTTGCCGCTCTCTTACTCACCTTATCCTCTGCTATTGACACTAAGAATACTCTTTTTTTTATATTGTATTTTATTGCATTTTAGAAACATACAATACCACTGAAAATAACCAAAACAGATAGAGAGCAAATAACAGAAGAAAAATCGAACATAAATGGACACATATGTGGATCGCAGACATCAAAACCAATCATGAAAATGTAAAGCAGCAATACAAAATACAATGACAATCAGGGCAAAGAGGCGAAAGAAGGGGTGAAAGAAGGCACTCATGGGGGTCGTAGGACAGTGCACAGTGAGTTGAGGCGCGAGCAGGTACATGGCACCAGGGACGCTGCCCCAGATGGGAGCAGCCCGGGGGGGTGGGAATGGTAGCATGAAATTACCAGCATGCGAATGACCACATGGCTTTCGAAGGCACAGGTTAGTCGTCAGGGGTGGATGATACTGAGCAAAAAGGCCCCAGAAACTCTTCGGGCGATTGCAGGGGGGAAGCATCTCATTATAAACATCAGACTGGGTATTGCAGTAGACCATGTCTCGCTCCCACTCCACAATTGTGGGCAGTGGACCCCTCATCCATCGCATTGCTAATCTAAGCCTAGCGAGGAGGAGGCCGAAAGCAGCCAGTTTATGCACAGGTTTCTGTAGTGGTTTAGTATAACCCAGTAGCGTCAACAGGGGATCCGGGGCAAGGGTGAGGCCCAGGATGTCGCTCAGCTTATGGAAGACCGTCACCCAATAATGTTCCACCGGAGGGCATTGCCACGCCTGATGAAAGAAACCAGCATGGGAAGCAGGACAGCGCTCGCACTCATCAAAGTCACGCAGGCCAAATCTGAAAAGGCGCAAGGGGGAGTGGTACACCCTATTCAGGAACTTAAAATGGGAAAGCCTATGCCGGCCGTTAATAGAAATCTGCAGAGTGGCAGTACAACAATAGAGCCAGACATCATCCGGGATCAGAACGCCAATGTCAAGCTGCCAGGCCTGCCGTGCTTTATTATGGGGGGGAGCCTTAGTAGCCAAAGCGGAGGTATATAATTTAGAAATCAGTTTGCTCGAATTTTGTGCGCATAACTGGGAAGGCAGAGGGGGGATGGTTAAAGGTTCCTGAAGGTCGTCGCCTAAAACCGCACGCAAAGCATGGTGAGTCCTGAAAAAATGAAATCTCGTCAGCGCTGACTGGACGCCATCACTTGCCGCCGCCTCCTCCCAAGAGCGCACCCGCCCATTACGGAAAAGATCACCCATGGTCTGTATGTGTAGACGGTGCAGAGAAGCGAGGGTCCCCCTGTCAGCGCTCAGCAGAAACCAGTGGCACCATTCCACCCGCAGTCGAGGTGAATATAGCTGCGTGCCGTCATACATCCCAAGCAGCGCATTCCATGCATGCACAACTGAATTGACGGAAACTAATATGCCGCGAAGGGGGCTGTGTGAGAAATCGAGGCAAGGGATACGGGGCAACAGCGACTCCCTCTATCTGAAGATGTGGTAACTCAGGGGGTCCGTGTACCCAACTATACACGTGAGTGGCCTGTGCAGCTCTATAATACAGTTCGAGGTTTGAGGCATTCAATCCCCCATCAGCATACGGAACCATGAGCGTGTCCAGCGCCACTCTGGGAGTCTTACCAACCCACGCCAATCTAATCATCAACGACCGGAGTTCGTGAAACCGAGGCTGCGGGAGAACTATAGGGATATTAACAAAGAGAAACAGCAGGCGAGGGAGGACAACCATCTTCATCAAAGCAACGCGGCCCATTAAAGAGAGAGGGAGCCGTATCCACCGTTCAATATCATCAGTGAGATTGTCAATTGCCGTGCCGTAATTGGCCGTCAATATCAAGTTCCGCGTCGGAATGGACTTGGATGCCCAGATAGCGCACGGGTGCTGTAGTCCACTGCAGGGGAAAGTCAAGCGGAAATTGCACTGTAGCAGGCATTAGAGGGAAAATTATAGATTTGTCCCAGTTGATCCGTAAACCCGAGAGACCGCCAAAACAGAAGACCTCGCGGATCACGGGAGAGAGATGAACTACTGGTCTCGAACATATAAGAGGGTGTTGTCAGCGTAAGCGGATGTAATGAGGTTATATTTAGGGAAGCGAAGCCCTCTGTGACCATGATATTCGCACAGTGCCCTCAACAGGGGCTCAGCGGCCACCGCATAGAGCAGCGGGGACAACGGGCACCCCTGGAGGGTGCCCCGTGAGATGGAGAACGGGGCTGAAACCGCATCACCCATCGGCACACGAGCCATGGGTGCATTGTACAACACTGATATCAGTTGCAGATATACTTCGCCGACCCCCATCCGATTCAGCACAGCCTTCATAAACTGCCATTCGATCGAGTCGAAGGCTTTTTCAGCATCGAGAAATATCGCAGCAGCCTTGATCTCAGGACGCACGTGCTGCAAAGCCCCAAAAACCATGCGGAGATTATATGAAAGCGTACGGCCCGGGATGAATCCAGCTTGTTCGGGACCTATCAACTGCGGGAGTAGAGGCAACAGACGGTTCGCCAGGATTTTGCATACAATTTGGTGTCGACATCGAGGAGAGAAAGTGGCCTATAGGACGGACACTTACGTGGGTCTTTATTGGGTTTTAACAACGTAATAATCAACGCCTCACGCATGGTAGGGGGCATCAAGCCTTCAGCCGCAATCTCATGAAAAAGAGTGATAAGGTGTGGAACAAGAAGATCACTAAAGCCCTTAAAGAATGCGACAGTAAGCCCATCCATTCCAGGGGCACTGCCCTCCCGCATGGAGCGCAATGCAAGGCGGACCTCTGCAATCTCAGTAGGGCGCATCAGGAACTCTTGGTGTCAATCCTGCAACCATGGAAGCTTGATGTACTCCAGGTAGCCAGTGATGTCCTCATCGCTAGGGGAGAGTTTAGAGCAATACAGCTCTTGGTGATAGGAACGGAAGCGGACGTTTATTGCAGTACCGTCCGTCAGGAGCGACCCATCCTCTTCTTCCAGCTCCACGATCCCACCAGACCCCAAACGGTGACGTGCCAATTCAGCCAGGACGGAACCTGGTCGGTTAGACTCACCATAGGCTCTGGCGGACGCATATTTACCCATGTGTTTCACCTCCCGATCAGCTTTCTCCTGGAATTCGGCTAAAGTGGTCCTGATCTGCTCGCGAAGCTCCAGGTTGTCGGCACAAGACTGTTGCGCTTCGAAGTCGGAGAGGTGAGCCTCAAGAAGAGCGAGGCGATCACAGATGGCGCGTAGTACTTCCGCATGTTTGCTGATGGCCACACCACGAATAAAAACTTTGAACGCCTCCCACACTGTGGTGAAGTAGTCGACCGTGCCCACATTAGTCGCGAAAAACTCAGATATAGCTTCCTTAAGTTCTGCTTGAAAGACTGAATCTAACAGCCAGTAGGGAGGGAAGCGGCATAAAAACGGGGGAGGGGTCCGGGCCGGAGCAGCTATGGTAATCACAACCGGGGAATGGTCTGAAAAAGAGCGGGGATGAACCGAGCAATCTAGCACCTTAGGTAACAGCGTGCTGGAGATAAACCAATAAGCGATGCGAGTGTGGACATCGTGTGGTGCAGAATAATGCGTATACCCTCCCTGGGCGTGCGAGCGAGACCTCCATACATCGACCAATTGCAGCTGGAGGGCCACATCTAACAACATCTTTGCTGAAGCGGAATTCGGGTGGGGGGGTGCCCTTAGAACGGTCCAGGGTCGTGTCTAGTATACAATTAAAATCGCCACCCCAGAAGATCGGGAGAGAAGTACGACCTTGAAGTAGTGAGAGCAGGGACCTATAAAAATCTGGGTCATCGTAGTTTGGACCATAAGAATTGACAACCAGAAATTCCCAAACGGGACTATGGCAGCGCGTTAGAGCACATCTGCCCGCCGAGTCCATCAACAAGGTTTCCAATTTGAGGCCGGATTTGGGGTTTAGCCATGTCAAGATGCCCCTGGAGTGAGAGGTAAAGCAGGCCGCATGAGCAGCACCTGACAACCTGTTACCCATGGAGAGCGCACTACCCTGCTGCAGATGGGTCTCCTGTAGTAATGCAACGTTAACCTCCTTGCGCTTCAGGTACGCAATGATTTTGCGCACCTTGCGATGGTCAATTAAACCCCTGACATTCCATGTCATGAAAAAGTGAGTTGCTGGGGCAACCGAGCCCTAGGTGGATCGTCCGGCATAGCGAGCGCAATATAGCAAAGTGAAACTGACACCCCGGGCACCACCCTCCGCACCTCCAGCCAAGGACAGAATCTGAAAATTTGCGATCCAAAGAAAACAAAGGGAAACAAAAAATAAATACACATCAAAGCATACACCACCCCCCACCCACGCCTTGCAAACCCCAACCATGCATAGGCGAACAGTTACCCACCCGTGCATCATAAAGAAAAAAAAACAACGTGATGCATACCCACCCAGTACCCGACCAAAACCCCAACAACAGAAATTAGAACAGCGGGTAACGCAGTGGGGCAGATGATGCCCAGCTACACAAACTGAGCCAATCTACCGCGGTGCCGCCGCTAACAATATACAGGCCTGCTGCAATCATGTCCAGCAAGCGTGAGAAAAGGGCGGACATCTAGAGCAACCCTCCCAATGGGTCCCAGTGCAACCGTTAAAGGACAATTCACTGAGATACGGTATAGCGATCTAGCATAGCATACTGGGAAGCAGGAGAAGCAGAAACCACCGGGTAGGGAAAGTGATCCTACGCATTAACAGAGCAATACTGGCAACGCTGCGAGTGGTCCGGCCACAAGGGCAGGCCATCAGAGTGCAGACTATCTTGAAATCATTCCAGCAACTGTGACTGTGAAAGACAAATGTCACACACAAAGGGGGAGCAACAAGCAGATCAGTCATGGTCATCAAGAGACCCAGCGGCATCATTCTGCGAGGAAGAAGCTTGCTGACTGTTCGAACGTTTGCCAGCTTTCTCCCAGTCACGGAAATCCTTTTGTAGGGATTGAGGGTCTGAGTAAATCCTGGGCTTTCCATCAAACAGGACCTTAAGACGTGCCGGGTATAGCATAGCATATTCTATATGCTGGTCACGCAGTTTGTGTTTCAAGGGATTGAACTGCCGCCGCGCCTCCTGTACTTTGAGGGTAAAATCAGGGAACAGGGAAATGTCAGATCCTTCGAATCTCAGGGGCCCCAGTTCTCGCGCCTTGCGCAATGCAGCGTCTCTGTCCCGATAGTTTAAAAGTTTTGCTATTATGGGACAGGGTGGGGCACCAGGCTGGGGCCGGGGACCAAGAGAGCTGCGCGACCTCTCCACCACAAAGAGATGAGAGAAAGTGTCCGCGCACAAAAGGTTTGTCAGCAGACGCTCCACAAACTGCTCCATATTCCCAGTCGCTGATGACTCCGCCAGGCCGGTAATACGCAGGTTGCTTCGGCTCGACCGGGCCTCCAGATCCTCTGCCCTGTCTCGCAAAGTCGAAAGAGCGTGCTCCATCTGCTTCCGTGCGTCACCGGCATCAGCCTGGGCCTCCTCAACTTCAGTGATGCGGCGCTCCGCCATGTCCAGGCGTTCGGCGTGCTTGTCAACACGCTCGGAAATTCTGTCCATTCCGTAGGCCAGCGTGTCAATCTTAGAGTCTATAGCAGTGAGGCCCTTCTGCATGGACGCAATGATCTGCTTAATGTCCCCCACGGGGTCGTCAGCAGGGGCATCGATCTCAGGGGGAGCCCCATCCACCCCCTCTTCATTGCGGCGGGATTTGCGTTGCTCTAACTGGAGTTTGGGCTGAGTCTTATCAGGTCCATGATGAAAGTCGTCGCAGGTTAGTATGGAATTGGGGGAAGGGTGCAGATTCCCCGGCCTGGGGGGGAAAGGGGCCTCAGCGCCGAAGCACGAAACCAGCTCCAGTAAGGGAGTCGACACTGGGGCCAGAGCGGCTCCAGGAGCGCTGGACAGCGGGCTCGAGGCTCTGGGTGTAAGTCGGCGTGAGCGGACCGCTCCGCAAGTTCAGCCAGAAGCGGGGGACCCCAGAGGCGGGCGACCGCAGGCAGAGCAGGTCAGCAGGCGCAAGCAATTAGGGCCCCCACCTTCAGGAACTCTCCAGGTCGGATCCGGGACGATGGGGCAGCCAGCCAGGAAGGCCCAAGTGCGTGGCTACCAGAGGGGAGCACCCCGCAGCAGGAACGCCGAGATCCACGCCTCACTGCGTCACTGCCAAGCTCCCGGACAAGATGGCCGCTCCACAGGAAAGGCGGCCAGGACCAGGCCCCAAAGCACAGCTTCAGCGGCAGACACCAGCAGGGGCACTCCGGCGGTTCAGGAGCGGATCCAGGCAGCCCCACAGCAGCCGCCCAGCAATCTCTGTAGCGCCAGGGGAGCGCTGCAGTCACCAGATTTCAAAGTAGAGCTGGATGCCTTACCGTAGGAAACAGGTGGGCTAAGCCCATAAGATATCTCACAAAGTGTTGTGGGGATGGACTCTCCTGGCCTTTTCTGATATGTCTCTTGAGCTCAAATGACACTCTGCTGCCTTTTGGGTAGGATTGTGCTATAAAAATACCAGATAGTTCTTCCTGAACCGATCTTTCAGATAGCATCTCATTGGCCACAGCCCATTAGCAGGATAATCTCCCATTGTTCGCATTAGCAGAGTCTCAGTCATTTGATTTTATACTGGGTTCTGGTGGGGCTTTTTAGTATCTGCTTGGACTGCCAAAACTCGGTGGAGATGCATAGATGGTTAAAAGTCATATCCCCATTAACCCCACGCTTAAGGTGAGCTGTAATGAGAAATAATCCTGCAATGTCAAAGCCGTTCTCCCCAAATACTCTAGGATTTAGAGGTGAGCGTGACACAGAGATGGTTTAAGGGATGGGCAAAGTGGACAATTGCCCAGGGCCCCCACTGTCCTAGGCCCCCCCTGGGAAAAATAACTTTCTCTCTATTTCACCAGTTTTGTCTATTTCTCTATGTAAACCTCTCTCTCTCTCCCTACTTGCCTCTGACTTGGTCTCTCTATCCAATACCATTTTTAGGATTTTTTGGGTCCCAGGCAAGACATTTCTACTATTTGTTTGTGACCCAGTTAATGTTTAACATGTAATTTAGAACTGTTTGGCTTCATGCATGCTTGAATTAGTAGGAAATGGATGAGAAAAATAATGTATTCTGCCCGGAGGCCCCCAAAATGTGTTGTCCAGGCCCCCCCAAAATCTTAAGATGACACTGCCTGACTTGCAGACAAAAATGGTATCCAATCAAGAGGTAGAAGCATGTGCCCACCATTGGAATCAGCCTTATGAATTAAATGCTGTTTGATGCAACCAAGGATCATTTTGACTTAGTACTCAAGTTTGCATTGCCAAACCGCTAGTCACCTTGTTCACATGGTAGGCTGCCACTTTATCCTTCAGAGACGTTGCTGTCACCGGCTCATACCGAGCTGGGACAAAAATAAGGGAATGCTCTTGGGGAGGAGGTGGGGAATTGGGGCGGTGGTGGCCATCCAAGGCCAGACAGCTTGCTGAGAGAAGCAGTTCTTATTAATCTCCAGCCTGCTGCTTAAGAACCCGACACTCTATGGCCAGAGCTAGCTTTGGTGGGTGAGCTGGTACAGCCACTAAACCATAATTGCCCATATTCTCCAACAGGAGCCCTAGAATCTCAATAGACACCATGGCAGCACCAGGTACCAGTCTTTGAAGCGGGCTTGGTAGTTTCTAGTTCTCCCCAGGTAAGCACTCTTGCATAAAAGGAGCATGTTGAGATGGATCTCTAGTAGAATCATCATGTCACTGGTGACTCGGCTGCAGCAGCCAGGACTGGAAGCTTGCTCAGGGCTGGTGTGGCTGGTTAAAATGGTGACTTGTGATGGCCTTTCTTTTCTTTGCCTTTGTAACAAGGCAAATTGGAAATACACTGATACCTGATGCAGCGGATGGCATGGATGGGTGGAAGGTGGTGGTGGGGTGGGTGGGGTCTTCCTGGCTGTCAAATTCCCACTGAATATCGACTAATTAGTTAAATATTCAAGATAGCATGGAGACAAATCCTAAAGTTAATTCTGACAGCCCTACTACTTCCTGATGCATCTGCTCTTGTTTTAAAGTTTCAGATGAATTTTATGTGTTCTCCACATTTTCCATAACCTCCAGGTGAGGGAGGGGATACCAGTTAAAAGACTGTCCACACAGTAATACGTCCCAAGGAGACAAATCATCTGTACCAGGACAAGTGCCTGAGATGCCTGTGCAGAGAAAACTGCTGTTACTTTTCCGCGAAGTGGAACATGAGCATTTGGGTAGCCTGCACCTCATGTGTCAGGCGACTTCCCAAGTGATTGGCTGCTCAGATAGGCAATCAAAGTGGAGGTGGCGCTCTCAGTGCCTCTTTATTTTACATCTTGTGCTCGGGTAGATGGGAGCGGGATCTGTTGTTATACTAACACTGGAGGTCTTCCGCATATCCTTGCGCTGAACCTTTCCACTTGCTTATTGGTTTTTCTACCTTTCCACCAACTGCACAGAATGGGGCTGGACTCAATCACAGGGCACAGAAGGCACATGGAAATAGGCCTACCTCATTACACTGAGACTGTTAAGGACACTGCCTAAAGGAGCAGTTGAGCTGATTCCCCCATTGATCCATGCCAAGAGCGGGAGGACGAATGGACTCTACGATAGACTGGCCACACCGGGCTCACCCCTAAGAACAGCAACCTTCACACCCAACAAAATGTTGGAGTATTTTCTGTTGTTTATGCTACTCAAACGTCCCTCCTACCTTAATGTCTCTTCATTAATGTGGCATTTCAAATTGTGTGCACTAGATTAGGGTTTTAGTTTTGAAAATAAATATTTTAAAATGTATATCTTGATTCCTAGTGATCCTTGAGTGTGTTATTCATTTATGGAAAAGGATTTGTTTACCACATACTGTCCCTGTCATGTCTCATTGGACTGATTGCTACCTGAAACACATCTTAGGTAAGCATTGCTCAGTGGCTTGCAATTTAACTGGTTTTCTGATTTGGGCTGGCACATTGACTGAGTCTTTGGTGCCAGGTGGTTGAGAAAACAGAACTCTGCTGCTCTAGAAGATCTAGAGAACGTACCTGTTCTCCATGCACACCTGTCGAAGCACGCAAAGTGCCCTATATAACAGCTCCTCATTGGATGAGATACAGAAGTTATACAGATCAAATTCTGCTGTGGCACAACACACATGGCTTATATGCATTATTTCATCTGAAGTAAGAGGATAGTGGTAAAAAAAAACGACATAATATAGAAGTGTGATTCCAAAAAGACGTTAAATTACTGGGATTAAGCACTGCATAAGAAAATCACCCACCATGGGAGAAGCAGGTCCTGGGGCACACTGATTAGTGGGAAAAATGGAACTGGCAAGGGCGCAGCATATGCACAGAGATGGAAGCATGCTGCTTGCAATATATATTTATGCTCAATACTGGCACTCAATGCTCTGTATTAACCATCAGTTTACAGTGCAAATCTCAGTGGCGGGGACACCAACACCTTGAGAACAGGTACAGGCTAGACCTGGCAGCAACATGGCTTTCCGTCTCTCAAAGAGGCATGCACCACAAAGTTAGACCACTGTTATTCACCTAGTTCCAACATTTGGTAAATTAGTGCTCAGCTGCTTTACTTTGTTACTTAGATTTACGAGCTATCTGAACTTTTGATAACATGAAGGTAATTCTCTAATCCATTGGCCTGAGTTGCAAAGGATGCCTCAATGAGGCATACATCCAGACCGCCAAATGATGTTCTAACATCCAGTAGGCTGTTTGTCATTCGTTGAGATTCGTGGCTCAGATCAGGGAAAAACAATAGCGTTTGGTTATCAGAGGTTACCAGGTTCCTTCAGTACCACATACGCATTTACCTTAATTGCAGGGTCTTAACACAGCCAGGGCAGCACTGTTTGCTTTGGGAGCTTCATTAAAAGCCTTGGTTTCAAATCGAAAGGTGCTGTAGATAGAGCTTCTTCGCTTCGCTGAGTTCCAAGTCCCAATCCATCATATACTGCTACGGACTATCTCTGGAGTCAAGTTTTTTTAGCCTGATCATCTGCCAGTCTTTCTGCCTCCTGACCGCTCTTTGTTTGATGTTCTCCTCTTACCCTCTGTACCATGAAAGGAGAAATAGCTTTACTCTCCTTTCCTTTATTGGGCATGGTGCCTTGTTTGTCTGACAGCTTAATGGATTCATGCATCCACTGCAGTGATCTGTGTATGGGTCATTGGACTAATACATGCACTGCAAAAATCTGTGTAAAAATCTGTGTTTGACCCCATGTTCAAAGGTTCAAATCCCTACAGGTCAACTTAGTCTTTCATCCTCCTGAGGTCGATAACACGATAAACTTCAGGTTGGAAAACAATAAACATCTCTTATTTAGCACCAAGATGCCCACTGATGAATGCCTTCTTTACAAAGAGAACAGTGGTCCCTGAAACCAAACGATAGAGCAAATAAATGAATATAGTCAAAATTGGAACTATATTATAGCCAATGTCCAGCCGGGCATGGCAACTTTAATAAGTAGAAATTCTTGACAGTAAACAAGGAAATGTAAGTAGAAATTCGGTGGGACACAAGCCTGTATCCTATGACTTACATACCAAGTAGACAGAAAATGACAAAACACATTCAGGCAATTACAGTGATGTTTCTTTGAGAAATAATGAATAGCGAAACATCTGATATTCAGATTGCCACCTTCACATTATATTACATACAGCAATATTTAAGGTGTAGGGTGGGCAACAGAGTCGACGGCGTTTCGATCCTTATGAGAGAGATACAGGATCATCATCAGGACTAAATTAGTTAAATTGCCCTTATTTAGAATGCCTGAGTAAACATCGGACATAAGGCAAACGTACAACCATCATAAATATGGGAAAAACAATGAAAATAATAAAGGGGAGGGAAGGGAAAAAGGAAAATAATAATCAATCGATTTGTAATTACATATAAACATTACATTTCGCATCAAAAAGGTACTACGTCAGATCAAGTGCTCGTTCAAGTGTGCATTCCTATGCAGAAGTGACATCGCAAGCAATTGTTTTATGGCAACTAATGTCTAAACAGAAATACGAAAATAGACGATTTTAAAGGTTACGTTAAAAAAATGTAAAAGACATCATGACAACCGTGGTTTAGTAGTCACTAGTTGCGCGGTACGATGTGGACCCGTGAGGCGCACGAGGACGCTAAGTGAAGAAGCCTGTAGAATCCGAAGGGTCAAAGGAGGGGTGGCGGGGAACGAAGGTGAAGAGGGGGTAAGTGGATGGGGGATTACCTCATGTTGCCATGGAGGCAACGGAGAAGATGCCGATTCACGATAAGGTAACGTTGAGTTAAGGATGCGAGTTTACGGTAGGACAATGCCTGTGAATAAATGGAAAACATAAGAAGGGCGAAGTGTAGTAGTGAATGCGTAGGGCGTGCCGTGAATGAAGGGCTTACCTACGGACAATTCTTCCGGGAGGAAGGACACGGATTGGTCTAGTGAAAGAAAGTGAAAGAAATGAATAAGGATCCAAGTATAAGGAGCGGGACATCTAGATCGCGAGTGCGTGGTGGAAGGGCTTACCTCAATCAACTTGCAGAAATGGGTTCCGTGGCCATGCAGTGTGTACGGACGATGCCGGATCAACTGTGGGGGCAGATAGGTGAAGCTACCTAATGTAGGTGTTTCAGGTCATGTGGGTGGTCACATGGTGTATCATGTGACCAGGGAGCAAGGTCGTGCGAGTGTGAAGGCAATTGTCGGCGGAACCAAGGCGCCATGTTGGAAGGGTAATTAAATAATGAGAAAAGTGGCCAGCGGGTAGCGGGACGAGTGGAAAAGAGGAGGGATTCAGTGAGAAAGTGAATGGTAAACGCAAATCGCATATTACAAAGAATTTACAATATGTACATACATATAAATAAAACATGTGATTTATGTGGAGCAATAACCATCAGACATCCAGTGATGGGAAACGATTACCATTAATCACGGAGCCTGGTGTGGAACCCACGGGGGTGTGACCTAGAGTAGGTATTAGTCATTGTTCAGAAAATTGTAGAGTGAAAATGAATCCAAAAAAGTTCATAGTAAAGAGGTCCAGTCCTCAAGGCGATTCAGCCCACTGTGTATGCTTCCTGTTTTGAGAATCCATTTCAATTCCTCTTTGTTTAGCAGTTGGGCGAGATCAGCGCCTCTGGGTGGGATCTTCACTACAGAGATTACTGTCCAGCGTATTTCATTCTCAGAGTGGCCCTTGGCCTCAAAATGTTCAACCAATGGAGCGTTCGGAGTTTTGCATCTTAATCTGCTTCTGTGTTGGCAGATTCGTACCCGAATTTTTTGTGTGGTCTGACCTATGTAGATCATATCGCAGGGACATAAGATAGCATAAATCACATTACAGGTGTTACAATTACTGAATTGTGTGAGTGGTTTACGTATATTACCATATACAAATTCTTTGCAGTCATTGGTAAAACCACATACTGAACAATTGCCACATTTATTATGACCAGTCAAAGAGGGTAACGACCAATGGTCATGAAGGGTACCAGTGTTTGTGGTGCTGGGGAGAGCTGCTCTGACCAAGTGGTCCTTAATGTTTTTGTTTTTCTTAAAGGCGAAGAGAGGTTTCTCTAGGTTCAGTATTCCAGCATTGATTACATTCCAATGCTTTAGAATGCTTTTCCGTAGTTTGTGTGAGGAGAGGGAAAAAGTTGTAACGCATACTATGCGATTCTCTGATTTTTTGTTTTTGGGTTCCAAGAGAGTGTCCCTGGGACAGTACCAGGCTCTTTTGAGGGAGTTTCGGATCAGTCTTTTGGGATAGCCTCTGGAGGTCAGTTTGTTGCTTAGTACTTTGGCTTCCCTGAAATAATCTTCCTTAAGAGTGCAATTGCGTCTGATGCGGAGATACTGAGAATAGGGAAGAGAGTCTCTAAGAGCTCTGGGATGATTGCTGCTGTATTTCAACAGAGTATTGCGCTCAGTTGGTTTTCTGAACAGGCTAGTGACCAGAAATCCGTCTCTGTGAATTATATTGAGGTCAAGAAAAGGAATGGAAATTTTGTTGTGTGTGAGTGTAAATTTCAAACCACCACAGTTGTTGTTCAGCCAATGAAGGAAATTTTCGAGCATTGCCTGGGTGTCATGCCAAATAAGGAAAATATCGTCTATGTATCGTTTCCAGTGTGACAGGGCAGAGAAAAAAGGATTGAGTGGGACCAGTATACAGTTCGTCTCCAGAGCATTCATGTAAAGGATCGCCAGATTTGGGGCAAAAACTGCCCCCATCGATGTTCCTTTAGTCTGCTGATAGTAATGCCCGTCAAACAAAAAGAAATTCCTGGTCAGGCAGATCTCAAGAAGTTGCAAAATAAAAATAGTTGGAACTGCGTGTGGTCTGATGCGTGTCTCTAAAGTTTCTTCAATAACGAGCAATGCATCTCGTTGGGGGATGTTAGTGTAAAGAGACTCCACATCGAGAGTGCAGAGTGTATCTGTAGAGGGATCAAAACTCTGGTTTTCTACCAATGTAATCATCTGCATGCTGTCTCTGACATAATATGGTGTAGATGGGACGAACTCCTTTATGAAAAAATCTACATACAAGCCCAATGGCTCTAGAATGGAGCCGCAACCGGAGACGATAGGGCGTCCAGGGGGGTGTTCAGTGTCCTTGTGGATTTTGGGTAGGGTGTAAATAACTGGTATCCGAGGGGCCTTAGCATTCAAAAACTGGTATTCGAGTTTAGAAAGGAAACCTTCGTCTAGGCCAGATTTGGTGGTTTGTTGGATCATTTGTTTGAGTTCATTAGTGGGGTTAGTGGGTAGTCTACAGTAGTGATCTGTATTCCCTAGCTGTCTTAATATTTCGTTTTTGTAGGTAATGGTTTCCTGGAGTACTATCCCTCCCCCTTTATCAGCAGGTTTGATGACTATCGTGTTGTTATTCTTAAGAGTCTGAAGTGCTGATTTTTCTGCCAGTGAGATATTGTAAGGTATATAGTGGTGTTCTTTGGCCAGTTGTGTCAGGTCATTTAACACCAATTTTTCAAAGGTGGAAATCTCCGGTGGGACCATATTGGCCGACGAGGTGAAAGTGGAAGGAGGCCTCAAAGGAGTATTGGGTGCTTTCGGTGAAAAAGGATTTAGCAGGAAATAGCTGTGTAATCTCAGTTTGCGAAAAAATCTCAAGACTTCTGTTTGTAGGTCGAGAAAATTAGTTTTTGTGATGGGTACGAATGACAAACCCTTGCTAAGTATCGATAATTCTGAGTCATCCAAGTGGTGTTCAGTGAGATTGAATATAGGGAGTGAGAGATTGGATTGTATCTGGGTGAGGGAGGTGGTGGTGTCCGTGTGCTCAGATTGGTCTACCAGCGGTAGTAATTGCGTCGGGTTTGCCGTTCGCCTGGTTGGTTTTGCCAATGGGCACGTTTCAGACCCCCTCTCCTTGGTGGCTCGTGCTGGCCACGTCCTAAAAAAGAGGTTGAAGGTTGTGGATTAACTGGTGTTCTATTGGTACTACTAGTCCCTTCGCCTGGGTCTGAGCTATCAGAGGATTCTACAGAAGTGTCAGAGAATCCAACTAGAGTTTGTCCTCTGTTGAAACGTCCCCAGGGGCGGTTGTTGCGTTGGTTATTATAGGATCGATTAACGTAGAAATCTTTGGTGAGATAGGGATAAGTACGTTCAGTAGAATAGCTCTTAATATCTTTCTTTACTTTGGTAGATTTCTTATTCTGTTCTATTCTATAGAATTCTTCCACTGTTTTTTGAACTTGTTCCAACAGCTGCTTACTGTCAGAAATCGTGTCGTTGCTTGTTATTTGTCGTTCAATATCTGTTATCTCTTCAAGTAGTTTTTTAAGTTCCTCTGTGGCTATGTCGATACCTAGGACCATCCAGTGCCTAGAGCACGTTGTGCTAATGTAGCTAAAATTTGTGATATATTTGGGAATGTCGGTGAAAATTCCAGGTATGTTCCTGACTTGGAGGCCTGCGGGGATAATATCAGCTTTTAAATACTCTGTGAGCATTCGTATCATAAGTTGTAGCCTGACTGATTTCTTTTTCGTTTTCTCTAATTGTTCTGGTAATGTGGAGCCAGTTTCTTGAGGAGCATTGGCGGAGTCAGAAAAGAGGGAAGGACCTTCTAAAATCTTTTTAATGTATTCATCGGTGTATAAAGGTGCGTGATCTGACATGACACGAAGTGATGCGAGGGAAAAAGGGGAGACAGTTAAGGATATGGTAGTCGGTAGGGAAGGAAAGTGACCCACTATCTAAACAAGAAGGGGAATAGGACCATAAGCCCTTGCAATCCAGCGATTGCGCTTACTATATTAAAGGAGCAACAATGGCACCCAAAGGAATTAGACAGGGACCTTGGGTAGATACGTATTGCAGGAAACAGTGGTCCCTGAAACCAAACGATAGAGCAAATAAATGAATATAGTCAAAATTGGAACTATATTATAGCCAATGTCCAGCCGGGCATGGCAACTTTAATAAGTAGAAATTCTTGACAGTAAACAAGGAAATGTAAGTAGAAATTCGGTGGGACACAAGCCTGTATCCTATGACTTACATACCAAGTAGACAGAAAATGACAAAACACATTCAGGCAATTACAGTGATGTTTCTTTGAGAAATAATGAATAGCGAAACATCTGATATTCAGATTGCCACCTTCACATTATATTACATACAGCAATATTTAAGGTGTAGGGTGGGCAACAGAGTCGACGGCGTTTCGATCCTTATGAGAGAGATACAGGATCATCATCAGGACTAAATTAGTTAAATTGCCCTTATTTAGAATGCCTGAGTAAACATCGGACATAAGGCAAACGTACAACCATCATAAATATGGGAAAAACAATGAAAATAATAAAGGGGAGGGAAGGGAAAAAGGAAAATAATAATCAATCGATTTGTAATTACATATAAACATTACATTTCGCATCAAAAAGGTACTACGTCAGATCAAGTGCTCGTTCAAGTGTGCATTCCTATGCAGAAGTGACATCGCAAGCAGTTGTTTTATGGCAACTAATGTCTAAACAGAAATACGAAAATAGACGATTTTAAAGGTTACGTTAAAAAAATGTAAAAGACATCATGACAACCGTGGTTTAGTAGTCACTAGTTGCGCGGTACGATGTGGACCCGTGAGGCGCACGAGGACGCTAAGTGAAGAAGCCTGTAGAATCCGAAGGGTCAAAGGAGGGGTGGCGGGGAACGAAGGTGAAGAGGGGGTAAGTGGATGGGGGATTACCTCATGTTGCCACGGAGGCAACGGAGAAGATGCCGATTCACGATAAGGTAACGTTGAGTTAAGGATGCGAGTTTACGGTAGGACAATGCCTGTGAATAAATGGAAAACATAAGAAGGGCGAAGTGTAGTAGTGAATGCGTAGGGCGTGCCGTGAATGAAGGGCTTACCTACGGACAATTCTTCCGGGAGGAAGGACACGGATTGGTCTAGTGAAAGAAAGTGAAAGAAATGAATAAGGATCCAAGTATAAGGAGCGGGACATCTAGATCGCGAGTGCGTGGTGGAAGGGCTTACCTCAATCAACTTGCAGAAATGGGTTCCGTGGCCATGCAGTGTGTACGGACGATGCCGGATCAACTGTGGGGGCAGATAGGTGAAGCTACCTAATGTAGGTGTTTCAGGTCATGTGGGTGGTCACATGGTGTATCATGTGACCAGGGAGCAAGGTCGTGCGAGTGTGAAGGCAATTGTCGGCGGAACCAAGGCGCCATGTTGGAAGGGTAATTAAATAATGAGAAAAGTGGCCAGCGGGTAGCGGGACGAGTGGAAAAGAGGAGGGATTCAGTGAGAAAGTGAATGGTAAACGCAAATCGCATATTACAAAGAATTTACAATATGTACATACATATAAATAAAACATGTGATTTATGTGGAGCAATAACCATCAGACATCCAGTGATGGGAAACGATTACCATTAATCACGGAGCCTGGTGTGGAACCCACGGGGGTGTGACCTAGAGTAGGTATTAGTCATTGTTCAGAAAATTGTAGAGTGAAAATGAATCCAAAAAAGTTCATAGTAAAGAGGTCCAGTCCTCAAGGCGATTCAGCCCACTGTGTATGCTTCCTGTTTTGAGAATCCATTTCAATTCCTCTTTGTTTAGCAGTTGGGCGAGATCAGCGCCTCTGGGTGGGATCTTCACTACAGAGATTACTGTCCAGCGTATTTCATTCTCAGAGTGGCCCTTGGCCTCAAAATGTTCAACCAATGGAGCGTTCGGAGTTTTGCATCTTAATCTGCTTCTGTGTTGGCAGATTCGTACCCGAATTTTTTGTGTGGTCTGACCTATGTAGATCATATCGCAGGGACATAAGATAGCATAAATCACATTACAGGTGTTACAATTACTGAATTGTGTGAGTGGTTTACGTATATTACCATATACAAATTCTTTGCAGTCATTGGTAAAACCACATACTGAACAATTGCCACATTTATTATGACCAGTCAAAGAGGGTAACGACCAATGGTCATGAAGGGTACCAGTGTTTGTGGTGCTGGGGAGAGCTGCTCTGACCAAGTGGTCCTTAATGTTTTTGTTTTTCTTAAAGGCGAAGAGAGGTTTCTCTAGGTTCAGTATTCCAGCATTGATTACATTCCAATGCTTTAGAATGCTTTTCCGTAGTTTGTGTGAGGAGAGGGAAAAAGTTGTAACGCATACTATGCGATTCTCTGATTTTTTGTTTTTGGGTTCCAAGAGAGTGTCCCTGGGACAGTACCAGGCTCTTTTGAGGGAGTTTCGGATCAGTCTTTTGGGATAGCCTCTGGAGGTCAGTTTGTTGCTTAGTACTTTGGCTTCCCTGAAATAATCTTCCTTAAGAGTGCAATTGCGTCTGATGCGGAGATACTGAGAATAGGGAAGAGAGTCTCTAAGAGCTCTGGGATGATTGCTGCTGTATTTCAACAGAGTATTGCGCTCAGTTGGTTTTCTGAACAGGCTAGTGACCAGAAATCCGTCTCTGTGAATTATATTGAGGTCAAGAAAAGGAATGGAAATTTTGTTGTGTGTGAGTGTAAATTTCAAACCACCACAGTTGTTGTTCAGCCAATGAAGGAAATTTTCGAGCATTGCCTGGGTGTCATGCCAAATAAGGAAAATATCGTCTATGTATCGTTTCCAGTGTGACAGGGCAGAGAAAAAAGGATTGAGTGGGACCAGTATACAGTTCGTCTCCAGAGCATTCATGTAAAGGATCGCCAGATTTGGGGCAAAAACTGCCCCCATCGATGTTCCTTTAGTCTGCTGATAGTAATGCCCGTCAAACAAAAAGAAATTCCTGGTCAGGCAGATCTCAAGAAGTTGCAAAATAAAAATAGTTGGAACTGCGTGTGGTCTGATGCGTGTCTCTAAAGTTTCTTCAATAACGAGCAATGCATCTCGTTGGGGGATGTTAGTGTAAAGAGACTCCACATCGAGAGTGCAGAGTGTATCTGTAGAGGGATCAAAACTCTGGTTTTCTACCAATGTAATCATCTGCATGCTGTCTCTGACATAATATGGTGTAGATGGGACGAACTCCTTTATGAAAAAATCTACATACAAGCCCAATGGCTCTAGAATGGAGCCGCAACCGGAGACGATAGGGCGTCCAGGGGGGTGTTCAGTGTCCTTGTGGATTTTGGGTAGGGTGTAAATAACTGGTATCCGAGGGGCCTTAGCATTCAAAAACTGGTATTCGAGTTTAGAAAGGAAACCTTCGTCTAGGCCAGATTTGGTGGTTTGTTGGATCATTTGTTTGAGTTCATTAGTGGGGTTAGTGGGTAGTCTACAGTAGTGATCTGTATTCCCTAGCTGTCTTAATATTTCGTTTTTGTAGGTAATGGTTTCCTGGAGTACTATCCCTCCCCCTTTATCAGCAGGTTTGATGACTATCGTGTTGTTATTCTTAAGAGTCTGAAGTGCTGATTTTTCTGCCAGTGAGATATTGTAAGGTATATAGTGGTGTTCTTTGGCCAGTTGTGTCAGGTCATTTAACACCAATTTTTCAAAGGTGGAAATCTCCGGTGGGACCATATTGGCCGACGGGGAGAAAGTGGAAGGAGGCCTCAAAGGAGTATTGGGTGCTTTCGGTGAAAAAGGATTTAGCAGGAAATAGCTGTGTAATCTCAGTTTGCGAAAAAATCTCAAGACTTCTGTTTGTAGGTCGAGAAAATTAGTTTTTGTGATGGGTACGAATGACAAACCCTTGCTAAGTATCGATAATTCTGAGTCATCCAAGTGGTGTTCAGTGAGATTGAATATAGGGAGTGAGAGATTGGATTGTATCTGGGTGAGGGAGGTGGTGGTGTCCGTGTGCTCAGATTGGTCTACCAGCGGTAGTAATTGCGTCGGGTTTGCCGTTCGCCTGGTTGGTTTTGCCAATGGGCACGTTTCAGACCCCCTCTCCTTGGTGGCTCGTGCTGGCCACGTCCTAAAAAAGAGGTTGAAGGTTGTGGATTAACTGGTGTTCTATTGGTACTACTAGTCCCTTCGCCTGGGTCTGAGCTATCAGAGGATTCTACAGAAGTGTCAGAGAATCCAACTAGAGTTTGTCCTCTGTTGAAACGTCCCCAGGGGCGGTTGTTGCGTTGGTTATTATAGGATCGATTAACGTAGAAATCTTTGGTGAGATAGGGATAAGTACGTTCAGTAGAATAGCTCTTAATATCTTTCTTTACTTTGGTAGATTTCTTATTCTGTTCTATTCTATAGAATTCTTCCACTGTTTTTTGAACTTGTTCCAACAGCTGCTTACTGTCAGAAATCGTGTCGTTGCTTGTTATTTGTCGTTCAATATCTGTTATCTCTTCAAGTAGTTTTTTAAGTTCCTCTGTGGCTATGTCGATACCTAGGACCATCCAGTGCCTAGAGCACGTTGTGCTAATGTAGCTAAAATTTGTGATATATTTGGGAATGTCGGTGAAAATTCCAGGTATGTTCCTGACTTGGAGGCCTGCGGGGATAATATCAGCTTTTAAATACTCTGTGAGCATTCGTATCATAAGTTGTAGCCTGACTGATTTCTTTTTCGTTTTCTCTAATTGTTCTGGTAATGTGGAGCCAGTTTCTTGAGGAGCATTGGCGGAGTCAGAAAAGAGGGAAGGACCTTCTAAAATCTTTTTAATGTATTCATCGGTGTATAAAGGTGCGTGATCTGACATGACACGAAGTGATGCGAGGGAAAAAGGGGAGACAGTTAAGGATATGGTAGTCGGTAGGGAAGGAAAGTGACCCACTATCTAAACAAGAAGGGGAATAGGACCATAAGCCCTTGCAATCCAGCGATTGCGCTTACTATATTAAAGGAGCAACAAGGGCACCCAAAGGAATTAGACAGGGACCTTGGGTAGATACGTATTGCAGGAAACAGTGGTCCCTGAAACCAAACGATAGAGCAAATAAATGAATATAGTCAAAATTGGAACTATATTATAGCCAATGTCCAGCCGGGCATGGCAACTTTAATAAGTAGAAATTCTTGACAGTAAACAAGGAAATGTAAGTAGAAATTCGGTGGGACACAAGCCTGTATCCTATGACTTACATACCAAGTAGACAGAAAATGACAAAACACATTCAGGCAATTACAGTGATGTTTCTTTGAGAAATAATGAATAGCGAAACATCTGATATTCAGATTGCCACCTTCACATTATATTACATACAGCAATATTTAAGGTGTAGGGTGGGCAACAGAGTCGACGGCGTTTCGATCCTTATGAGAGAGATACAGGATCATCATCAGGACTAAATTAGTTAAATTGCCCTTATTTAGAATGCCTGAGTAAACATCGGACATAAGGCAAACGTACAACCATCATAAATATGGGAAAAACAATGAAAATAATAAAGGGGAGGGAAGGGAAAAAGGAAAATAATAATCAATCGATTTGTAATTACATATAAACATTACATTTCGCATCAAAAAGGTACTACGTCAGATCAAGTGCTCGTTCAAGTGTGCATTCCTATGCAGAAGTGACATCGCAAGCAGTTGTTTTATGGCAACTAATGTCTAAACAGAAATACGAAAATAGACGATTTTAAAGGTTACGTTAAAAAAATGTAAAAGACATCATGACAACCGTGGTTTAGTAGTCACTAGTTGCGCGGTACGATGTGGACCCGTGAGGCGCACGAGGACGCTAAGTGAAGAAGCCTGTAGAATCCGAAGGGTCAAAGGAGGGGTGGCGGGGAACGAAGGTGAAGAGGGGGTAAGTGGATGGGGGATTACCTCATGTTGCCACGGAGGCAACGGAGAAGATGCCGATTCACGATAAGGTAACGTTGAGTTAAGGATGCGAGTTTACGGTAGGACAATGCCTGTGAATAAATGGAAAACATAAGAAGGGCGAAGTGTAGTAGTGAATGCGTAGGGCGTGCCGTGAATGAAGGGCTTACCTACGGACAATTCTTCCGGGAGGAAGGACACGGATTGGTCTAGTGAAAGAAAGTGAAAGAAATGAATAAGGATCCAAGTATAAGGAGCGGGACATCTAGATCGCGAGTGCGTGGTGGAAGGGCTTACCTCAATCAACTTGCAGAAATGGGTTCCGTGGCCATGCAGTGTGTACGGACGATGCCGGATCAACTGTGGGGGCAGATAGGTGAAGCTACCTAATGTAGGTGTTTCAGGTCATGTGGGTGGTCACATGGTGTATCATGTGACCAGGGAGCAAGGTCGTGCGAGTGTGAAGGCAATTGTCGGCGGAACCAAGGCGCCATGTTGGAAGGGTAATTAAATAATGAGAAAAGTGGCCAGCGGGTAGCGGGACGAGTGGAAAAGAGGAGGGATTCAGTGAGAAAGTGAATGGTAAACGCAAATCGCATATTACAAAGAATTTACAATATGTACATACATATAAATAAAACATGTGATTTATGTGGAGCAATAACCATCAGACATCCAGTGATGGGAAACGATTACCATTAATCACGGAGCCTGGTGTGGAACCCACGGGGGTGTGACCTAGAGTAGGTATTAGTCATTGTTCAGAAAATTGTAGAGTGAAAATGAATCCAAAAAAGTTCATAGTAAAGAGGTCCAGTCCTCAAGGCGATTCAGCCCACTGTGTATGCTTCCTGTTTTGAGAATCCATTTCAATTCCTCTTTGTTTAGCAGTTGGGCGAGATCAGCGCCTCTGGGTGGGATCTTCACTACAGAGATTACTGTCCAGCGTATTTCATTCTCAGAGTGGCCCTTGGCCTCAAAATGTTCAACCAATGGAGCGTTCGGAGTTTTGCATCTTAATCTGCTTCTGTGTTGGCAGATTCGTACCCGAATTTTTTGTGTGGTCTGACCTATGTAGATCATATCGCAGGGACATAAGATAGCATAAATCACATTACAGGTGTTACAATTACTGAATTGTGTGAGTGGTTTACGTATATTACCATATACAAATTCTTTGCAGTCATTGGTAAAACCACATACTGAACAATTGCCACATTTATTATGACCAGTCAAAGAGGGTAACGACCAATGGTCATGAAGGGTACCAGTGTTTGTGGTGCTGGGGAGAGCTGCTCTGACCAAGTGGTCCTTAATGTTTTTGTTTTTCTTAAAGGCGAAGAGAGGTTTCTCTAGGTTCAGTATTCCAGCATTGATTACATTCCAATGCTTTAGAATGCTTTTCCGTAGTTTGTGTGAGGAGAGGGAAAAAGTTGTAACGCATACTATGCGATTCTCTGATTTTTTGTTTTTGGGTTCCAAGAGAGTGTCCCTGGGACAGTACCAGGCTCTTTTGAGGGAGTTTCGGATCAGTCTTTTGGGATAGCCTCTGGAGGTCAGTTTGTTGCTTAGTACTTTGGCTTCCCTGAAATAATCTTCCTTAAGAGTGCAATTGCGTCTGATGCGGAGATACTGAGAATAGGGAAGAGAGTCTCTAAGAGCTCTGGGATGATTGCTGCTGTATTTCAACAGAGTATTGCGCTCAGTTGGTTTTCTGAACAGGCTAGTGACCAGAAATCCGTCTCTGTGAATTATATTGAGGTCAAGAAAAGGAATGGAAATTTTGTTGTGTGTGAGTGTAAATTTCAAACCACCACAGTTGTTGTTCAGCCAATGAAGGAAATTTTCGAGCATTGCCTGGGTGTCATGCCAAATAAGGAAAATATCGTCTATGTATCGTTTCCAGTGTGACAGGGCAGAGAAAAAAGGATTGAGTGGGACCAGTATACAGTTCGTCTCCAGAGCATTCATGTAAAGGATCGCCAGATTTGGGGCAAAAACTGCCCCCATCGATGTTCCTTTAGTCTGCTGATAGTAATGCCCGTCAAACAAAAAGAAATTCCTGGTCAGGCAGATCTCAAGAAGTTGCAAAATAAAAATAGTTGGAACTGCGTGTGGTCTGATGCGTGTCTCTAAAGTTTCTTCAATAACGAGCAATGCATCTCGTTCTACTTATTAAAGTTGCCATGCCATGCCCGGCTGGACATTGGCTATAATATAGTTCCAATTTTGACTATATTCATTTATTTGCTCTATCGTTTGGTTTCAGGGACCACTGTTTCCTGCAATACGTATCTACCCAAGGTCCCTGTCTAATTCCTTTGGGTGCCCTTGTTGCTCCTTTAATATAGTAAGCGCAATCGCTGGATTGCAAGGGCTTATGGTCCTATTCCCCTTCTTGTTTAGATAGTGGGTCACTTTCCTTCCCTACCGACTACCATATCCTTAACTGTCTCCCCTTTTTCCCTCGCATCACTTCGTGTCATGTCAGATCACGCACCTTTATACACCGATGAATACATTAAAAAGATTTTAGAAGGTCCTTCCCTCTTTTCTGACTCCGCCAATGCTCCTCAAGAAACTGGCTCCACATTACCAGAACAATTAGAGAAAACGAAAAAGAAATCAGTCAGGCTACAACTTATGATACGAATGCTCACAGAGTATTTAAAAGCTGATATTATCCCCGCAGGCCTCCAAGTCAGGAACATACCTGGAATTTTCACCGACATTCCCAAATATATCACAAATTTTAGCTACATTAGCACAACGTGCTCTAGGCACTGGATGGTCCTAGGTATCGACATAGCCACAGAGGAACTTAAAAAACTACTTGAAGAGATAACAGATATTGAACGACAAATAACAAGCAACGACACGATTTCTGACAGTAAGCAGCTGTTGGAACAAGTTCAAAAAACAGTGGAAGAATTCTATAGAATAGAACAGAATAAGAAATCTACCAAAGTAAAGAAAGATATTAAGAGCTATTCTACTGAACGTACTTATCCCTATCTCACCAAAGATTTCTACGTTAATCGATCCTATAATAACCAACGCAACAACCGCCCCTGGGGACGTTTCAACAGAGGACAAACTCTAGTTGGATTCTCTGACACTTCTGTAGAATCCTCTGATAGCTCAGACCCAGGCGAAGGGACTAGTAGTACCAATAGAACACCAGTTAATCCACAACCTTCAACCTCTTTTTTAGGACGTGGCCAGCACGAGCCACCAAGGAGAGGGGGTCTGAAACGTGCCCATTGGCAAAACCAACCAGGCGAACGGCAAACCCGACGCAATTACTACCGCTGGTAGACCAATCTGAGCACACGGACACCACCACCTCCCTCACCCAGATACAATCCAATCTCTCACTCCCTATATTCAATCTCACTGAACACCACTTGGATGACTCAGAATTATCAATACTTAGCAAGGGTTTGTCATTCGTACCCATCACAAAAACTAATTTTCTCGACCTACAAACAGAAGTCTTGAGATTTTTTCGCAAACTGAGATTACACAGCTATTTCCTGCTAAATCCTTTTTCACCGAAAGCACCCAATACTCCTTTGAGGCCTCCTTCCACTTTCTCCCCGTCGGCCAATATGGTCCCACCGGAGATTTCCACCTTTGAAAAATTGGTGTTAAATGACCTGACACAACTGGCCAAAGAACACCACTATATACCTTACAATATCTCACTGGCAGAAAAATCAGCACTTCAGACTCTTAAGAATAACAACACGATAGTCATCAAACCTGCTGATAAAGGGGGAGGGATAGTACTCCAGGAAACCATTACCTACAAAAACGAAATATTAAGACAGCTAGGGAATACAGATCACTACTGTAGACTACCCACTAACCCCACTAATGAACTCAAACAAATGATCCAACAAACCACCAAATCTGGCCTAGACGAAGGTTTCCTTTCTAAACTCGAATACCAGTTTTTGAATGCTAAGGCCCCTCGGATACCAGTTATTTACACCCTACCCAAAATCCACAAGGACACTGAACACCCCCCTGGACGCCCTATCGTCTCCGGTTGCGGCTCCATTCTAGAGCCATTGGGCTTGTATGTAGATTTTTTCATAAAGGAGTTCGTCCCATCTACACCATATTATGTCAGAGACAGCATGCAGATGATTACATTGGTAGAAAACCAGAGTTTTGATCCCTCTACAGATACACTCTGCACTCTCGATGTGGAGTCTCTTTACACTAACATCCCCCAACGAGATGCATTGCTCGTTATTGAAGAAACTTTAGAGACACGCATCAGACCACACGCAGTTCCAACTATTTTTATTTTGCAACTTCTTGAGATCTGCCTGACCAGGAATTTCTTTTTGTTTGACGGGCATTACTATCAGCAGACTAAAGGAACATCGATGGGGGCAGTTTTTGCCCCAAATCTGGCGATCCTTTACATGAATGCTCTGGAGACGAACTGTATACTGGTCCCACTCAATCCTTTTTTCTCTGCCCTGTCACACTGGAAACGATACATAGACGATATTTTCCTTATTTGGCATGACACCCAGGCAATGCTCGAAAATTTCCTTCATTGGCTGAACAACAACTGTGGTGGTTTGAAATTTACACTCACACACAACAAAATTTCCATTCCTTTTCTTGACCTCAATATAATTCACAGAGACGGATTTCTGGTCACTAGCCTGTTCAGAAAACCAACTGAGCGCAATACTCTGTTGAAATACAGCAGCAATCATCCCAGAGCTCTTAGAGACTCTCTTCCCTATTCTCAGTATCTCCGCATCAGACGCAATTGCACTCTTAAGGAAGATTATTTCAGGGAAGCCAAAGTACTAAGCAACAAACTGACCTCCAGAGGCTATCCCAAAAGACTGATCCGAAACTCCCTCAAAAGAGCCTGGTACTGTCCCAGGGACACTCTCTTGGAACCCAAAAACAAAAAATCAGAGAATCGCATAGTATGCGTTACAACTTTTTCCCTCTCCTCACACAAACTACGGAAAAGCATTCTAAAGCATTGGAATGTAATCAATGCTGGAATACTGAACCTAGAGAAACCTCTCTTCGCCTTTAAGAAAAACAAAAACATTAAGGACCACTTGGTCAGAGCAGCTCTCCCCAGCACCACAAACACTGGTACCCTTCATGACCATTGGTCGTTACCCTCTTTGACTGGTCATAATAAATGTGGCAATTGTTCAGTATGTGGTTTTACCAATGACTGCAAAGAATTTGTATATGGTAATATACGTAAACCACTCACACAATTCAGTAATTGTAACACCTGTAATGTGATTTATGCTATCTTATGTCCCTGCGATATGATCTACATAGGTCAGACCACACAAAAAATTCGGGTACGAATCTGCCAACACAGAAGCAGATTAAGATGCAAAACTCCGAACGCTCCATTGGTTGAACATTTTGAGGCCAAGGGCCACTCTGAGAATGAAATACGCTGGACAGTAATCTCTGTAGTGAAGATCCCACCCAGAGGCGCTGATCTCGCCCAACTGCTAAACAAAGAGGAATTGAAATGGATTCTCAAAACAGGAAGCATACACAGTGGGCTGAATCGCCTTGAGGACTGGACCTCTTTACTATGAACTTTTTTGGATTCATTTTCACTCTACAATTTTCTGAACAATGACTAATACCTACTCTAGGTCACACCCCCGTGGGTTCCACACCAGGCTCCGTGATTAATGGTAATCGTTTCCCATCACTGGATGTCTGATGGTTATTGCTCCACATAAATCACATGTTTTATTTATATGTATGTACATATTGTAAATTCTTTGTAATATGCGATTTGCGTTTACCATTCACTTTCTCACTGAATCCCTCCTCTTTTCCACTCGTCCCGCTACCCGCTGGCCACTTTTCTCATTATTTAATTACCCTTCCAACATGGCGCCTTGGTTCCGCCGACAATTGCCTTCACACTCGCACGACCTTGCTCCCTGGTCACATGATACACCATGTGACCACCCACATGACCTGAAACACCTACATTAGGTAGCTTCACCTATCTGCCCCCACAGTTGATCCGGCATCGTCCGTACACACTGCATGGCCACGGAACCCATTTCTGCAAGTTGATTGAGGTAAGCCCTTCCACCACGCACTCGCGATCTAGATGTCCCGCTCCTTATACTTGGATCCTTATTCATTTCTTTCACTTTCTTTCACTAGACCAATCCGTGTCCTTCCTCCCGGAAGAATTGTCCGTAGGTAAGCCCTTCATTCACGGCACGCCCTACGCATTCACTACTACACTTCGCCCTTCTTATGTTTTCCATTTATTCACAGGCATTGTCCTACCGTAAACTCGCATCCTTAACTCAACGTTACCTTATCGTGAATCGGCATCTTCTCCGTTGCCTCCGTGGCAACATGAGGTAATCCCCCATCCACTTACCCCCTCTTCACCTTCGTTCCCCGCCACCCCTCCTTTGACCCTTCGGATTCTACAGGCTTCTTCACTTAGCGTCCTCGTGCGCCTCACGGGTCCACATCGTACCGCGCAACTAGTGACTACTAAACCACGGTTGTCATGATGTCTTTTACATTTTTTTAACGTAACCTTTAAAATCGTCTATTTTCGTATTTCTGTTTAGACATTAGTTGCCATAAAACAACTGCTTGCGATGTCACTTCTGCATAGGAATGCACACTTGAACGAGCACTTGATCTGACGTAGTACCTTTTTGATGCGAAATGTAATGTTTATATGTAATTACAAATCGATTGATTATTATTTTCCTTTTTCCCTTCCCTCCCCTTTATTATTTTCATTGTTTTTCCCATATTTATGATGGTTGTACGTTTGCCTTATGTCCGATGTTTACTCAGGCATTCTAAATAAGGGCAATTTAACTAATTTAGTCCTGATGATGATCCTGTATCTCTCTCATAAGGATCGAAACGCCGTCGACTCTGTTGCCCACCCTACACCTTAAATATTGCTGTATGTAATATAATGTGAAGGTGGCAATCTGAATATCAGATGTTTCGCTATTCATTATTTCTCAAAGAAACATCACTGTAATTGCCTGAATGTGTTTTGTCATTTTCTGTCTACTTGGTATGTAAGTCATAGGATACAGGCTTGTGTCCCACCGAATTTCTACTTACATTTCCTTGTTTACTGTCAAGAATTTCTACTTATTAAAGTTGCCATGCCGGGCTGGACATTGGCTATAATATAGTTCCAATTTTGACTATATTCATTTATTTGCTCTATCGTTTGGTTTCAGGGACCACTGTTTCCTGCAATACGTATCTACCCAAGGTCCCTGTCTAATTCCTTTGGGTGCCCTTGTTGCTCCTTTAATATTCTTTACAAAGAGAGCAAGGTGCTGTGCTCTCCTCCAGCTATCCAAGCTGCTGCTGCCGCCCAAGCACATAACCGCAGATGCCATTTTGCAATGAGGGCCAGGCAAATCATGATTTCTCAGCAACTGCAGGTTTCATAAATCTACCCATTGTTTTGTCCAATTTCCCCCATCTCCCTTACAAGTGACACTGCTGGAAAAGCTTCCAAATCTCCCAAAGTTTAGCTTTGTAATTTGGAAATCACCGGAGAGCCCTCAAGATTAGTTGCCATCTTTGGACACAATGGCTCCACCGCATTTGAGTTTCAGATCTAGAATTTTATCTTTTTCCATGTGCCTCCTTTTTCACTCTCACGGCATAAAGTAGCAGTCACGTATCCCTATTTTCTCTTTTGAGATTTGGCTCAGTTTGGAGTGCATATTTTTGCTTGAGCCAATGCACATGTTGAACTACCTGGTTCAGCCTGGAGAGGTCTGAGCGGTAGTTGTAAAAGATGTTTGGCTGTGGATCTTGGATCTAATAACAAATCTATTCTTCAGCATTGAGAACCCAATATACTTTAACACCCCAATCATTCATAAATTTACCAAACTCAGCAGAAGTGAATTGCACTTTATCTGTCAACAATTCAGAGGGGGCACCTTCTCTCAAAAACAGACTGCAAGAAATGAATAACCTCCGCAGCATTAGCTGTTTTTACAAACTCCACTTCTAGCCAACAAGAAAAATAATCAACTAGTACAGTGCCATATCTTCAACTTTCCTTAAGCACATTCATTGGACCAATACTGTTCATGCCCAACTTAAACCAAGGTTTGTCTGGCACAGGTGTGTCAACTGGACTTGGAACTTTAACTTGGGACTTATCACTATTGGCACAACACGCAGTCTGTCATGAACTGTTCCACCTCTCTGTCCATTCCCGGCCACAAAAAGCATCCCTGTTCCTCCTCTTCATTGTTTTCATGCCTACATGACCATCATGAGCCTCTTTAAGAACTTTAGAACGCACTCCCCGAGGAACTGCCAACAAATCAGCACATCTTAAAACCACATTGGTCACACTTAACTCCAAGAAAATCTGCTTGAAAGCATTGAGAGACTCACTCCACTTTTGGGCCAACCTCTATTCAAACAGGCTAATATTTCCTGTAACACATCATCACCATACAAAGCCAATCTCTCTTCCTCTTCAGATATGCAATCCGCCTAACCCTCTGACGCAAAAGCAACTATACAAAAACCCTAATTCTTGACAACATGTCCAACCCTTTTTCCTGAAGAAGCAATCGTGCCAGACAATCTATGGAAAGATTTTTCCCACCCAGAATATAATTCAACTTGAACTGAAACACCTGTGACCTAGAGTACCACTTAGCAATTCTAGATATAGCTTGACACGCGTCCTTCGTGGAAAACAGATTAACCAATGGTTTATGATCCATATGCACAGTGAATTCAATACCCCACAAATATCTCCTGAAATGATTCACACCCATTCCTACAGGCAAAAGCCTTCCGTTCAATTGCAGAATAAGTACCTTCTGCTCCACAAAGGGCATGTGATGCAAGTGCCACAACTTCTTACTTACTCCACGCATTTGCAACAAAACAGCACCAAGGCCTTACTGACTGCCATCAGTGACCACTATACATGGAGCCAGTGTATCAAAGGGTTGAAGAGACATGGCCTCAGCTACCTCACTCTTAACCAGATCAAACCCTTTATCAACTTCATCACTCAGAACAAATCTCTAATTTTTCTTCAACTGTAACCTCAGCATAGGAGTCCTTTCAGCATACTTAGGGATGAACTGAGCATAAAACTCCAACATTCCGAAAAAAGAGCGCAACTGATCTCTAGTGCAGGGAATTTCTTAATGGCCCTCACCAAGCTCTCCTTGGTTAAAATTCTCTAGATGACAATTTATAACCTAAATAGTCCACACACTCTACATCAAATGTATACTTACAGGCTTTCAAAGTCACACCATGTTCCTTTAAAATGGATAAAACCATCGCTAAAGTCTGATCATGGCATTTTACATCCTCACCAAAAATAAACCTGCCATTTTGGAAACATCTGGCATTTGATACTCCCTTAAATAGAGCTGCCACCGCTTTTTGAAATGGAGAAGAGGCAGAGGCTAATCCAAATGTCATGCTTTTAAATCTATGAGCCTCATCATGCATAGCAAACTACGTTAAATGCTGGAAATCTCGATGTAAAGCAATTTAGTGGTAGGCTGAGGACATGTCCAGTGTGGAAAAGACCTTCACTTCTTTCAGAGAGGACACCATTTCTGTGATGTTTGGTAAGCGTTGCCTTTCAACCCATATTCTCTCACTGAGATCTCTCAATTCAGTACATATTCTCAGAGAACCATTACTTTTTCTAGCAGGAACCACTGGAGATAACCACTCCAAGCTCTCAATAGGATCAATAATTCCCTGGTCACATAAAGTTCTCAGTTCCTTATTAAACCCCTCTCTCATAGAAATAGGAGCATGTCCTGCTTTGTGAACCACAGGCATCTCTTCAGCTTTCAAGATGGTATGGTGTGAAAAACTTTTAATGTTTCCCAGCTTATTACCAAATATTTCAAGAAACTTTTCTGCCTAAATGCACTTGTCCACTGCCATCACACCCATACATTCTTTTCCCAACATAACCTGCTCGAGACTATTAGGATCTAAGACAATCTCTAGGTTTCTCTTATCCATCCAGCCCAACAAACATGACCCATCCTTAGCCACATAAATGGTTCCTTCTGCCATATTGCCTTTGAAATTCAGTGTGGCATTGAACTCGCCCAACATTTCAGTGGGTGTGCCACCATACATTACTGGTCTCACACATGACTTCCTGAGAGTGACACTATGAAATGTATTCCACTCATCCAGTCCTATAAGAGTAAACAAGAAACTAGAATCAGCCATCGTACTCACTCTAACATTAAAAAAGTCCTTGTGACAATACGGGGTCTTTATGATAGCAACACATATTTATGAAAAATGTTCATCAACCCCCATGGTGGCATCAACAATTAGATCTGCATCCACCATCAGCACCACACTACCCTTATCCAAATCGTTTTGCACTGTTGTCACAACTTCTTTCAATCGAGTTCACACTCTTAGAAGGCACCCCTTAGTCAGCAAGATGTGGCATACACACCTTCACAAAATGCCCCTTTTTCTTACACTTGCCATAAGATTTGTCTACTGCAATGTGAGAAGGTGGTCTGATATATGCTGTCCACTAGTTCTAGTGGGCACCTTGTATCAGTCCAAACAACCCCTTGTGGTGATAGGTTAAAGACAACCTTTATTGAAAGCTATCCTAAGGGTCGCTATGGAGAGCAGCCTTCAGGCTACGTCTTGAAGGAATGTAAAGCATCTTGTTTTACCAGTTTATAATCTCTTGAATGATCAAATGAAAAGACAACCACACCAGGTATATATTTAAAATATATGTATTTAAGATAAAACACACCCCTCTAGTCTCTTTATGAGACTGGAGTTCGAAGTACTTCAGTTACAAGATAGCAATCATCAGTAATAGCACAAATACATGTTTGAGCCCTAGAGGCGTACCAATCCATATACCAAAAAAGTGGTATAAGAACCACAACTGGAATAGACACTAGGCCTATAGCCTCTAGAATCGCTGGGACCCCAAGGAACCACCCAAGGTAGTGACCCAGGGGACCCACGGGGACTGTATGCAGTGTGTAAACACAACCGTGGGTTCCCGTTATCTTCTATGGGCAATGTCGCGGTTGGAAATTTAAAGATTAGGGACATGTAATCAAGTCAGGACCAAACCCCTTTGGACTTAGGAAGTTCTAGGGCTAGCACCCATGAGAGTACAAGAGTACTCGAGTTACCTCACCCAGGGAAGCCGGGTGCATAGGTGCCTTTTGGTGTCAGGTCGCATTGTCGTTTTCAATGGGAGCCTGCAAAGAACTGCTGCTGCCGTGAAGAGGAGAAGTGTCCGGAGAGATCCAAGCCTGCATCTAGGATTTAAGGAACCTGAAAGCAGAGGGGACAGAGTCTGGGTCACTAGCCAGTGACCGAGGGCAGGATGGACCAATGCCCACAGATGTTGGGTGCTTCAGGTGAGTTGATGAGTGTCTTGACTTTTCAGCCACGAGGTCCAGGAGGTGTCGACGAAGTCCATGAGCCGGATTCGAGCTGTCCCACAAAGTCTGTCGAGTGCTGCGGTGTCTGCGACCAAATTGGACCCAACAAGCCTTGACAATGGCAAGTCACTGGAAATCAGAGAAAGGAGTGCGGTGCAGACCAGCAAGGTCTGATGGACTCACCCAGCGAGGGTAAGTAAGGGCACGTCTGGAGCAACGCAGAAAGCCCAAGCAGAAAAGGAGTTGCCTTCGTGGGGACCTGCTAGCCAACGGGCTAGTGACCCCAAAGGAGCCTCGAGCAGTCGCACTTGAAGCTGGCCCACGGGTCACTCGTGGAGTGGAGACCAACAATCTTCGGTGCAGGGGGAGGAGCCAAGATGGCGACCGGAGCAGACGCTTGAGCGCCCGGCTCCGTCGGTCCGTGGCCTCGGACTACTATCCTGATGCTCACCCTTGCCGATTCTCGAGGTGCACCGTGTGCGAAGACGCGCTGACCGCGCTGCTGCTTTCCCAGAGTCTCAACCCGCCCGGATGCCCGAGTTCTGGGTGCTTTTGTCCTCGGCACTGAACCCTGCGCCCTTACGGCCTTTGCCGGCCTCCTGGAAGCTCCGCAGTTACCGGACCCGCTAGCGCTAACCTGAGCCCCGCGGTCCCGATCTCGCCTTGCACCATGGATCGTTGCCGGATGAGCCCGAGGAGAGACGGCCGGACACCTTCTGCATCCTGTGCCTGACGGGCTGGAGCTGTGGGGTGGGCCCCGGTGCGGTGAGTCTCCTGCCCCGCTCTGAGGACCGAGCTGCGGGGGGCTGCTGCCCCCTTTGCCTATTGCCTGGCCAGCGGCGAGGGGGACCGGCGAGAAGATAAGCGACTGTCGGCCTTTCCTGTTGCGGCGTAGACCTGAGGGGAATTGACCCCTTGCCACGACCCCCCCCCCCCTGGCCAGTGCACCGTATAGCGGCAAAACATGGCGTTGAGTGCCTGCTCGCGGCTGGGGGGTGATACTCCGGTCTCGCCCGCTGCCCACTTCGCCCTCCCTCTTCCGGACACCAGCTCCACAGTGCCGTCCCGGATTGCTGCTGATGTTGGGGCCCAGCTTCCGCTGACATGCGGCTCCGTTCTGGCTGTCCTGCGGGACTTTCAACTACAGATGTGCGCTGGCCTGCAGGCGCTGAGTGAGAGGTTTGACCCCATACTGTCGGCTGCGGGCTGTGAGCGCACTGTTCGTCATCCACAGGGCGTAGGTCTCCCGGTGCTCTTGTCCTCTTGCGGGGACGCAGCGGCGGTGTATGATTGTGCTACACTGGTGCCTTCATCTAGCGCTCCCGGCGCCCGGGGTCCACCGCTCTCCACCTCAACTGCGGATACTTTGTCCCCCTGGTCATGGCAGCCTGCTTCATTGTTCCCTGCCTCACCGCGTCCGCGAGGCTATCCTGCTGAGCGATACCTAACGGCTTCGAGGGACCGTCCGCGGTGGCCCACTGCTGCCTTTTTCTGGAACTCCTGTACCTTACTTGCCAGGTTTGGATTTAATGTGGTGCAACGAGGGACCCCAATCGGTGGTCGGCGGCCATTTCGTGATCCTACTTCATCATCCTCTCACAAGCGGCCATCTTGTCTTTGTCTGCTCGGGACATGGGGCCTTCACGCAGGAGCTGGTTTAATCCCAAGCCCGCGATCGGGCCAGGGCTAGACTGACTTCTATCGCTATGGTTATGGACGGGCTGGCCTGGGACTGGGACTGTATGTATGTTTTGCGCGCACTCGTCGCGACTTGTATCCCTTGCTTAAATTGTGGTGCCATGGTATCTTTGCATGCCGTTTTTAGGCGTAGAGGGCTTCCAGTGTGTGGGGGCCATGACTGGCTGATGGTTCGGGGCGCTCTGGTGTCCAGTGGGCTCCTCCCCACCTTCTTTTCTGCTTTCTTCCCTTCTTTACTCTGTTCCTACTTTCTCTCTTCTCTATATTTCGGGTTCATTGGGCGACAGGCACTATGCTGGGGGGGGGGTAGGCCGTAGCCTCCGCATTGGTGTAGGGTGGGGGGGTAATACTCTGTTCTCAATTAGTTCTATGGGCCTTTCTCTTTTATGTCTCTGTGCTCTACTTTCTTCGATTCGGGGTCCGGGTGTGGGGTGGATCGAGTGGGGGCGGCTCTGGAGGGGCGCGTACTTGCTTATGTGACTATCCTGATATATCTCTGCACCGCCTCACTGATTGAGATTTTACTCCCATTGTTGTTCTTACTGATGTTGCTGCTCGCCCGTGTGGTGAAGCTATCTTGCGGACTCGAATCTACTTTGCTCTTATCCTTCATTGACTTTTTTTTTCTCTGATAAAATCATCAAAAAACTTAAAATTAACCTTCACCTCTCCTTCCCCGGGTTTCAAAGATATCTCCAGTATGTAACGTATAACCTGTTGTTAATCCTGACCGTTGATGCACGGGGGCTGTAATGTGGGTATCAGTGCTTTACTGTATCGTGGCCGGCCTGACGGTTGTAGGCCCGTATTTGTTCTTTTAAGATGCACGAATAAAGGTTTTTAAAAAAAAAAAAAAAAAAAAAAAAAAAAAACAATCTTCGGTGCAGGAGGTGCTCAAGGCTGGGGCTACTCGGAGCCCAAAGCACAACATTGAGGAGGACCAGGAAGATAGTGTTGCTGCAAAAGTTCACAGTGTCCAGGGGTCACGGTTCCACGTCACCCACGATAGCCACGGGCCTCAGCTTTGCTGTGGACTCAGGGTAACCTCGGAGAAGTCTGGAAATTCACCTCTGGTGATGCAAAGACTTCAGCGTCCGGATAGTCAGGATAGAACGTCGAAGGTCCAGGATATATGTTGCAGAGTTTCGTCCAGGGTAATCTAAAGTCCTAGGGGTTGGATTCCTATACTTATACTAAATATAGGGGATGGACTAACTCTAAGGCCCCACCTATGGGTGGGCTTGGAAAGAGGGGTGGTTACACCCATTTCCTTTGTCCAGTTTCGCGCCAGAGCAGGGGCAGGTAGTCCCTGCAACCGGTTTGAACTGGAGTATGCACAGGGACACCAAGTGTGCCCCCAGTGCAGGACTTCAAAGCACCAGAGAGTGCTCCCGCCCAGCCCCAATACACATCAGCCTGTCTGGGGAGGTGGTTACACCTCCCCTCGACAGGAAACCTATTGTCCAGGCCTCCCCTGCCGGAGTTTCGGTCAGCAGCAGGAGGCCAGACCCGTGTCTGTGGCAGAGGCATTTATTTTGTGATGCCAGGGCTCAGGAAAGTCCTACCGGGTTTAGCCAGTGTGAACATCTCTCTCCCTCTAGAAGGGTGGAATGCTACCCCCGCCGCCAGAATTGGCGGGGGGGGGGAGGGTAGTATCCCAAAGTGTTTAAAACCAAACACGACATGTTTTGATGCAGCCATTCCAAAGTTAGCATTTACTGCGCGGTTATAATGCAGAGTATATGGTATGGCTGTATCACAGAACAGCCATAAGGAAGTATTTCCGAAAGCTGCAGAGGGGCTCAGCTCATGCTTGGGCACCCTCTCACATAAAACCAAGCACTCTGCCTTCAGGATTGTCAAGGCCTGCCATAGGAGTGGCTTACAGATTTATATGTGTCTGTATATGGTAGTGATCTAGGTAGCCTATACCACAGTAAGGGGTGCAAGCATACCCTTTCCCAGGCTGCAGTAGCAGACCTGTGGTGTCATTTTGGAATGCTTCCCAGGGGTGGCATAATATATGCTGCAGCCCCTGGTAGGCCTCTGGTACCTATCCCCTAGGTACATAGTATACCATATACTAGGGGCTTATAAGGCACTCCAGAATCCAATTAGATATGTACCTAATGTACATGCAAACCATTTTACAGAGAAAGCAGATAGACTGGGGCCCTGAATAGCAGGATCCCAGTCCAACTAAGTCATAAACCAGCAAAACAGCAGGAAAAAAACTGGGGGCAACCATATAGTCAGATTCCACCTTCCTACACAGAACAAAGAGCAAAATTACCTAAATGAATCTTATTGCCACATCTATAACACTCCATTAACTTCTTTCTGTCATCATTTTTCTTCAACTTCCTCCTGGATTTATCATCCAATTGCAAAGCATGAGCCTGTGTTCTTATAGCCATTTGTTCCGTAAATGTTGTAATAGGCTTTATTCCACTAGCAATTTCTATGGCCTTTTCTAATTTCAAATTTTTCATAGTCAATTATTTCTCCTGCTCTTTTTTGCCATTGGACTTGATTACGCCAACTTGTATTCCCTGTTTTCTCTACTAAAGTTGGGACTAATGGTCTTTTATTTGCTTGCTAAAAGTGGTGGAGGGGAGTAAAAGAATTCAAGGTTATACTTTCAATGTAGTCATACTCCAAAGGACCACAGACTCTGAATTTCACTTTTGTGAGTTTATTATAAGGCCAAAAATAATTGAATATAAACGCACCTCAGTATAAGAGTATATAGATACATGAAAATCAATACAGAGCCGAGTCTACGAATATAATTCATTCGGCATAAAAGGCATAAAGTGATGAACTCCAAAATCAGAATACAGCATAGAATAGAAGCTGAGTCCAATTCTCTTTTCATCTTGAAGGAAAACTAAACAAAATCTTTCCCTACACTGCTCTAACTGAGGGTCCTACCAATCCCTCTTGTCAGATCCCAAAGGTGTCAGCACGTGTTGACTTCCTAAGAAGTTTTCACGTCAAATGGGTCTGATAGCTTAAAGCTATGGAGCTCGATCTAAGATGCTCCTTCTCCTCCGAAAACAAGCAGAGGACTCTCGAATCCGTCCCTGCGCATCATACAAAAAGACAATGTCCAACCCACAATATGTCACATGATGAACCTTCTCAATTGCAACGTTTCCAGTAGTTTTCCACAGGAGCTTTAATTAATTTTTCTTCGTCTTCCAGTGGCCTTGGGTTTCAGATAGGCCAGGCACAAAAGGAGTCCTCCCTTCTTGCCTTCCAGACTTCTTTAAAGACATTCCGGGTATCTCCTTAATCTAAGAATAACAAGGCCAAATTCCTGCACCTGCAGTAGGATGAGAGCACTCTGTCTTCAAGCACAAAAGGATTCATTTAATTATATCTTTAGCAACCAAGGGGAAAACGAAACTCAAGACAACAGTTCGGGTCTACAATTCAGTCAACTTTAACTAAACACAATATACTCTGCACAAATATAATTTCGTCCTGCACATTACACATACAGGAATTGTAATTGTCTCTAATACATTTAAAATCCTACTTGAATGTGCACATTACAATTTAGTGCTACTAGAACATGAATAAATGCATCTTAATAATTATAAAGCACAGCAAACGACAAAATACATGTGAGTGCGTTTCACCCATGAGTATAGTGCACCCATACAATTTAGAGTGCTGTAAGCGCTCTATCAGTTCCCCCCTCTTATGACTAGTGTCATAACACCAACATTCTATCCTCCCACAGTTTTCTCCTTGTAGAAAAGACCGACCTAAACAGAAGTTGTAGCTTGCCATCCCGGTCTAAATCTTTCTAACCCCTTAAGGTGCAGATAATGACTGTCCTGCATTCGTTCTAACTGCTGCTCACGCTTTTTCAGGGAATTTTCATTATTTTGGTCCTTTACCATTTGTAAGCCTTGATGGCTCCCAATAGTACAATTATATAAATGACAGCTATTATGATAGGTTTAAACATGTATCCCATTATTCCTTGTCCCGGGCTTTCAAACCAGCTTCCAACCTTTCTAAATCCCTTACCAATTTGTTCCCAGAGCCCCTCAGCAGCTAAATCACGTACATCTTGATGCATCTCTGAAATGTTACTAATGTACTTCCTTATATCCCGATCCCGACTATTGTCAGGAATATAAGTACAGCACTGTTGAACTTTCAATAATTTACAGACTCTTCCGGCTTTTGCTAATAACACCGCTAAAGCAAGACGATTTTGAAGAACCATAGCCCTTATCGAAACCATCTCCCCATCAAAAAGTAATAGAATTTGGGCCATATTTATAGAGAGCTTATCCACCAACGTTGCCAACTTTCTAATTTTCACATCGTTCAAAATCACACCCACACTAGGTATCATGGCTCCAAATACATCCCCAACATTTTCTCCCACATTTACACCACGTTTTCTTCTGTGAGATCTTTTCCCTTCCAAAGGCCATAAGTCATCTACATGGAAGATTTTGGGAAATACCACAGCCAAATAACACGAACCATACTAATTCTTAGCCAGTTTCACATAAGCATTCTTCCCACACACAAAATACACTTTTGGCACTATCGATAATTTATCCTATAGCGCCTTTCTAATCGACTCCTCAATCAAGAAAATGTGTTCACAATCACTCTCGCCCACAAATATCTTGTCATAGTATGTTGACGGGTGTCTAATGTACAGTTTCCCTTTTTGCTGAAAGTCTAAAGCTATTGGACCAGAACTTCCCTTTGCCTTATGATCTAATTTGTCCTGTGTCCATGGAATAACCTTATGTTTCGGATCTGGTCTAAATAAGGTCTGCCTATGCCGATCTTCTATCTGATCCACAAACGTCTTCTCGATGTCAGATAACATGTAGGTCAAATTATGTCTATGGGCATATGATGTATCTAAGGTAATAGTAGGCACAAAATACTTAGACAACCTCTCTACCTCCTTACAGTAATCATATTTACTTAAGCACTGGAACTTCTGAGAGTACCACATCATAATTTGAGAAGTAGTACACAAAATGTGCCTTACTATAAAACATGCTCAACAATACACTACATGTAATGCCATACGTCAAAGGTAAATGATGGTATTGAATGCCTTCTTCTACTGATGCTGGCAGTTGCATACACACATAATAGTCTTTCACTTCCATGGTATCAACGTACTCATTCAACAAACGACCATACGCATTCAACGTGAAATCCCCTTTTGACAAATCTACGTGTAACATCCGACTAGTTTCCCTGATCATCTCTTTATCTTTTGTGGATGTATCTCCTTCTACATCTGAGACAGGAGGTGTAAGTGTTGCCTGTTGCCCCTTCCCTTCAGCATTTTGAGACTCAACCAAAGATGTAACAATCACCACAGTTATCACAATAAGTACTGCAGCAATAAGGGTACCAATTACGCATTTCTGCTTGTGTCCTGAGTTTCCAGATTCCATTTTTGAACCACTGATTAGTCTTGAGGTTCAATGAAATCAACAAAAGTCTCTTTCTTCTTTTCTTTGCCTTATTCTGTTATTTGCAATGTCCTTTTATTTCTCTTGTCCATTCGGTCGTTGCAATATTTAGTCTAATAGTGCTAAACCTATTGTAGATATGTAGTCAGCCCTAGCCTCTGTTGTTCTTCTACTGAAAGTCCCTAATTTTAAATCTGCTTCCACTTGATCAGGGGTATTCACAAACTTTCTCTTGGGGGCCAAATTTACAGTGTGGTTTGTGGCCGAGGGCCGCACCCTGGGGGCGGGGTCATTGGGGGAGGGGGCGGGACTAGAGCAACAAAAAAAAACTGTGACCATGAGGTGGAACACAGGTCCCTGCAGCAGACGCCTTCGTCCACTGAGCCACCGGACCTGGCATACACATCTCTCTCTCTCCCTCTCTCTATCTCCCTCCCGCCCTCCTCCGTCTCCCTCCCTCCTCTGTCTCCCTCCCTCTCCCTCCGTCTCCCTCCCTCTCCCTCTCTCTCCGTCTCCCTCCCTCCCCCTCCGTCTCCCTCCCTCCTCCATCTCCCTCCCTCCTCCATCTCCCTCCCTCCTCCATCTCCCTCCCTCCCTCCTTCTATCCGTCTCTCTCCCTCTCCATCTCTCTCCGTCTCCCCTTCTCTGTCTCCCTCTCTCTGTCTCCCTCCCTCTCTGTCTCCCTCTCCCTCCCTCTCTCTCTCCTTCCCTCTCTGTCTCTCTCCGTCTCCCTCCGTCCTCCGTCTCCCTCCCTCTCCCTCCGTCCTCCCTCTCCCTCCGTCCTCCCTCTCCCTCCGTCCTCCGTCTCCCTCCCTCCTCCGTCTCCCTCCCTCCTCCGTCTCCCTCCCTCCTCCATCTCCCTCCCTCTCTCTGTCTCTCACCCTCCCTCTCTCTGTCTCTCTCCCTCCCCCCTCTGTCTCCCTCCCTCCCTGTCTCCATCCCTCTCTCTCTCCCTCCCTCTCTCTCCCCCTCTCCCTCTCCCCCTCTCTTTCTCTCCCTCTCCGTCTCCCTCCCTCTCCGTCTCCCTCCCTCCCTCCCCCTCTCCCCCTCTTCCCCCTCCCTCTCCGTCTCCCTCCCTCTACCCGTCTCCCTCCCTTTCAGTCTCCCTCCCTTTCAGTCTCCCTCCCTCTCAGTCTCCATCCCTCTCAGTCAAAATGCGATGCAGCGCGCAACGAAATTCGTTGATTTATTTAAATGTGTACTTACCTCCGTTCATCCATATTCCGGTGTTTACATTTCCCCACTCTGCCCCGCCTCACTGCCCCACCGAACTCCCTCCACGGACCGCTACTGCGTATAAGAGCAATAATTTCGGCCACCTTAGCAGAGTATACCCTTTTCAAACAGGCAGCTTCCACCACCCCCAAGATGGTGCACACAGCAAATGCTGCTCTCAAACACCCTTCATTGTCTCTTAAACATGAACCATCAACAAAAAGGACCAAATTAGATTCAGGCAGAGGTTAATCAACAATGTCAAGTCTGGATTTGGTAGATAGCTTGGTGACATCTAAGCAGTCATGCTCTTCACAATCCTCTTATTCCTCTTGCGGGACAGGTAATAATGTGGCAGGATTCAAGGTGGTACAACGTCTCAGTGTAGCATTTTCAGACGCCAATATAACTTGCTCATACTTTGTAAGTCTGTTATTCGTTAGATACTGTGTCTTGGTTCATGTCATTAACAATTCTACTGAATGTGGCACATAAACGATAAGTGGATGACCCATCACTATGCTTTCACATCTCTCAATGCTGACACCTGTTGCAGCAACGGATTTGAGACATCTGGGCAACACAGAAGCTACTGGATCTAGTGTAGCTGAAAAGTAAGCCACTGGCCTACAGGCACCTCCATGTGTCTGCACGAGGACCGCTAACGCACATCCCTCCTTCTCACAGCAAAAGAGCTAAAACGCTTTGTTATAGTCTGGCATTCCCAGAGCTGGAGCGCGACATAGGCTCTCTCTTAGCTTGTGGAAGGCTCTCAAGCAATCGTTATCCCATGGTACCAGATCACTAATGTCCTTTCGAGTCAATCTCAATATGAGCTTTGCTTGCAAGGAAAAATTTGGGATCCACTGTTGACAATAGCCGACCATTCCCAAAAACATGCAGACTTCTTTTTGTGTTCTCGGAGATCCCATTTGCAGAATCGCCTCTATGCTATCTGGTGACACTCTTTGTTTTCCCTTCTCATTCCGGTGACCTAGATACTGAACTTCAGTCAGACAATACTGAAGTTTGTTTGGGGGACCATTTGTGTCCATTCTCTGCCAAATGATTCAACAAAGCCACAGTATCTATCCTACAAGCATCTTAAGTCTCTGAAGCGACCAAAAGGTCATCAATGTACTGAACTAGGACTGACCGCTGAGGCATTACATGCCCTTCAAGATTCTATTTCAGACTCTGACTAAAGATAGAGGGCTTTCTATATACCTTTGAGGGATACGACACCACGTTTACACACGATCGTCCATCCTAAATGCGCACAAAAACTGTCTGTCCTCGTGCAACGGTATGGAGAAAAATGCCTTACATAAACCTATGACTGTAAACCATTCTGCCTCACATGGTATCTGAAATAATATAACAGCTGGATTCAGTACCACAGGACAACATGGGATCACGATTTCATTGACCCTTCGCAAATCCTGCACTATTCTGTACTTGCCACTAGGCTTCTGCAGTCCCATTATAGGTGAGTTGCAGGGACTTACTCTGTTCTCTTTGAGAATACCTTGTGCAATCATAGACTCGATCACAGGTCTTATTCCAGCCACAGTTTCTGGAGATAATTTATACTGCGGAGTTCGTGGAAATTCAGCATTTGGTTTGATCTGTATTCTAGCAGGTTCAACCCCTCGAATCAATCCTATCTCCTTACCCGTGAAATCCCACACCCTCGGAGAAACTGAGTCTCTCAAGTCATGTGGTAACTCCTCTGTCGTGAGAACCACGAATATTTGTGCACACAAGTTCATATTAGCCATTTTAAAGTCTGCATCATCATCACAGGTTTGCAACTCCACACCCCTCAGAGTGCATGAGATGGTACAATTGAGCTTACACAAAAGGTCTCACCCTAATAGACAAACTGGGCTTGAATTGCACACTACAAATTGGTGTCTGTCTTGGAATGGTGCTATTCTCATAGGTAACTTGTTTGTCAACGCGTTAGTCATTCTCTGATTGGTAACTCCCACTACTTGGATCGATTCTCCTGAAAGAGATACATTTGGAACCACTTCCATTCTTACTGTGGAGCACGCAGCTCCAGTGTGTAATAAAAAGGTAACAGGATATCCATTCACCTCTGCATCTACAAACGGTCCACTCTGATCTACTTCTAAGGTCGCACCCAAAGTACATTCTTCCTGCCCCCCTCTGACACTCATGAGGATCTTGAGTTCGGTCAAATCTGTCTTGGATTTCAAAATATGGCATTTGATGATACACCTGATTATTTGTAGGTATTCTTGGAGGCTGAGGTATCTGCATTTGCGGCTCATATCCTCCCCCTTACATGGACCTAGGTCTAGTCACGATGTTAAAAGTCTCGGGCATCTGTCCCTCTCCTTCATGCTGTATTTGATTTGCTGGATTCAATCGACACTCGCGCTTCTAATGCCCGATTTTGTGACAAAAATGCCAAGCAGTGACCTTCTTTTGATTTGCTACCCAATCACCTCCTGTACCTGCAACCATTCCCGTTCCTCTTCCCTGTCCAGGTTCGGTTATTATTTGTTGACCCATTCCTCTGCCGCTTCCTCTACCTCAACCCATCACTCCTCCAACCCCTTGCATTAGATCGGGTCTTTCGGCATTCCTCAACTGCACCAACATCAGCTTATCTTTCAGTTTCTTTTGTGCCGATTCCACCTGATCACTACAGTATTTTGCATAATGCTGAATTTTGTCAACTGACTTATTCTGTCAACATATCAAGTGTCTCTATCATTAAGCTAATATCAGATTTTAGTCCCAGCACAAACTTTGAGACAAACTGTCCCATATCTTTCTGCTCAATTGTGTCCAATCCACTATGCTGTTTAAAAGCCACTAACAGTTGCTCATAATAGTCATGTACCGACTCTTTAGGATCTTGAGTCGTACGATCGATTTTAAGCCAATCAACAGTTTGAGGAGCTACCTTGGATAGTAACCAGGTAATCACTTGCTCGTATTTCTTCATTACCTCGGGTGAAGGACCATGATTCACCGGATCTCTAGTTGGTTCTGCAGCGGGCCAATCAATGGCAACTTTACATGCAGTCCACGAATCACCTGGAACCACTATATCAAATAAGGTATTCAACTCAATCCATAACACCTTAGAAATCTTGACAAATCGGTCTAATTGTTTATACCAGTCGGCAGGTTTTTCCCTCAGCCGAGGAAAATCATTAGTGAATGCTGCCAAATCACCCCTGCTCCATGGCACATGTACATACCCCCCATGTTGTACTTCTCTCAGAGGGAAATTTCCTGTCATTCCCATCCCCCCACCCGGAGGCAGAGTATCTCCTATCCCTTTCTTGGCGCTTTTTTTTTTTGGCCCACCTTTCTTCCTACCTAATTCTTTCCACGCTCACATCCCTACCACTGAGTCTCTAATTTGTGCTTTTAATCCTGTTGTTCGCTTCTCTTTCAATTCCTTATCTGTATAATTCAATCTGCAGAGTCCCTGCATCATTTTGGTTTTCGTCGGGTCCACCTCATACCTTCGTGCCAACTGTAACAGGGCATCATGAGCTCGCTTTGCCTTCTTAGTCACATCTTTAGCTACAAATAGCAGTTCACTTGGGTCATATGTCTCAATTCTGTCCAATGGCAGATTCCCTTCAATCACCTCCTCTATTTCTGCTTTTATTCTCACCACATCTAACAATGGTGCCTTTAATGCAACTTGTAACACCTTCCGATCCCTTTCACTTCCCAATTCCTCCCTGTCACAGCTTTGTGTTGTCCTTGGACCCCCACTTTCCTCCATTCTCCCAACTGGGCGATTTTCTCTCTCAACACTTCGACTTCTCCAATGATTACCTGCACACAAAACTTGTGCCTCAAACAGTACCCTAGCTGCTTCACGTTTCCTCTCCATTTCATCTCTCTGTATCATTGACTCCCTCACCGGTGGAACCCACATTCTGATGTCTGACCTAGAGTTTACCAAAGCTCCTATTCGCCTTCGTTCTGACCCACTGTCCATTCTCGATGGATCAGCTGTAGCTGGCAGTGGAGTACTAGCTTCCACTGGTATCTGAGCCATGCACGTTCCACTAACTGTAAGGCTCCCTCCAGATATAGTCTCTTCCCCCTCTCCTATTTGCTGTTGACTTCCACCTGTTCTCGCTCTGGGGTTATATATTGAAACTACTAGTAACGGGTACTGAAAGAGCTTCTGGTAACTGCATGTTACACGCAGGTTAATTTGATTCATGATCTGCGTACCCTATCCCTCCGGACCCTCCTGGAATTCGTGTTCCCACTGAAATCCTCCCTCTTACTCTGGTGGTCTGCTCCTCTAAACCCAATCGTCTCACTCCTGACATTTCCTCTGTTCGCTGTGTCTGCTCCGGCTCCGACTTAGTCGCCAGGAGGAGGACGTTCTGCTAACAATCTATCAAGAAAACTGTCCTCTTTATCACTTTCCTCTTCTGTCTTACTTTTCCCCCCAGGCCCTTCTTCTAACAGCCTGAATGGATACAATTGTTCTCCCTCTATGGTGTCTACTCTCCATCTCTTCAACTGTGCATCCCATCTGGCATCCTGATATGCCTTCATTGTTTTCTTCATTCTTCCCTGTGAAACTTCTCTTCGCCATTGCTGCTCTCATCCATGCATCTAATGCCTCAAATTGTGTTGGCCTAGGCGGAGGTTTCGAAGAAGACATCACTTCCCTCAGCTGGTACAGCACCGCCATATGAAATGACCCATAATGAGGGAAAGCCAATTTTCCCTCCTTCTCCGTAATTTTATGCCAATTTTGAAGCCACACTATAGTATGTAAACCTACATTTGTTGCCATATAATGTGTCGGGGTATCCTCTGGAGGCGCTTCTTCGCCTACTCGAGTCACCACCCGTGTTGCCTCTACACAAATCTTGCAACACCTTAAAACATCTCATCGTGAAAATCAATTATTTGCAACCCAAGGTTCAATATGCGACTTCGGACGAACTTCCACCAATCCCAGCGCGGCGCTACACCAACCGACCTATCACAGCGTGGCGCACACTGATGTCACTGCTCCCTCTTTGCAGTGGCACACCCTCCTTTACAATTTCACCTCGTACACTCACACATTCACTCTACAAATAACTGTATATACAAAGTTATTAAACTAAGTAACTGCTCCGAACACAGTCACAATAATTTACAGTTATATAAAACAAGTAATTGTCTGTCACTAAAAGATCGATAGAACACTCTTACGAGAATATTCGTCCGCTGTGAACCCCGACCTGCGTTGATCACTCAATCGCCGTAGTCCACCCCCTGGTACCTGAGGCTTTCTACCGCAACGTACTCCTGCATTCACACAAAGTTCCCTATCATAAGTGAATCGTCGATAGCGCTTCACGACACCCACAATATTGATCAGACAATTACGGATACAAAACTATCCCGGGATCTTGGACTTCTCCTGCGTCCGCTAACCAAACTTCCTGATCCGCATGTGTCCGGACCAGTAAACCGATAAACCCACAATCACTCAACATGCATCGCAACTTCTCAAGACATCACACAATTAATTCATCACAGCAATCTAACACACCACACAGATTCATACTCATGCTACCACTGTTTTCGCCGTACTGTCCGCCAACCTACATCAACTGCGCCGTCTTCCACTCCGTCCAAAGCTCTATTATTCTTCCAATCCTACTCTAATTTCTCTTTTCTCCCCTCACTTTTAGAAGCAAACCATCCTCTGCTACCATTTGATTACGCCAACTTGTATTCCCTGTTTTGTCTTCTAAAGTTGGGACTGATGGTCTTTTATTTGCTTGCTAAAAGTTGTGGAGGGGAGTAAAACAATTCAAGGTTATACTTTCAATTTAGTCATACTCTAAAGGACAACAGACTCCGAATTTCACTTTTGAGAGTTATTATAAGGCCAAAAATAATTGAATATAAACACACCTCAGTATCAGAGTATATAGATACATGAAAATCAATACAGAGGCGAGTCTACGAATATAATTCATTCAGCATAAAAGGCATAAAGTGATGAACTCCAAAATCAGAATACAGCATAGAATAGAAGCTGAGTCCAATTCTCTTTTCATCTGGAAGGAAAACAAAACAAAATCTTTCCCTACACTGCTGTAACTGAGGGTCCTACCAATCTTTCTTGTCATATCCCAAAGGTGTCCGCACGTGTTGACTTCCTAAGAAACACTTACGTCAAATGGGTCTGATAGCTTAAAGCTATGGAGCTCGCTCTAAGATGTTCCTTCTCCGAAAACAAGCAGAGGACTCTGTCCCAGTGCATCATACAAAAAGACAATGTTCAACCCACAATATGTCACATGACGAACTTTCTCAATTGTAGCGTTTCCAGTAGTTTTCCACAGGAGCTTTAATTAATTTTTCTTTGTCTTCCAGTGGCCGTGGGTTTCAGAAAGGCCAGGCACGAAAGGAGTCCTCCCTTTTCGCCTTCCAGACTTCTTCAAAGACATTCCGGGTATCTCCTTAATCTAAGAATAACGAGGCCGTATTCCTGCACCTGCAGTAGGATGAGAACACTCTGTCATCTTCAAGCACAAAAGGATTCATTTAATTATTTCTTGAGCAACCAAGGGGAATCAAGGGGAAAACAAAGTGTCTCTAATACATGTAAAATCCTACTTGAATGTGCACATTACAATTTAGTGCTACTAGAACGTCAATAAATGCATCTTAATAATTATAAAGCACTGCAAACGACAAAATACATGTGTGTTTCACCCATGAGTACAGTGCACCCATACAATTTAGAGTGCTGTAAGCGCTCTATCAGACTTCTTCAATAGTTGGTCCCTAATCTTTTCTTCTTCAAACTTTTTGTAGTCACATAAAGCTGCTAAAACCCTCAGATCTCTAACAAAGGTTTCAATTGACTTGTGGCAGCTGATGCCTAATATAAAACGTATGCTGTACCATTATAACTTTTTTCTCCAACATTTTGACAGCTAAAGCATACTTATTCAGAGCATCACCTTCCCCCAAAACAGTCAAAACAGGTAAATGTTTCTAAACTTTTCTTCCCTCAGTACTCAAGGAATGACGCATAATTGTGATTTAATTTGACTGTGTAAACACTACAGTTTTGATGGCCTACAAATACGCCTCAAAACCCACCTTCCATTGCTCCCAATGAATAGATGGAGTGTCAGGAGATGCCAAAATACTGGTGGGGGTAGCACATTTTGTTGCCTAATGGTGAAAAGTGGCACTGTATAGATATGTTCTATATAAGGCTTGGAAGGTGTGCAGATCACCGCACACCATACATTAAAGATGGCAATACACTAAATAGATCACCAAGCAGGTCTGCAGAACATCATGACCTACAGTACATCAGTTTGCTGGTGAAAACATCCAGTGGTGTGCAGATCACAGAAAAGCACACACACTGTACATGAAAGATGGGCAATACACTAAATACATCGCCATGGAGGTGTGTAGGTCACTGTGAACTACAGTACATTATTCCACTGGTCAAACAATCAATGGTGTGCGGATCACTGTGAGGCACTTAATCCATAGATTGCATTAAAATACTCACTTTACAATCAGTTCAGCAGATGCTGCCCTTTCCAAAATGGCACTGCTGTATAGCCTCAATGACACCCAACAGAAAAATGGCACCTGAATCCAAAATTGTCCCAATCCAAAATGGCTCATGTACATCTACGTTGTGTAAACTAAAATAATGCTTCAGCCCAATCCAAAATGACATGACTCCCAAACACGTCACTTGACATCAAGAAGATGTCAGTCGTGAACCGCAAATGAGTTTCACCAAGAAATGCTCACTACTTGTCTCATGAGCAACTCTGGATCTCTCTCCGCAGCACGTACAAACTGCGCAGGCACCTGGAGACCTCATAGAGGGTGAAGACAGTGATTGAATAAATTGGCCACAAAGGTGGTCGCCACAGCGACCCAGAGAGGACAGATGCCACCTTGCCGCTTGAGGAAGATGCGCATAGGTGACACTTTCCGCCTGTTGCCACTGAAGAGTTGAGGCTTCAAATTGAAATACAGGCTCCGTAAGAGAAAACAGGTTACGTTTATCCCACAAGAAGAATTACAACCGGCAGGACAGTCACTGAACCAGCAACTGCGCAGCAATTCAAACCCAGCACTCTACATTCCATCCATCCCAGTTACATCACAACATTCCACACTCCCTTCCAAGCCAGACCCAACTGGCCGTTTTAAATAATGACGCAAACCAATTGTCTACACTAGCTGTTTTACAAGGGTTAACTTTTATTTACTGCAAAACAATTATTACTCCCTTGTGTCTGAAAAAATAAATCGGTGTTTTAATAGAAATCTACCTAATGCTTACCACACCAATAACAATATACACATACTCCATTACGATGGTTTATAATCAAAACATACTTTATAAATCCTCTACACCCCTATGAACAAGAGGGATGCATGCTACAGGTATGATTTTTCAGCATCAATAAAGTAGCATGACAACATTTGAAACGGACCATTGTCCCTACGTCCTTGTCCTACCCATTTACTTATGAGGTGATCTCACCTCAACCACAGAACCAGAGCAAGTAGGAATGGACTTGATCTAGTTCCGCCCTTTCGGGTGATATGAGACGTGGCCAGGGCCACCCCTGGCTTTAGTGTAGAAGTCTGTCCGTAGCTGGAGCACCACTAGCACAACGAAGGTATGCCGGATGTCTTCTGGTTGTTGGGAGACAGGATGGAGTCTATGTCCCAGAAGCCGTGCAGATCAAGAAATAGACTCCAAAGTGTGGCGGCTGGTGTTAACGGGCGAAAGTGGCGTTGCCCTACTAGCTTCGGGACCAGGGCATCGGGAGGGACGGGAGGAGAAAGAGAGACTGTAGTGTACGCCATGCAGCAGCTTCAAATTAAGTGCTCACTGCTGCGTGTGATTACAAATTCAGTTTTTTGGGGGGGAAGGGATGAGGTCAGAGACCTCCTGCGCATGTGCTGGCTGGGGTGAGGACTATTGCTCGCCCTCAAAGCACATGCGAGAAGAGTGATGTCAGCCTGAAGGGAGTGGCCAAAGAAAGCGGCAAATGGTTTGTTTTAAATGGGGCGCTTATGCTGCGCCCCAGGCAGTTCTAGCATCGCGCTATTGAAATGAATGGCAAGGAGCAGGCCTGGCCTATCTAAAGACAGAGTAGTGGGTGGCAACAATTGGTGCACTCCCTTGCCTTCCCGCTACTTTTCGGCCTCCTTATTGGATAATAGGAGCTGGGGGCGTGGGCTGTGGAAGAGTTTGGCTGTGCAGGCGGGGCTCTGAATTTGGCATAATAGGTATTTACACAGCAGGTGTACTGTATTCTATGGGTTTCACTGTTTGCTGCTCGGGACAGACATTGACACGGTCACTGGCTGCAGTCACTGTAAGAGAGCGCTACGAGGTCAAAATTATGCGGAGTGGAGGCGGCTCAGTCCCAGCATCTCCACCGACTCTCCTTTGATCTTGGCATCGTTGTTCGTAGACACACCATCTCCCTTAAGAGTTCCACTCGGCCTGCCATGCCGCTGGGCTGGCTATAGTACCGGGGTGACTGAGAGGGAAGGGCATGCTGCTTACACCGGGCTACAGCAACAAATGCAAGTAAGTCTCACTGTCTTCACAGTCCACTTTCTGAAACCTGTGGCTCGAACTCCAGGATGGAGCAAAAGATCTTGCATTTTTGCCTACTCATTAGCATGTTTGTTTTCTGTTTTTTTATTTTGTAATAGTAATGATTGTTTGTAACTGTGATGTTAAAAGCTGAGGCCTCCGTTCACAGTAAACCACTGTAAATTAAACTCGGAACACACCTGTGAGTGAAAAACCTTTGCTGGGGATAAGATTGTTGTCATCTGATATAAACCCAAAAGTATGCAGTAAGTGTGGCGTAATGCTCCTCTCCGGGTTTTCTTTTTCAATTCTGGAATTTATACTCCGGCTTTTTTAATGAGATAAACAAGCCTACAAGTATAAGGAGACTGCAGATCAGGGGCAAAAGTATAGATATTACCAAGGGTGTGGATGGGGGGGGGGACAGATTTTGAAAGTGATTTGGGCAAACAGTAAAAATGCTAAACAATTTAGATGTTTGAGATTCTTTTGAATGAGTACCCATTAGAAATTAGAGGTTTCTAAACGTATAGATTTTCACCTAGCATAATGGCTCGGAGTTAACTGGCTCCTGTCAAAAGTAAATCAGAGCCCTGCTTCTGAGCTCAAGGAAGGTCTTGCTGCAGGTCAGAGCTGTAGTGACAGAGCAGCCAGGGCTCTAGTGTGGGACCACACATGTGATGACAAAGTGGTCTCTGAAGGAAGGGACGATTGTTAGTCCCCTGGGAGATGTGTTCATAAAGGAGTCAAGATGAAGGCGTAGAGGCTTGTTTTACCTCCAGTTGGAGAAGTAGCAATCAAACTGTTTATGACCTGAGTTCGCAGATGTTTATACACTAATCATAAATGTAGGGGTAGAGCAGGTTTTCGCTCCAGTTGGACAGGTGTTCATACAGTGATGTAGTTTGCGGTGGGAGAGTATGGTCCCCTTATGGGGGTATATTCATATAGCGATCTAGGGTCTAGTTGTGCGGTTATACTGAATAAGCAGCTACCTACATCATTATCATATTTCACAATTGCCTTATTAACCTTTTTTGCCTACTCAAATTTGCTTGATAATGCATCATTTTCCCACTCTTTTTTAAAAGTTTCTGAGGGGGAGAACCCCCAACTGAACTACCCTTATGACAGTCAGGCTTGCTCGCTATGCTCACAGCAGGTCACTCATCGATAACATTTACGCCTCACCACTTTTGAATGTCACCAGCCGCCAGGCATATGCACTCTCTCGCACTTACCTCTGAGTCAGGGTGTCCGAGTGCCTTTCATCGGGAAATGCGTGAAGTAATGATCGCGGACATTGGCAATATACTGATTTTGAGCAGCTTGACCTCTACGTCTTTCATAAACATTGTTGAACAAAGTGTCTGTGCGCATAGGCATAGAAAGTAGCAGGTGTGCATTGTTCTGCCTTCCCTTTCCAGCACTCCTTTTTCCTGGGTATTTATAGGAGTGCTAGAAGCAAATAGGTGTCATTCTGACTCAGTAGAGGTATGGTTTTGTGCCTATTACTTTGATTGCCAGCAGATTCCATATTTTTTCTTTACTATATTTGGAATTTCTTTCAGTATGGGTAAACATCATAGGAAATCTTTATATCTAGGCTATTCTGTTTCAAGTGACTCATCGTCCAGATCCTACTCTAAGAAAGAGATGTGGGAGAGCAAGAGATCCAGGACAGAATGACTCTTTAGAGGAAAGAGTTCAAAAGTTTCCCTTAAATGTATTAGTAGGGATGCAGTATGCCTCTAAGAAGTCTGATAATAAGATTCTTGATCCTTCCTCATCCGAGAGTGAGGATGAGGAAGAAAAAGTATTTGTTTAAGCAGCTGAGTTGAAAGGCTAAATACATTGAAAGAGACATTTTGTCTGAAATATTCTCTTGAGTTCGGATAAATATGGAGTTTCCTCCCGCAGATTTACCTTCTTTGACTTCAGAACCTGGGTTAAGACCAGGGCACGAGTCGGGGGGTACACGCACGTACACTGCATCCACCCACTATTTTCACAGAGTGGACACTCTCTCTCCTGCCAAGAAGTTAGGCCCCACAGAAATATGTTGAACTTGTCCCAGTGTAAGACACCGGGACATGTTCAGCAGCGCCTGCACGCTGTCTGCTTTCCATTCCCTTTATAGGAGCAATGGGGTAACCCAGTATCCCTCAGAACCTGGGCAGTCGTATACAAGAGTAACAGTTGGTTCTGTCGGGTGAAAATTATTTCTTAAACAATTGAACCAATCATTGGTTTATTCATAGTAAAAAACAGTCATAAGGAACACAAACAAAAACCATGTGGGGTATTAAAAGTTTTATATATTGCGTCATTTATAAATACCCAAATTACATTTTGCAGGGCTGTCAAGGCACAAAGTGAAATATAATTTGTGACAAGGTGACATATGGTGCTCAGTGATATAGTGATAGTGCGTAATATATACAAAAAGGATTTTGACGGTTTTTAAGAAAAAAAAAAAGGCCAAAGAAACAGATATTGAAATAATTCTGCGGACTGAGTAAATAGGTCTTTACGCAGAGTCTTTCAACTGGTCATGGGGATATTAGTCGACGTTTCAACCCTGAGTATGCACTACTATCTTAGTCAGTGTGGGTCTTCATCCGATATGATCACATGAGACAGGACACATGCTGAGCCCCTCCACGAGCAACCGGAGCCTCCGTTTTTTAATTCAAAGGTGAGCGTAATAGAAGGAGAATATGGAATACTTAGTTCCCCGACTTGTATGCGATCTGACTTGTATGCGATCTGCCTAGAAGAGGCTAACTAATTCCTCCTTCCCCTTAGAACCTTGATTGAGAGATTAAAGAGTGATCGCACTTCAAGACTGGGTGAGTCTTCGTAATGTTACATCGACTTAGAACCAATCTAATATTTGCATATTCGCATTAATGGGCGAGTTTTAAAACTTCCTTACATATTCTCGTTTCCTCATCTAGAAACCCACACAGAGGAGGCCTTAACACTGTGTAGGAGACCCATGCTCCCACAATGGCAACTGCCAACCAAACGAGGAGTTTTTAACACGCCCTGTAAACCTTATTGGGCTTGCTTAGGTGAGTCATCACTTTGCGTGCTCTGATTAGTTTTAGCACTGCACAATTGGAACACATCTGACCATATACCTTACTACCTACAGGCTGTCACTTTCCTGTCCTTGTCCTGATGAAGACCTGCACTGACTAAGATAGTAGTGCAGACTCTGGGTTGTAACGTCGACTATTATCCCCATGATCAGTTGAAAGACTCTGCGTAAAGACCTATTTACTCAGTCCGCAGAATTATTTCAATATCTGTTTCTCTGGCCTTTTTCTTTTTTTAAAACGTGAAAATCCTTTGTGTATATATTACGCACTATCACTATATCACTGAGCACCACATGTCACCTTGTCACAAATTATATTTCGCTTTGTGCCTTGACAGCCCTGCAAAATGTAATTTGGGTATTTATAAATGACGCAATTTATAAAACTTTTAATACCCCCACATGGTTTTTGTTTGTGTTCCTTATGACTGTTTTTTTACTATGAATAAACCAATGATTGGTTCAATTGTTTAAGAAATACTTTTCACCCGACAGACCCAACTGTTGCTTTCCATTCCCAGCAGCAACGTGCAGGCCACGAGGGAGCCTTTTTTCATCTCCAGCTGGGCCAAAGTTAAGGGGCCATCCGGCCTCCTTTTGTTTGTATATGCTGACTGGAGGTGGGCTGGAACCTCGCACTTAAATGTAAATCCAACAGAGGGAAACAATGGCAATCAGCTTGCCTGCTCTTCACAAGTACTTAAGAGAGGCCTTCGTTCTGGCCCTGTATATAAATGCAAACACTGTAAGAATGTCAGATGGGTTGGTCTGACCCAGTATTTACAATAATAATTTAAATAGTACTATCTTATTTCTTTTATAGCGCTATGTCGGAATGTCATGATGTAATTTGCATACTGTCTTACTTGGTAAGTCCCCCCCCCCCACTTTTTTATAGGACTTGTGCCCTGGTTAAGACTGTGCGATCTCATACAACAGCTTTGCCTATCCACCAACACGTCTCTGAAGTGGTTCTCAAAGAATGCAGAGACCCAGATAGAAGTATGATGCCTTGTTTCATGTCTAAACTGTGCACTGAAAAAAACTTTCCGGAATCAGTATCCATGGATTCTTTGGTTGCCTTTCTAGACGAATGTCCATGTTGAAGGAAAATATGATTAAAGTTCTACCGATGAACAAACTGATTTAGCCTTAAGAAAACATATATGCAGGTTCCAGTTTGGTGATGCGGGCAGCCAGTCTATGCTATCCGACTTCAAGGAGTTATTCATAGTGGTCCAAAAGAGATCGCAATATCAGCCCTTATTGAAAATCTGGATAAACAAACTGAGTTTATTTCTGACATTTCATGAGGTAAAAGTGGCAGTCTTGTCTAAAGGAGTAATATTAGCTTCTCAGAGACATGTTATCCTCAGAGACTGGCATACAGATTAAACGCAAAAGAATGCTGCTCTAAAAAGTCCTTTTGAGCGTGTCAAGCTATTTGGTCCTGAGTTGGAAGAGAAACTGCATAGCAACCCTCCCGAAGACAATATAATCAGGATTCAAGAAGACAGAAGGGAAAGTCGTTCGAGCAACCTCAGGCTTACAGCAGCTTTCCTTCTGGAGGAAAATCAAAGCGCACCTGACCATGCCGGAAATGCCAAAGATTGACCAGTAGGAGGAAGTATTGCACGCTTCTTGGGGCTTGGAAGCAATCCACTTGGACTCCTGCATCCCTCGGATAGTGGAGAAGGGTTCCAAAGAAGAAGTTTGAAACCCTCTTCCAGAAATTGAGATCATTATTACTTGAAGACCTTTGACCAAAGAGAAGTGGAAATCTTTAAATTCTTGATACAGACACTACTCAGCAAGAGTGTTATAATTTGAGTTCCGTGCCATCCGCAAGGAATAGTGATCTGGTCAAGGATATTTCTAGTTCCAAAAGTGTCGGGCTGTTTTTGCTTAGTGATAGACCTGTAGTATGTCAACAAGTGGATAGAGAACATTCATTTGAAAATCGAGACTATCAAAAAGATAATACCTATGGTCCCTCCAGAGAGCTATAAGGTGACAAATGGATGCATACTTCCACATACCTATAAAGGCCGAACATCAGAAGAACTTGCGTTTCTAAATTTTTGACATTCAATATCAATTCCAGGACTTGCCCTTTGGAATCAAATCTGCCCCAAAGTCTACACAAAAATGTTGACTTCTCTAGTAGCTTTCCTTCTTCTGCAAGGTCTTCAAGTTTTTCCTTATGTTGATGCTTGACTGCTGATGGCCGGAACAAGAGACTCTGGAGGGAGTGAAACTCGTCGAGGAATGTCAAACAGCACATGGTCTTGTTCTGAATTATGTGAAATGCCAATTGGGCCCCTCACAAGAAAGATTTTTCTTTGGAGCTCTGTTCTATAGAGTCAAAGACATGGTCCATCTCCTACAAAGCAGGGTGGAGAGGTTGAGACAGACCTTGAGTCATCTACTCAAACAGGACAGAGCCTCAGTGAGGTTATGGTTAAAGGTCAAAGGGCATCTGGCCTCATGTGCCTTTCTGGTTCTTAGGAGACCTCTGTTATGCCATCTTCTGAAATTCTGGTAACCAATGTCCATGAAGTACAAGAGGAAAATTCCTGTTACGGAAGACAACTCCATGCAGCTTCTTTGGTGGTTAAAGACCTCATCTTTGAACAAGGGGTTTCTGTTAAATCTCAACCCTCCTCTCATCCTAAGTACAGATGTCAGCCTATAAGGGTGGAGAGCGACCATGGGGACTCACGCAGCACAAAGGAGATAATCTTGGAAACAGAGACAATGCTCCTCAAATTGGAGATAACTATCAGCAATATGGGAAGCCCTGAAAACATCCCAGGGAACTCTAAAACATCAGCATTTTCTTGTTCAATAAACAACCGGGATGCCATGGATCTCAATCTTCATTGAATCAGGTGGAAATGAAGATAGAGATTCAGGATAAGAAATTCCTCTTCTCTCTGGCAGCCAAATGTATCAAGGGAGTAGACGACATTCAAGCAGATTCTGAGTTAGAAACAGATCAAGGCAGGATACAAATCTCCAACTCATCAAACATTTAGGGAGATATGTTGCAGATTTGGTTGACTGTACTTGGGCAGGTTTGCTTCTCCAAAAAACAAACGGTTGATGGAGTATTGCAATCAAACACCAACTCTGGGTGCTTGGGGGTGGATGTTCTATTAACATCAAACCCCTGTATGCCTTTTCTCCCTTTCCACTTATCCCCAAGCTAATACTGAGAGTTCAGAAGGAAGGGACAGCGATAGTGGTAGTGATTCCCTTTTGACGAAGAAGAGTCTGGTTATCTCTACTTCTATCAATCTCTCTCTTACCTCCTTGAAGGATTCCAATGCCTCCTTCTCCTCTGTTTATGCAAAGACCTATGCCCCTACCCCATTTAACACTTTCTGTTTGGAAGTTGAAAGGGTGGGTTTAATTGAGCAGCCTTGACATCCTTCTATTCTGTCTTCTTACTCCAGACAGTGGGAACATTTCAAGAAGTTGTGTTTTGAAAAGCAAAGTTATACTATTGATTGTGAGAGTGGTACAGTATTGCAGTTTCTATTTGATGGTTACAAAAAAGGGTTAGCGTATGCAACATTGAAAGCCCAACGCTAGTAGAGATACTAGAGGACGATTCTCGGATAAAGAAGACTTAGCCTTTAGGTTACTAAACAGTTTCTTTAATCTCTAGGCCTGTGGTGCATTTTTTTTCCTCCTTGGGATCTACTTTTGGTTCTGAAAGCATTGCTTCTGTAGAAATTGGGGCACTATTGTGCAAACCTCCAGGATTAAGGATTTTGAACACTGAGTTATTCTTCAAACTAATCCAAGTTTTTTTTGTTTTTTTACAAAAGTTCTCTCCTTATTACACAGAGAACATGATTTTTTCCTCCTATCTTTTTCCCCTAATCCAGGTTCTCATTATTAGATCATGCTTCATTCTTTATGTAAAGAGGGTAATCTTGGTGTACCTGGAACGTACTAAAGTATTCAGTAAAACTGAAAAGCTGTTTGTTACTTTTGGCAAGATCAGCCTCAGTGGTAAAGCATCTAGTATTTATATAAGCAGGTGGATTAGAGAAACTATTTTGTTAGCTTACGAATCTGCCAATGTGGGTCCACCAACGAATATTCATGGCTGATCAGCAAGAAGTGTTGGGTTGCTTTTAAGGGAATGTGTTTATCGGGGTCTGGCAAGCAGGAACCTGGGCAACCCCACACACCTTTCTTAACAATTACAAAATTCAGGGAGTGGGATTAGAAGGAGATACCTTTGGTGAATAAGTTTTGGAATCAGTAATGAAGTCATACAGTTGCGATTAATTTCTTATTTCCTTCATGATTAAAAAGGAAATTTGTTGACAGTAATAGCGACTCTTGCGGTTGGTTCTTCGGCCATGTAAGCTTTTGTATACCTCATAAGTAAATGACTGGGAGGAGGATGTTAAGACATAGGGATAATGCCCTGGTTACGTACGGTCATCTTCATTATCCTTTGTTCCTTAGTCCTTGTCAAGGTCATTATAACTCACCCACCCTCCTTTGAGCTGCTGGGCTCAGAAGGCTTGGTCGTTCAGGAAGAATTGTGGGCCTGGCCATGTCTTATACCACCTCTAAGGGGTGGAACGTGACCATGCCCACTCCTACTTCTTGGTTTTGGTCCTCTGGTGGAAGTGGGTTCACAGCATAAGTAAATGACTGGGACGACAACTAAGGATAATAAAGATTACCGGTAAGTAACCGGGGCATTAACTAGTGTGTATGTCGAGAAACAAGAAGAAAGACTTCACATGATTGAATACAGTCTTGCCCAGTGCATCCTTATAAACGTAGTTTAAAGCCGGGTAGTGCTGGGCTTCCAAAACTCCAAAAAGGATTAAAATACTCGTATTGGCTGTTACAAGATGTGATTGACAAGTCTCAAGCCAATGCCTAGAGACCCTCATGGGTGCGTAGCACTCTATATAAACCCCTGATTGATTGATTGAATGTCTGACGGCTCCATGACAAAAGAAACCAATTGCTGAGAGTGGCTGATCCAAGCCCATGCATGGGCACATATCACAAAAGTAAAACCTAAATACAGGAGGCTGATAAAAAGCTCCTGAAGTGTGTAAAGAATACAATATGTTTGTCATGCAAGGTGTAAATGTCGTACACATCATACCCAAGATATACCAAGCTACTTAATAGTGTGTTCTCTATCTTTATATGGTTAGAACGGAATGCTTTGACAGATCCATCCCAGTTTAAATATAAATTGCAGCATGATAGTTATATTAAAAGGCAATCAAATGTCTAATAAATACTGCTCTAGAAAACTATTATATAGTTTGCATACTTGTGATGTATTTATGACTAGACTCCAACAGGAACCACAGTGCTAACGTTCGACATTTTTATGTTGAGCATTCAAGACCTCTTGTATATACTTTAGTATATACTTATATGTGTATGTACTTATGGCCTGGTACTCCCCCCAAGTCCCCTCTTTACCTTTGGTACCCACAGCCCTTGAGGTCTCCCTCCCTCAAGGCAAGTATTGAGACCACACCAATTTTTGGATTAGGGGGTGTAACCCCCCGGCCGTATTTATTGCAAAATTAAAATACATTATTTATTAACATTATGTACAATTATGCAGAAAGGCCAGATACATTGTTAGACAGAGGTCACATGGCTATCCTTAACTCTAATACAGACGACACTCCTACTGTAAATCTAACAATGCATATATTCACTTTCTGCGTGTCCCCTCTAGAGCCTATGGCAAGGTCAATGACTGGCAGCCTCCAGATCCCAGCAAACTACGAGAAATTACTTCACCGGAGTCGGCTTGCGCAGGGGGTACAGCTTATTGGATGGATACTTTCCCCCGGGCCACCCCCTACGCCCTGTGCCTTAAACTCCATAACAGGGGCTTCAGAAATTCTGCATACTTGCGCCCTGATGCGCATGCACTTGCGGGGTGGCCACAGGCCCACTGGAAAGAATGACTCCCCCGGCCCCCGCACCCCGACAGCCTACCTACCGGCTGTCACTGCCCCTGGAGTTACATGTTTCTGACCGCTAAGGACCGAAGACTATGCTTACCAATCATGACCTTACCGCCACAGGACAGCATAGTTGCTCGACTATCTGTCCTCCCCCTCAGCCCACTAGGAAGGTCATGCCCTGTAAATCGCATGCCCCTGGACTCAACTACAACCCTTCGTCTCAGGTGAGCCGGGTCGTTACCCCTTAGGTGCATGTCCTTGTAACTTTACACTTGTTCCCAAATTACGTACCATGGCCTCAGGAAACTTCAAGCAAACATGAAAATAGCACATCCGTCAGTGTACTGCCCTACTGACAGGCTAAATACTTACACCACTGTGTATGATACTATGTACCAGTGCACTGATGCAACCTTCTCCCCGAGTCACAGGGTAAAGAAGCTTGCCATTCACGTGAAACAGAACCAATGGGCTAACTCTATTCTTGTTCCCAACTTACGCACCATGACCTTGTGAAACTGCATGCAAACATGAATAGAACATCCATCAGTGTATTGCCCTACTGACAGGCTAAAACCGACCCCACTGCACATGAACCTATGTAACAGTGTACTGATGCAAAATTCTCCCTGAGTCACAGGATAAAGAAACTTGCAATTCATATGAAACCGATGGGCTACAGCAAGTCAGCCGAATCCAACCCGGCGTCGTAGATTGCGAAACCCATGACTCTTGCACTGGAAGATAGTGAGGCGTGACCCATCGCCACGTAGCAGAAGTGGCTCTGACAGCTCGCCGTCATTGCGGTGTGGGTCACCTCACAGGTGTCACCTTCATGGATCCACCATACTTAAAGGAACATAAAACACAGCTGATTAGTGCTCCTAGCCTTTGGGTAAAAGATACGGTTTGCATGCCAGGCCCATCGACTACCTCATGAGATTGTACCCCCTTTTTCCACCCCCACCCCAGGTTGCAGAGGTACGGTGTGACAATGCGGACATCGAATGCGCCAGCAAAACGGATGCATGTGCGACGTCCCATACGTATCTAGTGCGAAAAGTGTAAAAACACAGGGTGCGTAGGTATTGTATGATACGACATGGGCATCTAATGCCAGAATGTGCCCAAGTATAGGTACCGTGACACAAGCACGGACATCCATTGCATAAGTGTTCGGGCACCAGGGCGCTGAAGTACTGTGTGGCACAATACATTAATAGTATAAGTGTACGAGCACAAAGGGAGTGACAAACTCCAGCCATGTAAAGCTTGATTGCACAAGCACAAAGGGTGCATAGGTACCGTGTGACACGACACGGACACTGCAATGCCTCAGCGTTCAGGCACAAGTGTGCCGAGATATTGTGTGATACAATTCATAACTCATCATAAGTATATGAGCACAAAGGGTGCATAGGTACTATGTGACAATCCACAGGCATAACTTGCGTACGTGTACCAGTACACAGGTGCAGAGCAATAGGGTGACATAACCCGCTTCCAATGCATACGTGTACCTGCGATGGGTGCATAGATGCTACTTGACAACAGACTCCTAATTCATATTTGTAACAGCACCCACTTGCCTATGGGTACTTAACAGACTCCTAATTCATATTTATAACAGCACCTGCTTGCCTGTGGCCCTCTCGAAGGTGTGACCGCGAGGCCTGGGATGTAGTGACAGCATAAGTACTGATAAGGTATGTAAGTGACCACACAGAGGCAGGCGCCTATCGAGTCTGACATCAAAAGACTTGTAGAATATTGGCGTGACATCACCCCGGTTTGAAATGCCTTGATGTATTATTAGAGCGAGCTAACCAGGCTGTCTTCACGCTTTAACAAGCAGGGATATGTTCGCATTCGCAAGGCTTTGTTTGTGGAACTACCAGAGTAACGGGTAATATACCGTATATATACACCTTGCTGGCTGACCTGAAGCAGGGCTTTTAAAACTTTACATTAACATCAGACTTTCAATTCTGACCGCTTAGCATAGCCTCAGTTCCATTACATAAGGAACATTGCATATGACTTTCAATGAGAGCGCCTAGCATAGCGCCATTTGCATTAAGTGAAGGAACATTGAAAATCATATTACTAATTAAGAGCGCCTAGCATAGCACCAGCTGCTTTTACCCGAAGAACATTGAAATCTGAGTTTCAGTTCTGACCGCTTAGCATAGCCTGCATAGCGCCATTTGCATTAGGTGAGGCACATTTGAAAATCATATTACAATTAAGAGCGCCTAGCATAGCACCAGTTGCATGTACTTGAGGATCATTGAAATCAGACTTTCAATTCTGACCGATTAGCATAGCCTACATAGGGAACATTGCATGTGATTTTTAATGAGAGCGCCTAGCATAGCGCCATCTGCATCAAATGAGGAACATTGAAAATCATTTTACCAATTAAAAGCGCCTAGTATAGCCCCAGTTGCATTTATCTGAGGAACATTTGAAATCAGACTTTCAATTATGACCGCTTAGCATAGCCTACATAGGGAAAATTGCATGTGACTTCCAATGAGAGTGTCTGGCACACACACTGCACTTTTCTAAGGGTTTTGCCAGTAGATCCCATATGCCACCCATGGTAAAACCAATCTCTGTCATCAGATAGAGAGCTTATGCCCTATCGGCACTGCTCAGTAGTGCCCCTGAATCTAAAGGCCTCTTGCTTCTGCCCATGCTGTTGCTTTACATTGAAAACACAGATAGTGAGGCACTGGTGTAGAGAAGTTCCTTTTACGCACAGTATTATCTGTTCAATTCAGTTGCTTCCCGTAGAGTTTTGCAGAGCTCACGTTCACCAGAGGGCAACTTGGCGCTGAATCACAGATATTTATTGTTACCCAACTCAATGGTATTCAGTTTATCAACTCAGAAGGATAAAGGCTGAATGAACCCACCGAGATTTGAACCTGGGACCATGAGGTCAAACACAGGCCCCTAACGTGGACACATTAGTCCCTTAAGCCCCCAGGCCCAACTCAATATTGAAGACAGCTGCAGATCATTAATAGTGCTGCCAAAATTAGCCTCCGAGACCCCTCCGGTTTCTTTCATATGACGTCCTGATTTTGATCTAAAAGAAACTTTTATAAATTTTTGCAAGAACAACCACATTTCTCTGAAGCATGTTTATACTGGGCTCACGCAAGGCACCCACAGGAGATAAAAGGAACATGGCCTTTAAACCATCAGCTTCGCAGTTATTCACTGACATCGGGGTGAGGGAAAGCAGACCCAACATTAGTCTGCATTAGAAACACATCCGCTTATATATGTGTTCTGCATAGATTCAACAATATCTAAAAAAAGGGGTGGTGTATGTGGTGGCCAACAATATCACTGTATGTCCCCTGCCCAAGCACTGTTAGACTATTAATAGGCTGACCTTATTGCTTGTTGATAAATTTCTTATTTCAAAATCACTCCCACTGAGTGTTACACAAAATTCACTGACCCCCACTCTGGCCTGTTTCGTTGGGCGTGACATAGGTGTCCAAACAATCAGCCATGCGTGTTTTCATAAACCGCTGTATAGTCTGCCTCACCACAAGGTAGCGCGCTAGCGTGATGGTAAATGGGAGGACTCCAATATGCTCTTATTAAAGGGAATAGTTGCGTACTCATGTTATGCGCTACGAAGGCGGCCTCCGGTGCGTGCGGAGAACCCTGCTGTTACGAATGTCCTCCATACTTGTATGTGTGTGAAAGCGTGCTGCACTTCTAGAACATCCAACCCATATCACGCCGCTTAATATGATACCGTGCATGGCGCCTCATACAAATGCCAAGTGTTACCAGTGTGCATCAAGGTTACATCAAGCTACACTTGCTGTCCGATGTGAATAGTAACTTCACACACATTAATTTTTTTTAAAAATCTTTCCAATCTATTGCGAAACCCTCTAACAATAAATAACTTCTCAACATTGCTTGCCAAACGCGGACATGCGTAGTTTTAACTGGGCGATATACAGAGGCTTGACACGTATTCAATGTTTTTTTTAAAAAAAACACATGCCCCTTGAAAATCAGAGACTCGAACCCTTAACCATCAGAATTGGAGTCTAGGACCTTAACCAGTAAGCCACACAAGATTCTGAAGCACACACGTGGATGCACTGCGCTTCCTGTGCTATATTATGAAAATCTTATTGCGGTGCACTAGCTTCACCATCTTGGAGTTTCCAAAGCACTATACATATGTGACAGATCAGACAACTCTGGAGACCGAGGGGGTGTTTTGATCGCTTTTATTTGTTTAGTCTTTCGTTTACGAATGGGGGAGGGTCTATAGTATGGTAGGGGGGCTTCGATGATTCTTTCCCTGGGCTTTCTCCTTCCCGCCGTGGTCCTTCCTCTCCGGATTCTTCCACAGTGGAGGTTAAGTTGTACGGTTCTCCCCAGGTCCCTGGGTCTCATGCGCTCAAAGAAAGAAAGAAAACAGCCCTGAGTACTCGGTCTTCGGCCCGATCTGATTAGGGAAACGGGGGTGAGGGAACACTCGGTGCACTGGCAGACAGACCTTCAAGTGAAGTGGTGCTCAGGAAGGGGTGTGACGGGATGCATACACCAACGCTACTGACTAGTGCCCGGTTGTCCCCTTAATCGGTCCCTCCCTTTCTTTCTCCCCAGCCCCGTATGCGCTCTCGTACCTTGGAAAGCCACGCTCCTCCGTGAACGTGGCTGGGCGGCTCACGGGGTCGTTGGCCTCCTGGCTCTCGTCGCTGGGGTTCCACGTCGTCTCCGGCCGTCCTCTGCTCCTCCCTCGCTCCTCCGCCGTTCCCAGTCTCGTCCGTACGTCTCCCGATCTTCTCCTTCGTTGTTTCGCCTTCCTCTCCGCCAGTTCTCGATATTCCGCTCCTGTTCCTCTCACGCAACTCCTTCCACTCTCCGGTGTCCATGCACACTGGAGGATAGGCTGCACTTCCTATATCCGCCCGGGCTTCCTCGTCATCGCTGTTGGGGGTGGAGCTCTCCGCACAGGCCTGCCAGTTAAAGGAACAGACACCCGGATCCTCTGTTAAGACGGGTGTCGGGGTCCCTCTAAGGAACCACTCGTTTTGCTGTGGAAGAGAAGGAGGGGAGAGGGTATTGGTCAGAGTCTCGGCCTGGACGCCACGTTTCTCAGTCCGCTTCACCCCGTGACAACATAATGGGTGCTCATATCACCCCGCTGTGCTCAATCTACCCACGTGAGAAGGTTTAAAAATTGCCTGAAGACTGCACAAAGCTCCCCGGAGCCGGCACGATAAACCACTGAGTCACCTCGCCCCTGTATCTAGCTAAAGAGAAAGATATGCAAACCATTTATTTTCGGTTGATTGCGGTGCACGCTCTTTAAATTGTCCACTTGTTTCCAGGTCGGCATTATGGCATAGACCATAATATATATTAAGAAAGCTGATTTGGATATATTAATCCTCCGCATTTCACTGCAGCTTAATTTCCGCGGAGATAAGATATTTCTCGGAAGCTGCGTACATCTTAAAAAGGGGGTGGGAGGGGGTCAAAGACAGAACACTCAGGGTTGCATAACCATGGGCAGATGTACAACTAGCACATTTCTACCAGATCTCTGACGTCGACCCGACACAGGATTTAGCTTTCTGGCTTAAAAAAGTCTGACCGTATCAATGGAGTCATTCATAATCATACGATATTGCAGCACTTTTATAAGCAGCCAGGCTACTCTTGACATACTAATCCTCCGCCTAGGTATCCTAACAACCAAACCCATAATGTTCCTGCCAATACGCTATATAGAATTAAACTTTATGCGTTTTACAACACTTCAGTGTCGTCCGTGCTTTTATCCTGCATAATGGAATCAAGCCCTTGCCTTTCCCATTTATGCACTGTCATACATGCTTCACTTTTCCCAACAGAAATTGTCAACTTCTGATTAATAGCTGACTGATGACCGAATCGCTCCTAGAACTGAAGTTTGACGTAGTAATGGCAACGTTGATAAATTCTTTCTGGATATTGTTGTTGTAAAAGCCTCACGTGAAACAGCAGCTGAATGCACCTGAAAGGACACTGGAGCCCGGTGCTACAAAATCGCTGCACTGACGGCAAGGCTAGTGCTGTGGTATTTCCCACAAGCAAAGCGTCACGCATGCAAGGAGACACCAGCAGTGTAAAAAATTACGTTTCCGCCTAAGGAAACGAAAGCATGCAGTGAAAGTAACATTTCAATATCACTGCGCTGAATGCAACATGCGAAAGAACAGCATGGCAGCCTTCCATAAATAAATGACTCTACACTCGTGGCTCAAATCCCCCAAACACGGGTAACCAATTTGAGGGGTTTTTAATGACGCTCTCTCCACACGAAAGCAGACAGAAGAAAGAAGAGTAACTCCTACACGATCTTTCCTGGATCAAATAGTTAACCACTGCAGGCCGCAGTTAATTCCCTGCCCACATCGTTACTCAATCAAAATACAGGCAAGCATTAACCAAGGAAAACAAACGCGTGCAATGCAATTATTATTTCGCAAACAGCCGTGTCACTGCACTGCACGCCAACTGCGAGAAAGAACAGCATGGCAGCTTTCGATTCTTTGAACATATATAAACCCCAAACCGGGTCTTGGAGCTAAGTGTGTGTTATACAGCATGATCGCCCCCCACCCGTGCACTCCCAGCAACTTAACTGAAATTGAAAAAAAATTCCTCCTGCTGCTCTCGCGGGCTCCGCATCTTCGAATACGGCTGCCCTATGACGCTGATGTTCCCCCTCCTGCCGGAGGCTTGAAATACGGACTCGCCCGCAGCCTCGGACCTTTTCATCATGGCCTCTCCACCACAAGCGGGGTCCACCGTTCACGAGAGAATCATCACGCCGCCTGAAAACAAAAGTGAAAAATACATTACAGGCCGCTGGTGGCCCGGGTGCTGTGCCTGTGGGGAGCATAGAACAAGAGACTGTTCTGCTCCCCACATCCCCTTTTAAAGGGGGGGGGGGCGCACGGGCCTGGCCGGTCTAAACCGGCCGGACCCCCACGCTGGATGCCCGTGTGAACCGGAAGCACTTCAAGTGCTTCCGGTTCACGCCACGCAGAACGCCGCTTATTAAACGCTTATGGGGGAGGTGGGAGTGCTCCCACCTCCTCCTTTCCCCCTGGGACAGGTCCGACCGCCATAATGGCGGCGCGTGCTGCTTAGCGCTCGGCCTTGCCCATTGTGGGCACTTGGTTGCTTCCGCTTAGGGACTTTTTTCGGTTCAACTGCCTCTATTTAAGTGTCTTTATAGAAAACAACCAGCAGGGGTCAGTAAAATACCAGAATCTATTTCTGCTTAGGGACTTTATTTTTTTAAAATTTTTCTGGCAACTGCCTCTATTTAACTTTCTTGATAGAAAACGACCAGCAGAGGTCAGTAAAATACCAGAATCACTTTAGCATTCTCTAGATTCCAGTCCTTAGAAATTGTATTCCATGAGCACCATGACAATAATATTTTTTTCAAATTTTATATTTTCAGTGATATGACCACCGAAGGCCCTGATTTTATATTAAAAACAGGGCTTTGGACTATGCCATTTCCCACTGAAAGGCAATATTTCCCTCCATGTGTTCCCATACCTGGTGTATCACGCAGTTTGGTGCTTATTTTCCCTGCATGTTAAAGAATAGTAGATGTTTCAGCACTCAGGCTAATGTGCCACATAGCTAAATACATATAAGGTCCCAAAGGCGAGACCGCTTGCATTCAAATGCTTGTTCTGTCTCTACAGTTTATAGCTGTACAGAAAGTAATCATTTGTATCTTAAATACGTAAAGAAAGGAATAGATTACAAATCATTTCTGATCTACAGACGGCGGCCACTGCTTAATACGATCTCATAACACTAGTCCTTTGTTATACATTTTTGGTTCAACCTGGAAAAACACGGCTTTATTCTCCTTTTGACCACGAGCTGTTTCCTATCAAAGATGGCCACTGCACTGGTGGTAACTGGTAACTCCTCTTTCGTTTACATCCTAAGCGTTTATACACCCGCTTCCGGTTCAGAGTTCCAGCTTGTCTCTTGGCAACGGCGCTGAAGCTGCAGAAATGGCGGAGGAGAAGCTGCAGGAGGTGAGGAGACAGGGGTTTGGGCCGGTAGACTTCAATAGTGTAAAGAAGGAAACGTCACGCATTAAAGGTAGATAATAAACCTACGCCAAAGATAAGCACAGATAAAACGACACTTTCACACGGTGGCAAAAACACTATTCGCTGCATAGGGAAATAAAACACGCAAAATGCGTGGTAGTGCTGGGAATGTAAAATAAGACACTGTGAGAACATTAGGGAGGAAGACGTAAGGAAAAATGCGATAGTAAAGGTGCCTGGCTTACCTGTGGGAAAACACCAACACTTTATAAGATAGCCTAGTGTGCTAATAAACTGCCGTAGGCAGAATGTGTCGGGGTGTAATACTGATTATGGGTAGTAGGGTGGCCAACTTTACATTTTCACTTCGTATCACAGTTTGCACGCGCTGAGGGGTTTTGCATGCGTGTAGACATCAGAATACTGGTTTGTGGAGTGTTAGTGGGGGAAGCTATGAGTTGAACCTTTTCTTCTAAATCTGGCCTTTTTAAAAGACATAACTGGTCTGGATATTGCATTTATAAAGCGTGGTACCATCAACTCATGGAGTACTGTATTCAGAGGTCCAAGTAGGGAAAAAAAAGTAGGGGTACTGTGGGTGGAGAATCAGAGGGCGGGAATAACCCGTTGACTGGGTCAGTAGGCGGAGTAAGAGGTGTGACCAGAAAGAGCAAAACATCCCAGTTTTTAGGTCTCGCCTGAGCCAGCGCTTTAGCGCTGTTCTGGCGATAGCTTTAGAAAGCGGGATTTGGAAGTGCAAACTAGTGCTTTTCAGGCCGCCAACTACCGTGCATGTGCGCCGGGCGCGCGCACCATTTGTCAGCCTGCTGATTACTTTTGCGGCCGCTTTGATGTTCTCAGTGAGCCGCGCGGCCACTAAGAACATCAAAGCGGCCGCAAAAGTGCTTACCATATGTCAGCCTTCCCTATGTTGCTTTAGCACTCACCGCCCCACCCCCCTCCTTCCATGTTACCCGTCTGGCTCACTTTCTCTTTCACAGCCGCGCAGCGTTAATTGCACGGCCGCGCGGCCAATGCTTCTCATCCTGGCGACTCCGTGTTGCTGAGCAAATTCCATAGTACCGAAAGTAAACAGATTTAACCCACACCTCACCAGCCTCTACTCATGTAACCACTGCAGCCCTCGGTCTGCTTCTGAAATGGACCTTGGCACAAAGATCTCAATGGACTACGAATCTGAAAATGTACATTATGTCCATGTGTGTATTTCTGAAAATTGACTGTGTCTATACTCTGCATTAGAAAGTGCACGCAATGCTCAGTACGTTTTACTATAAGAACAAGTGCACTTCATGGCTGTATTTGTGCACTGTGAATGATATGAGCACACGTGAGTGTGTTGAGTTCTGCATGCGCGTATAACTAGGTCTGCACTTTACCTAAAAGTGAAGACTGCGCTATTACATTTGAGTGGTTCTAGTCAATGTAACCAGCTGTTGTATGTCGTTAATATCTACTGTGTGTATTTGTAACTATTATTCTACACAATACTTGACAATGGGAATAGTCTGTTTCCGAGCACTCGCAGAGAAGGCAGCTAGGGTGCAGGGAGATAAGTGATTGGCCTAGAATCACACAATGTGTCTATTGTCAGTTGGAGAAGCTGGGAAAGAATCGGGCTACTTTGGTTCTGGCGATGGCAACGTAGATAGCAGACCAGTTATTGGCTGAGTAGACTAAAAGCAGCAGCTGTTGCACGTCGGAGGCGCCCATGTCATTAGTACAACTGGCCTTTGACTGCTCGCCCTTTATTGACCCCAGGAAGCATGCATGCACGTTTTGTACAGTGCCACACACAGAGGAGGCAGTCTCTGCTTCCGGGGGGCCACCTACAAACCATTTATGTATCAAACTCATCTACAATGCCAGGGGCGGCTCCTCCATTAGGGGGGGAGTAGCGTCGCCCCACTGCTTTCTCGCAGTGTGAGAAGCAGAAACATAAAATGGTATTTTAAATACCATTTTATGTTTCAGCTTCTCGCACTGCGAGAAAGCAGAAGGGTATGCCTGGTTGGGGGCAGTTCGGGGAGGAGTGGCTTGCCCAATGCTGTGGGCCCTTACTGTTTGGTCGGCCCTCTGGGACCGACCAAACCACTCATGCACACTCTGACAAGCATTGGAATAGCCAATAGGTCTTGCCTTTGGGACCTTATACGTTTTTAGCCATGCAACAGTTGATGTTATTGCACAAAGGATATTGTGCTGCATAACTAAATACTTATAAGGTCCCAAAAGCGAGACCTATTGGCTATGCCAATTCTTGTTAGTATTTGTTTGGTATTTCACTGACCAGTTACAATTTATTAGATTATTTAATTCAACCAATAGATAAACATGTTTATTAAAGGTTGTATATGAGTTATTCACATTAAAATGTATTCACAAAGTCGAGTACGTTTCCAATCACAGAATGTCCCAAATACACTTAAAAGTGGAAGTACAAGCCATTTGTCTCCGAGCCATGCAGTTTCTGTCATCAGCACTTCTCCTCCCTTTTTCCACAAGAGCAGTTCAAACATGAATGACAAAATATCCCAGTTTGCAAATGTTTTCCACCTAATTATGGCTCTGCCATATTTGCCACATAATACACCATCTGCTGCAATCTGATGATTTTAACTAATAAATTGTTTGTAGCTCAAATGGATCAGAAGTTACTAAATTTTTTTACTTGTATTGCTGCATAGCAGAGGGCCCTTTGCAAAGGTTGACTGGTCACCTTTCTCACTGCTGCAGTTGACTGTTACACTGGTACTAATGAGGCAAAATTTTTGCAGAGACTTTTCGTATGTATAAAAATCTAAAAATAATAAAGTATCAGAAAATATAGCGCATTACGCTGCAGCCTTTTTGTTTGCTGCATAATTTAGTCAACACTGTGGCATAATTTTGTTCTCTCTTGCTGCATAATTCTACTGGCCCCAAAGCAGGCAACACATGTTAAAAGTGCTTGTGCATGGAGCAGAGAGGCTGTGAAGTTTACGAACTTCGTTTGGTGTGCGTACAAATCCTGCATTGCAAATCCCTGGTGAATTGCACTAGTACTACTGAAACCAGGCCAATTAAGGTACCAATGGGTGAGGAAGATTGACTTCAAGGGTCCTGTGACTTCAGTGACAGAGTCACTTTCACTCTGGGGTGTGTTGCTTCGTAAGCCTGTCCACAAGACTGGAGGTGATCTTCAGCATGGATTGTGATGGACAGGCCTTCAAGGTTAACCCACACTTGCCACTGGTAGGGTCCACCTGCTGGTGCTAAGACACCGTGGCTTCTACAGTCTAGCTGGGCCTCCTAAGGTCAAGCATGGGAATGTGCTCCCTCAGGAGAGTGGATTGATGGAGTGGTCATGAAGGCTGAACTTGGTTCCGCAGTTGAAAGTTGGCTGCTCTAGCCATAGTGCCACATCCTCTCCCCCACTAAACACCATACCGCCCTACTGAGAGAAACTGCCTTCAGCTATAACCCAATTGTACTGCGCTATAAACACCTGGATGCGACTCAATTCAAATTATGCACTAGACGGGTAATATGCTGCCTGATAAAAAGTAATAACATCTTGGAAAAAGCAATTACTCATAGGGAATGCAAGATTAAGTAAAGCATGTGAAATGTAAGCAGGAACAACGTGGCCTTAACAGGGCGCAACAAGGAGAAATGTATTATTTCTCCTTGTTTTCGCTGTTTTTATGTGTGCTGCATTGTGCAGCACACAGAAAAACAGCAAAACGCCATGCATGATTGTTTATGTACAGTAATGTGTCCCTTCTTGCACATAAACAGTCATTTAAAAAAATGATGAGTTGCAACTTCTATATGTGCTGCACAAAGCAGCACACATAGAAGTTACAAATCACCATTTAAGATTGTTTATGTGCAGGAAGGGACGCCTTCCTGCACATAAACAATCATTCCGCCACGACCCAGGCATCCTTGCACTATGGTGCAAGAGCGACTGCGTTGGCGCTAGGCAGCTGCAAATATCACCAGCGCAGGGGGAAATGCAGGGCTGTACCATATTGTGGTAAATTTGGTGCAGTCCTGCATTTCTGTAGTTGCGGAGCGTGGCGTTAATCCAAGAAGGCTAACGCTGCGCTCTCTCACTTTATAAATATTCCCAGTTGTTTAACCCCTTCGGTGCTCATGACGGAACGGTTCCGTCATGAGCCACGGTTGAGCTGTGCTCATGACGGAACCGTTCCGTCATGACCACGCCCGCGCAAGATTCCGTCAGCACAGCGGCGGAATCTGCGCAGCATGGAAGGGGTTAAAGAAAGATGACAAAACAAAAGTGGTGCTTCCTTCACTGGCAAACTCTGTAAAGGGGCCCTAATGTGTTTTGGTGCGAATAAAACCAATCTGGCCACTTTGCGACCATTCTGACTTGTTTTTTTTATTTGTCCTGTTTTAAACCTTTTTTTCTCTCCGCCCTGACGCTGCATTTTGGAATAGAAAAATGTCAGAAAAAAACATTGTGGCATGCTATGTCAGTATTTCTTCTCTGTTAGGTCTATTGTTATGTAAATTGGTATTAGTAAGGCTATTGGTTCCATTCATGGTCTAGTTCGGCACTCTGTTGAGCCTGTTTGAACGCTACCGGTCTTCGTGCTCCTGGGCCCTTAGTACCCGCAGTTTATCTTCAGCCTACAAATAAAGAACTACTAAATTCTTTGAGAAGCGTCTTCAATACATTACATACATTTGCAGCAAAAGGGCTTCTTTCTTTTTTGGATCCATTTCACAGGGGAACAAATAAAGGACAAGCATTTGCAATGCAATAGGTCTCGCATTGGGAAAGTTTGAGCTTTTTGTATTGTAAATTGACAAATTTTTTATTTACGTGTTGGTATTGAAAATATTGAAATTACTAGCTTTCTCATGTATAATGTCAATAGTTTTAACTGTTGCAAATGTGACACCTATAGCATTTGTAATGCAATATGTGTTGTATTTACGTGACTTAGATGTATTGATATTACAAATAACAATGGCTTTTAATTTTTGCAAATAATTAATACTTAAATAAAAGTTAATGTAAATTATAATGGCAATCGTTTAAACTTTTGTTAATAACTCTTGTGAAGATTATGTTTAGTGTATTTAATTGCGCCTAAAATCCAAGAACAGAAGTTAAATATCATTTTTTTTTGTGCCATTTGTAATAAAGCCTAAATATTGAGAGAACTTATAAGAGCCAGTTGTTGAATGGTTGTACAGATTGATACTGTGGTGGGGTGAGTGATGTTGTGGTGGTGTCGAGTGATGCTGTGGCGTTAATTGATGCTGTGGTAGCGCATAGTGATGTAGTGGTGCCCTTGAGTGATGCTGTGGTGGTGCTAAGTGATGCTGTGGTGATGCGATAGATAGAGTGCAATAGTCCGATAGATAAGATAAGATAGATAGATAGATAGAGAGTGAGGGTGATAGATAGATAGAGTGTAATTCTGTAGAATATAATTATGTGGCACTGAGTGGTTTTGTGTGGAGTGTATGTTGATTTTAGTGGCGTGTAATTATGTGGCATTGAGTGTTATTTTGAGTGTATCTTGCATTGTTTGCATTGTAATTAATTGGCACTGAGTGTTATTTGGAGTGCATGTGGCATTGAGTGTAGTGTAATTATGTGGTGTGTAATTATGTGGCGCTGAGTGGTATTTGAAGTGTATGTGGCATTGAGCGCTGTGTAATTATGTGGTGTGTAACTATGTGGCACTGATTGGTTTTTGGAGTGTCTGTTGTATTGAGTGCATTGTAGTTATGTGGCATGTAATTATGTGGCTCTGAGTGGCATTCGGAGTGTATGTTGCCTTGCCTTATATTTCTATGGTTCCTTAAACCCTTAGAGGCAATTCTTTTATTTTAACTAAAAGGATGGTAGTTAAATGGTGTTTACGGCAGGATGGTCGTTAAATGGTGGCTACGGAGAAGCTGTGTGCTGAAAGGCAAAGAGAACACGGGCATGAAAGTGAAAGCGAGGATTAAAATGGAATGAGTGTGGCAGGATGGTCGTTAAAGGGTGGCTACGGGGAAGCTGAGTGCTGAAAGGCAAAGAACACGGGCCAAAGCTGGAAGAAAACACGAGGTGTGAGAGGCATGTGTGTGTGGCAAACACTGGTGGGGCTCAGAGCATTCTGTTGCTGCCTTGATGCTTGTGTGTGTGTGTGAGCAGTGGGGCTGTGTGTGTGAAGTGCCTAATGTTGCAAGAAAACATATGGTTATTTAAATCCTTAGACGCAGAATTAATGGAGCTAATGTTATCGACCTTAGAATGATGAAAAGGGAATGAGCGCGGCATATGTTAACTTTGTAAGCGCAGAAAGCGTGCAGGGCAAACTTATTATTTTGGTTGTTTGAGACTCAGATCTGGGCAAAGCTGCAAGAAAACACGGAGGGGGGAGGGCGGGCTGTGTGCTGAAAGGCAAAGAGAACACGGGCATGAAAGTGAAATCGATGGATGGCAATGCGTCCGTGAGACTAGCCCTGTGGTGGACAGTTGTGAGAGGCGCCATGAGGAAACAATCTCTCGGCATGCTGTGCTGGGGGCGGGGGAGCGCATTCCAGGCGCGGGGAGCGGACCCTTTGAAGTATGATGCCAAGGCTGTGGCTACACGTGCATGCGCCAGTGGGCTGAAGCGCTTCCCCAAACGGATTGCATGGCGGCAAGATGCACGTGATCGCCATGCAATCCACTTTTGGGAGCACTTTGAAATGCCCCTCTTACTAGAGTCTCTCATAGCGATTGCGTAAACGCAATAGCTAGGCGAGACCTAAAAAGAAAGGTTAAGAGCCGTTTTTGAAGTCACGGTTTTCAGCAACTGAGAAGACAAAGAGGCCATAAAGAGAAGACGTGAGAGAGATGGGGGCAGCTGCCAGCGGCAGAGCGGAGGCGGACACTGTCCTTGTCTTCCCTGGGCAAGAAGGAACAGAGACAGAGTCCTTTTCCTTCTCTTCCCACCCAGCCCGTTCTCAAACAGCCACGAAGGGCCGAACCTTATCTAAGGCTTTTGCTATTTCTGACGTCCTGGGACGCATTACTAAAAAAAGCATTGACAATGCAATAGGTTTCGCAATGACATTATTTTGAGCTATTGGCATTGCAAATGTCATTGTTTTCTTTTTTTTTTTTACCTTCGTGAAGCATGTCATTGTTTTCTTTTTTTACTTTCGTGAAGCATTAATCAAATGGTGTAATGCAAAATGGCAATAGCTAACTTTGTTGTTACTGCAAAATCTATTGCATTGCATTTTTACTAGTGTGAGTTTTGTATTGTAAATGGTACTGGCTTTTATTAATGTGATATTTTTTTCTATCACATTAATCTAATGTGTCCGCATTCGAACACGTAAAATAATCACATGTCCACGTAAATAATATCACATAATCCATATGCTATATGTTCTTACTTCTATTGTGCAAATTTTTTTACATTAAAAAACAACCAGTGTAGGCAGTCTAATTAGGTCTCATTTCCCCAATGCATAGAAATAAAACTATAAAAATAACCACTGGTATTATGTAAAGGCTGTTTTGCGCCTCGTCATCTTGAAATGTCGCATTTTGCGTGCAACATTGGCGAAACTGAACGTGAGCGGCGAATTCATATTTCGTTAAAGATATGGCTCACATCTGCCCACCAATGCATCGTTGACAGCTGTCCGGAACAATCTGGGCCAAGCAGCCCATGCTGCAGCAAAGAGTGCAGCATCATCGAATGTGTCACTGATGTGTAAAGTGCCAGTGCGATCACAGACCACGTTGTATGTGCAGATAGCGGTACACTGGCTGCTGAGGCACGCGCAGGGCCCCGCGTGCCGCTTCCACGGCACGCCCGGCGTATTTGCGCGAGCCGCAGTGAGGTTCAGGAAGGCGAGTGCGTGCGCGCTGCGGGCTCCGTTTGTAAGAATGAGAAGTAAAGTGTAATCCCCGGGCTGGGACTAGCTGCCGGACTCTGGATTGGATGGCGATGATCTCACGCTCACCGGAGCCTGCGATTGAGGCACCAAAAATAGCCTGATCCTGAAAAGGAGAGAAGAGGAGATGTTGCACAGTTAGCCGCCGCAGAGCGCGGGCACACACACCACAAACGCACATTGCACTACCGTGCATTGGGCCGCCCGGGAGCATGGGCACCGCCCAGGGGCTTCAGGTGCGCCCAGCGCGGGGACTCTAGTTCGGCTTACTGGACAAACAGCACGTTCAATATTCAAACCGCATATTGCATACTTACCAGGCAGCTGTAAGCAGGGTCAGGGAAAATACCCCCATAGAAATCCGTTTAGAACAATATCCTCGTATGGGAAAATAAGAAAACGCGTGCCCATCTGTTTTTAGATCCGCTAGAAAATAGTGTGTAATTAGCTTTTCTTAAAATGACATTTTAATGCAGTGCAAGAAATTAGCTCCTTTAAAATAACACACTGAGTTGGGCGTGAGTACACATAATATCTATTTAGGGTGTGTGCACATTCAGACGCGAGCAGAGTGGGCTGTAGGTGCAACGCTGCGCCCGCTCTCCCCTGCCGGCCTGCGGGTCACTGGCTGACCTTTCAGTTTCTGTGCAGTCAGCACACGACCAGTGCAGTGACTGCGTGGTGTCAGAGCAGTGCGGGCTGCAGCCTCATTCGTGATCCAGCACTCCCTTCCATGAAACAGCTGACGGCAGCCCGGGATAGGATGCGCCCGCACACACTATGCTCCCGGGGACAGCGTCCGCGATGCACGTGTCCGGACATCGTAAACAACACTGCACACACCGCCACGGCTTGTTTGATCCCTTTCAAATGCGGACCTCGTTTCCGATCCCACACATAGACACAGCACTTTAGCTATCACCCATAGGCAAGCGTGACCCGAAGAAGGGCTGTTGTTCAGATCCATGTTACACATGACCTGCAGGGCGATGTAAACAAAGCAGCACAAAACTGTTGCGAGGTGGGAAGCACCTTGCCGGGTGCAAATACGGACCTCCAGCAGTCTATTTTCTTGCAAACTGACTAATAAAACTAGCACGGGCCGCTTCCACTTTCGTCCGTTGTGAAAGCTTTCTTGTCTTTATGGTGCCATGTGTTTGAAACACATGGCCCCATAAAGATAAGAAAGCTTTCACGACGCAAGGAAGGCAGGCGAGCCCGTCCAAATGATACAGCTCAGAAAGCCAGACGAAAACGTCACACACACCTCTTTTCCAATGGCTGGTCACCGTTTAGCATAAACGGTGACGCCAGCCGATGGAAAAGAGGGGCGGGCTTAATGCCCATTACAGAAAATCCCCGAAATCGTTGAATCTCGCCAGCGAGACTGCGCATGTGCGCAGCCTACGCCAGGCGAGACCTAAACAGAGAAGTAGGGGAATGGATTGCATACAATTAACGAAGTAGGGGCACGCCGTGCCCTTCCTATCCCGCCCACTTCGACCACTGACTGTATTAGATACTCTAGAAGTCGCCTTCTTGAGTAAACGTTGATTGCCCACTATTGCCTCTTTTGGAAGACAAGTTTGTGACATGAATAATTCCATTACCAAATACAGTAAAATACTCTGAAGACGTGAAACGCCAATGGTAAACAAGAGCATGCACCACAAATTTGGCTGAGTAACCACGTACTGCCCCAGCATCCAAAGAAAAGGTCTAATCTATGTGTGCCTTTTTTCCAGTTTTGAAAATATTGCAGAAGGTTCAAAACAGTCTCAATACATATAGCGAGTGGTACAATAAAACTTTTCCAGGACATCAAACAAAGTGAGCAAGTCACTGGGGGGGGGGGGGGCTTTGGGGGGGGGGGGGCGGCGCAGACAATGTCATTAGATGCAGTTCATTCAGCGTGTACGTTTTAGCATTGAAACTATGGAGACTTGGCATCAGATCTCGGCTCTATTGCTATGTTGGAAATAAACATTTTATCAAAAATTTCGGCATGGCCTGTAACATTTCTCATGGCAGTGGAGACCAATGTTCCCTCTAATTTTTTTCCTCTGTGTGCGGCAGTGTAAGGTCTCTGTGTGCTGAGCCAAGGTTATGCGTGCCAAGAACCAGACCGCGCGTGTGGGTGTAGCGTCTAAAGAAAGGGGCGAGGCCAACATTAAAGTAAAAGTGCCTATGGAGCACTTTTTAACAGTGTAATAAAATAAAGAAAGAAAAAGCTTTTGTAGCGCAGACGCAAAAGTGAAAGCAGTTGTGCTGTGATTAAATAAATAAGCACAGCTGCTCAAGTGAAAGCGACCACGCCATAAATTAAATAAGCGTGGCCACTGTAGTGAAAGCGTACTGCGCTGGAAATGAAAAAATACATGAGTAAATGACGTGATATAAAAGGTGGCGGCATGCTGCATCATCGTGGGTGGAATAGGAAAGATCATTAAAGAAGACAGTGCTCACCCACTAGATAAAGCAGACCGTGTAATAACACAAGTAAAAAGTCCAGTCGTTATGGGGGGGATACAAATGAAGACAAGGCGATACCAAGGATGGACTACTAAGCCTATTCACAAATGAAAAGCAACGATTTCGAAAGGACATGAGCCATTTAAAAAGATGGGTGGGAAATGGGCAGAGCTTCTATGCCATACCTCAATACAGCATGCCTCGTAGAGCAGCACATGTGCTGCCTCGGCTTGAACTAAAAACAAACAGACGCTTGGTCTAAAATGATACGGCGCTGTGTGAAGAAAATGGGCACACGGGCCAGTTGGCCCCCCAGGGCACTGTATCTAATATTACCCCGGGGGAGGTTCCTTTTAAAGGGCGGAGGAGCGTCGCCCCGCCTGCGGCGACTCTCCCCCACTCTCTAGACCATACCATTGTTACTACTTTATAATTTTCACAGGCAGTCAGGCATGAGCACGCTGTTCTAGCGGCGAGTGTCAGAGTTTCAGAGCGGGGCTGATGGCAGCCACATGATCGGGGTGATTTTTGAAGCTGGCTGCCCAGTGCACATGTCGGATTGACCGGCCATCTTGCGACGGCCAGCTAGACATGTACACTTTACACTGCACAACACATAGCTGGTGTTAACCTGCTGGGTATTGCAGGGACCTAGGCTCAAAAGGAGCACTAAGTTAGCCTGCTCAAACTAATCCTGGGGCTTCTCTCATGCTGAGAGAAGCTCCAGGATTGGTTAGGTTCACATTGGCACAAAGTCAACGTGAAACACTTTCAGTTTCTTTCCTACCCTGAACGCGTGCACTACACACCACATGGGCCTTCGAGGAGAGCAGAGGAGCTGGGGTGAGGAGGAGAAGAAGGGATGGAGTCAGGATCTGAAATGGCGACTACGGGCAGTGAGCTCACCTGGGTGAAGTTGAGGAGCCGGAAATCGCTGCACTCACAATGCTGTCAGTCTGACTCTGGCCTCCGTATTGTTGGCGTCCTCGGTCTACCAGACAAAGCTGGAACTTCAAGACCGGTAAGCACTAATAAAGCATCCCACTCTTCCAAAAGTGACAATTTAGACTATTCCAGTCCTCCAAAGCTGTAAGAGTGGCTCAGGTGGCAGGTGTTAGTCATTTTTAATATATATACTATATTCATAAATAACTAATACAGAGACGAGTAGGATAACGGCACACTGCCACCTTGTGGCAGAATGTCATAAGTGCTGATGTTGACAATTAAGTGCCAATGCTGAGCACCGGAAACCACCGTCTCAATTTAATTTGAAGCACTGCATGCAACACTACTGGATCTATACTAAGAAAAGTCAAAAGGTACACTGAACCGTCTATACCTGGCTGTGGGCTACCATGGATATTTGTATAGTAATCACATTTGAGAAGGTTGCAGAAAAAATTGGAAAAGTTAAAGCACACAGTTCCTGGAAAACTAAATAAAATCAAAACATTTACATCTTTAGTCCAATATAGTTCTTATAAACTTCAGCCTGAAAATAGGAGTGTATGCTGCTTTTCCAGGTGCAAACCAAAAAATAAGAAAATAAAAACACTTCATGTCTGATGTGGTCAAATATTCTGCAACACATTATTCATTTCCTCCAATGTTTCTTTAAATTACCTCCTACAGTATCTACAAGTCCAGAGTACTGGCACAGAATGCCACTGAGGGACAACAAACTTAAGGGCATGTTCTAGCATGCACATTACAGTACACCTGTAATCCAAGAATACTCAGACAATCAAGTTGTCACATATCTGCCATAAAGTGCTGCACAGTCTGGCTGATGGCAGCTATTTCTTAAGGCAGAAATACTGCCAGGCTGGAGTCCAGAATCAACTCAATTAACCTAATCATTTTGAATAATACCAAAGGTGATCTGGCATAGTGAAAGAACTCAAAGCTTTATAAGCTTTAGAGCATTGGGGCATACTGCCTCAAAGCAGCATTAAAGGACAAAAGCAATGGTTTAACTATGGATAGCAGCGGACCTTCTGCTACAGCCGAGAGGCAGCTATCGAGTCCAGATCCCTAATGTGAAAGAAGTACTTCCTGTAATAACTGTACTGTCAACATCTTCACCAAAGTTAGCATTTTAAACTTCTCAATGTGGAGGAACTGACTTAGCTTGTTGAAGTCCAAAATGGAGGCGAAAGCCTTTTTCACCAACATGAAAACAATGGCAGTGATATATGATAGCCCTCTTTACGAGGTAAGGCTTAGAATAAATACTAATAAAAGGAGGAGCCTCTCTGTCTCTCTGCCTCTTCCAGAAGCCTGGAGTGGTCTTGTAGTAAAAAAATAGAGTAAGCAACCACGAGTCATTACTGGGTATCTGGGTAAGTAAGTTACAGTGGATGGGTGTTGGAGAACTGTTTGGGAGTTCAGGATCTCCCGAGGGGGAGTGGTGTGTTAATCCCGCTACACCACCTAGTCTTCATCTGCCTATTTCCTGCAAATAGGGGGTTTCAGCCTGGGTTCATGGAGCAAAGAGTTCCACTAGCCCTAAAAGACAAGAGGGGCAGGTCTTACAGTACCATTTAGAGCGACATTGATTTGGCCATCATGAGCACCCCACCCTTGGGTATAGCACTTAGTCCCACATTTGTTGCAATCCCTTTTCCAAGACCTAAATGAAATACAGAAAGCCCAAAAGCACGACTTGTGCTTTACACGTCGTGCTTTTGGACTTGCTGCATTTCGTTCCTTAACAGAGTGAGGCTGTGGGCATTTGTGAAAGTTTTCCTGTTAATCGCAGCACCATCATGCGTTGCAATTAACAGAAATATTTTCACAATGGCCCACAATTAGCCCCCAGCCGCGCTCCATTATGAAAACAAATGCAGCTTCTTGTGCTGAATGTGAGCACAAGCTGCCATAAAAAGGAAACTTCCCTGCCCCGCCCTAGATGGATCTGCTCTGTACGCGCTTCACATATGACACTGCGCACTCAGGGTGGAAGAGGTGCGCGAGCGCGTGCAGTTTAGAGGGAAACACTGGGGGAGACCCTCTTGACCTTTTCAGTGCCAATCACCGCCACTCCACGTGTGGTCGATTTGAAAACCATGGATCCAGAAGAAATGGTTTTTAATCTGGGACTCCCCATTTGGCCACAGCTTGTGCTCTTTCGTCAACCACTAAACCTATTCCCGTGCTTCATTTGTTGACAAGATTGAGAGCATTTATAGTCAAGCTAAAAGCAGCTGATAAGTTTGTGGTTCGAAAAAACTGGACTGGATATCTCACCTGGGATGTAGGAGGACATGGCCCAGTCTCATGGCCTGCTCACTATAATGCAATATCGTGGTAATCTTACAGCTTCTGGAGCAATCAGTGCTGTACTGTAGCCTCAGTTCACATACTTTACCAAGTCCTATTCTCTTCTTCTCGACACTAATCTGACAATATGAGAACACTTTGAAAGTGGCTCAATGGAAGAAACAAACTCCAAAGGCATATTTTCTGGGCAGGCCACCCACTATGGTTTTGCCAGTATTTTTACATCCTGGTTTCAAGTTGATGTCATGGTCAGTAAAAACATATTGAGTAAATCAGCACGGTATTTTCCTCTTTGAAATATAAATTTAAAATAACAAATAGAAATCACTTATTAAGTATTTGGTAGCTGGCTAAAGTATTATTCAATTAAGTATTTGGGAGCTATCTAAAGTATTATTTAATGATTGTTAAACCAGAGCGATAATTGCTATGTTAAAAAGTATAGCGAGGCTTTTACACACATTTATTCAACTATCATTTCTTGGCCCTCCCAAAACAGCAAAATGTAAACAAATTACCAGTATTTTTTTCTGATAATGACAAATTTAACCCCCAGCATGGTTTCATTCACACATTCAGGGATGTGTAACTGCAGGTGGTCACATGCATCTATCTCTAAATGTAAACATGCTCCTTACACTGCATTGTGAATGGACCCCAGCATGCTGGAGCTCCTCCTGCCAAACCATAGAGAGGCACCCATTTTACAGCTCATTCAGGTCTGGAAGAATGAAAGTCGGACACCCTACCTCGCTGATCGAGGTGCCCCACCTAGCAGCTCCGAACTTTCTTGTCCTTCGAGTTGCAAAATGTGGGACATTTGGTTCCATGTAGCAGGAATAAGGACTGAACAGTGGGACAACCCAGCCCAGAACAAGATAGCTGGCCATCCTTTGCAGCAAGGTAGGTTGATAATGTGTGTGGTACAGAGATTTATGTGTAATCTGATCTCAGATTGGAATAATCATAATATATCTTGAGTGGGTTAGTATACCTGCTGAAGACATAATCGGTCACAGGTTTGCAATTGTGGAAATTGTACGGTGGAATAACATATTTGTTGTGGAGATCGTTATGTAATGTGTAGGTCACAAATGCTAGTTCAAGTGAAGTGCCCAGCTGCATACAGCACAAATTCATACATTTAATTATTTTCATGTTTAGCACTTAGTTTTTTGCTCTTCTATGGTTAATATAATGAATTCCATTGAGTTTGGTAGGATTGGTATATACTGGCGCAGGAACAGGTCTCGTTTAGCATATGGCTTTAGTTGCCTATTGCACCCACTAACATGATCAATATAGGGTCATAGCATTTCACGTCTGTTTTCTCTGTGCTGTTGACTATATATTATAGCTTTGGTAATATGAAAAGGCATTTCCTTACTGCAAAAATACCCAGCTTAGATCTCCCAGCAGTAGAAGTTGCTCCTCTAGTCTGGGCGGGGTTTCACACTGGAGACTCACCGCTCCCCTAGGTGCGCTCACCCACCTCACCCCACTGAAAGTGGCTCTCCCTAGGTAATCCCTCTGAGATCTTAACACAGTACAAGGCAGGCAAGTTGGCATTGCCCAACATTTTTTTTTTTACTTAGACAATCTGTACTGGAGCACGAGATGATTTGTTGGGGTTGGTCCCTAACGCACTTTTGACATAAGAATAGTTGCCAGGTCCTCCTTAATCGAGATGGCTTTCTTTTTTGCCAGCACTGCCACAGAAACATCATATTGCACTCGATGGAAAGACAACACTGTAAATGCATCAAAGCAAAGTGATACCACACAGACACGCACACACGCGCGCCCACCTATACAGTTAAGCTTTAAAAGTTTGTAGCATTGGAGAAGAACATTTCTAAATTTTTTAGTCTTCAAATGTTATTTATCAAAATGAGGGTCGAACCAGCCTTGAGTGGATAATTTGCGATGGGGCACCACTTGGTCGTCAGAAAGGCATTCTTTCACAGTTCATGCACACTGCGGAGGCACAACTGGTGTTAAAAAACCGAAATGGAAGGTTATATAGATTAAAGTGCGTTTGCATGCAGCTTTTCTCAAAGGAACAAATAAATGTTGTCTGGAAGAATAGAGACAAGCATGTCTCTGTGCGCCTAGGTTGTGAAGAAGGTATCAAAGAAAAAGTGGTGAACCCAATTTAATCTACTTGTGAGACTGAAGAAGTTGACAAAACATAATTATGTGCGTAGTTTAGAGAGTTAATTGTGAAGTAATTCAATTCCCTTTCCAATTACACCTCTGTGGGCTCCTTTTGTCTGATCATCAGTTTGTGACTTTGTGGCCGAAATATTACTTGTTTGTGTTCGAGTTTTCGAGAGAATAAGGATCCAGTCAGGTTATTGCACTGTTCTGGTGGCAGTGCTGGATGTGTGGCTGTTTTGAGCCAATTTTTGCATTATTCTTTAGTTAGCCTCAAAAAAGGCTGCTTTTTTCACATTGGCAGAAAGTTGTTGCATAGTGTAAATGTCCATATGCCATTTTGATTGCAGACGTCATTTCATTGGGCGTTCTGTCGAATTGTCTTATTTTAAAGCTCTTGGCATTGCTGTAGGCTTCAGCAGTGTTCCATGGTTCTGGAAACACGCTATGATCCTCCCATTTTTAAAGAAGACCAATGTCGACCCAACTAACCGGGCTAATTTTAGACCCATCTCCTTGCCCATGTTTTCCAAATGTTTGGAAAACCATGTACACTCGCAGCTTACCACCTTTGTGGAAGCCCAGCAACTTCTTCACTCCTTCCAATCGGGTTTTAGGCGGAAACAGTACGGAGTCTGCTCTCCTAGGAGTTACGGAAGATCTAAAACGGCTCCTGGATGAGGATGGAACTGCTGTGCTGATCCTATTAGATCTCATCGTGTCCTTCTATACTGTGTCTCACTCTATCCTTTTGTAAAGACTTACGACATTAGGTCTTGATGGGGCAGTCCTAGTTTGGCTGTCCTCTTTTTTTTAACAATAAGTAATTTCAAGTCTTCTTGTCATATGCTAGGTCAGGGATTTGTGCCTGGACTTCAGGAGTTCCCCAGGGCTCCGCGTTGAACCCAATGCTGTTCAATCTATATGTTCTCCCTCTTGTTGATGTGGTAAAGAGCTGTGGCCTGACACTGTTCTCGTATGCAGACATCGCACACATTATTTTTTCTTTGTCGTCGTCACAGGGGCACAACCCAGATGCCTTCTATCTCTGCTTAAGACGAGTTGCTTCCTGGATTTAAAGCAACTAGTTTCAACTTAATGGTAACAAAACCGAAGTTATGGTTTTAGGCAGGAACTCACAGATTTGGGGTCCACAACATTGGCCTGAGTCTTTGGGGGCTCGTCCATCTCTATCCCCTAAATAAAAAGCTTGGGATTTTGGTTGGATGAAAATCTGTCTATGCGCCCCCAAATGGCCAAAGTAGCCTCCACTTGTTTTGCTAAAATGATGTGGGGGAGGAAGAGTATTTGGATCATCCCTCAATCTGCACAAAGAACATTGATTCAGCCCTTGAAACTCTCACGTGTGGATTATGGGAACATTCTCTACAGGGGAATTGATAAGGCCTGTATTCGTTGTCTGCAGGTTGTGCAGAATTCTGTGGCTAGACTTTCGGCTTCCGAAACATGCCTCTCCTCTTCTTCACGAATTGCACTGGCTTCCAATTGAAAAGAGAGTTCAATGTAAAACTATGTATCATCTTCAAAGCTAGCGCTGGACTAGGCCCTCGCTATAATGGGGTTCTGATCTCTCCGTATCAGCGTAGCCGAATAATGAGATCTGAGAATCCAGCATTGTGCAGCGTGCCCAGAATCCTCCTTTGCATACCTGGGCCCAAAACTCTGGAACACCGTCCTGGAATCCTTAAGACACTGTACGTGTCTGCAGCTATTTCGTAAGAAGTGTTCTAACTCTGATTATTTTAATCTTCCAGTTTAGTCATTTCTATGTATGCTCAGCGCCTTGAAACCAGCTGGGTAGTTGCGCCCTCTCACCCTCTACAAGTGGAAATAAAAATAAGTTACACAGTTCTCAGCAATTCCCAAGAAAGCAAAACTCGTTCTTGTGAAAGAGAACAAAAATAATTATTCAGTTAAACTGTTTTGCATTACCACTCAGTGAAAAATTGCTTTCTGAGTCTCTATTGCTCCTTAACATATAGCAGGCATTGGTGAAGTCAATAGAGCGTGCCTTTTTTGTTGTGGCGTTATCCAGCCTTTTGGCTTTGCTTATGATGTTCAATTTCACCAAAAACAAAAAAAAATGCTTGTTTGCTGATGTAGAACTTCATATTCAAAAAACCTCAATGATGTATATGTGTATGCGTATCACCCTACATAGGTGCACATATGTTTTTCCTCATTTGACATTTTGTTTTAATTTACCATTCCAAAATGGCGGACGTCCATCAGTGAGCCAAACTCACACTTAGAGAAGAAAACACATGCACTGCCATGGTGTGCTTAAAAAAAAAAGTATATTTTCTTGAATATAAGAAGCTGAATTAAACAAGTTATCTAAGCAAGTTAAGCTTTATTCAATATCACAATAGTGAATCATAAAAACATACATAGTAAAAATACAAGATACAGTTAAAAATGTACAAATAGGTCAAAAAACGAAATGATAAAAATACAGAAACAATTTAAGAAAAGTCAGCAGTAATCTGCTTGCCCGAGATTGACTTTCTTCGGAAAATAATAACCCGTAAGAAGCGTGATAAACCATACATGTGTACAGATTTGAAAGTAATTGTAGATGTAAAAACGCCGGTCTACATTGTTTAAAGTTTAGCGATTTCATTACTGCTTAGTAAAGAAGTGTCTCAAATCAGAGTAAAATCGCGTGACCAGTTGTTAATATTGGGAAAGCTCATCAGGCGGTGGAAAATTTCAAGCCTAAAGCGTGTGCTGGGCATTGAGTACATTAACTAAGTAGGGTTGCATGTCATAGGTGGACAAGATCATTCGGTGTTTGTAAACAGTAGGTTTAGGCAGTTCAACTGACAACCTCAGTTCCTCAAGCAAAGTTAAACATTCCACCTTTAATGCTTTCCTTGAGATATTAATCGGAGTTTTTGGATGATCATAATAATCAGAATGGCCAATGTCTGACATGAATTGCTTAAAACATTTTAACCAGGGATTTTTGAAGCACTGATCCGCAGCAGTCCTTTACGATAGCTCGATTTGAGTTCCGTGTAGTCCGACAACCACATTTTTTGCCAGAACAAAACTGGCTGAACCTCTATCAATTCTGCTAAGTATGCAGCACACAAATCCGAATGACATATAAAACTGAAACAGCTTTTAGGAGGTACAAGAAGATAAAAAAACAAAAGCATTTTCTGCAGCTGTAAAGACTCCATGTTTGCATATCCGTACTACTCAAAACCATACATCGGAATAGATTGACATTTAGAATTGTAAATGGTCAGCATCTCTTTTGCGTGTCTATTGCCCAATTTCCTAGAAAAGTTGAGCAAGGCCATAATGGATTTACTAAATTGGAGTCTTCTAGAGTTTACACCACATCTCCAATTCCCCTCGCAATCAAATAAGATCCCTAAGTAAGAGAAAGAAGGTGTTTGTGGTAAGATGGTATTCTCAATTTGACTATTACAACATTTAGCTGTTCTTTTACCAGCTTTCATAACAAAGGTTTTACTTGTGTTGATTTGTAACCCCAGATAGTTATGTAAGCAAAAGGATGGTAAACCACTTAGGCTCCAGTGGCTGAGGAGGAAAAACAGCATTTGAATATGATGTAAGCAATTCAGATTGACAAAAAAAGCTAACTGTAGGAAATCCACCTTTTCGACATGGTCATCCTGGATTTTTTGCTGTTTGCCAGAACCTGTATTTTTGCTGACTTAAGAACTTTGTACACTTTGCCCCGGCCAACCAGGAGCAAAGTGCCAATGTATTCCCTTTAAACACAGTTTAATTGGCATATTACTAACTGCCATATTTAACTTGCCTGCAAGGCCTTCGTATTTGATAACAATTGTACCCAGGGCCTGGAAGGGCAAAGTCTCCAGTGGACTACATCACCTATTGTGCCATTCGCTTCATTGCATTGCAAACACGGCTTCAGGCCTCCCATTGTAGCTTGACTGAAGCAGTATAAAAACTGCAGTTCGGCCTATCATAATACATCCTTTTAACAGGTAAAAACCTCCCTTTTAAATATTAATACGTAACCCGTATGTAACCAGTGTATCCCACAAGACAGGGTGCATGATATTTAAAAGTAGGACCTGTAGAAATGTAATGTTAACAGACTTAAATCCCAAAACTGTATTTTGGGAATGGGACTAGCTAGAAAAACAATTAAAGAACAATTTTTAACAGTTATTAAAAATTCTATTCAGTATCACATTTTTAATAAACGTGAAGAAAAAATCTAACTTTCAGAAGTTATCCTTTACCTGCCTGAACTGTCCAAAGGTTACTTAGCAAAATCCTCTGCCTTCTCCCAGACAGTATTTAGCATTTGAATGAGTGTGAAAAGCCTCCCATGAGCAAACAATAGGCTGAACTCAATGGGTAGAGATGACTCCTCTGAACCTCACAACTCTGTGTCAAATCCTGCCTGGTCATTCCGCTGAGCCACATGTAACACTTAAAAAGGACCGAATAGGAAGCCAAGAAAATTCTTGTAAATCCACTGACCGGTTGTGGAAGAATCCTGCTCTTGTCCTGTCAGACTTCTATCTCTGGGTTTATTGTGGGTACAGTGGTTGCCGCAAACTGGGTTTTAGTGTGAGGACTATCGGATTACCATAATATACTCACCACACACACACTCCAGTCCTCAGAGCATGTGGCTGAAGACTTTTTACATCTTGAAAATTCCCACCCGCTAGCTAGTGCCAAGTGTAAATGTGACACCTCCAGTCCCCACTTCAAAACTCTCCCAGATCTGAGGAAGAATAGAAAAGGACTGGACCTGCTCTCTGATCTTAGGGGAGCCCTGAAGAACCAGACCTGCTCCATCTTGTAAACAGGACAAAGAAGTGAACTCCAGGGGTCATTAGGCTGACCTTCTGTTCAAGCTGCCGGGATATAAGCTGCAGAAGGCCTTTCCTACAACTTCCCAGATGACCAGTGGCAACGGGATCTGGACTGGACCCTGCTCTTGGCTTCCCCTGGGGCCTTGGGGGAAGAGTAGAAGGGGGAGGGGGTTTAGAAGTGTACTCCTGTGGTGCAGTGGGACTTAAAGCGTGGGACAAAAAGTTAAATCTTTGAAAAAGACGAACCTGGTTGATGTGGCCGGCCTGCAGTCCATAGAGGTGATCAGTCTCAAATTACGCCTAGGTCCCGTTCTACTGCAACAATTGACTATCATTGACACTTTGTACTTTTCTGGTGCTATTTCTACTGAAATCTTTACAATCTCGGATCTGTTTCCCCAGGTTTTTGTACATTTGGTGTCATTTTATTTATAAAATTGTAGTCTGTTGTTGTAATTTAGTTTTGGATTTTTATTGTGTGCCAGTTCAACTTTATTACTATTTTTATATTGCATAAGTCCTTTATAATTGCTCAAAATTAATTCTGTTTGCTCTGTGCCATAGCTACCAGGGAGTTGAGCTGAGGTTAACCCTGATATTCTAATTTCCTACAGCAATGGTAAGCAATAGGCTGACCTAAAGCCCACTGTATGCACTGCCATTGTTACCTACATACAGACTTTAGCTATTTGTGGGTGAGAGTTAAACAGGAGAGGTCCTTGGGAGCCATTACACCAACCTCCTCTATTGCCCTCCTTTAACCCCAATTGGGTGGCTAATGATATGCACTGACCGTTTTCATACAACTCTAAAACATCCACTGCACATTTACAATTTATGTTTCAAAGTAACTCCTTATACATAAGTTCACTTCTTTGTGGACCTGAAAATATATTATGCTTAGGAAAGGAAACATTTGGGTCTCTGCCAGGATGATCATCTCCACGATCGAACATGTACAGCTGCAATGCTTTGCACTAGGCCTGTATTACCAGTATAAAACTTCAGTTCATTATCTGTATCCTCTGATGCTTCCTTTTTTATTTATTTTAAAATTGTATTTATTAGGTTTCATACAGCATAAATAGTAACACAGTGTGAAGGTCATAGAAACCATGTGAAGATTTAAAAGAAAACAGAAAAAAACAACTCCCCCCGTGATCGTTCAGAACAGTGCAGAGCATCTGTTCCACATTTTGTACAGTACATTTTATACATGACCAGAGTTATCCATCTTCAGATTCAGAGTTAACTGCGTGATCTTTTGACCGTAAGTACTGCATTAGCGGTTCCCAAATGTCTTTTGGTTTAGATGATGTGGGTAGTTCCTCAGCGTAAAGTGCAAGATTCTCTTTGAAGTAAACAAGGTCCTTAATCCAATGAACTGGTTGTGGAGCCGTTGAGCCCTCCCATGTCACCGCCATCCTTCTCTTTGCCAGTAATAAGGCTACTCTTATGAATTTACCAACTGCACCTTTCAGGTGTGGCGTGAAACACAGTCGACAGATCTGCGGCGTGCATGGCAGGGCAATAGTGGTCATGGCATTGAGCCTGATGAGCACCTCGGTCCAGAAGGCAGCCACCCGACCACACTCCCAGGCCAGATGCCAGAAGTCTGCACCATAAGTCCCACATCTCTTGCATGCGTCTTTTTTGCGGAGACCACATTTAAACAGTTTGGCTGGTGTACGGTATACCTGGTGGAGGTATTTGAAATGAATGATTCGTAAATTGCCATTTGATGGGAAAAAACTGGTAAGTTCACAGCAATACTCCCATTCTTTTTGTGTTAACTGTGGATGAAGCCTAGCATTACATCTATCCAGGCTTCTGCGGTCCGGAATTACCTTCTCGTCGATGGCTGCTCTGTATAGTTTGGTTATTAATTTACGGCACGTGGGGCTAACCAACAGTAGTTGGAGAGTTTGTAATGTCTGCGGTTTGTCCGGAAAGGTTTGGTAATGTTTTTGTATTGTCTTTTTGAGCCTGTGAAATATAAATAGAAAGAGCGGAGATCTGTTCTGGACATACCCCATCTCATCATTGGTAATGAAACTGCCATTTGGGAACAGGTCCTCCATACTATCTATACCTGTCAGGTACGCATTGTGCCTGCTTCTTGTGTTACTGAGAGCGCCGCATGGTGTGCCAGTGGGACTTTTTGCAGCCAGTCGGCCTATACCCTGCCAGGCCGCGATTGTAGTGTCTATGGTGTTGATTTCTTGTTTGGGAGTGCCTCTATGCGTGTGCAACGGCATACAGTTCAGTGGAACCGGGTGGGCGTCTCCGTCCTCTACCACAACATGCGGTATAAACTTGTGGTGGCTTAGCAAATAATACGCATATTGTGCTTGCGCACAGAGATAATATAAATACATGTCTGGCACACTGAACTCCCCCCCCCACCCTTATTGTGGTCTAGTGTCAAGGTGTCCCAGCACACGCGGGCTTGTTTCCATCCCTATATTAACCGTACTAGCAAGGAACGCATGTTTTTGAAAAAATGCTGTGTCAACTTTATTGGGATGTTGCTGAATAGGTATAAAAATTGGGGTATGATAAGCATCTTGATGAGGGCTATACGATCAGCCAGTGACAACGGCATCACTGACCAATGGGCAACCTGCTGCTCAAGTTTGGTGCACGCAACTCTGTAATTCTCCCGAATTACTACATCTGGATCACGATGCACCCACACCCCTAAATATTTAAAAGGGTCAGAGGACCACACAATGTGGAAGTCCAGATCATGTGTGGTTGTGCTGTCAGTCAGCAGAACTACCAAAGATTTACTCCAATTAATAGTGAGCCCTGAAAAATACCCGAATCCTAAATATTCGCGCAGTATGGGCGCCAGATATACCTGCGGTTCTGAAACAAAGAGCAGCATATCGTCCGCATACAATGATATGCTTACAGGCCTGTGTGCAAATCGTAGCGCCGCCTCCCTGTGCCACTAGCGAATGATGCAAGCTAATGGCTCCAACATAAGAGAGAAGAGAAGTGGCGACAGACTGCATCCCTGCCTGGTTCCTTGTCCAATCCAAATGGGGCTTGACATAAACCCCCTACTCAAACCCGTGCCGTGGGACTCATGTATAATAAGCGCACCCATCTGTTGTAGCCCACGGGAAGTCCTATACGTTGTAAAATGTGAAACATGTATCGCCATTCTATGGAATCAAATGCTTTGGCAGCATCTAACATCACTGCCGCCACCTGTAGAGTGGGGTCAAGGATGTGGAACATCGCAAAAATTGTACGTAAATTGTGGGCCGTGGATCTATCTGGTATGGATCCAGATTGGTCCGGTAGGACCAGATTTGGCATTAGTGGTTGTAACCTTGTTGCTAATATTTTTGCCAGAATTTTGGCATCTATGTTGATGAGGGACAAGGGGTGGTACGACTCGCAACACGATGGTTCCTTATCTTTTTTCAATAGAGTTATAATTAACGCTTCCCGAAGGGTTGGCAAAACCAAAGGAAATGATGGACGGAGTGTTGAACATTGCAAGCACTCACCCCCAATCAACTGATCTGGGTTTAATCCACCACCGTTCTTCAGCCCACTCTGCCACCCCAGTTCAGACATGGCCATATGCAAATCAGTCTGACCCTGTGCCTCCCGGGAACAGTCAGCCCGAACTGCCAAGCCATGTCTTCCCTGAACCGGAAACAAGCTTCCTAGGACCGGTTTCTGGCATTTCAGCCGTCTTCAACCAGGCTTGCTTGAATCCAGTGGCAAAGTGAGCAAGGGACTCACGTCTGAGCATACCCTGCCAACTTATGGCGAACAAAGCAAAACCAAAGGAAATGATGGACGGAGTGTTGAACATTGCAAGCACTCACCCCCAGTCAACTGATCTGGGTTTAATCCACCACCGTTCTTCAGCCCACTCTGCCACCCCAGTTCAGACATGGCCATATGCAAATCAGTCTGACCCTGTGCCTCACGGGAACAGTCCAGCCCGAACTGCCAAGCCATGTCTTCCCTGAACCGGAAACAAGCTTCCTAGGACCGGTTTCTGGCATTTCAGCCGTCTTCAACCAGGCATGCTTGAATCCAGTGGCAAAGTGAGCAAGGGACTCACGTCTGAGCATACCCTGCCAACTTATGGCAAACAAAGCAAAACCAAAGGAAATGATGGACGGAGTGTTGAAAATTGCAAGCACTCACCCCCAGTCAACTGATCTGGGTTTAATCCACCACCGTTCTTCAGCCCACTCTGCCACCCCAGTTCAGACATGGCCATATGCAAATCAGTCTGACCCTGTGCCTCACGGGAACAGTCCAGCCCGAACTGCCAAGCCATGTCTTCCCTGAACCGGAAACAAGCTTCCTAGGACCGGTTTCTGGCATTTCAGCCGTCTTCAACCAGGCTTGCTTGAATCCAGTGGCAGTGGGAAGGGTATGCTCAGACGTGAGTCCCTTGCTCTCCATGCCACTGGAATCAGGCTATCCTGGCTGACGAGGGCTGAAAGCCCGAAACCGGTCCTAGGATGCTTGTTTCCAGTCCAGGGAGGACCTGGCTTGGCAGTTCGGGCTGGACTGTTCCCATGGGGCACAGTGTCAAGACTGATTTGCATATGGCTGGGTTCAAACTGGAATGGCATGGTGAGCAAAAAAACGATGGATTTAGGCCCAGATCTCTGTACTGGGGTGAATGTATGACATTGTTCTGCATTCTGTCCATCAATTGTTGTTTTTGCATTTGTCACCCCGAGTGGGAAGGGTATGCTCAGACGTGAGTCCCTTGCTCTCCATGCCACTGGAATCAGGCTATCCTGGCTGACGAGGGCTGAAAGCCCGAAACCGGTCCTAGGATGCTTGTTTCCAGTCCAGGGAGGACCTGGCTTGGCAGTTCGGGCTGGACTGTTCCCATGGGGCACAGGGTCAAGACTGATTTGCATATGGCTGGGTTCAAACTGGAATGGCATGGTGAGCAAAAAAACGATGGATTTAGGCCCAGATCCCTGTACTGGGGTGAATGTATGACACTGTTCTGCATTCTGTCCATCAATTGTTGTTTTTGCATTTGTCACCCCGAGTGGGAAGGGTATGCTCAGACGTGAGTCCCTTGCTCTCCATGCCACTGGAATCAGGCTATCCTGGCTGACGAGGGCTGAAAGCCCGAAACCGGTCCTAGGATGCTTGTTTCCAGTCCAGGGAGGACCTGGCTTGGCAGTTCGGGCTGGACTGTTCCCATGGGGCACAGGGTCAAGACTGATTGCATATGGCTGGGTTCAAACTGGAATGGCATGGTGAGCAAAAAAACGATGGATTTAGGCCCAGATCTCTGTACTGGGGTGAATGTATGACATTGTTCTGCATTCTGTCCATCAATTGTTGTTTTTGCACTCCCGAAGGGTTGGCGGCAGGGTTCCTGTTTCGCATGCTTCCGTGTACATTTCTAGCATATACGGTATTAACTAATCTGCGAATGCCTTTTAGAATTCGCATGTGAGACCATCCGGTCCCTGCGCTTTCCTGTTTGGCAGCAAGTGGATTGCCTCACGGATGTCGGCAGCTGTAATTGGCTGACTCATATATTCTCGCTGACCAGAGGACAACCAGGCCCTCGTGATATCCTCCAGGTATTCATCCAGTTCCATGGGCTCGATCTCACCTTTGGATGTGTACATCTCAGAGTAGCAGCTGTGGATTTGCTCCGCAATCGCCTGTGTGGCGTAATGGTCTTGTCCAGCTTTGTCTGTGATTTTGATTTATCACATCTTTTTCGTTTCTGACCCTGATCTTATCAGCCAGATTGTGTCCCGGCCTGCCTCCCTCCCCATATGCTCGAGCAACGTGTCTATTAGAGAGATAACACACCTCTCCGATTGCCAACTCATCATATTCTAGTAGGAGTTCCTTGATCCGGGCTAATGGGGCTGTGTCAGGTGTTTTCGCATATTCTTGTTCTAACTGCACCAGTTCAGATTCTTTTCGGAACAGGATACCTGATGTTGTGCTGATACAGATGCCCCTGATGGTGGCCTTGAAGGCCTCCCAAAGTGTAGCGGCACTGCTCACTGACCCTTTGTTTAACTCGCAATATTGAGTTATGGCTTCACTGATTGTGTTGGTGTATAGTGGATCTAGTAGTGCTTCTGATCTGAATCGCCAGGTGAACGGACGTGGGACACTCCACGGGATGTGTAGTGTAAGCCGGACTGGGTTGTGGTCAGTGTTTTGGGCAGCGTGTCTACCAATTGGATCCATGGATAGATTTCCTCAATCACCAACCAGTAGTCCAGCCTCGACTAACTGCTGTGTGCCGTAGATGTATATGTGCCTTCCAGTCTGTCTATATTATGGTGTTTCTTTGCATCTAGTAGTCCCATCTTATACATCCCATTATTTATGACCAGCGCCGCTTTGGGCGACTGCCCTCCCTGTTTCCTTGACTTATCCCTGCTAGGATCAAGATGTGTGTTCAGGTTGCCTCCCCATATAATCTTCGCTTCTGGCCATTCCCCTAGGATAGCGAGTATGTTCTCAAAAATTGCAGGTGTCAGTTTTAGGTACATAGATATTCACTATAGTGAATAGCGAGCCAGACAGTTTCCCATGTAGGATAGCATATCGCCCCTCGACATCTGTGTATGATTTTATGACATTAAGCTGGAGTCCTCTCTTTACCAATGTGAGTACCCCTCTGGCATATATCGCGTATGAAGATGCCAAGCGGTATCCGGCCCACCTGCCACCCACCCTGGCCTCTGTCTGCTTGGTCAGTTGTGCCTCTTGTAGCATATCTAACCAATCTTGATATCATGCCTGTCTAGGTACGCTAGTACTTGTCGTATTTTTTTCAGGGATTTTAAACCACGAACATTCCATGTTGTACACGTTTATACTATTTTTCTCACATTTCGTCATGTGCGCTTACTTTTGGTATTTTGCAGACATCTATACAGTAAGTTATCATAAACAATTTCGAGCCTATGCTTATCCTCTGATCGACCACATAAAAACCGATATTATAACCCCCTCCCGCTCCCTCCCACTTCAGCAGCCCCAACTTTGCTAAAGCCATACCAAAAACAGACAACAACCCCCCAATGCAGAACATAATACGGGTCACACCCACTGGGGAAGCGTGTGAGCGCAGCTAGCCTCCCAGATTAAGAGGGAGGTGGCTGTATGTATGTGTAAATTATCTACTGACGGCCGCCAGTAGATAGTTATAGTTAGGACCGTGTTTCCATAGGAAATCTCAAAATTCTATTTTGAATAACTTTGGCGCCGGTTGACGAATCCTTGCGAAATTTTCAAAACTAATGGGGCGCTCCGCTCAGCTCCTACCCTGAAAGTCTCGGGGGGGGGGGGGGGGGGGGGGGATTCGTCAAGCGGGGGCCGAGAAAAAAGAGGGGTCCCAAAACGTGTTTTCCCCATGCATTTTCCCATAGGACCTTTAGTCAAAGGTAAAGCCCGAACGGCTGAACAGAATTACTTGAAATTTGGCAAAGAGGTAGTCCTCAGGTCAGGGATGTGCCTTTTGCATATATGGAGTCAATCTGTTCAGTAGTTCCTGAGAAAATTGCAGTTAAAGTACATAAATTTCTATAGCTGCGCACCGTGCGCGCACGGTGCGCGCACCATAACGTGCGCGAGCGTAATTCTGATCGGTGGTTACATGTCAGTCAACGTTCGAATCGGTCGAAATCAGGAAGTGTCGGCCGCCATTTTGTTTGTTTTCAGTGCAAGAGTGGAAAAGGAAGGTAGCGAACGTGAAAAAGAGGCAGGGTAGAGAGTTCCTGACCCCCTAGCCTTTGTCAGGGGGTCCCTGAAGGACCCCAAAGGAAGAAAACATTTTTTAATTTTTTTTTTTTTAAATCGCGGGGGTGCGCGCACCGTGCGCGCACGGTGAAAAACCATTAAAAAAATAAAATAAAATTTTAATACGTAGTTTATAAATAAATATAAAAAAAAATAATACATACATAACTTAGCATTTAAAAAAACGTACAAATTCACTGAAAAAACCATAGGTTTCACACACGTTATAGTTTAGAATTAGCATTTAAAAAACCTTGTAAATTCACTTAAAAAACCATAGGTTTCACACATGTTCTAGTTAGGTGGATATTTCACTCGTAAAAAAACAATGAAATTCCACCGTTCTAGTTAGTTCAGATAACTATAACTCGCGCGACCGCCACTCTATCACAAGGATGATGTCATCAGTGATGTCAAGAGTGATGCCACTGACCAGGTCATGAGTGATGTAATATGTGACGTCATGAGCAGAGGATTGCGGGCGCGCGAGTTATAGTTATCTGAACTAACTATAACAGTGGAATTTCATTGGTTTTTTACGAGTGAAATATCCACCTAACTATAACATGTGTGAAACCTATGGGTTTTTAGGTGAATATATGTGTGTGTATATATATATATATATATATATATATATATATATATATATATATATATATATTACCTACTGGCGGTCGCCAGTAGGTAGTTATAGTTAGGACCAAGTTTCCATAGGAAATCCGCAACATTCTATTTGGAATAACTTTTGCGCCGGCAAACGAATCCTCGCAAATTTTTCAAAATAGGTGGGGCGCTCCGCTCCGCTCCTACCCTGAAAGTCTCGGGGGGATTCGTCAAGCGGGGGCTGAGATAAAAGGGGGGTCCCAAAACACGTTTTTCCCATGCATTTTTCCATAGGACCTTTAGACACAGCTACAGCCCGAACGGCTCAGGTCAAGGAAGTGCCTTTTGTAGGTTTGGTGTAAATCTGTTCAGTAGATTCTGAGAAAATAGCCTTTAAATCAATATATATATCTGAGCCAGCTTACGGTGCGCTTACGGTACGCTTACCGTACGCGTACGGTGGCGTGCGCGAGCGCGATTCTGATTGGCTCTTAGATCTTAGTAAACATTCGAATCGGTCGAAACCAGGAAGCGGCGGCCGCCATTTCGTGTGTTTCACTCAGAAAAAAGAGAGTGATATCTTGAAAAGGGGGCAAGGAGGAGAGTTACAGACCCCCTAACATTTGTAAGGGGGTCAAAGAAGGACAGAAAAGTACAAAGAAAACATTTATTGATTTTAAAAAAAATCGCGGGGTACGCGTACGGTAAGCTTACCGTACGGTAGAAAAAATAAATAAAAAATGAAATGAAATGCAGATTTAAGTGTTTAGATATTAGGGGGCTCTAAAAAGAGCCGTTGTGTTTATGAAATGATTTTTTAGTGGTACCTACAAGTAAGTACCGATGCAGAGTCTAAGGTTCAAGAGGAAGACTCTGTTCCCTTCATCATTGAAGTGCACACCATCTCCTCTATAAATGTCTTGCATGTCGTAACGCAAGTTGTTGTGGTAAATGGAACCCATACCATAGTCACGGAGGAAAGCAGAAACAGATTTGTTGATGTGCTTTCTTGCTTTGTCAATCTGCGGACAGAAATGATTGGACCAGTTCCATTTTTGCCTTTGGCATATGTTAGAAAACACAAAGGCAGTTTTAGGGAAAAGTGAAAACAGTTGTGCAAAGGTGTCCTTCATAAGCATTTCCAGACCTACCCCAGTCAAAGTGCCTAGGTCATTGCCACCACAGTGCACTATTATGAGGTCAGGGTGTTGGATTTGCATGAAGGATTTCACCAATGGCATCAATTGGTGCCACTTTAACCCTCTCTGACCAATCCATTTAATGTCTACATTTGGTAAAGCAAGGTCTCTCACCATACCTGTTTTCTCTGCATACTTTTCACTCCAGAAGACATAGCTGTGCCCTACAATCCACACTGTGAACATCTTCAAAGGAGAACTGGATGCACTCAGGAGGTGTAATTCAGTAGAATGGTAAAAAGAAATGAAAGACAGTTTGGAAATGGAGGCATACCTATTTTTTTCATAAAAAAAAGAACTGATTGGCTATGGGGAGACGTCCTAAAGCCCCAGTGTACACTTGGAATTGTAGTAGTATTTGCACTGTGCGTCAGGAATCTATTGATAAATTTCGTGAGTTTCTAAGAGAATATAGTAAAAAAAAGTGTAAAACAGAAGATTAAGGTGCTTCAAAGTCTAGATCCATGCAGAGTGAGAGAGAATACTGGTTTGCAGGGTCATTCTCTGGCTTGTCTATCTAGAAAAGTGTGTAATAGTGTTTTCCATCATTTTAGGATGCTGGCTGTTCATCATACTGAAATGAGAAAGTTTGTGAGACGGTTGTATTTTGCTAAAAGTCCAGCAATAAAGTTAGATGAATTAAATAGGGCTCTGTTCCGTGGATCGGTATCAGATGTAGAGAAGGTTGTTGATGAAATTCAGTTTTGTTACTTTGGTCCTGAACAAGACAGTGCAGAAAAGGACACAGTAAATGAGGAAGAAGTGGAATAGAATGTAGAACCCTCTGTAAGTAAGACATTTAATGATCACATAACAAAATTTGCAATAATCTCTAATGAAAGACCAAATATTACTTGTATTTGTTGCCGCAGAACTCATTATAGAAAACAAACCAGGTATGTTGATCTCTATAAAAAAAAAGTGAAAATGAAGATAATTATAAGTGGAAGGATTTTGCCACATATATATTTCTTGAAAATTGTTTTGAATTGGGTGAAGTTCAGCGTATTTGTAAATACTGTTACAACAAATTAGAAGAAAATAGAATGCCGACCAGAGCTGTACATAATAATTTAGAATTGGATGCTATTCCTGCCGAACTTTCTGAATTAAATACATATGAGTCTATGCTCATTCAATGTGTTCATCCCTTCCAGACCATAGTACCTATGGAGCCCAAAACTGGTAAATTACCTCCTTCAGATTTACTGAGAGGTTTAAAAGGTAGAGTGGTGTATTTGCCCTTGGATTTGAAAAAAAATATGGAAACTATTGATGCAGATACTTTGGAAACTGAACCATTAATTATTCTGGTTAATGGTGTACCTACAAAGAATAAGAAGATTTGGCAGGAGCTGGTAGATGTACGGAAAGTACAAAGAGCAAATTTGTATTTGAAAAGGAATAACAAATGGTATGAATCAATTTCTATAGAAGAAGAAGATTTACAAGAAGACACAGAAACACCAACTGGACAAATTGAAAAAGTGGACAAGTCAAAGGAAGAAGAAATTTATGAACATTTTAGCATACATCCTCTACATTCAAAAGAAGCTATGGGAGACCATATTGATCTGTTTCAGATGAAGAAAGCAAAAGGAACTCCCGTGAGTGTATGGGAGGAGAGCTTGGAAGCTCGATGTTTTCCCTAGCTGTTTCCTAAAGGAAAAGGAGGACGATACGATGAACGTCCAGAACAGATTCCAGCTTCTGAGTATCGGACTACAAGACTATATGCGGAAGATCCCAGATTTCGACAAAGTATTCCTTATTTGTTCCATCTTTTATTTGAAAGCGACTTGTCTGCACTATCTTATGCAGTAAATCACATTTTAAAAAGTGGAGTACATTTACAAAATGTGTCTGCTAAGGATTTTATGGAGAAAGTGCAGCACCGAGATGATCATTTGGAAACACAACTGATCAATCTGATGGCTTGTCAGCGTGGGACAAATGAATATTGGTACCGACGCCATGGTGAATTAAAATGCATGTTACGGAATTTAGGAACACCAACATGGTTCCTTACCCTAAGCTGTGCTGAGTACGCTTGGGATGATTTACTGGATTTTCTACGAGAGGCAAATTCAAACATTAAAAACATTGAATACAAGACAGCAGGAGAACTGTGCTCATTGGATCCGGTTAATGTTTGCAGATATTTCAATCATAGATTTGAGGCTATGATGTCCTTCATCTGCAATAAAACAAATCCACCCCTTGGAGAAGTAGTGGATTTCTTTTGGAGAAAAGAGTACCAGGCAAGAGGTGCTCCTCATATTCATATGCTGTTGTGGATCAAGGATGCCCCAAAGTTTGGAACAGATACTGATGAAGCAGTGTTATCTTACATTGAAAAATATGCAACATGTGCTATACCAAAAAGCACAGAAGAGAAAAAGTTAAAGGAGCAAGTTTTACGTTTCCAAAGTCATCGGTGTGGAAAATACTGTCGACGGAAATACAAGAGCAAAGATAAATACTACACTAAATGTCGATTTGGATTTCCTAGACCTGTTCTTTCAAATGGAAGAGTAAACAATTTTATGTCATCTGTGAGACATACTATCACAAGAAAATCACCTAAGAATACCTACAACCTAAAAAGAAAAGAAGAATCAAAAAATATAAATGACTACAACCCAGTCATTTTATCCATGTGGAATGCTAACATGGATATACAGTATGTAGCTGACCATTCCATTGCTGTTGCTCGATATGTAACGTCTTACATTACTAAATCTGAAAAAACTGAATTGAAAGAAATGTGGGAAGAGATTTCTCACGAGAAGACTGTCAGTAAGAAGCTGTACAGTTTCAGTTTAAAGATGTTATCGCATCGAGAAATTGGATCCTACGAATGTTCAGATAGGTTATCTTCTGCAAGTCTCTACTCGAAATCAAGAAGAATAATTTGGGCAAGTTTAGGCCTTGCAGCAATGAGAAATCGGGTACTGAAATCTGTTGGAGAAATTGAATATTTGGCCGAGAATGACCCAGAAAGTACAGATATTTTGAAATCAAACATGTTGGACACATATTATCCAAAAAGAAGTCATCATCTGGAAAACATGTGTCTCTAGGAAGTGCTGCAGAACTACATTTATTCACGGAAAGCCGCAGAAGACATCAACAATGGAAAATCTAAAGTCATTGGTGAGGAAGGATGTTTGGTGAAGCAAACAAAAGGAAGTTATCACAGGAAGCTGAGTTGCGACACTACTGACAAAAAGGAATTTTACTACTTGGCTCTTTAACAGCTGTTTAAACCATGGCGTACAGAGGATGAACTACTGGGAGAATTTCAAAGCTATGAAGATTCTTTTAATACTTGCAAAGACAGCATACAATGCAGTACATTCTCAACTTATCTGCAAATGTTAAATGAAGAAATTGAACAGGAAACTACAATTGCAGCAGAAATAGCTAGAGACAGTTCTCAAGACAGCCAAAGTTCAGGAACACTCAGTCAAGATCCCCTAGGACAACCAATCGTTGAAAATGAAGCATCAATAGCCATGAATGAAGTGGAAACAGCTATGAATCAAGCTCAAGAAGAATTTATAGACTTACAAAATTTGGAAAGACAACTGAATGAAGAGCAGCAACAAATTTATGAAGAGATCAGAAGCAAAATTGATCACGGATTACTACATGAAAAAAAAGAGTGCTCATGCACATCATTTCATCCAATCAGGATGTATGTAAGCGGACAAGCTGGAACTGGAAAAAGTTTCTTAATAAAAGTCATCAGAAGCTACCTACAGCAAAAAACGGATTCTACTTTGTCTTGTGTGGTTACTGCTCCAACTGGGTTAGCAGCATATAACATAAAAGGAATCACCTTACATCGTTTGCTAATGTTACCAGTGGAGCATGAGAACAAAATACAATACAACAAGCTAACTGGAGAAGCATGCTTGGAAGTTTCAAGAGTATTGAAGAAGATGCAAGTTCTCATTATTGATGAGGTGAGCATGGTATCAAACTTAATGCTTGCCTTTGTGCATTTAAGAATGCAGCAAATTCTAAGGACAGACTATGACGTGTTATTTGGTGGAAAACATGTCATAGTTTTTGGGGATCTTCTACAACTTACTCCAGTTAAAGGACAACCAGTGTTTAATACTATGACACATGAAGACACAAAGAAGTCATTGGGAAGCATCGGTAATGCAAATATTTGGTCCTTCTTTGAGTACAAGGAACTTACTACTAATATGAGGCAAGCAAACGATGAAGAATATGGAAGTATTCTGAAAGATATCAGAATTGGACTACTCACTGAAGCTGGCACGAAAGCATTACAGAGTCGGCTGCTACATAATTTATTTCCAAAGGAAGAAATAGTTGTAGAGAAGATATACAAGAACATTGCAGAAAAGAAAAGTGTCATCTGCTTAATGCCAACTCTACGTGAATGCTCAATATTCAATGAGGAGCTTTTAAAATTGGAAAAGGAAGATATCAGGAAATTGGAAGCAGTGGACAAAATTGAGGATGGAAGAATTACTATCACATTAACAGGCACACTGAAAAATAAATTGGATTCACTAGAGAAGAACATTTCCAAAACTGCTGGATTAGAAAAAAATCTATATGTTTGCATGAACTGTAGAGTATTTTTAAGGAGAAATTTGGATGTTGAAAAAGGTTTAGTTAATGGAGCTATGGGAAGAGTTGTGGGTTTTATTAATTATCAGAAAAAAGATGGAATTGAATGTTTAAAAATAAAATTTGATCAGATAGAAGAAGTTAAAGACATTTGTCGTTGTTCAGTTCGTTTCATGCTTGTGAAAGACTTATATGTACGTAGGAAGCAGTTTCCGTTTTCTCTAGCATATGCTGTAACTATTCACAAGTCTCAAGGATTGACTGTAGATTGTGCATTTGTAAACATTGGTTCAACTGTGTTCAAAGAAGGTATGGCTTATGTAGCTTTGTCACGAGTGAAAACATTATCTGGCCTATTCATGATAGACTTTGATGACTCAAAAGTTAGTGCTGATACAAATTGTGTAAAGGAGTATAATAGATTAAGAAGAACCTATGCTCCTCATTTAGGTCAGTATCCTGTGTTTGAGAAACGTGTAGTTTCTCGTAAAAGGAGAAATGAGAATATCTGTAATGAAGATGTAGAGAAGAGGAAAAAAAAGAGGAGTGATGTAATTGCAAGCAAAAAGAAAAAGGAAAATGTTGAAGAGGTTGTAGGTTGTCATTTTGAAAATAGCTCTGGTGTCAACTGCTACGCTAATGTAGTGCTGAATGTTGCATTTTATCTGGAAAGTGTGCAAGAGCAGATAATAGTAAATCAGGGAAAAAGATTCTGTTCTGAGTTGAGTCTCCTTTTTCAAAAGCTGAGTAATGATAAAACTCAAATAGAAAGTGCTACTGAAATTAGAAAACTTTTAGATGTATGTTCAGGACAAACACAGTTTTCTCAAAATGTACAGCAAGACGCACAGGAATTCTTGATGTTTTTTCTTCAGGTACTGGAAGAAGAAGGGGTTCCCATTGAAAATATGTTTGGTGTCTCTTATAAATGGGAACATAGTTGTGAAAACTGTTACAATACATGTGGCTCTAATGTTGATTCTGAAAGGTTTATTTATTTAACATTGCCAGAAAGTAAAACAGTCACTTTTGCTAAATTAGTTAAAGATGCTAATCATAGCATGGAATGCAGTGAGTGTCAATCTGAAATGTTTTCAACGTTAATTTTAAAGGAATACAGAAAATATGTAATTTTAATGATGCAACGATGTAAAGCTGATGGTTCAAAATTGGATACTTTAATAAAGAAGTTTACAGGACAGCAATTATCAATTTCAGGAAAAACTTTTGTAACAGTTGCAATAATTTTCCATGAAGGACCTACTGTTACTTCTGGACATTACACAGTTTATCTTAAATGTGAAAAAGGCTGGACACTGTGTAATGATTCCCAATTGATTTTCAAGCAACGTTTGCCTTTTGATTTAGCAAATTCCTATCTAATCTTCCTGAAACCTAAATTTTAGAGAGACTTGGCAAGATCTGTACAAAACAATTTTACCATTTTATTGGATTACCATTGGAATTAAAAAAAAAATGATTTTACAAATTATCATTTGGCCTAATGGAAAGGTAACCAATTGTAATGTGGACTTTTTAAATTTTTAATGAAACTTTGGAAAACCAAAAATTTAGACAAAATCGGTAACATCTGCACAATTTAAATTTTGGAATGTTATTGGATTGCCATTGGAAATTTATTCAAAAAAGATTTTTAAAATTACTATTTGGCCATGAGGAAAGGTAAACAATTGTATTGTGGACTTATTTAATTATTAATTAATCAATCGGAAACCAAAATGTTACAGAGAATCGGTGAGATCTGATCAATTTAAACTTTAGAATTTTATTGGATTAACATTGGAAATTTAATCAAAAAAGAATTTTAAAATTACTATTTGGCCTAAAGGAAATGGAACCAGATGTATTGTGGAGTTATTTGAGATATATTTTTGTGATTATACTTCTGAAACAAAAATGTCAGACGGTATTTTAAAGAAATAAGTATTGATATTAGATGATATTTTTTTAGAATATTATGCATTTCTATAATGTTATGTTTAAGTAAAAAGAGATTCTGGGCTTTTTTAAAACAATCTTTGAGATTGTTATTTTTTTTTTGCCCGCTGTTAAATGATGAATGCAATTGCTTTCACAATATATAGTGAAATGCAATATATTCTGAAAACAGCAAAAAAAAGGCAAAAATTTTTTGGGGAAAATATGTAAATATGTGTACTGTATTATAAAATGTTTTATTAAATATTAATACTTTTTTCTTTTTTTTCAGATTGAGATAGAAAATTTTCGAAAACTTGAACCATTGATAAAGCAATTAAAATTAAATTTTAATTCATAAATAATTTTTAAAGTGGGTATGGTAAGTCAAAAATGTCATGGTCCCTTTTTTCCACTTCTCCACAATCACATTTTCAGTTTTTCATTGTAGTCTCTCAAGGACCTTGTAATGTGATAATTGATTTTTAGTGTTTTTAAAAAAAAAAAAAAAAAAAATTACGCGTACGGTAAAAAAAAAAAAAAAAAAAAGTTTTAAAAAATATATAAAAAAAAAAGTTAAAAGGTAAGGTTGGCTCTTAAAAGAGCCGTTGTGTTCATGCAGGGACAGAGGAAAGAAAGAATGGGAATATTAGTCGGTACGACAAATGTGCTGATCTATTAAATTGTTCACTAGGGCAACACTGGTCTCCCTATGACAAATTAGATCATGACAAGTGGCGCACCGAATTAAAACCCTCGCAAACCGATGGTTGGTTTCCAGAGGACGAGAAAAAGGAGATGCTCCCCCCACAGATGAAGGGCTCAGCTGACCTACCGAAGATGGACTCGGCCCTGCAGATGATGGACCAGGCTGAGCTGCTGTGGATGTGCTTGGTTGACTTACTGAAGGGTTACCTTCAGTATGTCGAGCATGTGTCCTACCGTGTACATCTTGAAGGTGTCTCAACATGGTGTGATTCCCGAAGGAATACTTCTTGTTGGGATTCCCTCTTGAAAGTACACGGCCACAAAGCTTACAAGTCACTAAGGGTGCATTTACCTTTTTCTTGCCCTCTGGAAAAGAAAAATACTCCCATATGAAAGAGGTCTTTTGTTTCCTCCTTCTCTGCCTCAAGGTAGTGCTGCTAGCCTCACTCTCAGAAGAGCTCTGCTGTTCTGCCATTGTATCCCAAAGACAACCCAGCTCCTTCTCCTAAGGGATCACAAGCAGAAATGAGGGGAATGGGTGTGCTGTAGGAGAGCTTTCTAGAACTGAAAGTAGTAAAAACCAATCAAAAGTCTTGTTTCTTGATCACGACCCAACGTGCGCGTACGTTACGCTTACGGTGCGCTTACGGTGCGCTTACGGCAAAAGTACGCATGCGCGTAAAAAAGACACGCGCGCATGCGCAAAACAGGCACGCCCCTTCACTTCCGCGTAACATGCGCGTGCAGCGTACGCGTTACGCGCCGCGTGCGCGTAATGTACGTCTACGCAAATTGCGTAAATGAACGCAAACAGCGTAGAAATCTAACGTAATAAAAGCAAGACGTGCGCTTACCGTACGCGCACGTTAAAAAAATACTAAAAAAAAAAAAAAGGGGGAATTTAAAAAACACTGTTATACTAATAAATCTTACCTGTTTAGTTTAAAAAAAAGGTAAAAATAAAAAATATATTGTAGAATTTTTAAAATGTAACCATAGTCTTTAAAAAAGGATAGAAAATTAAAATAAAAATGTGTATAAAACATTGCAAAAAAAAAAAGGTCAATATAAGAATTAGCATTAAAAAAACCTTGCAAATTCACTGAAAAAAAACATGGGTTTCACACACGTTATAGTTAGGAATTAGCATTTAAAAAACCTTAGAAATTCAATGAAAAAACCAAAGGTTTCACACACGTTATAGTTAGCTGGACATTTCACTCGTAAAAAACCAATGAAATTCCCCCGTTATAGTTAGTTCAGCTAACTATAACTCGCGCGCCCGCAATGCACTACTGATGACGTCACATATTACATCACTCGTGACATGGTCACTGACATCACTCATGACATCACTGATGACATCTCAAATGACATCACTGATGACATCACTGATAACATCATCCTTGTGATAGAGTGGCAGACCTCCTCTTCCCCTAATATAACCTTTGATACACACAATCAAAAATAGAGACTAAAATTTTCAAAACAATGGACATACCAATACCAGTTACAACAACCTCTTCAGTAATTCTAAGATCCACATACACAGCCACTCATTCACCAACAGTCCTATACAGTCACTCATACATGTACTCACTCATCATATGTACTCATACACCTATACATCCTGTTACACAATGCCACTCATCCATAGAGTTACTCACACACATAGTCACTCATGCTAATAAAGAATCAAACATACATTTACTTGCATATACAGTTATACACACACCACCACACTTACTTCTACGGAAACTTACACATACTTAGTCTTATAAACAGTCACTTATAGAAACACATACTTATTCATACAGGAACTCTTTCAATCTCTCACTCTCACATATACTCACTTATATACACCAATAGTCACATATACTAGTTTAAAACATATGTAGTTACTCATAAAGACACTATTGAGACAGTCATTCACTCACTAACACACCCATACACACACTCATCCACCCATACATTCCTGCACACATGCTGTCTTCAACACATACAAAGAGTGAATCACTCATTCATGCACCTATGCACTACGTAATGCCCCCCACCGAACCATGCAGACACTCAGACTGATACTCAAAAAAACAACTAATAACCTATATAGACACCCATGAAGCTACTCACCAACCCATGCAGCCACTTATACACAAAGTGAGAGACTGATACAGATATTTACATATTTAAACATTACTCAGTAAGCCATGTATTCACTATGATACACTTAATCAGTCAGTTACACAATAAATGTTTCTAAAATAAAGCATCCATTTAGACACTTATATACCCATTTATTCTTCCATTGACCTTGAGATATACATATATAAAACATATTTAATTTTCAGAAAAACACACATTCACTGGATGATGTCATCAGTGATGTCATCAGTGATGTCATCAGTGATGTCATTTGAGATGTCATCAGTGATGTCATGAGTGATGTCAGTGACCATGTCATGAGTGATGTAATATGTGACGTCATCAGTAGTGCATTGCGGGCGCGCGAGTTATAGTTAGCTGAACTAACTATAACGGGGGAATTTCATTGGTTTTTTACGAGTGAAATGTCCAGCTAACTATAACGTGTGTGAAACCCATGGTTTTTTCAGTGAATATATATATATATATATATATATATATATATATATATTACCTACTGGCGGTCGCCAGTAGGTAGTTATAGTTAGGACCCTGTTTCCATAGGAAATCCGCAACATTCTATTTTGAATAACTTTGGCGCCGGTCGACGAATCCTCGCGAATTTTTCAAAATAGGTGGGGCGCTACGCTCCGCTCCTACCCTGAAAGTCTCTGGGGGGATTTGTCAAGCGGGGGCTGAGATAAAAGGGGGGTCCCAAAACGCGTTTTTCCCATGCATTTTTCCATAGGACCTTTAGACACAGCTACAGCCCGAACGGCTGAACAGAATTACTTGAAATTTGGCAGAGAGCTAGTCCTCAGGTCAAGGAAGTGCCTTTTGTAGGTTTGGTGTAAATCTGTTCAGTAGATTCTGAGAAAATAGCCTTTAAATCAATATATATATCTGAGCCAGCTTACGGTGCGCTTACGGTGCGCTTACCGTACGCGTACGGTGGCGTGCGCGAGCGCGATTCTGATTGGCTCTTAGATCTTAGTAAACATTCGAATCGGTCGAAACCAGGATGCGGCGGCCGCCATTTTCTCTCTCGCTCTCTGAGTTGGGAAGCAAAAACGAAGCCAAAAAATGGCTAAAGAGGCAGTTTCGTCACATCCTAACCACCCAGCATTGATATAGGGGTCCCCAAACAACCCTCAAGCCCCAAAAATTTTTTTCGGAAATTCGCCGATTACGCTTACCGTACGCGTACGGTAAAAATTATTTAAAAAAAAATGTATCCACATTCTCCCCACCCCGTGTGCAAATGGTGCCCGAAGGGCACCATTTGTGCATGGCATATTACACATATCAAATTAACAAAGAATACATTTAAAAAAGATGCGCATAATATGTCCCCCATGTGCGCACGGTGCCACCCCGTGTGCAAATGGTGCCCGAAGGGCACCATTTGTGCATGGCATATAACAACAATAAAATTAACAAAGAATACATTTCAAAAAGATGCGCATAATATGTCCCCCATGTGCGCACGGTGCGCAAAGCGCATCGTGCGTACATGGCCCATCCCGCATAATGTGACCACCGTGTGTGCACGGCACTAACTGCGTAAAGTGGGCGCGCGGTGCACGAAGCGCACCGCGTGCTCACTGTGCGCGCACGATGCGCGAAGTGCACCGTGCGCGCACGGAACGAACTGCGTTAACTGGGCGCGCAACGCCACGAATGGCGTAAAGTAACTTAGCATTTAAAAAACCGTACAAATTCACTGAAAAAACCATAGGTTTCACACACGTTATAGTTAGGAATTAGCATTTAAAAAACCTTGCAAATTCACTGAAAAAACCATAGGTTTCACACATGTTATAGTTAGCTGGACATTTTACTGATAAAAAACCAATGAAATTCCCCCGTTATAGTTAGTGCAGGCAACTATAACTCACGCGACCGCAATCTTCTGCTGATGACATATGTGTCTTTATGAAAAAAAAATATTTGTAATATATGTATAGCTAAAAATTAATGGAAGAAGACATGGGCAAATAAGTGTCTAAATACAGTATTAGCATCAGCAGAGGATTGCGGTCGCGTGAGTTATAGTTGCCTGCACTAACTATAACGGGGGAATTTCATTGGTTTTTTATCAGTAAAATGTCCAGCTAACTATAACATGTGTGAAACCTATGGTTTTTCAGTGAATATATATATATATATATATATATATATATATATATATATATATATATATATATTCTTCTACTGGCGGTTGCTAGTAGGTAGTTCTAGATCCGCAACATTCTATTTGGAATAACTTTGGCACCGGTTGATGAATCTTCGCGAAAGTATCAAAACTCCTGTCCCGCTCCGGTCCACTCCTATCCTGAAAGTCTCAGGGTGATTCGTCAAGCAGGGGCCGAGAAAAAAGGGGGGTCCCAAAATGTGTTTTCCCCATGCAATTTTCCATAGGGACCGTTAGTCACAGCTACAGCCCGAACTGCCGAACGGAATTACACCAAATTTGGCAAAAAGGTAGCCCTTGGTTCACACGCGTGCCATTTGGTTAAATGGTGTAAATCCGTTCAGTAGCTCCTGAGAAAATCAAAAGTAAAATCATAGATATATCTGGGCGGAGCCTAACCACACATCTCATTGTGAGATCTGATTGGCTGTCGGCACTTCATCCAAGAAGTGTTGGCAGCCATCTTGGGACCAATATACATAATAGCACCTCATTAAAAAGCATTGCAGTTAATAGCAGGTTTTAAGACTTTAGTTACATTATAAATCATTTGTTGATGGTACCATATTCATTTTAGGAATTGTGGTGTGTTCTAAGGTGATTTGACCATGTGAAAAAGCCTTCTGCTGGGATATCATGAATCATGTTTGAGATAAAACTATTTTCCCATGCTTTTCCCACAGAGGTTTGGAAGGTGATCTATAAGCTAAACGGAGAGCATATTGTAGTGATCAAGTCCACGCAGGTTGAGATGATTCAAAGAGGTTTTATTGAAGATAGTTACAAGATCACAGGGAGACCCCACCAGGAGCAGCCATCAAGTTGCTCATCCGACTCAACTGTGTCTTTTCTGACTGAATCATAACATTATAAACAGCATCATCAAAGTAACATTCCATTGGTGGTAAATAGCATTGCATTTACTAAAGTCAGGATATAACACATATTTTCTGTAAATTCACATTATCTTTCAGTCATGTGAGAATGAAGTCTGACATTCTCAGTAAAACATGTACATCCAACAAGGGCAGAGACTGTCAGTTGATTCCTTTGTGTTCTACTTCAGCTTCCCAGAATGTTCTAAAGAACAACTAGAGCGCTAACAGTCCTACTTATGACAAACGTATGGCACACCTGAAGCCATCTTGATTGGAATAAAGTGGTAACTCTTAAAACATTTAATTTGCAAAGGAACAAAATGTGGGGGTTCATTTTGCCATAGAAATTATGATTAGTGCTGCAGAAAGCAAAATTAGGGCACATTTTGAGTGACTTCTCAAAGCCTCTTCTATTTCATAAAAACATTCTGACATGCAGACTGAAACATGCACTTTGAATACCAGCAGCAGACTTCCCTGGTGAGCAGTAGCTTTACTACAGTGATCTAAGGAGCAACTAGAGTGCTAACATTCTGAATTTATGGCAAATGTGTGACACATCTGAATGCCTTCTTTATGGAACCAAAGTAAACAAGCATTGAAAATGCAATAGGTCTCGCCCTCGTTTAAGTTAAAGCAATTCTGTTTGTAATTAGGTGGCTTTTTAGCTTTGCTTTTATTAGTGTTTTTCAAGCTTTCATGTATATAACATGCATATGTATGCTTATATGTATATGTATGCATGCATTTATATTTGTATTTATAGAGATATGCAGATTATATATGTTTATATATGTATATATACACATTCATATATATATAAATGCATATATATAAGTGCATATGTGTGCGTGTAGAGAGAGGTAGAGGTGTAGAGAGTGAGTAGCAGAGAGAGAGTGAGTAGCATTGAGAGAGGTAGTAGCAGAGAGAGAGTGAGTAGCAGGTAGAGAGTAAATAGTGGGTAGTGGAGAGTGGGTAGTGGAGAGTGGGTAGTGGAGAGTGGGTAGTGGAGAGTGGGTAGTGGAGAGTGGGTAGTGGAGAGTGGGTAGTGGAGAGTGGGTAGTGGAGAGAGAGTGGGTAGTGGAGAGAGAGTGAGTAGTGGAGAGAGAGTGAGTAGTGGAGAGAGAGTGAGTAGTGGAGAGAGAGTGAGTAGTGGAGAGAGAGTGAGTAGTGGAGAGAGAGTGAGTAGTGGAGAGAGAGCGAGCAGTAGAGAGCGAGCAGTAGAGAGCGAGCAGTAGAGAGCGAGCAGTAGAGAGCGAGCAGTAGAGAGCGAGCAGTAGAGAGCGAGCAGTAGAGTGGGAGCAGTAGAGTGGGAGCAGTAGAGTGGGAGCAGTAGAGCGTAGTAGGAGAGTGAGTAGTAGCGAGTGAGTAGTAGCGAGTGAGTAGTAGCGAGTGAGTAGTAGCGAGTGAGTAGTAGAGAGTGAGTAGTTTAATTTAAAAGGAACACAATGAGGGGGTCCATTTTGCCATAGAAATATGATCAGTGCTGAAAAAAGAAAAATTAGGGCACATTTTGAGTGACTTATCAAATCCTTTTCTATTTCATTAAAAAATTCTGACATGCACTTTCAATACCAGCAGCAGACTTCCCTGGTGAGCAGTAGCTTTACTATAGTGATCTAATAAGCAACTAGAGTGCTAACATTCCGAATTTATGGCAAATGTGTGACACATCTGAAGTAAAAACTGAAAGTATTTCCTACTGAGGAGACTGTAGTAAATGAGGAAATTAGGAAACTTCATAACAAATAAGTCTGCCAAGATGGCCACCAGAGAAAAAAGAGCCCAAATGTAGCCCAAATATCACCCAGATGTAGCCCAAGTATAGCCCATTGACCGAATGTCCCAGAGTGTTCTTAAAAACAACTAGAACGCTTACTGTCTTCATTATGACAAAAGTATGGCACACCTGAAGCCATCTTGCTTGGATTAAAGTGGTAACTCTTAAAACATTTAATTTAAAAAGGAACACAATGAGGGGGTTCATTTTGCCATAGAAATTATGATTAATGCTGATGAAAGAAACTGAGGGCACATTTTGAGTGACTTCTTAAATCCTCTTCTATTTCATTAAAAAATTCTGACATGCAGACTGAAACATGCACTTTTAATACCAGGAGCAGACTTCCATGGTGAACAGTAGTTTTACTACAGTAATCTAATGAGCAACTAGAGTGCTAACATTCAGAATTTATGGCAAATGTGTGACATATCTGAATACCTTCATTATGGAATCAAAGTAAAAAACTGAAAGCATTTCCTACTGAGGAGACTGCAGTACATGAGGAAATTAGGAAACTTCATAACAAATAAATCTCCCAAGATGGCCACCGGAGACAAAAGAGCCCAAATGTAGCCCAAAATCACCCAGATGTAGCCCAAATATAGCCCAATGACAGAAGTGTGCAAAACACCTATTATTTTGTGTTTTTGCAGTGTTATATAGTGCAGACTTTTCAGGTATTGGAGTGCTTTACATGAGCATTGGTTACATCACACAAGAACAAATTCATTTTGGTTGTAGACATGGGGAGACTAAGTGATTTGACCAGAATCACAGAATGTCGAGCTGAAGCAGAAACTCCAACCTGGTTCCCCAGTTGCAAAGTCTGCAGTTCTGGAAGTAACACCACATCCTCTCCCCTAAGTGCAATATTTAATCAAGTGGTCAACTGGATAAAAAAACATAAAGGTAACAAATAATTTAAAAGTGCTTTCTCGCTATTTGAAAACACAGAAAATATGTCCTTATTTTAGTCTTTTAGAGCACTAACCATAATTTTGATGCCAATAAGACCCTCTCATATATGTAATTTCTAAAGGAAATGCTCTAGGTATTACAGTTTTGATTACATCAAGATGACGTCAGGCGTTCCACACTTTTGTAATAAGTATAGAATGTTAGCAATCTAGTTGTTCATTAGGATACTGTTGAGAGGCAGAGGCCAGGGGCACGGACTCTGAAAATTGAAGGCAGGTAGGAGGGTGCAAAGGCAACAATTTAACCACACTGAGCAGGCATGAAGGGCCGTGGCAGCTCAACAGACTATGGAGGGCAGTGGAAAGGGGGGCAGGGGCAACAAACCAACAATACAGGACTTGCAAGAGAGGCTGTGGCAATGTAATAGACCATTGTGGGCAGAAGGAAGAGGCAATGGTAGTGCAACCATACATGCCAACAGACCCGATTCAGCCAGGAAACGTCCAATGTTTTTAAGCTCAAATGGGCTTTATTTGATCTGTCTCCTGTCTACAATCTCCTCTTTTTCAATGTAACTCAAATGGGAAAATCAATACCCCAGTTTTTTTTCAAAATCTCCCTCTTACCAAGTTCAAAATGTTCGCAAGTATGGTACATTGGATCATGGAAGGAAATGGGGTAGGGACATGGACTTGGATAACAGAGGACAGGAGGGACATGGAGAGGTGCACCAAACTGACCCTGCAGGGCAGGCATCAGGGTTTGCAGCAGCACAATACACCACACAGGGCATGCGGGACAGGAGTGCAGCACAACAATCCATAGAAAGCAAGAGGGAGGGGACAGAACCATGCACATGGACAACAGAGAACAGAGGGGCAGGAGGCAGGACCATAATGGACAGACAGGAGAGAAAGCTGCAGCATAACAGACCATAAAGGGCAGGAGGGATGGATCAGGGGCATTACAATGGAACAGACAAGCCAGGAGGGAGGGAGTAGGGGTCTGCACATGTAAACAGAGGGCTGGGGGCAAGGGGGCAGGGCAGGAGCAGCAAGATAGCCATGGAGGTCAGGCAGGATGGGCACTAGAAGCAAGACACACCATGAAGAGCAACAGTGAGACTGTGATGGCATACACACAGACCATGGAGGGAAGGTGCGAGGGGTTCAGGGGCAGCTAACTGACCACACAGGGAAGGTGGGAGGGGCCATGGCAGCACAGAAGACCATGCATGGCAAGTGGGAGGGTTAGTGGTAGCACAATGGCTATGATGGGCAAGAAGGAGGGTGCAGGGGCATGCACAAAGGACGATGGAGGATAGAAGGGAGGGTCAGGACCTGTGCACAGACAAGAAAGTTCAGGGGAAGGGGCCTCACAACAGACCACACGGGGCAGGCAGGAGGAGCAGTTGCAGCACAACAGACCAGGGAGGGCAGAAGGGTGTGGCAGTACAATGGACCATGTAGGACAGGAGGAAGAGGATGGGGGCATGGCATGTGGACAGGCAGGGGGGACAGGCATCTGACAATGCTAGGCAGGTGGGAGGGGAGTGGCAGCTCAACAGAACACTCAGAGTAGATAGGAGTGGCAGGTCCATGGAACATGGTGGGCAAAAAGGATGGAGCAGGGGCATGCACAAAGACATCGGAGGGCAGGGGGAAGGAGAATAGGGGCAGCAAGCTAAGCACAGAGTTTAAACAGGAGGTCAATGATGGGGCATAGAATTGGGCAATGGAGGGCAGGAGGAGTGGACTGGTACATCATACTAAATTGAGGGCAGTGGCAGCACATCAAACCATGCATGGCAGGAGGGAGGAGGTTAGTCCATGGATTCACACAACAGAGGATAGGGATGAGGGGGATGGGGCAGCAAGCTAACTGTTCAGAGAAGGCGGGTATTAGGAACTTTATTGTTTTTAAAAGGTGTGTCTGTGCGAACTACTTAAAATATGAACAAGTATGCAGCATAATCTCACTTTTATTCAGGAAGAAGAGGACGTTTGTGACTGTGACTCGGGGCTCACTTGGCAGAAACACCCCCTGACCCTCCACCCCCTATCGCAAAATGTAATGCCCGTGAAAAGGGTAGGTGAACACCGTGTTGTATAGAACATAGTCCTGAGAGCACGATTGAAAATGAAAACTAGATCTAGTGTATGGTATAAACTATGCACCAAAAAGTGTGATATAAGATGAACCGGGCGTGAAATATAATATGCAATACATTGTGCGCAATGACAGATTCATTGGAGAGCGCGAGATAGCACAGGCACTAGCGTGTGCTATGCGATATGCGCCTTGGAGTGTAATATGCACAGGGCAGTGTTGTGTAACCTAACTAGTCTCTAAAGTTGTAATATAAAATATGTGCTGGGAAGTGTCACGTTGCATATGCACTGTGACAAAGATATGGATCCCAGATTGTAATATGTATGGCATAGCACTGTGCGTTATAACATAGGCATCGAGGAAGGCACGTTAGATGGGGCAATATAACCCGTGCGAAGACAAGTGTGGCATGACATATTCACGGGGTGGTGTTACCGTGCACATGGGCTAGAGAGTGTCATAGCATATGCACTAGCTAGTGGAATACAACACAGAGGTGTGTGGCACTCAGCAGGCAATGGTGGGTGTAACACAGCATTGGGCTCTGCCAGGAGCGCGCTGTGACTCTCAAGTGATGTTCGTCCCCTTTCCAGAGAGTAAAATAAAAAGTATTACACATCCGGCAGTGGATGTGTGTTTTATTAACCGTGAGGGGGGTTTCTTGCATAATTTTGGTAGAATTTTTGTCGAATCCCCTTTGAATGGCTTGGTGTGCATGTGTATTAAATGTGCCCGTCAATAGCTACCCATGTTTGTATAAATAAACGACAAGGGTGTCTACTGGGATTAGGCACGGTAGGGCATCAGACATGTCAGAGCTTCACTAGTGGTGTAAATACATTCCACGTGGGTTCATTGTATGCATAGTCGCCTTTTAATGAATATCACGCAAATCGTCATGGTGATGGGTACGTACGGTTTGTCCAGCATGTCCTAGGTGTGTCTATAAATATATATTTTTTAAAAACAATAAAAAACAGTGGCCGGCCCTGGAGATTGGGGTCAAAAAAATATAATTAGGAGACAGGCCCTGGGGGATGGGGTCATCAGGGCCAATAAATTAGAATAAGAAGGGGAACCACACAGCCCCCCTTCTTAAAAAATTTAAATAAATAAAAGACTGGCATCGTGCCGGAGGCCACGCCCCCTCCTTGCAGCACTCTGCAAACGCGCCTCCTGGCGAGTTGTAAGTTGGGGAATTAATTCCTCTTCAATACTGAGGGTCCCTGAGGGCTGTCATGAGTGATGTCACTGACCATGTCATGGGTGATGTAATATGTGACATCATCAGCAGTGCATTGCGGGCGCTCGAGTTTTAGTTAGCTGAACTAACTATAACGGGGGAATTTCAATGGTTTTGTAGAAGTGAAAAGTCCAGCTAACTATAACACCCCTGAAACCTATGGTTTTTTCAGTGAATATATATTATATATATTTATATATATCACTGAAAAAACCATGGGTTTCACACACGTTATAGTTAGGAATTAGCATTTAAAAAACCTTAGAAATTCAATGAAAAAACCAAAGGTTTCACACATGTTATAGTTAGCTGGACATTTCACTCGTTAAAAAACCATTGAAATTCCCCCGTTATAGTTAGTTCAGCTAACTATAACTCGTGCGCCCGCAATGCACTACTGATGACGTCACATATTACATCACTCATGACATGGTCAGTGACATCACTCATGACATCACTGATGACATCTCAAATGACATCACTGATGACATCATCCTTGTGACAGAGTGGTAGACCTCCTCTCACCCTAATATAACCTTTGATACAAACATTCAAAAAAAGAGACTGAAATTTTCAAAAAAATGGACATACCAATACCAGTTACAACAACCTATTCAGTACGATGGCACGATGGCAGAACAGCAGAGCCCTTCTGAGAGTGAGGCTAGCAGCACTACCTTGAGGCAGAGAGCGAGGAAACAAAAGACCTCTTTCATATGGGAGTATTTTTCTTTTCCAGAGGGCCAGCAAAAGGTAAATGCACCCTTAGTGACTTGTAAGCTGTGTGGCCGTGTACTTTCAAGAGGGAATCCCGACAGGAAGTATTCCTTCGGGAATCACACCATGTTGAGACACCTTAAGGATGTACACAGAAGGACACATGCTCGACTTACTGAAGGTAACCCTTCAGTAAATCAACCAAGCACATCCACAGCAGCTCAGCCTGGACCATCATCTGCAGGGCTGAGTCCTTCTTCTGCAGGTCAGGTGAGCCCTTCATCTGTGGGGGGAGCATCTCCTTTTTCTTCTCCTCAGGAAATTAACCCTCGGTTTCTGAGGGTTGAAATACGGTGCGCCACTTGTCATGATCTAATTTGTTATAGGGAGACCAGTATTTCCCTAGTGAACAATTAAATAGATCAGCACACTTGTCGCACCGTCTAATATTCTCATTCTTTCTTTCCTCGGTCCCTGCATGAACACAACGGCTCTTTTAAGAGCCAACCTTACCTTTCATCTATTTTTTATATATGTTTTTAAAACTTTTTTTTGTTTTTTTTTTTACCGTACGCGTACGGTACGCGTAATTATTATTTTTTTTTTTAAAAAACACTAAAAATCAATTATCACATTACAAGGTCCTTGAGAGACTACAATGAAAAACTGAAAATGTGATTGTGGAGAAGTGGAAAAAAGGGACCATGATATTTTTGACTTACCATACCCACTCAAAAAAATATTTATTCATTTCAAAAAAATTTTAATTGCTTTAAAAATGGTTCTAGTTTTCGAAAATTTTCTATCTCAATCTGAAAAAAAAGAAAAAAGTATTAATATTTAATAAAACATTTTATAATACAGTACACATATTTACATATTTTTCAAAAAAAATTTTTGCCTTTTTTTTGCTGTTTTCAGAATATATTGCATTTCACTATAAATTGTGAAAGCAATTGCATTCATCATTTAACAGCGGGCAAAAAAAAAATTAACAATCTCAAAGATTGTTTTAAAAAAGCCCACAATCTCTTTTTGCATAAACATAACTTTATAGAAATGCATAATATTCTTAAAAAATATCATCTAATATCAATACTTATTTCTTTAAAATACCGTCTGATATTTTTGTTTCAGAAGTATAATCACAAAAATATATCTCACAAAACTCCACAATACATCTGGTTCCATTTCCTTTAGGCCAAATAGTAATTTTAAAATTCTTTTTTGATTAAATTTCCAATGTTAATCCAATAAAAATCTAAAGTTTAAATTGTACAGATCTCACCGATTCTCTGTAACATTTTGGTTTCTGAAAGATTTATTAATAATTAAATAAGTCCACAATAGAATTGTTTACCTTTCCGCATGGCCAAATAGTAATTTTAAAAATCTTTTTTGAATAAATTTCCAATGGCAATCCAATAACATTCCAAAATTTAAATTGTGCAGATGTTACCGATTTTTTTCAAAATTTTTGGTTTTCCAAAGTTGCATTTAAAATTGAAAAAGTCCACATTACAATTGGTTACCTTTCCATTAGGCCAAATGGTAATTTGTAAAATCATTTTTTTTGAAAATTCCACTGGTAATCCAATAAAATGGTAAAATTGTTTTGTCCAGATGTTGCCAAATCTCTCTAAAATTTAGGTTTCAGGAAGATTAGATAGGAATTTGCTAAATCAAAAGGCAAATGTTGCTTAAAAATCAATTGGGAATCATTACACAGTGTCCAGCCTTTTTCACATTTAAGATAAACTGTGTAATGTCCAGAAGTTACAGTAGGTCCATCATGGAAAATTATTGCAACTGTTACAAAAGTTTTTCCTGAAATTGATAATTGCTGTCCTGTAAACTTCTTTATTAAAGTATCTAATTTTGAACCATCAGCTTTACAGCGTTGCATCATTAAAATTACATACTGTCCGTATTCCTTTAAAATTAACGTTGAAAACATGTCAGATTGACACTCACTGCATTCCATGCTATGATTAGCATCTTTAACTAATTTAGCAAAAGTGACTGTTTTACTTTCTGGCAATGTTAAATAAATAAACCTTTCAGAATCAACATTAGAGCCACATATATTATAACAGTTTTCACAACTATGTTCCCATTTATAAGAGACCAAATAAATTTTTAATGGGAACCCCTTCTTCTTCCAGTACCTGAAGAAAAAACATCAAGAATTCCTGTGCGTCTTGCTGTATATTTTGAGAAAACTGTGTTCGTCCTGAACATACATCTAAAAGTTTTCTAATTTCAGTAGCACTTTCTATTTGAGTTTTATCATTACTCAGCTTTTGAAAAAGGAGACTCAACTCAGAACAGAATCTTTTTCCCTGATTTACTATTATCTGCTCTTGCACACTTTCCAGATAAAATGCAACATTCAGCACTACATTAGCGTAGCAGTTGACACCAGAGCTATTTTCAAAATGACATCCTACAACCTGTTCTTCATTTTCCTTTTTCTTTTTGCTTGCAATTACATCACTCCTCTTTTTTTTTCCTCCTCTCTACATCTTCATTACAGATATTCTCATTTCTCCTTTTACGAGAAACTACACGTTTCTCCAACACAGGATACTGACCTAAATGAGGAGCATAGCTTCTTCTTAATCTATTATACTCCTTTACACAATTTGCATCAGCACTAACTTAATGTTTTCACTCGTGACAAAGCAACATATGCCATACCTTCTTTGAACACAGTTGAACCAATGTTCACAAATGCACAATCTACAGTCAATCCTTGAGACTTGTGAATAGTTACAGCATATGCTAGAGAAAACGGAAACTGCTTCCTACGTACATATAAATCTTTCACAAGCATGAAACGAACTGAACAACGACAAATGTCTTTAACTTCTTCTATCTGATCAAATTTTATTTTTAAACATTCAATTCCATCTTTTTTCTGATAATTAATAAAACCCACAACTCTTCCCATAGCTCCATTAACTAAACCTTTTTCAACATCCAAATTTCTCCTTAAAAATACTCTACAGTTCATGCAAACATTTAGATTTTTTTCTAATCCAGCTGTTTTGGAAATGTTCTTTTCTAGTGAATCCAATTTATTTTTCTGTGTGCCTGTTAATGTGACAGTAATTCTTCCATCCTCAATTTTGTCCACTGCTTCCAATTTCCTGATATCTTCCTTTTCCAATTTCAAAAGCTCCTCATTGAATATTGAGCATTCACGTAGAGTTGGCATTAAGCAGATGACAATATTCTTGTATATCTTCTCTGCAACTATTTCTTCCTTTGGAAATAAATTATGTAGCAGCCGACTCTGTAATGCTTTTTTGCCAGCTTCAGTGAGTAGTCCAATTCTGATATCTTTCAGAATACTTCCATATTCTTCATCGTTTGCTTGCCTCATATTAGTAGTAAGTTCCTTGTACTCAAAGAAGGACCAAATATTTGCATTACCGATGCTTCCCAATGACTTCTTTGTGTCTTCATGTGTCACAGTATTAAACACTGGTTGTCCTTTAACTGGAGTAAGTTGCAAAAGATCTCCAAAAACTATGACGTGTTTTCCTCCAAATAACACGTCATAGTCTGTCTTCAGAATTTGCTGCATTCTTAAATGCACAAAGGCAAGCATTAAGTTTGATACCATGCTCACCTCATCAATAATGAGAACTTGCATCTTCTTCAATACTCTTGAAACTTCCAAGCATGCTTCTCCAGTTAGCTTGTTGTATTGTATTTTGTTCTCATGCTCCACTGGTAACATTAGCAAACGATGTAAAGTGATTCCTTTTATGTTATATGCTGCTAACCCAGTTGGAGCAGTAACCACACAAGACAAAGTAGAATCCGTTTTTTGCTGTAGGTAGCTTCTTATGACTTTTATAAGGAAACTTTTTCCAGTTCCAGCTTGTCCGCTTACATACATCCTGATTGGATGAAATGATGTGCATGAGCACTCTTTTTTTTCATGTAGAAATCCGTGATCAATTTTGTTTCTGATCTCTTCATAAATTTGTTGCTGCTCTTCGTTCAGTTGTCTTTCCAAATTTTGTAAGTCTATAAATTCTTCTTGAGCTTGATTCATAGCTGTTTCCACTTCATTCATGGCTATTGATGCTTCATTTTCAACGATTGGTTGTCCTAGGGGATCTTGACTGAGTGTTCCTGAACTTTGGCTGTCCTGAGAACTGTCTCTAGCTATTTCTGCTGCAATTGTAGTTTCCTGTTCAATTTCTTCATTTAACATTTGCAGATAAGTTGAGAATGTACTGCATTGTATGCTGTCTTTGCAAGCACTAAAAGAATCTTCATAGCTTTGAAATTCTCCCAGTAGTTCATCCTCTGTACGCCATGGTTTAAACAGCTGTAAAAGAGCCAAGTAGTAAAATTCCTTTTTGTCAGTAGTGTCGCAACTCAGCTTCCTGTGATTTATCAAACTTCCTTTTGTTTGCTTCACCAAACATCCTTCCTCACCAATAACTTTATATTTTCCATTGTTGATGTCTTCTGTGGCTTTCCGTGAATAAATGTAGTTCTGCAGCACTTCATAGAGACACATGTTCTCCAGATGATGACTTCTCTTGGGATAATATGTGTCCAACATGTTTGATTTCAAAAGATCTGTACTTTCTGGGTCATTCTCGGCCAAATATTAAATTTCTCCAACAGATTTCAGTACCCGATTTCTCATTGCTGCAAGGCCTAAACTTGCCCAAATTATTCTTCTTGATTTCGAGTAGAGACTTGCAGAAGATAACCTATCTGAACATTCGTAGGATCCAATTTCTCGATGCGATAACATCTTCAAACTGAAACTGTACAGCTTCTTACTGACAGTCTTCTCGTGAGAAATCTCTTCCCACATTTCCTTCAATTCTGTTTTTTCTGATTTCGTAATGTAAGACGTTACATATCGAGCAACAGCAATGGAATTGTCAGCTACATACTGTATATCCATGTTAGCATTCCACATGGATAAAATGACTGGGTTGTAGTCATTTATATTTTTTGATTCTTCTTTTCTTTTAAGGTTGTAGGTATTCTTAGGTGATTTTCTTGTGATAGTATGTCTCACAGATGACATAAAACTGTTTACTCTTCCATTTGAAAGAACAGGTCTAGGAAATCCAAATCGACATTTAGTGTAGTATTTATCTTTGCTCTTGTATTTCCGTCGACAGTATTTTCCACACCGATGACTTTGGAAACGTAAAACTTGCTCCTTTAACTTTTTATCTTCTGTGCTTTTTGGTATAGCACATGTTGCATATTCTTCAATGTAAGATAACACTGCTTCATCAGCATCTGTTCCAAACTTTGGGGCATCCTTGATCCACAATAGCATATGAATATGAGGAGCACCTCTTGCCTGGTACTCTTTTCTCCAAAAGAAATCCACTACTTCTCCTAGAGGTGGATTTTTTTTATTGCAGATGAACGACATCATAGCCTCAAATCTGTGATTGAAATATCTGCAAACATTAACCGGATCCAATGAGCACAGTTCTCCTGCTGTCTTGTATTCGATGTTTTTATGTTTGAATTTGCCTCTCGTAGAAAATCCAGTAAATCATCCCAAGCGTACTCAGCACAGCTTAGGGTAACGAACCATGTTGGTGTTCCTAAATTCCGTAACATGCATTTTAATTCACCATGACGTCGGTACCAATATTCATTTGTCCCACGCTGACAAGCCATCAGATTGATCAGTTGTGTTTCCAAATGATCATCTCGGTGCTGCACTTTCTCCATAAAATCCTTAGCAGACACATTTTGTAAATGTACTCCACTTTTTAAAATGTGATTTACTGCATAAGACAGTGCAGACAAGTCGCTTTCAAATAAAAGATGGAACAAATAAGGAATACTTTGTCGAAATCTGGGATCTTCAGCATATAGTCTTGTAGTCCGATACTCAGAAGCTGGAATCTGTTCCGGACGTTCATCGTATCGTCCTCCTTTTCCTGTAGGAAACAGCTGGGGAAAACATCGAGCTTCCAAGCTCTCCTCCCATACACTCACGGGAGTTCCTTTTGCTTTCTTCATCTGAAACAGATCAATATTGTCTCCCATAACTTCTTTTGAATGAAGAGGATGTATGCTAAAATGTTCATAAATTTCTTCTTCCTTTGACTTGTCCACTTTTTCAATTTGTCCAGTTGGTGTTTCTGTGTCTTCTTGTAAATCTTCTTCTTCTTCTATATAAATTGATTCATACCATTTGTTATTCTTTTTCAAATACAAATTTGCTCTTTGTACTTTCCGTACATCTACCAGCTCCTGCCAAATCTTCTTATTCTTTGTAGGTACACCATTAACCAGAATAATTAATGGTTCAGTTTCCAAAGTATCTGCATCAATAGTTTCCATATTTTTTTTCAAATCCAAGGGCAAATACACCACTCTACCTTTTAAACCTCTCAGTAAATCTGAAGGAGGTAATTTACCAGTTTTGGGCTCCATACGTACTATGGTCTGGAACGGATGAACACATTGAATGAGTATAGACTCATATGTATTTAATTCAGAAAGTTCAGCAGGAATTGCATCCAATTCTAAATTATTATGTACAGCTCTGGTCGGCATTCTATTTTCTTCTAACTTATTATAACAGTATTTACAAATACGCTGAACTTCACCCAATTCAAAACAATTTTCAAGAAATATATATGTGGCAAAATCCTTCCACTTATAATTATCTTCATTTTCACTTTTTTTTTATAGAGATCAACATACCTGGTTTGTTTTCTATAATGAGTTCTGCGGCAACAAATACAAGTAATATTTGGTCTTTCATTAGAGATTATTGCAAATTTTGTTAAGTGATCATTAAATGTCTTACTTACAGAGGGTTCTACATTCTCTTCCACTTCTTCCTCATTTACTGTGTCCTTTTCTGCACTGTTTTGTTCAGGACCAAAGTAACAAAACTGAATTTAATCAACAACCTTCTCTACATCTGATACCGATCCACGGAACAGAGCCCTATTTAATTCATCTAACTTTATTGCTGGACTTTTAGCAAAATACAACCGTCTCACAAACTTTCTCATTTCAGTATGATGAACAGCCAGCATCCTAAAATGATGGAAAACACTATTACACACTTTTCTAGATAGACAAGCCAGAGAATGACCCTGCAAACCAGTATTCTCTCTCACTCTGCATGGATCCAGACTTTGAAGCACCTTAATCTTCTGTTTTACACTTTTTTAACTATATTCTCTTAGAAACTCACGAAATGTATCAATAGATTCCTGACGCACAGTGCAAATACTACTACAATTCCAAGTGTACACTGGGGCTTTAGGACGTCTCCCCATAGCCTCATCCGCCATCACTTGTACCTCATCTCTTGGAACCATTATTTCCTTCTCCATTATGCAACCATTTTTCACTTCGTAAGCACGACCTCTGTTGTCAACTGCATGCAGCAAACTATTACTTTGAAAATAGCTCTCTTCATTAAAAAAAGGTTCACTACTTGAACTATGCATCCATTTTCCTAAAAACACTTTACAAAAGTTTGTTCTGTTCACTACTCTTTTCCTTTTGCTTTGTGATTTCAGTACATTAACCATTTTATCTAATGTACGCATCCTATTCAAAATTAAAATGAATAGTTTCCTTTTTAATTCTAATGCCTTTGCTGCAATGGCTTCAATTTCTTTTTTTCTCTTATAAAACTTAGCCTTTTGCTTATATTTCTTCACATCCTTTATCAAATTGGACATAACTCTTCTCTGAAACATTTTTCTACGTATCTCTTTAAACGCTGTTTTTCTGTTTAAGTTTATCTTTTTAATTGCAGAAGGTATATTTGCATTAACTAAATGCTCAATTTTTTCCTCTCCTTTTCTATTGAAAACATTTTTTCCAGTACAGACATTTTGTACATTTTTCCTTTTTTTGAATATGTTCTTTAAAAAATCTTTTGTTTGCTTACCAGAAGATTTTTTCTTTTTCCCAACATGAGCATCTCCAACTAACTTAGGTCCTCCAGTTGTCTTCAAATATAGGTTTTTTTTGTGGTCTTTCTTTACTCTGGATTTTGTAGGCATCTTAAATTTTGTTCACTGCTCTTCAGCAATACCTGAAAAAAACTAAAAAAAAATTCCTTTATTTTATTTAAATATATTACTACATTTTTTATGTTCTTTAGAAATCTTAAAATACTATAAACCCCTTTCCTATAAATGAAAATCACAATAACACCTTCACAAATTAAATTTCTAAAAATAATTCCTGTGTGCACACAAAGTCATGCTTTGAAATTAGGCAGAAAACGAAATTTCTTTGCCAATTGCAAAGCATACTTTCTACTACTTTTTAGGCAAGTGAAAAGTACTTTTACAGACTGACACATTTTGAATCCACTTTTTAGATTCTTAAAAAAGCACATGTCCAAACTGCTTTTTCAGACCAGCACCATGTGTAACCTGGGTGACTGCCTACACTCCAGCAAGGGCAACCAGCCTTAGTGATGCTGAATGTATTTGCATTACTGACTGAAACCTCAAACCCCACTCGCTTGTGAATACTGTGCATGATTCCACAGGGTAAGCAGCTGGGTGTGTGCTAAGAGTCTGCTTCTGCACCAAAAAATGGCTCCCCCTTTCCATCTAATGCAACTGTGAAATCACCAGAGCAATACGCAATACATCTCTGCCTGTAATTCCTATATTCACACAGAGTCATGTTTTCACATTAGTCACAAAACGAAATTTCTTTGCCAATTTGAAAGCACACTTACTACTCTTTTTTTTGGCAAGTGATAAACACTTTTACAGACTGACACATTATGAATCCACTTTTCAGATTCTTAAAAAAGCACATGTCCAAACTGCTTTTTCAGACCAGCACCATGTGTAACCTGGGTGACTGCCTACACTCCAGCAAGGGCAACCAGCCTTAGTGATGCTGAATGTATTTGCATTACTGACTGAAACCTCAAACCCCACTCGCTTGTGAATACTGTGCATGATTCCACAGGGTAAGCAGCTGGGTGTGTGCTAAGAGTCTGCTTCTGCACCAAAAAATGGCTCCCCCTTTCCATCCAATGCAACTGTGAAATCACCAGAGCAATACGCAATAAATCTCTGCCTGTAATTCCTATATGCACACAGAGTCATGTTTTCACATTAGTCACAAAACGAAATTTCTTTGCCAATTTGAAAGCACACTTACTACTCTTTTTTTTGGCAAGTGATAAACACTTTTACAGTCTGTCACATTTTGAATCCACTTTTCAGATTCTTAAAAAAGCACATGTCCAAACTGCTTTTTCAGACCAGCACCATGTGTAACCTGGGTGACTGCCTACACTCCAGCAAGGGCAACTAGCCTTAGTGATGCTGTATGTATTTGCATTACTGACTGAAACCTCAAACCCCACTCGCTTGTGAATACTGTGCATGATTCCACAGGGTAAGCAGCTGGGTGTGTGCTAAGAGTCTGCTTCTGCACCAAAAAATGGCTCCCCCTTTCCATCTAATGCAACTGTGAAATCACCAGAGCAATACGCAATAAATCTCTGCCTGTAATTCCTATATGCACACAGAGTCATGTTTTCACATTAGTCACAAAACGAAATTTCTTTGCCATTTTGAAAGCACACTTACTACTCTTTTTTTTGGCAAGTGATAAACACTTTTACAGACTGACACATTATGAATCCACTTTTCAGATTCTTAAAAAAGCACATGTCCAAACTGCTTTTTCAGACCAGCACCATGTGTAACCTGGGTGACTGCCTACACTCCAGCAAGGGCAACCAGCCTTACTGATGCTGTATGTATTTGCATTACTGAGTCCAACCTTAAATCCTTAAAGTATTCTTTATTTTTACCAGTACACCTTAATTTATCGTGAAAACATAGTCCATATTATTTTACATGTTCCTCACATTTAAATTTCTCCCAAAACAGAAAATAATAAACACAACTTCAACAAAAGAAATTCCATTTCTATTATTCATTTCTTAATTTACCATATACATCCCCTCTCAAACTCTAAACTCACCTTTAAAATTAGTTAGCTGTGAAAGAAATGTGGCACTCAAACAGCAGATTATCAGAGCCAGGATCTCTGTTCTTTACACCTCTCTCCTCTCAGCAGAACCAGATAATGGCAAACTTTCCCTCTCTTTTTCCACACATATACATGTTAATTTCAAATCTCAGTGCTTCCCCCTTTTTTTCAAATGTAATCACACATTTCTATTGGTTGAAAACCAACCCTTTTCCAAAAGTACCCTTCCCCCAACTTGACTTCTGCCTAGTACCCTTCCCCCAACTTGACTTCTGCCTGCTACCATAGCAACAGCTCATGGAACACTGCTGTGTGGAGTTAGGTCAGAAGTTCACCAAACAATGTTTCAATTCCACAGCAAGAGTGCTTGACTTTTCAAACCTAACAGCAAATCCATAGTACTGTTCTTTGGTAACACATTTTTCTGTACCAATACAAAACATGCTTCTATTAATTTACACATACAGCCTAGTTTTTATTCTAGAATGGTATGAAACAGCCAATCAGTTCTTTTTTTTATGAAAAAAATATGTATGCCTCCATTTCCAAACTGTCTTTCATTTCTTTTTACCATTCTACTGAATTACACCTCCTGAGTGCATCCAGTTCTCCTTTGAAGATGTTCACAGTGTGGATTGTAGGGCACAGCTATGTCTTCTGGAGTGAAAAGTATGCAGTGAAAACCGGTATGGTGAGAGACCTTGCTTTACCAAATGTAGACATTAAATGGATTGGTCAGAGAGGGTTAAAGTGGCACCAATTGATGCCATTGGTGAAATCCTTCATGCAAATCCAACACCCTGACCTCATAATAGTGCACTGTGGTGGCAATGACCTAGGCACTTTGACTGGGGTAGGTCTGGAAATGCTTATGAAGGACACCTTTGCACAACTGTTTTCACTTTTCCCTAAAACTGCCTTTGTGTTTTCTAACATATGCCAAAGGCAAAAATGGAACTGGTCCAATCATTTCTGTCCGCAGATTGACAAAGCAAGAAAGCACGTCAACAAATCTGTTTCTGCTTTCCTCCGTGACTATGGTATGGGTTCCATTTACCACAACAACTTGCATTACGACATGCAAGACATTTATAGAGGAGATGGTGTGCACTTCAATGATGAAGGGAACAGAGTCTTCCTCTTGAACCTTAGACTCTGCATCGGTACTTACTTGTAGGTACCACTAAAAAATCACTTCATAAACACAACGGCTCTTTTTAGAGCCCCCTAATATCTAAACACTTAAATCTGCATTTCATTTCATTTTTTTTTTTTTTTTTCTACCGTACGCGTACGGTAAGCTTACCGTACGCGTACCCCGCGATTTTTTTTAAAATCAATAAATGTTTTCTTTGTACTTTTCTGTCCTTCTTTGACCCCCTTACAAATGTTAGGGGGTCTGTAACTCTCCTCCTTGCCCCCTTTTCAAGATATCACTCTTTTTTTTCTGAGTGAAACACACGAAATGGCGGCCGCCGCTTCCTGGTTTCGACCGATTCGAATGTTTACTAAGATCTAAGAGCCAATCAGAATCGCGCTCGCGCACGCCACCGTACGCGTACGGTAAGCGTACCGTAAGCGCACCGTAAGCTGGCTCAGATATATATATTGATTTAAAGGCTATTTTCTCAGAATCTACTGAACAGATTTACACCAAACCTACAAAAGGCACTTCCTTGACCTGAGGACTACCTCTCTGCCAAATTTCTAGTAATACTGTTCAGCCGTTCGGGCTGTAGCTGTGTCTAAAGGTCCTATGGAAAAATGCATGGGAAAAACGCGTTTTGGGACCCCCCTTTTATCTCAGCCCCCGCTTGACGAATCCCCCCGAGACTTTCAGGGTAGGAGCGGAGCGTAGCGCCCCACCTATTTTGAAAAATTCGCGAGGATTCGTCAGCCGGCGCAAAAGTTATTCCAAATAGAATGTTGCGGATTTCCTATGGAAACGTGGTCCTAACTATAACTACCTACTGGCGACCGCCAGTAGGTAATATATATATATATATATATATATATATATATATATATATATATATATATATATACACATACATATATAAATGCATATAAATGCATATATATATGTGTGCGTGTAGAGAGAGGTAGAGGTGTAGAGGTAGAGAGGTAAAGGTAGAGAGTAGTAGAGAGAGAGGTAGAGAGTAGAGACTGAGTAATAGAGAGTAGAGTGAGTAGCAGAGTGAGTAGCAGAGAGTGAGTAGCAGAGAGTAGTAGAGGGTGAGTAGCAGAGAGTGAGTAGTAGATAGTAGTAGAGTGAGTAGTGGAGTGAGTAGTAGAGCGAGAGTGAGTAGTAGAGAGTGAGGAGGAGTAGTAGAGTGAGTAGAGAGTAGTAGAGTGAGTAGTAGAAAGTGAGAAGTTGAGTGAGTAGTAGAGAGTAGTTGAGAGCGAGCAGTAGAGAGTAGTAGAGAGCGTAGTAGAGTAGTAGAGAGTGAGTAGTAGAGAGTTAGTAGAGAGTGAGTAGTATAGTAGTAGAGAGTGAGTGGTAGAGAGTAGTAGAGTGAGTAGTAGAGAGCAGTAGAGAGTGAGCAGTAGAGAGTGAGCAGTAGAGAGTGAGCAGTAGAGAGTGAGCAGTAGAGAGTGAGCAGTAGAGAGTGAGCAGTAGAGAGTGAGCAGTAGAGAGTGAGCAGTAGAGAAGTAGAGAGTGAGTAGTAGAGAGTGAGTAGTAGAGAGTGAGTAGTAGAGAGAGTAGTAGAGCGAGAGAGAGTAGTAGAGTAGTGTAGAGTGAGTAGTAGAGAGTAGTCAGTCAGTGTCAGTCAGTGAGTGTCAGTCAGTCCGTGTCAGCTAGAGCAGCTCTGCTGACCTGGTTCTCCGGCTCTAAACCAGCTCTGCTGACCTGGTTCTCTCCCTCTAAAGCAGCTCTGCTGACCTGGTTTCTCTGGCTCTACAGCAGGTCTGCTGACCTGATTCTCTGGCTCTAGAGCAACTCTGCTGACCTGGTTCTCTGGCTCTAGAGCAGCTCTGCTGACCTAGCTCTTAGGCTACAGAGCAGCTCTGCTGATCTGGTTCTCTGGCTCTACAACAGCTCTGCTGACCTGGCTCTAAAGCAGCTCTGCTGACCCGGTTCTATGGCGCTAAAGCAGTTCTGCTGACATGGTTCTCTGGCTCTAGAGCAGCTCTGCTGACCTGGTTCTCTCCCTCTAGAGCAGCTCTGCTGACCTGGTTCTCTCCCTCTAAAGCAGCTCTACTGACATGCTTTTTCTGGTTCTACAGCAGCTCTGCTGACCTGGTTCTCTGGCTCTAGCGCAGCTCTGCTGACCTGGTTCTTAGGCTCTAGAGCAGCTCTGCTGGCCTGGTTCTCTGGCTCTAAAGCAGCTCTGCTGACCTGGTTCTATGGCTCTAAAGCAGCTCTGCAGACCTTGTTCTCTGGCTCTAAAGCAGCTCTGCTGGCCTGGTTCTCTGTCTCTAATGCAGCTCTGCTGACCTGTTTTCTCTGGCTACAGCAGCTCTGCTGACCTCGGTCTCTGGTTCTAGAGCAGCTCTGCTGACCTGGTTCTCTGGCTCTACAACGGCTCTGCTGACCTGGTTTCTCTGGCTCTACAGCAGCTCTGCTGACCTAGTTCTCTGCACTCACGATGCATGTACCCGACTTCGCGAAAATATATTTAAAAATAAAATACGTTTATACAAATATATTATTTTTATGAATATCTTCGATAATCTCTTGCCCTAATATGTATATTAAAGACACATACATATCATTTTGGAACATAACATTTTTTGCGGGAGTCGCGCACCCAGCTCCCCCAGCATGAATATGACGTCACACGGGACCTGCCACCGCGCAAGCATCTCGTACCGTAATGCGCATGTGTCGCGAATGCGCGGGAGCAGGAGTCACGGACTGGTCGCATACCAATCGCGCACATCACGTAATATTAAATGTATATGATATAACTGAAAAACACGCATCCGTCGCTCACCCTACGCGGATCCTTCACAATTTTTCTAAAATGGCGGCTAGAATCCGCGCACCCACCGTGATGTATACGCTTTGAGTGTGCAACTCCGAAAAAAATTTGATTTTTTTTTTAAAAGAACATAATCTAAAATATATTAAAATGAAAACAAAAAATAATCAATATTTCAGTTAGAATTTAATTTTTTTGTTGTTGCAATTTTCAGAATAATATATAATGTAATTTAATGAATAAGATATTTATAAATAAACAGTTAAAAAACTGTAGAAAATCAGTACAAAAAATAGGTATAACCACTATCACACTTAGAAATTAGCATTTAAAAAACCTTTGAAATTCACTGAAAAAAACCATAGTTTTCAGAGACGGTCTAGTTAGAAATTAGCATTTAAAAAAGCTTTGAAATTCACTGAAAAAAACAGAGGGTTTCAGAAACCTTATAGTTGGAAATTAGCATTTAAAAAACCTTAGAAATTCACAGAAGAAAACATAGGTTTCAGGGATGTTATAGTTAGCTGGCCATTTCACTCTTACAAAACCATAGAAATTCCTCCGTTATAGTTAGTTCTGCTAACTATAACTCGCGCGCCCGCAATGCACTGCTGATGATGTCACATATTGCATCATTCATGACATGGTCAGTGACATCACTGATGACATCTCAAATTACACCACTGATGACATCATCCACGTGACAATCTGATACACCTCATCTTACACTAGTATAACCTTTCCTCACTCACTGTAAAATACAGAGTACCATATTTGAAACCATTGACACACCAATACCAGTTACTACATACCCACTCACTGATTCCTAAGTCTACACACACAACTCCCCATTCAACAACAGAATCATTTATACATGCAGTCACTAATTAATAGAACACTATCAAATGCAATTATACACATATATAGACATTGACACATTAGCAGTCATCTTAGTCAGTTATGCAGTCATCCTACTCACTCATGAAAAAATTAATCACACTTACATTTACTCACTTACACAATTATCCAACAACACCTCATTTATTCAAATACATAGTAACTCATAGTTAATATGTTAAAAAAATCACCATTGCAATTATACTCATTCATATAGTTACTCTCACAATCACTGACTCTTACACTTATTTATATACACCAACTCTCACATAAAAATGCCTTTTTACTTTGTTGAAGATGTACAACTGAAACATATATTCGCTCACCAACACACAAATAAATACGCTCAGTAACCCAAACAACTGTTTCCACATGCGCTCTTAAACCTAGTCAATCAACCATTCACACATCTATGCATAGAGTTACACACACCCCATTCAACAACACACAAACTCAGTGTCCCATACAAATACTCACCCAACGAATCAATAACTAATATACACACTCATGTAGTTAGTGACCAACTGATGCAGCATGTTATACAACAACAGAGACAGTGCTGCACACATTCACATAGTTTAGTTACTAATCCATGTATGAAGTGAGACACTTCTAATGACTCTCTTAAACAGACAGTTACTAAATCCTCCATCCAGACAGTTATATATCCACTCAATCTTCAATACAGATTGGTATATATATCTATAACACATATTTAAATTTCAAACTAAACCACATTCACTGGATGATGTCATCAGTGATGTCATCAGTGATGTCACTGACTATGTCATGAATGAAGCAATATGTGACATTATCAGCAGTGCATTGCGGGCGCGTAAGTAATAGTTAGCAGAACTAACTATAACGGAGGAATTTCTATGGTTTTGTACGAGTGAAATGGCCAGCTAACTATAACACCCCTGAAACCTATGGTTTTTTCTGTGAATATATATATATATATATATATATATATATATATATCTTCCTCTAACTAGGCGTTGAGACCGCTACATGTAGAAGGGGTGTACATTACTGTTTCAATTACTAGTTTGTCGTATAATGCATACAGTGTTATAATACAGGGACTGGCCCGGTAGCGGGATCTTAACGGACTAAAAACAGTTAACTTTACTGTCCACCCCAAATCATCCCACGGGGGCAGACATATGCTATATCACTATATCATCTTAGTACAAAACGGTAGTATTTTAACGAGTACATCACCAAATGTGTGTAGCACAAGTTCAGTCCGCTTCATCCTGTGCTTCTGCTGTGGCGCAGGCTTGTCGTTTCATGTTCTTTGCATACTCAATGGCCAACTTCGGGTTTACGAATATTTTTGCCTCGCCTTCTGCCCCAATGCGTAGGCGGGCCGGGTACAGCATGGCATACCGGACGTTTTCGGCAATCGGTATCTTTTTCACCTCGTTGTATTCCCGTCTGGCCGCTTGAACCGCCATTGTGAAATCCGGATAGAACGCCAAAGTGTTTCCCTGGTAGGTTATGGTGACTTTTTCACGGGCCATGCGCAGCACTGAATCACGGTCTCTGTAATTCAGAAGCCGGGCGATTATCGGTCGCGGCCGGGTGCCTGTGGGCGGACGTGCAGACAGCGACGATGAGCTCCCTCAATTATCAAAACCTGGGATAAGCGTTCCTGCCCAAATACATCTCGCAGCATTATCTTTATGTATATTTACAGTCTTCACATGTTCGTCGACTCCGGCAGGCCCGTAATCCTTATATTGTTTCGCCTGGACCTGGCTTCAAGGTCCTCGTTTTTCGCCTGTATGACGGCGAGCACCTTCTCCATGTCGGGTGTCTTGGAGGTCACTTTTTGAAGATTGTCCTCTGTGTCCGATATGCATTTCTCCGCCCCTCCCAGCCTGGCAGCATGCTTGTCTAGTTCGGCAGATATATGGTCCATTCGTGTGTTTAAGGCGGCGACATTCCCATTGATAGACTGCAGACTGTGCTGTATGTTGTCTCCAGTGATGGTGGGCTTTCAGAGGGGGTGTCCAGCTCCGAATCCGATGTGGCAAGTTGTCTAGATTTCCCCGGCGTGCGGGTTCAAAAGGGAGGCGGGGCTGGGTTTTATCAGACTTGCCCATGTCTGTGTTGGTGCGTTCTTCAGATGTGCTGAGCAATTTGGGGTGGATTTCTGTGCTATTGTTGTTCTGGCTGGATAGCCAGGCAGTGCACCACTGGCAGCCGGCTCGTCTTCCAAGGTGGCAGTGGCACTCAGCCGCAGAGGTCTCCTCCCTTGGTGCACCGCGCTTTTCGGCTACTGCACCCCCACCAGTCATGCCCCTGAAGGCCTAAAACCCTTTAATTTTTTGATTGACTTTTTTTTCCAGAAACTGTACAAAGAAACATCAAAATACAATCCACTGTGACAAACCGTGTGTTACAACTCTGTCAGGTTCACTATTAATATGAATACAGAATGAGGTCATCGTGACCATAACATATTCTGAATATTCTTACCAAGAGGCTTTGCTTTCTGTTTACAATTGACATTCAAGGATTTCAGAAGTCAGCCTGGAGGAACGTGGAAATAAAGATCTATTTTCTTGCCTGTGTCTCCTTGCCTCTTACTTGTCTCTCCCAACCCCTTCTTCATCTTCCCTCCCCTTTCAAGATGGCAGGTCATTTGGTGATGTCAATGTTGACCATCTTAGTTCTTTCCAAATATCTAAATCTTTGTTGGGTTTTTATCCTTTAGCATTTCTTTGCCCACCGACCATTTAAGCACCTCCCCAGTCAAACTGCCCACTGCTGGTCCCTGCGACTTCAACTAATGCATGGCATTTCTTCTTAAGACCAACACCAAGCATAAATATGCAAGCATATTTAATTTTCTTCTTCTTTGGCCCTATGTGCAACCCAAGTAAACGGTGTTCTCATTTATTTTACACTATACGGCCTGCAACACTTTGTGATTTCACCATTACTCCTATCCGAAAACCAAGCATCAGTCTTCACGCCCAGATCATATTTAAAAAATCAAAAGTCTTCCCTCAGGACCTCGGGCACTGTCCCTTTTTACCAGCGTAAACCTCTTTCAAGATTCTATGTAGTATATCCTACATAGAAACTTGAATAGTGTGAGTTATTAGAAAGCTTTTTTTTTTTTACCTGACAACAGACCTGCTCCTATTCTTGGATGAACTTCTATCAGAATCTTCCTCCCATTTCGTTTGGACAGTGATTGGGGCATTAATGCTGTCTGCCTTCGTCTCCCTGTACAGGGTGTTAATTGCATGTCGTCTTGATGTCAATTCCAGAACCGCCTCCAATGCTATGCAGTATTTTCATAAGTGTCAATTTGTAAAAAATGGGGAAAAAAATAGAAATTGGCCGTTTTGAACTTCAGGATGCGCACAAGCTCCATCAAGGCTTGGAATCTTCCATCTATATATGAATAGCGCATTTCAGTGCATATTCCCACCTTCATTTTATTACTTCTTCTTTCCCACTCAGTTTAAATATTGTATCTGGTATGACTGTCAACATTCCTTGCAACACGTGGACACCTAATCATTTTAATTACTTAGACCCTAACCATCTGCGAATGAGGCAGTTTTGTTCAAAGTGCTGAGCAGATTTATGGAGTCTCTCCATAAACCTCAGAAAATTACATTCCAAACCGATTGCACCGCTGTAAGAAATTGGATTATTATTTTGGATGGGTTAATGCCCACCTGAAGGAGTAATCGCAGTCTTTGTCAGGGTGAATCCTTAAATTCAATAAATTAACCTGAGCTCAACCACCTGGTAACTATGATTGGCACAGAGCAAACAGGCATAGCTTAGAGCAATGTGTAAAGTATTTATGTAGTACCAAAATAGTAATAAAGTCAAAATGCAAAACAATATTTTTATCCCAAACGGAATTTGAACAATATGACACTAAAGTGACAAACGCAATAAGGGCAACCACAGATATGAATGTTGAAAGTCTTCAGTGGCAATAGCGCCAAGAAAAAAGTAAAAGGCTAATGACAGTCAATTATTATGGTAGATCGGGACTATAGTGGAATTTCAGGCAGACCATGATGGAGCCTGGGTCGGATACACAAAGTGTATTGGGTATGGTGAAAGTCTGGAAGCCTGAAAGTTCGAAAAAGCCTCTGGGTCCCACTTGTTTCCATACTTTCTTCTGGTGCCAAAACAACCACTGGAGTCCACTTCTAAAGCCCCTCGAAGGAGTCACTAAGAGACTTAAAGGGTGTTGGCAGAGGCCAACAGCAGAGTTGCCACTGATCAGCTGGGTATTTCCAGGAAAAGTCGCTTGCAGCTTGTTGTCTTCCCCTGTAGCCACACAGGAAGTCAGCCAATTGCCTCCTTGGAGTCCACTTCTTTTCCTGGGTTCAAAAGGGAGGATAACCAGTCCTCCAGGGCTCCTCTAAGGTCATAGACAGTGGGTGCTGCCCTCCTTTGATTTTCTGCAAGACTAGAAACTGTTCTGTAGTGGGTGCCTGGAGTTACCACATTTATTCCAGAGCACCAGCTAGTGGGTGTTGGTGACTTCTGGGTACTCCCTAGCTAATGGTGTAAAAGTTCCTAGGGTCAACGCCACCCACTTTTTCAGTACTTCTAGGCTTGCCACAGTGAAAATAGCTTTTTTACTTTGTCACTGATCGGACATGGTAATATTAATTTTCTAAATGTTCCACTTTAAATAACATGTACCCTACATTGTGGGCTACAAGGCCTATATAGGGAAGACTTACTAATATGTAAAAGGTATGTTTTTACCTGTGAAAAAGAGGTATGGAATTTTTCACAAGTTGCACTGCAGGTTTAAATGTGCCAATTAGGAACACGTCAATTTAGCCATGTTTAAAGGGGAATACAGGCACTGTACTTGTGCTGGGCAGGGGTGCACAGACTTCTAAAGCTAGTTTTAAAACTAGCAATTATGGGGCACAGAAAAAGCCAAAAAACCCAGGGTGATCATGCAGAAAATTCCACTTTTTGTTTACAGTAACCCTTCTGGACTCTGGCATACAATATTTTCATCCCATTGAAGCTGCCATATTGACCTCTGACCGAGCACCATGGGGAAGACCGTTCCTGCCCGCCACCTTTGCTCCCTGGGGGTCAGTTAGCAAATGGGGATTACATAAAATACAGGCTTGTTTACTCTTTTCCTGTTGTCTCATTTCCAGTGAAGGATCAGTGTTTATTGTGCATTATTATCAAAAGAGTTTTGGGAGGCAGTCGGTAGTGCACAGATCGATGTGCCTTCGGCCGTCTTGACAGCCATGCCCCCCTACACTCCTTTATAAATCCCTCCACATTTACCTGTTTGAATTCCTGACTCTTAATGGGAATGCACCTCAACCTCATTAAGTGCATTGCTATTAATCATGATTCTAGATCTTGGTTACAGATGAGGTGCACATCTACTTATACAGAGGATTTAGACCTTGTTCAATAACACCAGGAGCTGCGATAACATATGGGGTCCAAGTACATAAAATCATTCATAATATGTTTTTAGATTACCTCAAGAGCTACCACTTCTCTTGTCAACTGAGTTCACCATAATTTTAGTGTTGTATTTTACAAATTGCTACCCAGTCTGTCAGCATACATTGTCGTTTAGCACTCCAGACTACTTTTATACTCTGTTTGCTTTAATAATCGACATCAGAACTTGTTATAATTGTCTTACCTGACCAGCCTTCTCAGAATCATGTTACCCCTTCTTTCAGCCCTGAAATAAGCCGTAAACCATGGTGGATTAGAGGAGCATTGGTACATTTTTTGTTGTATTCATATTTTTACTAATTTACTTTTGTTTTTTTATTTGAAGACGCCACCACTGAATTCCAAATTACACTGATCTTGTATTGCTCAACACGTGGGAGAAGAGCCCCTAGCAACTCTTCTGTAACAGACTGTACCTTCCTTTACAGTAATAGATGCAAAAAAGGAAATACACGCTTTAGCTGCTCAATATCTGTGTTCTCACCTTACCAATCTAAAGGATGGGAGTAACACCATTTGGGAAGGAGTGACCACTGTTGACCCTTGGTATTATTTTTTTCACAAAAAAACCTGCTCCATATTTTTAGGATAAAACATCATGAACATACCCCGCACCCCTTAATGGTGAGAATACTTGAAGTACTGGCTATGCTCTACTGTACTATCAGGGTGTTCCTATCCCCTTACTTTAAAAACACATCAGTCTGTATCTATTTCCTCCAGAAAATTTCCTGTGTATATTTACTGGCCACAATTCCTACCAACCCACCACCAAACAAATGTGTTTTTTGTGAAAAAAAGTTGAGTGGAGGGCAACCTGCGTCTTTTCCCTCTAAGCTCCTGTTTGTGACGGACCCTTGGTATTATGCCAACATCCCAACCTGAAACCATGAGAGCCAGACGAAAGTGAATTCTAAGACTGTTGTTCTGAAGGAGGCAACAACTTCTTTTTGTCTTCAGGTCTCTAATGTATCCCTCCATATTGAAGCACTGCACCATGAAAAGTATTTACGGCACCTACATCGAACTGCCTAGAAGCGTTGTGTAGGCTATACAGCTGCTACAGTATTAAGTTTTGACCAGTAAAGTGCTTTCATTGCACATAGTAAAGGGCCCCATGGCCACTCTTCTCGTGTCTTAGTCGTGTATTTTTGTCCCATCCTAACTGCCATGCCCTTAAAACGTTAACTTGGGCAGTTATAAATCTTCAGCAGACCATTTCCATTGTTACATTTGTGGAAGTCATACAAAAGCGTTTCATCCGAAAACAAAAGCTGGTCTATTAGTTTTATTAGTGAATGCCAAATTAGAAATTGGCCGTTAGCTTTACTTGCACATGCTACAAAGTGAAACAGAGTAAGGTGCCATTTATTTACGATGGCTGACAATCGACGATTTGCTGCTTACAAGAGCGCAGATTGTGAAGTTTTTAGGACGAGCCTAGCGGCAGCGCGCATACACTGCTTGCTCTGCAAGGCATGCTGTAATAGAGTATGCAGTGGTAGCCCGCCCACTCTGCGCCCATATTTTTTTTTGGCTTGTGTCATTGTCTTTTGTAAACGCTGGCTTCCGATTCATTATGAGGCTTGTTAGTCCCTCCTGGGTACCGCCTTGCCTCCATTTGTTACTGCTCATAAGGAGTGGACCTTTTACTTGGCTCGTTACACGGCATGCTTTATCTAGTCCGGGACCACTATATAGTTTATTGGAACTGATGGGAACAATGGATGCTGATTTTTTTGTTTTGTTATATTTGCATGCTGAGCCCAGCGCCCACTTTAGGGACACCGCGCTCAATTGAAATTTTATTTTTAAAAGTTTGAAGTTAAGCGCGGCGCCCCCCTCAGGGACACCGCGCTGTGATTATTCTTTTTTTTTTTTTTTTTTTTTACTTCAGAGCGCGGCGCCCGCTTCAGGGGCACCACGCTCTGATTATTAATTTATTTTTATTTTTTACTTTGGAGCACGTGTTTCTTTCTTTTTTACTTCGGAGCTTGGCACCTGCTTCAGGGACATCGCGCTCTGTTTTTTTTGTTGAATTCGGAGTGCGTCACCTGCTTCAGGAACACCGCGCTCATTTTTTAAAATTTTTTTTTTAACTTTAATACTGTCAAACTACTAGAACGTGGTCCCTCCTTGTGGCCGAAAGCATAGCCACTTGGTTCTTGACTTGCTTCATGCCACCAAAGAAGCTTGTCTCAAATCTGACTTGGCGGCGGTTGTGAAAATCAAATATACCAGCTTTGTGGCTACAGATTTTAAATTTTAAAGCACATGCTTTAGTAGACTTGATAAGGAAATACCTATGCCAAACCTTTATTGATAATAAAGCATGAGCAGTTACCTCAGCACCATGGTTTATGCTATGACTACATGGATTGTTTGGACGATGCCACTGTTACTGATTAAAGGTTTTAAAACGAGTTCAACATTGTGCCATGATGGATTTTGTAATTTACTGACTTTATTACAATAAATATTTCACTGTACAAGCACTGTACAAGCTGTTTACAGCACTTGTATTTTGTGCTAAATTATAGGGTTGACTTCTACATTTCGAGCAATTTCGAAAAATGCTTGCAGAATTTTTTGTCATTGTGCAAAAACAAATTCTGCGAATGTCGCACATACCTTGTAAATCCATAGCTATGCGGAAAACGCGGCAGCATCGCGTAATTCCAATGGCTTTGGGTTTGTTAAATGTCCTGATATTCAGGGGCACAAAGCTGCATTATGACTAACATTGAACTCCCGGCATCTGATAACGCGCACGTAGCAGACATGCTTGTCCCATCTTGTGTGCTGTTTACATCTACTGCTGTTGAAATGAGGCATTTGAGGTTCATGTGATTTATGACCTTTTTCTCCCGTTGCAGGTTTTTCCTAAACATGTCTCTTGGCAACCTCTCTTAGATTCTGCAACCGCTTTGCAAACCCATGTAATATGAGTTGTTTTGGAGAATGAATGTCCACCTGTTTAGTAATTTACAGTATGTACAGTTGCTGTGGTGGGCTTATAAAATAGTGGATGGAAAGTCTTATTGTGGTTGTGGAGATAGTCCGCTTCACATCATGACCTCCTGTCATTCAATTTTTTTTTTAAATTACAGAAAGAAGTATATCGAAAGAGTGGTCTTATGAAGTCGGTCCCCTTCAGCCATTGGCTTTCATGTTGTTTTCAGGCTTTGTTATTGCTTGGATGGGCTGTCCATCAAGCCCATGGCGTTTCTAGGATGGTTACATTGTCACATTTGAGTTTCTGTCAGGTTTTGGTGACAGGGCATCAAGTAGTCCCTTTATTAGACTTTTGATACAACATGATGTGTAGCTTGTAATGTGACTCACTGTTTGTTCTTTTATGTGTTGGCTGACACAACATAATAGAAGATAGTAAGTACAGCACATCATTCCGTAACTTGAAATAGCACAACACAGAATACCACACCCTCTCATTGCACAGCCAACACAAAATAGACAACCATAATACAACGCAGTACAGCTGCCTACCGAAGACCCAAACACACCAAATCGTACCACTGCATTACACAGTGCAACATACCACACCGTAACATGCAAAGCTTAGTAGAGCTTGGAGCAACAGAACACACCGTAACATAATACAGAAGAGCATTGCATAGCACTCACTAATGTATGCTATTGGGAAATGACAACATTACTCATATAACCTAACTAGGCTCAAAACAACATAACGCATCCGAACATCACTCACAATTGCACAACATGAAGCATATTACAGTGTAGCACTACAAAGCAACATAATACATCACACTATAAAAACCCAGCATAGCACAGCAAAACTGCTTTAGTTTCAACAAATTGCCGCAAGATTATTATGTGGCTCCCAGATCCCCCCAGTGAGCTTTCTGTTGAATTTATGCTGCAGCTCAAGTCTGCTGCTCGGGTCCCAGTTTCTTCTCTGTCGCCTCAAGTGTTTCTTTGAGTTTATAATCATCTTTCTTTATTACTTATAAAGTTCTCCTTAGCACTCACACAATACAAGTATTGTGCAGGGCTTCTTGGTAGGCCACATCCTCTCCCACTAGAGTGCTCACAGCTAGAACGGTCGACCTCGAAACTGGGGAACCGGGTGCGAGTCTCGGCAATGACGCTTAACATCCTGTAATTCTGGGCAAATTACTTAATCTCCCGGTGCCTAACAAAAATGAATGTGTCCATCTGTAACGCAACTGGTGCTCATGCAAAGCGCTCTTATACCTTCAGGTCTAGTTCGCGCTATATAAAACTGCAAAACAAATGAAATAAAAAGTTTACCGTTTTTGTGCATTTTACTAGTCCAGGAACGCTTCATTTCATGTATGAGAAACACTTCGATTTCCCCATCTGCAACACCTGGAGTCACTGATCTCGAGGTTCTGAAGAGAGGGGGAGCTAGGAGGATGGGGGTCTATCTTTTTCCGAGGTGTTCATATTGTTGCTCTATCACGGGCCTCTCGAACACCCCTTATCGCAAAAGACCACTCCAAGCTCGTCCACATCCAGTGAGCCCAGCCGACCGACCTCAGCCCTTGATATTTACTCCTTCAGAGTGTAGTTTTAGCAAAACAAGTAATCTCTAAGTAAACAAAGGGATTACTAAAATCAGCACCAAAAAACTCCTTTAAGCATTGCATTTGCGTACTTGGATGCATGGAGTGATTTGATTTTTTCACAGCACATGAAAAATTAAAAAACCTGATGAAGAGTTTAGAACCAGGGCTTTGACAATTTGGCTTTGAAAGGTTCCAGGCCTGTAGATTTTCTAGAATTTCTCTATATTCACAATTACCATCCCTTTCAAAACTAAAATCTGAAGTGTTAAATGAAAGATGGATTTAACACAACAGTGTTTTTTCCGTTTTAATAACCAACTGGAATGCTAACATTATGTATTGATGACAACATAAAAGTGTGGTGTCCCTGGCAGCCATATTGTTGATATTGTAGCTGAGAGTTTACAGAATTTCGGTTTGTCGCACCCTGGTCCTGCATGTGCCTTATGCCTATTGTAATTTTTTTTGTGTGTTGAAACCTAACCTGGACTGATTACACCAGCTCCTTTCACATGGACTACTGAAACCTCTTTAGTGTTGGTCACTGGTAACCTTTTTAGGGCGATCTGCTGTTGTGGAGTAGGGTATAGAAGCCCTGCCCACTCTCCGCCCATATTTGCCAATAGCTTGTGTCATTGTCCGTCCTAAATGCTGGCTTCAGATTCGTAAATAGGCTTGTTAGTCCCTCCTTAGTACCGCCTTCTCTTCATTTGACACCTCCCATGACGCCTGGCCCCTTTACTTTGGTTGTTACATTGTAAGTTTTGTTTAGACTACGAGCACTATTTTCTTAATCCAGTTTCTCTTACTGCAGGCACCACGTGCTTTGGTGCCTTCTTTACAACCCCGCCCTCCCTCCCTTTGTTTGTTATGTTATTCGTGATTTATACAGCGCACGGCTACTCCAAAGAGTGTCTTGGCGCTACAGGTGGCCACAGACAACCAACAAAAGCAAAATAGACGCCCATAGATGCCACCCTAATAATAAAGGGGAAGGAGACCTAGAGCTGAAAAAGCCACGTCTTCAGGTTTCGTCTGAAGGACAAAAGATCAGAGTTTGTTTTTTTTTTAACAGATTTCATTTGTCATTTGCACATTATAAGCAGGGCTCTGTAACCCAGAGGCCACTGCCGCATAGAAATATACAGTGACACATCGCAAAGGACATTTTTCATTGTAAAGAAACATAACCCCCAGCAAAACAGAGCAAGCACGATCTTTGAGCTAAAGTGTAATCTCGGATCACCACCCCCCCACCAACCCCCCCCCCCACGAGTTGCGCTCGACTCACTACGAACCACACACCACCCAACACCCAGTGACCACTGAAAGAGGATAGGGATAACGAACCATCTGCCCCAGCAGGGACCCACCGCGCCCAAAACTCCCTTGCCCACCCGTGGCTCCCGTCCCTAAACGGTACAACCCCCAGCATTGGATGTCTACCCAATACCCACTGGGAGATCTTCAGACGCCACAGGGGGCTCCAACCACAGGCCCCCTATAGTCCGCCCACCGCTTCCAAATCTTATAATGCTTTCGCGGACAGCCCCGGGCCACAAAAATGGGTAGTTCCAGACCCATACAAAAGTCAAGGCTATTTTTCCAGGCGGCCACCGAGTGGGCCTGCTCAGCTTTCCACATTCGGGCGATGTCCCGTTTCGCCAATGTAAAACCAAGTAGCATGAGGTGCCGCTTATAAATATTACCCCCGATGCCATCCATGACATGTAACAACGCAAGCTGTGGCGTGCGCTGGAGCAGCCACCCCAGAACCTCGGACAAACAAGAAAAAATCCCCCTCCAAAAGCGATCCAGCGACGAACCGTGCCAAACCGTATGAAGGAATGTGCCCGCCGCACTGCCACATCTGAGGCATTCCGGGGAGGCTATCAGACCCGCACGGTTTAAGCGCGCCCAAGTATAGTATACCCGGTGCAAGTATTTGAATTGGACCAGGCGGAGGCGCATTGCAATGGCCGCACCCCGTGGGGCAGCAAGAGCCTCCCTCCAATCCTCCTTCCTCCAACGAGCCTACATCCTCCTCCCACGCCCGCCGCAGTCTGTCCAAAGTGGGCGTGCTATGGATAACCAGGGACTGGTATATCCGCGAAATCTTCTTGGTTGTAAGATCCCCCATAAAGACTTTCACCTCTAATGGGCTGAACTCAGGAATATCCGCCAGGCCCTCCAGGCTAGGAGCCAACGCGTGGCGAAAAGATCAGAGTTTTGACGTAGTGAAATGGGGAGGCCATTCCAGAAGTGAGAGGCCGTGCCTTCTTTGTCCCCCCATCCTCCCTCTCGTTGTCGTGCCTTCTTTGCCCCCCAGCCCTCCCTCCCGTTGTCCATGACTCCTCTCCCCCCTCACCCGTTGTCTGCAATGCCTACCATGTGCAATAGGTCCGTTTGAGCTATTGGTATTGTACATGACAATGCCTTTTATTTATGTTTTGGATTTTAGAACAAAAATAAAACGCATTGTCATTTACAATTCCAAAAGCTTAAACTTATGTAAATGCGAGTCCTATTGCATTGCAAATGCTTGTTTAGTCTGTCACCAGTGGCGTAACAAGGCCCCCGTTGCCCATGTGGTACAGGTGGAGCCCCCTCAGCACAGTACCCTGGGGGCGGCTCAAGTTTCCTTATGATACTATCTGTCGCTTTTCCCAAGAGATGTGCCCAATAGCATTGTTGGTGAGGTATCGACTTTGCAGCACGTGGACGTCACGTGGACTTGAATGCAGCTGCATTCTAGCCTTGATAAGACGTTTAAAAACTGACCGTGCTAATCGGTAACCTCATTATTAAAATGCCAAAATGCTACCTAACTCAAATATGTAACAATCGGGGGTTGCTTGTGTTTGAAGGGGAGCTGGTCTGGCAGTTTGGGCTGGATTGTTCTATTGGAGCTTCAACAAACCTGATTTGCATATGGACGGCCTCTGTCTGGAGAGGCCTACTGCGTAAACTGTGCTGGATTGGAATGTGGCCGTAAGCAGTTGCCAGTGGCCGAGACTTTTGAAAGCCATTCACCTATGACGTTTTTGTTTTCCTATGTGCCACGTTCTAATTGAAGTCTGTTTTCACCGTCTGTAGTCTTAGAAATGTGCAATAGCTAAAGCCAGATTAGTGTCAAGATTGCTTCATCACTTGTGACGTAGTTCTAAGAAAGAAATCCAAATCCTTTTCAGTCTGACAGTAATCCAATTAGCTTTCCTGTCTGGTGCAACACTGTATGTGAGGTGTTTATTTGTGGGAAGCGTACAAGAAACTTTTATAATGTGAGCGGAGAATTTCTTTTAGAGGTAGTAGGGATGGAGGGCAGGGATTTAATGATATGGGGAGTGGTGTTTAACAGTGGATGGCCTGGGAGAGAGAAACAGCGATTAGAAAAGCAAAAGGATTGCTTTTTGTGATACTACAGTGATTAGGGGTGGGCGGAATTTGCGTAATCGCGTTACGCAAATCTCCGCGAAACGGTAAAAAATCTCCGCGAACACGCAAAAATTCCGCGAACACGCGGAATTGCTTGTTCGCGATACTTTTTCCTGTTCGCGATCGCTGTTTGCGTGCTCGGGGTGAAATATCTCGCGAACACGCATATTGAGAACGCGAACAAGCAAAAAATTTCGCGAAGTCGCGGAACGCAGATTTTTGGGCAATTTCACGTTCTCCGCGGAACGCGAAATTACCCAAATTCCGCGAACGGAACGGAATTTACCGCCCAGGCCTAACAGTGATAAGCAGACCACGGGAAGGAAGAGTCACCATAGTAAGTACTAGGGGGAGAAAAAGACTGGAGGAGAACTGTGAGTAGGTGAAATAGTGAAGAAAGTGTTTTGTCACTAGCGAGTAACAGTGAAGGGCTAAAGGGGGGAATACCTGCAGGAGGTAAGGTTGTGGAAGTGTCGAAGTATTAGCAGTCAAGTGAAGGAGCAAGGAATACCAAAGAACAGGGTATTTTAACTGATGAGAATAGTCAAATAAGAGATGAGGAAGATTCAGAGTGCAAAGAGCGTAATAATCCGGACCAGGACATGGGGCTGGAGTAAAGCAAGAGACAGTAGCAATTTCTTTTATTTTATTTTTTTAAACATATTTTATTGGTTTTCTTAATATTACAACTTCCGCAGTCATTAGTATACATCATAACATATCAATACCGACTGATTCAACAAAGAAGCACAGAAATAATAAGCAGTGAGACAAATAGCTGTGAGTTACCAGTGGCCTAGTCCAGCAAGTGTAACATTTATGTTTTCGGTTTGTTGCAGTGTCTGCAGCACCGCCATTGCTCCTGCCCATTTCATGTGTGGTATTTACAATCAAAAACTAAACCCCCCCCCCTCCCCAGAGACTCTGTTTCCCTTTGCATATGCTTTGCAAACAGTATAACAATATGTAGCAATTGTCGTTGTTTACACAAATCCAATAAGAAGTTCTTTTAACATAGTATAATAATACAACATCCGGACACTTCCTCCAATACCTTTAATTTTTTTGTGTTTAGATCAGATTGCAGTACCCATTCTAGTATGTCTGTGACTAAATTGCTATAAATTCCTCAAGCATCACATTCCATTCCATGGAAATAGGCTTCTTTCGCAATCCCCTACGTTCCTCTCGTTGTAATTCCGCGCACTCTGCTTTGCCCCACCTAATCACTTCGTTGTACCAGTATATCACGGACGGCGCTTTCGCAGCCTTCCATCTCATGGTTAGTGTTCGCTTAGCTAGTATCAGTGCTAAGTTTTCAAATCTTTTTTTTGGGGCTTCCATTCTTTCCCTTGGAGCTCAGTCCCAGAATGTAGTACTCAAATGGATCTCCTCTTCCCCCCAGGGCTACATCTCTTAAAATTGTTTGTAGTGTTGTCCAGTAGTGTGCCAATCATGGACAAGCCCACAACATGTGTTGCAAATTTGCATTTGAGGGCGTGACATCGAGAGCATGCGTCTACTGTATCTGGAAACATCCAGCTTAGTCTGTGGGTGGTCAAGTAAGCACGATGTGCTATCATGAGTTGTATAAATTGAAACTTTGGGTTTCGCGATACCTGTCTCGGATATTCCAATATAATTCCCCATTCTTTATCAGTCAGCTCCCGACCTATGTCAACATTCCATTTATCGCAAAGTGCCTTTACCCATTCGATATTGCATGTGTACTAACTGGTGCGTCCCTTCTCAGGCCCATGTGGTCCGAACGTACCTAATTATATTCGCATGTAGATGAAATAATGTGTTTGGTACTCCCTGAGCAAGAGACAGTAGCAATAAGAGAGATTGACATCGAGAGCTGTTCAGTTGAGAATAGCTGAACACTGGTCAGTCAAGGGAAAGTAACAGCAGGGCATTACAAAACCAGGTAACCGTGTTAGATAATGCCTTGTCTTTAGAAACACTGGGGCATTTTTATGAGTATTGTGGCACAGGGCAGCGCAGCAAGTCACCCTGCTGTGCTGTCCTGCATCACAGGGAAAGGGCAGGAATGCGCCATATTTATCCAATACAGCTCATTCTTGTCCTCTTCCCTTGTGCTGCGGCCTTTTTGGCAGCCTAGTGCCAGCACAGGCACCCTTGCACCACAGTACAAGTGTTCCTGTGTTGTAGGCAGTATTGTTTTTATGCAGGAAGGGAGACCTTCCTGCACAAAAACAATCCTGAGAGGTTTTTTCCTCTTTCAATATGTGCTGCAGAATACAGCACACATAGCAAGAGGAAACAAGCATTTGCAATGCAATAGGTCTCGCATTTACGGGAGTTTAAGCTACTGCCATTGTAAATGACAATGCGTTTCATTTATGTTTCAAAATCCAAAACATAAATAAAAGGCATTGTCATTTACAATGCCAATAGCACAAACTGGCGTAAATGCGAGACCTGTTGCAGTTAACTAGTAAAAATAGAGATGGATGGAAATGTTTGAACAACCACAGGAGAGCTCGCCATATGCAAATTACCCTTAATCAACCACTAAAAGATGAGGTCCAGTTCAAACTGTAGATCCAATTTGGAGGCAGCCACAGTTAAAGCGCACATGGCGCACTGGTAATACATAGAACCAGCCGCCATTGCCGGCGTCCCGCGACTGCTGAGGTGGAGGAAGGGGTATACACCCTGGCATACAGAAATACATAGAAGTGGCCGCCATTGCTGGTGACCCGCAAGTGCTGGGAGGGGGAGGCAGCCACAGTTAAAGCACGCATGGCGCACTGCTAATACATAGAAGCGCCACCATTGCGTGAGTACTGTCTATATTAATTTGGTAAACAGTGCTCCAAACTTACTTTCCGTGTGCATAATTCCAGTGCCTCTGGTTATTACAGCACATAACACTGAAACAACGTAATGAGCAGTTTACTTATATTCGTATGTAAACCAAATATTTATTTATTTATTTTTAATATTTGTAAAGCGCTGCATATACCCGTAGGCGTCTTGGCGCTAAAAACCAATATTGACTAAGGAAATGTGAGGGGGTAAACCAGTTAATTGAACAGATGTGAGGGAAGAAAAGAAAAAAAGTTAATGAGAGAACAGCCAGGTTTTCAAGAGTTTGCGGAACTGAAGCAGTGTAACACTTTGTCTGATGTTAAGGGGCAAGGTGTTCCAGAGTCTGGGGGCCGCCACCAAAAAGCGTCTGTCACCCCAGGTAACTGTTTTGGTGCGAGGGACGACCAGTTGGCTAAGAGTGGCTGATCGTAAAGCTCTTGTGGGTTTGTAAGATTGTAATTGGTCTCTTAGAAAATGTGGTCCTTGATTATTGATTGTTTTAAATACTATGCAGAGTGATTTGAAATGAATTCTTTTTTGCACAGTAAGCCAATGAAGATCTTTTATGTTTTTGGAAATGGGTTCAAACTTTGTTTTGCCGGTAAGAAGGCGAGCTGCCGCATTTTGTATTGTTTGAAGTTTTGCAATTACTCTGGTTTGAGCATTGAGGAATAGCCCATTGCAATAGTCCAGGGATGAGAGGACCAGGGCAGAAACCAGTGTCTTAATGGCAGAGTCAGGGAGAAAAGGGCGTATTTTCCGGATCATTTTTAACTTCAAGTGTGCTGTTGATACTGTTTTGTTGGCGTGGTTCATGAAATTTAGTCCATCATCAAAGATGACACCAAGGTTCCTAACCTTCGAGGTGGGCGTAGGAGGAGTACCGAAGGTCTCTGGCCACCAACAGGTGGACCAGGCTGGAGAGAGTGGACCGAAGATGAGTACCTCGGTTTTTTCCGAGTTTAGCTTTAGGCAGTTTGTAGCCATCCAGTCTCCTATATCTAGGAGCCCTTTCTTAAATTTTTCAGCTACTTGCTCTCCGTCGCCTTTAATCGCCAACACTAGTTGGGTGTCGTCGGCGTAAGAGGTTAGGCTCATCCCATGTGCTTTGATGGTCTTAGCAAGGTCCGACACATAGATGTTGAAAAGTGTCGGACTCAGGGATGAGCCTTGAGGAACTCCGCAGGGAGCAGAGAGTTGAGCTGATTGAAAGGGTCCCAGAATGACAGCCTGCGTTCTTTTGGCTAGGAAGGACGCTATTAGGTTTTTGGCAGTGTGGCAGATGCCAAGTCCTTGGACACGGTCGACCAAGGTGTTGTGGTCGACCGTGTCGAAAGCCGCTGATAAATCTAGCAGAACCAGTATGGCAGTGCCACCCTGGTCCCTGATGACCCTGATATCATCAGCGGCTTTGATCAAGGCTGTCTCTGTCCCGTGATGTTTTCTAAACCCAAACTGCGTGTTGTCGAGAAGCTGATGTTTTTCAATAAACTCGGAAATCTGGGTATTCATGATTTTTTCAATCATCTTTGCCATGAAGGGTAGACTAGCAATTGGTCGATAGTTTTTTAACTCACTTTTGTCCAGTGAGGGTTTTTTTAGCAGAGGTTTTAGTAAAGTGTTTTTGAGAGGGTCCGGATGATTGCCAGACAGCAATATTAAATTGCAAACCTGCGTGAGTGCCGGTATAATGGCATCCATTACTGGTCTAAGTACAGATAAAGGGCAGGGGTCCAGGGGTGAACCTGATTTAATGGTAGATAATGTATTTTTTATTTGGTCCGGGGTGACTGGTTGGAAACAAGGGAACGTGTTAGCTGGGGGGAGAATGGTAGATGAGGTTGAACCCGGAGGTGATTTGGAAGAGAACGCCTGGTAGATATCATCTACTTTAGTGTAGAAAAAAGAGGCAAGAGAGTCACACAAAAATTGTGACGGGGGGGGAGTGAGGTCTGGGGAATTGCCTGATAATGCTTTGGTGATTAAGAATAGTTGTTTGCTGGAGTTCTTAGCTTTCTCAATTTGATCACTGTAGTATTCTTTTTTTGCTTCCGCTATTATGTTTTTGTATAGTGCTAAGGATTCCTTATAGACAGATTTACTACTAGTATCATAGTCTTTTCTCCAAGTTCTTTCCTTGCTACGATTTATCTGTTTTTGTGTCCTTAGTTTGTCATTGTACCAAGGTGCGGTGGGTTTAGCTCTATTACTAGAGTGTTCTTTAGAAGGGGCTGATTGGTGTGTTGCCTGGCCCATCCAGTCGTATAATTGCTGGAGCGCTAAATTGGGGTCTGAAGCGAACACTGGGTGGGTTTGTTCTAGTATGAGCTTCAAATCTTCTTGATTTATATTTTTCCAATCTTTAAAAGATTGTTTAGGTATAGGTTGAGGATTATTATTACAGTGATTATTGGTGGCTATATTTGCAAAAATTGCAGAGTGGTCGGTCCAAGGCATAGGCAAAATATTGGTGATTTGCAGTCCTTCTAGGTTAGAAAAGATGGGGTCTAAAATGTGGCCTGCTTGATGGGTAGAGGATGTGACAAGTTGTTTTAGCCCTAGGGTACCTAGATCAGAGATGAGGGCGGCATAATCGGTAAGGTGACCTAGATCTAAGTGAAAGTTCAGGTCACCTAGAACCGTGAAGCTACTTTCTGTGGCTACAGATTCCATCATGGTGTTTATGTTGGACAGGAAGGTCGTCTTTGATCCTGGAGGACGATATATTAGTATACCCTTGAAATTAAACAGGGGGGAAATGTTGATAGCAAATTGCATGGCCTCACAGGAAGTGGATGGAATAGATGTCGTTCTGACAGGATATGAATCTCTGGCAATTATGGCCAGCCCACCCCCTCTTTGCTTAGGCCTGTCCTGACAGTAGGCTTTAAATCCCTCTGGAACGGCGATGACCAAGTCTGGCTGTGAAGTATCATCTGTCCATGTTTCGGTGATAAACAGTATATCGAGTTTAAAATCAGTTATCAGATCAAATATTTCCTGCCTATGCTTACCGAGTGAGCGAGCATTTATAAGGGCTATGGAAGTGACAGCACCTACATCATGTTTGGTTGAAGAGCCGTTAGTTTGGGGAAGTATTAATGGGATAGTGTCATAACAGTGAGGGCAAATGATGGCAGTATCCTTATGGATCTCTGAGGGTTTGATTTTTGAACATTTGGCCATATTGAGTGGTCGAAGCGCATGTAGGTTATGGCTGGTGTATGTTTTAAAGTCTCCTGATACCTTTTGGGCAGGGGTTGTGGCCCTGGGCCCGGTCCCGGCGCGGACGGGAAGTGCCTATACTTTTATACATCGAGGGGGCGGGAAGGGGGGGAGTGCTGGATAGACTGGAGCGCAGCCCTTCCCTCCTCAAGATGGCGGGTGAGGTAGGAGAAGTCACGTGACCGCGACCGAGAGGGCAGCGCTGTTGGGGATGAAAGCTGCAGTCGCGCTTTGCAGCGCGCGATGATTTATAGAAGGTAAGCGCCAAGGTTTAGCCACCCAAAATGTATTTAAAAATACATCGAACTAATCATTGCCCTATGCACGGACAATATCAGCTGGTACAAGTGCAGGTACAAGTTTTAAAAATAAAGGATAGAGAGAGAATCCCCCGGCTTCCGCCTCAGGGGAGAGCAATATTAAAATAAAGGTTTTTGCCGGTGGTAGAAGAAACGCCCCTTAAGTAGTCTAAGAGGGCGGGAGCGCTGGATAGACTGGAGCGCAGCCCTTCCCTCCTCAAGATGGCGGGTGAGGTAGGAGAAGTCACGTGACCGCGACCGAGAGGGCAGCGCTGTTGGGGATGAAAGCTGCAGTCGCGCTTTGCAGCGCGCGATGATTTATAGAAGGTAAGCGCCAAGGTTTAGCCACCCAAAATGTATTTAAAAATACATCGAACTAATCATTGCCCTATGCACGGACAATATCAGCTGGTACAAGTGCAGGTACAAGTTTTAAAAATAAAGGATAGAGAGAGAATCCCCCGGCTTCCGCCTCAGGGGAGAGCAATATTAAAATAAAGGTTTGGACCCAGCTTGACACTAGGCCGGTGCAAAGCCCTTCCTGCCACTTATGTGTTTTTGTGGCTTCAGATCACTCTCAGCCCATTTAATTCAGCCTACGTAATGTTTTCACCATGGCGGCAGCACCGCGGCTACACTAGCTGGTAAATGAGATGCACGGAAAAAAAGAGGTGCGTAGCAGGCTCTGCTGGCTGCCGCAAGGTGCTTAATAGCTCACGAGCGCAAGAAGCAGCAGGGGAGTTGCGGGTGCCGCGATTGTTGAAAAAGTTAAGAAATAGATTTGTTTTTTTATTTATTTACTTTTGCAGCAATCGCGGCACCTGCGCTTTACCTTTAACCATGTTAATGTAAAGCACGGGTGCCGTGATTGAAGCAAAGTAAAGAAATAGTTTTTTTCTTTTTGTTTACTTTTTCAACAATCGCGGCACCCGCGCTTTACCTTTAACCATGTTAAAGTAAAGCGCGGGTGCCACGATTGTAGCAAAAGTAAGCAAATAGAAAAAAACCGATTTCTTTACTTTTTCAACAATCGCGGCACCCGTGCTTTAGCTGAACATGGCTGAAGGAAAAGCGCATGTGCCTCCACAGGGGGGAAAAAAGTAAATAAATACATTTAAAAAAAGCATTAGACAATAAAAAAAAACAAGCGCTATGCTATAGCGCGGTAAATGGTGGCCAGTGAAGCGTGAGCCCCCTTGCAAAAGCAGAAGGAACACAAAAGAGTGCTTAACCACTAATAAAGGAGACAGTGTAACGCCGCAAGCAAAAGATCCAGTCCGGATGGGCCGTCCTAGAAGGAGACAGGGCAGTAACAAGGAGGGACTAAAAAGCCTCATTTACAATCAAAAGCCAGTGTTTAGCATAAATGATGACGCCAGCCAATCAAAAAAGATGGGCGGGGCTTCAACTCCACTTCTAAAATCTCCTCTGCTACAATATGCCTCTCAGATCGATCAGCGCACACACGCTGCAATGCTAGGCGAGACCTAAAAATGAGGCAAAATAAAGATATTTCTCCTTGTTACACCTCTCCGACGGGGAGGTGTATCTTTTTGGTGCATTCCCAGGCTTACCAGGTTTGGTGAATCTGGGAATGCGTCAAAAACCATGAGAGTTGTGTGAGAACACCCACACAGTACCCATGAAACGCCTCCCTGGCGCAGAGTAATGAAATGCAGCGATTTACGCTGCGGTGCATTACTCATGTTTTTTAAACATCAAAAATATGACTTAAGGTTTGGTCACTCGGTGCAAGAGTGACGCAAACCGGGTCATAATCATTGCCCTCAACTTTTTTCAACGAACCTTGTGGTTCAGTGCAGCAATATTAGGGGAAACTGGAAGTCTTTTGCATTTTCTGTTGCTCAATGTCCAATATTTTAACAGCAACAAGAAGCATATGGCATGTTGTTTATGCCGACCCCTATTGGGGCAGATACACATATATACAGTGCGCAGTTGGAAAAAACATACATATTTGCATACTGGTCCATACCAAGTGGTCTGTACAGATAGAGTTTCAGTGAAACAATATACTCCAGCAACTACTGGTGCCATTTGGCCCTGCAACTCTATGTTCCCAATCAGGGAAGTATCAACGTATTTTCGTGAACCTGAATACCAACCCTCGGGTGAATGCAGGCAAGTAAAAGTCTTCTCCTGGCTGAGAGTGTTGTAGAATCCTCCTGTACCTCTCTAAGCCGCATGTGGTTCTAGTTGGACAGGTTTGTTTGTGCTAGACAAAAATTTGATAGTGCTGTATATGATAGTTTACACAAGAACCGACGGTACTGCCTCCAAAAAGTCTGACGGGGAATGAAGCAACTTGGAGTGGCTGTCTATTGTTTTCATAACAAAGAACCTTTCATTTGTAGACTTGTCCCCGATTACCCAATTGTGACAATCTTGCGTCTCTTGGCACCAAAGTCAACCTAATTTTCACCTAAATGAAGCCTTCAGTTTACAGTCCGCGACTTGTCGAAACAGACTTCCTCCCTGTTTGTGGGTTTAGTGGACAGATTTTTGCATTCTGAACACTTAAACAGTTTCTCGAGATACCACTCACTATTGAAACTCTCCCCGTCTAATTACTTGCAGGAAAGACTTAACTTTTGGTATGACTAACTAGCAGGCTCTTTAGAATCTTAAAGGGTGTAGTCTGCCTATAAACTCGTTTTGGTTTATGGTAATAAATGTCCTGTTAAAATACAAACATATATATATATATATATATATATATATTATTAATATAGCACAATCCTGAATCTTTGTAATGTGACTCAGAGTTTTGACGCAATACCTAATATTTGGCATAATACATGTAACCCACAATGAATTGCACAAGCAACGCACCACAGAAAATTAATTAAAAGGAGGAGTGTGGGTCCTAGCGTCCAAAGGGAGTCATTTAGTAGTCTCTCTCCTCTATGATTACATGATATTAGTCGGAGAAAAAACATAAAATGAGGACAATGAAATACAGTTGGCCGCATTGCAAGGTGGCTAAGATTATGCCAGTATCAATTGTACTTGGTGCATAATAAAGGATTCTCTGGGCTGCACTTAAATATTTCTAGGGAGAAACAGCAAAGTAAATGAATGTGTGTCAGAAGCTAGTTTTTCACATTCTTGGAGCGTTGCTAGCGAAAAGGAATCCTTTATTGTCAAACATTGCTTGAAATTAGGGATCTTAAATTGGAGGATAGATCTTCTTGTTGATCTCTTCCCTCAGGAGATGATCAGTTTGCTTGACTCATATTCTGGAGTGTCCAAGTGTAGTGCCTTGTAAGCAAGACATGTGGTCAGCAGGACTAAATGAGAAGCCATGCTAGGGAGGACATGATTGGCAGGATGTGATCAGAGTTCTTTTCCGCAAATAAGATCCAAGCTATAGTCTAAAACAATTTTCTCGGTTACCAATCGGTTGTGGGGAGGCCGGTGTGTAATGCATTCCCATGCTCAATCTGCAAGAAGATCGTATCTTGAACGATTGATTTTAGATCTCTTCTGTGGCACTTGACCCACCCGATAGATCCAGACCTTACCTTTTGTTTTTTGTGTTCATGCCAATTGCTTGTGGCTAGATTTTGTTCTTGCTTCTCAAAAGACTTTACCTAAATCTCCCACTGCTCCACTGTAGTGAGCGGGGTTTCTGTCCACTCACCAAAACATTTGTAATTAGAGTTGGGCCATGTTGTGCTACTATCTAAATGGTGAAGCATGAATGTAGCAAGATAGAAGCAGCCAACAGAGAAGACCCCCTTATGATATCACTTGTAAAAAATTCTGTATTCTCAGCGCAAAACTCTATGGGAAACGGAAAAGCAGCAATAAGGGATAGGCTAATGAGGGCAACTGCACCTAAGAGAAGCGAATTCCACTATCACTGCTATCTTAGATGGCTCTCATGTTCTTCTTCCCCCCCCCCCCCCCCCAGTTGAGATTACAAGAGCTTTTGCAGACTACTGTCATTGCCTATATCATTCAGGCAGCACCAAAACATTGCTGGTAATTGTAGTTTCAGTCTGCCTGCACTGTCTGATGAAGGTAGGAACTTCTTGTAAGGAGTCATCACGGTACATGAGAGTAGGAAAACTAGTTTGGAACTACCATATGGTAAACCACCAGTGCAATGGCTTCCCTTGAGTCTTTTACAAAGGCAACAAGGCTCATATTAGCCCCATACTTTGAGAGTATTAATAGTCTAACACTTTGTAGCGAGTTCATTAAAGCCATGTTAAAACTTAAACCCAAGCTGCAGCTTTTATATTGTAGACAGACCCATTTCTTTATAGATGGGAAGATGCTAACAAATCACCTGAGGAAGGTTATCTCAAGTCTCATTCACAACTCTCCCAAAACAGTTTTTTGTGCCTGGCCGCGCTTCTACAAATCATAAGACATTCTACATCAGTATGGATGAAAGATGAACTGAAGGAGGCGGTGGAGGTCTCCCATGTGATTGAGATGGCTTTGAACTATGTTGATTTGGTGGGGGTTCTTTGTAAAACCCTAGGAAGGGTGGGCTTGGGTGACAACGTCATTTTAAAGGGGAGTGGCTGGAATGTCAGCCCAAATAGACATTTGAGGCTGCCTCTCTAACACTGTTTGTATTGAAATGGATTCAAGGCTAAAGATTGCTCTTTCGCCTCTTTATGGCTGCTATTAGACAAGCTATAACCATATAGGCATTAGACTCAACGATGGGCAGCTCTAAGCACATGCTGTAAAAGGATCATATGCTGTTTACCCTCAGGGAACCTAGGACGTTGATACCCATGTTGAATTCCATGATCCACAACCTCCTAGGATCAATTGGGATAAGAACAAGACCGCTCTCCTCTCCAACTGTACTGCAAGGGCAGCAGTAGAGGGACAAATATTTCAATGTTTTCCACTAAACCTGAACTACCTGGGGGTGCTGGTTACTAAGGGTTTGATAGGGATGACTGATGATGAACCTCAGCTTCTTAATGCAAAAATGGAGAATGACTTTGGCAGCTGGTCACTACTGCTATTGTACCCGTAGTGTCAAATACAGGCGTTCACTATAGTCGCAGCCCCCAGTTAGAGTTATTTGGTAGGCATGCTGCCTCTTCCTTTCCCACTTTTAGTACTGCAGACCATGAGCAAGAGCATAAGGAACAGTATACGGCCTGAAAGGAGTCTCAAACTCAAGCCAGATAAGTTACACACAACCACTGTCTCTGGAGTTCCACAGCTACTGGACATGGACCTATATCAGCTGGCACATCAACTGTCACAACTAATATATGCTTACTGGGTTTAGGATGATTAGAGATGCATGCAAGGGCTTGTTATGGTGATGCATAGCTAGTATAAGTTGCAACATACAGTTACAGGTGTAGTCTTTAATGCTGAGGACAAAAATATCTGTATACTTAGGTGTATGTACTCGTGCAGGATCAGATGACTACTCAACTTTACGTTGTGCCAATACATTCTGACGTTATCCTATGGTAGGACTAAGTAGGACACTTATAACATACGTAGATCACATTTTTTATATTGATTGTATGCGCAAGATTTAGGGTGAGCTAGGGTTATTGTTGTCCTTGCTGACTAAGGTGTTGCTACAATATGATGGAACGAACGCATAATAAAATATAAAAAAGTCTTGAAAAAGAGGAAATCTGTGTCCACTGTATGAACGGATTATGTCAGTTTTGTGGACAGTTAATAATAATACCAGTAATTACCCAAGGGTGTCAAGGCGCAGGGGGGCGTTGAGAAGATTAAGCGAGCTATTGCCCAGAGTCACATGGTGCTGGGCTAACCTGCCGCCAGAGATCAACCCGTGAGCCCCCGTGTTCCGGAGTCAGCCGCCCTGGCCTCTGCACAACACCTCTTCCATTTAGACCCCACTCATCCAGTAGATCTATTCTGAAGCTGCTCAACAAAAGTGATGGCTCACTAGATCTTTATGAGATTATGGACAAAGTGATATGAAATGAGGCTTTTCAATCTGGTAATGTGTATTTGCTTAATTAAGCCTTATGAGGTATCATGCAAGGTGCCTCAAACGTTTGAGGCGGACTCAGTAGGTCAGTATAGTAGCTGCGATAGAACGACCAGGACCTCAATGATCCCTAATTCAATTCCATGTCACCATAGACACTAAACAACTCAAAAGAATCCCGTCCAATTGATCCAACCCCTGGTTCAACAGCAACCTTTACTAAGAATGGCGACACCTCAGACTTGCTGAAAGAGAATGGAGACCTCTCCCCCCCCCCCGTTAAATGCCCCCTATTGTCCAACCTCAAAGTCCTATGTCAAAGACATACCTACAATAGGCACATTAGGAAAACCAAAGTGGCCTTCTTTCAAAATCAACTAGACACTGCTACTAACAGACTAAGAAGCTATTCCAAATTATCATAAACCAATCTACCTGCTTAAACGATCTTGCTTTCACAAACAAAGCACCCCTAACTGTGAAACCTTTGCCTCCTTTTTCACTGAGAAAACATTGCAAAACACTAACAGGGAGACTGCTCTCAAACTACTTCCGCACCAGTCCCTCCTCCACCCCTTCACAATGGATAATGAAGCATGCCCGTATAATCGCCTCCTCTCACCCAAAAATGACGCCACCTGGTCTAGCTTCATAACCCTCAATGAGATCGACACTCTAAATCTATTGACCTCATTGAAATATTCTAACTACTTCATTGACCTCCTTCCCTCCAAACTCCTAAATGAGTTCATTCACATCCTACTCCCAGTTTGGACTAGGATAATCAGTGCCTCTCTCAACCAAGGCTCCCTACCCGACTGCCTCAAAATTGGTTGTGTTACCCTATTCTAAAAAATAAAAAACAACTCCGACCAGTCCGACCCCAACAACTATCACCCCATCTCCACCATCCCTACTCTGGCCAAACTCCAAGAAAATGTGTTAACTTACAGCTCCACTATCATATTGAACAATTCCAACTCCTAGATCACTGTCAATCTGGCTTCCGATCGGGTAATAGCACTGAAACTGACATGGTCCACATTGTCGACGGTACCCTTCACTCACTCGACCAGAATGAATCCTGCCTCCTGATCCTGCCTCCTGTCAGCAACCTTTGACACCACCGACCATGCTACTCTGCTTGACCTTCCAGAACATAGGATGGGCCTCTCCGACACCTTGCTAAAATGGTACTCCTCTTTTCTACACAACAGGTTGCAACGCTTCCTAATCAATCACTCTCTTTCCAAGCAGTTTCCACTATTGCTAGCATTTTCCAAGGCTCTATCCTCTCCCTGACATTGTTCAACCTCTACATGGAGCCCCTTACTGAAAACCTAAAACTCTCCCAAATCTCCCATCATATGTACGCTGATGACACCAAACTCTACATGAGAATAACCTTCCTCAATGACTTTTACACACTCAATAACACCCTAACAATAATGCAACCATAGCTGACTTGTAACCACCTCCAACCCACTGCCATTAAAACTGATTTCTTACTGATTGCACCACCCACTACCACCCCTAATGTCAAAGACTGGCTCCCTCTTCTCTCTACCTTGAATCACACCCAACACATCGTCGAATCCCCCAAATCCCTAGGTATAACCTTAGACAAAGACTTCTCCATGCAAAAACACATCAGTCCCATCACTAGAGGAGCTAACTATTAGTTGCATATCCTTGGGAAACTAAAACCTTTCCTCCCCACAGATTACCTCACAACCTCAATTCATGCATTTGTGCTTTCAAAACTAGACTACGCTAGCTCTACCCTTGTGGGCCTCGCAAGTAGGCTATACTTGATGCATCCGTTAGGCTCACCATGGGATCAAAAAGAAAATAATAACATCACTCCTGAACTTCCATCAATCAATCAATCATAGAATTTATAGAGCGCACTACATACCCGTGAGGGTCTCAAGGCGCTGGGGGGGTACTGTTCGAAGAGCCAGGTCTTGAGAAGTCTCCTGAAGGTTAGAAGGTCTTCAGCCTGCCGCAGGCGTATGGAGAGGGTGTTCCATGTCTTGGCGGCGAGGTGGGAGAATGATCTGCCGCCGGCGGTCACTTTTCGGATGCGGGGGACGTTGGCGAGGGCGCAGTCTGCGTAGCGGAGCTGGCGGGTGTGGGTGTAGAAGCTGAGTCGGCTGTTGAGGTACGCTGGTCCAATGTTGGGGAATGCCTTGTGTGCGTGGGTGAGGAGTTTGAAGGTTAGCCTCTTGTTGATAGGAAGCGAGTGCAGGTCTAAGGTGGGGTGTGATGTGGCTGCAGCGAGGGATGTCGAGGATCAGGCATGCGGAGGCGTTCTGGATGCGTTGGAGCCGTTACAGGAGTTTGGCCGGGTCTCCTGCATAGAGTGCGTTTCCGTAATATAGTCTACTGCTGACAAGGAACTGGGTGACCGTCCTTCTTGTTTCAGTGGGGATCCACTTGAAGATCCTGCGAAGCATGCGGAGGATGTTGAAGCAGGAGGAGGAGATGGCGTTGTCCTGCTTCATCATGGAAAGGGTGGAGTCGAGGATGACCCCTAGGTTGCGTGCATGGTTGGTGGGTGTAGGAGGTGCTCCTAGTGCAGTCGGCCACCAGAAGTCATCCCATGCCGAGGGGGTGGATCCGAGGATGAGGACCTCCGTCTTGTCCAAGTTCAGCTTCAGTCGGCTGTTTCTCATCCAGTTGGAGACGGCCTTCATTCCTTCGTGGAGGTTGGTTTTTGAGGTGTGGGGGTCTTTGGTGAGGGAGAGGATCAGCTGGGTGTCATCAGCATAGGAGATGATGTTGAGGTCGTGCCGACGTGGGTGAGCGGTGCCATGTAGATGTTGAACAAAGTTGGGCTGAGGGATGAGCCTTGGGGTACGCCGCATATGATCCCGGTGGCTTCGGAGTGGAAGGGGGGGAGGCGGACGCTCTGTGTTCTGACGGAGAGGAAGTAGGTGGTCCAGTCCAAGGCCTTCTCCTGGATTCCGGCGTCGTAGAGGCGTGTTCGTAGTGTGCGGTGGCAGACCGTGTTGAAGGCGGCTGACAGGTCCAGGCGGATGAGGGCCGCGGTTTCTCTGTTGTCAAGCAGGGTCCTGATGTCATCGGTGGCAGCAATGAGGGCAGTTTCGGTGCTGTGGTTGCTGCAGAACCCGGACTGGGACGGGTCCAGGATGCTGTTCTCCTCGAGGAAGCTGGTCCGTTGTTTGTTGACGGTCTTTTCGATGACCTTCGCCGGGAACGGGAGCAGGGAGATGGGTCGGAAGTTCTTGAGGTCCTTGGGCTCCGCCTTGGGTTTCTTGAGTAAGGCGTTCTTCCAGCTCTCTGGGAAGGTTGCTGTCTCGAAGGAGATGTTGATGGTTTTCCGGAGTTGGGGTGCGATGGGGCTGCTGGTTTTGTTGAAGATGTGGTGTGGGCAGGGGTCTTCCGGGGATCCGGAGTGGACGGTGTTCATGATCTTGATGGTGTCGTCGTTGTCGATGTTGGTCCAGGAGAGCAGGCGGTTGGTGCGGGTGGTGGTCGTGGGAGTGGGGGTCTCAGCGGTTGCCGGGGTGGTGACGGCGTCGAAGCTGTCGTGGATGTCTGCGATCTTGCGATGGAAGAAGGTGGCCAGCGAGTTGCACAGGACTTGTGAAGGTGCGATGTCGTTGGTGTTGGAGAGTACCTTCACGATGTTGAAGAGCTCTTTGCGGTTGTGTGCGTTGTTGTCTAGTCGGTCTTTGAAGGAGGTCCTTTTGGTGGATCTGATGAGGTGGTGGTGTCTGCGGGTGGCGTTCTTGTGGGCTGTGTAGCTTTCCGGTGTTCGTTCACAGATCCAGTTTTTTTCGAGTTTTCGGCAGGTTCGCTTGGAGGTCTTCGGTGAACCAGCTGGCTTTCTTGCTGGTGTGGGTGTTGGAGGGCCTCTTGAGCAGGGCGAGGGTGTTTGCGCAGTCGTTGATCCACTGTCTGAGGTTACGGGCTGCGGCGTCTGGGTCGGTCGGGTCTGCGGGTGGGCTCTGGGCGAGGGTGGTGGTTAGCTGGCCTTTGGTGACTATCCTCCAGCGGCGGCGAGGCATCTGCTGGGTGCGGTGGTGGGTTTCCGGAAGGTGAAGTGGATGCAGCGGTGGTCGGTCCAGTGGAGTTCGGTGGTGCGGTTGAAGAAGACGTGAGAGCTTGCTGAGAAGATTGGGTCAAGCGTGTGGTCGGCGGAGTGGGTGGGTGTTGTGACGAGTTGTCTGAGTCCGAGGTTGTTAATCAGGGTGGAAGAGTTGGAGTCGTTGTTGTTCTCGAGGTGGAAGTTCAGGTCCCCGAGGAGGATGTAGTCCGTGGAGGCGAGGGCGTGTGTGCTGATGAAGTCGACGATGGAGTCGCTGAACTGCGGTCGGGGTCTGTAGACGAGGGTTCCTCTGAGGGTGGTGTTGGGGTTGGTGTGGATCTGGAAGTGCAGGTATTCGGCGGTGCTGAGGGTGTCGTCGGTGTATGTCGAGATTTTGAGAGTTCCTGTGGACAATGGCAATTCCATTCAATTGCAGCGGAGGTAACCTCTCTAGTGGGTTACCTCCGCTTCAGCTAATTATGGACAATTATTCTCGGACCTCCGTGTCAGCGGAGGTGATTTATGAGACCTCCGATCCCAGCGTGCATTTGAAAATGAACTTCCACCAAGGGAGGAGCACTGAAAGCCCCCAATTACGGAAACACACAGGGGAAATGTGGTAGCCATAAATCGCCTCCGCTGACACGGCCTCTGAGGAGATGAAACAGCGGCATCGAAACGCGTGAGGCCATGGACTTCAAAGGGATGTTAAGCTGCCTGCTTGGCTTAAATAGAGTTTGTTACTCCCCTGCAGTGTTGTGCGGCTTCAAGCTTCCGGACGTGTATATATTTTATTGTTTATAGATCACAAAATGAGCCCATATTTGCATCTTTGTGCTGAAGAAGCATTTCATAGTATACACAACGGAAAAATATTGCCAACCCCTCATTTAGTATGTTCTATATGTAGTGGCAAATGCCAGTATTATGTGCTAGCAGTGTATGGTCGTGCAGCAGTTATACCGATGCATTTTTAACCTAGTCATGCAACCTACTTAATTTTGGTCATCCATTTTTGTCGATATCCTGGCTACTTCTGGAGAACAGAAGATATGGTTCCTTTAGCATGTGAAGTGAGTATAGTTGCTCAATGACACATTGCCTGTCATGTTCTACTATCTTCCATACGAGAGAATCATCACATTTATCTATATGCAATCCACATGAAAATTAAGCCACATTGCTTTCTTGATCAATCTTCTAGATCTCAAACAGTATTTGTATTCTTCAAAGCAGAACAATTTTATATATCAAAAAGTTACTCAATCATAACTAAAATGTAGAGTTTAGACTGCCACTACCACATCTACAAGGAGCCTCTTCAGTAGTATACTCTTCAAAATGTAGAGAATGATGATTGTCCAATTGATTTGCAGACAGAATCTTGATTTCATTAAAGATAACGGAGGCTAACTTTATGCATAAACCTTTATTACTGCCCCACATGCAGCCCTTTAAAGAACTTAAACACATCACAAAGTCAAATGTTCCATTCTGGATTCACAATACAGTATATATGACCATGACACACAGTTATCTTACTCTTTTTAGGCTGTGACACAAAGAGAACTTAAAATAACTTGTATAATCTCAAACAACGTAAACAACAATAAAGAATTCCAACATCTCCTCTTAGTCTTGTCCAATTAAGAACTGTTTCCTATGGAAACAAGAAAAATTAATAATATCCTCCCCATGAGGGTATATGTAAAGAACCAATGTTTTTTTTTTTTTTTTTTTTAATGAACAGCATTTCACTTTCTTTTTCTTTCTAAACATTTTTTACCCGACCCTTACAAATAATATAGAGGGTGCAGTGGGTGGGATAATGATAGCCTTCGTTGTCTTTAATGAAATCAAGATACTCTCTGCATGTTAATTGGATAATCGTCATTTCATTACAAGACTAGAGGGTATCATTATGTATGTTTAAAGCTTTCCAAAACTATACTGCTTAAATGGTTTACTGGTCTCAAGTAGAAATTTGCAATGGTGCTGGCATTCGACAAGCCTGCTGCTTTCATGATGTCAGTAAGAGAGCAGCTGGCCCAGAATACTTTACTAGCCCTTGCACCTCTGGCTGAATGTGCACCAAATTCTGATAGATCTATGCCTGCCTCTCTCATTGTTGGTCTAACCCACCTAGCTAGTGTGGTGGTAGATACTCCTTTGTGTGGTTTCACATAGGAAATGTTTTATTTGATAATCACATTTTTATTGATTTCAACATTTACAAACAGTTCAGCATAATCACGGATAGCGGATATACATGCACATCCACCAGAGAAAGAACACCCCCCCCCCCCCCCCCCGCAGCCCCACTACGGAACCCCTCAGGGAATGCAACCACCGGAAACTAGAAGCTTCATTAATTTCTCTCAACTGCGCCCAGCCATTTGCCCCACACCCTTCGGTACTTCTTGGGGCACCCGCGTGCCGTGTATAAAGCCTTCTCCTGTGTCGCACACCCGTCCACACCTTTACGTCACTTTCCCAGAGCTGGTGGATCGGGACAAATCCATGCTGACGCTATATCGCGCTTGGCAACTATCATTGCTGTGTTAAAAAAGGTCTTGTCACTCCGGGACCCGTCCAGCCCATCTGTTATCCCCAGTAATGAATGTGGCGGATCGTGAGGCACTGTCCACCCCAAAACCTCCGTGAGTTCCCCCTCAATGGCTCCCCAGAAAGCTGCCAGCCTGGGACAGGTCCAAACCACGTGAAAAATATTGGCTGGGGCCAGGCCACACCTAGCGCAGGACGCATCAGAGCGAAGGCCCGCTCGATGAAGGCGTACCGGAGTAAGGTAAGCAGTGTGCAAGTAGTATAATTGGATAAGGCTAAGTTTGGCGGTAATGGTCTTAGGCGCCATGAGAGCGTCTCGCCAATCCACCTCGTCCAACGACCCACCCAGTCTACCCACTGTTCTTTCAGTCTGTCCAATGAGGTGGGAGTTTTGTTGATTAAAGTACGGTATATCCGGGAGATACCCCTCCCCCCCTCCGCCCCCCTTCCCAAGTCCCCAAGCAGCGTCTGGGCCTCCGTGGGGCTGTATTCCGGGAGTCGAGTATTGTCCACAATGTGTACGTGAAGGGCGTGTCTTAATTGCAAGTACTTATAAAACTGGGAGGGGTGCAGGGAATATCGATTGCGCATCTCTTGGAAGGAAAGCATGTGGCCCCTCACCCATACTGTAAGGGTTAACAGCTGTTCCGCGGGAGCGTCAGGAACCTGAAGCTTAGTCCTCAGCCCTCCTCAGCGGTCTCCCGACTCTATCAGACTCTAGAGACTCAGGAGACGCGCTAGGGAAAACAGGGAAACAAAACAAGGGTAGGAGGGTACACTTCAATGAGTCACCAGCTTCTGACCGGGATGGACTGCAATGTACGACTGGCGCACTCCCTGTAAAACAAACACTATGTCACAATATCACTAGCTAATGATCCCCCCCCCTTTTGTGATATCTCGTCAACCTGGACCTCACCTACCCGTAGATCGTGTTTTCTAGTGGGTACCAGGAAGGCATTCATATGGCAAATTAAACCCCCCTCTTGTAATGATCGAGTGGAACTACCAACTCCCTGGACTCTGTCTGTGTGAGGCACACTGTGGAAAGTCATCTACAGAAACATATAATAACACATTAAAGTAAACCAGTACATTACTTAGTCGTTTGAAATAAAGAAATAGCGCAAAACGCCTTTACCGTGATTCTGGCGAGATGGAGCTCAACAATACTGTGTTTCACGCAGTGTTTCACGCAAACCCAAAGGAGTTACAGGTAACGGAAGGGGAGAGGGCGCTTGCAATCCTCTCTCTCGGGAGAATATTCAAAGGAACATGATACGGGTAACAGTACTAATAACCAGGTAAGTGGCAGATGGAAGGAATGATACTACCCAATTTGAAGTGACGATTATAAAGGGTAAACAAGGGGAGAATAAGGGCAGTACGGAAATGGGATAATACGAATTAGGGTGAGCGGAGAATATACATCCCCTGCGTATGCATGGAAGGTAATGTGGAACTATCCGGGTCTCAAGGGAAACCTGGGCTTCACTCCGCGTTAGCACCAGAATACCTGGCACAGGAGAACAGGACAACGATCCCGGGCACTATGACTAACCCGGGCACTATGGTAAAGGACTCAGGTCCTGTGGGACACCCCCTGGGTTGTTTTTACCGGGGTACCTCTCAGCAAACGTAGAACAAGACGCCAGTGGGAACTCAGGATGCGGCGTTCACCAGCGAGTCGGCTCCGTACACACGGACGAGGCCGGAAACAGGAAGAACCTGAAACGGAAGTCAGGCAGCTGAGCGTTGGGACACGAAGGGATCTTGAGACAAGAACGCTAAGCGCGTTTCCTGGTCTCGAGATCCCTTAAATACCAATGCCCCGGGCGACGCGGACCTCTGGGCATGACAGCACACTCCCCCCACAACGTCCTCCCAACAGGTTGGGCTTATCAGGAAATCGTTGGTGAAAACGACGAATTAACCGCGGAGCGTGCACAGCTCTAGCCGGTTCCCATGTACGTTCTTCCACACCATATCCCTTCCAATGCAGCAAATACTGGAGGGTTTTCCCTACTATACGAGAATCCACAATGTGATCCACCTCGTATTCCTCGCTACCCTGAACTTTAAGGGGCGCGGGCCGTTTAGGTAACAAAGTGCCCGGCTCCACTGGCTTAAGTAAAGAAACGTGGAAAACAGGGTGAATCTTAAAGGAAGCAGGCAGATCTAATTTCAAGGCCACCGGGTTGATTACCTTCACCACCTTGTATGGACCAATAAATTTGGGATTGAACTTGCGTGAACCACTGAGTGTCAAATGTTTGGTGGAAAGCCACACCTTTTTCCCCGGAGTATAGATAGGTTCCAGTCTCCTGTGCAAATCTGCTCCCTCCTTATATCGTACTTTTGCCATGTCAAGGTTCACTGTAGTGTCTTTGTGTAGATCTACTAGTTTGTGTATCAGATTCTCTGCTGCTGGAATGGGACTATTTGGGGAACACCCGGATGGCAATAGTTTAGGATGAAACCCCGCAGAACAAAAGAAAGGTGAGTACTTGATGGAGGAGTGTGGGCTGTTGTTGTATGCTATCTCTGCCATCCACACCCACTCATCCCAATCTGACGGTGACTGCAAAATTTGGTTTCTAATATATTGCTCAAAACACTGGTTGACTCTCTCAGTTTGCCTATCTGACTGCGGGTGATGGCTAGAAGACAACCTGACATCTATGTGAAGCAAGGAACATAAGCCCTTCCAGAACTTAGACACAAACTGGGCCCCCCTGTCAGAAACCAGAACAGAAGGGAAACCATGCAGACGCACTATCTGCTGCAAGAATACTGCAGCTAAATCCATAGATGTGGGCAAACCCTTAAGAGGAATAATGTGAGCTGTCTTTGTGAACAGATCCACTACCACCAAGACAGTATCGTGATGTCTTTTGGTAACCGGCAACTCCACAATGAAATCGAGGGATACCGTATGCCAGGGACCAGGCGGAGAGGCTAAGGGCAGGAGAAGACCTACCGGATTGTGGTGGGATGCTTTAGTTTGGGCACATGTAGAACAAACCCTGACGTAAGTTTCAATGTCCTTTGACATGTGAGGCCACCAAAACCGTTCACGAATCGTCTGGATGGTCTTCTTTATGCCCGGATGACCTGCTAAAGGATGGGTATGATACCATTTCATGACTTGTTCTTGTAGCTCTGGGGTAGGTAACACAATCCCACCTTGAATGCAGACATACCCATCGTTCATCCCCGTCTCGTGGGTGCCCACCACCTCCCGCATCTGGCCTGAGGCTTGAGCTAGCCGAATCCTTTTGCGGAACTCATCTTCGGTGAACACCCCACCTACAATCGCATCTGAGGGTATGATGTGTGGTATTTCTACTGGCTCATTGGGTTGTGTGAAACCTAAGCGTGATAAAGCATCGGCTTTCCCGTTCCTCCTTCCAGGCCTGTAGTGAATCGTAAAATCATATTCCCCAAAGAATTGAGACCAACGTAATTGTCTCATTGACAATGCCTTGGCGGATTTGAGGTATTGGAGATTGCGATGGTCTGTGTACACCGTAGCTGGAAAACGTGCACCTAAGAGATACTGTCTCCATTCCTCAAAGGCCTTTTTTATCGCAAGAAGCTCCTTCTCCCCCACTGCGTAATTGTATTCAGCAGGTGTGTATTTGTGTGAAAAATAGGCTACAGGGTGACAGTGTCCTGAAACTGGGTCCTTTTGACTAAGGACACCTCCCACAGCCACCTGTGATGCGTCTACCTCTACTACAAAGGGTAAGGCCGGATCTGGATGCCTCAGGACGGGAGCTCTCGTGAATGCCAATCTTAAACGTTGAAACGCATCCTCTGCTTCCCTAGACCAACTAAACAAAACACCTTTCTTCAACAGAGCGGTGAGGGGGCTTGCCAAGTCCGAAAAATCACGTATAAAACGTTGATAAAAATTGGCAAAGCCCAAAAAGCTTTGTAGTTCTTTAACCGAACCAGGGGCAGGCCAAGAGAGAACCGCTGCAACCTTACTGGGATCCATAGCCAAACCCCATGGGGAAACAACAAAACCTAAGAATGGCACCTCCTGTGTGTGAAAGGTATATTTTTCCAACTTACAGTACAAATGATTATCGCGAAGGCTTTCCAACACCCTTCGCACGTGGAGAACATGGTCTGACATAGAGGCAGAAAAGATTAACAGGTCGTCAATGTAAGCAATTACAAAATCGTCAAGCATATCTCGGAGTACCTCGTTTATGAAAAACTGAAATGCTGCCGGAGCATTACACAGCCCAAAAGGCATCACGAGGTATTCGAATAATCCATATTTTGTACAGAAGGCGGTTTTCCCCTCATCTCCCTCCTTGACACGCACCAGATGATAGGCGCCACGCAAGTCCAGTTTTGTAAAATACTGGGCTCCGCGTACTCTGTCAAGGAGGGAGGAAATCAAGGGCAGAGGATACCGATTTTTTTTTTTATTTTTTTTTATAGTGACCAGATTTAGCTTCTTGTAATCTATACAGCAGCGAAGACCCCCCCTCACGTTTGGGTATGAAAAATAATGAGGAAGAGGCAGGAGAGCGTGAGGGACGGATAAAACCCTTGGTCAACATGGTGTCTAGATATTCCCTCAAATATGTATTCTCCTTTTCAGTCAGGGAATACACCCTGCTGCACGGTATTCGGGCTCCTGTCTCTAAATCAATGCGACAATCATATGCCCTATGGGGAGGAAGAACTTCCGCCTCCTTGGGGTCGAATACTGTAGTTAAATCCTGGTAGGGAGAGGGCAATTTAGAAAGACCTACGGCCTCTTCTGCTTCCTCGGTGACGTGTGTACTTGCAATTTTCACTTCTGGTTCTGTAAGAGGGCGAAACAAGAGAGTGGATTTCTCCCAATCTATCACGGGATTGTGGAGTTTTAACCATGGTATGCCTAGTTAAACCGGAATATGAGGAGACTGAATTAAGTCAAACTCTATATCCTCGTGATGATCAGGATCTATGACCATATGTAACAGGATTGTTTGATGAGTTACAGGTCCTGAGACAAGGGGACGCCCGTCAATGGTAGTAACCTTATTTACTGCATTTCGTCTTCTACAGGGTATCATATTTTCTCTAGCCCACTCTGAGTCCATGTAGTTCCCAGATGCACCGGAATCGATCATAATGGCAACCTGCAGCCCTATGTGTGCGTGGATTAGTTGGGCGGATACGTAGAGATGAGAAACCGGGTTAGAAAGGTGAACAGAAGAGACAAAACCATTTGAACCACCCGGGATCCTTGCCTCACAGGGCCCCGGGCTCTCTAGTTTCCCGTCTTATCCGATTGAGTGGGTTTAACCGGACAGGATCTCAAGAAATGGCCTGCTTTCCCACAATATAAACAGAGTCTGTTAGTACGCCTTCGTTGTCTTTCTTCCGGAGTTAGAGGACCCTTTACTACCCCTATTTGCATGGGCTCACTTTCGTCTGTGGTTTTGGGAGATTCGCTCTTCTTTTCCCTAGACGGTATGTATCGATGTTCCCCTTTTCCCTTTTCTTGCTTTCGCTCTTGTAGTCGATGTTCAATCTTGACTACTAGGTCTATGAGTTCTCCACACACCTCGGGTAAATCTACGATCTGGGAAAGAGCATCTTTCAAATCATCGCGTAGACCCCTGTAAAAGAGGGTGCTACGCTTTTCTTCTGGCCAGTTAGCCTCCACTACAAGTCTCTGAAAGGACGTGATATACCTGACCAAGTCTTGATTTCCTTGTTTGAGCGCTAACAACTCAGTATCTGCTGAGTGAGTGTATGTGTGCCGATCAAACAATTTGCGGAACTCTCTTCTAAATGCTGCATGGTCATGCAGCAATGGATCATTTCTATCTACTAAAGGGATGGCCCAATCTGCAGCGGAGCCACTCAAATATGAGATTGTGAAAGCTACTCGGGATTGGTCAGATGGAAAACAATTACTTTTACATGTAAAGTGTAATTGGCATTGGCTCAGGAATGCGGCACACCGAGCAGCATCCCCCGAGAACCGTTCAGGGGGTCCTAAAGGAATGGAAGGAGGGGTAGTGACTTGGATGATAGATGACGGGGCCTCCGGCCTCTCTCCTTGCTGTCGCTGCAGAGCATCTACTCTCGCAGCCAAAGCTGTGTTTCTATTTGTAAGTTCCCTATCATGCCGGCTACATCGGCTAGGGAAACTGCTCCCAGATCCATGACGCTCGGGCAGAACACACCACTAGAGCTTAGCGTTCTGTAAGGGTTAACTGCTGTTCCGCGGGAGCGTCAGGAACCTGAAGCTTAGTCCTCAGCCCTCCCCAGCGGTCTCCCGACTCTATCAGACTCTAGAGACTCAGGAGACGCGCTAGGGAAAACAGGGAAACAAAACAAGGGTAGGAGGGTACACTTCAATGAGTCACTAGCTTCTGACCGGGATGGACTGCAATGTACGACTGGCGCACTCCCTGTAAAACAAACACTATGTCACAATATCACTAGCTAATGATCCCCCCTTTTGTGATATCTCGTCAACCTGGACCTCACCTACCCGTAGATCGTGTTTTCTAGTGGGTACCAGGAAGGCATTCATATGGCAAATTAAACTCCCATCTTGTAATGATCGAGTGGAACTACCAACTCCCTGGACTCTGTCTGTATGAGGCACGCTGTGGAAAGTCATCTACAGAAACATGTAATAACACATTAAAGTAAACCAGTACATTACTTAGTCGTTTGAAATAAAGAAATAGCGCAAAGCGCCTTTACCGTGATTCTGGCGAGATGGAGCTCAACAATACTGTGTTTCACGCAGTGTTTCACGCAAACCCAAAGGAGTTACAGGTAACGGAAGGGGAGAGGGCGCTTGCAATCCCCTCTCTCGGGAGAATATTCAAAGGAACACGATACGGGTAACAGTACTAATAACCAGGTAAGTGGCAGATGGAAGGAATGATACTACCCAATTTGAAGTGACGGTTATAAAGGGTAAACAAGGGGAGAATAAGGGCAGTACGGAAATGGGATAATACGAATTAGGGTGAGCGGAGAATATACATCCCATGCGTATGCATGGAAGGTAATGGGGAACTATCCGGGTCTCAAGGGAAACCTGGGCTTCACTCCGCGTTAGCACCAGAATAACTGGAACAGGAGAACAGGACAACGATCCCGGGCACTATGACTAACCCGGGCACTATGGTAAAGGACTCCGGTCCTGTGGGACACCCCCTGGGTTGTTTTTACCGGGGTACCTCTCAGCAAACGTAGAACAACACGCCAGCGGGAACTCAGGATGCGGCGTTCACCAGCGAGTCGGCTCCATACACACGGACGAGGCCGGAAACAGGAAGAACCTGAAACGGAAGTCAGGCAGCTGAGCGTTGGGACACGAAGGGATCTCGAGACAAGAACGCTAAGCGCGTTTCCTGGTCTCGAGATCCCTTAAATACCAATGCCCCGGGAGACGCGGACCTCGGGGCATGACACATACGTCCCCGAGCTGTGTTATGCCTATGGGGTCCCAGGCTTTGAACCCCCGCAGACCACCCACCTCCAGCAGCCAAGCCCCTTGCCAGAGGGGGGTGCATTGGGTCAATTTGCCGGTCCAGCCGGTGTGGCGTAGCGAAGCCCGCCAAACCAGGAATACCGTATGTGTCACCTCAGGCAGCTGAAGCGGGACAGTTCCCCCGTACAACATGGCCTGTACCTTAGAAAACCCCAGTTCGCACAACTCCAGCCGGTAGGCCGGGTCGGACCATCCCCCATTAAACCAATCATGGACCACCAGCAAACGTGTGGCTAAAAAGTAGAGGTACAAATGCGTCATGGCAATGCCCCCATCAAAGGAAGGGATCCGGCACGTGGAGAGAGCCAGGCGCGACCTCCCACCGCCCCATAAAAATTTGGTAACGAGCCCATCCAACTCCTTAAACCAGGGTCTGGGAAAACAGAACAGGGTGTTCTGGAGGACATGGAGGAACTTGGAGAGAATCAACATTTTAAACAAGGCCATCCGGCCCGGAGGGTTCAGGGGCAGCGCCCTCGATTTATGGAGGTCTGCTTTAGCCTTTTGGATCAGAGGGGTTACATTGAGGGACCAGCCCAGCTCCAGGAGCGTGGTAACCCATATTCCCACGTACTTAAAGGAGTTGCGTCGGATCGGGATATTAGACTGCCAATCATAACAGTCGCTTGACAGGTGATGCGGGACCAATATCGATTTCCCAGGGTTCAGCCGAGGACCCGACGCCTGCCCAAACGCTCACAACAACTGGAGGCTACGCGGCCCAGAGGAGGCGGGCTCCGCCAGAAAAAGCAGAACATAGTCTGCGTAGAGCGCGATCTTGTCCGTTTCGGTGCCGGGCCACTCCCATCCCCTAACACGGGTGTCAGCCCGCACCAGGACCCCTAAGGGTTCCATGGCCAGGGCAAACAGGGGTGAAAGGGGACAGCCCTGCCGCGTACCTCTCGCTATGGGAAAGGCCTCAGACAGGATGCCATTCACCAGCACCCGTGCCTGCAGCTGAGCATACAGCACACGGACCAGTTCTCGGAACCGGGACCCAAATCCCATCTCAGCCAACACATCTTGGAGATACATGCAGTCCACCGAGTCAAAGGCTTTTTCAAAATCGATAAGGAGGAGGGCCAAGTAGGGACTAAGGAGGTGTCAGTGGGCCAAAGCCATCTGCACCCTCCGAAGGCAGTGCCTGGTCGCTGGCGGACATGAAGCCACATTGGTCCGGATGTACCAACTTAGGCAGGTATGGCTTTAGCTGTTGGGCCAAGATGGTGGCGTAGAGTTTGATTTCGTTATTGAGGAGGGATATGGGGCGATAGTCCGCGCAATGACGGGAGGGGGGCTGGGACTTCGGAGGGACCACGATTGTGGCTATGTCCGTCTCTGGCGGGAAAGAACCCCGCTCAATGGCTTTGTGAAAAAGGCCAGCCAAGTGGGGTACCAGTATGTCACGATAGGCCGCGTAATATTCTTGGGGAAGACCATCTGGTCCCGAAGTCTTGCCCGGGGACGTAAGAGAAATTGCTTCCTCGATTTCTTTCGTAGAGAGGGGGCGGTCAAGATCCTCCCAAGCTGCCGTCTCTAACTGGGGAAGATGGACGTGACTCCGTCCAAGGAGATCACGGAGTGAGGATTCGGGTGGTTGTGCGGCATACAACCGCCGATAGTAGCTGACGAAAGTGCTTACCATCGCTGAGGGGGCGCTGAGGACCGAACCTCCATCATCGACCACTTATGGAATTATTCGGCTCGCCCTGGGGAAGGTAGCCAGCCTGTGCAAAATCGCGCCGTTTTTATCCCTCCAACCATAGACTCGTGCCACTGATGACCTCCAGAGTAGCTTGCCGCATCCAGAGATAGTTGCCTAATCTCGGACCGAAGAAGGGCTAGTTGTCGGCTTTGGATCGCGTCGTCAAGCTGGGAAAGGGACTACTCCAAGCGAAGCGCCTGTGCTTCCTTTGCGGTGATTTCCCGGTGTTGCTCCTGCCTCTGCTTTTTAAGTTGCCCTTTCGCAAACCCCCGAATTGTGGCTTTCCCAGCCTCCCATAGGGTCCCGGGGGAGGGTACGAAGCCCTCGTTGGTGAGGAGGTATTGCTCGAGCTCCTTCCCTGCCACCTTCCGGAAGTCTTTATCTTGGAGGAACCCCGCATTCATCCTCCACGTTTGACGGGCCGAGGGAGGAGGGGATCCGGTACTGAGGAGTACCGGCGAGTGATCTGAAATACCCCTGGGTAGGATACGAGCATCCACAACCGTCAAGCAGTCAGTCGAGGGGAGAAAGATCATATATATGAGTGCCTGCATGTGGTGTGCTGCGGAGGTGTGAGTAAAATGGGCGGCACGCAGTTGGCACGCGCGCCAAGCATCACAGTGGCCCAGGGACTCAGACCAAGACCTCAATTGTTTGGCTTGTGCAGTGTGCAGAAGGAGGGCCAGATGAGTCTGTAGCCAGATTGGAGACCGCATTGAAATCTCCCCCCACAACCGTAACGCCCAGGGGGAGCGAGGCTAGGAGGGTGGAGGTCTGTGTCAGGGTAGAGGTAAGTAGCGAGGGGGGCGAGTATAGGGACATAAGGTTAAGCGGGGAGCCGGCCAGAGAGCCGCATACCATCACGTATGTACCCTGAGGGTCGTGGATCACCCTGGAGAGAACGAAGGGTAAGTTGCGTCTCATGAAGATAGCCACCCCCCGGGAACCCCTGAAGAAGCCAGAGTGCCACACTCTGTCATAACCGTAACGCGCCATAAAGGGGCAGTAGTTACCCAGTAAGTGTGTCTCCTGGAGGAGAAGGATATCGATCTGGAGGCGTTGTGCATAGCGCAGGACTGCGGTACTCTTCAACTTGTCCAGGAGACCATTAACATTCCAGGACAGGACGTGTAGGGAAGCCCCGGTCACGGTGTCGTCTATCACGGCGGGTGGAATCTGGGGCTAGGCCGCGCCAACGCCTGGAGCAATGTGAGTGCAAGCAGCGGCCGGTGCGTGTGCGGGTGGGTGCGCGCGCGCATTAAAAGCTAGGACTATCTCTAGAGAGGGCATGTATCCGTCCGTGGAAGCTGAAACAGTAAAACAAGTAAAAGAACAACAACAAAGGCAGAACCCATTCCCCAACCACCCCCACCTCCCTGCCCTACACTTCAAGAACGGAAGCATCTGTCGACCCCTTAATCAACTAAACCAAACTAAAACGCTCGGCTCTATAGCGTGGAGGACCCCTCCAGAAGCACGGATTAATGTGAGCCTCGGCATAAAGCAATAGAGAGAGCAGACAAGTCTGTCAAAGTCGGATGCCCCCCCCCCCCCCCCCCCCCGGGGGTTGAAGCACCGCACCCCACAGCGAGCCAGCGTCCAGACCTGAGGGCAGGCCAGCTAAAGGGTGGGATTGCGAGAGAGGTCTGAGTCCACCTGGGCCCGCGGTGGGGATGAGCCCGTTAAGTCATCAGTGGAGCGGCGCCTGTTTCGCGGCGGAGTGCCTGATTGACTGGAGGAATCAGGAGCAGCCTGTTGAAGCACGTAGTTGGCGCCCCCTACGGGACCTTGTACGATGCCGCCGTTGGCGCCCTGGTCTCGGCCCACCGGTGGCGGCCCCGTATGTTCGGAGGAGTTCTCTTGCCGAAGGCGGAGGAGACGCTCTTCCGCCAGCCATGCCCACGCCGCCCGGGGAGTTTCAAAGAATTGTGTCTTGCCCTGAAAAATGACTTGAAGGCGTGCCGGGAATTGGAGCTGGTATTGCATGCCCAGAGTGCGCAGCTTCTTCTTAACCTCCGTGTAGGAGAGCCGGAGATCCTGAACTTCCCTGGTGTAGTCCGGGAATACCAAAATAACGTGGTTTTGGAACTTAAGGGGACCCTTCGCCCTGGCCGCCCGTAAGATGGCATCACGGTCCTTGAAGTTGAGAATTTTAAGGATGATGGGGCGGGGTGGGGCAACGGGAGGAGGGCTAGGCGCCAAGGACCTGTGGGCCCTTTCTACAACAAACCAAGTTGACAAAGCTTCCCCCGGCATCCAGGACCAAAACCATTGTTCCACGAAGGTGGCCGCTTGCCCCGCTTCCACCCCCTAGGGAAACCCCACCAGGCGAAGGTTGTTGCGACGTGCACGGTTCTCAGAATCCTCGGCATGCCTGTGGAGCTCCCCGGTACGAGCTCGAAGTTGGGCCACGGGTGGGTAGGGGGGTCCACTCTGTCAAGGCCCGCCCACCAGGAAGTATGCGCCGCCACCCGGTAAGATGGCCGATGGTGCCCAGTCCACGACAGGCCCAGCCGCCACCGCGGCTCCGTTTGCCGGCACAGGTCCAACCATGCCAGTATCAAAGGGGGTCTATGCCTCGGCCATTCCCTGCCTGATAAGGCAGCTGATCTCTCCCCACCGCCGTCAGACAAGGGGGGGGCGCGAAGACGGCCGTCCCGGCCAGACACAGGGAGTAGCTATGGGGTGGGGGGGCACGCACCCACCCCCGCGCCGCTGCCCGAACCAGCAGCCGATCCCCACCCCACTCCCACACAAGTCCGCCTGCCAACTCCCACGCCACACTCCGCAGCATGCAGCAGACCGTTGCTCGCAAATGGCCTCCTCAGGAGCGGCGCCGGCCGACGAGCCGGCCGAGTTCTCACCAGGGGCCCCTCCAGCCGAAAGACCGCCACTCCCCCGGGCCGCCGGGTGTCTAGCGCCACTCCTCACCGGCACCTCAATCATCGCTGCCTGGTCACGGAGACTGGGTGCTGCGAAGCCCTGGGCAGCCAGAACACGCAGAAGGCAGGATGATGCGGGGGTGGAGCGGGGAGCCGCAATTCACACTGCCACCACCATCTTGCTGCCTGCCGGCCCCCGGCTCGCCACACCCCACCAGAAGTGCTTCACCCAGCTCAGAAGCCATTCACCTTGCCGCTGCTGCCCCTGCACCGGCCGATACACCGGCGCTGAACCAACAATGCCAGTCCTGAAGGGCGTCTATGGCGCAGCCAGTCACTGCCCGGTAAGGCAGCCGATCTCTCCCCACCGCCGCCGAACAAAAACGGGGGGGGGGGGAGGGGGTGCGAAGACAGCTGTCCTGGCCAAACAAAGGGGACAGCTATGGGGTGGGCACACACCACCCCCCGCGCCGCTGCCTGTACCGACAGCCGATCCCCCCCCACTCACCACACAAGTCCGCCAGCCGACTCCTCCGCCACACTCCGCAGCATGCAGCAGACCGCCACTCGCCAATGGCCTCCTCAGGAGCGGCGCCGGCCGATGAGCCGGCCGAATTCCCACCAGGGGCCCCTCCAGCCGAAAGGCCGCCACTTCCCTGGGCCGCCGGTCGTCTAGCGCCACTCCTCACCGGCACCTCAATCACCGCCGCCGGGTCACAGAGATAGGGAGACTACGAGGCCCTGTGCAGCCAGAACACGCAGGAGGCAGGATGATGCAGAGGGGATGCAGGGGTCGCAATTCACGCCGCCACCACCATCTTGCCGCCAGCCGGGCCCCCTGCCAAAAGTGCTTCCCCAGCTCAAAAGCCGTCCACCTCGTCCCCGCGCCGGCCGATGCACCGGTCGATCGGGGTCGCGAAGCACCACTGGCAACTTCCTGATGGGTGGCGGCCCCGCCACTCAGGGCCGCCGATGCAGAGCCGCCCCTGCGCGGGCCGCCGCCCGACCCTCAGCAGCCTCGTAGCTCACGTGAGGCCCGGCTCCACCTCAAGGCCGCGCCGCTTGCCGTGTAGGTCGCGACAGGCCGCAGGCCCTAGGAGGCCACCGGCTCCGCGGACTACGACCGGAACAGCAGGAAAAGGGCCCCCCGGGAGGTAAACACCGCTAGACGCAGGTAAGTGGCACGGGATGCGCACCGAGGGGTACCGGATTCGAGGCGGATGACGGAGGGGTCCGGAGAACTCTTAGAGTGCGACCGCCATCTTGATGCCTCAGACTGGTTCACATAGGAAATTAGTAGTTGAATATCACCATCATGTCTAAATTCTTCATTCTTTGCTCATACACCTACATGCATCTAGCCATGCACAGTTTCAGACAGTCCTGGAATGAAGGATAGAACACGTAACCAGACATATTTTTTGTTCTCTTTCAAATATCAAAATGTACACCATCCGATGATAAAACTCTATTGCGAGTCTCTAGACTTTTAACATCTGAAACCCTCCTGAAAGAAAGTAAGTATAGAAGTGTTGCTAATTTCTGGGAAATCTAGTTCAGAGAAAGGTAACTGTTACCTGGCCATGAAAAAAGGAAACCAAGTGTTTGAATACCAAATTTACATCTCATAAGGAAGTGTAACGTGCCTAGGTGGTCTCTTAAGTCTGATTCCCTTCATCATTCTACATATTAGTGGGTCACATCCAATGCAATGTCACCTACCAGAGCATGGCCGGCTGATACGCCCAACCTATGGCAATTAATAGTTCTGTAAGGTAAACCTGCTTGAAACAGCATGGCTAAATAATTTTCCAAATCTGTCACCAGAGCATCCACAGGATCCAGCCCCCTTTCCATGCACCAACTACGCCATCTACACCTAACCCCCCTTTATTTTTTCCTCTTACCTGGTGCCCATGACTCATCCAGTAAGGCCTTTGCCTTTCCTGAAAGGCCAGAGAATCTTACAGAATACCTGATATCCTCCAAATAAGAAGGTTCAACTTTCCTTCCACTATCAAAGGGTGCTCCTCTCCATCGGGACTCACCAGTAGAACCGATTGTACCAAAATGAAACAAAGTTCCTCTATTGCAAGCTTCATTACCTCTGGGAACCAAACTTGTGAAGTCGAAAAAGGTGGTCACAAGAATTTTTTTTTATAAAGATTTTTATTGATAAATTCAAACACAAAACAAAGTACATTGGCGTTAGATAGTTCAGCATAGATACCCTTGGATTGTGTACAAGCATTCAAGAGGCATTTTCACAATATATCGACATAATAGTGATGCAAGGTACCGCATTAACCTCCATCTGTATCATGTAGTAGTATAACAGTTCCTAATCTGCTTATTGATCAACCATAGGATCTCAGTCACTCAATTCTGACTCTGAGGTTTCACGTGGGGGGTCACATATATACCCTCTGTACGCATTCCAGCCTCCCCACACCTGGGTCCACTTTTTGGGGCAGCCTCTATGAGTTCATAAGAATTAACTCCCTCCAGATGTTCCATAATACTCTCTTAATCATTGTAAATCGGGGGGAAAGCATACGCTCTCTCAGCCTGTAATGCAGGGATCCTGGAGAAATTGCTTATATAGAAGAGGACAGGAGACCAATAGTCCTTGCCAAGTCCCTGAGTGTTACTACAGTCTTTCCTAGGATGTATCTTCCTTCCTTCCTTATTTTCTTTATCTTTTTCTGAGGGAGAAGTAACTGATTTCATAGAGTGTTTACCTGAAAACCAAGAAACTCCAAAGACGGACTTGGTACCAAGACTGACTTCTTCACGTACACAACGAGTCCAGATCTTTTAATAGTTCCTTTGTCATACATAAATGATTCACTAACTCTAATTTTGCCTGACTCAACAGCATAATGTCATCTAAATATATTATTAGAAGAATTCCTCTCTCAGAAAGGCCAACACCGGTCTTGAGACCATGGCAACACACCATGGAGTGGAGGATAACCCTGAAGGACGACGACAAAACTGGTATAGCACACCCCTCCATTTGAATCGGAGATACCTCGTTGTATCCGTCGCCATAGGAATCATGAAGTATGCATCTTTTAAATTCAGTTTTACTATAAAATCCCGCAAAAGATGGATTCCCTCCATCTTGAATTGCGTGTAGACCAAATACTTGTTTAGGTCTCTTAGATTTATCAAAGGGCACCACCCTTTGTCTTTCTTTTTCACCAGGAAGATTGTACTTACAAATCCATCATTTGAGTGTACAACTTTACTATTGCGCCCTTTTGCAACATTTGAGAAACCTCCACATCCACCAAACACATTCTCTCTTTGTCGAAGACAATCTCCTTGGAGTTTCCAGAACCCATGGGTCTTCCCATTTGTGTACACATAGTTTTAGCCCTCTGTCTAAAAGAATCTCTACTTTGCAAGAATCAGTACAAACTTTGCCACTTACCTTCGTATCCTGCACCTTGAGATCTAGCTCTTCTCCCCCCGGTTCTAGATCTACCTCTCTGTGGGTAGAATCCTAATGAAGTTTGGAAACCTCTGCCATATCCCTTTGAATTCTGGGAGTACTGGTTATACTTGAGTATAAAAGTATGACCTTCTATCTCCTCTGTCAACAGCTAGTCCCTTCCTGTCCGCCTTTCCAAAAATGTGTGTGCCAAACACACGCCTCACGCTATCTTGAGCCTACTCAAAGTCGTGAAAGTGGAAACGTACTTGCCCAAAGACTTAATGAAGTCATGTCCTAATAGGAGGCTACCAGGGTCGCCATCCGATTCTTTATTGGCCAACTCGGCGAGTTTAGGGCTCATTCTCATAAGGATGATCTTTTTTCTTTCAGATATCAGGCCTGCGTTGGTGTTGTCCAACATACAGCCCTTTGGCTCCAGCCTCTTAAGAACTCCACGCCTGTTTCCATGTTATTTATGTGTGCTTCTTCAGCCATATCTAATATATGTACCAAAGGGCCCAAGACTTCCAAAAGGAGGTCCTGACATTGTTTCAGGCACAAGAATGTTATTGGCTCTGTATCTAGGTTGGGTGTATGACATGTCTTTTCATCTATCATTGGCCAGGGGCATTCAGCCCACATCAAATTCTGATGCTGCCTCTCAAGGGGTTTTCTCACCCATCGTTTTATAAACTTTTTCCCGATGGTCAGTGGCCACCACTCAGAGCTATGTGGTGCCTTATGGCATCAGGGCTGTACATATCCTTCCCCAAAAGAATCCTTAACTGGCTTAGTGGATGAAATACCCTGTAAGTCGTTGTCTAGACTCTCATAGGTATCTAAACCTTCATCAGAGTTAAAGACAAACTCATCAAATCCTTTGTCATCGTTATTGGCATCGAACATATCATTCAAGCTGAGTGAGTCTTTTTTTTTTTTTTTTTTTTTTTTGAAAAACCTTTATTGATGTTTCAATCATTTACACGTATGGGCCTACAACCCCCCGGGGCCGGCCGCCAAGCAATCAGAACAATAAAGGCAAATGTAAACACAGGCGGCACCTCGGAAAGCAAAGTCTACAATACAATATAGTCCGGCCAATGAGCCGCACAGGTAGGACACCAGGAGAGAAAGGGTTTTTCATTTTATAATAAAACAAAACAGTAGGATCAGGTGCCAAACAATTTCCCAACAGCGATAAGGGGCAAGGATAAGAGACGTAAGCAATAAGCAGCAATACATTGAATCAATGGCGCAGACACGGGAAAGTACGGATGGGGAGAAATATCAAAGATAGTTGCGCCTACAGGTCCCCGTACCTAAAGCCCAGCGAAACCCCCGGAAACTGTGGCACACATTAAGAGCAAACGATTCACAATAAGAGGAGTGTACCGCGCTGATCCCAGAAAAACAAGCAAAAAGAAACAGAGAAGAAAAAGGAGGCCATGGAAAAAGAGATAAAGACTAAAGAGTCCCCTCCCCCATCCCCCCACCCTGCACCTCTGCAAATGAGTATGGCCCCACCCCCCAGCAGTGTGCCTGTCGCCCTGGAACTAGACCCGAAATATAGAAGAGACAGGGAAAGAAGGAGTAAGAAAGAGCCCCCCCAGACGGGGGGGCGGAGAGAATGTAATAAACTGGAGGAGGGCCTTCAAAACATACCCCCGGCTTCTCCCTCCCGCACGGTGAAGTCTCCCCACAGCAAACAATTAGCAGCACCAAGTTGATCATATCAAAAAAAGGGGGGGGGAGTGGGGAGCATTATGCACCAACTATGCGAATAATCATGAGAGCACGCAACCATGAGTCCGCCTGTCTACTAGGTGACCACTCCCGACGGATCAGCCTCAGCCTTGACCGCTCTTTGCGATTCTGCCCATGCCTGCCCCTCGACCCAGCACCATGTCCGATGTCCCAAGGTACAGGAGTGTCCAAAAACAGTCGGGAAGCGACGCACACAGGTGGGGTGGAAGTCTCTGAGCATCAGCACGGACCGCTCCATGGAGGGGTGTCTTTTCCAGTGCTGCCCCAGGATCTGCACTGCACACAAGGTCCAGACAGGCTGAAGCAGTCAAATGAGACACACGTTGCTGGAATCGTCCCTGGGCCGCCGGAGACCGCGCACGGGACAAGGCCACCATCTTCCGCTCAGGTCCAATACCTCCGGAGCAGATCAAGCCCACAGTTAGCCGACCACACGGTAGCATACTGTCCGGAGTGTCCGGCTGTACACTAATCGCGGGGGGGGCCGCAACATCTTCCTCCTGTGTGCAGTGTGGAAAGCCACTGTGTACTTGTGGACCAGCATGCCGCCACTGTCCCAACGCTGATACCACACCATCTAGCTTCCTCCCCAGGACCCCGGCGCCATGAGCCAAGGAGTAATGAAGGGCACCAAGAGCCTCCAGGAGGTCGCCGTACCCCAGAGCAGCTCTCTCCGATCGCTCTGCCACACTCCCGACCGTCGCACACCCCCAGTCCCGCTGCGTCCCAGCGGACAGGATGGTAGGCTGCATAGTGACAAAATGGCCGCTGGGAAGGCCCGACTCGTATTGGGGCCAGGACCCCGAGACCAACGCCTCAAGGTCCACGTCGCTGAAGACAGGGATCCTGGGGCAGGCACAGACTCAGCCGTTGCGCGGTCACGGGCAACCGTCGTCTCCACCACGGACCAGCTCCCGCGAAAAGCCGGGAGCAGCCCGCAAGGATCAGGGCGAGCCAGGGACGGCGTCCGGGCAGCTCACCGTCAAAGGCAGGGGCAAACACCACAGAATCCGAGAATTGCACACCCGGGCATGTCCTCGGTCCGCAGCGCTCAGCAGGGGGGAGCGACCACAGCAAAATGCAGGCCGAGGGGAGCACCACTCCGGCGGACCGACTCCACCCAGTCACCACAGGCCGCTGTTGTTAAACTGCCGCCCGGCCAAGGCGTCCACTCGAGGTCCCGGCTTCGGGACCGCACGGGCCGCAAAGTTCAACCGCTGATTTCTCCGGCGGTACGGCAGTCAGAAACCTCAGAGTCACACGATCTGTTGCCACTTTCGTTTACGAACACGATCTCGTAGCGCAGAATAAGGATCTCATGCAGGATATCCGTGCGGGATGCGGAGGTTCACGGAGCCGGGAATCTACGCTGCCGTCCCGGTCGCCATCTTGGCTCCTCCTCAAGCTGAGTGAGTCTTGGTCCTCTTTTGTGCCGCTGAGGACACCACTTCTTTTTGTGCAGCAGCTGACACCACCATTTCTTGTAGCGCTAAGGCTACCCCAGCATTTTGTAGTGCTAAGGCTACCACTTGTGGAGGACAGGGGTTCGTCCCTCCTTGTCCTTGACAGTGTTTAGGGGTCTGTTTAGATGACTCGTCTTTCTTAGGGCCTTTCTGACCTTTTTCGGGTTTGTCATCGGCGGCGGGAGAGAAGTACTCCTTTTCTGAAGGAGTGCCACTCTTCCTGTTAGATATAACGACCTCCACTGCTTCTTTGATAGAGGTCTTTAACTCCTCTCCAAAGCAGTGGCGGCTCCTCCGTTAAGGTGGAGAAGCGCCATCCCACTGCTTGTAAGCACTGTAACTAAAGGAAAATAAAATGATTAATAAAATGATAATAATGTTATTAGCATTTTACTTGTTCCGGCTGCTTTGTGGGCAGGGCAGCTCTGCTCTCAGAGCAGGGGAGGGGAGGAGTGGTTTGCCCACTCAAAGTTCACATGAATGTTCTAAACGCTGGCTGCATTACAGCCTGGGTGGAGAACATAATCAAGCCCCCAGTCCTCGTCTGAGCACTGAACCACAGCGCTTAGACCAATCGCAACGCTGCATTGCAGCGTTGTGATTGGACAGGGGAGTCTGTGGGGCTTTCTGGGTGCCTACTGCTCCCTGGTCCGGTCTGAGTCCAACACGGAGGAGAGAAATGGCAATAAGGTGTATGTGTATGTATGTATATGTGTGTATATATATATATATATATATATATATATATATATATATATATATATATATATATATATATATATATGTGTGTTTGTTTTTCTTTACCCGCATTGCCACCTCCGATCCGTGCCGGCCGCCATTTCAAAGTACCTCCTAAACATCTCCTCACTTCGCTATAGCTGAGGGGTTTCCCTCTCCTCAGCCATACACTACCTAAAATAATCAGTGATCTACACTATACTATTAGAAACATAAGCCTAAAATCACTTAATATTACCTACTTTTATTTAAAATGTGATCCCAAATGTGTAATTATTAACCTAATTATATAATTCTAAACTTGCTAATATTGGAAATCTTCTAAATAACCCCTCTTCTTTTTTTTTTTTTTTAAATACTACTCTCATGGTGGGGGGGGGACCCTAGGAAAAAGTATTTACTGTTTCAAAAAAACAGTAACCTCACAAGAGAAAGAAAGCGGCACTACTAGTCAGCTGACAACCAGATCGGATATAAGCAGTTTAGAGCAACTAGCGATCACCTTTGAAACAAAGACATTGCCATGGCAGCTAGTTATGTTTTGGTATCCCCATACAAAAAGGCAGCTGGATTCCAGTCCTCTTTCCATTGCCTTTACCTTCTTTTAAAAAATATTTTTTATATGTGATCAGAGGACTCACCGCCACAGCTGGGCTCACTGTGGTCGTGTTATTGCGCACTTCAAATACTCACCGCCGTGGTCTGTCTCGCCACCTGTTAAACAGTTACCGCCTTGGCAGAGTCGTAATAAAATGGGAGTGGTGGCGTGCGCATGCGCAACCGCCTTATGTTCCTGCTCCCGGCCGTGTCTTCATGCACCTCTAGTGCATCGGGAGAGGCCGGTTGGTCATGGGAGCCACCCTGGTGCAAAGGCGTGTGAGTCGGAGAGACTCCCCAGCGTGTACTATTGCCTCAGCGCCTGCTGACTGGCAACTACGCAGTTAAACAAAAACAGCCTGCTGGTATGTACCTGTTATTTGCAGCTGAATTGTAATCCCAAATCAACAACTAGGTCATTATTAGCTCATGGACCCATATTGCGTTAACAGTAGTTTGTTACACAGATAAAGAAATTCAGTTTATAAGAACAGTTAAACACAAGAAATGAAAGCCTACGATTTACTCCATACATTGGAGTAGCTCAACAAGCTATCTAAGTACAAGTGTATATATATATATATATATATATATATATATATATATATATATATATATATATATATATATATATATATATATATATTTCTGTCGGTCACAATTGCGATAAAACACACTCTCAGGCTCCAAAGTAAGTACCAAGTGGGATGTTTATTTCCACGCTACGCGTTTCGGCTAAACAGCCTTGTTCACACGATGGAAATGCATGTAAATGTCACCATTTTTGTAAACCATTCGTACTTCCTGAGGTAGTAAACACAAAAGATGGTTTCACAATAAGAAAACACTCACTGAGTCTAATGCAAATATCGCGGCCATATTGGCATGGTTGAGTAACATAGGAATTACCAAGTGTATATACATTTTGCAGTGTGTAATATGTGTGTCAATAAAGTTAAATACACAAACTAAACAAAATATATTCACATTGCAAATAACGCGGCCATATTGGCATGGTTAAGTAACATAGAGATTTCCAAGTGTATATACATTTTGCAGTGTTTGGTATGTGTGTCAATAAAGTTAAATACACGAACTAAACAAAATGTATTCACATTGCATTATCACTCAAGTTTTCAACGAAGATGATTTACAGTAAAACTTCACATGTGTTACACACCTCGAAACACGAGTGAAAAAGATATATATAATTTGTTAATGAAAATATTATTTCCATGGAGTTATGTGAAAACATTAGTGAAATTAAACACCACATCACTCTGCATTAGAATACTAGGCTAAATCCCAACGGACACCTATCTGCTGCAAGTGTAACAGTGAAAGACTCGTCACCATAGTTGTGCTAAAATAACTGCACTGGTTGCGAATGTTTAAACAGATCCCATGCTGAATACTAGCGGGTCCCAGGATGCTGATGATATCAAGGGGCATACTTATGCACATAAATGATAATACTAATATTCGTCATATGCAGAGAGACCTACCCCGAAATATGCTTCAAGTTATTGCTCATTCCTGGGATGGGTGATTGAAATAACGGACAAGTGCCCGTATTACATGTGTCATAAATGGGTGAAGAGTTGTGGATTTAAATAACCAACTCTATGTGTGTGGAGTGTATCAAATATCAATAACTTACAGGAAAGCCTAGTCTATGGAGTACATGAAGGAGAATGTCAATGATCATATTTTTGGACAATCAATAACCATACTAGTCATTCCAAAGTTTCTATCACAAGACTATGTCTGTAATACTCCAAAAGGCTGGATGTACACCACGGAAAAAACTTCGGTGACATTTGGCAAATTTGTAAAGATACCGCATTCTGTTGTGCCTTCGGAAAAAAGGGTGGGGACCCGTGAATGTGATACCACCCCTGTAGTATGGGTCCCTGCCTTTCCTCCTATAGTGAGAAGAAAAGAAGAGAAAAAGAAAAAGAAAAAAGAGAAAACAAAAAGTATATGTGAATATTTAAACCTCTGAACAAGTGCTTTAAAATAAACAGATTAAAATAAGTTCCGTTATAGTTAGTTCAGCTAAATATAACTCGCGCGACCGCAATCCACTGCTGATGACGTTACATATTACATCACTGTATTCACTAAGATACTGTTAATAAGTCATTTATACAATTAATTATACAAAAAAAAATCCATTTAGACACTTATTTACCCATTTATTCTTCCATTAACCTTTAGATGTACATATATAAAAAATATGTATTTTTCGGAAAGACACATATTCACTGGATGATGTCATCAGTGATGTAATCAATGATGTCATTTGAGATGTCATCAGTGGTGTCATGAGTGATGTCACTAACCATGTCATGAGTGATGTCATCAGCAGTGGATTGCGGTCGTGCGAGTTATATTTAGCTGAACTAACTATAACGGGGGAATTTCAATGGTTTTTTACGAGTGAAATGTCCAGCTAACTATAATGTGTGTGAAACCTATGGTTTTTTTTGTGAATTTGTAAGGTTTTTTAAATGCTAATTTATGTTTGTATTATTATATTTTTTATATATTTATTTTACAATAAACTACCTATGTATATAGCTATAGATTGAGGTTGATTGGTGTCCAACCAAAAGGCGCATGATACCATTTAAATTAACTTAAAACGGAGTGCAAACATAGAAAGAGGCCTGTTCGAAATAAAAACATACCTATCAAGATAGGTCCTGCATATAGCTGATCACGTTTTTTTTGGATGTTTTGTTGTTTGTGCAACCAAATATAACAATAAGAGCTTAGTGCTCCTTAATTCATGATTCTCAAACAAAAATTATCCAAATATGCAAAATCAGATCTTAGAGTGTATCGAAATACAATTTCTAGCATAGTGCTAATTTTCGAGATAAACTAACTAAAATATGCATTGGATACAGGCCTATCAACAACATCATCTTAGCTCTCCTAATTTTTGACTGTTAACAATGCCAAATGGTATTTTTAAAAATGTGCAAATGGTGCAAAAAAGTGCTAGCGTTAAAGTGCTTAGTTACATAAAAGCATATATATAGAGTTGAATTCATAGCAGCTTCTAGTAGACGTCTCTTGTATTTTCTTATATTTCAATCTCTTGACATGTTTAGTAGTTGTATATACACACGTCCCAATCTCCAGATTACTCTGTTTGTAGCATCTATTGAGACAAAAAATATACGGGTTTTTTGGTATTTGGCAAACCATTGGTATTACACTTAGCAGCAAAAACCTTTTTTAGAATATCAAATTTTCATGATATAAAAAGAACTGTGGACCAATGTCCAACAGTTTTTTATATACAGAACTGGTGCTATAATGTTAAAAAGCCGGCAAAAGCCCAGTAATACCAAGTAAAATCGAGGGAAACCCCCAATAAAACCCAGTAAAACCAAAACCTCACCAGATAAAAAACACCACCACAGCAGCTCATATATATTGTTGAGCCACAATAAAAACCATACATTTTAGCAGCCATTAGACTAAAGTGCATACATTTTCATAAATTAGTGATGATAAAATAGATAAAATCCCAGAGCTCAAGAACCGGCAATGTACTCCACTAAAACCAGATAAAACCTAGGAAAAACCAAGATTAAAGCCCGGCTGAAGCAGGAATCAAAACCAATTAAAAAGCAAAACTGAGATTCATCATTATTACCATCCCCATCATCAATATTCATAAAAAGTTGTGCAAATCATCACTGTTGTTGAGGCCATTCGGCATTTTAGTATCGAGTAACATGATAAATTCTGATTCCACCTGTCTCAATCTCTTCTGTGTTACCGCCTCTGATGTTTTTGGGTACTGAGCTGATAACATAATATCTGAGGTCATTAAGATTATTGTTGTGTACTAATTTTAAATGTCGCGCCACAGGATAGTTGGGGTCTGAATTGACCACCGCTCTGAGATGTTGTAAAATCCTGTTGAAAACTTGCAATTTGGTGCTGCCCACATATAGTAAATGGCAAGTGCACTCTAAGATATATACTGCATAATCAGTTCTGCAAGTATAGTGTCCTTGTATTTTGATAGGATCAGAGTTAAAAGCAGTAACATATTCAGAATTTTTTTTTCCAAATTTACAAGCGCGACATGAGCTACACTTGAAAAAACCTGGTCTAGCTGATAGCCAGGTATTTGAAGTATTAACCTCAGGACTATTTCTTACAAGTGCATCCCTCATCGAGGGCGCCCTTCTAAATGTTAACGTGTGATGTTCTGGCAAGATTCGTGACATAGTAATATCTGACCGAATTATCGGCCAGTTTTTGTATAGAATCTTGCGTATCTGTCTCTGCTGTTTGCAATAGTTAGTTATCAATCTAATGTTATCAACTGATTCGACAGTAATGGTATCAGTGTCCTCATTAATCTGCCCTAATTGTATTTGAATCTCAGGTGTTGTAGGCAGCTGAATATCACTGTTAACACTGTTTGCCTTGTCGCGAACTATTTTAAGATCTGTAGCCTTGTATCCTCTGTTTAAAAATCTTTCAAAAGTTTCAGCCTGGCATATTTCAAGATCATCTTCATGGCTACAGATACGTTTGATTCTTAGAAATTCACCAAAGGGGATACTACGAATAAGATGGTGAGGATGTGAGCTATTAGCATGAAGCACAGAATTCCCAGCTGTTGACTTTCTGTGCAGTCTAGTATGTATAGTGTCCTCCCTTATATAGATATCAACATCCAAGAATTGTACTTTCACATTACTAATGTCTGATGTGAACTTAAGATTCAATGTATTCTCATTGATTGCATTTACAAAGTTATTGGCTGACTCAATAGAGCCCTTCCAAATCAGACAAACATCATCAATAAATCTCCACCAGTGGAGAACATGCTGATCAAAAATAACTCTGTAAGTGACCTCCAGGACATGCTCCTCCCACCAGCCCACGTGTAAACACGCATAGCTGGGGGAGAAGCATGCCCTCATAGCCACTCCACGCAACTGTTGGAAAACTTCCTTGTTAAATAGGAAGTAATTGTGGGTCAAACAAATATTTATCATTTTTACAAACATTTTGTTGTGTTCATACATATGTATACTCCTTTTGTCCAGATAATAGCGAACTGCATTTGTACCATCACTATGTTTAATACTTGTATACAATGAACTAATGTCCATCACTATTAAATAACAATTATCCTCCCATTTAACTTTCTTCAATTTACTCAAAAAGTGTCCAGTATCCCTGATGTAAGATGGCAGACTTTCCACAAATTCATGTAGAAAGTGGTCAACATACTTTGACATAGCTTCCAATAGGCTTTTTTGTGCCGATGTAATTGGTCTGCCTGGGACTGGTATTACATTTTTGTGCACCGTAGGAATAAAATATAGGATGGGAGTCATAAGATGGTAATTTTTTAAAAAGCTGTATTCGTTTTTAGTTAATAGACCCACACGTTTCCATTGTGCCAATTCAACAAATACATTTTCTTTGTTCTGTCGTAGTTCTTGGAAGCTAGCTTTTCTGTAGCAACGGATATCATTAAGATGATGCCAGGCTTCTTCCATATATAATGTTCTCGGCCACAGTACAATGTTCCTGCCTTTGTCAGCCTTGTTAATAACTTCCGTATGTTTTTGCAATTTTTGGATGAGCTTAGTGTATTGAATTTCTGAATATTTGCGATGTCTATTTTGTTTCATAACAGTACAGTTCAACTTTTTTAGATCCTCAACCATACAATCACTAAACACATCTATAGCATCCCTTGGCATCATTGGGATAAAGGTGGATGGAGGCTTAAATGGGCTGATGGCTGGAGTTTTACAGATAATGCCTGCTTCTTGTAGATTTTCCTGTGTAGAGTTTCCTACTAGGTCATTGTCATTTGCCAAAGATTGTGCTGCTAACATGGTGCCAACATCTGCAGCTTGTAAATGTAAACAAAGTCCTTGAGTAGGTCTAGTTTGCGATGCAATACTCGCTGCATTTTTTAGTTGAAAATGCTTTCTCAATTTCATTTTGCGAATAAACTTAAAAACATCCACTCTCGTTTGTGTATATTTAAAGGGACAGTACGATAAACCCAAAAACAACAATTGTTTTTCTGCAGTCGATAGTTATTTCAGATAGATTAATCACAGTATTATCAACAACATCCTTTGATACCTTATTCATTTCTTGTTGTTGAAACTTTTCTTGCCTCTCCCTATATATATATATATATATATATATATATATATATATATATATATATATATATATATATATATATATATATATATATATATTATCTACTGGCGGTCTCCAGTAGATAGTTATAGTTAGGACCCTCTTACCATAGGAAATCCGCAACATTCTATTTTGAATAACTTTGGCGCCGGTCGACGAATCCTCGCAAAATTTTCAAAATAGGTGGGGCGTTGAGCTCCGCTCCTACCCTGAAAGTCTCGGGGGGATTCGTCAAGCAGGGGCTGAGATAAAAGGGGGGTCCCAAAACGCGTTTTTCCCATGCATTTTTCCATAGGACCTTTAGACAGAGCTACAGCCCGAACGGCTGAACAGAATTTAATGAAATTTGGCAGAGAGGTAGTCCTCAGGTCAAGGAAGTGCCTTTTGTAGGTTTGGTGTAAATCTGCTCAGTAGATTCTGAGAAAATAGCCTTTAAATCAATATATATATCTGAGCCAGCTTACGGTGCGCTTACGGTGCGCTTACGGTGCGCTTACCGTACGCGTACGGTGACGTGCGTGAGCGCGATTCTGATTGGCCGTTAGATCTTAGTAAACATTCGAATCGGTCGAAACCAGGAAGCGGTGGCCGCCATTTTCTCTCTCGCACTCTGACAGGGGGTTGAAAAACAAAGTGCAAAAACATGTAAAGGGGCTGTTTAGACAGCTCCCAAGCACCTAGCCATGTCGAGGGAGTCCCCAACGATCCCCCAAGTGAAAAAAGGCAATTTTAATTTTTTCGAAAATTTCGCCGATTACGCTTACCGTACGCGTACGGTAATACATAATAATAATAAAAAAAAAAAAAAATATCCACATTCTCCCCACCCCGTGTGCAAATGGTGCCCGAAGAGCACCATTTGTGCATTGCTTATTACATCAAAACAAAACATATATTTTACCTGTCACAACGATGCTCATCATATGTCCTCCATGTGCGCACGGTGCGCAAAGCGCATCGTGCGTTCATGGCCCATCTAGCGTAACGTGGGCACGCGGTGCGCGAAGCGCACCGTGCGCGCACGGAACGAACTGCGTTAAGTGGGCGCGCACGCCACAAATGGCGTAAAGTAACTTAGCATTTAAAAAACCGTACAAATTCACTGAAAAAACCATAGGTTTCACACACGTTATAGTTAGGAATTAGCATTTAAAAAACCTTGCAAATTAACTGAAAAAACCATAGGTTTCACACATGTTATAGTTAGCTGGACATTTTACTGATAAAAAACCAATGAAATTCCCCCGTTATAGTTACTGTAGGCAACTATAACTCACGCGACCGTAATCCTCTGCTGATGACATATGTGTCTTTATGAAAAAAAAATATTTGTAATATATTGTTGGAAACGCCCACTCCCACTCCGCAGGGTGGTGGTGGGCTCCCCGAACACACTGTGGTAGCTTGGCTCGAGTGGTCAGGAAACAGGCGCAGTGCTAAGCATACAATATACCCATACAATAACCATGCGTGCATCCGTTCCAAAAACGACTCTACACCGTAAAAATTATGAAAATATTCTTCTTTATCTTTTTCTCTTAGTTGCTGATTGGAAAAATAAATAGGTCAATCACAATATACAAGTTTCAATTAGTGCAGGTCAAATAAATATTGGCTGTTTGATGAAATAAATAGGGGTGATCATAAATAACAGGGCATAAATACAAGTGCAATATATACAGACAATTAAATACTTTGAGGCAATAAATACTGTACCAATAAATATTGTACACCATCCAGTCCTGTGGACCTATAAATATAGTGAAGCAATAAATAGGTAAAAACTCAATAAATACAGTACCCCCAATAAATAATTAAAAGTATACAGCAACACTCATGTAATCAGATGACACTTCAATTCTTAAGGGCTGATTTGGCCCAGGCACAGCTTGTAGGGTTGTGGAAGGCTTGAGGGGGGCTACTCCCTGGCTGGGACAAGGCTGAGGCCTAAGCTGAGGTAGATCAAAGGGGGGAATACCAGTGCCCTGGCTTTCTCTCTCCACACAACCTCTCTAGGTTAGTCCCAGTTCACCCCTTGCACAGTCAGGTTGGTTTCAGCACCTCCCTAGCCCCTTAGAGCAGTCTCTCAGGTCTCCACAGGGCCTTAGGCGCCCTCTACTCCACTTACTGCCCTTTTTCTGATGTTCCGACGCCGCTGGAGTCGTGTCGACGCCGTGAGGCGGTTCCGGTTCGGTCTCGGCGGCCTCGGCACAATGTCAGTTCTTTGTCGACGCCGGAAGGCGGTTCCGGTCCGATGTCGGCGGCCTCGGTTCGATCTCTACCTCCGATTTGACGGCGTCGGGCAGTCTCTTCACGATGTCGACTTCGGGCGGCTCCGGTCCGATGGCGCTCTCGGCTCCGATGACGTCGGCCGGCCTGGCCTCGATGTCGACTTCCGGCGACTCCGGGGTGCGATCCTCACCCCCGACCTCCGGTGCTCCTCCTCACAGGCTCCGGGCGACTCCGGAGTGCGATCCTCACTCCCGACCTCCGGTGCTCCTCTACCTCGGTCTCCGACGACTCCGGAGGGCGGACTTCACTCCTCCGATGACGCCGCTCGCTCGACCTCGGTTCACTTCCTCCTCGACCTCTGGTATTCCTCTCGACCCCCGTCGGCGCCCTCTCACGACCTCAGGCGGCTCCGGGTACGACGTCTGCTACTTCAGTCAGCGCCGCTTCTCCACCTCGGGCTCCAGGTCTTCAGGCTACTCGACGCCGGACTCCAGGGAAACCAGTTCTCAGGTCAGAATCTTGCTGTTTTCTTGGTTCTAAGGCCTGTTCCTGCTGTCCAGGTCCTTAGGATGAGTTTTTCTGTCTTCTTCCCACACAGGGCTATAGGCTGGGATCCATCAGTAGGGACAAGTATCAAGGGTGGGTTTATGGACCCCACTCCAGGCACAAGTTTCCACCCCTGCTGCTTCACTCCTTCCTCCTTCACTGTTGTGCTCCTCTCTCTTCACCAGTCAGGTGCCAACTGCCAGCTCCAACTGCCAACTGCCTCTCTTATCCTCCCAACATTCTAAACCGCCTCCAACGGTCACAGGGTTCTGGAATCTCCTGGAATGTTCTGGAAGGTGCTGGTAGGTTCCAGTGGATGCTGGTGATGTCACAGGTGGCCACCATTTTGTGCTTCAGGCCCTCAGACAGAAGTTTCAGGGGTAGCTAAAATGGCTCCCTGAATCTGCAGCAACACGAAAAAGTCTGGTGGTTCCCCAAAAAGGAAAAATTCAAACAGGGTTTGAGGCAAAAGTGGGACAAAATAAATAATGATGAGGAGGGACCACCCAAAGGGCTGACAGGTCTAACATATATGTATAGCTAAAATTTAATGGAAGAAGACATGGGCAAATAAGTGTCTAAATACAGTATTAGCATCAGCAGAGGATTGCGGTCGCGTGAGTTATAGTTGCCTACAGTAACTATAACGGGGGAATTTCATTGGTTTTTTATCAGTAAAATGTCCAGCTAACTATAACATGTGTGAAACCTATGGTTTTTTCAGTGAATATATATATATATATTCAATCCAAAGTTTCTGCCGCGAACGAAGGAGCCCAATCCTCAGGTAGGTAAAAGCATCTTTTATTTAGATCAGGGCTGCATGCACAAGTCGGTGGGATGAAAAGCAGTTCATTCAGAAGCCGACGCGTTTCGGGACTCTTCCCTTCTTCACAGGCTTGATGAAACTGAACCTGCAATGGCGAATGATGCACTTTAATGTTCATGAGTACTATGCCCCAGTGGGCGGGGCCACATCGCGGTATCTGCCGCCACACAGCATCCTGGTACTTGAAGTGTATCTTTGTATTACTCAAGTGAGCCGCCGTGCAGGTAGTTCTCAATTCAACAATATTACCTCAGTGGGTTTGCTATAATCCTCCTTTGCCTGTGCGAGCACTTTGATGCCCTGATAACAGCTCCTGTCCTGATATGATGTCGACATCTGACGGCATCCAGGTCTGCTTATACGCAGCGGGTCTCCTTCACGGCTTGACAAATAGCCGTACAAATTCAATCCAAAGTTTCTGCCACGAACGAAGGAGCCCAATCCACAGGTAGGTAAAAGCATCTTTTATTTAAATCAGGGCTGCATGCACAAGTCGGTGGGATGAAAAGCAGTTCATTCAGAAGCCGACGCGTTTCGGGACTCTTCCCTTCTTCACAGTATATAAAAAAACATCAATCAAATAAGTTTAGAAAAGGTATGCAACAGTAAATAAAGTAATGTGCTTATCTGTTGAGGGAGGAGCTAATAAAAGAGGGAGATAGCTGTGTGTTATGTTCCTCTATACTGCATTGTGATTCCAGAATGAAACATTTCACGTTGTGATGTTTTTAAGTTCTTTAAAGAACTGCATGCGGGGCAGTAAAGGTTTATGCATAATGTTAACCTCCAGTCTTGAAATGAAATCCTTGCCGCAGACCATGACTTGAACTTCTTTTCGCATTGTCAGACTATGTAGCCATGTGTTATCTCTAATTCTGTGAGTACATTTCTTCTAACTCATGGTTTGACTACTATATTATAAATGGAAAGCACAACCATATTGCCTCTCAACCTCCTTTCTCTGCAAGGTAAGCAAACCTATTTGAGTAATCCCTTGATCACCCAAACAACAATAATGTGGAGATGATGCCTTCCTCATTGCATTAGCGTTTTTTTTTGGGTCAAATTTGGCGATAAATGGGGGATGAAAGCTCCCTACTTCAATACCAAATGTAGGTGGTATGATTCTGACAAAGGTGGTTCTCTCCTTAGATGAGGCGTTCCTTGTTAGTTACCCCCTTTTGCCCCTGTACATTTCCCTATTAAGGGAACCAGCACTATGCACGTTTCTCACACTTTGAATCTGATGGTTTTTCTGGTTTCAGGTACCTTCGTTTCCAGTGTCAACTGAAGCTCGGAAAACAAGACCAAAGAAAGGTGGGTGAGCAAATTAAGATACGTATTCATCAATATGTATATAATGGTATAAAATGGAATTGTAAATATGTAATTGTGGAAATGAAATACACAAATGAAAGTACGGTAATGAAAGCATTGCTGCCCTTAGAACAATAGTTAAGTACTAATCGGTACCACAGTAAGCTGGTAAAACTGCTGAGCATATTAAGCATTCACTTTACAAATCTATGTTATCAGCTGTCTGTTATACTTCAATTATTCTGAGGTTGATAAAATTAGCACAAATTGTGACCATGTAATAACAATTTGCCATCCTGGCATTTTCATTCACTTCTAAGTACTATGAACCACCAGTTTGTTTGCGATAAGATAATTATTTCCCATTATTGGGTCTTCATTAATTATCACTGCCTACCTGCTGGATACATTATTACTTTTTATGAAGATAAATATCTCTTTTCGAAATAATTGTTATGCCTGTCAAGGCACAAGCACTTTTTTAATTAGTCGCATAAAAGAAAAAAAACAGATGGGAGGAAATGGACTGGGGGCTCATAATACAATAATTGCAGTCTGCCACTTTTTTAAAGCACCACAGCTGCTGTAGAGTTCCAAAGTCCACTACAGTATGTAGAGTTCCAAAGTCCACTACAGTGACAGATAGGTCTCCAGTAGGTAGTTCTAGTTAGGAACACGTTTCCATAGGAAAAGTGCTTTTTAATTTGCCTATATATTTGGCGGCAGTTGACGAATCTTCACGTAACTGTCCCAAAAAGTGTGCAGCTAATTATAGCTGTGCATGGAACGTTTTGGGCCGATCCATCAAGCTGGGGCCGAGAAAAAGGATGGGGACCACCACCTCCCTGGAGCTTTATTGACAATAAGGAAAAGGGGCGCAGCAACCCCTCTCCATTGGGCTTTAAGAGCCCCGGGTACTGCCATCTCCCGGGGCTTCAATTAAAATAAAGGAGGGGTGGGCCGCAAAGGCCCCCACACCCCTCCTGGGGCTTACATATGCCCGGGGACCACTACCTGGGCTTGACAAGGGCAAAGCAACTGTGTTTTCTCAGCAATTCCACATTGAAAGACGATCTGAAATTCTTTGTGGAGGTGAATGCATCATTGATCTGTTGAAGTGCAATGTGAAGTGACTGTTTCGAGTGGCGTCTTTTGTATCCTTACCTAGTGAGAGCCATGGTTCTCCCTTTAAATGACTGTGAGTACACAAATGTGCAAAATCACCTGAAGCTCTGCCCATTTGGCCCGCTCCGTCCACCTTAATAGTATGATGTGGTCTTCCTGCCTTTTGCCAGTAATACAGGCAACTTACAAAAAGGCCACCCAGCACTTTTCTTGCTGATTTTTGGTGACGCGTTCTTGATGCTGAGGAATATGAGGACATCTTCACCAAACAAAGAAGCACTTACTTCGTATAGTCTACATTGTCTCTTTAGAAGAATTTAACAACTTGTGTGTGACATACAAATATTCCATTTGGCAAGCAAAGAAGAGGCACGTAGAAGCAATACAACTAGAGCTATCCTTGGCCCGTCGAACAAAATACTCTAAAGCTTTCTGAATCGTTATAAATCGATTAAACAATGAAAAGGTCTTCCCTCGACAAAATGTAAACAACGTTACTGCAGACAGCTGGTCTCAACACATCAGCACTCTGTACCAAACCAATCTCAATCACACAAACTGCCAAGTTCCACACTCTATAACTTACCAAATCTCCAGAACCAAGGAGGACGTTAAAGAACAAATGCACCGTTTAGCATTAACCATCACGGCTGAAAGGATTGCAGACTTAATTAAAAAAAAGTAGAGCGGACGGTGCCCCTGGACCAAATGGTATCCCAGCTTTGGTTTATAAACAGGACATTAAATTCTGGTCACAACTGCTGGAAAGGCTTTTCAGAACCTGCCTTATTACAGACACCGTCCCGCCCTCTTGGCAAGGTTCAATCCTGTAACCCATTTACAAAAAAGGCTCAGTGGCGAACCTAGAAAGCTATCGCCTCATCACTCTCCTAGATGTTGAGGCTAAATACTTTGCTTCCTTATTTCTGGAGGACCTAGAAGCATGCAAGCTCAATTCACCTGCTCTCACTAAATCAAAGTGGATTTCGGCCCATGTTGGGCACTACTGATAATCTAGTGGCAATTAGGATGATAGTGTCAAAACAGATACAGGAAAACCAACTCCACTACAGCTGTTTTGTATATTTCGGCAAGGCCTTTGACCACTTCCAACGCAAACTTCTCTGGCTAAAATTAAAACACTGGGGCATCACGGAACCAAGGCATCCAACTGCTCTACTCTGATACATGGGCCAGAGGTAAATTCGATAACAACTCAACAGTCTCCAACAAGATCATGATGGAACAAGGAGTCAATCAAGGATGTGTTTTGGTGCCAGCCCTTTTTAACCTATTTATGACCGATTTGTCCCCTACCCATTATGTGATTGTCAGCGACGTGCCGAAGCTGGGACATCGTCATATCACCTTCCTTCTTTACGCTGACGACGTTGTTCTCTTGTGCCGAACAGTGAGGAGGCTACAAAGGCGGCTTGACGTCTTATTCGCACACAGCACTACGAATGGCTTGACAGTGAATTTTGAGAAGACCAATTTTGTGATCTTTGGACGGAAACGGAAAAAACCCGGAACATGGTACCTCAACAAACGCAGACTGTCCAGAGCCCCCAGATAGAAGTACCTTGGATGTTGGCTTGATGAGGGAGGGCACTTATCCCACAAGAAATCACTTAAATCAAACACCGCAGCACTACAATTCACATTTAAAATCCTCTTTAACCACACGAAGACTCCTACTCTAGAACCCTTGCTGACGATAGTAAAAGCCAAACTAATTCCCACGTTAGCATACGGCTCGGAAGCCTTCCCCGGTAAGCTGGGCTCCTTTCTGAACAAATTCCAGAGTCTGGTATTCAGGGCATTATTCAAACTCCCAAATCACTCTGCAGCTGGCCAGATTCACGTTACACGATCAGCTCCTGGCACAAAAGGCCTGCACCCTCAAATATTTACATGCCACGCGTGCTGCCAAGGTAGGAAACCTGAAAAATCTAATCCGGCAAGAGGCATCCGAAACAAATCATCCAGTCCTTCAAAACCCTTGGACCATCGCCCTGCACGATGCACTAAAACTGAAAACAGCCAGCGCGCTCACACCAAAATTTTAAGAAGGCGTTAAACAGAGCAACTGGAAAAGCATAATGATGGACAGAAAGCATGCCCGTCTCATACAGAGAAATTACAACAAAAGCAAGATGCAAAAATATCTCAAGACACTTTCGCGGGGCACTTCAAAATCAAAAATTGTCATATTAGGATGGGAGATTTCTCATCCTTGGTTCTCTTACCGTCCAGCGTCCAATGAGTATCGGCTATGCGGTCAATCTTGAGAGAATTTAGCTCACCTTCTCTGCATCTGCTCAGCCTTAATCACCGATCGCCGGAAGTTCCTCTCTCATGCATTGATCAAACAAGGGACTCACACAATTCAAGCAGCTGTAGATTTTCTGCTCAACGACCCTTATCCTCGAGCCATCTGCGGCCTGGTCAAATTTCCTGAGCAAAGCCGACAAAATGCGAAGAGCCGTCACCCCATAGGTTACTTCTGGAATCTAAAATTCCATTCTCTAGTTTCATCTGCATTTTTCCTTGCGTATAATTGCACAAAGTACCTTTCCACATGTAATAAAGACGGGTGCCCAATATGGGCGCACTTTACCGCCTAAAGGCTTTAAATTTGACTTAAGGGCTTAATGCTACAAACTTAAGAACAGGGCACAATTGTCTCAGCATGGAACAAGCTCATGTCTTAATGCACCGGCATTTCAAATCTCACCATAATAGGAGAAATGTCCGACTGAGATTCAAATGCATGAGACCATTTTCAGTTTAATATACTATGATTATCAAAACGCTTAGGGCAACATATTGGCTGAACTCTGAATGACCTTTTAATAATGATGAAATTGCCATTTTAAAGCTTTTATAACTGATGCCACAGCAGTGAACCCCACCTTTTGTATACTATTAAGCAATCCTATATTGTGATATCAATCCGCAACTTGCACTTCATTACTGAATTGAATTCTATGTTACGGCTTGGGCACCAGGCCTAAGTGGTTTTTCTCTCTTTTTTTAGTTTGACATGTTTTATAAATTTTGCAATGGCTTTTATTATAAATTTGCAATGGTTTTTATTAGCTGAGCATAAATAAATAAACTTGAAACTCATGTAGGAAGGACCCTTGTTTGGTGATGATTTACCTCTTTGTACTCTTGCCGTCTTCTCTATAGAAAGATTCATGTTGTCACAGATTTCTGGATAAAGACGCACGAGGAACAATCACATTACCAAAATGCACACAAGGTCACTGGTGACATTTCCTCTTGCTCCATTACACTGCTGTAGTTTACAATACATACTGGATATTTACCCAAAGAGGTAACACTTAGTAATTAACCAGTAGAAAGAACTAGACTTGGGTAGATATTTAGTGCAAAACGGTGGTCTCTTTTTGGATAAAGGGGCAAGTGCTGTTCCATTGTGGCTCAGTCATTGACTTACCTACCCAGACACTTAGATACCCATTCACACACTCGCCCACTCAGGCACTCACACACCCACTGACAGACCCACTCCGACACAGATACACCCACTCACAGACCGACTCCGACAATCTCACATGCACTAATAGATCCATGGAGACACTCATGCACCCACTCACAAACACGCTCAGACACTCTCACACCCAGTCACAAATGCACTCGGGCACTCATTCACCCACTCGCAAAACCACTCACACTCTCACAGCCACTCTCAGCCCCATTCAGACACTCATGCACCCCCTTACAGACCCACTCAGACACGCACACCCACTCACAGACCCACTCAGACAATCAATCGCTTTATTTCAGGCACAAATGTAGCGCTCTTGCAGCTAGATCAAAAACAGAAAAGGGTGGTCTTGAGTAGCTTCCTAAATTGTAGGTGGTCAGGACACTGTCTCAAGTGCAGGGGGCCCAGATAGGAAAGGGCCTTACCCCCTAGTCTTGCCCTCCTAACTCGGGGGACCTCCAGAAGATGTATGAAGCCTGAGCGGAGAGACCTAGAGGGAAGGTAGGGTATGAATTTCTCCAAGAGATAAGTGGGACCAAGATTGACTAGCGCTTTATGAATGGTACAACAGACTTTGAATTTTACCCTTTGGCGTATTGGAAGCCAATGAAGCTGCAGAGAAGAGGATGAGAGGCAGTCCTAGGGGGCACATTAAGGACTAGTCGTGCCGCCGTTTTCTGGACCACCTGCAGTCTGCTGATCGAGGTCTCACCAGCAGAGATCAGCAGACCGTTACAGTAATCCAGACGGCTTAATATAAGTGCCTGAGTCAGAGTCTTCTGAGTGGTATCAGGAAAGACTTTACGAAGTAGGCACAATGTATGGAAACAGGCGCCAGTTGTCTGGGCGACATGCTCCTTCAAAGTAAGGGCTTGATCCAGATGTATGCCTAGGTTCTTAACTGTGGATTTAGGGGCAGGAGGGGCACCAAGATCATTCGGCCACCACTCAGGAGACCATAGTAAGGGGGCCTCTCTGAAGAGTAAAATCTCAGTTTTCCCAATGTTACATTGGAGAAGATTGTTCATCCAGTGTGAAATGGCTCTCATACTGGAGGAGAAGGTCAGCTGTACAGAGGGAATACATTTGTCAAAAGGGAAGAGCAGCTGTGTATCGTTGGCGTAGGATATTTGGGTTAACCCATACGTCCTTCGGAGACTGGCCAAGGGAGCGACATAGATATTAAACAGAGTGGGACTCAAACATGAGCCACTGGGGTACTCCCTTGGACAGTTCCATTGGTTCCGAACGATATGGGCCCAGAGTGACGGTCTGAGAGCGATCAGATAGAAAGCTCGATATCCACTGATAGGCAGAGTTTCTTAGTCTAATCTCCTTCAGTCTCCTGAGCAATATCTGATGTGAGACCGCGTTGAACGCGGCAGATAGGTCCTACAGCACCAGAATCGTGGAACGGCCCTTGTCTAGTGTCATCCTGATGTTGTCCGTGACCGCTAGCAGAGCTGATTCGGTACTGTGTTTGGGCCTAAAGCCTGACTGGGAGGGATCTAAACAGCCAGTGAGTTCTCACAGGCCTTGGGATTGGTAAAAGACTGGTGTTGGAAATGGCCCTTTTTGCAGGGTTATCCCAAAACTTTTAGCTTTTTCCCCCTTTATTTTTCCTGACCTGTGGTTGTTGGCTATAGGACTCTGGGCACTTTACCACTGCTGATCAGTGCTAAAATGCATATGCTCTCTCTGTAAATTGTTATTGTGATTGGTTATCTATGATTGGCATATTTGTTTTACCTGTAAGGTCCCTAGTAAAGGGCACTGAGTGTGCCAGGGCTGGTAATTCAAATGCTACTAGTGGGCCTGCAGCACTGATTGTGCCACCCACATGAGTAGCCCTAAAATGGTGTCTCACGCCTACCACTGCAGTGCCTGTGCGCAGTCTGTGAACTGCCATGTTGTCCCGGCCAGTGTACACACTTGCCAGGCCTGATCCTTCACATTTCTTACACATTGGACACCTCTATGGCCATCTTGCCCATAGGATAGAATGGAGAATGCTGGGTCCCATGTGTACCTGCATATCTCCCCATAGGAGGAAGATGGGAAGCTGAAGTCTGGTAACCCTGAACTCAGAATTTGATGACATATCTTTTAGGGAGGATGGTTTTTAAACTTTGTGTTTGAAAATAGCACTTTTAGAAAGTGGCTATTTTCTTGTTCAACCTTTCTGTGTGCCTCTGCCTGTTTGTGTATTGACTGTCTGGTTTGTGAGTGACAGGGGCTGGGGGTGGCTGCAGGAGGCTGGGTGAGTCAGCACTAGCCTGAATAGACCTATATGCATTTGGAGTGGTGGGAGGAGTTGCACCTGGGTCTGACTAGGGCTGTACCTGCCTTCCCCAATTCTGGCTCCACCTCCTGCGGTGCGCCTGATGGCCCTGGCGCACACTCACAAAGGAAGAAGACATGTCCTGGCAGAGGGACCTAGAACTGGTTGGGACTGGATCCTGGACTGCTCAAACATGTAAGAACAAAGACTTTTGGGGTATAAAAGAGCTGAAACCCCAGTAAATTTAGACTACTTTTGCCAACAAGAGGAATACCTGCCAAAGAAGATCAGCTGAAGAGACTGGGAAGGAAGATGGCCCCTGCTGTGTGTAAGGAAGATGGCCCCTGCTGTGTGTTCTGGGGCTGACCTACAGTTTGCTGTTACTACTAAGGAAGGGGACAGGGGACTTTGCTGTGTTCCCCCTCCTCCTATGTGCTGTGTCAAAGGATAAGTGTTTCCAAGGGCCTGAGAAGAGCTGGCCTCCTGTTAAAACTCTGGAACACAAATGTTTACCAGAAAAGGCCATTTTAATCAACGTTGTGTACGTGTCTCTGCGCACAGCCTGTGCCTTCGTGAAGATGCCTGCGTGAAATTTGACTCTGAGTGCTCATCGGCACACAGCTGGGGCCTGTCATGAGGTCTGCTCTGCCTCAAGCTTGACCTGCCCCAGGATCGTGCCTCTCGCGCTTTGTGCCGACTAGCGCGCCGCTGAGGACCTGCGGGGCATCTGCCTTGCCCCAGATTGCTGTATGTGCACTGAGTTCACCGCCGCCGGCCCGGTACAGAAAAGAAGCGAAGCGCTGGGCCCAGAGAAATCACCGCCGCTACTCGAGCAGCCTGGCCGAGCCCGTGATCTAAGAAGGGCCGTGTCACCATAGAGTGAAGCCGGAGGGTTGCCTAGTAACGAGGATGCCTGTGTCGATGTCATCGCTGCGAGGAACAGGAAAGCCACCGTAAGGAAAACCAGTCCCGACCAGCGTGTCACCACCGGATGAGAAGGGCTTCCGCTGAGGATCTCCTGAGGATCAACGTCGCCGCGAGAGCAGCCCGAGGTAACACGCTCCCGGCCGTGCTGTTTTCAGTGCAAGGTCAGGAGCAGGTGGGAGAACCGGCGAGGGCTGCCTGGGACTGTTGGTGCAACACGGGAGCAAAGTGGATCCGTCTCTGGACAGAGCAAAGCGAGGACAATATTCAAAGATCGCGTCCTTGGCAGGACTAGCGCGCGCTCACGCTTTGGAAAGCCCAGTTTGACTTCAAGTGCCGCGGGGGCGTCTAAGTGAACAACGCCCTTTTGGATCCAAAGTGCAGCTGCAGCAGGGACATATACAAGAACGGTGCCCTATGTGAATTAAAGGGGTAACGAGGGCATTTTGAAAATACAGTGTGGGCAATAGTTGAAGGCAGTGGCCTGTTGGTGACGGACGCGCGCTCGCGCTTTAGTGAGGGGATGATTTCCCAAAGGTGAAAGCGAGCACACCCAGGTAGCGCACTCCGTGCTACAAGTACAGCAGGGCGGTCATTGATACAAGCACCATTGTTAGAATTTCCACACGCTAGAAAGGAGGGCTCACAGCCTTACGGAGCCCACAAGTATTTTTAACATCAGCAGTGCACTTTTGCAAAAGGAACGTATTCTACATGTTTTAAAAACTTTTATTGTGTATGTTGGATCTATGTCATTTGGTCATGCTTAATTTTAGATAAAGATATTTATTTTTATAAATACCTGTGTGGTGTTTCACTGTGTTACTGTGAGTGTTAGTGCAAATACTTTACACATTGCCTTGGGGATAAGCTGGTCTGCTCGTGCCAAGCTACCAAGGGGGTGAGCAGGGGTTATCTATAGTGTGTTTCCCCCTTACCCTGACTAGAGTGGTGGTTTCTGCCTCGCTTTGGCGCAAGCCTCCGCCAACCAGAAATCCCATTTCTAACAACTGGAGGATGCGAACAAACAGGTCTCCATAATTGCAATATCATACATAAGGTTAAAAGCGAAAACAATAAATATCGCACACGATAATACAATGCATGAGAGATGAATACATATAAAGTGCAAAACATTTAGTAGAAGTTCAGTTTAGATTTGATTAAGTGCAAAATAACTACCTGCCAGAAATGTTGTATGTCAATTAAAACATTAATGAATTTCGTCGCCTAATGCACATTTGAGAAAGGAGCATAAGCAGGTGCAACTATAAGGGGATCAAGGTGTTTCAGGAATACAAGGGCTAATCTCCAGGATCTAATACATTGCTTGTATATAATAGGGATCAAAAACCTATTCGTAAGGTCAATAAAAAATTGACAGAAAAGGGTAAAATGCAGCAAACTTTGTGGGAGGACTTGTCACATGGCCATATCAGGACTTTGGAGCACTCAAATTGGCCAAGGGGGAAACCAAGCTGCTACATCACAAAGTGTAGCCTAAACCTGGTGAGTAGTGACCTGTCCCAGGAACCTTCGATCCACTCTAGGTATGGCTCCGGGGATGGGATAGTTTGAATCTCCTCATACTCTTTGAACCTTTTTTTTATTACTTAATTCAATGTCCTCCCCATTGGCTGTTGACCTTTCTTTGAATGACGATTTAACTAAAGTATATCTATTTTACATATAGACAAAGAGTGTGTAAAAAGGGACGGCCTACCTAATTTCTTTAATTCAGAGTTAATGTAGTTGAACCAAGGGATTTTCATATCTTTCTTGCACATGAGGCAATCATTGATAATCTCTTAATTTAACGAGGCATGTGGGTTCTCCCAAATAGAACACAACAAAGTCAGGGGGGCTAGTTTTAACAATATACTTGGTGAACTCCATTCCGAGCTCCTGGTGTAAGATATAAGGGGAGCATGACGATGGAACACCCAGCAGTCACCTAAGCACCCTATTTTATTCTACCTGGAGTAAGCTTATGTTGGAATATCCCCAGATCCCTGCACTATAGTTTGAACACTATGGTAAAAGTATTCCATTGATTTATAGCCATACCCCATGTCCCCATGAAGGATACAAATTCTTAGAAGAGCACATTAAGGATGTTTTGGGTTCTGTATAATAGAACCGCATCGCCTACGTATAGCAAAACGGGAACCTTTTTCCTACCAACGGTCGGAGCACCTTTAGCTGTTTCTAAAAGGGCTACACCAAGGACATTTATGTACATTAGAAACAGATTAGTGTTCAAAACACAGCCCTGCCTCCCCCCTCTCCCAAGCTTAAAGCGGCCCGTCGGTTCTGTAGACGGTATGAACCTCACAGAAGCTGATAGCTCATAATGGAGGGCCCTCAAAAACTGCACCAGGTCGTCCTCCACCCTGAGGTCAGTTAGAATCTCCCAGAATTTGGAACTGGTCACGCTGTCAAAGGTGCAAGAGAGGTCTATGAAGGCCAGCCGGATGGTGCCCTGCCTAGTGACAGTATACTTACTGACCAGCAGATGGAGGTTTAGGCCTTGCTCTATCGTGCCAAGATCTTCACAGAACCCATACTGCACCACCAACATCGTGTCTGATGCCCCAATCCAGGTGTGGAGGCGATCAAATACAGCTCTTCCCTCCAGTTCAATAGCTGAACCCAGCAGGGAGATCGGTTGATAGCACTCAGAAGACTTCAGATTGCCCTTATTGAATATTGGTACAAGTACAGCAGAGTGCCAGGTCTGCGTAAGGCCCACTAGACAAACTGCATTAAAAACATTACAGAGGAGGAGAGCCCACAAGTCTGGGGCTGATTTATAGAGGTTCATGGGGAACTCCGTCGTGGCCTGGGCCTCTGTTAGGTGGACTCTTATTAATTGCCTCAAAGATTTTACTACATGTAAATTCCAAGGCTAGTGGGAATACCACCTCCTTCTCTTCATATCGGTGGTCAGCACTCAAACAATAAACCTCCTTAAAATGATCTACTCGGGCAACAGATTTGGGTTTGGGACAAACCGATCTGATATTGTTTGCGTCCATCCAGAAGGCCCAAGTATCCTTCAACCTAATTCTTCAAGCACTAATCAGATTACCCAGGCTTTGGTGTGCAGTTCTCCGACGTTCGACTACATATTTTGAATGGATCTCTGGGTATCTCCTTCAGAGCATCGTGGAGCAATGAAGTTGCCTTCTGGTAGGCCTGATCAAACCACTTGGCTTCTAGGGGTCCGAGTCTGTAAGGCTTCAGTAACAATCTGTTAACCTCCTGGTTCAGCAGGATGAATGAGCTAGCCTTCTCCCTATATTCGGCCAAGGTGTTACTTGTTTTTTTACATTGTGTTAATGCATTGAAGCACCAGGGGCAAATGATGTAAACACAACCTAACCAGTAGAGTGTATATGTTAGTGTTTTTCCAAGCCATAAACTGACCCTGGGTCTTGACTGTGAGTAACTCTACAACTACTCTTTTTTTCCCACTCAGACACTCATGCACCCACTTACAGACCCACTCACAGACCTACTCGGAGACGCACACACCAACTCGCAGACCCACTAAGAGACTCGCACCCCCACTCAAAGACCCACTCAGACACTAATGCACTCACTCACAGACTTAATCACATGCTCATTGGGGCACTAGCAAACCCACTCAGACACTCACTCAGAAACTCATGCACCCATTCACAGACCCGCCTAGACACTGACACACCCACTCACACACCCAGTGAGACATTCACGCACCCACTCACACACCCAGTGAGACACGTACGCCCTCACTCACACATCCACCCAGACACACATGCACTCACACCCAGTCCTATTCAGACACTCATGCACTCGCACACTCCCTCTCAAAGGTTACAGTTAGGAAATAATATTGAAAAAATATAGAAAATCACTTAAGAACTCAAAGGTTGCAGGGGTGTTATAGTAACGAAATAGTAATACAAAATACTTTCTAGTTAGGCTCAGATTTCACTAGTACAAAACAAGTGAAATTCAGCAGTTATAGTCACTTGAGCTCACTATAAGTTACGCCCCCAGTGCACTGCTTATGACCTCACATACTATATCACTCATGATATTGTCTGTGACGTCACTCATGACATTTCAAATGACATCACTCATGACATCATCTAGTGATTGTGAGTGTTTTCCTAAGGTGCCACAAAAGTTACATTAGTATACTTTGTGTACTACTAATGAGTGATTCCATGTATTAACATATATTATGTGAGTGTCGCTGTGTAACTGTGTGTATCTGTGTGTGAGTGTGTCTGTGAATGACTGGGTGTGTGAGTGGATGACTGTATGGGTCAATAGGTGGGTGTGTGAGTAACTGTGTGGGTGAGTGTGTGGTTGTGTGAGTTGCTGTATTGGTGTGTGAGCGACATAGTAGAATTTAAAAAATATTTAATATGCCAAACTGACCTTTATGGTAAGTGGGCTACTATTTGGTATTAAAAAACAAATGTGGAGACAAGGGGAGCTAATACTACATAACCACTAAGACCGCCAACATATTTCTACCTTTTGGCTCATGCAAGTCTGTGGCATTCGTCAGGATGGAAACATGGGATCCTTACTTAGTACATACCATGGTGCATGTCACTATTAATGTAAGGCTGACCTTTGTCGACCCTCTCAAATCCTAGGTCCCTAGGCACCTACAAGACAATAATAATACAATTGTATTATATAATTTCTTATAGGCTGACCAGCAAGGACAAGTGAGCATCAAAAGCATGCAACATTCGCATGCAATGTGAGTGTGACACTGCACTTGTGTATCGTATGTTAACAACTGGCATACTGCGAGACCAGCTCACATCCTTTTACCCTAAATTTGGGTCTTCTGAGCCCTATGGAGGAAGGGCTCAGGCACTCCTGTAGTCACACACTATATAAGGGAGAAGAAAATAAATAAAATATCAAGTTTGCTCCATTCTCGGACAATTACATTAAACGGGTTGTGCTGTGACAGGATCATTCCCACCCACCCCCACTACCCACTTTATCAAGGTGCATAATGGCTACAGTTATGAATAGATGCCTGTATTTTGTGTAATCTACCTTTGGACTAGTTTGAAAGGAGCCCCTAGAATTTGTGGCATCCCATTGGACTGACTGGAAAGAGGTGAATGGGAAGGGGTGCCAACAATGTCTATCGCACCTTTTTCCAGGGTATAATATGTACCATTTTCATTTAGATACCTTTTTATCCATTTGTGGCATTCTGTGTGCACTCTTATGCCCTTTTAAATCTAGATAAGTAGTAGGGTCATCCTGCCAAGAGCCCTTGTGATGGGAACTGATTTGATATTGAGACACATATACCATACCTGAAACGTGCTAATTATACCCATGCTACTCTTGGTGGCTTAATTAATTGTGTAGTGCTTTGCTATGGCTGATGTGATGAGCAACTGCATGTTGCATGATGGGACGTCAGTAGCAAGATGTCCTCTGGAGTCAATGTCTTTAGAATACCAGAGTTCTGAAGGCTTTGGCTTGCACTTGTATGTTGTAATTGGAGTGTGGATGATCACCTATCTTTCCCAAAAATCGTTGATGTTTTTTTTCAGAAGGGTATTGGTGTTGAACGTGGAATTGGTAAGGTGAGAGATGAGTTCAAGCTTTAGGTTGTCTGTGGAGAAATTTAAAGTGTGATCTTCAATTTTGTGTTGACCTTGGTTTACTGGTAGCACGATGAGTGGAAAGATAGGGATGGCAAAGTGGTCAGTCCAGTTCAGGGGTGTAGGTGGTTTGTATTAGATTGTTGTTGGTGATGTTGAGGCAACATGGTCGAGAATGTGACAGTTGGAGTTTGTTGGTTGTTTGACTTGTTGTATCACATTGAGTGTATCAATGAAGTTGAAGACTGCACGTTATCGTGGCATCCTTCAGTGTGGAGACCAAGTTCTTGGAGTGCCAGAACATTGAAAATGTTACGGTCACCTTGAATAGTCTTGTTATAGAGAAAACAGTGATTTCAGCACACTTGTACTGTTACAGGAAACGTGGAGCCTGCTCCTGATCCACAGTCGAGTTCTGCTGCATGATCTTCAAGAAATCCCTCAAGATGTTAGAACCCTTATCAAAATTTTGAAACAACCACATTGTGCCACAGATCTTTGTCCATCAAATTGCATCAGTAGCCCTTTCACTGCCCACTCAAATATGTCATAAAATGCGGCGAAATGCAAAGCAACCCTGGCAGCGAAAGAGGTAAATGTGTTTATGAACTGCTTTAATTCATAACTGAAGTTCGAAATAGTGTTTTTCACACCGGAATGACCATGGAATTATATGAAAAAGTATGAATGACTCCATTGACTAACAAGGCATCCCTGCACTAAATAGACGATTTCCTATGTTCCAGTGAAGCTACACATCTTGCACAAGGCTGCAAAAGTTGATTTAGATTCTTCTTATGAAAGAAAACTCCATCAGGGTAATTGCTGCTATTTTGTTCACATACCCCACTGTATATTTTGTTTAGATATTCCAGTGCCTATGATTTATTCTTTTTATACCGTTACTATGTATATTTATATTCTCTTTTTGTACCTCATGCTATTTCGGTTGAGCTCTAATACCTTCGGGTCAAGGTCTTGCTATATAAAACTCATTAGATAAACATATTTGGGTTTGCCAGTCAGGCCTCTATGCTTATACATTTACAGAAACAGCTTTGCTAGTCAGTTATCCTCTCACCTGGAGATCTAGAGCTCCTCTGATGTGGCACGTCTTATATTGTTAGACCTCTATGTGGCTTTAACTATCCATGACTGCTCAATCCTATTACCTTTTGTTAAAGATGCAGTGTGCTGACAAGCCAGTAAATAAATCACTGATTCGCTTTCAGGCAATGGGCAGTTGAGAGTGTCTCTGAGACAAACTTTCGTGTGTGGAGAATCTCTGAAACAAACATTCGTGTTTGGAGCAAAATATTCCTGTTTACGAACACCTTTGTTTCCAGAAAATGTCAAATGTTTCACCATATTCTTCAAACTTTGGGATTCCAATTCCATAACTAAACTGATTGCATAAATATAGCTTTCGGGCTGACCGATTGTCCAGAACAAGATTTAGTGCTTACAACACCCAAATTTCCGGAGATTCATTGTTGAATGAATTATACTATTCAGAATCATCATAAAGCATCTCCATATGAAGCACCACAAGCTAGGCATCTTTATAAGAATATTTCAATTGATAGTTTTACTGTTGGATACAATGAAAAGCTGGAGTCTCCTTATGGTATATTTAGTGTATTTTTAAGCACAAACGCATTAAGTTGCTAATAAGTTTTCCATTTGTGTTAGAAACGCACAGAACAGTGGTCTTGAAGTACCATCATTGATTTGAAAATTGATTCGTGAAACTGCCTGCTAGTTGGCATGTCAAATAAGAACGTCCAAGTGTTTCAAGGTCTGTAACACCTTGCAACCAGGACTGGTACCAGTAATCTTAGAGGGTAATGCATTATACTAGTCCTTCAGAGAATCCACTGGCTACAAATATATGCCTCATACAAATGTAAAGCCTTGACAGTTCATCCTAGAGATATTTACAGTTAGTCCACAACATTTAAAAGACAGAATGCTTTCACGTCAGACCTTTATTCAGAAAGCCAGGACCAAAAAAAGTCCCTCCAGGGAGAAAACTGGAGTGCATCACTAAAAACTATAGAATGCGATTCTTAGATCCACGCAGAGATGGCAGTTTTGGACTTGGTTGCATGGCATGATATTCTGTTACCATCAAGATATTGGCGCATCATTGGAGTGGGGTACATTGGTTTGGAGTGGGATGGATTGGTGTGGAGTTATTGGAGTGAATGGGGTAGATTGTGGTAGATTGGTGGAGTGGGGTAGTTTGGAGTGGAGTGGGGTATCATGGAGTAGGTTATATTAGATTTGAGTGGAGAGAAGTATGATAGATTGCAGTGGAGTCTGGAATGGAGTGGGGTGGGGTAAAGTAGAGTGAGGTGTGGTAGATTGGAGTGGAGGCGGGTACATTTGAGTGGAGTATGTTAGATTGGGGTACATTGACGTGTGGTGGGTTGGGGTAGATTGGAGTGGAGTGGGGTAGAGTGGAGTAGTTTGGAGTGTTTGGCTTAGAGTAGAGAGGGGTAGATTGGATCGTAGTGGAGTGGATTGGGGTACATTTGAGTGTAGCGGGGTAGATTTGTCGAGGTATGTGGTAGATTGGGGCAGCGTAGATTGGATTGCATTGGGATAGATTTCAGTGGAGTAGATTGGGGTAGATTGTAGCAAAGTGGAGTGGGTGGGGTAGACTGGGGTACATTGGTGTGGAATGGATAGATTGGAGAGGAATGGGGTAGATTGGAGTGGGGTAATGTCGGGTGGCATGTCGCAGCGTGGAGTGAAGTTGACTGGAGTGTCGTGGCATGGAGTCGAACAACATGGAGTGGAGTAGAGTGGCTTAGTGGGGAGTATGCATAATGTGGTAGCACACTGCCATTACATACAACATATGTTCTATTGAAATGACCATTACATTTGCACGGAAATATGATTTTGCTGCACACAGCAAATGTGTGCAAATGTCATCACCTAGTGTGTTGGGTTTTGCTCATATTTGTTGCCATCTCACTTCGAAATTACAAAAAAAAGTACTTCATTTGTACTAATTTTGATATATTCTGAAACATAAGCACAGTACATCCTCTCCTCTTACATGGGCTCAGCAGGATTGTCACATACATTTGCTCACTTTGAAGTCAGAGAAAGAAAAATAAACACCAATCTCCCTGGAAGAAAGAGCTTGACATCTGATCTGTCTTTGAATGTACAGCAAATATAACAAAATAAGAACAAGATTTAAAGGCCTGTTTAGAGAAAGCGAGTTTGTGTAAGAAATCAGTAAACCAGGTTTGAGCAACGGGAGGGACAAACTCAAGCTGGACAGCCTAAAGCAAATAAAGTCAGCAAATAGAAAGCCAGGAAATGTGAGATGCAACCCACAAAGCCAATGGTAAGCAATTGGCGGAACACACTCCTAGGTCAGCTTTCTGAATGTCCTCAAGATGTGTTTCGAAAACCAGACGTTGTGTCTGGTAGGGTTCCAGATAAAAAAAATGGCCCCTTTCCATGATTCATGATTATTCTAGTCCCAAATGCCATAAACAAATAGGATGGGAAACATATTTTTAATGTTGGTGTAAGATCAAATTTACACCTGTCTGCGATAAGGGACTGGGTGTACTTGTTATATGCTCAAGATGCATTTATGCTCATCCTACTACACAAACATTGCATTACATTCTCAAGATCTTATTTAGCAAGCGATCATACCAGTACAGAGTCTCCCCATTTGATTTGAGATCAGCGCCCTGTACTTTTTCAAAAATGTGGCAGTAATATAGGATTGTATAGGAAATATGGAAGTTTGTTTACACATCGTTGACAATTAAAATGGTAAAAGCACTTTGAGATTTTGATAAAACAACCTCCACTGTTAATCTAGTACTTCATATAAACCGTAGCAAATTAGCCTCCCTCACATCGCAAGGAATCAAGTATTAGTGAGCTTTATTGGGAACAGAGGCCATATGTGTCTCCTTTTGGGAACAGATTTTTTTCAACCATCCAGAAACGCCTGTACTTCCAAATTAGCCCTCGAGCAACAGTCAGAAAAGTCTTGTCATTTTGATGAATTGATCATATAGTTTCTGTATATTCCCTCCAATTACTCTACTACCGTAAGTGAATCATGAACTAGAAGAATCCAGAACGAAGATGATCATGGTTACCCAGGACACACCAGTAGTAATGTGCAGACCATCTTCTTCTGCCACAGTTGCCAAACAAAAGATCACCATACAGAACAGACCTTGTGCCCAGGATTGACATCCAGTGCCTATCACAGCATTGTGCTTTTAAAGTTGAAAATCTGGTTACAGATTACCTGCCGTGCTAAATATGAAAGATGTCCCCAGATGGTACCAACATCCTCTTGGGAGCCTACCAACCATTTATGAAATCATCCAATGGCTAGAAAATTGTTTGTCAAACGTGCTAGAAAGCACATTTCTTGACCAAGTTTGGCTTGCGGTTTTCGTATATGAAATTTAATTAAGTGACATTATAAATTTGATTGGGGCCCTTCAATATTACCTAGACAGAGCCACCTTAGGGGGTATTTGTGCAGACGAGGTAATGTGAATAAAGTCCCTAAAGCCAAGTGGATAGGAAAATGTGTCGCCACATTTTATCAGAAGGTCAACAGGACCTGTTTTTGCAGAGGCGGCTGCTCCGCTATGGGGGAGGAGCGTCACCCCACTGCTCTCAGAGCAGGAAAAATAAAATGATAATAACGTCATTATTATCATTTTATTTTTTGTAGGTTTGGGGCTGGGTTAGTACAGGGAGGGGCTGGTGGCACATGGGGAGGAGTGGTTTGCACAACAAGTTTGCATGTTCCCCACTGGGCTGCATTACACAGCCTAGTGAGGAACTTGCCCCATCTCCAAATTCCCGTCTTGAGTTCCGAACCATGGCGCTCAGACCAATCTCAACGCTGCATTGCAGCGTTGTGATTTGCTTAGGGGAGGGGTCCTGTGTGCTTTCAGTTTCCGGCCGTGGAGGGATTACAGACGAGAGACGACTGCGGAATGACTCGGCGAGGATGTAATATTTTATTTTTCTTTTGTATTTTGTACCCCCGCCGCACCTCCCCCTCTAGTACCCTGCCAGCCGCTACTGCTTATTAGTGTTCTTGTACAGCCAAAACCAGTTGGGAGGGGGGCCTGCAACTGATTGCAGGGGGAAAATGGAGATGACTCCATATAGCTGTCCAATCCTACTGTATGGTTACCAGCATATATATGCAAATAGGTTTGCTTCTTTACAAAACCTGCTAAATTAAAAACTATTATAATTTTCACTTTCATTCTAGTTTTCAGTCTCTCCCACAAGGCTGTGCTTTCTAATATATGCTAGTGTTTATGAATAATTACAAAATGTTCCTTAGATAGAAAATTAAAAGTAAGCTCTTTTTAATCTTAGTTTTCTTTGTTGTTTATCTTAATTGAATTTAAAACATCTTGGTCACTTCACCTGTGAAGCTATATAAATGACTGTGGAGGTAGGAATGAAATTTTTTTCTTGAGGGTAAAGGACTAGTGACCTGAGGAATAACAGTCACTGCAGTGCATTCTGGAAATTGGAGCAGTGCGGCTGCTTTAAAGTAATTTATCGGATTACCTCGTTATACTGCTTCAGCATTTTTGCTACCATTTCTTTTAACATCGTTTTAATTACACTTTTTTTAAAGTGATAGTTGCTTCTAGATATATTTACGATTTCTTGAAAAAAAACAACTATCTCCATAAAAAGTGATCTGGAGAAAAAATACATTTTTTTTACTTCTTATTATTTTCCTCCCTTTAACCTATGTACTCCACTGGGTAAGCAGCTTTGGGTGCTACCTCAGATACAGCCAACAACTCTTAATTGAACAAATTGATTGCTGAAAACATCATTAAACAATGATGCCTTCGAAACTGTACAAAATATTGCAAGTTCTCGCTTATCCCTGCCTCATAAATACAATAGCAAAGGTCATCTTGAATCCTCTCTTCGACTTATTCTTTCTTCATGAGTCCTTATTGCGGCTATATCTTTTTCTATGTAGGTTAACAGAAGTAATATTAGCTTATTTTCTTTTAGGTTTGTGTATTTATTCCTCTAGTATGATTTGCCCAAGGAGTTAATAGTCTCTCATATTAGTTAACTTCCTTCATAGCTCATCGCGTTCCCGGTGTTCCAGTTCAGCATATTATTGATGGGGAAGTACTAACTGCCATCCCTGTCAGTGACATTTGGCCATATATACTAATATGTATGACAAAAATCGGGCACAGAGCACAGTGGGGGAGACTTGGGACAGGCTGGACTGTATGACCCGTAGGGAATTTCGACAATTATTGCATAGGGAAGGGGATAGATCAGGTAGACTACTTGCGTGGTTGTTAAGGCGTGAACGCCCCCCCCCCCCCTGCTGCTTCTCATGTTGCGTTGCCTAGAGGGAGGTACAGCGAACACACAGGCCGGGATGAACAAGATTCTTTTCGATCGCTTAGTGACTACATACAGCGAAAATGCAGGAGACAATGACACAGACGGATGTGCTTTCCTCCAGGGGGTCCCGCTCCCGAGGCTCTCAGACGACCAGCGGAAGGATTTAGAAGCATAGATAAGGTTGGACGACCTTCAGGAGGCCCTGAGAGTGATGGGCAGGTGTAAAGCGCCAGGCCCGGATGGGCTCCCTGTCGAATTTTATCAGGCATATGCCGATATCATCCTTCCACGACTTTGGACATTCTATGGGAAGCCAAGCAGGCGGCCATTCTTCCCCAATCCATGCATGAGGCACAGATTGTCATGCTCCCCAAGCCCGACGGGGACCATGAGGACCCTGCCGCATATAGATGCTTGACCATGTTGGGTGTGGACGCAAAGGTATTGGCCAAAGTTTTGGCCCTTAGTCTACGGAGGGTGGTGAACTCCCTGTTCCACGAGGACCAATGTGGGTTTATGCCCGGGAGGGGTACACACATGAACTTATGCAGACTTTCACATGCCCTCCATTCGGTAGCGACACAGACCTCAGGGCAGCGGTAGTCGCCCTGGATATCGAAAAGGACTTCGATAATGTCAGATAGGCCTATCTTTGTCAAGTACTGCAGAGAATGGGGTTTGGAGCTGAATCCATAGCCTGGGTTTGGCTCTTGCACCAGGTACCGATGGCCAGGGTGCGGTCTGGGAGACATGTGTCAGAGGCCATTAAGATCGAGAGGGGCACACGGCAGGGATGCCCGTTGTCTCCGTTGCTGTTTGCCCTGGATCCTTAGGCAATACGCTTCCGTAGAGACATGGAGCCATGGGGTGTGAACGTAGATGGTCGCATGCATGTAGTTTCTCTATTGGACGATGATGCTCTCCTCTATATATGTGAGCCCGAAAGAGCAATTCCCACGGCTTGGGAAATATTACACCTATCTGGAACATTTGACATGCTGAATAGCCTCCTGATATCCTTGGTCTGGGCTGGAAAGCGGTGCAAAGCCAAATTGTATATACTAAAACTTGACATGGATGAAGGTGGCCTAGGGTTGCCGGACCTACGACTATACTATATGGTGGGCTTTCTGCAATATGCTGCCCAGTAGTGCATGGGAGAGCGCACAGTTAAGACGGAATTACTGGGGAGCTGGAATGAGGGAATGCAACTCCAGAAATACCTAATGATGGGCTTGAGGGTTCCGAAAACGTGCCCCCATATAGTTCGCCAGGTTACTGAGATCTGGGAGGCGGCGGTGACTTGGGTGGTTAGAAAAGCCCCATATACTAGCGCACTACAGCTGAAATGGTTACAGGGTTTTCAGAGGATACAAGGTGTCATGGATCTCTCAAAATGGTTCGAGGGAGGCTGTGTGAAGGCCAGAGATTTATACCAGAATGGTACGTTCATGACCTTCCAAAATGCGCAGGCCTGGTTTCAGGTACCACCTGGAAATGTTTTACAGTACGCTAAGATATCTCGTTTCCTTACGAACTGGAAGAGACCAGTACACTGGGGGCTCTGCGTATATAAGGTGTTGAAGGTGGATCAGGCTCGTACTTGGGGCTAGGGCACATTGGGAAGAGGACCTCCCAACCCCTCTGACGGATGGCGATTGGAGTAGAGCGTTAGCACAGGTAGCTGAAGCTACCAGTAATGCATGATTTAAGTTAATTCAATTGTATTATCTTCATCGCACTTACTTGACCTCCAAGTTCCAGGCTCGATTTACGCCAGGGATATCTTCCGCATGCCCGCGATGTGGCACAGATCCGGCTACATTTTTACATATGGTCTGGAGCTGCCCCCGTCTGCAGCGTTACTGGCACCAAGTGGTGCAGTCTCTTGGCACAGTGACTGTGGTGCATATAGATGTCTCCATAAAGCACTGCCTACTGGGGGTACTTCCGATACCTAAGAAAGGGACGAAGGTGCGCTATAGGTTCGCTCTCTTGTGGCTGGTCCTGGCAGAATGACGAATAGCTATTCACTGGGTACAACCAGGTCCACTTGCATGGAAAAAATGAAGGAAAGACTTATGGGAATGGGGGGTAGCCGAGGAGTGTCCTCTCAAGATAGTCCAGACAGATGACAATGCGGAGAGTGATCTCCTGGATTGGGGGCAAATGTTAATCGCAATGTCGACAACAACAAATGAGAGTGGGATGGACAGCGCGCATGGCACACAGAGCACCATACTTGTCTCAACACACCCTGAAGAGTCGCCGTTCCCTACACCTTCTCACAACATGAACACATGATTCACATGCTAGTTATGAGTGCACCACCAGCTTTTCTGCTAAGGTTAATTAGGATGTGCCACCTGTCTGCCGCTGTCACAGGAGTGCGGGGGTAAGAGGGGTGGGAGCTGGATCGGGGAGGGGATTTAATTCCCTAGTTGGGATGATTATTGGTGTATAGGTCCCAAGAACATAAAAATATAAACTGCATTTGCACTGTTATAATTGACAAATAGTACGCACACGTGCTGGTGAGACTGTCTGTGAACAGGATGTGATGTATGGTCAACACAAACTGTATATTGCTTATAAGATTCCAAATTGTATGTGCATGTCATATGTACCTGATACAGTGGAAGCAGTTTTAATAAAAACAAGTTTAAAAAAAAATCGATGACAATGATACTAATAAATTATTAGCAGTTGCTCTGTTTAAATTGCCCAAATTGGAAATTATTTACTCATACTACACTGGATGTGGGTAAAAGTAATGAAACAAAGTGGAGCCTCAAGAAGTCACCCGTGAAATGGTAGCAAAAAGGCGACCCTGGATTTAGTAATGCCAATATCATGTTCTGCACTATACATTACCACAAGCTTCATGGTTTTACACCCAGGGGTGGTATTCATGCACTCTGTTAGAGCAAAGGGGTAGCATTGGTGACTTGTCCTCAAAATTAACTTATCAAGTTAAATTGCTGAGGTATTATATAAGATATATTAAATATTTGTTGTCGTCATTATCTGCTGCATGCATCTTTTAGTGATGCTCATGCTGTCAATGCAGTTATCAAGAACATGCTTGCTCTATGCTAATGCCTTTTCTTATGATTGGGTGTACAGTACTGCTTTTGCCATTCTTTTATTTTCTGGTCTGATGGACTATATTCATTTTTCTGTATAGATAGATATAGCTTTTTAAAATCTTGTTTTTTCTGTTGGCACTTTAATAGTTCTCATTTAGAGCACCCTGGACTTTACCATTAGATTCCCCGGGGATTGAGGCAACAAGGACCTCACTTATCCAAATGTAGGGATAGTCAAAACTAGTTTGTGGTGCACAGAACAAGAAGTTCAACTCCCCTAAATTTCCCAAGGTTAAGGAATCCTTAATTCATCAATCAAATGCACAATGGTTCAGCACCCAACATCATGTGATTCTAGTAATTTTACATCAAGCAAGAGTTCAGCAAAAACACTTTGAATATTGTAAAACAAATGACATATTTCATAATACATAGCATCAATTACGCATATTAGAATTTTAATCCTTTATTCTTTTATATTCTTCATAATCAGTTTAAGAACCGTAGCCAACGCGTTTCGTCCTCTCGGACTTCTGAGCTCTCAATAAAATTCTTCTTAGTTTGGCTTGACAGTATAGCTTAGTCAGTTCCTCTATCTAAAGTTATGTATTTCGGGGGCGTGGTCTGGCCATGCGACAAGATGGCTGCTTGACCTTGGAGCTCTGCGCTGGAGCTCCGAACGGCGATTGTGGACGCCTCAGCACACAATAAGCAACCTATGTCCTGCCAATAGACTGCGGAGCAAATGGAGAATCTGGCACAATATTTTGTTTCCACTTAATGTTTCTTTTTCATTCACGGAGAACTGAATGAAGAGGGAGATGGTGACGCACAAAGTACTGCAGCGCTGTGGAGGAGAATTAACCAGCTTTGAATTCCATTACTGGGAAGCGTGGGACGACCTCGCAACATTGTATTTCTGTCTTTCTCCTTGGGCAACCTGGTAACGTTTTTATTCGTATCACCCCTCGAGTAAAATGAAATAAATCTGAGCTTCCCTCAAAGTTCTTGGAGCGCGCGGCTTTCACTTGAAAAGGAATGCTTCGGGCAGTGTGAACATCTCATGAACTGTCTGTTAGATTCTTTATTGCAAGACTGCACCTGCTTCTTCAGATAACACTTTCATTAGTGATTCTGGGCTGATTATTCCTGTCGGAGGAATGATTTTACAACACTGAAGATATATTGCAAAATACTTCAGAATATCCTGACCCGCAGTCTTCAAATAAAACTCACTAAGTCTTTACCACTCTTATGCTGATTTGAGACGAGTGCTGTATGCTGTTGTCATGCATCTGGAATGAGTGAGAGAGCCTCATTCATGATCACAAGGTGGCGAAATACTGAATTATCAATGAGGTGAATCTACTCTTTTGTCAAGTGAAAGGGCTGAGTCTGCCTTATAATGTCATAGTCCATTTTTCTTAAGCAGAATTTACTGGACCTATACTTTGAGGCTGCTCTGAGGTGAATAGTGTGCTTCATTATCATATAACTGGTGTGGTTTACACAACCTCATTCTAAAGGGAATAGACCTATTGTTCAAGCAAAACTTAAAAATTTCCTTACTGCTCGGGTGCTGATTTGAGACGAGAGGTGTGCGCTCTTATCAGGTGACTGGAAAACTTGAGTCCACCTCATTCTCTGTCACGAAGTGGTGAAATACTACAACATTGCTGAAAATTTAGTGGACCTGCGCTGCTTTGAGGAAACTCTAAGTTGATTGATGCGTCTCACTATCAATTAACTCTTTCTACGACACAAGGCCTCAGTTAAGAGTACTACTTACTTGCTAAGCAATTAATTACCTGTTGTAAGACCTTATACAACAACAGCCTGGAATGTCTTCTGGAAAAGCGGCTGGTAAATCTACAAAACAACCCTCTTATTCTGAAATCCTAAACCAGAGCCGCTCCGCCTTAGAAACTTGGAATAATACTTCCTCAACCCAAAAGTCATCTAATCTTATGATGACCTCTGCACCAGACTCTACTATGGAGCGGATACTCCAAGAAATTACTGCTGTAGGACGATGTCTGAAGGGAATGGAGATGTCCATCTCTGCCCTTGGGACTGAGACTAAACCCATACATGCTGACATTGCCGGTTTCCAGGGTCGGATTGATGGTCTCACAGAATGAGTAGTTGCAGTTGAAAATCACCTTAATAATATACCAGACCGAGACCAAGAACTTCTCTTCCTTAGAAGCAAAGTGATAGATTTTGGAGATAGAAATCGTAGGGACAATGTGCGCTTCTTTGGATTTCTGGAAGGAGTAGAAGAATCAGACGCCAAGTCCTTTCTTAGGACAGCTCTCCCGAAGATTACAGGTATCACCTTTGACCCGCCATTGAAAAAGCAGAGAGCACACCACATTGGTCTTAAGGGAGGGAAAAAGGTGCAACCCACATACACTTGTTTGCTTTCTGCAACATGAATAAGCCCGCCAGCTAATCACTGCGGCCCATACACACAGTCCACATATATTTGAAGGTCATGAGATTCGAATGGCAGTGGACTTCTCAAGAGAAACAAATGAACGTCGCAAAGCCTTTCTCTCTCTTCGAACTCGCTTGCATCAACTAGAAATCAAATATGGTCTTTTTGATCCTGCATGTCTATGGATTACTAAGGATGGCATATCCAAAGACTTTTTTAATCCAGAAGATCTCCGTCATTTCTTGGACAACATTACTCCTCAAATTATGGAATGCACGGAATCTACACCTGAGCTCCAGTCTTCAATTTCCTCACTAACCTCCAAGAAGACTTCTAATGAAATTCGGCATTACCCAGGTAGTTCTCAAAGTAGGGGAGAGATCCAGATAGACATGTTCGCTCTGTCGGTGATCTAGCTCAGGTCCTTCAAGCAGTAGCACCTCTTACACAGGAAAGAGATATAGACAAATCACGCCCCCCTTAAGTCTCCTCCATCACCTGAAGAAGATGTTTCCTGAACTTTGACTTGCTATTCAACTGTTTAATCTTGAAGAACAGATGGAAGAGATTTGCCCTACTACCTGCTGAAGTCATGACCTGATGAGTATCTGAATATATACTTACTCTGTTATGCATTATTTGCTGCACAATATTTGTATTCTATTCTAATCTATTCTTGGACTTCTCTCCTTTTCCCCTCTTTTAATATATGCATAGGTTCATGTTTAACTATTCTCATAGTGTTATGAAACATTTTATCTGGTTGTACTCTTTGTATTGCTAAAAATCTTAAATGATCTAAATTAAGAATTTGACTGCATATATGAATTATTGCTTTAATGATATACTCTATACTTTTTATACTTTTTTTCCCTTATACACATTTTCTCTTCTTTCCTTCTAATAAGTATTTCTGACAATATTTGTCTCTCATGTGATTTAATTATCATATTATTTAACAACGCTAATATTTAAATAGATCATTTTTTTAATTGCTATTAATGCTGTATAAAAACTATTCAGTTGTTTACCATATGAGTTCTATTTTGAATAATGTTGACTTTTTCCTTCATTCCTTGAGATTCCTCTCTTGTATATTACCTAAAAAATTATACATAATGTTCTTCTCTCCTTTAACTCCCCCTCATACCCTTTCCTCGTCTTTTCTTCTTCTTTTTCTACTTAGTAAAAAAATCATAAAATTGCTTACCTAATATATTAGTTTGATGAACTAGTGTTTAAATCATTAACTATGATAATATCTGATAGTGTCAGTTTTTATTATTGCATTATTTCACTGTCATATTTTGTAATGGTTATATTTAATACTTATTTCTCTTTGCTATGTTTTGTAAAGATTATCTGTCTATATTTCACATCTAATATTCTTACCTCACTGTATGACACAGACTCTATTTCCACCATTATCCCTAATAAGCTCATTTATTATTGTTAATAATTTGACATATTTCTGTCCTTTCTACCCACCTTTTTACTGTGAGGGGCTCCTCCGGCGCATATTCCATTCCCCTATTACTGCGTTATCCCTGTAACGCACATCCCTTTTCTCTTTTCATTTCTTTCTTTCATTTTAGTCCCTTAGTGTCCTAAATCTTCTTCTTTTTACTTGCTCTCCTATATTAACTAGTAACTCATACTTATTCTCCTCTCTTGCTCGGAACTTACTTTTTATTTAATTCCTTAACTATTTTTCTTATTTCCTTTTCTCTTTACTCTTCCCTGTTCCTCAGAATTTAACATCCCCATTTTCTAATACACACATGGCTGCGAACATTTCCTCTGCTTCCCATCCACTAAGTATTATCTCGGGGAATGTTCTTGTTATTGCGCATTTTATTAAACGCAAGAAAGTACTCCTATTTGCATGCGAAAAAAACAGATATTGCTCTTCTGCAAGAAACCCATTTGGATGCTCTAGAATCTTCTAAAATACGAGGAGACTGGGTAGGCAAGGTCGTTCACTGTGGGTTGACTACTCAACTTCTTCCCAATGAATCTCACCCAAGAAAATGTTGAGTAGCTATTTTACTTCACAAATCCTTACCCGTTACGATTATCAAAACTTGGATTGATCCAGAACGCAGGTATATTTTTGCAAAGCTGAAAATAGGAGATCGGATTCTTTGTGTATGCTCGGTAAATGCTTCGACAGGAGCTAAATGCCCTTTCTTTCTCAGTCTGAATCGTTTGTTAGTAGAAATTGGTGCATCTAGTTATGTTATTGGTGGTGATTGGAATCTCACCTGTGATGCTGTGATTGATAGAACAGGTCCTCTGGATAGGTGAAATGACGGAGACAGAGCTTTATTGGGAGACATAACATCAGACCATGGATTAGTGGATCATTGGCACCTCTGTCACCCCTCTGATTAGGAGTATACTTTCCTCTCTTCTGCCCAAGGCACCCAATCCAGAATAGATTCTTTTCTTATTTCACATTCAGTAGTTGCAAACACTACTGAATCCCATATCTCAGAAGCTGCAATATCAGACTACGCTCCTATTCTTCTTACTCTAGAAATAGGTTTAACCTCTTCAGGCCGTAAACCATGGCGTATGAATATTCAAAGATACCGTCCACCCAAAGGTGCTTAGATCTCATCTCTCTGATTATTTAGCTGTTATTAAATCATCAGTTACCTCCAACAGAACCATTTGGGAAGCTGATAAAGCAACCATTCATGGTCAATTAATGAGAGATGCAGTTGAGGCCAATAAGTCTGCGTCCTTGTGTCGTACCGAATTGGAGACTCAAAATACTTCCCTCACATATCTATACTCTTCTCATCCCACAAAAACCAACAGTCGTAAAGTTGAACTTGCTAAATTAGAGCTTAACAACGTATACACTTCCAAAGCGGAGTATGCTCTTCAACGCCTAAAGGGTAGACAATATGAACAAGGGTAGGCCGATTACTTGCAGCACAGCTGAAACAAAGTGAGGCAGCTATGGCCATTCCTGCTTTACGTGCAGAAAATGTGATATCCTTACACAACCGCAAGAAATTGTAGACACTTTTGCATCCTTTTCCAAAAAACTTTACACCCCTGAAACTTCAGTAACTGAGGATCAATTAATCACCTACCTTGATGACATTAACCTCCCTTGCCTCACGGATGAGGGTAGAGTTTTCCTTGATGGTGATATTAGCAAAGAAGAAATTGCTACAGCCATCGCCAAATTACCTTAGCATAAATCTCCAGGAGAAGATAGCTTCCCTGCAGAGTATTATAAATGGACTGGTACGGAAACGGTTGATGCTCTATTTTCTGCCTTCCATGGGGCAGTTCACAAATGTTCCCTTGGTCCTATTTCTAATAGAGCGTTGATTGTGCTTATTCCCAAACCTGGCAAGGATCCACTTGCTTGCAGTAGTTATCGACCCATTTCACTAATCAATAGTGACGTCAAAATTCTGGCAAGTATCCTTGCGGCACGCCTTCGTAAAGTTATTCCTTCCCTCATACATCATTCACAGGTTGGTTTTGTCCCAGGCCGTTCCTCTAGAAATCACCTTCAAACTTTGGCTCACACTTTAGGAACTGAAAATCAGTTGGCGGAAGATGCTGTAGCCCTCTCATTGGATGCAGAACAAGCATTCAACTGGAGATATTTTTTTTTGCAGCTATGAAACGCTTTGACCTAGGTGATCAGTTTATTTCTAAAGTTCATCTCTTATACGACAGCCCGATAGCTCAGGTCAATTGCGGTGGATTTCTTTCTGATACTTTTCCAAACCAAAGGGGCACCCGTCAAGGTTGCCCTCTCTCCCCCTTCTTATTTTTACTTGCAATAGAACCTCTCGCCTCACTTATTCAACATTCATCACAAATCCAAGGTTTACCCATACCAGGAGGTGACTCCAAACTATACTTATACGCTGTTGACATTCTCCTCACGTTAAAAGATCTTCCCCACTCTTTACCAGCTTTACTTCAGAATATTGATGGCTTTGCAATTCATTCTGGGTACAAAGTAAACTGGGATAAAAGCGAGGCTCTTCCGCTTTCTTCTGGCACCACAGAAGCATCAATCAATGGTTACCCTTTCTGTTGGAAATCATCACACTTAAAGAATTTGGGAATTCTGGTCAATAGAGGTTTAGCAAGTATGATCTCAGATAATCTTTCAGCTCTTATAACGCTAATAGAAACTGATTTTGCTAAATGGTGTCTCTTGGGTTTTTCCATGTGGGGAAGGGCACAAGCCGTTAGGATGGTCACCTTACCTCGCTTTACTTATGTACTTGGAATGCTTCCGGTTGTAGTTCCTTTATCTATGCTACATCGGATAGACACCCATATTTGGCCTTTTGTTTGGGATCTACATGCCCTTGTTTAGCTGCCACCAAATTAATCGCTTGTCGCTCCTATGGTGGTTTGGGATTACCATCTTTAGAACATTACTCTTTAGCCTTGCATCTATCACAATTAATTTATCTACTTCCAGATACGACTGATCCTCCACAGTGGGTAAAAACAGAACATTACCTACTTAATCGAAACAATGGCCTTGATTTTCTTTATGGAACTCGAAATCCACGTTCTTCTCCTTCGCACCCAGTGTTACAAGCCACATATCAAGCATGGCAGCGAGCACACCGTCTTTTACGAATTGCTCATCATTTACACCATAAAGCTCTACTTTGGGATAACAATAGTATTCGAATAGTTAGTAAAGCGCTCCAGTGGTCTAGCTGGAAATCTAGTGGCATTCAGACACTCGATCACATCATATCAAATGGAGAGCTTAAATCCTTTGATTCGCTTTGTGATGAGTTGGGTCTCCCAATGCACAAAGCTTCACGTCACTTGCAGCTACAACACTGTCTAAGAAGGTGTCTAGGCTCCCCTTCCTGGACATTAAATTTCTCACCAATATTAGATTACCTCCTTACTCGGGGACGACATAAAGGAGAGATGTCGGGTCTACATAGTGTTTTAACTCATCATTTATATTCACAACCACTTCTTGAAAATCTTCAAGAGAAGTGGCAAGAGCATCTACACATAAATAGTGAAGATGATGTCTGGTCAGATATGCTAGACCTAACAAAGGTACTCGAGACGCTTGTTTGAAATTCTGCCTTTCCAAAATTTTACACGATTGGTTCTGGACACCTCTGAAATTACAAAAAGCAGGATTATTGTCACACTCTAAATGTTGGAGATGCACTGGAGTCAACTGTGACCTTCCCCATATATTATGTGAATGTCCTTTCATGTAGTGTTTCTGGACTTATGTAGGGGACACTCTACAGAGAATAATCCCTTCCCTTAGTACTCCTCTCACTCCTTCCATCATTTTATTGCATGATCTTAGGAGTCTTCCTGCCGTTACACGTCCAAAACGTCGTCTTTTACACACTGCACTTTCTACAGCTAAAATCTGTATCCTAAGACATTGGCAATCGCCTAGCTCTCCCTCGTAGGAAGAATTGATGGTAGCACTGATTCAGCCGGCATCCCATGAACATATTATATATAGATTACAGGATCAAGAGGAAATTTTCCAACAAGTTTGGGCTTCTTTTCTTTGAGATTCCTGAATATTTTATTTTTTCCTTCATATCTCTTTTCATCTTTCCTATTCTCTATCTTCTCTTTCTTTTGACTTGATTTTTTTCCCCCCTATACTGGCAAGGAGTCTACACTTATTCCTTTCTCCACATTCTTTTATATATATATATATATACATATATATATATATATATATATTCACTTAAAAAACCATAGGTGTCACACATGTTATAGTTAGGTGGATATTTCACTCGTAAAAAACCAATGAAATTCCCCCGTTATAGTTAGTTCAGATAACTATAACTCGCGTGCCCGCAATCCTGCTCATGACGTCACATATTACATCACTCATGACATGGTCAGTGGCATCACTGATGACATCATCCTTGTGATAGAGTGGCGGTCGCGCGAGTTATAGTTATCTGAATTAACTATAACGGGGGAATTTCATTGTTTTTTTACGAGTGAAATATCCACCTAACTATAACATGTGTGAAACCTATGGTTTTTTAAGTGAATTTGTACGGTTTTTTAAATGCTAAGTCATGTATGTATTATTATTTTTTTTATATATTTATTTTACGTATTAAATTTTTTTTTTTTTATGGTTTTTCACTGTGCGCGCACGGTGCGCGCACCCCGCGATATTTTTGAAAAAAAATTAAAATGTTTTTTTCTGCCTTCGGGGTCCTTCAGGGACCCCCTGACAAAGGCTAGGGGGTCAGGAACTCTCTACCCTGTCCCCTTTTCACGTTCGCCACCTTCCTTTTTCACTCTCGCACTGAAAACAAACAAAATGCGGCCGACACTTCCTGATTTCGACCGATTCGAACGTTGACTGACATGTAACCACCAATCAGAATTACGCTTGCGCACGTTGGGGTGCGCGCACGGTGCGCGGCTATAGATATTTATGTGCTTTAACTGCAATTTTCTCAGGAACTACTGAACAGATTGACTCCATAGATGCAAAAGGCACATCCCTGACCTGAGGACTACCTCTCTGCCAAATTTCAAGTAATTCTGTTCAGCCGTTCGGGCTGTACCTTCGACTAAAGGTCCTATGGAAAAATGCATGGGGGAAACGCGTTTTGGGACCCCCCTTTTTTCTCGGCCCCCGCTTGACGAATCCCCCCCGAGACTTTCAGGGTAGGAGCTGGGCGGAGCGCCTCATTAGTTTTGAAAATTTCGCGAGGATCCGTCAACCGGCGCCAAAGTTATTTAAAATCGAATTTTCAGATTTCCTATGGAAACACGGTCCTAACTATAACTATCTACTGGCGACCGCCAGTAGATATATATATATATATATATATATATATATATATATATATATATATATATATATATATATATATATATATATTCAAAACAAAGGACATCCGCACTCTGGAACCTTGTAGCAGTTTATTAAGTTGACAGAGCCCTGACTGTCACACCACCAACGCGTTTCAGCCTTGTCGGCCTTGTTCACGGTAGGTGATTTTACTTTCTATGTCTATTGTATATCATTTCCTGTTAGTACAAGGTTGATAGAGACCCCATGGGATTCTGGGATCTGTAGTCCTATTGACATTCAATAGAAAAACCTCGTGACAGTGAGAAACAAATTACAACTTTAAATTTGTTTTGGAGAAACAACACATACATATCGAACATGTTGGCATGTAAACTGGTATTAGTGACCGGTTTAAAATTTCATTGAGTAATGGACTTGTTTTTAGTGACTACTATAAGACGGGAGGTTCTGAACACAAATGGAAGCACGCAAGGCCAAACGCATACTAAAAGCAGCAACCTTTCTGCAATCTGATGCGGAAGAAAACCCGCCAACAGATACAAATGCAGCTCCACCTAACGGCACCAATCCAACTTTAAAACAGCTATTTTTCGCAATTGAAAAACAATACAAACGCGAAATTAGCAAAAGCTGGGAGGCGCTATCGCTACAAAATTACCTTGAAATTAATCGAATTCCTCGTGGTTTGAGGATTTTCACTATGCCTACACACCCAGATACGTGGAGCGATATGCTTGAGGAATGGGGAGCCAATAATACAGCATGCAGCCAAAACATGATGCGTATACTGATCAAATATGCCGAAAAAGATCTCGATGAAATACATAATAAAATTAAGGAACTAGAGGTTAAAATTTTGCAAGACAACAAGGAAGATGCCGATAAATTAAGGAAAGAAATGGAGGATCGACTTGAGAAATATGAAGATGAAATTGAACAACGTAAAAAGAGAAAGTTTGCTCGGGATGAAGCTGATTATAAATATGGCAGAATACTTACATTTGCCAAGAGGTTTGACGTACTCAAAATAAACCAAGTGAAAAAACCTATACCAATCTCAACAGAAATTGAAACGGAATCAGACATAAGTGGAAGTGAAAATGAAGCAACCTCCAGTACCACTGTACCCACAAATACTACTTTTTTAGAAGAAATGCGCCTCGTCAACCTGGACCAGAACTTATCCCGGACCCAGGGGCGAGGCAGAGGCAGAGGACGAGGCAGAGGGTTTGGAAGAGGCAGTTCAAAGTTTTCAGAAGTACCAGGAAAACCAGAAGATCGAAACGGAAAAAAAGCCTATTCACTGAGGAATCGCATGAAGAAGAATTAGACAACAACAATCTAATAATCAATCTTTCAGTCCATGTGCTAACAGATACTGAATATCGAATTCTCAACAAAGGCCTCTCCTGAAACGCGTTGGTGGTGTGACAGTCAGGGCTCTGTCAACTTAATAAACTGCTACAAGGTTCCAGAGTGCGGATGTCCTTTGTTTTGAATATTAAAAATCGGCCATTGGCTTGGCCCAACACCCGCACCCGCTGCTGAGCGATCCGGTTCAAGCCACATTGCAGGAAAAAAAAAAAAAAAAAAAAAAAAAATATATATATATGTATGTGTATATATGTATGTGTGTATATGTATGTATGTATGTATGTATATATATATATATATATATATATATATATATATATATATATATATTCTAGCTAAACAGCTCTTGGTTACCAGCTCGAAACGCGTCTCTTTGTGCCCGAAATATACCTTCGAATTTATACCTTGGATCGGTGTGGCTCGTGCTTACATGATCGTGTAAGCTTGGTGGTGGATTTAATTGTGCGGGGCGCCCGCTCTAAACGAGCCGCAACCCACTTGGAAGGGCATTCATCAGCACCATTTTACTTTGTTTTGATATATGTGACTCTTCAATAATATTTCCCATCTCTTTACTACTCAACTCACATTATGCATTTACTACTCCATGGATTAATTTTTACTTCCTTTTTTATTTTATTTTCATTGTATCTGTCTTTATCATATTCATAATTATTCTCATGTTCGTTTTTTTTATTTACATTTTTCTACGATTATTTCTTATATGACATTTATGAATTTTTAAATATATTATGATATATATTTCTCTTTTATTATTTCTTACATTTTCTATAAGATCCTTCTTGTAATGTTCTTTCCCTTTAAAATTGAATGATATCCCTTTTCATTATACTTTTTGTGAGCTTATGATGTTATACGGTAGTTTCTATGTATTCATATTTCTCTGTATATTAGTTTTTTCTAATAAGGAATTACGAAAAAAAAAGTTATGTATTTCATCGATTTTTGTATCCTCTTAATATGAGGTGTGTCCACATTAATGTTTGTTACAAAGCCATAATTTAGGAGGATGTGAAGGATGTCGTCATACGTTGCATCATGGAACTTGGTGTCTGGAGAAATTGAGAATTCTATCCTTGAACTATAGGATGCCATCAACTTGAGTGGATATTGTAGATGACAACATCCTTCTCATCCTCCTAAATTATGGTTCTAAATAAGACTCCCACATTTTTACTTAAGGTATTTGTATAATGTGGATCTAGCCACTGGTGCAACTGAGCACTGCACAGTAAACTGTAGCAGAACTACAGAAGAAAGCTAGAAGAGGGCGTGGAAAGAGCGAGAGAGAGAGGTGAAACAAGTTATACAAAAGACACAATGTGAACATTTGTGTCTTTAAGTCTTCTGGAAGGAAATTGAGTTGAGTTTTTGCATCCTGAACATGTTCATCTTTAAGTTTTTGTGAAGGATTGCAAGTTAATGGTGAACATTATATTATCTGTAAGATGATTCTAGAGTCTCCGTGCTTGGCAAGAAAGAAAGAGTGGTCTACTGTCTTGAAACTTTTCTCTGTCTCTTTGATCTCAAGGCATGTGTGGTTTACACTTCAAGTAGCTGAGGAGGCCGATATATGAATCACTGTGAAGAGAGTTTATCCTTTCAGAAGTAGCCAGTAGTGTGCTGTTGGAATCTGTGTTTTATGTTCTGATTTGTTAGTGTCTGATAAGGTGAAAAGCTGTGTGAAGCGTAGCCTTGAGAGGTGTGATTGTTGATTTAGGAATAGCAGAAAAATAGCATTCTTGCCATCTAGAAGGGAGAGAAACATCATATTATGAAATCTGCGAGATTTATAGAAGGTTTCAGCTTTCTTGAATGAAGGATTTGAAAGGAAGCAGCTTTTAAAAGTTTAGAGAGGTGGTGAGATATATTTAAATGTTAGCTAATTATTTAAAGTGGTTTGAAGAATGATACCACAGTGAGAGAGATGACCAGTTCTGTTAGTGTTCTAAACCATTTTTAAACAGTGTGTAAATAATGTTTGTAGTGCAGTTGGAGCATTTCACTTTTAGTAGGGTAAATATCTCTTTTTTTTTTTTTTTATTCTTTTTTATTTGTCAACACAAAAGTAGAACAATAAGCAAAAAAGAGGAAAATAGAAAGAGATCAATAGAAAGACATCATAATAATCAATACTTATACATTCTTATACATTCCATACGAGCAATCAATTATAAAGTTCAAATTAAATTGTTCACTCACAAAGAGAAGTAAATAAATAGCAGATTCATATACATTTCATATGTCGTAAACTACTGTTTAGAACAAAGATCCCCAAATTCTATTGAATTTACACAGAGTAAGTACCCTATAACTTTGCTAATGCTTCCTCCATATCGTGTATTTGTCTAACTAATGTCCACCAGTCCATTACTGTGGGAGGTTTTGGTGAAAAGCAATCAATTATAAAGTTCGAATTAAATTATTCACTCACAAAGAGAAGTAAATAGCAGATTCATATACATTTCATATGCCGTAAACTACTGTTTAGAACAAAGATCCCCAAATTCCATTAAATTTACACAAAGAGTAAGTACCCTTTGATTTTGCTAATGCTTCCCCCATATCATGTATTTGTCTAACTAATGTCCACCGGTCCATTACTGTGGGAGGTTTTGGTGAATTCCAGACCCAAGCTATTGTCAGTCTTGCACAAACAAGCAAGATAGTTAAAAGATCTTCAGTATCGGGTCTCGAATTTCTTTTTCCCATCATTATTTCTGTAATCGTTGAAGATATTTAAATCCCTAGTTTTTGAAATAAAATTTGATCTACCTGCTGCCAGAATATAGAAAGTTCTGGACATGTGACGAACATGTGTATTATGTCCGCCGCATGCAGACCACACCTAGGGCATTTTGTCCGGTCGTTAGCCTGATTGTTAGGTGACCATTTTGCTATCTGATTCGGGGTATAATATAATAAACATATTGTACAAAACTGTTGCATTCGCACGTGGAAGAGTGTACTACTCTAACTATTGTACTAAGTGTGTGCGAAATAGTTTTAGCCAAGACTGGTGTACCCATAACACCAGTCCAGCGTTCAGCTATTCTCGGTCAGTCATCCAGTCTGTAAATGCAAAGGCTATTGTATGCTCTACTAAACAGAGATTTTTCATTAGTAGCATCTAAGCAATCCCATATATCCGAGTCGGATATATTTATCAGACTTAAAGTGCTTGATAAAATAGTCGCGAATCTGCATATATTTAAACTGCATGTCATCTGCCAGTTTATACAAAATCTGCATTTTCCCAAAAGTAATAAAACCGCTATAGTTGTACAGGTCACCTAAACATGTTAACCCTTGGCTAATCCAGCATTTACCTAGAGGATCATGAAATATCGCTGGCAGCCCTGGGTTATACCAAAGGGGAAATTTACCGTGAAACAACGAGACATCATATTTAAGTGAAATAGAACGCCATAAGGTTATAATATCCCGGGCGGTCTTGAATTTAACCCTTTTGTAATAGTTCGGGTCATTAGTTCTAAATAAGAACATATTACACTCTTCGCCCAACATAAATTTGTGAAAATAGGTAATCCTCTCCGGATTAATAAGGCTACGAAGGCGGCCAAAGAAAGCAGACCAAAAATAAATTTTAAAATCTGGAAAGTCAAGACCTCCTTGACCAAAGGGAAGTTTTACCAGGTCCAAAGCTTTTCTCGCTTTTTTATAGCCCCAAATGAAGCTACTAAAAATCCTATCTAGGCGTTTAAAAAACGATATGGTCACCCTCAACGGATAGACCTAAACAGATAGAGAAGTTTTGGCAGGATCTTCATTTTTATAATATTTATACGCCCAATAAAGTACTCTAGCCGTCTCTTTCAGCAGTGTTTCATAATTTAGAGGAATTATTCTTTCAATCTGTGCCGCCATTTTAACTCCCAGGTATGTAGCAGTTGAACAAACCCCCTGCACTGGGAGCGTTGCTTTATAGTTTAAAAGAACCTGGGTTTTATTGATATTTAATTTATACCCAGAGATCTGCCCGAACACCCGTGCTTCTTTTGTTGTCATTGGTGCTGCAACCCCCAGGTCCGTTGAGAACACCGCTATGTCGTCAGCATATGCGATGACTTTAAGAGCATTATCACCTTACATAAAAGGGCAAATTAACTTCCAATTTTGGAGAGTCAAGACAAAAGGCTCTATATAGAGAGCAAATAAAAGTGGTGATGGGGGCACACTTGCCGGGTGCCCCGGAGAATCGGAAAGATGGTAGATTGTAGTCCGGCATACATTACTTTAGCAGTACATTTGTCATATAAAGCTTTTATCCAAGTTATATACTGCCCTTTAATACCAAAGGCTGTCAGTATGGCCCACAGAAAGTCCCACCCCACTCGGTCAAATGCTTTCTCAGCATCTAACAAAATCATACCGAGTGGAGTCAACCGCGTCTTTGCCACACCAAAAGCAGTGACAGCTATATTTACGTATGCAGTCGTGTCTCTCCCTTGGATGAAGCCATGTTGATGAAGTGACACCAAGCTAGGTAGTACGGGAGATAAACAATTCGCAAGAATCTTTGCAAAAAATGTTGTGTCGGTGTTAATGAGTGAGATCGGTCGGTACGATCCACACTCATCCGCCGGTTAATTTTTTTAAGAAAAAAAAAATTATTTGCGTTACCTTCCACGAATCGGGAGCTCTACCTTCCTCCCCAATAAATCTTATAACCTGGTTAAATGGTATCAGCAGTTCATCCAGGAAGATCTTATAAAATTCTAGAGGAATAGTATCATCTCCTTATGCTTTACCTACTGGTAAAGAACTGATTGCCAATTTTATTTCTTCTATAGTGATATCTCTTGCTAGAGAGTTAGATGTTTCGTCCTCTACCCTTATCACAGGATTACCTTGTATATAATTAGAAATTTCTTCTTATTTAGGCTGATTTTCTGGAGTATATAATTCTTGATAGTAAGCCACAAATTGTTCCATTATCTGTTTTGGGCATTCTTATAATATATTATTAGTCCTCCTAATCCTCTTTATAGTGGTCTTAGCCCTATCGTCTGCTACTTTGAATGCTAAAATCTTACCTATCTACTCATATTGCGAAAGTCGGTGCTTATTAAGTTTCGTTATACTTCTCTCCCTGAATGTCCTTTTCAATTCTGATCTAAGATCAACCAGGGTGTAACCCAGATTTTCCATATTTTGAAGGCCTCTGGCAACTGCCTCTATATGCTGGTTTTCTGTTGTACGAATGGCAGCTATAGTTGCTTCCATTATCTTTTTCCACTCCTTGTTTTGCCTCCAAATGTATTGCTGGGTAAAACCCCTAATTTCTGCCTTGAATGTATCCCATACGATTATAGGAGAGGCTGTCCCTGTATTTGTTTTAAAAAACTCCTTAAGAAATACCCTGGTCTGTGTCGCAAAATCTTCTTCCGTCAATAGGTATCTAGGAAAAGAGAAGGGTCGAGGGCTTTTATTCTCAGAAGAAATCTTAGAGAGTAAAATGGGATTGTGGTCTGAAGTAACCCTCAGACATATTTCCATAGTACTTGACCATAAGATATTATCTGACACCCAAGCCATGTTGATTCTTGAATGGAGCTTATGAGGAGCGGAGTAGTATGTGTAACCTGCTAGATTGGGGTAAAGGGTCCTCCAGACATCCTTAATTACATGCAACCGTCCCAGCTCCCCTATTGCAGCCCGAGTCCTCCGCATCCTTTGAAAGGCCCCTCTCCTTGTGGTGTCTATCCCATAGTCCATTATACAGTTGAAGTCTCCCATCACCAACCGTTCCCCCTCCCAATTTAGTAGTTCCAAAGTCAATGCCTCTATTACAGTGGGATCATCTAAATTGGGGTCATACAGTGAACAGAAGACATACCTTTTACCCTCTATCTTCAACTGAGAAATAGCCCATCTGCCCCCATTGTCAGACAGAGTCCGACATGTTTCTGCTGTAAATCGTTTATTCTTAAAATAGCTACTCCGCGAATAGACGTTGTTTGTGCCGAGCTTATTATCACTTCATATCCTAGTTGTCTTAAAAAACCTCTATCTTTATATGAAATATGTGTTTCCGATAGCATAACTATCTGAGAATTGTACATTTTTAATTCTTCAGCAACTAACGGTCTCTTGATCTTGCTATTGAGACCGGCTACATTCCAGGCTAAGCATTTAATCTCTCCCATCTCAACAATAATTCTCTGCTACCTTTCCTGCTAGTTAGCTCAATAAACTTTTTATTACTTCCCTGATTACTTCCCTTCGTACCTGTAAATTTGCTTTTTTCCCTTATCCCTACTGTTGTATTGACATTTTCCCCTTTTACCACCCCCCCATAACCTCCTCCACCACCTACACCTCTAAGCCCTCGACCCACCCCCCTGCAATCTAAAGGAGGAATCATTCCCTTCTTGCTGCCGCCAATGGAGTGGCAGCTAGCTGGAACCCAGTTACCACAGTGGCTGCCCAGAAATCCCGATACCCCGTACTAATTACCGAAGAGAGAAGCTTGCATGCAGAAATAAACGGGAAAAAGAACAAAGAAAAAGCCCAATTAATCCACTATGTTTCTCAATCTAAAATAGCATATTTAGCACAGAGAGAAAAGGAAAAAAGGGAAGAAGAGTGAGCAACAATGGCCCACCCTTCCTCTCTGGCCAGCTTAGAATCTTTACGTAAGAACTACAGATTTATCTTAGCTTTAATCAACCACGTCTTTCTGCCATTTTGATAATAATTCCATTGCTTCTGATTCAGAAGAAATAGAAAATGTTTGACCACCCCTTATAATCTTCAGGCGGGCTGGTTCTTGTAAGAAGGCTTGTGCCCCCGTTACCTTTACTGGGTCAATTACCTGTTGTAGCCACCATCTCCTGTCCATGGTTGCCTTACAGAAGTCAGAGCGGAAAACAATAGAAAACGATTCCACAGCAACCGGTGTACGAAGGCTCGCTTTTAGAGAAACTGCTTGTCGCAGAAGATAGTTCCCAAAATAAATCAAGAACGGCCTTGGATAACGATCATCCTTCTGGCGTTGCACCAGGGGAAGTCTTTGGGCCCTTGGAATCTGGCAATCCCAATGCCAGTGTATGAGATCCGGAAAGGCCTTCTGCATCATATGCACAATGAAAGTTCTAGAATCTGGACCCTCTTGACCCTCAGGAATTCCAAAAAGTTTTACATTTTGTCTCCTTTGCATGTTTTCAAGTCTTCCAATTTAAGTCGCACTCTTGCTATTTGATCGCCATGTTGCTGTGTTAAATTTACCACTTTAGCAGTAACCTCCTCAGTTGAGACCACTCTTTGCTGCAGCTCTGTTATATCGCCGGTCATTTCCCCAACTTTTCCCATTACCTCCTTCAGGGATTGTTGAATGCTGTGAATGTCTGCTCTGATTTGAGCAAATAGCTCTCGTGTCTCTTCCTTCTGATCTTTTAAGGCTTGTAATATCAATGACAATATTGGATTGTCATTTTTCTCCGGGCTCTTTTTTTGCGAGTCCTCCGCCATACTCGACTGATAGGGTAGTTGGAGAGAGCCGCGTGAAGCAGATACCATAGATAATCCATTGTGAGTTAAATCATCAGATCTATCCTGTGTTGTGCATGGCTCTGAGTCTAGATCCGTTTCTGAGCCACTTATGCTGATTACAGTCTTGACGGCAGTAGTAGCTTTGTCTATCAGGCCTACATCAGACAATCTAGACACAAGTCTTTATCCCTCCTTTTGACTGAACCCATCTACGCATGGGGCTATTAGCTGACAAACCTTTACTTTGTGATTTTTCTTACTGCCTAGCCCCACACTAGTTGTGCTCTGACTCCTCTTTGTATCTTTGATGTTTTTGGCTTTCGGACTCTTTTTTTTTTTTAATTTTTTTTTTATGTGACTGAGGAGACCGAAGGGACCATTTGCTCTTCCCTTATATTTGCCTGGAGTTGCTTCCCCATTCGCACACCAGCAGGGGACAGGTTCTCTTCTTGAGGTCAATAAAGTGGAGTATTGTGTTATTAGCAGTTACAACAGTAGTGGTTATATCATCAGGATTTACATTTAAGGTGAAATCCTCCACAGCCATATCCTTAGCGGATAGTGTCTGACAAATGCGTGCCCCACCGGTCTCATAGCAAAGCGGAGTTTTTTGCATCTTCGCAGGCTTAGCTTTGTTTAATATTTTGCCTGTCGAATGTGGTTGGTCCAGCTTAGAAGCTTGGACTGCAATGCTACTCCCAGTCCTGGTGCCCCCTAAAACTCCTGAAGTGCACGCGCTATCCTGGGTTTCGGCCCCCCCCCAGTTTCAGCAGGCACTATTGGCTCCGATCCCTCAGCGGAATTTTGAAATAATTTTTCTTGATTCTCAGGTACAAGACAAACCTTATCTGTGCTAAGTTGCTCCAAACAAATTGACTTAGTGAATATTTCCACCAGCTTGTTACTTGTTATGGCATCTGTATCATTATCAGCCTCCAACAGCTCAGCTGACTTCTTTGAATGCAGGTATCGCAGCACCGGCTTTCCAAGGCCTGCAGCCTGCTTAATGATCTCTCCCCCAACCGCCTCAGTCTTCCCAGCCACGTGCTCACCCCCCGGCGTCTCCACACTCTTTTCAATCCCAGATGTCCCAAGGGTCCTTCTTTATATTATTTTCCTGAAAATGGTCTTGAGGATTTACTTCTGAATGAGATCGAAACGTTGACAAGTTCTCCACATCAACCTGTGAATTCTATGCATATTTGAGAATCTGGACAAACATCCACATTGTATTTACAAGTGTCCTTGTTGATGTATAAATTATGATCTGAACCTCTTAACTTGTACATAAATGGATTTTTGTTATCATTTTAGTATTGAAAAATCATAATCTATGAATTCTTTTGATATTGGTATTGAAAAAACGTAATTGCTCATTAAATATATTTAAGGTTTCTTTCAAGTACTATCACAGAGTACGCATTCATTCACTTTGAACTTTATAGACAATACATTTTCTTAAAAAAGAATTTACAATATTCATTCCGTCGTTTGGAACTATTGACCAATCATCCAGAAATCAAAGTTTTCCGTAATAATTCCTTCAGGAGTTTTTTTTTCTGTGAATACCTACACATATATGTGCACACACCAATAAATGTAAACAGTACATACAACTGTGAACAATAATATTCAATAATTCAGAACCAGACATTCATCAATTTACATTTGCTTGAATAGAACACAAAGAAAATGTCAATCTTTGAATACACCCATCGTAAGAAATTCCCCTTTGTGACATGTAAATTCCTTTCAAGTATCTAAACATTTTCTCCAGTCGATCCCCATAAGCAGTCCTCTTCTAGTGCAGTGTAGTGTATGAAAAGTAAAAGTCTTTCTTCAGTAGCCATATTCCTTATTTAACCTCTCAGTTCAATCACTGTCAATCAAAAAGGAAAATGTTAATCACCAATGAAGAGAGATCAGACTACAAAACACAATAAACACTGACACAGCAGATCAGAGGCCATTACTATTCAACAATATGCTGCAGGTGATGTCAGTCTCCCTTTTCAGTAAACCCATGTAGTCCTCCCCTCACCCCGATGGAAAAGCGATTCAACTCCCCAGTGTATAACGCTCACCTGCTTGTCTCAACAATAGTATTCACCGCATGCTCTAACAAGACCAAACAAAAACATAAGTAGCCTGATTCCAGACACTTAAGCTGCTACTACTGCTTATACAGTGCATATGCCTCCAAGCTGGGTTGCCAAGTCCAGTACCACTCTTCCATCATCTCACACTCAATGCGGTCCACATAGTATGACTTACAACCTAACTTTTTCAGCTGGGTAAAACACAATGTTTGTGGTTAGCAAACGTGTGTTTATATCCCATTCTCATTGCCTATGTTACAATGATGGTTCAAGTAAGTTTATTCAGCATAGTTACAAGCATTAAAATAAAGCTATAGCAGCCCACCAGGAGTGCATAGCTTTCAGCTAATGTCCAACTATATAATTATTCTGCCAACTGACTGGTTGACCCTTCAGTATACATGGATTCTTCACACTGTGAACACACTCAGCATACTCCAAGACTACTTGCTCCATTTGTCTGCTGTCTCTTCTCGCAACGAAACAGGCCTTAGTTCTGGACCTGTGCCACACATGCTGCCTCTTTCTCAATGCTTACCACATTCACACAAACTATATTTGAATATTTTGTACTCTTATCTCCCTGTTTCCCTTCTCACACGCAATATATTGTGTACTTTTATCTAATGTTGCCTTATTCCTTCATGTCCTCCCTCTGGAAGAAACTTAAACTCCTGCCTCTAAATAAAAAATACCTACCACCCTCCTTCCCCAACTAAGCCTTCTGTTTGGCCTGTTGCTCCTACCTCACACAAATTTGAGCATCTCTACATCGTGGAAAACTGCATCTACTCTCCCCATCTTCGTAACTCCATACCACAACTACCTCAGAACTTAAGCATTCACTTATCCCACTGCCTATCATATTCCTCTTTTATATACAGTTACCATGTATTTTTACTTAAGCTTATGTGGCCAGGGTAGTTGCTGCTATTTTGTTTACATATCCCACAGTATATGTTTAGATATTCCACTCTTTATGGTTTATTCATTTTATACCATTACTATGTATTTATATTTACTGTTTATGTACCTTGTGTTATTGCAGTTGTGCTTACTCTGACATGCTCAGATACCTTCGGGTCCGGTTCGCGCTATATAAACCTCATTAAATAAATGCTAAACTGTACTTAAGAAATTGGTGTGGAGAAAGTTTAGCTTCTTTCATTTACCACTGTTGTAAGCAGTGCTTAATTTGTAAAAAAAAAATAGGTTCAAGGGCTTTCATCAGGAGGCCACTGCAGCTTATGCCATACATTACTGTAGATGATGGTAAGAATAAAACTACTAACAACCTCACTCGTGCAAGTGTGATAAGTCGGACTATTTCAAGCTACCAAAGCTATAATAATGGCTTGGGCAGCGGGTAATAGTCATTTTAGCGTATATTGACTTAAGAATTAACTGTTGTTGTGGTCATCTCTGAATTAGCTAGACAGCACCACCTTCTGGCAGACTGTAACAAGTTCCGGTGTTGACAATTAAGTGCCAGTGCTGAGCACCAGAATCTACTGGCTCAAATTAAGCACTGGTTGTTATCTACACGTTTCAAATTGACACAAGCTCTGGTAACATGATTCCACTTTACTTTCAGTTACTGAACATCTATCTCTCCTTTCTGATGTCATGGATTTACAAGGTTTCTTGCTGGGTCCTAGATCGCCCAGTTCTGAACATTTCATATATGCCACATACAATGAATTTTGGAAAGTCTCTCAGCAGGAAGAAGCTGAAAACTTAAGGGAAATTGGCAGGGCTAATTCGGAAAAAGAATTGACTATTGTACATAATGGTATGATTACATTGTCGACTCACATTTATTGTCTGAATAATATTGTACCATCTCCATTCAGTATATTACATAATGACATGTCTCTCCTCCAGCATGGGCATACTTAGCTGAGGTCGATTATGCAGTTGAGCTGGACATTGCAGGTTTGAAAATAAAACCATTGTACACTTTTTTAAAGCAATCGGGTCTGGCTTTGTAAGCATGTTCCAAACTGTATTTGGAGTGATTCCGTCCTTTTTACACTCTGTGTTCTAGTGTGTTTGAAAGCATACCGCTTGTGTTATTCTGATTGTTGGGATTTTAGTCTTATTTTTGTTGCTCCGCCATGGATGTTATTGCTCGAGGCCAAATTATGATGACTTACTACACGTTCTCCTGTGTAGTGACCACATGATACAGTAGTTTGGAGTGTCTTTACTTCAGGAACTAGATGGCAACTGGTCTTTGTCCTTTAGACCTGTAAGGTTACACTGAGTACAGCCTGTCTGTTGTGCACTGGACCTATGTCTCGCAATGCGACTGGTACAAGTTAGTTATGGATCTGCAGGTGCGTCCGCTGAGGGCTCATCTTCAGTGCTGTCCTATGAGACTATCATTGCTACAGGATGCTTACTATGAGCCAGTGCTGATGCTTTGGCTCCTCGATTCCTGGAATCTGGCTCTACCACTGTGGTTGGCACACCATCAGCATCCACTGATTGGGCTGGATATGACCAGGTTTGATCTTTGGAACTTGTTGTTCAAGCCACTGGGGGAATAAATTGTCTGTGGAAGCGGGTTCTTTCTTGGATCCTTCTCACTCTCCAAACATAGGAAACATTTCGGGAGCCTCCTGGATTTTTTATTTGGCCTCTTGTTTTTAGGTCTCGCCTAGCTATTGCGTTTACGCAATCGCTATGCGAGACTCAAGTAAGAGGGGCATTTCAAAGTGCTCCCAAGAGTGGATTGCATGGCGAACACGCGCACAATCACGTGCATCATGCCACCATGCAGTCCGTTTTGGGAAGCGCTTCAGCCCACTGGCGCCCTCGGCATCCAACTTCAAAGGGTCCGCTTCCCCGCCTGGAATGCGCTCCCCCGCCAAGCGCGCTTGCTTGCTTTCCATTTCACACGGCGGGCGCTCGCTCGTGTCCGGACCAATTTGTCTTGTTTCTGTTGGTGTGCTTATTGTACAATGCTCGTTCTCTCTCATAAAGATGTAATTTTTTAAAAATCTTTTCTTATTCGGTTAGCGGTCACTAGCATCCCTCCTTTTCCTCTTCTCACTATCTCAATAGACCACAAACTGGCAGTTGGACGGGTCTTCATATGATACACGACCACAACCGGGAAGTGACATCCATCCCTAATGTAAATATTTTTCATGCATTTTTTCTCCATACTTTTTTACAATCTAAACAACATTTATCAACTACAAAATGTGCGTTCAATGCCCTAAACCATCCTGTACTTTTACAGAACATATTTGATTGTTTTTATAAATGCTTCACGGTTAGTATAATATCTTTGTGTGCATGCAAACGCGCGCTTTACCTTGCCACTTGTAGACATGATTGCTGAATGCGTCGAGCTCGCCGCACAGTGAAGCAGTGTTGCAGTGTGTTAGGCGACTGGCCCAATGTGGGGTTTTATCCAACGCCTCCAGTTTTACAGGTTTCACATATACAGCCAAGCCTCCAGGCACGTGACGTGCTCATTTGATTCCCAACCCGCCTGTCCTCCGCTCGCCCTCTGTGAATTTAAAGTTGTACAGAGCAAGTCACAGGGCGTGTTTACACCCACAAGTAATGTTGTAAACAAAGTTATGTTTTCAATATTTTACCAAGGTTGTTGGAGGCGTCTGGAAAAAAATAAAAGCTCGCGACCTTTGGGGAAATGAATTCACGTTTTGATGAAAAACACACCTGGGCCTGAAAGTCACCTTCGTTTAATGCAGGCTTTTTAGCCTACATCACTTTGTGACTTGCTGGCCCCTACTTCCAAAGAAAAATAAGCCATTTTATCACATGAAAAAGGTTCATATTAGGCGTAACTCTGGCGACCACCATTTTACTCAACAGCGATCTGGGCTGTGTTACATGTAAAATTGCATAATCCCGATTTTATTAATGACAACGGAGGCGAGCATTCTGCGTAACTCTTCTCTTCCTCTTTATTTATACAGCACCTTACCAAAAACAAACTACAGCTCCCACAATCCTCTCTCTGTTGTGCATTCGGCTGCAACTTTCGTTTTTTCCCCACCATCTTGTTTTTATATATAAAATCTACTGTTTAGTCAAAAGGAAAAGGGCAAAAGGAGGGTACTGATAGTTCTTCACTTTTAGTTTTTTTTGCGCATGTTCACAAGTGGATGGCTGAGGACTGACTCATCAGCCCTAAGTTCTGCCCTGACATGTGCATGCAGCTGTGACCAGTTTCTAAACTGAGAGCACACAGCGTGTGTAAAAACTTTCTTTGTTTTTAGCAACGCGCCACGCTTCAAGTTTCACGAGTGATTGGAATTCCAGACCACGGAAAGAGCACTTTCACCGGAAATTACTGCCCCGATGGCCCTGAAGGAATTTGGGTTGAGGGTGGTTGGCCCCCACTGCTTTGTACTCCCCATGACTGCGTGTCTGTAGCTGAGGCACTGCAGGGTTTGTGTTTGCTTAGGCACAGGGCTACAAAAGGCCGCACTCCTGTGCCGCTTTTCTTTAGTCCGTAAAAACAGTCTCTCCATATGGCTCTTCAAAACTATCGATTTCCCTTTTTGCACGACATAGAAGGAGCCATGGTATACAGTGAGTGACCCCAATTATGCTGTCTCCCTACTAACCCCCTCTCCTCAGAGATGGATACACTTGGGGAGATCCAATCACAGTCCACTCATGGGGGAGATGCTGACAGTGCATGTGTTTTTAAAGTACACTGGACATTTATTAACGTGCACAGTATAAAAAATTTGCCAGCAGCTGTACCAACTATTTCTGAAGTGATTTTTTTTTAAAGTAAAAGGCAAAATTCTACAGTATGTAAAAAAAAAGCTGTGTTTGTGTTTTATTGCTTTACATTATTGCTGGGTTTTTATTACTTTCCCACAACACTGTGCCGTGTTTTATTTTCCGTTTGCTTTCGTTAGTGATCAGAAGCGCCGGAGTGGCTGCAGAAATGCAGATTCCTTTGCCGCGTGATCACCCCACAGCAAACAAAAACAAGCATTGGCATAGCCAATAGGTCTCGCCTTTGGGGCCTTCTAAGTATTTAGTTATGCAGCACAATATCCTTGGTGCAACAACACCAACTGTTGCATGGCTAAACACTTATAAGGTCCCAAAGGCGAGACCTATTGGCTATGCCAATGCTTGTTATATAAAGTGACTTTTTATTAGTTTTTATTACTTGAGTGCTTTTAATTGACATTTTTATTGGCATTATGGCTTTCATTTGCTATTGTTATTGAAGTACACTTTATAATCATCATCATCATTTAGTCTTTATTCGATTAACCCCTTCAGTGCCCGCCCCTTTCCCCGCCCTGTGCCGGCCGTTGCATTAGCGGGCGGGGTTTATGACGAGCTGGTCTCGTCATGGGCACAGCGCAACCGCGGCCCATGACGAGACCAGCTCGTCACGGGCATTGAAGAGGTTAAAAATCATAAAAGACACAGCATCAACAAATGTATAAGCCACATCAATAAAATTAAAACAAATATTAAATACACCAGACTAGTATAATAACAGTAAAACAATACAAACAATAATCACTCATAAATCCCAATAATCGCTTTTAAGTTTGCAGATATTTCCTTCTTATAACCCAGCACGTGGACCAGAACTTTGCCACAGGAACTACAATGACCTCCTTAGTGTCACACTTGAGGATACGCAGAGCTGTTTGCGCAGAACTTATGCCTAGCTGTTTACACAGGGGCTTGATCCACTTCATGCGGGGTGCTCTGTATGCTGGGCAAACAAATAACACATGTGAAATAGTCTCAGGGATCCCTGGGCAACAGTGGCAGGAAGTATCCGAATTTAGACCCTGATTTTTGCCCCAATTTGTAATAACATTTTTTAAGGGTAAGCATCCAACTCTGAATTGATGATACAACTTCCTATCACCAATTCCAATAATAATGTCCCAATAGGGTTCCAATGAATAATCGACTTTATGGTCCATAAAGAGATCAGTTAATGAATCCCTGGTAATCTGGGCGTGAGACTTAAATTGGGACATCTCAACATACAGTCTCTTAAGCTCACTCTTCGATGGGAAGGGAGTTCCTTCTGGATCTAACCAAAGATGACCTAGGTTCATAGCCATAAGGACAGCTCTGATGTTGTAGAGCCAAGGGATTTGACGGGACTTATCCACCCCTATAAGATGTTTAAGAGCCAAGCGTAAGGTGCTAACTCTGGGGTGGTCCACAAGCGTCTCCAATACGCCAATGGTCTAAACCCTGCTATCTCTTCAAAAGACACACACCCCAAATCCTGCAGCAATGGTTTTAGGGGTGTAGATTGGGGTAACCCAGTAAGAGATCGCAAAAACTTGTTTTGGGCAAGTACCAGGGGTCGCAAGTTTTCGAAACCCCAGAGTTGCGCACCGTAAAGTATTGACGCTCTAACCTTCCCATGATACAACTTTATTACTGGAGCTATGGGTTTAGTTAAAGAGGATCTGTGTTCTTTTAGAAGGACTCCCGCTAATTGATTATGTTTAATTACCGAGAGATCCAACTGATTATTCCAATTAAGTCTCCGTCCCAGAGTCACCCCTAAGTATGCAAAAAAATCAGTTTGTTCAATAGGGGCATTATTCATTCTAAGTGTAGTACTGATTTTTTTCCTCTTATGAAGGACCATAAACTTTGTCTTCCCAACGTTAACCTCCAACTCGTTGTCGCTACAAAAGAGTTGGAAGCGATCCAGAGCACGTTGGAGGCCGGGTTTAGTTTTGGACAATAAAAGAGTATCGTCCGCAAACATTAAAATCGGTACTCTTAACCCGTCCAGTGTGGGGGCATCCGTGGGATAATCAGTAAAATAGGGGACGACATTGTTAATAAAAAGGGAGAATAAGGTGTGAGCTAGCACGCACCCCTGACGCACACCTTTAGCCACTTTAAAACTAGTAGTAGTCTCCCCCTGCCCTCCCCATCTCACACAAGCAGAGTTATTTTCATGGAGCCTTACAATAAACGATAAAATCTCTAATGGCATCCCAGCCCTTTCCAGGGATTCCCAAAGCTTATTTTGTGGAACCAGGTCAAAGGCGGATTTAAGGTCCACAAAAGCTGCATATAGGACACCGCCGCCCAGCACTACTGTATTCCAATACAACATCATAAATCTGAAAATCTGGTCAATAGTGCTGACATGGCTCCGGAAACCCGCCTGGAAATTAGATAGTATATCATTTTCATCTATCCACTCTAATACCCGATTAAGTACAATTTTGGCCACCAGCTTCTGAGTTGTATCGATCAGGCTGATAGGCCTGTAATTAGATGGCAAGGCCCGATCACCCTTTTTATAAATAGGGATGATTTCAGCCCGAGCCATGAATCGGGTAATGGGGCACCTCCTGCGATACCATTAACCAGTATTTGAATATATTTAACCCAGTTTACACGTTCAATTTTAAATATATCGGAAGGGATCCCGTCCGGGCCTGGGGCTTTCCCTGCCGGTAGACCATCCAATACATGCTCCACCTATGCATAAGAAAATGATAATGTCCCCACTCTTGAGTCAGACAAGAAGGAAAACGGGATCGTCGAATTGGAACAGGCGAACTGGGATTCGAAAAAGATAACCCAGTCCTCAGGAGATACATGATTTACCGGATTTGGATTATCAATACCACTTCTCCATTTAATTAAATGCCAGAATTTACTCCAATTCCTATCCCTACAAGATAACAACAAATCCCTCCAACGAGACTCATCAAACATCCGCTTTGCTAAATATTGGGTTTGCTTATATGCCGCGCGACATCTCCTTATTTCTGGAATTAACCCCGCTATGATTGCACAAGATAGAGCTCTAAAAGCCATCTTACAGTCGCCGTTATACCATTTAGCCGACTTGTGTTTTTTGTTATTGGTACAATTTTAACTTGGGCCTGATTTAAAAAGGATTGACCTCAGCTTCTTAACCAGTACTAAAAGATATGCTGTTAACCCTTGAACATTAACTCCTGCAGCATCTAAGTTTAACTGGGTGACAGCAGCTAGGGTATCTATTAAAATTTGCCTGATCGAGGGGCGTGGCCAAGATGGCGAGGTGAGCGGACGACTTCTCCGCCGGCTCCCGCTTCCTTGAGCCCCTAGACCGGGTTTAATCGCTGCATCTCCTCCCGGAGGAGCGGGTATCAGGCGGCGAAAACTCTGGCGTGCTGGTGGGGGCTGCCCGATAGCCCGGAGAGCCTGAGAGACGCCTGCGGCGCTCGCCGGAACAGTCTGGAGATCGCGGCCGAGAGGGGGCGGAGCATCAGGCCGGCGCGGCTGGCTGCGAGCCCGGAGGCCCGCCTAGGAAGGCACCCGGCTATGAGGAGGTGACAGGCCGAGGCACGAAGGGACGGCCCAAACACCAGCTGGGGGTCCCGAAACAGCCTTGATCGGCGCAAGCTGGGACGCAGGATTGTGGTGGTGGTGGGCGGAGCGGGGGGGCGTGACCCCGCCCCCAGCGGCAGAAGAGCGGAGACAGCGCAAGATCGGAGGCACCCCTGCAGCTCCTGCGGAGACCAGCGGAGCGATTTCTGGCCCAGAGAGCCGACTACGGCGTCGGAGCAGGAAGCAGCGTGGGGCGGGACGCGCCCCTGGGTGTGGAGTGCAGGCCCTCCGGCCCAGAGGACACGAGACGGGCGGAGGCATGTGCGGCGCGTGTGAGCTGGCTGGCCGGAGGACGGCACAGCTGAAGGGTCCCGGTGCTGGTAGGGACACGTGCGCACACCGGCGCGGCGGCCTGCGGACAGTTTCGGTGGGGTGAAGCTGCTGGATCGCAAGGGGGGCGCCTGCGAGGCCTCGGAGCCAGTTTGGAGGTAGGATGGGCTCTGCTGGCTGAAGGGGGTGCATGGAGAGACCCGATTCACGACCACTGGGGCCGGGGCTGTGAGGGCCGGAGTCCGACCTGTACGCTCCCCACAGAGGAGCTTGAGCATGAAGCGCTAGCTGTGGACGGACCGGGTGCGGCAGGTGTCCGGCTGAGGAGGGGTTCGTGGCCCCCGGCGGCGGCAGCTGCGCTGCGAGCACAGAAGTGAGCGGAAGGGTCCCGGAGGGACATACCTGCAGACAATCGGAGGGCGTAAGCAGAGGCGGGGGGCACCGCAGAGAGAGGACGCGGAGGGCGGAAGAGGACAGCCGGGGCCCCGAGGGCGCCGAAGCAGGACAGGAGCCCTAGTGGGACGTCTGTGGCACTGAAGAGCCGATCTGTACTGAGTCCCAGAGCACATGGCGGGCAGCAAGGGAGGACGGAAGGGGGAACGCACTCTCCCCGAGCTACTGGGCAGGAACCAGCAGAGAGTGGAACGGGGGCAGCAATCGCCCGGCCCCTCCGGAGGTGCGCCGGTCGCTGATAACGGGGAGCCTCTGATCACCAGATCAGTCATTGAATCCCTCTTCGGCTCCCTACGGGAGGATTTCCAAGCCCTGAAGAAGGAGGTGGCCAGCGAGGTGCGGGAGGTCCGGAGGGAAGTGGATAGCTTGGGAGAACGTGTGGTCACGCTTAAGGACACCGGGCGGAGCAGAGATGACGAACTAGAACGATTGCAACAAGAGGTGCTGCGTCTCAGGGATCAACAGATCAACCTCCAGGCGCATGCCGAGGATCTAGAAAACAGATCTCGATGCAACAATATCAGAGTTCGAGGCATTCCGCCCACAGAAGAGGGGACGGACATGGCGGGCTACCTGCAAGATCTGTTCCGAGAGGTCCTGGGGGAGTCGGACGGGCTCCACATCCGGATAGACAGAGCGCATCGAGTGAGGCCGCGGCGCCATGCGTCGTTGCCGCCCCTGGACATTCTGGCCTTTCTCCCGGACTTCCCGCTCAAGGAACGCATCCTGGCGGAGGCTCGTAAGAAGCAGCCCCTCACTTTCCGGGGCCACCAGGTCGCCTTGTACCAAGATCTGTCTGCCATCACGCTACAGAAACGGAAAGCGTTCAAAATTGCCACCGACTTCCTGCGGTCGCACGAAATACCATACGCATGGGGACACCCGTTCAGGCTCATATTCCGATGGAATGGCACTATGCATCAGCTATGCTCCCTGCAGGAGACATGCGGGGTCTTGGGCATATCGGCGCCGGAGGTGGACGCGGCTCCGCGGAGGCGGGGGCGCGCTGGCAGTGACGGATGGCAGCGGGTGTCGGGGCGGCACCACCCGGCACGACCTTCGAGACCAGACTCACCCACCATCAGAGCTAGCATGGCGGAGGCAGTACTTGAGGTGGCGGAGAACACTGGACTAAGTGACACGGCGCCGACCGCGTAGGTCTGTTCCGGGGGGAGATCATCACAGCCTTTGACACTAAGCAGGTTTGGGGGCCAGATTGGGGCGGGGGCGGGGGGAGGGGGGTTCGGTGGCTGGACGTCCACTGGAGTACTTCACCAAAGACTTGCCCCTTGGGGACGGGACTTGGACAATGTTGACTCAGATTGAGGGGAGTGGGAGGGGGGCATTGCCCGATGGGGTTCGGGAGGTGTTGGCACGTTGCCGAGGGGCAGGTGGCGGGGTGGTTGGGGTGTTTTCTGCAGGAATTCGGGAGGGGGGGAGACTAAGGGAGAGGGTTGAGGGAGGGGGGGATGCAGGGGGGTGGGGGGGGGGGGGAGTCCAGCGTGTGCCTGGTAACACGGCTGCGGCAGCGGCGCACATACTCCGGTCCGTGGGCCCTTGTGGGGGCCCTGCTGTCATACTTGCCACTGCCAATGACGCCCACGGCACTTAAAATTGTCACGCTGAATGTCAGGGGCCTCAACAACCCGATTAAACGGCGAGCCATCCTATCCCTCTTAGAAGGTACCCGGGCCGATATTTGTCTTCTACAGGAGACTCATCTCCTACCCCGTGACTGTGCCAGGCTGCGCTCCTCAGCCTTCCCCACCCAGTTCTTCTCGTCCAGTAACACTAAAACAGCGGGGGTGGCGATACTGGTTACCCGGCACTTTCGGGGAGAAGTGCTCCACAAACAGGCGGAACAAAAGGCAGGCTTCTGGCGTACAGATTCAGGGTGGCCGGCCTCTCCTTCACAATCGGGTCCCTTTATAGCCCGAACGAGCATCAAGAACGCTTCCTCAGTTCGGCGCTGGGCGCGGTCACTGCCACTCCGGATAGACACATTATTATAGGAGGAGACTTTAACATGGTCTTTGACGCTGCCCTCGACAGGTCTGCCCCCCGCTCGCCGCAGACTGGAGAGTTCTCAGCGGGGTGCAGGGCCCAGCTGGCGGCTATGGACCTCGAGGACCTCTGGCGTCACCTACACCCGGCGGAAAGGGACTATTCCTACTATTCGCACGCACATAAGACCTATGCGTGGCTAGATCACTTTCTGGTCACCGGGCCGGTCTGCGCACTGGCCATGGCGGCAGACATTGGGGTGGTCTCCATGTCAGATCACGCCCCGGTGACGGCTACCTTCTGCCTGCCGCCGATTTCTCAACCCCCCCCCGTGTCTGGCGTCTACGGGACGCATTACTACACAGACGAGAGGTAGTCCAGCAGGTAACGGCGGCGATTCGGGACTACCTGACCCACAACGAGACCTCGGACACATCGCGAGCGACACAATGGGCGGCACTGAAGGCGGTGCTTCGGGGGGAGTTTATTGCGATCTCCTCGGCGGATAAAGCGAACCGGCGCCAGAAACGGGAGGAGCTCACGCAGCGGGTTCGTGAACTGGAACACGTACACAGACGGACAGGCGCTCCGCGCGTCTGGCGGCAGTTCGTGGGAGCGAGGAAGCTCCTGACGGCTCTGGACATGGACCGGGCGGAGTACGCGGCACTACGCCTCCGGCACGCCTATTACACAGGGGGGGACAAATGCGGTCGGCTATTGGCGAGCAAGTTGAGAATAGCACGGCAGACACAGACGGTGAAAGCGATCACTGACCCCACAGGGCCGAAGGCCACAGAGGACGCCCATATCGCGGAGCTCTTTCGTAGGTATTATGCTGACTTGTACGCGGGGGACCCCCCGGACGCGCCCGCCACAGCAGCATACTTAGAGTCGGTCTCTCTGCCGTCCCTGACACCTACACAAGTGGAAGCTCTGGATAAAGAGATCCGGATCGAGGAAGTTATCTCCGCTATAGCCAAGCTTAAGCACGGGAAATCCCCAGGTCCGGACCGGTACACCTCCCTCTACTATAAAACGTTTTGCTCGTCGCTCGCGCCGATCCTTACGCGGTTATTCAACTCTTTTGCGACGCAGGGAGCCATACCGCCGGACCTGCTGCGGGCGTCATTAGTGGTCATCCCCAAACCGGGGAAGGACCGGACACAGTGCAGCTCTTACAGGCCTATATCGCTCTTAAACATCGACCTCAAGCTCTATACCGGGATTTTGGCGAGCCGCTTGGCCCCGCTCCTCCCGGGGCTAATAGATCCGGATCAGGCGGGTTTCGTGCCGGGGCGGCAGACAGTGGACAACACCAAAAGAATCACACACCTCATAGAAAAAGCATCGCGGATCCCCGGGGAGAGAATGTTGCTGTCAGTCGACGCCGAGAAGGCGTTTGACAGGGTCCACTGGCCGTACTTGGAGCAGGTCTTAACAAAGGTAGGGATAGGGGAGAAATTCCACGGCATGATCTTCAATTGCTACCGATCCCCGACCGCAGTGGTGAGAGTGACTGGGTACTGCTCTCAGAGTTTTGACATCGGAAGAAGCACGAGACAGGGATGCCCGCTGTTGCATTTACTTTTCGCCATATATATGGAGCCCTTTGCGCAGCGGGTGCAGGATAACCCGGCGGTGAGAGGGGTGAAGTTTGGAGGCTTCAGTCACGCCGTAAGCCTATATGCGGATGATGTGATCTTCTCATTGGACGATCCGCTCTCTGCCTTGCCGGCCTGTATAGCGTAACTCACCTCGTTTGCGGCGGTGTCGGGATTCAGGATGAATATGGGGAAGTCGGTGGCTTTGGATCTTTCCTAAGCACCGGGGACTAAAGCCTTACTACGGCAAAGGGTTCCGATACTGTGGTCTGCGGACTCGGTGTCCTATTTGGGGATCCAGTTGGCTGCAATGGTAATGGCGAATTATACCGCCTTGGACACGAAGGTCCGAGGAGAATTAGCCCGATGGGACCGTGACACCCTCTCATTGCTGGGGAGAGTGGCGGCAGTTAAAATGACAAACCTGCCTCAGATATTGTACTTGTTCCGGGCGCTTCCACTGCAGCCGCCGGCGGAGTGGCTTCGGAAGATGCAATCCGACCTGGGGCGTTTTATCTGGCAGGGCAGGAAACCTAGGATGCGACGGGCGCTCTTGATGTTGTCGCCGGAGGCCGGAGGTCTCGGGATCCCGGATCTCCGCAAATACTTTTACGCGTCACAGCTACGTTATCTCGTGGAATGGAGCCGCTGGGAGTCGGACAAACACTGGCTCTTCCAGGATCAGGCGGTGGTGGGGCGGCCTCTGCAGGAGGTACCCTTCCTGCGCAGAGCTCACCGTCCCGCTAATCTTTACGCTTCCTTTATCACTAGAGTAACCCTACGGGTCTGGGATGCCACAAATCTTGTGCACGGCTTGATGTCATTCCCCTCTCCGCTGACACCCATAGTGGATAATCCGGACTTCACTCCAGGACTGGAGAGAGGCGCGTTTGAGCACTGGCGGCCGGCTGGATGCCGGGCTTTGTGCCACTTGTACGGCCCAGAGGGGTCCTTCCATTCACGAGCTTCAAACAGGAGTATGCGTTCCCGGAATCTGAAAGGTTGCGATACCTGCAGGCGCGCCACTGGGCGCTGCACCCTCGGGTGCGGGAGGCGGCTGACAGGCGGCTCCTCCCTTATGAGCGCTGGCTCCTGACACGCTCGTCCGACACAAAGCTTATCAGTGACCTGTACAGGTTTCTCCAGACGCCCGCTTCACACTTATATAACCCGGGACGGGAGCGCTGGGAACGAGAGCTGGGAAGGTCCCTGAGTCATGCCGAATGGGAGCAGGTCGCTTACAGGGCCAGACACTCGGCCTATCATGCCGGCCTCACTGAGACCTTCACTAAAGTCTCCACGTATTGGTACTATACTCCGGAACGCATGCACGAAATGGACCATAGTAAAGGGGCCACTTGCTGGAGGGGCTGCGGGCAGATAGGAACGCTGACGCACGCACTATGGGATTGCCCCCCTACTAGCCGCCTACTGGAGGGAGGTGATAGACAATGTGGATTCCCACTTTGACACCGAAATACCCCGCTTCCCAGCTTATACCCTGTTGGGCCTTCCAAATGGGCTGACATATCCCTTAAAAACCCGCAGAGGCAGACAGATTGCCATAGCCTTGGGGTTGGCAGTTCAGACGATCCTGGTACATTGGTGTTCTCCCACGATACCCACAGTCACGGGCTGGTTACACAGATTGTGGCATGTGCTAGGGATGGAGAAAATGTCGCTAGCGGTGGCAGGTGACGCGGAGCAGTTTAATGACCTTTGGCAGCCGTTTCGGTCTCTACTGGTCACGGAATTTAGAGAATTGACCTGCCCTAGATACCTGCGACCCCTGCGGGTTACCGCGCGGGAGGAGGAGGAGGCCTCTTGAGGTGCCTGATAGGAAGTATCGGAGTATGGACCTTGGGGTCGAGACGGATTCACGCGCTGGACCGGGAGGGGGAGGGGAGGGGGGAGGGTTTGGGGGGGGCATCGGGAGTTGGGAAGGGCGGGGGGGAGGGTTAGGGGGGGTTGTTGGGGGTAGAAATTTTAGGTTACTTACTAGGTATCGGAGCGGATGGCAGCCCTCTCGGACAGGACTGGAAGGCGGTTCCTATGACATGGGAAGGGGCTCTGATTCTCGAGGGATGGCGACCTCCCTGATGTTTCTTACGACAGCTTGTGCTTTAGGGGGGGCTACACACGGAGCTCAACTTGGAGGACAGTCTTACAGCGCTAGTCCGTGGGAGGGAAGGGGACTTTTGGTTTCTGCTTGAGGTTAAATCGCGGCCGGCCCTGTCGGGTTGTAGGGCGGCATGCTGTGTATAGTAATAGTATTGCCTTCATAACGCGAGCCCCTGGGCTCTGAGACAGGCTGGCCTTTCTGGGGAGTAACGTGCCGGCCCGCAGGGTTGTAGGCGGAAGTTACTGATGTCGTCGGTGATACCTGGTTAAGATTAATAAAAAGATTTAAACCTAAAATTTGCCTGATCATGGAGCATCTTGCTTCGTCATTTATAATCTGGTCCCACTTAACTCTACGACTATTGTTAGTGACTAAAATAGAGGACGAAACACCAACTTCCTCAATGTCTACTCTCTCTTCCGTGAAGACTTCCAACTGTACTAGAAGAGGGTCGTGATCGCTCTCTGTCCTGGATCGTACCTCCATGTCGATCAATTTGGGCCACAATTCAACATTTAAAATGAGATAATCTATCCTGCTATGTTTTCTACCCATGTTATACGTGGATTTGCCCTGAGGATCTGATTTAGACCTACCATTAACTGCCCGGAGCCCATACTCCATTGTGAGTGCCTTTAGCTGGAGAGCGGCTGCCGACCAATTTTTGACAGGATCTAATGTCAAAGACTGGATACCCCAGACTGGATCCTCATCACACGTGAGATTACCATCTTCAAAACCAAGGGGTTCGAAGGTACAATTAAAATCTCCAGCAATAATTAAATTCCCAGAATTTTTTGGGGACTGCAGAAAGGTGTCAAGAGCAACCACTGTGGGGGATATTCTTCCACCCACCTGACCTCTGGCATAAACATTCACTAAAGTACACTTGAGGCCAATGCCAACCGAAATAGAGAGAGCCAGGATATCCGAGTCTTCTATTTCCACCTCCTTAACTACAATGTCAGCCCGTTGTCGTACCAAAATTAGAAGACCTCCCATAGCTCTACCCTTATTTCTAGGTGCAGGGGTGGCCGGTTTCCCAAAGGACAGAAAACCTGGCCTAAAGTGCATTTCCCTAGCCCAAGTTTCTTGAAGCATTATTATATTGGCCTCTTCTATAAAGGAAGACCAATCCTCTGAGTCAACTTTGGATCCTAAACCCGCTATGTTCCATGAGAGTATTTTAAGTATACTGGACACAAGTACACTAGGTAACCCCGAGTTATCAGCTCTCTCGGCGACAAGAATAACACTAGAGTCGTCATTGTCAACAACAGGGATCTCAGTAGAATCTTCCAGGGTGGTGGGTGGCAGTTTAAGCTTCACAACTCCCCGCCCCTCCTGCAAATGTCAGTCACTTTATAATCATTTGGTTGACATTTTTGGTTAGCTTTTAGGCTTTAGTTTGGAAGAAGTCTCCCTACGGCAAAGGAGATGGTGTTGTAAGGTACAGCAGGTCCCAAGCTAAGTCTCCATTTTAGCTACAGTCAGTCAGTAAAAACAACTTTATTCGGTTTACAACTGTAAAACCATAAACGTTCACATATATATATTCATATATATATAAAAACAACAATGATAAAATTCATAAAACCATTTGTCCAATTCATTACATGCAGAAGGTTAGTTCATAAAAAAATATCCATTAAAATCGGGTCTCTGGTAAAATCAGAGGTTCAGATACACCTAGTAATAAATAAAGCCCACAGACCTGGCGATTTATTGTCACTGGCTGGGGACTGAGTTGATAAGCTTCCCTCCAGGGTACTGCCCTCTAGTCAAGTAATGCCCTGTTTTTTTTACTGCAAATTTAAGAAAGTTAAGATCAAATAGGACAGAGTCTTCAGATAGCAGTTGTAAATAAATTAATGCTGGGCGTGCCTGCCTAAAATTCAGTCTCCTTAAAACAGGGACTATTAGTTTCCTCCGGGGAATTGCATAGAAACTGCAAAAGAATAAAAAATGCGACAGCAGGCAGGACAAAGCTATTTGAGAAAATAGTGCTCGGAGGCTGTAATTAAAGCCTACTGAGTAGCAACACATGTAGCATGGGGTGTCGCCATGGGAGGTTACAAAATTAGAGAAGGCGGTATTAAGGAGGGACTACTATTCCTATCGACCAATGAACAGCCACAGTTTATAGTGGACAATGAGACAAGCCAATGAAAAATATAGGTGGAGAGTGGTGGAGCTTCAAGTCAATACCTGAATACAGCATGCCTCGCAGAGCATTGCATGTTCTGCCCAGGATCGACCTCAAAAGGCACTGTATGTGTCTCAATGGACTAATGGGGATGACAATATTGAAGAGCAATGAAATAATGGCAAAATAATGCTCCTAAGCAGCAAATGCTGAAAGAAAGTGCACATTAATAACAGGTGAAGTAAGTTCAAAACCTAGAGAATGGCTATTTATGAAAAGGTAAACCATAGAAGTTAAACAGATGCTGCAAAATACCACTGGTATATAAAATACGATTGTGGCATCGTTGATGGAAGAACAATTACCAAAACCAAACAGCTGCTGCAAAGATGAAAACTGTGTCAAGCCAATAAAGAAGGATGAAGTGAAAGGTCTGATAATCTTTGACAACCCCCGCCTTCAAAGAGAAGATTTAGGTTTGATTATTTTTATTTGTGACAAACACTAGACAAAAAGACAAAACTATATTAATCATCGCAAGGTAACTAAAACACAGATAGGATCACCACGTCGTGGCTATCCTGAATAAAAGCATTCTGGTTGCGGGAAACCAGCAGACCTTCCTTGACTGGCTCTGCCTAACTCCCATGCGCCTCCAGCAGATCACGCAGAACACTCACCTTACAGTCACAAAGGATATCAGTTGAGATTAGCCTAGGCACTCCTAACACTGTAAGGTTAACTCCGCTCCACACATTTTCCAGCATCTCTAGCTGTGCTTCTAGCTTTAACATACCCTCAGTGGCACAGGATTGAAAGACAATGTATCTTTTACATTGATAATTGTCACAGTTGACTGGTTCTAGAGCTTGTATCTTACCCTCCACTCTCCTCGCTATCTGTCCAACCGAAACCACTCATTCACCGCAACTGTTTTTCTACACTCAATACTGCAGTTTCCACAGTGTCTATTTTCTTCAGCAACTCTGGTGACAGGGGGGTGGGTTTGGCGAAATGGGGGTTGGAGTAGGGGGTGGGGTAGTCTCTGCTTTGCCTTTCTTCGATGTAGTGTTGAGCGGATAGAGGAATCCTCCTTTGTCCTGTTCCACTCCACCATATTTTGGGCTTCTGCAGGAACACCAATCTGATTTTTGTTCCCCCAACATGTGCAACTTTCGCAGAGAAATCCACAGGGCTAACTCTGTTGTGTCATGCTAGGTTACTGTGTGCCAGTCAGCAACTCTGTGTAGCAGGAGGTCCAGTTCTAGTTTGGTGCAGCGGCCACAACCCCAGTGGCTCTAGTATCCAATCCACTGTTTAGGGGGAGAGGGTTTCCTCTTCGACTCACTCCTAAACTTTCCTCCCTGGACGCTGCCAATTTCTTTGTGTTCTTCTCTGACCATGTCTGTATCACTGCATCTGACCCCGACTGGCCACAAAGGTTCGGTTTCACCCCATCCACCCTAGCCTCTCACTCCATAGTGGTGTGCAGATGCTGGTTTGCCAGCACCTGAACTGCTAGTTGCTCCGTGCGGTCATACTCAAGTTACCTCTAACCTGTAACTCCATATGTGCCTGCAGGATTAACATGTAGTAGGCCATTCTCTTTCCTCGTAACACATCCAAGACTGTGTTATATACTGATGGTGAAGAGAAGGAGTGGGGTAGGAGATAAGGGTATTAGAGAAGGTACACAAGAAATCTAGTCCGTTTGTAGTCACACAGCTTCTTTTGTCAAATGAAGGATCTTGAGTGTTCTTCCTTGTCTCAAAAGTGAAAGCTCTTTTATTCCGAAAGGTAACACAAGAATACTGGTACTCTCTGCTCTTACATCAATTTCAGGTGCATACAATTTTTTCTTTTACATTAATTTCACGTGAATGGAAACATTCTTCAGAAACTGAAACAAATCCCCACAGATCACTCTAGTTACAGGTGCAGTATATTAACCACTGAACGTATCTATGGCATAGTACATTTATCTTGCTTAGACCCAAGAAATCCACTTCTAGACTGACCCTGGTCCAATATACAATACATAGTTCTTAAAGCTCCACAACTTGAGGGAGCAAAACAGGCACACATTTTCACTCGGGATTTGTAAATAACTCAGTGAATTCCCAGCACGACTTAGAAGATGAGGCTGAGTTCCCGTACCTAGGTACAAAGGGTAGTAGTTTCACAGTCCAAACAAATATGACTAACTAGCTAACCAGAGGCCTCTGAAGACAGCATTGGAGGAGGTTGAAGAATTCTGAGGATGTGAGGAAATTCTTCGAAGTGATGCTGCAGGAGAAGTTATAAGATGTGCCAGAAACAGAACATTTCTGAGAAGATGGACTCTGCCTCGGATTGAATATTGATAGCAAGAGAATTATGAATACAGGTGAAGATCTGAGCCCAAGTAGAAGAACACAGGTGAAAAGCAGAACCCAAGCACACAGCCACGCCCTGTGTGCGGCTTTTATGGAGTGGCTGATGCATAAACCCTGCAGTATTCCCTCGAATCCTGTGGTGGATCCTCCAATCCTGCAGCAGGTCCTCGAATGAATCTCGCTGTAGTCCGGCACTCAGATGGGGCATACTGTCATGGCTTTTGGGGTGTCCTTCTATGCTCGCACTGGGCTTTGGGGATCGGAGCGAAATAATTCTGCACGTGTGATTTCAAGGCAGTGTATACTGCATGTTCCAGAACGATTAGCACTTACCGTTGTCAGGCAAAGATTCTTTATATTGACATCTTGGTTGCTTATGTCTGTTAGAATGTAGGTGACCATTTCATAGCCGCACTGTGCTTTGTGAATCTTGTAGTCAAGTAGAAACCCTGTGTATTGTGCTCATGTATTACAAATGATTCAGTTTTGTACTCTAAATTTCTGGAGTGGCAGTGCATATAATGGAAAGTACCCTATGTGCTAACCTTTATTTTGACTCCTGTCCCCTCAGCACCCGAGCTGCCTATCTTGGAAAGAAGAAACTGGCTGATCCACCTGCACTACATCCGAAAGGATTATGAGACATGCAAGGTGCGTATAACGTTTGAAAAGTACAACTTGAAATAACACAATGAATGAGGTGAGAGTGCTTCCAGCAGGGATGGTGGAGGGGGCAGTATTGACAATCAAGAGAAGGTCACCGATCTATACTAAAATATAGTCTGATACTGTCCTTTTATTTTCGTTTTTGCGATGTCATTTAAAGGTGGCCTATTGTTTATATATTTATTTTTTCTTTTGCATTTCAAGACTTCTATTTATTTTCTGAGACCGCTTTTCCCCCGAAACTGCCCCCCTTTTACGTCTGGCTTATGGACCTCTTTCGCTGTCTTGCCAACCTCACATAATCATAAAAGTTAATAAATGCAAAAATGTGTATAGACGTACCTGTTTGGGCACTGGGTCAGCTCTCTTTCACTATTTCCCGTTTTAACAATTATTCAAATTTTGTTTCTGCCCACCACAGCATATAGCATGGGGCAATGTTTAAGCCACTTAACACATTATCTGTCTGGCACTTTGAGTGACTGTTTGATCACATGCACATCTGCACAGAAAAAAAGCCATTTCAATGGGCCAACACCTTACATTTCCAATGTTTTTCCTTTGCATTCTTTCTCCTAGATCATCAGGTTAACAGTAATTTAAATCCAACTTGATTTTTTCTTTGTGCCAGTAGAATCCTATTGCCAGTGACATGCATTAAAACTAAAATCACTTTCTATGCGTGTTATAAGTACATGTGCCTGCTAGGAAGCACCCATATTGTTTTATTAACCTTGTGTGCTGTAGTGAAGATTGCTATCTATATACGTACAATGCTAAGTTAGCACAACCGCGTTAGATGTTAGAAAGCCATCTTGCCGCTTTTGCACACGACACTGTAGTTACATGTTATTAATTGAGAAATGCTTGCTCGACTTTGCTTCACATGAGAACTGTCTGTTGTTCACATCCCAAACAGTGAGCAGCGACCTTGGTCTGAACATTGTGTAAAGAAACAGTCTGGGTCGCTAGATGGTGTATGTTGTTGGGTTCAGGTTGATCAGCCCACTATTTAGCCATAACGCGCACGTAGCTGCAAATACCTGAAAGTCGGGTGCTTTTAATATTGCAGTGTTGCATGTTTTTCATTACATTCAGAAGAAGAGCTTTCCCAGGAGCAGAGTCTAGCTGATTCTGTGATGTGATCCCACTAAGCTGATCTTTACAGTATGGGGTTCCCCATTCAAGCCTAGAGACCTTTTATTAGTCTAATAATAATAGTATTAGTTTATTAGCGAAAGGAAGGTGGCTGATATCCACTGTCATTTTAGTATGATTACTCCTTTCATTTTCTATGGTATTGTAACTATGCTGATGGTTTTGATCTTGATCATTTGTCTGCTTATGTTAGCCAAAGTACTGCATCTTAGGACACAAGGTTTATAAAATAAACTCTTTAAACTTTACTGTGTCTCTGTTTATTCTGTTGTGGACTGATATGAGAATAATTACGAACAGGTATTTCTGATTCCCACCATTCCTGAGAATACCCTAAGTCGCTTGTTCTGGGTTGTCTATACATTGGGACCGCCGAGATAAAACTCGGATAACGAATGGGACACTGATGCTGGTCGGATAAGGGGTTCTGGGCTCTGAGGTGAGTTTTTGGTACACCACAATTCACTGAGGTCCTGGTTTCCTGTGCATAGTTCTGTGCATAAGCAGAATCCCTGCAACATGGCGCACCTAACGTTTGGTCTATTGATTTGAAACGCCTTAGTAGTGCTTATATTAGTCCACAAAACCCTCACTCTGGTTTCCGGTTAACGGGAGTGACGGTTTAACCTACCTGGGTTTCGACTAATAGGTTCTTTCAAGCTTGATCATTAAAAAGGTTATTTTTACTGAACCCCAGTGCTACTGTTGATATCGTTGATACTGTTTAGTGTGTCCTAATGGCGGTCGAGATAGCCGCGCATAGTCGTACAACTCTACGCCGTCATTTTACGACGTATGGGGTGCCAGAAGATGGGATGGCTGTTATTTTTGTGGTGAGCGTTGATGCGTCTTACCCATATGAGTTGTTTTACTCTTGGGTGACTTTTCCGGCGGTGGATGATGATGATACGTTTCATTCCTTTACTCCCACGCAGCTACCTGCGGTCTATACCCCGTATAGGACACAAGAAATTCCAATCTCTGCCTGGCAGCATACTATTTGGTTTATTGGCGCCCTTCCCCATGCGGTTGCACCGGCGATAATGGACCCGTTGTCTATTGCAGGGGCCACATGGCCGGTGCTGGCCGGCTTTACGCCTCATCCCTGCTATCTCACGGTGGCGGTGGCTGAGTTGCGGGTACTACACACAGCCCTGATTACAGTTCATAGGGCTTTAGTGCAGTACGTGTCACGCAACGTGCAGGTGGGGGCACCTGCTATTGCGGGACAACCAACAGACCACCACGCGGTGGTTATTAGTCCTGTTATGGTTAATTCGGTAATGGGCAAGCGCCCCCAAAGTAAGGATGATTTTCCTTATTGGCTTGCTGAGAAATTTGACCAACTGGAGGCGGTTTTTCCGCATACCACTGCTGTGGAGAAACACAGGATTCTCACCATTAGTTTGCCAAAAGACTTAGTCCCAGATATGGCTGATTGCACAAACTGGGGCAAAGTCTTTGCCGCGACCTACTCGAAGTGCTTCGGCACTCCCGTCTATGTCTGTACTACCCTCCGTCATCAAACGTGTTCAAGAGAATCACGGTGCAGAGGCTGCTGTTGAATTAGGAATGAGGCTTGTCGGAGTGTCCGATGTGGTGGCTTCCATGGTAATGGGCAACCTCAAAGGCGATGCCATGCAGTTCCAAGTAGCTAATAAGCTGGACCGCGTGGATGAACTGGATAGGCCCAAGGAGTTCGCTAAAATAATTGCGCAAGCCTATAGGACCGTGGGCCGTAGTGCGTTGGGTGTTAAACCAGCCGTGGTAATTCCTGATATAGTACAGCAAACTAAGGTGAGCTTTTCTACTAAAGACGAACGCCCAAATTTTCCTAAACAAAGTTGGCGAGCAAAGAAACAGGGGAAGCAGCAACAGAAACAGGGGTCTCGTCCTGCCTCGCCCGTGCAGTCGTCCAGCGAACGCACATATGATCTGCTCGATCGATCTCGTATTAAGTCACCTGATAGATTTCAGGTTTCTGAACAACGCTCTCCTTGTTCTTCACAGGAAACATCGGCTTCACAATCCGGTGGCGGAGACCGTAGGAAAGGAAGGGGTGCCCAAAGTCGTGAGCAACCCCGCCAGAATGACGGCAAAGGCAAGCAGGACGAGTCTGCACGTCAACGACCCCCGTTTCAGAAGAAGAAAGTTGCTGCGCTAACAGCGAGGTATGCCACAGATGGTGCGGACGCAGTTTCAGAACCTGACATGGGCACTAACGCTGCTTGACAGCGCTGCGGAAGATACAGTAGTGCGACAAGCACTGCGTCCATATCTGGTGGCGACAGCAACTGATACGTTCATAACTGTAGAAACTGCTGACAGTAGAGTGGCTCCCCCGACAGACTATTTAATATAGTCCTTTTAATTGAAGGTGACATACAACGCACGATTAAAGGGATTTTTTTGGATAATCTGACCTCTTCATATGCTATTCTATTAGCAGAGGCTGATTGGCCCCCGGCTTTCGTTTTAGATGCTCCTAGAGGGGAGGAGGTAATCCTCCCGTCCTTCGCGCACACAGTGCCAAAGGACCAAGCTAAAAAGTTTGCCGAGGAGTGGGCTCTGGTGCTTGCACCTGCGCTGTATCGTAATCAGGTAGGCTGGGATAAATTGTCCCCCAGCCATGAAATTCCGTTGCGGTCCACGCCCTAGCCACAACCTCAATATCCCATGCGTCGCGAAGCAAGACCTCACGTCGTGGCTATCCTTGAACAATTGGAATATCAAGGTGTAATTGAAACATGTGTGTCACCGATGAATAATCCTTTATTCACTGTGACGAAGCCTGACGGGTCGTACCGCCTAGTTTTGGATTACCGGCATTTAAACTCTCATTGTCGGACATGCGCAGTACAGAATACCCACAGTTCGGCTCTCGCCGATAGTCTCGTGAGAAAGCGGTTTAAGACCACACTTGACATTTCCAATGGCTTTTACAGCCATAACCTGTCCTCTCTTAGTAGTGAGTCGACGGCATTTACCTCAGGTGGCAAACAGAAACATTTCAAAAGATTTCCGATGGGCTATAAAAACAGCCCTGGTGTCTTCGCCGCTCGCGTGGTCTCTCTGTTAGAGAGCATAGACCCTGATGCGTACTCGTATGTGGATGATATTTATCTCACAGATGACGAGTTGGGACCGCATCTCCGTCGCGTTGATCGCATTATTGTTTTATTTGCAGACTTCGGGTACAAATTCAACTTTGCGAAGTCTCACATTGCGGAATATACAGTGTTGTTCTTGGGATACGAACTCAACAATGAAGGTCGAGGATTGGCTCCGCACTTCCTAGAGAAATGCGCATGCCTACGTGCTCCTACGACACTGAAGAAATTACAATCTCTGCTGGGCTTTCTGAATTTCGGTCGAACGTACATTCCTGATTATGCCCAGCATATCAAGCCGCTTTATGCCTTGGTACAACCTACTTTTTCCAAATCATGTTGGCTGCCAGAGCATTCAGCTATATTGCAATCATTGCAAGCTGACCTTCTTGCTTCAAAATACTTATTGACGCGTGATAACCACACTAAACTGGTAATAAGAATTGTGCCAGGCGCAGTGGGTTTCACATACTTAAAGTTCAATGAGGGCGACACCGTCCCCATTGCCTACAAATCACACTTGTACACTTCGGCTGAACTGCGATTTTCCGCTGTTGAGAAAGTTCTGACGGCAGTACAGATGGCGATTCTGAAAGAGCGAGCGCTATTGCAAGGTAAACGCATGTTGGTGGTAACACCATATCCTGCCCTTGAGGCGGTGACGAAAGCAAGTGTACCTAATTCTAAGGCTTTGCATCCAAGGTGGATACAATGGGCCACTTCCTTGAAATTGCCTGACGTCACATATATCTTTGACGCGGCACTTCAGACTCAGGAGTTTTTGCAGTATGAATTAGTTCATCCATCTCCTCTGTCTTTGCGCCCGCTCTAGGATTACCATTGTGTCATTTACACTGACGGTTCTGCGCAACCGGCTACTGGATCGAAGCATGCCTATTCAGCGGCCTGCGCACTTGTGGTCGGTACTTTCGTGAATGATGAATTCCAATCTGATGTCGTGCATACGCAGTCAATGGGTGATTGTACCGCACAGTTGGCGGAGCTTCGTGCTCTGGTGCTTGCACTAGAGTTTGCTGATCCCCCGAGTCACTACTCTAATAGTGAGTGACTCATTTTATTGTGTCCAATCTTACAACGACAATCTACATTTTTGGTCTCAGAATGACTACCATGATTCCAAAGGTAGCACGATTAAGCATAAAACGCTTTGGGTTCGAGTGGCAGAACTTAAATAACATCTGCCTCTCGTGAATGTTATTCACACTCTTGGTCACCAACGAGTTGGTGTCCATGCTGTTGGCAACAGCCTAGCTGACGAGGCAGCAAAAACAGCAGTGGCGACATACTTAGTAGCAGCAGTTACAAGATCACAAAGTAAGATCGATGATGACATCTTTTTTTTTTATCAATCTTTTTATTCAACATAAAGAACATTGGTCATGTTATACAGGTCCGATTGGTTACCTCACAAGGTATACTTGCATCAGTGTGTACATACGTCAGTATATAATGTTCAAAATAGCAGGCGCTGTTACTTAACATACAGACTGGTTTACGTTGAACAGTGGTCTTCTGGGGAAGAAACAACTGGTGGCTCGCAAATTCCCCCCCGGTATACATTCCACTTTGTCCAAATCAATAACCATTTTTTGGGGCTTCCCCGTGCAACATATACAGTTTTTTCCCGCACCAATCCATGTCATCTTTCCATTTCTTTAAGGTGGGAGGTGTAGCGGCCCCCCACAGCTGCGCTATGTTGCGCTTGGCCACTGTCTGCCCCAGTGCGACCCACAACCTCCCATGTATAGGCAAATCTGTGGGCTCCCACACATTCAAAAGGCATCTCTTTGCTTCAGGCAACAAGGGACCCCCCACACCACAGTCATTATTTTCAACACCCCCCTCCAGAAACTATGAATGACCGGGCACTCCCAGAGCACGTGTAGGAATGCGCCCTGCATTCCACAGCCCCTTCTGCAAAGCCCATCTGTACTACTCCCCATGTGGATCAATTGGGTCCCTGATAAGTAGACTCTGTGCAGAATCTTCAGCTGTATTAATTTCAATTTTGCAGAAATGGCCACCTCCCTGGGGGAAGCGAGTGCCTCCTGCCATTCCTCATCATCCACCTCCACACCGTCTCTTACCCACTTCTCCCTGAGCGCTGCGAGGGGATCTGGAGTGTGGTGGATGATCTTTTTGTACGTAAGTGAGATACATTTTTCGGGCAGGTGCCCGTCTAACAACCTGTCTTCGAGTGGGGATGCCTCGGGGAGCGTCGTGCCGGCACATATGGCGGTCTGTAGGGCATGCCTGATTTGCGTATATCGAAAGTGTTCTGACGCCGCCATTTCATACGTCTGTTGCAGTGTGTCAAATGGCACCACACCCTCCCTCCCCCACAGGTCCCTAATGTGGGAGATGCCGATCAGGTCCCATTTTGCAAACCCTTTTGTACGTCCCAGTGTGCCTAGTCGCTCCGTATCCCACAGCGGGGTCGCTAGTGTAAGTTTATTGGCCCATCCCAGGGCTTTAGTTGCCACATGCCAGACCTGTACCGCGTGTTTGGTGGGGCCTGTGAGTGGAAACCTGTTTGGTCTAGAATACAAGGATCTCGTGAAGTCGCCCCCCGGAAGCAACCACCTATCCATTCCGTATGCCGGGTCGTCTCCGTTGCTATACTGGCATTGGTTTATTGCTGCCAGGTGAGCTGCCCAATAATACTTCCGAATGTCAGGGAGGGCTATACCTCCGTCATACCAGCCGAGTGTGAGTTTGCCTAGTGCAATTCTGGGTCTACCGTCCCACAACAAGTCTCTCTGTAAGGATTCCACCTCCCTAAAGAACGCTGGCGGCACCGCATCTGGGTAGTTTTGAAGAGCATACAAGAATCGAGGCAGAGCCATCATTTTGAAGAGTGCCGCTCTCCCGAGTAAGGATATGGGCAACTTCTTTCAGACCTCCACGTCTCGCCTGAGCCTTTGCAAGGGGGGAATCAGGTTTTGGTCATATCGCTTCCTAACGTCAGTGGTTATGAATATCCCCAAGTAGCAGAAACCCTCGTCCGCAATCTGAATTGCGCAGCCTCTCGGGAGGGAGGGGGCCGCTCCGTGGAGCATGTAGATCACTGACTTGCTCAAGTTAATACGGAACCCTGAGTTTCTTCCGAAACTGGCGAAAATGTCTAGAATCACTCTGAGGGAACGGGCAGGTGAGGCCAGATAAAGAAGTATATCGTCTGCATATAACGATATCCTGTCTTCCCAGCCCTCAGTCCACTTGAGGCCGCGGATGGTCACAGTTTGGCGTATCCACGCCGCAAGCGGCTCCAGAGATAGTGCGAATATCAACTGGGACAAAGGGCAGCCTTGCCTCGTACCTCTGCTGAGTGGAAAGACCTCAGAAGTCTTGTTGTTTACTGAAACAGTCGCAAGTGGTTCGGAGTACAATAGACGCACCCACCCCAGAAACTTGGGTCCAAACCCTAATTTCTTAAGCACCGCAAAAATGTATGCCCACTCGAGTGTGTCGAACGCTATGGTTGCATCCAATGACACCACCATAGCATCCTCCTGGATTCCAGGGCAGCGCCCCAGGACTCCATGAAGTCGCCTGAGGTTGAGTGCGGTGTTGCGGTGAGGCATAAAGCCCGACTGGTCCGGGTGCACTAGCTTGGTGATAACTGTACGTAGCCTGTTAGACAAGACTTTAGCCAGTATTTTGGGCTCCGCGTTAAGGAGCGATATGGGTCTGTACGAGGAGCACTCTGTTTTCGGCTTTCCTGGTTTGGGAATTGCCACCAGAGTGGCTATGCGCTGGTCCCGGGGAAGGATCCCCTGTTTGTTACTATCGTGAAACATTGCCTTCAGGTATGGCGCTATCCTATCTGGTTTAAGCTTGTAGTGCTCAATTGGGAGGCTGTTGGGCCCCAATGCCTTACCCCCTGTGAGATCCCCTATTGCTTTGGTAAGCTGTTCTGTCGTAAGGTCGTCTTCCATTTGGTCTCGTTCCTGATCTGTCAGGGTGGGCAACTGAATGTCAGTCAGGAAGGCAGCAGAGTCGTCCTCCGTGAGGTCCGACTGCCTCCTATACACCTGTTCAAAGTGCAGGGCGAGTTCATTCACTATGTCACCCGGCTCAGTCAGGAGCCTCCCCGAAGTGCTCATGAGTTCAGGCACCACCCGCTGTTCCCTTTCTTTCCTATCCAGCCAGGCTATTAGTTTGCCCGCCTTGTCACCATGATCGTATATGCGCCCATCCCTATCACGTGCCAGAGTTTTCGCCGCCTCCGTGGCGATGTCCTTATATTCTGTGGCCCTGATTTGTAATCGGTGTGTAATATCCTCGTCAGGGTCTCGGCCTATTCTCTCCTCAAGTTGTTTGATTGCGTGCTCTATCTCGGTCAATTGTTTTTCTTTTTCTTTACGCCTACCCGCGATGAGGGAGAGGGCCTGCCCCCTCAGGACTGTCTTGAACGCCTCCCACAACGTGGCTGGTGAGTCCACCGTGCCTTCATTATCTATGAAGTATTGGTCAACTGCTTTTACCAGCTTTGCTCTAATCTCCGGGCCTTTAAGGTACCATGGGTTTATCGGCCTTGAGCCTCCGGTTCTTCTATCCCCCATTGTGAAGTGGACCCAAAGGGGTGAGTGATCCGAGATACCCCGTGGCAGATGCGTAATGTCTGTCATAGTCATGTCAAATTGTGCCGTGGTGAGTATGTAATCGAGTCGAGACAGTGTGTGATAAGAAGGTATATCCCCTGCCTGTGGGGTGGTGTTTCCGCCAGACGTCCACAAAGCCAAATGCAAAAATGAATTGGGGGAGCCACTGCCGCCCTGCTCCAATCTCTCGCGGGGGGTGTCTATCCCATTCCCCTGAGACCACGGAGTTGAAGTCACCTCCAATCACAAGGTGTCCCATGGGTAAACCTAATAGAAAGGCCCCCAGATCTTTATAAGTTTGCGCTTGCAGTCCCGGCGGGATATACACCGCAACTAATATGAGGATTCTGCCCTCCCATTGCCCTGCTGCTGCAACATAACGCCCCAACGGGTCCGTCCATGTGCGCTGAGCCGCGAAGGGGAAGGAGTGGCGCACGAGGATCCCAGTCCCCCTGGATCCCGACGTGAACCCGCATGTACTATCATTTTGTAGCCCCCTCTGTTGAGCGCCCTAGTTGTTTCCCATTAAGTGGGTCTCCTGCAATAATGCAACGTCCGGGGAGTGTCTTCTAAGGTATTGCAGCACAATGCTTCTTTTAATTTTGTCCCCCAACCCGTTGACGTTCCAGCTTATCAGTTTGAGACTTTTATCCCACTGCATGTGAGTCAGAGAAATCAAATTGTAAGGCATCCTGCGATAATCTCGTTCGCTGACTGTATGTCTGATGCTGTATTTTCTTTTGACCAATAAACCCCCAGTGCCCCCTTTCCCCTCCCCGTTCCACACCCCAACAAACACAAAACCCCAACAGTTTCAACCTCATCGTCCCACCCCCCCACCCTGCTACCCTGCCACGTAGGTTCCAAACTACCCACATCCCCAACTAGCAGAGTGCCTATCGCCCCAACGTGTGAACTACTGTGTCGTGGGAAAGCGGACCGCAGCCGATCCGGCAGCTAAAGCCCCTTCCCCGTAGTGAACTGAGCTGTTGCCATGTGGGTAATCACGGGTTATTACTAAGCACTCTCTTAGCGGCCTGCACCGCAGTAGGCAGAGCGTCCCTGTCGTTACCATGTGTCTCTGGTTCGGCCCAAGTGTCTGCCTTTGGGGGAACGTATATTAACAGGGAAAGGTTGGATCGTGCTCCCCGGGAAGCAAGGACCCACCCACCAGTGTCCCCTCGGAATCGTCCCCAACAATGTACATTACGGTTTGTAGTCTTCTTCAAGGCAGCACTTAGCTGGGTCACGGGTCCGAGTTTTGGTTCAATGGCTCCCGAGCCGGGCTGCTGGACCGCGACCTCCATGTGCGATCTGCATGCTGTCCCTGCGCACCGTCGTCACCCCTTGAGGACGCCCCTCGACTTGCTGATGCTGTCTCTCTCCCGTCGTTTCTGATGCGTTTTCGGAGATCCGCCTTTCCGTCCAGCCAGTCCTGTACTTCCGGGGGCTTGTGAAGAAGAGTGATTTCCCGTCCACAAGAATCTTCAGCTTCGCAGTGAAGAACATCATGTATGTGATCCCGCGTTGCCGCAGTGCGGCTTTCACCCCTTCAAAGGACCTCCTCTCTTGCTGCACCTTTAGCGTGAAGTCCGGGAAGAACCTAATAGTAGCATTGTCGTATTGAACGTCTCCCTTGTCCCTTGCGGCCTGCAGGATAGCATCCCGGTCTCTATAGTTCAAAATCTTTGCAATGATCGTTCTGGGAGCCGCCCCTGGTTTCGGCCTCGGGAGCAGCGCTCTGTGTGCCCGCTCCACCGTGAAGAGGGAAGAGAGTCTCTGTGATTTTAAGTGATTTAAGATGAGGTCCTCCAGGAAGAGGTCCACGCTCGGCCCCTCCAGTCCCTCCGGGACCCCCACCACTCTAATGTTGCTGCGTCGTGCCCTCCCTTCTTGGTCCTCGAGCTTCGCCGCCATTTGGCGGTGTTGGTGGGTCAAAACGTTTATTCTCTCTTCCAGTCGTTTGGTAGATGTCTGAAGTTCAGTGACATTGGAGTCTGTTTCTTTGACCCGGTCAGAGGTTTTCTGCATCTCAGCCCTCATGAGGTTCATTTCAATCGACATCTTATCCATTTTCGTTTCGAGGGTAGTCCCCAAATTCGTAATGGCCGCCATGATGGACTGTAATGACGGTTCCGATTCCTCTTGACGGCGGTCGTGTCCCTCCTCGGACGTCTGGGAGGCCTTCGGGAGCGCGTATTTGTCCAGTTTGTTGGACTGCACTGCGGAGCTGTGTTTAGGCCTCATATTTATAGGAGGCTGAGATGGCCGGCCTCTGTGAGTGTCACCCCAATGGCTGCGTACGAGCCCTCCGGCGCGGTGCACCCCACTTCCGCCGGCTAATTCGCACCACTTCCGCACTCAGCCCGGTACGGCCCCGTCAGCAGGCGCTCGGTAGTCCCGCCCTTCAGCGTGGTGTTCCACCACACATCCGCCACCCGGAACCGGCTTCAGTCGGAGGTGTCTGGCCCAAGGGTGGACCACCACGTGTTCCTCTTCTGCCCCCGGGCCGTTCAAAGAGTCGCCTCGTTGACAAGTATCTGCCGCCTGGAGGGCCGCACAGGCCACCGGGGGCGCTCCGACGCGATTCCACACAGTCGCACCGCGACTCCCAGGCAGGCCAACCTCCAAGCGCTCCGTGCAATCTAGGCTTGTGATCCGTCGCCAATACGCGGTCCTTCTACTGCAGGCCACTGTATTCCCAACTCAGCACACGCAGGGCCCACCCAGGCTGTCGCGATGCACAGTGACCTAGCGCCCACCCGGGGCAGCATCACAGGGCCCCAAAGATCCGTTCCGCTGCCAACTTCATGTAGTATGCTGGGGAGCAAGCACGCTGGTTGGTCTGGGGCTCACCTGGCACTTATCTGCCCCTTTCACCTCCGTTGTCCCAGCTGCCAGTCTTGATTCCCCATTAGTGGCTCTCGGTGATCGGGGGCGGCACCGGGCATCATTTCTGCCTTCACTGGGGTCAATTATGGCGCCGTCGTCTTGGCGGAGCTGCCTGGCCGTTCCTGTGCGCGCTGCCCACTGCACCGCTGCTCTCGATGTCTTCCCCCCAGAGGACCCAGGTGTCTCCGGGCGCCCGATGAAGGGGCCGCCGTGCGCCTCACCTATCTGCGCCGACGGATCTCAGGCAGATACTCACGCGAGCTCCGCCCCTCCCCAGGCTCCGAAATGGCAGCAGGTCCCGGCCAACAACTCCGGACCTCGCGGCTCCTCCGATCTTCGTGGGCTGTATGAATGCGACATCCGCGCTCTGCCCTGCTCACCGTCCTCTCCAGTGATGGAACGGTGCGTTGATTTCACGGCGCCGGCCCCCTTCAGGCGGGACCCTCCGCCCGGCGACTGCAGTCCGCTCCTCGCCAAGTCTGCCGAGTCTCCGGTGGGTGACACTTTCTCTAGCCGCCTGGTGCAGGGGTGTTTAAAATGTCTATGGTTGCCTCCAGCACCCCTTATGGGCGGATTTTAGCGGATTTAAACGGGTTAAGAGCTCCCGCTCCGGCGGAGCTCCGAAGTTAGGCTGCCATTGCCGTCGGCGCCAAGCCACGCCCCCCGATGATGACATCTTGGCAGCTATTGCTGCTACAGAGAAGGGAACAAAATATCCAAGAGGTTTCCCTTCTCGTTACCATTTTCGCTTAAGTCCTGATAACGTCCCGTTAGTGAGGATTAACGACGTAGGTGACAGATTGATTCCCAACGCGGACTGCAGACCATCTTTGATATTAGCAGCTCACGAGGGCATGGCGTCCGCGCATGTCGGTGGTGTGGCTACTGTATCTCTGTTACAACAACGTTACTGGTGGTGCGGTTTATATAAACTGGCTCGCGCTTATGTTTTCAATTGTGACATTTGCCAGCAGATAAAACCTTAAACTGCGGCGCGCCCACCACAGACTCAGTTGTACATATCTAATAAACCACTGGGTTGTGTTTATTTAGATCATTGCGGTCCATTTACCTCTGATACTGCGTACAAATACATCTTGGTTGCAGTGGATTCGTGCACACGTTTTTTGTGGGTGTGGCCACAAAGGAGTGCTGATGCCCGTACTGTCATCAAGGATTTGCGTGTCTTTGTTGGAAGTTTTGCATGTGGTACCTTTCATTCTGATCAGGGCCCTGCGTTTGCCTCTAAGGCGTACAAAGAAGCCATGAGAAGTTTGGGGGTCCAAGTCAAATTTTCGTCTCCATACCGACCTGAGGGTAATAGTGTAGTGGAGCGAATGAACCGTGACTTAAAGCAATCTTTGACAGCCAGGGTTTTAGGTACTGGCCGGAACTGGCTAGCCCACTTATATGACCTGCAACGTGCACTTAATAATCTCCCTAGAAGGTCTCTGGGTGGGCGGACCCCATACATGATGCTCTTTGGCATACGAATGTTTGTCCTGGACCTTGATGGTCTAGACATGGCGGCGTCGGCCGCACCCTTTGACGTAGATGATCACTGTGCTGTATTGCAGAATCTTCAAAAAGCCAGAGACAGTCTAGCGAAGTAACACTTACCCTCCACATCTGATGCTGCGCTTCAGATTCCGGTAGTCAGCTGGCTACCTCGAGTTGGTGATCTGGTCCGTGAGAAGGTGGAGAACAAGAAGGAGTTCGGCCCCTCTTATCGTGCACCAGTTCCGGTACTTGGAGTACAGGGTACACGTACAGTCATTTTACCTCAATTTCCTGGTCGAAAGGATAACAGGTACATCTCTATTGACAATGTCAAGCTACAGCGAGTGGCCGATTCTTCTTAGTATGACACCGGCAGTTTCTTGCCCTTCGATGCTGCGAAATTCGGTTGTGGCCCCAGCTTCTAACACCTTGCCTGATGTTGCCGTCGAGATGCATACAGTTACTGGTCCTTTATTGCCACCGACACCTGGTGGTCTACCTGAAGATATTGAGTATGCTTATCCTGTGGATGTCCCGTTTCCTGTTTTACAATCCACCACAGTTAACCAGTCGCGCTACTCCTTTGACACTAATTCAATGACTTCCATTGCCCCATCAAAAGTTTCAATGTTTGTGGCCTGGTTCAAAAGACATTTTTCAATTCCCCCTTGGACTTACATTTGGCTGGTGCTCATAAGTATTTTTTTGTTTATGTCCATTGGCTTTGTGGTAGTGTTTTTTAGACTTATCAATGGACACTACCTGAAAGAAAGATCTACAATTCGACTAATTGATGGAACTTTGGCCCCCCACTCCTCATCACATATCATGAAAAGGGACCAGACTTTTGTGAACATTACGGCCTGGCCTGTACGTGATGGGATCGCTTGGGATGCTGTAAAATTTCAAATACATGGCCCCACTGAAGTAATCAATGTGCCAAATGTATTTCGTGTTTCTATGGGTGATGTAGTTGAGCATAACATCTACTCGGATGATTGGGATGTACAAGCAATAGAAGCACTGTTTTCTGATTTGAAATATTATGCTGCATTTGATGCTGAAGATTTGTATTTAGATACTGCTAATTATGATGAGCAATTCTGCTATCAACATTATGGCATGCATTTCCTACACAAAGCAAATACGTTTAGAAATGTTGTTAATTATACACAATGGGAACACTGTCAAGCCCCTAGGCTGGGCAGCTCCACCACGTTAGTGGACAAATTCACATATTTTTCTGATTTCAGTGTGTCGAATCCGGCCTCCTTTTATTCCAAGTCCTTTATGGACAAGTTGGCAATTGGAGGATATGATCTGTGGAATGCTACTATCGATCTTAAATCGGTTTGGGGTTCTAGACCGTGGCAGGTACAGGGAACAGAAGCTTTGCATCGTGCCTGCCTCATCCCGAACCACATGTTATTTTTGAATTCGTCTATTTTTCAGACCACCTGTTTTGGATTGGCTACTTCTAAAAAATTAAATTCTCCCTCCGCTCCGGATCTGGGTGCTTATCCTAATTGTGGTAATAATACGGATCTGTCCCTTGCTACGTTGCAGTCATACATTTCCAACACATCCTTCAATATTTCTGAATTGAATCCGGAAGGGTGGTTAGTGTGGCAAACGAGCTCAGATTCCTGTCCACATCGGTTTCTGGATTTAGCACCGGGGTATACACAAGTTCGTGTGGACCCCCGTTTTGAATCTTCTCACACTGTAACTACCTACTCAGTAGGGAAGTTATGCCAATCTTGGCTTCAACATTCCACCTTAGCATCTGTTTAACTTCATTTATCACGATTTAATGACAAAATAGATTTGAATGATTTTGTTAAGGGTCCTGCGGTTGGCAGGTCCAAAAGATGGGTATATGCTATTTACAACGAAGTTTGGAAGCTATCACAGATTGAAGCTGCATCCAGATTACGAGCTATTGACCAAGCCAATATGGAAAAGGTATTAGCTGTAATAGATAATAGCATTAACACCCTGTCTTCCAGAATTTATACCTTAGATAATATTGTTTCATCTGTGGTAGACATTGTGCAGGATGATTTGTCTGTTTTGTATCATGGTCAGAATTAATTGCGTTCCATTATGCAGTTTGCATGGACATTGCAATCGTTAAAGGCGGGGAAAGTCCCTTGGGATTACATGAATACTTCATCTTTGTTCCTCCCTTTTAATTTAACTGCGAAACACAATTCATGTCCATGAAAGATGCGACATATTCATTGCTGCACATTGAAAAGTTAGAACCTTTACCTTTCTCTGTTGCCGAATTAAACTCAGCTGTGTGGCTTATCCACGGGTTGATAACGTTACCATTCCCCCTGTTTAAGTTCAGTTCGTGCATGAAACATTATGCCCTTGGCAGATATGAAAAACTTGGTACTGCCTTCCTGCACGAAGTTTGGTCACTCCCATTCACGTATAGATGTGTGAGGGACGGAAAAGAGGTATACTTAAAAGGTGAAGAGTGCTCTTCCACGCCAGATCACTCTGTAGTGTGTAGGCACATTCAATTGCATGGTGCATGTAATGTGCACGCTCCTAATTTAGCTTGCGTCCTGAAAGGGACCCCTGTGCCAGTCATAACACCATCCTTTACGCTGCTTGCTAACGGTAGTTATTTGCTATTAAATAATGAAGCTTGCTGTGGGATGTTAGTGGGAATTCCTTACATAGTGACTGTAACACCGAGAGTAGTTTGCTGTAATAACGTCCTTTTCCCACCCCCGCATGGACGGCTCGATGTATCCATCTGGCCTTCCATTCCAACCTTGAAAGCAGAGTTCAATAAGATGAGCAGAATAACGGCTCTATTGTCTCAAAAGAAGTCGCGTTGACTTCGTCCAGGGAAACATTTGTCCTTCACGTAGCAAATACGCGCACGGAGGTGCAAGCGCTTTTGAATACTGATCTCCCACTGATTCAGACTATCTTTTTTTTTTTTTTTGAAACCGTTTATTACATGTTAAAAAGTTACAAGTATGGGCCTACAACCATCCGGCCGGCCGCTAGAGTGGCAGAAGCACATGACATACCTACAGTAAGAGTCTCTTGGCGGTGCAGATCGGTAAATCAGGAGATATCAATAGCGCAGGCCACATAACTCCAAGCCCACAATACGGTTTCCTTTTTTCAAAACAAAACAACACAAAAAACCACACCCGCAAGGCAACCCGCCATCCAAAGTGACGGCACGTGCTCCTTAAGTGGGGGATCCCAACCAGCAGCCTAACTCTGAAGAGGGGAATGGGAATAGATCAGGGACAGGGGAACCACACGCCCGTGGCTGGGGGAGGGGGTCGGCTAGGGGGACGGAGCTGGTGAGGCGGCCGGTAGCAGTGGCGGCTCACAAATACCCCCGCGATAGGCGTTCCAGGGGCCCCAGATTTTCACCCACGCCCCAGGCTTACCCCTCGCCACATACACTACCTTTTCACGAAACATACACCAATCCATATGTTCTTTCCAGGCCAACACCGCTGGGGGCCACTGGGATCCCCACAATTGAGCAATGTCGCGCTTAGCTATCATGTATCCCAGAGTCACCCACCGCGTCTGCGGGACCGAATAGTCATTTGGTTCCCACACATTCAGCAAGCATCTCCTCGCTTCAGGCAACAGCGCAACACGCGTCACAACACGCAGGACCTCATGCACACCACGCCAGAATCGCTCCACCTGTGGGCATTCCCACAGAATATGCATGAAAGTTGCCAAGGCACCACAGCCACGCTTACACAATCCGTCACCAACAAAGCCCATACGTAGAAGCCTTGGCCCCGTCACGTAAACCCGGTGGAGGATCTTAAGCTGGACGAAGCGAAGGCGAGCCGGGATGGCCACCTCCTTCGGAGAGGCCACCGCGGAAATCCAGTCCTCGTCGTCCAGTTCCAGCCCGTCGGCAACCCAGGCCTCGCGGAGACTAGTCAGCAGGCTCGATCTATCGTTGATCAGTTTTTTATATATAAGGGAGATCGTGCTGTCTGGGACATGGCCATCCAGCACTCTGTCCTCCAGGGGGGAAGACTCCGGAATGGACGCGACGTCAGGGAAGACGGAGCCCAGCGCGTGGCGGACTTGCAAGTACCGAAAGTACTCACTGCCCTGCAGCTGAAATTCCGTCCGCAGCGTCTCAAAAGTTTTGAATCCACCCCTTGTCCAGAGGTCTCCCACTGTGCTGATTCCGATCGTGTCCCACTTCTCGAAGCCCTTCGATGTCCACAGGGAGCCCAACCTCTCAGACGCATATAGCGGTGTCGCCCGGGTCAAACGGTCCTTCCACCCCATCGCTGCATTAGCCGCGTGCCAGACACGCACCATGACACGCGTCGGTCCCGTCAGACGGGAGTCGGGCGCGCCAGAGTAGAGCGCTCGATTGTAGTCGCCACCGGGCAGGAGCATCTTGTCCATTTCAAATGCCGGGTTCAGGGCGGGCCCGTAAAGGCCATGATTAATCGCAGCTAGCTGGGAGGCCCAGTAATACCGTTTAATGTCCGGGAGGGCAACCCCCCCATCGTACCACGGGAGCGTCAATTTAGCCAGAGCAATACGCGGCCTCCCGTCCCAGAACAGGCGCCGCTGCAGGCTCTCCACCTCACGGAAGTAGCGCGCCGGAACCAAGTCCATAGTGTTCTGAAGCGCATACAGAAAGCGCGGCAAGGACATCATCTTAAACAAGGCCGCTCGGCCAAGCGGCGAAAGCGGAAGACGCCGCCAGCGCGCAACGTCCTCCCGCAAGCGCTGGAGGGGGGGTAGCAAGTTCCGCTCGTAGCGGGCCTCCGGGTCTAGAGTAATATATATACCCAGGTACCGGAACCCCTGGGAGGCAATCTGGATCGGGCAGTCCCTTGGTAGGGCCGGAGCCTCCCCGGAGAGCACATACACGCAGGATTTCGCCCAGTTGATGACAAGGCCTGAGTTACGACCGAAGGAGCGCAAAACATCAACCAGGACAATCAGCGAGTTACGCGGGGAGGCGAGATACAAAAGGATATCATCGGCGTAGAGGGACACGCGGTCCTCGTGCTCGGGGGTCCAGCGGAGACCACGGATAGAGGGGTGCCACCGCAGCCACTCCGCCAAGGGCTCCAAGGCCAATGCAAACAGGAGCGGTGACAAGGGGCAACCCTGACGCGTGCCCCGCCCCAGCGCGAAGGGGGCCGAAACTCGCCCATTCACCACCACCTGCGCCAATGGGCCCGAATACAACAATTTGACCCAGCTAATGAATCCCGGGCCAAATCCAAATTTCGCCAGCATCGCCCAGATGTATGGCCATTCAAGCGTGTCAAACGCCATGGTGGCGTCTAAGGACGCCAAGATGGCCGGCTCCCGCACAAACGGGACACGCGCGAGCACCCCATGCAAGCGTCGCAGATTAAGAGCCGTGTTGCGATGGGGTATAAAGCCAGATTGGTCTTGGTGGACCAAATCGCCCACCACGCCAACCAGCCGGTTGGCCAGTACCTTGGCGAGGATTTTGGGCTCCGCGTTCAAGAGCGAGATAGGCCTATAGGATGTAACCCGCTCACGGGGTCTCCCCTCCTTGTGGATCACCACGATTGTGGCCAGACGCTGGTCCGGCGGGAGGGAACCCCGCGAGTGGGCCGCCAGGAACATGGCGCGCAGGTGGGGCGCCAGTACATCCGGTCGCAGCTTGTAAAGCTCGATGGGGATACCATTGGGGCCCATGGCCTTGCCGGATGCGACCGAGTGAATAGCCAGGGCAATTTCGTCCGAGGTGGGAGGAGCGTCCAGCAAATCCCTGTCCTCCACCGTAAGGGAGGGCAGCGCGATGTCCCGAAGCAGGGCATGGGAATCTTCCTCCGAGCAGGGAGAAACCGGGGAGTACACCTCGCGGAAGTAATTCGCGAAGCAGGAGACAATGGCTTCCGGCTCGGTGACAGGCACACCATCCATCCCCTCAATCAAAGGAACCACACGACTCGCTCTCTCCCTCTTGTCCAACCACGCAATCAATTTACCAGCCTTATCACCCACATCATACAGTCGCCCCTGTTGCTCTCTACTGAGGCCCCTGGCCGCCTCCGTGACGAGGGCCCTATAGGCCGCCTGCTTGAGGTGCAGAACATGCAACTTGGCGTCTGTTACCCCGCTCCCCAGGTCACCCTCTAGTTCCGCAATTTCGGCCTCCACCCGGGTTACCTCCTCCCGCTCGCGCCTCCGGGCATGGGAGATAAAGGAGAGGGCCTCTCCTCTGAGAACTACCTTAAAAGCCTCCCACAGGGAGATGGCCGAAGGGACAGACCCCACATTCTCATCAAAGTATCTCTGTAAGGATTTGATCAAGTCGGCACGAATAGTGGGGTCACGCAAGTACCAAGCATTGATTGGAGCCACCCTGCCCTCCCCCCTAGGGAAGACATCGAAATGTAACAGTACTGGGGAGTGATCTGAAATGCCCCGCGCCAGATGGCACACCTCTCCCACCCTCCCAGCATAGGCCTCCGGGACAAGGATGTAATCAAGCCGCGAGAGGCTACCATGGGCACCCGAGTGGAAGGTGTATTGCCGCTGTGCGGGATGCTTTAGTCGCCAGCAATCCACCAGGCCCAGAGTATCTAAAAGGCCGGACAGCCAGGCCTGTGCCCGGGGGAGGTCCCTAGGGGGATGGCGATCCATAGACCCAGAAACTACCGCATTAAAGTCCCCCCCAACCACCAGCAGGCCACCCGGGAGGTCCAGGAGGAGGCGCCCCAAGTCCGCAAATGTAGTAGATTGTAACCCAGGCGGGACGTACACTGATATAAAAACAAACACTCTACCCTCCATTCTACCCACCAGAACAGTGTAGCGTCCCCTCTCATCATGGCGCACCTCATCAATCTCCAACGGGAGCGAGTTCTTAATCATGATACCCACCCCCCGCGAGCCCGAGGTGAAGCCCGAGTGGGCCACCAAACGATAGCCTCGCCGATTCATGGCATGAAAGGAGTTACCTATAAGGTGTGTCTCCTGCAGGAAGATAACATCTGGTGAGATACGTTTCAGGTACTGCAGGACCACACCACGCTTAATCCTGTCCCCCAGGCCGTTAACATTCCATGACAACACAGTCAAATCCCTACCCCCCATCATACGTAGAAGCAATCAGTCGTCCCCCACAGAGCATCTCGAGAGCAACAATACAGTAAAGGGCTTGCCTTGCGGTGCAAACAAACAACACACCCCCCCCACCCCCCCATCTCAACAGAACTCCCCCCTCCCTGCACCCCTGCATGAGCCCAAACAGCCCCCCCAAAGTGCAGTGTGCCTGTCGCCCCATAGATGAAAAACTAACTAGTCCCCCAGAGGAGGAGGGAAGCCCCCAACAGACCCCACACGACCTCCATCGGAGGGGAACATAAACGATCAGTAAATGGTAAAGGAATGTTGTCCAGAGCAAGGCCTTCAGTTCTGATCCGGCGGGCCCTCCCCGCCAACCACACCCCCCCCACCCCCTCGGCCCCGATCTCCAGGCAGAGTGTCCAACCAGTCCCCAGCCGCCTCGGGTCGGTCAAAAAAGTGCGTGCGCCCATCCACCTCCACCCTCAGCTTAGCTGGAAAAAGCATTGAGTACTTAAGGTTCAGGTCCCGTAGGCGACGTTTAACTCCGAGAAAACTCAATCTCTGTTTTTGGACCGCCGGAGTCTGGGTAGAAATGCACATCCATGTTATCAAGCTTGACCGGTCCCTGTTGCCTGGAGGTCTGCAGGATAGCGTCTCTGTCCCGAAAATTAAAAAGCCGGGCAATGAGAGGCCGCGGTGGGGCACCGGCCTTAGGTCTGCCCCCAGGGACCCGGTGAGCACGTTCCACCGCAAAAAGCTTACTCAGCCCCCGGGGCTGGAGATGGGTAAGGATCAATTCTTCCACAAAAAGATCTGCCGCCTCCGCCTCTCGTCCCTCCGGCACTCCCACAATGCGAACGTTATTCCTCCGGGCCCGACCCTCGGAATCCTCCAGTCGCCGGTCCATCAGGGCGCTCGCCTGGCCAAGCCGGCGCACCTCCTTTTGGAGGGCCACCACGTCCGTCGTGAGGCTCGTTGTGGTGTGGGCCAGGGAATCGACCCGGTCGTTGGTTTTGGACAAGTCAGCCCTCACAAGGCTAACATCCACCAGGACCGAGTCTATCTTTTGCGCTAGGGTGTCGAAGCGCTGGTCCACCGAGGCCTTCATCTCTGCGATGGCGCCCATGACGTCCCGGAGGGTCAGATCCACCGGTTGAGCAGATGCCTCCTGTCGGGCCCGCCGGGGATGTGCGCGATGTCTCTGGAGATCCCTTCTGGAGGGTGTAGCGGTCCATACTGTTGGATTGAGGCGCCGGGCCGCGGCGGGTCGTCTTCACCTTCGCCCGGTCGCCATCTTGTTTGGTGGACATGCCTGCTCTCCCACCGTCGTGCCAATCTCCTCGAAAGGGCCGATAAACCAGTTCACGGGTTCCGGGGGGGGGGAGGGCGACCACTGGGCCGCAGGACGACTCACGGCCGGCGGGTCAGCCGGGCACCTGGACAAGGCCACACCACCGCACCCCGCTCCGCAACCCTACCTCGCTTGAGGGCAAGGAGAGCGCAAAAGCGAAAGTGAAAGCACGGGATACGCGAGTCGCCCAGCCCTGCCCGCCGCTGTTGTTCGCTTTGTCCCCGGATCGCCCCACTACTCCAATCCGGGGGGCCAGCGCGGAGAAGGCCGCAACCTTCAATCGGTGCTCCCACCGGTACCCGGGGTCCGATTCGAAAAGGAAAAACGGATGGCGCCTCAGCTCGGGTTCACCGATGCAGTCCCCTCAACAAGGACAGGATATAGCCAGGATTAATTCAGGAGGTCGTGGTGGTCCTCGGGAGCCTCGCACCTACGCGGCCATCTTGGTTGCGCGCTAGGCTCCTCCCACGATTCAGACTATCTTTAATGCCTCGTCAACAAGTGGCCTGGCTCATTTTTTTTAAATTGTGGGCTCCGGCCTCGTGACCTCCTTTAAAACTATATTTGGTGTGATCACGGCATTCTTTCATTCTATTTTTTCCAGCGTCTTCGGAGGTCTCCCTTTGCTTCTCGCCCTCGTAGCTGGGGTGCTTTTGTTGATCTGCGTACTACGCTATGGATGCACAACTTGCGTCACACGACAGCAGGTCCCGGCTGCTCCATCTTCGTAACCGGATGCTTGAATACTATGGCACTTTACCACTGGCGACCTTAAGCATAGCCTATGGATTGTCCTTCCGGTTTCCCTACTTTACTTGTGTGCAGCCTGTCTTTCATTGCCTAGATTGTCCATTCCAATGGGCTCTGGATTTGTGCCTGTCGAGCTCGGTGTCTCCTACCCCGGATTATGATCGGCTAATTAGCCCCTTAGTGGCTCATGAGTTGGACTGTTCTGGCGTCAGGATTATGGCCTGTGGAGCAGCGCATGGAGTCCTTGGAAATTGGGACATCGGAACGGCTGCAGCTGAATTCTTAGCGAGAAGTTATCTTGAAGAACACACCGGTTGCCCGCAAATGGTGCTGGAGGCTCCGGTTATCGAGGAACATGTGTGTTCCTTCCCCTTGCTGAACTGGATGGCAGATAGTTTTGCAGAACGTTCCAATGATTTCCTCTTGGAAGCTGTCGCAACTTATTGTGCTTATACACTGATGGATTGACTTTTTGCCCCTTCATTTTGGCATACGTCCTTCAATGATGTTTTTTTTTTATCCTTTAAATGTTTTTTTTCTTCAATCCTTTTTTATTTTTTTCTTTGTTTTTTTTTTTCTTCGAACTTTTTCACTTTTACAATTTATGCCCTTGGTTTCGTTCTATCAAACTTGAACTCTGCGTTCTTGCATGTGCGCCCCTACTGGTTAGTGGTCCGATCAAGGGGGGGTGTAGTGAAGATTGCTATCTATATACGTACAATGCTAAGTTAGCACAACCGCGTTAGATGTTAGAAAGCCATCTTGCCGCTTTTGCTGCTTTTGCACACGACACTGTAGTTACATGTTATTAATTGAGAAATGCTTGCTCGACTTTGCTTCACATGAGAACTGTCTGTTGTTCACATCCCAAACAGTGAGCAGCGACCTTGGTCTGAACATTGTGTAAAGAAACAGTCTGGGTCGCTAGACGGTGAATGTTGTTGGGTTCAGGTTGATCGGCCCACTATTTAGCCATAAAACGCACGCAGCTGCAAATACCTGAAAGTCGGGTGCTTTTAATATTGCAGTGTTGCATGTTTTTCATTACATTCAGAAGAAGAGCTTTCCCAGGAGCAGAGTCTAGCTGATCCTGTGATGTGATCCCACTAAGCTGATCTTTACGGTATGGGGTTCCCCATTCAAGCCTAGAGACCTTTTATTATTCTAATAATAATAGTATTAGTTTATTAGCGAAAGGAAGGTGGCTGATATCCACTGTCATTTTAGTATGATTACTCCTTTCATTTTCTATGGTATTGTAACTATGCTGATGGTTTTGATCTTGATCATTTGTCTGCTTATGTTAGCCAAAGTACTGCATCTTAGGACACAAGGTTTATAAAATAAACTCTTTAAACTTTACCGTGTCTCTGTTTATTCTGTTGTGGACTGATATGAGAATAATTACGAACAGGTATTTCTGATTCCCACCATTACTGAGAATACCCCAAGTCGCTTGTTCTGGGTTGTCTATACATTGGGACCGCCGAGATAAAACTCGGATAACGAATGGGACACTGATGCTGATCGGATAAGGGGTTCTGGGTTCTGAGGTGATTTTTAGGTACACCACAATTCACTGAGGTCCTGGTTTCCTGTGCATAGTTCTGTGCATAAGCAGAATCTCTGCAACAATGCATTGCCTCTTTTAAAAAAAATTAAAAGTCTAATAGGCATATGCCTATGTAAAGCGGTGGCATGTTTTCTTATATTTTTGTTGCATAGATTTGCAGTAAAAAACAAGTTAATTACCTTCGGTAGCGCATTATCTGGTAGAGACTTTATCTAGCTGCAGAATCCTGACCTTTGAATTTCCCAGGCGTTAGGCTGGATCCGGAAACTTTTGCTGAGCAATACCCCTTGCACGTGGCGTCAGGTGGCCCCATTTGGGCTCCGCAAGACGACATCGGTAGCATCGCTTACAACGTTGTGTTACCTATATAGGCGCCACCCAGGCACATGAACATCAGTACTTTTTGTTTTTTCCACGCTTAAAGTACAGAGCCACAAAGTAACTGATGTAGTCGTGTGCAAAACTAGGGCCCTGAAAAAGGGAGTAACCCTAGTCCTACAATATTAGTCTGCAAAGCGGGGAGGCATGGGTGGGGCTGTAAGGAATCTGCTGCTAGATAGAGTCTCTACCAGATAATGCGTTACCGAAGGTAAGTAACTTGTTCATTTGATAGACTTCAGCTTGCTGATCCCTTACCTTTGAATTAGATACCCAAGCCATACCATACCGGCGGTGGGCTGCGGACCATTAGCTTATACTAGGAAGTCCTGCAGGACTGAACTGGCAAAGTGTGTGTCCCTGCGGACCTGACCGTCCAGGCAGCAGTGTTTTGCAAACGTGTGCAAGGATGCCCACTTTGCTGCCTGACAGATGTCTTGGACTGGGACACCCCAAGCCAAGGCCGTAGTTGCAACCTTTCCCCTGGTGACTAGGCCCTTAATCCTTCAGAGGGCTGCTTCTTTGCCAAGGCCTACCGCTAGATGCAGCGAACGACCTAGCGTGAGATGGTCCTTTTCTGCACTGCCCTTCCCTTCTTTGCTCCCACGTACCCCACAAAGAGTTGGTCATCTACCTGGAACTCTTCTGTGCGGTCAAGGTAGAACAGCAACGCTCTTTTCGGGTCCAGCCAGTGGAGACGCTCCTCCTCCTTAGAGGGATGCGGGGGAGCAAAGAAGGTCGACAACGTGATGGACTGACCCAGATGGAAAGGAGTCACAACCTTTGGCAAAAAGGATGCCCTGGTGCAAAGCACCACCTTGTCTGGCAAGGACATAAGATAAGGAGGCGAGCAAGATAACGCCTGCAGCTCACTCACCCTCTGGGCTGATGTAATCGCCACTAAGAAGGCTGTTTTGATGCTCAACAGCCGGAGGGGACGATTGTGTAAAGGCTCAAAAGGAGTGCACATCAGGTAGGTGAAAACCAAATTAAGGTCCCACTGCCGCATAATAAAGGCCGTAAGTAGAAACAGGTGAGCCAGCCCTTGTAGAAATCTATGTGCAATAGGAGATTTGAAGAGAGAGGGCTGGTCTGGCTGCCGCAAAAAAGCAGACAGAGCAGAAAGGTAACCCTCGAGAGTTCCCAAAGCACAGCCCTGTTGGGCAAGGGTCAGAATGAACAAAAGGACAGTAGAAAGAGAAGCAGAAAGGGGGCCAATAGACCTTTCTGTGCAGTATAATACAAATTTATGTCAACTGCAGGCGTATACCGTCTTAGTGGAGGTCCGTTGGCCGCCAGAATAACATTACAGACTTCGGGAGGAAGGTCAAAAGCTATCAACTGTCGCCGGTCAATCTCCACGCATGGAGACGCAGAGTTGACAGGTTCGGGTGGAGAACCCTCTCCTGCTGCTGCGACAGAAGATCTTCCCGAAGGGGCAGCCTGATCGGAGGATCAGTGCTCATTCTCAGAAGCTATGGAGATCAGACTCTCCTTGCCCAGTCCAGAGCCACAAGGATGACTTGGGCCCGGTCGCTCCTGATCTGCTACGGAACTCTGAGCAGGGGTGGTATGGGTGGAAAGGCGTACAGTAGGCCTGAGCTCGACTCGCGATGAAAGGCGTCGCCGAGCGATAGCTGCATTTGAAACTCTAGCTCGTGGTACTGCTGACACTGCATGTTCTCTTCGGAGGCAAACAAATCTAACCAAGGTTCTCCCCACTGATGAAAGAGGCCTTGCTCCACGTCCGACTGGAGACACTATTCGGGACCCGCTAGGCATCGACAGCTGAGTTTGTCCGCCTGGTGTTCAGAGAACCTGCTAGGTGTTGAACCAACAGGGATATGCCCTGCTGTACCAGCTCTGTCCAGAGGAGTATGGCCTCCTGACAAAGGGTCCACGATCACACCCCGACCTGCTTATTGCAGTACCACATGACGGTGTTGTCTGTGAACACTTGCACCAGCTTCCCCTTGACAGATGGAAGAAATGCTTTCAATGCCGATCGAATCGCCTGGAGCTCCAACAAATTTATGTGGAGCCCTGTCTCTGCCGGAGATCAGTGCCTGCTGATCTCCACCTCTCACAGATGGCTGCCCCATCCCAGAAGTGACACTTCTGTCACGACTGTGAGATCTGGTTGAGGAAGGGAGAAAGGTCTCCCATTGTCCCAATTGCGGTTTGTCAACCACCACTGCAGATCTCTCGCAGTTCCTTCCCAGATCTGGACCATGTCGGTAAGATTTCCTCGATGCTGGGCCCATTGGAACGTCAGGTCCCACTGCAGAACCCTTTTTCGCCACCTGGCATGCTTTACCAACAGGATGCAGGAGACCATGAGGCCCAACAGACTCCGAGTCAGTCTCACCGAAATCCATAATAGAGGCTGAAACATCAGAATCATAACCTGAATATCCTGGACTTGCTGCTTGGGATGATAGGCCCGAAACTGTACTGTGTCCAGAACTGCCTTAATGAAAGGGAGTGTCTGAAAGGAGTCAGGTGTGACTTCGGCACATTTATAGAGAACCCCAGCGAATGCAGGAGGTCTGCCGTAGTCTGAAGGTGGGAGACGACAGCCTGGCGAGAGGACGCCTGCAAGAGCCAGTTCTTGAGGTAGGGGAAGACTGACATCCCTAACCTATGCAGATGAGCTGCAACCACCACCATCACCTTGGTGAACACCCAAGGGGCACTGGCAAGGCTGAAGGGGAAACTGAAAGTGCTTGCGGGCTACCTTCAACCACAGGTAACGCCTGTGGCCCGGCAGTATTGGGATGTGAAAATAGGCATCCTGCAGGTCCAGCGCTACCATCCAGTGTTCTTGGTCGAACGCAGACAAGACCTGAGCTACAGTGAGCATCTTGAACTTCTCCTTCTTGAGGAAGAGATTGACGGTTCGAAGATCTGAAATGGGCTGCAACCCTTTATTCTTCTTCGGAATCAGAAAGTAATGGTAATAACAGCCACTGTCTACTTCTGAAACCCGAACCCTTTCTATAGCTCCCTTGGCCAAGAAAGCTGTAACTTCCTCTTGGAGTAATCTTAAATGATCCTCTGTCAACCGTTCCTGTTTTGGCAGAATGAGAGGAAGAAAAGAGAGGAAAGGCAGAGAATAGCCCTCCTGGACAATCTGCAAGACCCACTTGTCCGATGTTATGGATCTCCAGTGGGGGAGATGATGATGAATTCTCCCACCAACTGGAGTAGTGTGGTCCTGCAGAGTCAACCTAGGAGTGCATGGAGGCTGCGCCTGCTGGGGGCAGTGTGGCGGTCAACTTCTGGCCTCCGCATCCACCTCCTCGCACAGCTTGGGCAGTCTGTTCGGCACGGTGGCTGGGATAGGGTTCACGTGGCTGGAAAGCCCTTCCATTGCCACGAAAGGGGCGATCTGAATACTGGCCACGTGGAGTAGAGGAGAGGCCCAAGGATCTGGCTCAAGAGTCCTTGAACCTGACCAGGGCAGAGTCTGCTTTTCCCCCAAAAAGACTGGTTCCATCTGTCGTTAAACTGGATCTGCGCCGCAAATCCATTGTATCTAGGCCACACTGTATGGTGAATTTTGCTGAATCTCTCCCATCCTTGACAGCTAGGAACAGCACAGCCTGGGCCTCCTCCGGGACCTGTGGCAGTACTTGTGCAACCATCTCCCAAAGGGAATGGGAGAAATGGCCCAATAAGCATGCAGTATTCACCGACCGCAATGCCAGGCCTGAGGAAGAAAACAACTTCTTTCCAAATGAGGCCAGCCTCTTGGATTCCCTAGCCGAAGGAGCAGAGGGGAACGCGCCCTGGGGTGCAGAGGCCTACACCACTAAACTTTCTGGGATGGGGTGTTGGCTGAGGAACTATGGGTCGCCCAGAGCTAGGCAATAGCAGTGTGCAATTGTTCTAGTCACAGGAGCGCCTGTGCTAGGCTTAGATCACGTGCCTAGATGGATGTCCGTAAGTGCCTCAATAAAGGGCAAAAGGGTTTTGAAAGTGGAAGCCCCTGGTTGAAGCATCTCGGTCAGGAGATTAGTCCTGACCTGCACTGAGGGCAACTCTAGTCCAAGGACCTCAGTTGCCTTCTTTACCACCATTGCATAGGATGCCCCCTCCTCCGTAGCCACTGTTGGCGGAGAAAGCATGCCAGTATCTGGGGAAGTGTCCTCCCCAAGTTCCCCATACCACGTTCTCCTCAGAGACATCCTAGTGTTCCAGAGGGTCCATAGACCCTTCCCATGCCTCTCCTGAGTCTAGCACATCTTCAACGTGCTCAGGCGACAACATGGAACCCTTGAGTTCAATCGACTTCGTAATCGGCGTTGAGCAACCTTGTTGCGGCTCCGTGTCAAGGATGGAGCTGGTGCTACCGATGAGCACCGGTCGCACCGCAGTCAACGACCTCGGGTCCAACGCTAGCGGAGGTCGCAGTGGCACGACTGGCACCTACTCGGATCTGGGATCGTATCTCTGAGGCCCCTCCGAAGCCGTGGGCGGGGCCGACATCATCAAACCCTATGGGGGCCCCTTCGGACTGCGAGGGCTCACCAGCGTGGTCATTATGCTCAAATATGTGGCGCATGGCCTCATAAAATTCTTTTATTTGAGCGGGAGTCGCTCTGGGCTTCTGGAAAGGGAGGGAGGCGCGGAAGTCGCCTCTGGCTCCACAGAACTATGCCTAGAACGTTGGTGCTCCTTACCTCTCTTGATGACAGACGTCAACCGAAGTGAAGATGATGTCTGCTTGGACTTCTTCTTCTTATGCCTCTTCCTTGACCGTCCTGAGGACCTTTAATGGGAAGAAGAGGACTTAGTGCTCCGGGAGCGATTCCGCACCCTCCTCTTCTTCGATTGGGCCCAGGACCTTTGCGGAGTCTCGCTGGACGGCAAGGAGCTTCATTGCTCGCTCCCTCAAGGCCTTCGGAGCCATGGCCCAGCAGTCCGAGCACGACTTTGAGTTGTGGTCGCGCTCGAGACACCAGAGACAAATGAGGTGGGGATCAGTGACCGATATCATGCGGTGGCAGGCACCACACAGCTTAAAACCTGTCTTCCTTGAAGACATCCCTCGCACATGAAGTAGAAAAAATGTACACACTCGACCAAAGTCGAGAAGAAACCTGCCAAAAAGAGGTAGTGGGGTAGCTCTTCCCGGATCGGCTCTTAACTGGCACGGAAAGAAAAGAACTGACGCCTGGGTGGCACCTACGTAGACACAGTGAAGTCATAACCAATACTACCGATGCTGACAATCACGTGGAGCCAAATGGAGCCACCCAACACCGTGCACAAGGGGTATTGCTGAGCAAAAGTTTCCTGATCCACACTGATGCCTGGGAAATCCAAAGGTAAAGAATCTGCAGCTAGAAGTCTCTATCAGACACAACACTTAAATTTTGTACCAACATGTTAGCTTTGCAATGCTTGTCATGATTTGTTTCCACTCATAGCCCTCACTTATCCGCAGCCACCAATTTTCAGAAACTGCTTGTTCGAGGCATATGAGCTGTAGATCACATTCTGTGCATAGCCCGCCATCTTGTGTTGGGTCCGGATGTTTGCACTTTGTTTTTGTTTAAAGAAGTCTTTTCCAGTCATGAGGTAGGTGACTTCTTCTTTCGGTGATAGTGCGCATGGGCGTTGACTCCATTGTTAGATTGTTTTTTTCCGCCATCGGGTTCAGATGTGAATTGGTGCGCTCCCCGGTTTGGCACAGTTTCTCAGGTTCCCTTCGACGCGCCATCCACTACCCTCGACGGTATTGTTTCTCGGTCGAGTTTCCTATTCTCTGCCTATCGTTTTGAACCAAGAATCTTCTATCGGAAAACTAGTGAAATGCCGCTGGGCTTACCCACGCTGGGCTCGCTAACAGTCGATGGAACGGACTCCATTCAAGCTCTGTCCCGGGTGTCGCATCAAATTTCTGGCACCGACCTGCATGAAGTGTGCAATCTCTGTTTCTCCCTGGAAAACGACGAGAAAGACTGCGATGCGTGCCAATCGTTTCGATCGAAGAAGACGCTCCGTGACCGTCAGACCAGACGTCACAAAATGCAACAACAAGGCGTCTCCGTACCGGACATCTTCGGAGAAGATTCCGACCAAGAACATGCTCAAGGAGCCGAGGAAGAACATGTCTCTGTGTCCGAAGCTGACTCCGACATGCAAGAAGAGGAGCATGTTACGCCGGGTCAGCCTACCATGAGTACAGGGACTCCCTTGCCGCAACAACCAAAACCTAAAAAGGCTCCGGTCCTTCCTCTGCCTGTGGGCCAAGGTCGGCACCGAGAAAAAGTTTAGAAAAGCCTGACCTCTGGCCCGGTGCCGAAACACAAAGAAAAGCCTTCCGGCTCGGATCGAGTCGGCCCCCTAGCGGCACGAACCGAAATCCTCGGTGCCGAAAACCAAGCATGTCCATCCTCCATCTTTGTCCAAGTTTAAATCTTCGGTGCTGAAGAGTTCGGAGCCAAAACTCTCAACGCCGAAAACTACAACTAAAGAGAAAAAGACTCCCAACAAATGATTTTCCGTCTGATGTTCCACCTCCGGATCCAAAACAAAAAGAACTGGTTATCAGCCCAGATACTGGACATATTCCTGCCAAATTACTGAAAAAGGGAAATTGGCACATCAGGATGAGCATCATATACCTCTAAGGAAAATGAATATGGGTACAATCCCATCACCACCTGATATTCCACCTCCTTCACCTACTAATCCTCACCTACTTATTACCCCCACTAATTCACCACCACCACGATCACCTGACCCACAGGATGAGGGGGTTGGGGATGGGGGTAACAGGCCACAAGATGCTGATCCATGGGAGGATTATAATACTGATCCACATACAGACACTGACCCTGATTTTTATCCATCTAGGCCAACACCTCCTGATAACAATATAGGTTATAGTGAGCTTCTTAATAGGGCTGCTCACTATCATGGGGTGGAATTACATAAAGACATTTTAGAGGAGGACTTCTTATTCGAGACATTAAGGTCCACTTAAAAAAACACACACAAAAAACACACACTTTACCAATGCTTAAGGGGATGCTTATGCATGCAGATGAGGTTTTCAAAGACCCGGTCAGGGCAAGAATAATCAGGCCAAGGGTTGAGAAAAAATATAAACCAGCACCTACTGATCCGGCTTACATCAAAGGTCAACTGCCCTTAGACTCTTTGGTGGTCTCTAATGCTCGTAAAAGAGGAAATTCACAATCAGGTGAGGGCCCTCCTCCTGATATAGAGTCCAAGTTAATTGATGCCTCTGGTAAAAGGGTAGCTTCTCAGGCAGCTAATCACTGGCGCATTGCCAATGCTCAGGCTTTGCTAGCCAGATATGATAGAGCTCATTATGATGAGTTGGAAAAACTTATCTAATATCTGCCTAATGAGCATAAAGATAAGGCAAATGATCTCATAAAAGAAGGAAAACTCATTACCAATACCTCCATCAAATGTGCATTAGATTCAGCAGACACAGCAGCATGTGCAGTAAACACAACGCAGACACGCATGGTTAAGAATATCAGGTTTCAAACCTGAGGTACAGGCCTCTATTCTTAATCAACCTTTTGACAAGGAACACCTTGTTGGCCCAACAGTTGACAACCTGCTGGAGAAAATGAAAAAGGACATTGAGGTCGCAAAGTCCATGGGGGCTTTACAATTACCTGCTAGTAGAGGTTCCTTTCGCCGCTCCTTTTACAGTGGTGGTTCCAAAACTGTTACCACAGAAAATCCCTCCTCCCCTTACAAGGGCAACAATCAATCGCACTAATCAAAACGATTTTTTAGAGGAGGTTTCAGAGGAAACAATGGTAAGGGAAGAGGCAGAGGCAACTCCACACGCACTTCCTCCGGTAATAACAAACCGTGACTTGCTTCCACTACCCTCGATCATTCCACTCCTTTCACGGGACATCTCTCTCAGTTTCTCACTGTCTGGAACACTATCCTGTCTGGAACACTATCACCTCAGACAAATGGGTTCTACAAATTATCCAATATGCTTACTGCCTGGAACTTACAGACACTCCCCCAAACATTCTTCCAAGATCACATGCAATGTCACAGGAACATCTCACCCTTCTAAAAAAAGAGGTTCAATCTCTGTTAGAAAAAGAACCTATAGAGCCTTTTCTGTTAGAACATCAAGGAACCGGAGTATACACCCTATATGTCTTAATTCCCAAGAAGGACGGATCTCTCAGGCCTATACTAGACCACAGAGAACTCAATTTGTACATACAATCAGACCTCTTTCATATGGTCACTCTACAACAAGTACTTCCACTCCTTCAACAAGGCGACTTCCTGTCCACTATGGACTTAAAGACGCCTATTTCCATATCCCAAAACATCCTGCTCATCGCAAATACCTGAGGTTTGTGGTAGCAGGACAGCATTATTAGTTCATGGTGCTCCCATTTGGAGTAACAAACGCACCCAGAGTTTTCACCAAGTGCTTAGCAGTAGTCTCAGTTCACCTTCAAAGACAACACATTCACGTCTTCCCATATCTGGACGACTGGCTCATGAAAGTCAGCTGCAAAAAGAACTATTGATGGACAGAATGCAGAACAATCTCATACATTCACCCCAGTACAGCTTGCAAAAAAGCTGTCTCCTTCACAGTCACAAAACAGTGAAGTTGCTGCACTATCTTGGATTCACAGTAAACCTGTCCAAGTCTCATCTATAGCCATCCAACACACAGGTGTATCTGAGAGCCACAATGGATACACAAAAGGCTTTGACCTACCCCAATCAGGCCAGAATCTGCAACATACATGCTCTATTGTGCCAGTTTCAGCCTCATCACTCACTACCAGCTCGAGTGTTCTTGCAGTTACTAGAGATGATGGCGTCTTGCATATTAAAATCCCCTTACACAAGTCTTCAGATACGTCCCCTTCAAGAGTGCTTAGCACCTCAGTGGAGCAAGGCTCAGGGTCGGTTATCGGATCTAGTGTTGGTGGTCGGCCGCACCCGTCGCTCTCTTCAGTGGTGGAATACACAAAACCTTCCAAAAGGGCGGCCCTTCATTGACCCGGTTCCACAGATCGTGCTAACAGCAGACGCATCGCTCACTGGTTGGGGAGCTCATCTCCAAACACATACAATTAAGGGCATATGGAGCCTGCAGAAAAAGCAGCTCCACAAAAACCATCTAGAGCTGCTAGCAATTTCTCTAGCGTTCAAAGCGTATCAAGTTCATCTAGTAGGCAAAGCTGTCCTGATCCGTACAGACAACATGACAGCAATGTACTACATACAAAAACAAGGGGGGGACACAGTCTCTCCAGCTGTCACAACTAGCACAGACCATCTGGAGATGGGCCATACATCACAGAATGTTTCTCCTGGCAGATCACCTTCCAGGATTAAACAATCGGATTGCAGTTCTGCTAGGTCGTCAGAGACAGATCCACGAATGGGAACTCCACCCTCAAGTTCTCCTCCCATTCTTTCAAATGTGGGGCTTTCCAGACATAGATCTGTTCGCCACAAACCTAAACGCAAAATGCCCAAACTTCGCATCCAGACATCCACACCCATTGTCCAAGGGTAATGCATTGTGGATGGATTGATCAGGGATATGTGCCTACGCTTTTCCGCCTCTCCCACTCATTCCACTAGTGGTTCGGAAGCTCAGACAGGCATCCCTGATATTAATCCTAGTTGCTCCCACATGGGCTCGACAACCCTATTGGAGCTCTCAGTAGTTCCTCACCAAAAACTACACCTCACGCCCAATATGCTCCCTCAGAGCCATGGAGAAAGATCCCAGCCATCTCAACCTTGCGATCTGGCAACTGAAATCTTAGAGTTTGGCTACCTTAATCTTTTGCCAGACTGTATACATATTATCAAAGAGGCTAGATGTCCTACCACAGGAGCATGCTATGCAGCAAAGTGGAAGCAATTTGTGAAATACTGCAATAACAATCAAAGAGATCCAGTGGTCGCTTCAGTTCAAAACATGATTTGCTATTTACTACATCTGCAGCGTCCCAATTTAGCGTACTGTTCCATATGCTTCCATCTTGCTGCCGAACATCTGTCTCTTTTTAGAGTGCCTGTCATTAAAGCTTTTATGGAGGGACTTAAAAGAATGATTCCTCCAAGATTTCCACCTGCTCCAGTGTGGAATCTCAACATTGTCCTCACCAGGCTAATGGGTCCACTCTTTGAACCATTGCATAAATGTGAAATACAATTTCTTACTTGGAAGGTAGCTTTCCTCATAGCTATCACATCTCTGAGGAGAGTGGGCAAGCTCCAGACACTAACTATAGAAGAACCATTCTTACAAATACATCAAAACAAAGTGGTTCTGCGGACCAACCCTAAATTTCTACCAAAAGTTATTTCTGCCTTTCATATCAACCAATCTGTTGAGTTGCCTGTGTTCTTCCCTCAACCAGATTCTGTGGCAGACAGCTCTTTTCACTTCTAAGGTGTGTAAAGCACGATTATTTACTATATAGAAAGGACAAAACCTTTCCGCAAAACAACTGTTTGTCGCTTTTGCTTCACCACATAAAGGCAATCCAATATCAAAGTCAGGAATTGCAAGGTGGATAGTCAAATGCATTCAGATATGCTATGCAAAAGCAAAAAAAACCTTTAACAATTCCCCCTCGAGCACACTCCACTCGCAAACTAGGGGCGTCTATGGCATTTCTAGAAATCATACCCATAGATGATATCTGAAAAACTGCAACATGGTCTACACCTCACACATTCACAAAACACTATTGTGTAGATGTGTTAGCAAGACAGCAAGCTAGTGTGGGCCAAGCAGTTTCACGTAAACGATTTCAAATCACTGGAACAGCTACAGGTTAGCCACCCCTTTGGGAGATAACTGCTTTGTAGTGTATGCACAACATGTGATCTACAGCTCACATGCCTCAAACACAAAATGATTCTGTTCTTGGCATGTAGAGCTGTAGAGTCACATGCACACACCCGCCTCTCCGGGTATCTATACCTGTTGCAGTTCTATCTTACTTAGATACATACATGGAGAACTCTTATTACTCTTACTAACTCCATCATCACCCTCTGCGGCAAATAATCTATCAATGGATTCGATGCCCATGCGCACTATCACCGAAAGGAGGAGTCACTTATCTTGTGACTGGAAAAGACTTTTTCGAACAAAAACAAAGTGCAAACATTCTGAGCCAACACTAGATGGCGGGCTATGCACAGCATGTGACTCTACAGCTCTACATGCCAACAACAGATGCATACTGGGTAAGTAGCATTTTCCTTTTGATTTCAGTCTCTGCCTCGTCATTTTCCAAGACTGTCTTTATATTTTTAAACTGTTTAAAAAAAAAAAAAAATTTGGGTTAACATTTTTGTTCTTACTCATGGCATCTTTATTGCTATGATTAGTCCTATCCGTCTAAAGGATTCCAGACAATAGATAACATATTTTCTCAAAAGGATAATTTTTACATGCATATCTGCAGTCTGTATTGATAAACTTTTATTATGTCTTTACATTTAAATATAATTAATTTAGATTAAAAATATTACGGTGCTTATCTTTTTTTAAAAGAAAAGGAAAAGCAAAGGAAATGATACTCGTCTAAACTGGGAGCTGCTAACCAACATAGATCATATATATTGCAAAAGGTGCCCTTGGACGATAACTGAATAGGTTGTAAGCCTTATGATAGAGTAGCTGAGAGCTGTGTGGTTAAGTGTGTTGTGCTGGTTCGAGAATTGCAATATTTGTTCATGTCACTTTTAAGGGCATCTGAGTCTGTGTTAATGTAGTATCTACTTGTGTGACTTGCTGTTAGTTTGTAGGATGCCAAGGCTTACCTATTTTCAATTAAACCCAGATACCGATTAATAGATATCACTGAGAGGAGCGTCAATCTTTTTCAAACACCTATGTCAATTCCCCTTGGGGAGTTGTAATGAAAGGTCTCAGATCTCCCCTGGACCAAGGTATGTACCGTCACTTTCCCAGGGCGAGAATATCAGTTCCAAGCTTATGGAATAGAACATCTATACAGCACTTCCTAAGGTGGGCAAACTTTCAACACTCCCCCAAAGGCAAGGCAAGAAACAATATCACATGAGTCTCCTCTAGACCAAGGTAACACACACAACACTTCTCTAGAGCAAGATATACTTTGCACATCACTTGCCAGGAGGGCACACTCATCACCTCCTACGACAAGGAAAAGACGAATTCAAACATATAGAATATATAAATTTATTAACACAATACTTCAGTCACGGGCAGGCTAAATATATATTAATCATGGCAGACTCTCAGATATCAAATAACCGATTGAAATACACAATCAAAGCAAATAAATATGTATGGATATAAAAATCAGAAAATAAGAAGGAAAGGAAAGAATCCGTAAAGAATCAAGAGACAGTTAGTAGCAGAGATACCTCACCCACTGCTTCATCATTTCACCCCACTTCGCTCAAGGGGAGTCCATTGCTTGAACCGGATGAAAGCTCAGAGGTGACACCAGCCCCCACTCTTCCGTGATAACACGTCTGCTCCACGGCGTGAACTTCCACCGGCCAAGTCCCAGACACCTCCTTTAGTATAAGTGGAGACGTAACACGAAGCTCCTAGTGAGCCTCGCCCCCTTTTCCTATCAGAGTCCGTACCACTCCGCACCAAGGCCACAGCTTCAGCTGGCCAGGCGTCTGTAATGGCTTCAGAGCAGAGCGAGCACATACCTCTGACAAGAACCAGTTCTCTCTAGTCAGTAAAGAGTGAAAAACAGGAGGAAAGCAAAACATGCCCTCTTCACCTCTGCAGCTTCGTACAGGCACAGAAAATGGCTTCAGTCATGAAAATGGAGTTAGTTAAGCCATGCACACAGAAAGGCCCAAAGCAAGATGAAATTGAAAAGCAAGATGACATGAGAACATGTCAAAGGCAATAGTCAGCACTGCCATAAAGCAAGGTAAACTCAGAAAACAGAATTACATTAGACCACGTCAAAGCCAATAGGTCAAAGTCATAATTCACCTAACCCAAATAACATTATACACTTAATCCCTCAGTATCCAACATTGAGCACATGTGTGCACCATCACCCACAACACTGCACCTCGACATCCCACACCTTCTATTCTTGGCAAGACTATTCTACTAAAAGACAGCAAGATTATAGGACAGAAGAGAAGCAGGCATATGCAAAACCATCCTATATTAAGGCTAGGGTAACATAACACACTAAAGTCAGTACAAAACGGTGGTGGTTGAGGGTCATCATAGGGTGTCAGACCACAAAAGTGGCTTGTTCCCTTCAGGAGGTGAGTTGGGAAGGGTGAGGTGTTCCCCATGTGTGAAAGCCCTGCTGACTGTTGGTAAGAATGGACTTTGCGTCTATTTTCCATTTACCCGAATTCTGTATTTTCATCCATCTTTTCCTCCTCTCTGTATCATCTTATTATGCCTAGTGTTTCTGATCATTCACTTCGGTCCTGTTAAATTGTAAATGCTTCAGAATTTAAGCACAGTTGGGTTTCATTATTTTGCTGTTTATTTGTACTTCAGTTTTCCATATGCTTTCCATTCTAAGCCATGTGCTTAGCCTAGCTACTAAGAAAACAAGTAACTTTAAGAAGTTACTATTACGCAGATATAATTTCCATCCTGACATTGTGTTAGGGCCTGGATGAAGAAGACTGAATGACTTGGATCATTGTACATGGAGTACAAATCTCAGGTTGATTTCGTAAACGCCTTTTAACTGTGTGTCAATGGGTCTTCTGATATTGTGTTACTGCCCAATAATACGCTGTCTTATTGTTTCAGGCAGTAATTAAAGAACAACTGCAGGAAACACAGGGGATGTGTGAATATGCTGTGTATGTGCAAGGTAAGTTATGGTGCTTCCAAGCAGAGAGGCAAAATATAGTAGTGTGTCAATATAGATCAGACTGCGATTGCTATGGCAGGCCTCCATCTGTAAGGATTATTGCACTTGACGCTCAGTCTGGTGAGAGGCAGCTCTATATGTATTTAGCGATGGTCTGGTAAGCCATGAATAGACCTAGTAATTCCTTTTAGGTGAAGCGATCAATGGACAGAGGTGGAAAATAGCTAAAACTGAACGTATTTTCTGCACATAGATTTGTATGCTGATGCGGACGTAATCCTCTACTTTAGGCTGAAAGAGAACATAGCCAGGGCTTTGATGTATACTGATCCTTGCATGTTTCTAGTGTTTCTGGCACCTGCTGAATCTTGTTAATAGTTAGGTGTCTTCTTTAAGAACAGGGCCACATGAATGCTGTCCTCCCTTGCATTAGATCAAATTTTTCTATTTATTGGTCTTTATTTGATGGGACATTCAAACGAACATTGCTTTTCATTATCGTGGGTTCTAAATTATACTTGCAAATGGACACTTCTTCCCTCAGATCCAACATGTTATGTTATGTTAGATTATATTTGTAGAGCGCCAATCACCAAAGGTTTCTAGTCTCTAGAAACATTTTCCCAATCAGAATACAATTTTACTGTTAGCAAAAATATATATTGATATCATCAGCCATCAGAGCCCAGTCCTTAGGAGACTTTGCACTTAACAAGCTGCTGTCTGCACTGCCACAGCCCTACAATTGTCATCCATGGGCGAAAACGAAATACCATGCTTGTTACTTTTTAAGATTTGTGTTGAAGTATTGTATTTTGGAGCCATCACCCCCAACTAAATAGGACGAGAGTAGTAGTGAATGTAGAATACATTTTCGAATTTCAAATTGAAAATAACAGACTATTGAACAAGAAAAAAATAAAGATGGAAAAAAACCAAAATGTAAACAAAAAAAAGTTCAAACAGTATTTAGAAACTTAGAATAAATACTATTTTAAATTTAGATGGTAGGATTAAGTGGTTTATTACTTGGGATGGATTGAGGTCCACCACAAGTAATAAAAGCATTATCCTGTAAGTCCAGTAAAAGGTTTTAGTAATTAAACCCCAGCTCGACCCTATGTAGCTACAGCACAGAGCACACAGCGAAAATGTGTATAGTATTTACTAATACCAAAACAGTTAAAAACCTAAAAACAACAAAATAAAAATCCCACTCCAGTTTAGAAAATATAGAATAATTTAATGAACAAACTGACACCAAAATGACCAAATTCCAAAAAGGGAAACCGGAGATATGAATATATAACAATTTAAGTCAAAATACTCCTTAAAAGCGTGTAGCACAAATGATAGTCAATAGTTGTGGTAGACTGGGATCTAGGCACGATCTCAGGCCTACCGCGATGCAGACCGCGGCCTGAGATTGTGCCTAGATCCCAATCTACCACAACTATTGACTATCATTTGTGCTACACGCTTTTAAGGAGTATTTTGACTTAAATTGTTATATATTCATATCTCCGGTTTCCCTTTTTGGAATTTGGTTATTTGACCCAATACACCATCGAGGTTATAACCAGATGCAGGTTTTACCTTGGGACTTCGAATCAAAAATCTAATTTAAAATCCTTTAGCAAGGCAAAACAGCAGACTGTGTTGCAGGATGTCTCTACGATGTTGGGAGAAATGTTTGATGAGGTCCCAGTGAAGCCGTTGGTTTATGCAGGAAAAGTCCTCTTGCCTGTCAGATGCTTTTGGCCCCCTCACCTTGTCAACATTTCTATTAGGGGGGCGTGGCCAAGCCGCGAGCTACGATGGCTGCGCGGTGTTGAAGCTCCGCCGGCAGCCAAGCAGAATTAACGATGTCCCCTGCCTCCTGAAGCAAGAAACGGACAGCAGGCGATGCCGCTGCGTCCCAGGACCCCGGGAGCCTAATTTGGGGGCTCCGTGTCCACGGAGGCGTCCGTTGGCGACCCGGATGCGGCTCTACCCGCGAAGCTGAAAGGACAAGATGGCGGCCTGAGGGGAAGAGACGAAGGGGACATGGTGGCGGCGGCTGCTGGTGCGCACACAGGTACCCCGCAGGGGCGGCTGAAGTGGTGGGTGCCTGAGCGCGGGCTTGGCCGGCTCCGCTTCCCCCCCTCGCCGTTACACGAGCGGCGCCGGTCGTGTAGGTGAACGGGATCGGCGCCGCTTAGCGGTCCCGCCCGCGCTGCTCCCCGTTCTCTCACTGTTTGCAGCGGGTTGGACGGGTTGGGGCGGGCAGCGGCTTGACCGCTGCGGTGGGGGGCGAGGGTGTAGGCCTGTTAGATGCCCTGCGCCTGGGTTGTTCCTGCCCCCTGCGTTGCCCCCCCCCCCCCGTTGCGGTGGATGTGTGCACTGGCCGGAGTTGGCGGATTGACCTGCCTGATTGGCCCATCCCTCGAGTCCTGCCACATGAGGAACTGATCCCTCGGTGCCTACGCTTGCCAGTGCTGGCCAGCAGCTCTCTGTTTGCACCAGCCAGTGGTCTGAGCTTCGCAGTGCCTGGGGGCTGGGCTGGTGATCATCGGTCCTGGACCGGGAGCGGGGCTGTGGAGTCAACCGGCCTCTACATCGCTGTAGCATGGGTCTGCGGCTCGGAGATAGGGGTGACATACATGTCACTGCGTAATATGTGGAGGCGCTCTTGAGAACCACGCATTGTTTTGAGACCGGGGACACCTCACGGGTCCTACGCTATCCTTGCCTGTCGACACCCTAGAGGAACCCCAGTGGGCTGGACGGAATCCGGTTGCTTTGCGGAGGCATGGATCGCAGGGACCCGAAACAAAGAACACTTCCATTCGAGAAGCTTGCGGATCAACCGCCAGAGAGTGCCCCTGCCATGGCGGAACATGATGAGAGCCCGGCTGGTGGCGCGTTGGCCCCGCCCGCGGACTGGCTGCAGGAGATGAGAACTGGGTTCAGATCCATAGATAGTCGCTTTGACTCCCTAGACAAGACGCTGGAATCAATGGGCGCCAAGATACAGGCACATGATCGACGTCTGGATGTGGCAGAAGCTAGGATCTCCGACATTGAGGACTGTGGTGCGCAGGCAACTAAGCGTCTAGACAGAATGGAGCGCCTACTAAAAGATGTGGCCATTAAAAACGAGGACCATGAAGCGCGCAGTCGTCGCAATAATGTACGTATTCTTGGGGTTCCGGAGTCCACAGCAACGGGACGTCTGGATGTCTTTGTGGAAAATTTGCTTGTGGACATATTTGGGAGAGACTCTTTCACGCCAGGCTTTGTGGTGGAGAGGGCGCATCGCTCCCTTGGGCCGTGTCCTAATCCGGGACTTCCTCCTCGCCCTCTGATAGCCCGCATCATAAAATTTCGAGACCGTGACACTGCCTTACGTCTGGCCAGAGAGCGGGGAGTCGTAACCTGGCAAGGCTCAAAAATTGCATTTTACCCTGATTTTACAGCGATGGTACAGGAAGCCCGGCGTAAGTTCACAGGGGTACAGGCGGCGCTCCGCAATCTCGGCCTTAAGTACGGCATGCTATACCCTGCACGGTTGCGGGTTGAGATTGAGGGCCGGGTGCGGTCCTTTGACAATCCTACAGATGTTCAGGACTTCTGTCGTACATACAAACCTAATGAGAGCCCTCCGCGGGGCGGGGAGGGTGGCACATCTCCCCCGCACAGTGGCTCCGTGGCTAGCTTGGACCTGTTTTCTGGCTCCGGGGTGGGATGAAGTGGTGCACTGTATGATCTTTCTTTATTGCATTGTCTATATGTTGGGAACTCATGACATTTTTGTAGAGTACGCTATGCACTACTGGGTTGCTGTCTTGGCGTTGCCACCCCCCCTGGTGGAAACCTCGGGGTTCTTATGCTGGTTCTAACGTTCCTACTGTTAATTGTGTTTGCCCATGGCATAAATGTATGGTGCGGTTTTTTTTGTTTACAGGTTGGGGTTGGCCTCACATTTTTTGTTGTAAGGCTGGGTGGGGAGAGGGGGGATGGGGAAGGTAGTCTTGATCTCAGTAGCATTTATTTTGTGTGTCGTATTTGGTGGTATATGGGCAATATGATGACACCTGTTTTCGTCTGTTTCTTCACGTTCCTGGATGGCTCGGATAGGCTTAAATGAATGCCCCTTAGAGTTGTCACTGTTGTCTTGGAATGTCAGGGGCCTTAATAATCAGCGTAAATGCAGGCAGGTGGTGCACTATTTTAATAGGCATAATGTGGACGTTGCCTTTATCCAGGAGACACACTTACCCACTACAGACACAGCACGTTTTGCGGCGAGCTGGGGGGCACACAGGTACTTCGCCAATTTTAGCAATTATGCTAGAGGCACAGCAGTATTAATCCATAAAAGAGTCCTGTTTCATTGCAAACAGGTCATTGGAGATAGAGAGGGGCGCTATATCATAGTGAGGGGGGTGATGATGGGCCACAGGGTCATCTTGGTTTGTGTCTATGCCCCCAACACTGACTCCCCGGAGTACTTCCACGCCCTAAACGCTCAACTTTCTAAACTAGAACCTGCTTTGCTGCTGATTGGTGGAGATTTCAATCTTTTGCTGGATGTGGGCCTGGACGGTACCTCGAATGCGGCGGACACTAAGCCCAGAGCCCGGCGCGCAATCCGTGAACTCTGTGACCATTTCTCCCTTATTGACATTTGGCACAGGCGTAACCCTTCCACCACTTGCTACACACACTTTTCTGGCCAACACAATACTTGGACTAGGATTGACTACTGGCTGCTCTCCCCAGTTGTATCCCCCTGGTACCGGACATTGAAGACCCTCCCTAGGACGTACTCTGACCACTCTCCTGTGTTGCTTTGCCTGCACGTACCGCGCCCCGAGGGATTTGAGAGACAATGGCACTTCCCTGGACGCGCGCTATTAGACGACCTTTTCCGTCACGAGGTCAATGAGGCGATTGAGGAATATTTTGCGATTAACACCGGCTCGTTAGACTCCTGGGCCATGCTGTGGGAGGGTTTAAGGCCTACATTCGGTGTGTTTGTATAGCCAAACATGCAGGGGTCCTTAAGGCGTTGCGTACAACACTTGCACAGTTGGAGGCTAAACTAGAGTCTCTAGATGCGGAGGTGCTTCACGCTCCTCCTGGCTCTATACTGGCCAGGAGGCTGAGCCTCCTTTCCGATTACAGGGAGACTGCGGATAGGGAGATCCTTTATCTGGTTAAGTATCAAACTGCCCGTAGATATGAGGAGGGCGATCGTCCGGGCCGCACCTTAGCTCAGCCTCTGAGACCGCCGTACAGCAATGCATTCGTCACTGAAATCCGTGGCCAGGACGGATCGCTTCGCACGACACCCTCGGAGATCAGGGATGAATTTCTGGCCTACTTCTCGGCATTATACACGACTAGACACAGCAGTGACACTGCTGCATGAGAGGACTACTTATCTGAAATTGCGCTAGTGTTCTTAGAGAAAGGCATGCAGGAGTTTATGGCGGAGCCCATAACGGTGACCGAGGTGCGAGGGGCGATTAAAGTGCTTCGGGGCTCCTCTGCTCCGGGCCTTGATGGCCTGACGGGCGAGTTCTACAGGGCCTTTTCGGATCTGTTAGCACCGAAACTTATTGAGGTGTATGCTGAGGCCTTGGAGCGGGAAACCCTTCCTCCCACCTTGAGCGAAGCGGTTATTATTCTACTTCCAAAGCCTAATAAGGACCCGGCGCTTTGCGGGTCATACAGGCCCCTTTCGCTATTGAACATCGACTAAAATTTCCTCGCCAAAATCGTGGCCAACAGACTCTCACAATTGATGGAGTTTATTATTTCGCCGGCTCAATCAGGCTTTGTCCCCCACCGCTCGACCTCATTGAATTTGCGGACCTTGTTCTCAGTACTGCCTAGAATAAACCCCGCTACACCAGCGGCGGCTATACTGCTTGACACAGAAAAAGCATTCGATACTCTTGAATGGCCTTTCTTCTTATCCATAATGGCTTTATTGCCACCACGAGACTCTTATACAGTCGGCCCACGGCGAGACTCCGCATTAATGGCACGTTGTCACACCCATTTGCTCTTACCCGTGGCACCCGCCAGGGTTGTCCGCTTTCCCCGCTTTTGTTCATTCTCGCCATGGACCCCTTAATTAGGCATTTTCAAGAGCAGCATCTTCACAGAGGGCTGCAATTCAGGACAGGTCCCTTATTGGTTTCATTATATGCCGATGATACTATACTTTATGTTAGAGAGCCACATCTGAACCTTGCACCGCTTATACGGGAAATACTTCGCTTTGGGCGGCACTGGGTATCAAATGGCATAAGTCCATAATTTTTCCGTTGACCAGCTGCACCTCCCCTTGGCAATGTGAGTTTCCGCTGGAATGGTGTGCGGACTCTGTAAGGTATTTGGGTATCCACATAAACATGAGTCAAGATCAGATTCTACGACTTAATTTATGCCTGACACTAGCTTGTTGGTGGGAGTGACTCTTGGCTGCTCCCTAAGCAATAAAGGTTTTGCAGCAGTTTCTGTCTGCCCTATATAAGCAATTCCCCAGTGCCACTCCATAAATTCAAGGAGAACCCTTTTTTCTCCTTGTGCAGAGCTTGTGTGCCGAACCAGAGGTATAGCAGGGTAATAAGCAGTCCCCTCCTCCTTTGTCACTCCAAACGTTTTCTGGGGCAGCAACTCCCGGGTTTGGTTCCTGCCTGATTGGTATTACAAAAAGTGTATTTGCAGGTGTCATCTGACATCTGCTTGTGACAGGGGAGGCCCCATTAAAGTAAATTAAGTTCCTGGGCACTGCCCAGCTGGTCTTCCTGTAAGTGGAACAAAATGTCTCCCTACACCCAGTCCATTGTCTCTGCTTTGAGAGCAGTTTGCACCCCTCATGAGGGCCATTTACCAGCTGGTGGACAGTTGAAGGCTTGTCTCTAGGAGCTTCATAAAGTCCCTTTTACTTAAGTTTTATAACAAATCTGACTTTTCTTTGAGTTGGGATCTATCGCCTGCGATATAATTATTATTTAATATTGGTTCCTAGTGGTTCTCATGGGCCATCCAGCCTTTCTTCAGTGAAAATAGCTTTAGGGGCCTAATCACTATAAGGACATTTAACTTTAAATGTCTACATGTCCAGCCTTTAAAAACCATGCACCCTGCCTTTTGGGCTACAAGGCCTACATAAGGGTGACCTATTAATATTTAAGAGGGAGGTCTTCTCCTCTCAATAGGGTTTACTTTGACGTCAGGTTGCAGTTTTAAACCTCCAGTAGCCAGGCTACAGTGTTAGACCCGAAGTTATGTTTATCTTGTCACCCTAGTGAGTGGCACACTAGTGCAGTCCATAGGTGATTTAACTTTTCATGCTATGGAAGTGGAAGTGAATAAAAAAAAATAGTCACATCTTTTCTTTCCATCACGGCGAGGAAAGCTGTTAGTCTTCAAAGTTATACGTACACCAAGAAGCTGTTGGAAAACTGCTTGACAAGTATCTACAACCTTTTGTTATGAACATGAACACATACATTAGGGACACTATGGACTTATTAATCAAAATCCAAGACATCAAATTTGATAATGACGATGAAATATGGCTATGTACAGCGGATGTCAATTCTCTCTATACCTCTATCCCACACAACTTGGGAATTGAAGCCATAGAGGAAATTCTACTCTATTCAGAATTGGATACCAACTTTCAACAATTTCTCATGGAAATTGTTACAATTCACTCTATACCAGAGTTACTTTAAGTGGAATGACCAATGTTACCTACAATTAACTGCCACTTCATTGGGCAATTGTGCTGTCCCTTCGTATGCGAATATCTTTATGAACAACTTTGAAGAGAAAAATATACTCAACACTGACGTTTGGAAAAATCATGCCATGAAAATTTACAGGTACATTGATGATATTTTTATCCTATGGAAGGGCTCATATGACAGTCTCAACAATACTCTGATTTCTCTGAACACAATTCACGATAGAATTCAAGTCACATATGAAATTAATGCAAATGTCATAATCTTCTTAGATGTATCCATAAGCAAGGTTAATAACCATCTTGAAACCAACATATGCAGAAAAAGTACAGACAACAGTACACTGCATTACCACAGCTTTCATAACAACGCTCTGAAAAATCATCTCCCATACTCTCAACTCTTGAGAGTTAAAAGGATTGTATCCAACCCTGTTGTTCTTCAAGAACAAGTCCAACTCATGCTTGACCATTTTAAACCGAGAGGTTATCCTGACAATGTTTTGGAACAAGCCAAAAATCGTTGTTCCAAAAGAACTTGCTCCAAATTATTTGACATCTCCAAGAAAACTGAAGACAAAAAGGAATGTGGCGGTGTCTAAATTCTTCACACTGAGTCAACAAAACAAAAGGTCGATCAGGAGACGCTGGCCTATACTCGCTCTTGAACCTGACTTTAAAGGCATTTTCAAAGACATACCAATTTTCGCATACATAAGGGCGAGAAATTTGAAAGACGTCATATCGAAAAGACCCATAGACAATCAGCAAACCAACTTCAAGGGCACTGTACCTTGCCACAATTGCAGCAATTGCAACAATGTGATCAAAGGGGCAAAAATCAATCATCCCATGAAAGGCACCAACATAAAACTCAAAGTGAATGGTACTTGTGACACCACTAACGTCATATATATGTTAAAATGCCCATGTGGCTTGGTGTACGTTGGCAAGACTGAGAGACAGATAAAAACTAGGATACACGAGCATAAAAGCAATATTCGTACCAGGAACTCCAAATCCGTCATTGCAGCTCATTTCATGGACAGTCATCATAACATAAGCCAACTACAATTTCTCATTTTGGAAACTGTCAGGAGAATGGATGGCAGAGACAATAACAAACATCTCTTACAACGAGAGAATCATTGGATAACATTTTTGAACTCACTGAAACCAAATGGCCTCAATGACCGGATGGAATTTGCATGTTATCTTCAAATTTCACCTGATTTAACATTGGATGGATTTGCTGTGCTTTCTCTTCATGACTATTCAGCTCTTATTTAACGTTTCATTCTACTGTCTTATAGTCCCTCTTCAATGCTTTTTCTGGTTTACTTATATTCCCCTTGCAGTGCAACTAACTTTCTTTAAGCTCTGGCATTCCCATGTAGTTTGTTTACCCCGGATGTTTTTTTTCATTTTCTGTTAACCGTGATTTTTTTTCTGATTTAGTTGTTTATTTACATGATTTTTGTCTTATCTGCTCATATCATTGTTTTTATAACTTAAACACATTACAACATGGCACCCTCTTTCCATGCACTTGGTTTCAGTCTTCTTTCTATGTCGCATTCACCACTGTTTTAAGTTCACGGCTTGTTTCACACTTTTCACACACTTTTGCCGAGACGTGATCTCGTTTACATTTATGTAGAAGTAAGTATGCGTTCACTTCACGTTATTACGTTGAGGCTTCTTGCCGTTAATAACTTGTGCTTAGCAAATATTTCGCCTTTACTCTGCACTCTGTATTACTTTTTGTTCACGTTACTGGTGCACCACGCAGCTTTTTTCACCGGCTTTCAGCGACGGATTATATCAGCTTTTCTTTAACTTCTGTCAGACACGCTCTGATCAGCCGGTGTTAACCTCACGGCGGTTCATGATCTTTAGCAGTTTAAGTACGCATGCGATTTTCACACAATTTTATATTCACAGATGTTTGTTTGATCTCGTCATCAATTACCATTATCGTGTTCTTTTTTTCGCTCTCGCTGCACATGGCACCGTTTTATTTATTTTCTTTGGTCTTCATTTTACTACACCACCATGATATTTATTCGCCTTTCGTACCATCATACTTACACATGTTTTTTAGCATGTTGCACAATCTGGTGACGATTACCTCAATTTACGAGTGGTCCTACTCATTTTATGCTCGCATATTTATCCTTTGCACACTCTTCCCTGACGAAGGGCACTGTGATGCCCGAAATGCATCGGGAGACACGCTGATATTGATTTATATTTATGGATTTATCCTGATATATACAAGATCGATATGAAACGTACAATATCGAAATCTGAATAGACAAGTCCTTGGATATACCTACAAACTCCATCTACACGTTTTATTATACAAACAACAATCTAGACCCCACACCAGTGTGGTTGTGGGTTCCTGCGGTGCTCAGAAGGACGCCCCCAAGCTGGGTGACGCCTCCATTTGTTCAGTTCTCACACTCTTTGATCAGTGAGTGATACTTCTGAAGCATGCCACATATTATTTCATAGATACACACTGGATTTGCTGGGCGTGTTCAACCATATTTCTACACAGGGCTGTGTGCCATGTTGTGTTTTCACTTCTGTCTGCACCAAGACACGCAGCCTGCAATGGCAGTCTGCATGAGTTTGGTGAGGGGTCCCTGAGGGTGGCACAATAAAGGCTGCAGCCCTTATGGACCCTTTTTAGTACCTCAGGCCCTAGGTACCAGGGGGTACCATTTACTAGGGACTTAGAGTGGGTTACATGTATTTACAGTTGGGGTACAATTGCACAGTTTTTTGGAAAGAGATCTGGCACAGGGGACCTGGTTACCAGGAACCCACTGTACTTCCAGTCAAAATCACATCAAACACTAGGTGAAAAGTGAGGGTGATCACGTCAAAAAGGAGCACTTTCGTACAGCGATGATCCCTTATACCTTGACTAACAGAACATCAGAGGGCGCACTATCTCCCCTGAGACAAAGCCTGACACATGGACCACAAACAGTAGTAAGTGCCTAATTTGCCGTGGTGGTTTGGATGGCAGTTAAAGTGCTGGCATTACTGCTCCCCTTCACTGAGACAATAAAAATAATTTTGATAGGAATTCTTCAGCCTGGGCCAGCAACATTGGAACCCTTACTTACATTTAATGACACTCTCACAGATGTGTCGGAGACTACCTAGTTGAAACCATTTTCTTGCACGCCTGTGAAGAGGTAGGTGGACAGTCTTTATACACTGGTGACTGACATTCCAGATTTTCTCACCAAACACCCCACTTGCGAGAGCGTTATTTTCAGGTTTTGACCAGCAAGGTTAATCATAATTCTTTTCCCACCACTGCTCCGTATAGAGAATCTAAAAGCATTGCTGCCTTTGGCAATCGTATAAAATGTCTTCAATCAGTCTGCCACTGCAGTCTGTAAACACAGTCTGTGTCTGTCTTTTAGGCCGGTACACACAGGCAATTTGGAAAATGACCTGCAAGATCTTACCAGCACTCCGAGAGGACCTTAAGACCTTGTTACATGATGAGTAGGATGCTGCTACGAATGTTATCTGAATAGGTCTGAATTCCACGAATTTCCCTTAGCAGAACAGTTGGTACCAGTTATGTCCTTTGTAGATATACCTAGATGAAGTCCACTGGATTTTCTGACAGTGTATCAGCTTTGCTTTTTTCTGGGTCTCTCCTTTTTGGAGAGAAGGGGGACAATGCTCAAAAACACTTTAAAAACAGCAGAGCTATGGCCTGTTGCATGTGACTGTTGACCTCTTCCAAACCATTTCCGCGCAAGTTCTGTAAATTTAAATGTTAATCTCGGGGACTGGCATATATGCAGAGACCGCTTTCATAATTAGTGGTGCTGCAGACAGCCTAGACCTTTCGAGGCTATGGATCTGGGCAATGTGTGGACCAACGGAGGCACCAGCCTTCCAACTCCTCATCCCCTCCCATGATAGCCAACAAGCCACTTTAATTTCCCTTTAGCTACACATGCCTAACCAGCAGAAAGCATGGTCCTGCACTTTCTCCTGGGTTGGTGATCCATCACATCTGACAGATAGGTTTTGCAAACTGTTCAGAAAGGGTATGCCCAATATCCCTCCCACACCAGAACATATTTCAGAAGAAAATGTGTCCATTCTGAAACCACTATCAGTTCTAAATTGGCATCTGGATATAATAGTGGTGTCAACCTGTACAGTATATGGGTAAATCAGGTTCTTATTAAGTAAAAACTAGCCATGCTAGAAGAAGTCATCATGTCACTCATTCTGGGATCCCCCTTATGATCACAGTTGTATAGCTAAATTATAACCTGCATAACAGAGGTGATATGTTTAAAATGTATTGTTGCCACTTCAAGCAAAATTGTTGAGGTATTAAAGTGTTAAATCCAGCGACAGAGAACCCTGACTTAAAACCCTTTCATGATAAATTAAATTAAATTCCAGAATCTTTTAGTATGCTCAGCAAAGTACTTCAACTTTCGTTGTGCTCTCCGTGTGCGAAACATCTTTTCTCTCACAATAGAATTGTAGATGCAATAGCTAGGAAAAATCCAAGAACTCTTTGTTCGTAACTGACATTGCAAAATATCTCCAAAGATTTGCACTAAGGGCTGAGAAGGACCACTGTCTCCAAGATCTTTAAACAGTTACCTTCCAACATGATGCATTTGACCTGTGCCCCAGAAAAATGTTTACCTCTCAGGTGTTTCCTCTAGAACAAACAATAAACATGGAAGTAGGAGGGGTACAGCCTGCGCCAAGATAGTGATGGCCATGTAGCTGTTAGCTCTGCCCGAACAGCAGAATTGATGGAACATTCTGGGGCAGCGTTAGTTCCCTCATAGGATGTCGCAACAATGTAAAGCTGTGGGGTCTAGGCTGTACATAATAACTGAAACAGCAGAGTACAAGACTGATTGCAGCTATGAAGTGCCTGCAGAGCAGAAAACTAGATGGCGGCCACATAATACTTAAGCCGTGTTGCGAGGCATGACAACCCTGGCTTTTCTGACCCACATCAGAGGAGGCAGAAGATGACCTGATGGAACAGGGAGAAATGCCTCCAATTATAGAAGTGGCAGTCAGTGGGCACCTAATGGCTTTGGAAGAATTGAAATGACCCAGTTAGGGACATGAGCCCAACACTGGCAAGTTGGAGTTGGAGGGGAAGGGCACAAGGCCTTGCTGAAGCCCAGAGCCATCCACAACTATAGCCCTGATTTAATAGTGGAAAGCACACAAGGGTGCATCTGGACCTTGGGGAATGTGGACAGATCGGAGGCATCTCATGTTAGGTGGTCAAAGGAGTAGAAAGGGAAGGGAGCCAGGTGACACCATCTTCAGGATGATAACCTCGGAGAGTGCCCGTACCTAGTAAAGAGAGGCTTGCATATCCCAAACCTGCCTGTGATGGGGGCAGGTGAAGGGGACCTGCAGCCTGTAATGGCACAACTTTGACTACCAACAAAAAAAGTCTGAGCCTCAGGCATGGCAATATATACTGACTTTAAATGGTACCAAAAGCAAATATCAGGAAATAGACCATACACAAAAATGCTGTGGCAAAGAAAGGGATGTGGTGCATGGAGATCCAAACACCACTGTCCCATTATCTAGAGGAAGGCAAAAGCAAAATACACTAAAGCTGGGTTGCACTAGTGTGAGCATTATGTTCAGTGGGCCCCCTGCCTCCCATTTGAAACATCCTGATTAAAAATGGCAATGGGCAAGCAACAAGAAAAGACAGTACCTTTAAAGAAATGTTCCTACTTAGCTCCACTAAGAAGTCCAATAACACTCTTTGACTTACTCGTTGAGGAACCCGAGAATGACCAAGACTATTTACAATTATGCTGCAGAAGAGGAAAGCTTACAAAACAGCAACAAATGTTTTGAGACACAAGAGCATCAGGTACTGATAAGCCACCCATTTGGCATTCTATTTGAATGGGATGGTATGCTTCGGGCAACAGGGTCACTGACGGAGGTCTACGGAATATGGGGACTGAGTCCACAAGGGAAGGAGGAGGAGATGAAAAGCTGACTGAAATGCCTCTACCTAAAAGTTTTGCGAATTCTGAAAAGAGAAGAGATTATGGAAGGCCACAGACAGCACTCTGACATCTCCAGCAGACCAAAAAAGGCGCTAAGCTTCTCCTGCTGACCAACAGAAAATTACCCAAGATATCAGAAAGAGGGGACTCGGATAGTGCAGTAGTGGCTACATTAACATGAGGAAATTGTAAGAGGTCACGGCTGGGGGTGGGGTCACGAGAAGGGTACCCTAAAATTGTATTGGTGATAGAAACAGACCCTGTGGTGTGACGGGTCACAGGTTGGAATCCAACAGATATGAAAACAAACTATGGGACACTATGTTGTATTCCAATTGAATTAGGGTGATTAAAGACATATAAACAAAACAGTTCCAGACAGAATCATTTATAAGGACTATTCAATTCTACTCCAGAACTACCCAATATAATGGCCCAACTGACACAATGTGCAATATATTAATTATTGAGAAAATGTAATCCTTTGTCATTGTTCATGCACCCATATATATATAAATGTGATCAAGACCGCGGCAACACGTAATCCTGGGCACTTGCCATGAGATTTTGATTTGATTTTGATTTTTGCCATTTGAAAATGGAATAAAGCACATATCATTTATCAACTGTACGTTTGAGGTCCGTACCTATTTTTTCGCCGAGGATTTGATGTTACAGGATTGTGGTGTATGTATATATATATATTTCTCTATCGGTGACAATTTCTATAAAAGAATAGGTACTACAAGTGATGGCGCAGTGCAGCTAAAGCGAAGAGCAAAAATAAAACCATATGGTGTGCGCATGAACATATGAATGCCTTAATCTTTCGTACATCAGTACACAAAATGGAATCAAATTCAGAAAAGATTTTTCGCTATATCGCATTCGGCAGCAAATGCATACATGATTAAGACCAATTAGTCAACACATCGATCCTGGGAAGTCATTTGAATGGGGTCTTCTTCGGGACAAGAAAGTAGCACCCAATGAAAGATTTGAAGAAAGAAACGGGAACTGTCAGCATCATATGTTAAAAGAAGAGAGAAAGAAAGAATAGACAAAAAAAGTCTTGGATGACTGCAGATTACAGCTCACCTGACCTATATGTCACTACAAAACGTAAGAAAAGAGATCCAGGACAACAAGTTCCTACAGAGATCAAGGGGTCCATAAATGACCTACGAGAAGAAATACAAAACCAAAAATAATTAAAAGCTCATGAAAGTTGTGGAAAGCCACGTTCTACTGAAAAAAAGGTGCACATTCCAGGTTGGTCATGTGGAAAAACCCCGGCCCACACAAATATATGCAATACCAAGATGTATCATTCAAACATGCCTCAAATGACTTGTGTTACAAAAAACTTTGAGAAAACACATGTCCCAAAAACAAGCCCCTACTCCTTGTATGTGTCTAAAGCATGCACTGCATAAGAAATAACATGCAGGTGTATCACACCGATGCTGGGGCAACATGTTTTATGTTCTCATAAACAGCATGCAACAACCCAAAAACAAAGAGAGCCAAGGGACTTCCAGTCACGCATGTAGTATTTTCAATGGAAGTCACACAAGCGGTCTGACATATTATCAAGCTCTCTATCGGAAAAGCACAAAAAGTCAAATTAAGACAAATATCAGAAATGCCCCCAAAGAATGGAGTGAGCGGGCAAACAAAATACCTGGGCGTGTCGGTGACAGCAAATCTTATGGCAAATGAGATATTAGAGATAAAGGCAACGGATGAGAAAACATCCACAACAAAGCGTGAAAAAATTTGCATCTTACGAAATACAAAGTTCTGTAACCTGAGGACAAATTTATCCAACCAGCATGGTAGAGCGTCACAAGTTTGTGTATGTGAGAAACAAACAAAGGACCTCAACCAGAATCTATCTCATGTTGTGTTGAAAGGACCAATGCAGTTGCGCACCCTGAAATTGGGTTAGTCCCCCTGGGCACAATCAAAGCCTCACTTGTTGAACACAATAATCCCAAGTTCAAAACAAGAAAGAAAAGGAGATACTCTGCAGTCGATTGAATAATTTCAAATGTATTATCCAAGTTAAATGAACTTAATCTTTCAATGCATGATAATTCATATCCAACATGTTTTGACAAAAGTCTGTGGTCAATACACTGTGAATATTAATCCATTTATGCTGCTTTCCAGTAAATTTCGGGCACAACACCCTTCATCAGGAAACAACGCTGTCATGTAAAGAACAAAAAAAAATACAATAAGGAAATCATCCTAAACGTAAAAGTTTAGGGAAATGATGGCATGCCATGCTTGATGTGACAGAAATTATCACATGTGTAAATTCAAAATGCAAGCAAGCACCTCCGAGCGAGCTGGAAGTTCAAATTGTGTGGTCAACGTGAAGTTCTAAATAAAACAAGTGAAAATGGTGTGATTAAAAGAAAAGGGGGTAATATCCGCAATCTCAAAGATGAGAGTGTTGCGTGGTGAATTAAACGGAAATATCCTGCCCAGTAGTAAAAAAACGTGCATAGAGTTCAACAAAGAAAAGTTAACGCAATAATGAAAACATGATGTGTCCAAATTTGAAAATATGCAATTCAAAGCTGGAGTGAGTCTACATGCTTAACACGTTGTACGTTGTTCAAAAAGGTGCTCGTTAATCAGAAAGTCAGCTAAAGTGACTGAATTAACGTGAAAATTCCAAGAGTCGATGAGTGAGTGTATATTCAGTACTTACTATAGCATAAACATGAAGCCGTTCACGACAATAAGCAGTTTCCTCGGTGAAATGACACACACGAGGAGTATTGAAAGGACCGCAATCGTGGTTGTATTGAAACAAGTAAAAAAGGCATATCCTATCTTATGCAACAATGACACCAAAGAGTGCAACACATATTATTATGCCCTCAGAGATACATAAGGGAAAAACAGCTGTCAAAAAAATATCAATAAAGAAACCCATGTGAGATGCAATATTTCAAACTACAAACAAAAGGGTCCTACCACCATGTAGATAAGAACTAAAAAAATGCCAATTGAAGTAGCCAATAAACCAATCAAGGAAAACCAGGGAAAGAGAAAGATGGAAAATAAGAACAAGAACATGGATAAAGATGTGATTGTTCTTAGCTCTTTAGTTCAACCCCAGAATAAAACGATAGTACAAGAAATAACTTGACAGAGCAGTAGAGAATTGACTCCATTCATCTGTCATCTTCAGATCATTGTCCATAGATTTCAACAGTGCACTTTTGTGTTAGTAATTTGATGCTGTGATTGCCACCCCTTGTATTCCGTCTGGGTACTTTGATCACTTGCCATGCTATGTCTTCGTTTTTTTAGACATTTTCCAAGAAATGTTCCACTAAAGGGGATCCTGTTGTTCCACAGTTGATCATGTTGTTCCACAGTTGATACTGCTCCGGTGTTGGAGTATGCATGCTTTAACCTTTTGTGAAGTCTGTCCAATGTAGATCTTACAACAAGGGCACCAAATCGCATAGATAACGCCTCTCGTGTTACAGTTGTAAAAAGCATTCAACTCAATTTTTACATCTATCTTACAAGCGTGAAATGAGGGAATCTGATTCTCTAAAATAATCATTCTTTCTGGTACAATTTTTTATACACAGAGAAGTGGGCCATAGGGTAGATTATCACAGAGTCCCCTGTGGTAATGACTTGAGTACAGCAATAATGAGCTCCGTTCCAGGGGCTTCCTTAATAGTGTGTTGTAAAGAGCACCATAATTAACCTTCAAGTTCAAGTCATATTCCATAGTGAATTGTATGTCTGGGGATCTGTTATTGATCTGTAGTAGAAACTGTTCAAATGATGTTGTATCATTCTCCCAGATCATTCTTCTCAGCCTAAAATGTGTTCCTTCTTTTTCTCACCTATCAGAGCATGGCCCTGTATTAACACCTTAAAGACTACCCAGAAGATGTAGTCATTCACCCAAAAATATTGATCGGTCCGTTACCTTATCTTTTCTATGAATGTTTTGTCTTTCAAATGCCAGGGAACTATACTGGGAGGCAAGGTGGTGTCCTTGGGAGGGCCCTGTAGCAATTCTTCCACCAGGGAGTGGTCTGATATGTCACATGCTTTATGTATTGCGCCGCGAAACAGGCCTGCCTTTGTGCTGGGTGAAAATATGATCTAAGCGGGAGCAGCTGCCGTGTGTGACAGAAAGGTATGCCAACTGTCGTGCTGTAGGATTGTGTCAGTAGGGTGCTGAGTGCTGACAGTGTATCACCGTGGAGCCTCGGCGGTACGTACGCCGAGCATATGTTGAGTCTGCATCCCTCCCAAGTGCCAGTTTGTACAACATATCTGCCAAGGAGGTTGTGCCAGGTGCGACCTGGAATGAAGGGCACAGATGGTTTGAGGCATATGAGCTGCAGATCACACACTAGCATTAGATCGCCATCTGGTGTTGGGCTCGGATGCTTGCACCTTGTTGTTGTCTTGGAAGAAGTCTTTGTAGTCACGAGATAGGTGACTCCTCCCTTGGACGATAGTGCGCATGGGCATCGACTCCATCCTTAGATTATTTTTTTCCGCCATTGGGTTTGGATGCAAATTTTGCGCTCCGGTTCGAAACTTCCATTTCAAACTATTTTGACACGCAAAACGTTCACAAACTTCGGATTGACTTCGAACATCGATATCTTCGACGCGCCTTTCATCTGCCCGATTCCAGTCGTCGACGCGGGCCGCTGGGCCTATCGATGCCGTAAGGCCTACGGCTTATGGAAAGGATGCCATTCAAGAAATGCCCCCAGTGTGGTGCAAAGTTCCCGCACAGTGACCATCCTAAGGTCTGCAACCTGTGCCTCTCGCCAGAACACGACGAGTCAAGCTGTCCTTTCGATCGAAGAAGACTATTCGAGATCGAAGGGCTCGACGACACATCATGGTGCAGAGATCAGCCCCAGAGCCAGAGGACATCTTCGATGAAGGCCCAGATGTCCCAGAAGAAGATTCCGAGGATCTCGAAATCGTGTCTGAGGCAGAAGACTCAGACGACCCCATCACTCCTGGTCAACAAGTTGAGTACTACTGCCCCTACCCCAACCCCACCACCAAAACAGAAGGCACTGGTCAAGACTTTGCCTGTTGGCCCCAGTGTGTGAAAACACACTTCAGAAGCCCCGCCTCCGTGACCAGCTCCGAAGAAAAAAAGCAAGCCTTCCGGTAGCTCGGGACCGAGCAAACCGCATTTAATTGTCCCACCGGCGCCTTTGGCACCGAAGCCAAAGGAACACTCTGCTCCGAAATCGGTTCCGACTCCTTCCACATCAAAAGACAAACTGGCCCTGAAAACCTCGAGACCCATGGATAAACTGGCTTTGAACGCTTCTAAGTCTAAAGATCCCACCTCTGCTCCGAAGCCGAAATCCTCGGAATCGAAAGACAAGCCTAAGGATTCTACCACGCCTCCTAAGGCCAAAGAGCATAAAACTCAACAACAGCCCCGCTCGGAACCAAAAAAGTCGACACTGAAAGCGGTCATTGAGGAAGAGTAACTTTTTCATCCGGATCTCATCGATCCTAAGCAGAAAAATATCTATATTAATCCTAAAACAGGACATGTCACAGCTGTGCCATGCAAGAAGAGGAAGTTAGACACCACACATGCCCCTCCAATGCCTGTGAAGAAGGACTCTGCTACATCACCTATTCCTCCTTCTTCTCCTATACTTCCTTATGACCCCCTTCCTCTCCCTAAATCTGTTACACTACCCCTGCCTGTAACTTCTCCAACACATATACCACCACAGGATGATGATGATGATGATGACCTAGGGGCGGGGGGAGACCCTGATCCATTAACAGATCTAGACCCACCACAAGATGATTGGGATTACACTGTCCCAATAGATCTACCAGACCTCCCAAGCCCCAACCATACCCCTCAAAACCATCTCCCCCAGACGATAATATTGGTTTTGGACAATTGCTTAATAGGGCTGCCGTTTTTCACGGTGTGAAAATGCACTCAGACACAGCAGAGGAGGACTTCCTTTTAGACACATTTGAACAAACCCAAAAAACAGTGCAAATATTACCAATGATTAAAAGAGTCATTAAGCATGCACCTGACGTGTTCAAAGATCCTGTACGTGCCAGGTTTCTTAATCATAGGATAGATAAAAAATATGGACCTGCTCCTGAAGACCCTGCTTACATTAAGGGACAACTGCCTTTGGATTCTCTAGTAGTTTCCAAAGCTAGAAAGCGCGCAAACTCACAAACCTCCGGGGATGCACCACCCCCTGCTCACAGGAAGTATCTAAGGTTCGTTGTGGACGGACAACACTATCAGTTCAAAGTCCTTCCGTTCAGAGTCACCACCGCACCCAGAGTATTCACAAAATGTCTTGCGGTGGTAGCAGCACATTTGAGAAGACAACAGATCCATGTCTTCCCATATCTGGACGACTGGCTAATAAAAGCCAAGTCATTCAACCAATGTGTTCAACACACTCACCAAACCATCCAAACAATACGCAACTTGGGGTTGACCGTCAACTACACCAAGTCGCATCTCCAGCCCTCTCATATACACCAATATCTAGGGGCCACAATAAACACTTCCACAGCTCTGACATATCCCAGTCCAGCCAGGATAGCCAGTACACAAACCCTCATCCCAAAATTTCAGGCCCAACTCTCTCTCCCAGCCAGAGTGTTCATGCAACTAATACGCATGATGGCATCTTGCATCTTTATTGTTCCACACCAAAAACGACGCCTGGCCCCATCCTTGTTAACACAGAACCATGGAGAGATCAGACATCTAGATCCAGGTCAGCTGAATCTGGCGATCTGGCTTCTGAAGTCATAGAGTTCGGTTACCTTAACCTACCACCAGACTGTATGAACATCATTAAAGAAGCCAGACGCCCTACTACTAGAGCTTGCTATGCTGCAAAATGGCAAATCTTTTCCATTTACTGCACTAACAACCATATTGAGCCACTGGATGCCTCCATCCAGAACATCATTTGCTACCTACTACACTTGCAAAGATGTAATCTAGCATATTCATCCATATGTTTACATCTAGCAGCACTTGGTGCTTATTTACAAAACAGACAACACTTGTCACTTTTTAGAGTCCATGCAATTAAAGCATTTATGGAGGGACTGAAGAGAATCATTCTTCCCAGGTTGCCACCCTATCCAGTATGGAATCCAAATATTGTTCTTAATAGGCTCATGGGACCCCCATTTGAACCTCTACATAAATACGATTTGCAGGTTCTCACATGGAAAGTAGCTTTCCTTATTGCAATCACCTCTCTTAGAAGAGTAACTGAGATCCAGGCTTTAACCATACAAGAACCATTCTTACAAATACATTGTAACAAGGTGGTTCTCAGAACAAATCCAAAATTCCTTCCTAAAGTCATCTCTCCACTTCATCTTAACTAATCGGTGGAGTTACCAGTGTTATTTTAAAACCCAGACTCCGTAGCCGAGAGAGCTCTACACACCCTAGATGTAAAAAGAGTCCTCCTTTATTACATTGACAGAACTAAATCCTTTCGCAAGACAAAACAATTGTTCGTAGCTTTCTCCCCACCACATAAAGGTAACCCCATCTCCAAAGCTGGGATTACAAGGTGGATCGTTAAATGTATCCAAATATGCTACCAAAAAGCTAAACGCACATTAACAATTCCCCCTAGAGCACATTCCACACGTAAACTAGGAGCCTCCATGGCATTCTTAGGGAACATTCCCCTAGAAGACATCTGTAAGGCAGCAACATGGTCTACAACACACCCCTTCACTAAACAATATTGTGTTGATGTGCAAGCCAAGCAACAAGCTACTGTGGGCCGAGCTGTTCTTAAAACTCTCTTTCAAACTACTGCAACCGATACAGGTGACCACCGCTAGGGGAGATACTGCTGTACAGTCTATGCTAGTGTGTGATCTGCAGCTCATATGCCTCGAACGGAAAATGCTACTTACCAGTATGCATCTGTTCTTGGCCTGTAGAGCTTCATATCCACACACGCCCACCCACCTCCCCGGGACCTGTATCTGTTCCAGTTCTATCTTACTTAGATATACACACATCTACATCTTTTTCTTTCTACTAACTCCTTCATTTCCCATTATGGCGAAAAACCATCTAAGGATGGAGTCGATGCCCATGCACACTATCGTCCAAGGGAGGAGTCACCTATCTCGTGACTACAAAGACTTCTTCCAAGACAGCAACAAGGTCCCAGCATCCAAGCTCAACACCAGATGGCGATCTAATGCTAGTGTGTGGATCTGAAGCTCTACATGCCAAGAACAGATGCATACTGGTAAGTAGCATTTTCCTTTTTATGAGTTAGAATGACTGTGCCTCTGGAGCCCGAAGTAAATCCTGCATGGGCTAGGAGAGTGTACCTAAACCTATCATGCGCCTTATAGTGATTACCTTTCAAATGAGTCTCCTTTAGGATGACTAAGTCTGGAGCATGCCTCTGTAGAATACTGCAGGACTATGCTGCATTTGATGTTATTACCGAGGCTGTTGATGTTCCATGTTGTCAACCCTCAAGACTGAGCTTGCTCAGGACGCCATGTGATGTCTAATTGAGGTGTGACCCACCCCAACAGACATCCCTCCACTATCAAATGGCCATCTTCCCTGGGACCTAGTGTCGCTGAGCCAAAGTCAATAAGAACATATAATCTAAACGTATAACAGCAATACTGTCTACAACTCAGAAACCCCCCAACCCCGCATTGTAGGCCTGAAACTGCCTACTTCCCCAATTTGCAGAGTGCCTGTCACCCAAACAAAATCATCAAAACTCTCTAGGGTTGGCCGGCACCGCCATATCCAGCCTGACTGTGGTATAACATACACCATTACTATCTTCAGAGCTGCATTACTAAAGTCTCAGCGTTCTTTTCCTTTCCTCACCCCCCAAGTCAGTCACACCTGATGCCATAGAGCCACGAGGTCCTCAAGAAAAATACACTGGGTGCTTCATTGGCTGGCGTCACCGTTTATGCTAAACGGTGGCCTGCCATTGGGAATGAGTTTTTTTTGTTGACGCCCTTTCGCCTTGCCGATCCGGACTGGATCGTCTGCTTTGCTGCTGTCGCAAAGCAATTTCGTATCTTCATGGGGGCCATCTGTTTTCACTCCGCCCCGTGTTTATTTTTGCATGGCGCTTTCACTTATAGTAAGAGTAAAAGCGCGATGCAAATATAAACAAGCGGCTGAAAACACACACCTGCAGCAGGCCTCGAGTGTTAAACTCTTAGGTCTCCCACATGGGTCCGGAACCCTCACCCTCAGCGGCGCTGGCATTACCGGCAGCGTGATATCTCGAGTGCGCTGTCAGTGACCCTGCCCATGTTCGTCTCGGCATAGCAACATGGCATGTATGTACCTCTCATAGATGATGTAAATCTTAGTATCCTCGCAGAGCGTTCATGCACAAAACATGCATGTCATCATACCCTCACAGAGCCTGAACGCCAATCCCTGTTATCAAGCATGGTAGTCAATATACACTCACAGTCCTAGAGCACCTTTTACTGAGCATTGACAAAAAACATTAGTTTTTGTGCCCTCTCAGAGCATGCATGTCACTGCACGCCTTACAAAGCATGGCATGCCATTGTGCACTTATCGAGCATGCATACCACAGCAGCCCTCACAAAAATATCACTGTGCTCTCACAGAGCAGACCTTTCTTTCCACGCCTCCTGCGGTCACAGAGCAAGCATCCGGTCATCAGCGCATGTCCTCGGTGTGCCCACACGGACTGTGCTGGCCACGTCCTTGTATTGGTAGCCGGACATGAATGCATGGGGCTGCAGGTGTACACTGGCAGGTGAGCTTATCGGTGGAGTTGAGGATGAAGCAGTAGCAACACAGGTCAGCTGCTTTGTTTATTGGGTCCCTGGTGCACCGAACATATAACCAGTGGAGCAGTGATTGCCCCCCCCCCCGCAGTGCCACAACAGGATCTTTAATCTCACACCTGTCGCTGCACATCTAAGAGACCGCCAGAAAAATAAGCAAGCATTGGCAAAGTGTGTATATATGGCGACCTCTTGCACGAAATAAAAATCAAGCACCAAACTGTGGTCCGTATCCGTCTGTTTTTCTGCGTAGGACTGCGCAATTGAAGCGGAATACCTGGATATATATATATATATATATATATATATATATATATATATATATATATATATATATATCTGAAACGTTGTAGTGGAAATATATTTTTGTTCTTTGGTGAATCCATCGGTTTGAGTCACTTCTTTCTTGGATATTTTATTTCTTTGTGACTCATTGTATCCTTTGGGATCCAGAATTTTACGGGCTGTTTTCTTGTGATCCTTCATCTTCAAGTATGTATGTATGTATGTACGTACATACATACATACATACATACATACATACATACTTGAAGATGAAGGATCACAAGAAAACAGCCCGCCAGGGCAAAATTCTGGATCCCAAAGGATACAATGAGTCACAAAGAAATAAAATATCCAAAAAAGAAGTGACTCAAACAGATGGATTCACCAAAGGACATAAATATATTTCCACTACAACGTTTCAGCTTCCGTCTTCCTCAGGTAGTACAAGATGGTTTGCTCAGTGGCTGTACAGCTGAATTTTCAAAAGCATCTTGAGTGAAGATTCCATTTGGAATGTGGAATCAATGCAGTCCTGAGAGTATGTGTATATATATATATATATATATGACAGGATTCCGCCTGTCATATATATATATATATATATATATATATATATATCTCCCCTACTGGCAGTCGCCAGTAGGTAGTTATAGTTAGGACCTATTTTCCATAGGAAATACGCAACATTCTATTCCCAATAACTTTGGCGCCGATTGATGAATCTTCGCAAAATTTTCAAAACTTTTAGCCAGCTCCGGTCCGCTCCTATCCTGAAAGTCTCGGGATGATTCGTATAGCGGGGGCCGAGAAAAAAGGGGGGTCCCAAAACGTGTTTTCCCCATAGGACCATTAGCCGCAGCTACAGCCCGAACTGCTGAACGGAATTACACCAAATTTGGCAAAGAGGTAGTCCTCAGTTCAGACTTGTGCCTTTTGCTTAAATGGTGTCAATCTGTTCAGTAGTTCCTGAGAAAATCTAAATCACATATATATCTGGGCGGAGCCTAACCACACAGCTCATCGTGAGATCTGATTGGCTGTCAGCACTTCATCCAAGAAGTGTTGGCAGCCATCTTGGGACCAATATACATGATAGCACCTCATTAAAAAGCATTGCAGTTAATAGAAGTTTTTAAGACTTTAGTTACATTATAAATAATTTGTTGATGGTATCGTACTCATTTTAGGAATTCTGGTGTGTTCTAAGGTGATTTTACCATGTGAAAAAGCCTTCTGCTGGGATATCATGAATCATGTTCGAGATAAAAATATTTTCTCATGCTTTTCCCACAGAGGTTTGGAAGGTGATCTATAAGCTAACCTGAGAGCATATTTTCTGTAAATTCACATTATCTTTCTCAGTCATGTGAGAATGAAGTCTGACATTCTCAGTAAAACATGTACATCCAACAAGGGCAGAGACTGTCAGTTGATTCCTCTGTGTTCTACTGCAGCTTCCCAGAGTGTTCTAAAGAACAACTAGAGCGCTAACAGTCCTACTTATGACAAACGTATGGCACACCTGAAGCCATCTTGAATAAAGTGGTAACTCTTAAAACATTTAATTTAAAAAGGAACAAAATGAGGGGGTTCATTTTGCCATAGAAAGTATGATTAGTGCTGCAGAAAGAAAAATTAGGGCACATTTTGAGTGACTTCTCAAATCCTCGTCTATTTCATTAAAAAATTCTGACGCAGACTGAAACATGCACTTTCAATACCAGCAGCAGACTTCCCTGGTGAGCAGTAGCTTTACTACAGTGATCTAATAAGCAACTAGAGTGCTAACATTCCGAATTTATGGCAAATGTGTGACACATCTGAATGCCTTCTTGATGGAATCAAAGTAAAAAACGGAAAGTATTTCCTACTGAGAAGACTGCAGTAAATGAGAAAATTAGGAAACTTCATAACAAATAAGTCTCCCAAGATGGCCACCAGAGACAAAAGAGCTCAAATGTAGCACAAATATCACCCAGATGTAGCCCAAGTATAGCCCAATGACAAAATGTCCCAGAGTGTTCTAAATAACAACTAGAGCGCTAACAGTCTTACTTATGACAAAAGTATGGCACACCTGAAGCCATCTTGATTGGAATAAAGTGGTAACACTTAAAACATTTAATTTGCAAAGGAACAACATGAGGGGGTTCATTTTGCCATAGAAATGATGATTAATGCAGCAGAAAGAAAAATTAGTGCACATTTTGGAGGGAGAGGTGTAGAGGGAGAGGTGTAGAGGGAGAGGTGTAGAGGGAGAGGTGTAGAGGGAGAGGTGTAGAGGGAGAGGTGTAGAGGGAGAGGTGTAGAGGGAGAGGTGTAGAGGGAGAGGTGTAGAGGGAGAGGTGTAGAGGGAGAGGTGTAGAGGGAGAGGTGTAGAGGGAGCGGTGTAGAGGGAGCGGTGTAGAGGGAGCGGTGTAGAGGGAGCGGTGTAGAGGGAGCGGTGTAGAGGGAGCGGTGTAGAGGGAGCGGTGTAGAGGGAGCGGTGTAGAGGGAGAGGTGTAGAGGGAGAGGTGTAGAGGGAGAGGGAAGTAGAGGGAGAGGGAAGTAGAGGGAGAGGGAAGTAGAGGGAGAGAGAGGTAGAGGTAGAGGGAGAGAGAGGTAGAGGGAGAGAGAGGTCGAGGGAGAGAGAGGTCGAGGGAGAGAGAGGTCGAGGGAGAGAGAGGTCGAGTGAGGTAGAGAAGTAGAGGGAGAGAGAGGTCGAGTGAGGTAGAGAAGTAGAGTGAGGTAGAGAAGTAGAGAGTGGCGAGTGAGTAATAGAGTGAGTAGTAGAGAGAGTAGCACAGAGTGAGTAGTAGAGTGAGTAGTAGAGTGAGTAGTAGAGTGAGTAGTAGAGAGTAGTAGTGAGTAGTAGATAGTGAGTAGTAGTGAGTAGTAGAGAGTATGAGTAGTAGAGAGTGAGTAGTAGAGAGTGAGTAGTAGAGTGAGTAGTAGAGTGAGTAGTAGTGTGAGTAGTAGAGAGGGAGTAGTAGAGATTAGTAGAGATTGAGTAGTATAGAGTGAGTAGTAGAGAGTAGGAGAGTATGAGTAGTATAGAGTGAGTAGTAGAGAGTAGGAGAGTATGAGTAGTATAGAGTGAGTAGTAGAGAGTAGGAGAATATGAGTAGTAAAGAGAGAGTAGTAGAGAGTGAGTAGTAGAGAGAGAGTAGTAGAGTAGTAGAGAGTGAGTGGTAGAGAGTGAATAGTAGAGAATAGTAGAGAGTGAGTAGTAGAGAGTAGTAGAGAGTAGTCAGTCAGTGTCAGTCAGTCAATCAGTGTCGGTCAGTCAGTGTCAGTCAGTCAGTGTCAGTCAGTGTCAGTCAGTCAGTGTCAGTTAGTGTCAGCTAGAGCAGCTCTGCTGACCTGGTTCTCTGGCTCTAAAGCAGCTCTGATGACCTGGTTCTCTCCCTCTGGAGCAGCTCTGCTGCTCCTGGTTCTCTCCCTCTAAAGCATTTCTACTGACCTGGTTTCTCTGGCACTACAGCGACTCTGCTGACCTGGTTCTCTGGCTCTAGAGCAGTTCTGCTGACCTGGTTCTCTGGCTCTAAAGCAGCTCTGCTGACCTGGTTCTATGGTTCTAGAGCAGCTCTGCTGACCTGGTTCTCTGGCTCTCAAGCAGCTCTGCTGGCCTAGTTCTCTGGCTCTAAAACAGCTCTGCTGACCTGGTTCTCTCCCTCTAAAGGAGCTCTGCTGACCTGGTTTCTCTGGCTCTACAGCAGCTCTGCTGACCTGGTTCTCTGGCTGTAGAGAAGCTCTGCTGACCTGGTTCTTAGGCTCTAGAGCAGCTCTGCTGACCTGGTTCTCTGGCTCTACAACAGCTCTGCTGACCTGGTTCTCTGGCTCTAAAGCAGCTCTGCTGACTTGGTTCTTTGGCTCTAAAGCAGTTCTGCTGACCTGGTTCTCTGGCTCTACAGCAGCTCTGCTGACCTGGTTTCTCTGGCTCTAAAGCTGCTCTGCTGACCTGGTTCTCTGGCTCTAAAGCAGCTCTGCTGGCCTGGTTCTCTCCCTCTAAATCAGCTCTGCTGACCTGGTTCTCTGGCTCTAGAGCAGTTCTGCTGACCTGGTTCTCTGGCTCTAAAGCAGCTCTGCTGACCTGGTGCTATGGTTCTAGAGCAGCTCTGCTGACCTGGTTCTCTGGCTCTCAAGCAGCTCTGCTGGCCTAGTTCTCTGGCTCTAAAACAGCTCTGCTGACCTGGTTCTCTCCCTCTAAAGGAGCTCTGCTGACCTGGTTTCTCTGGCTCTACAGCAGCTCTGCTGACCTGGTTCTCTGGCTGTAGAGAAGCTCTGCTGACCTGGTTCTTAGGCTCTAGAGCAGCTCTGCTGACCTGGTTCTCTGGCTCTACAACAGCTCTGCTGACCTGGTTCTCTGGCTCTAAAGCAGCTCTGCTGACTTGGTTCTTTGGCTCTAAAGCAGTTCTGCTGACCTGGTTCTCTGGCTCTACAGCAGCTCTGCTGACCTGGTTTCTCTGGCTCTAAAGCTGCTCTGCTGACCTGGTTCTCTGGCTCTAGAGCAGCTCTGCTGACCTGGTTCTCTGGCTCTAAAGCAGCTCTGCTGGCTTGGTTCTCTCCCTCTAAATCAGCTCTGCTGACCTGGTTCTCTGGCTCTAGAGCAGCCCTGCTGACCTGGTTCTCTGCCTCTAGAGCAGCTCTGCTGACCTGGTTCTCTGGCTCTAGAGCAGCTCTGCTGACCTGGTTCTCTGCCTCTAGAGCAGCTCTGCTGACCTGGTTCTCTGGCTCTAGAGCAGCTCTGCTGACCTGGTTCTCTGGCTCTAAAGCAGCTCTGTTGCCCTGGTTCTCTCCCTCTAGAGCAGCTCTGCTGACCTGGTTCTATGGCTCTAAAGCAGCTCTGCTGACCTGGTTCTCTGGCTCCAGAGCAGCTCTGCTGACCTGGTTCTCTCCCTCTAAAGCAGCTCTGCTGACCTAGTTTCCCTGGCTCTACAGCAGCTCAGCTGACCTGGTTCTCTGGCTGTAGAGCAGCTCTGCTGACCTGGTTCTCTGGCTCTACAACAGCTCTGCTGACCTGGTTCTCTGGCTCTAAAGCAGCTCTGCTGACTTGGTTCTTTGGCTCTAAAGCAGTTCTGCTGACCGGGTTCTCTGGCTCTAGAGCAACTCTGCTGACCTGGTCCCTTGGCTCTAAAGCACACCTGCTGACCTGGTTTTCTGGCTCTAAAGCAGCTCTACTGACCTGGTTTCTCTGGCTCTAGAGCAGCTCTGCTAACCTGCTTCTCTCGCTCTAAAGCAGCTCTACTGACCTGGTTTCTCTGGCTCTAAAGCAGCTCTGCTAACCTGCTTCTCTCGCTCTAAAGCAGCTCTACTGACCTGGTTTCCCTGGCTCTACAGCAGCTCTGCTGACCTGGTTCTCTGGCACTACAGCAGCTCTGCTGACCTGTTACTCTGGCTCTACAGCAGCTCTGCTGACCTGGTTCTCGGCCACTAGAGCAGCTCTGCTGACCTGGGTCTCTGGCTCTAAAGCTGCTCTGCTGACCTGGTTCTCTGGCTCTAGAGCAGCTCTGCTGACCTGGTTCTCTGGCTCTAAAGCAGCTCTGCTGACCTGGTTCTCTCCCTCTAAATCAGCTCTGCTGACCTGGTTCTCTGGCTCTAGAGCAGCTCTGCTGACCTGGTTCTCTGCCTCTAGAGCAGCTCTGCTGACCTGGTTCTCTGGCTCTAGAGCAGCTCTGCTGCCCTGGTTTCTCTGGCTCTACAGCAGCTCTGCTGACCTGGTTCTCGGCCTCTAGAGCAGCTCTGCTGACCTGGGTCTCTGGGTCTAGAGCAGCTCTGCTGACCTGGGTCTCTGGCTCTAGAGCAGCTTTGCTGACCTGGGTCTCTGGTAGAGCAGCTCTGCTGACCTGTTTCTTAGGCTCTGAGCAGCTCTGCTGACCTGGTTCTCTGGCTCTACAACGGCTCTGCTGACCTGGTTCTCTGCACTCACGATGCACGCACCCGACTTCGCGAAAATATATTTAAAAATAATATAAGTTTATTAGAAGTACAAATATGTTATTTTTATGACTATTTTTATGACTATCTTCGATTATATCTTGCCCTAATATGATATTAAAGACACATACATATCATTTTGGAACATAACTTTTTTTTGCTGGAGTAGCGCACCCAGCGCGACCAAGTACGTATATGACATCACGCGGGACCCGCCACTGCGCAAGCATCTCGTACCGTAACGCGCATGTGTCGTGAATGCGCGGGAGCAGTTGTCGCGGACTGGTCGCATACCAATCGCGCACATCACGTAAAAATAAATGTATATGATGTAACTGACAAACCTGCAGCCGTTGCAACCGTACGCGGATCCTTCACGACTTTTCTAAAATAGCGACTAGAATCCGCGCACCCACCGTGATGTGTATGCTTTAATCAATATTTCAGTTTGAATTTATTTTTATTTTTTTGTAATTTTCAGAAAAATGTTATTTAATGAATTAAATATTTATAAATGAACAGTTAAAAAAACTGTAGAGAATCAGTACAAAAAAATAGGTATAACCACTATCACACTTAAAAATTAGCATTTAAAAAACCTTTGAAATTCACTGAAATAGTGAGCAGAACTAACTATAACAGAGGAATTTCTATGCTTTTGTACGAGTGAACTGGCCAGCTAACTATAACACCCCTGAAACCAATGTTTTTTTCTGTGAATTTCTAAGGTTTTTTTAAATGCTAATTTCTAACTATAACGTCTCTAAAACCTATGGTTTTTTCAGTGATAGTTATAGTTAGGACCGTGTTTCCATAGGAAATCTGCAACATTCTATTTGGAATAACTTTGGCGCCGGTTGACGAATCCTCGCGAAATTTTCAAAATAGGTGGGGTGCTCCGCTCCGCTCCTACCCTGAAAGTCTCGGGGGGATTCGTCAAGCGGGGGCTGAGAAAAAAGGGGGGTCCCAAAACATGTTTTCCCCATGCAATTTTCCATAGGGACCTTTAGTCTAAGGTACAGCCCGAACGGCTGAACAGAATTACTTGAAATTTGGCAGAGAGGTAGTCCTCAGCTCAGGGATGTGCCTTTTGCATATATGGAGTCAATCTGTTCAGTAGTTCCTGAGAAAATTGCAGTTAAAAGCACATACATATCTATAGCCGCGCACCGTGCGAGCACCCTCACGTGCGCGAGCGTAATTCTGATTGATGGTTACATGTTAGTCAACGTTCGAATCGGTCGAAATCAGGAAGTGTCGGCCGCCATTTTGTTTGTTTTCAGTGCGAGAGTGAAAAAGGAAGGTGGCGAACGTGAAAAGGGGGCAGGGTAGAGAGTTCCTGACCCCCTAGCCTTTGTCAGGGGGTCCCTGAAGGACCCCGAAGGCAGAAAAAAACATTTTAATTTTTTTAAAAAAAAATCGCGGGGGTTGTAAAATAAATATATAAAAAAAATAATAATACATACATAACTTAGCATTTAAAAAACCGTACAAATTCACTGAAAAAACCATAGGTTTCACACACGTTATAGTTAGGAATTAGCATTTAAAAAACCTTGCAAATGCACTTAAAAAACCATAGGTTTCACACATGTTATAGTTAGGTGGATATTTCACTCGTAAAAAACCAATGAAATTCCCCCGTTATAGTTAGTTCAGATAACTATAACTCACGCGGCCACCACTCTATCACAAGGATGATGTCATCAGTGATGTCATGAGTGATGCCACTGACCATGTCATGAGTGATGTAATATGTGACGTCATCAGCAGTGGATTGCGGGCGCGCGAGTTATAGTTATCTGAACTAACTATAACGGGGGAATTTCATTGGTTTTTTACGAGTGAAATATCCACCTAACTATAACATGTGTGAAACCTATGGTTTTTTAAGTGAATTTTATATTTATATATATATATATATATACAGTTGTGGTGTAAGCTTGCAAGAAATGTTTTTGTATATACAAAAAAAGTTTTGCGAGCATACACCACAAAGAAGAAAAAACAAGCATTGGCATAGCCAATAGGTCTCACCTTTGGGACCTTATAAGTATTTAGTTATGCAGCACAATATCCTTGGTGCAACAACATCAGCTGTTGCATGGCTAAACACTTATAAGGTCCCAAAGGAAAGCCTATTGGCAATGCCAATGCTTGTTTTCTCAGGCTGGGGTTCCCTTGTGAACAATGATTCCTTGAAACTTAACTACAGTTCCCCAAATTGGGTACATTTCCGGTCCTCTCTATAGGAGAGCAGTTGTTATAGATGTATGAGTATTATTTTTGCTATTGCGCATCATTTTTAGAAGAGTGACGATTCTGGGAATGGAGGTCTTGGACCTGTGTTCTATATTACTACTCGAGCACCCGTTTACTATTTAAAACATGTTGAGAATTTTATCTCCCAGTTTAGCTTCAATTGTAAAGACTTGTGTTTGGAGCTTGGGTGGCTCTCAGTGTTGACTCTGAACTAGCTTGTCACTTTTCCTTTGCTGGCGGCTTTTTAACCAGTATTATTAAATGTCATCAATAACAGGTCCTTCAATTCAAGTCATTTAAGCTAGTTTTGTACACTGGGAGAAGGCATGCATGTTTTGTGTTTTTAATTCGTATAATATACCTTTTTTGTGGAACAACACCTTGAAAAATACAGTAAGCAACCAACCCCGCAAGTAAAAGTTTGAACTTAATGTTTTTAGGTCACCTTTTCTTTAGCATGCAAAGCTTCTGTCAGTTTTTCTTACTACTGCTGCGGTAAAAATTAACCATCGGAAAAAAGTGATAGTGATGGAAAGTTCCTAGGGTTTCTTATTGGCAAACTACGACTATGGATTTTGCGGTAATGTGATCTCTTATTGTCTTCTCCTATAACTCATTATTGCTGTTAGCTGTTCTCCTCCTACTGTTGCCAAGCGCTTACTCGTGCTACATTTTTCCCTAATGTGCTTTCAAGTCTCGTCAGGGGTATGAAGCGCTATACAAATGCACGCACACGTAATACATTTCCATGGGCCGGTTGTAGAGGCCCATACGATCTGTCACTGGGGTGTCCCACAGTCCCTTAGGGGGGTAGAGTCTTAGAGTGGCAGGAGCATAAGTCCTGTGCTTCAAAGCCTGAATTTAAACAGCGTGACAAACCCCGATGTGGAGCATTATCCAGTTGGTAGTCTTCTGACAGTGGGTGGCATTAGAGAGGCTCAAGGGGAGGGGGGGCGATCATAGTACCCGCTGGTTTGTAACAAGCAACTGAAACAGTAACATGAGGACACGTTGTGTGCTTTGGCTGCAGAGAACACAGATAACTTACATTGTCATCATGCCATGTGTAACAAGCGCTGAAACACAAAAGCGGCCGCGAAAGTGAAACCGTACTGGGCTAACAAGTAGGAGGGGTGGGGGGAGTGCGAGAGAACACACAGCGATTCCTTTGCGGGAGCGAGCAAACATATGTTGCCAGAGCTCGCTCCTGCAAGGGAATCGCCAAACGTGCACGCATTGCTATTGAAAGCAATGCAATGCGTGCACGTTTTTGGCTGAAAAGCCGAAGCGATTTCTATAGGTCTTTTTCCTATATAGCGCATGTGCGCTGCGTAGGCGAGACCTAAAAATCGGACCCCCGGGACGTGGTAACTAAATGCTTGCAATGCAAATTATCAATAAAAATGTTTAAAAAACCTACACATACACTTGATTGGTACGGGTAATTCCAAGCAGGCAAGTGTACTTAGAACACGTAAGCAAACTTTTTATTTTTATGTAAATCAGCAGAAATTTTGGTTCATATTAGCACAAAACATATACTATTGGCTTTCAATTAATGTAAACTGAAGGTATAGTTAACAAGCATTTGCAATGCAATAGGTCTCGCATTTGCGAGAGTTTAAGCTAATAGTATTTTAAATGACATAGGGCCATATGTATCAACACATTTCCCCATAGACACAGAATGGGCAAAACCCTTTGATACATCTGGCCCAATGCCTTTTATTTATATTTTAAAACCCAAAACCTAAATAAAAGGCATTGTCATTTATAATGCCAATAGCTCAAATTTGCGTAAATGCGAGACCTATTGCATTGCAAATGCTTGTTACTCCCAGTCTTTGGTCCCCGAATGTGCCAGTTCAGATTGCTTTATGGGGAGAGGTTGATGGGGGTTTCCACTGGGGGGCTGAAGCTTCCCCAAAGGCATTCAGATGTCATGTCCCAGCACCCGCCACATCAGAAAGGCCGTTAGCAGGCATCTTCCACCCTTGAGGCGGCAGCCTACATGGCTGTGTGTGAAAAGTGTTGGATGGTTATGTGTCTGCCGGGGAAGCCCCCCACCCCCACCCCACCCCACCCCTCCACGATACTGGGCCCTCGATCCCGGCAGCGTGGCCACTCTTCCTCTGGCTGCCCGATGCTACCACGACTCACCCCTGTAGAGAATCCCCATCTGCCATCATATGCCCCTCAGAGCGGTGCACCCTTCCCACGTCGAGTCGGCGTGGACTGCTGATGTCAACACGAGGCCTCCTTTTTTAGGTCTCGCCTAGCTATTGCGTTTACGCAATCGCTATGCGAGACTCTAGTAAGAGGGGCATTTCAAAGTGCTCCCAAAAGTGGATTGCATGGCGAGCACGCGCACAATCACGTGCATCGTGCCGCCATGCAATCCGTTTGGGGAAGCACTTCAGCCCACTGGCGCGTGCACGTGTAGCCACAGCCTCGGCATCATACTTCAAAGGGTCCGCTCCCCCTCCTGGAATGCGCTCCCCCGCCACAGCATGCCGAGAAATTGTTTCCTCATGGCACCTCTCACAACTGTCCCTCCCCCACCACAGGGCTAGTCTCACGGATGCATTGCCATCCATGTCAGAGAGGGCCGTCACCCGTAGCAAGTGAAACACACACAGATCGATCTCACTCATATGTCCCTCTACAAGATATGCTGCAGATCTACAGCCCGGTACAACAGTGTCTCTCAACAGACATGCTGTTGCAACTAGAAACGGGGATCCACTCACCCAAACCCAACATCTTTGAAATCTGTGAGGTCATGCTTGTCTCAAGAAAAAAATCATGCACGGGGCACGTAAATCATAAAGAAACTTCAACTGCAAACAAGCATTTACAATGCAATGGTCTCGGCAATATTATAGGTAGAGCTATTGGTATTGCTCATTATTTTTTTATTATTTTTGTATCCGTAAATAAATGGCATTGTCATTTCTATTGGCATTAGCTTTTTTTTTGCATATGTGACACCTATTGCATTAGCAGAGAGAGAGTGAGGTAGTGAGATACAGAGAGAGAGTGAGGTATTTAAATAAGAGAGTGAGGTAGTGAGAGAGAGTGAGGTAGATAGAGAGTGAGGTAGTGAGAGAGAGTGAGGTAGATAGAGAGTGAGGTAGTGAGATAGAGGTAGTGAGATAGAGAGAGTGAGGGAGAGGGATGTTGTGAGGTAGTGATACATACCTTCTCTGTGGGGGTGGGGAAGGCGGGGGAGAGCCGACACCGCTGGAAGTTAAAAGAGTGGGTCCCGAGAGAGAAAGAGGAGCGGTAGTGGAGGGGGCAGAGGGTGGTAAAACGAGATAAGAGCAGGGAGAGAACGAGACGCAGAAAGGGAGACGGGGGCGGGGTGCGAGGAAAGGGTATGAGAAGAGAGGATAAGAGAAAGTAAGATGAAGAGAGAGATTGGTGAGGGAAGTGTAACTGCTGGGGGCGGGAGGGGGGGCAGGCACGAAAGAAGAGGAAGCGCACGTGAAAGATAGGAGGGAGTTTGAGGGGAAAAGTGACCCAAAGGAAGAGAGAGGAGATAGCTGGGTGGTGGAAGAGAAACGTGTGAGGTGAAGGACAGCAGGAGTAAGTGAGGGGTCACAAGGAAGGAGGGAGGGAGTGACACAGAGGGAGGAAGTGACACAGCAGGACTGGAGGGGAAGAGAGGAACTGATAAGGAGAGCGCAGAGCATAGGAGATGAGAAAAAAAGAAAAGTTGCACCAAGGATGGAAGTGTTTCTGCTGGTGCAATCCATCAACTGTTTACAAGTGCGAGCTCATAGCGTGACCTCTGACCTACAGCAGGGGCGCGCTCTGCGCTCGCGGGCCAGACCTTGCTGAGAGCACCGCCCCCTCCATTTACTGCAAGCCTGGAAATACTTAAGATCAAAGCTTCCCCCCTGTTGCAGAACAAAGGCAAATGTTGTAAACGGGCAATCTGGGCTTTAAAATAAGAGCCACAGCCAATTTACATGCCATGGGTTTATTGGGGGACCAATCAATTATTTTCCAACTGGGCTATATATAGTTTAATAAAACATCGAAACTGGCTGGGTTTTAGTTCTGGACTTGCATGCTTGCATGTTGTACTTGAAGGCAGCGGGCATCTTCAAATAAACAGGGGCTGGAGACCCACGGGCCTTGAGGTAACGGAGATGGGAGGCAGACGCTTCCTCAGGACTGACCACGGTGCGCTGTACAACAACTCTGCACAAAAGGAAACCACACTATACGGGCCCATCACCCGGCTGCCGATGCAACCCCCTCGTGGCCATCTGTGGGCAAACAAACTTTCCAAAGAAAGCACACATCATTCTCTAAATCGCTTTCGGGCACTACTTACAAAAGGTGTTTAACCCCAGAGATACAATCAATTCAACATCTGCTTGTTAACAATTTGGAGTTTTGAGTGCAACATAACCAGCAACAAAAAACAGCCACGTGACTGTCCGCCCCCTACATTTTGCTTGAAGCAAACCAATTCAATCGTTTGATACTAAGCCCAGCTCGTAAGTATGCACGGTGACAATTTTTTGTCGGTTACTTTGCATACTTGAGAACAGGATGCATATACGTAGCGAGCCAACCCTCGCAGTCAAACACGCCCCTTTCTTCTAAGAACCCCGGCCATGAGTCCTTAGTCTTCTATCACAAAGCCCCGTCTCCGCTATCATGGCACGGTAAGTACCTAAAGTACCAGCCCAGAAAACAACTTACTCACCCTTACAGTTGCTGAGCCCTTATGGCAATCTACGTATAGGATCAGTGAACGAATGCCCTCCCATTCCTTGCTTACCAGCAGGTTGCTGCTACGGTTATCTCCCTCCGCCATGATCTCGGATCCACAGACGGTCAACGACTGTACCCCGACAGCTGTGGAGTTAAGAGAATATAAAATAGCGCAATAAATATCCCGACAGCTTTTACGTGTTTCCGGAATATCACCGTAAACACATCGACACGGGGCGCCCTGATTGGTGTAAATCAACCGAAAACTCTACCCTCGTCAGCCAACGGCAAGGCGCATGCGTATCCGGAACCACCAGGAGAAGTTTACATTTAAAACGTTGATGGCTTGAATACGCACTGTTTACTGTTGCCATAATTTGCTGAATGGAAGCTCCAACACATGTCAAAGAGCACATCTAGTGTGTAAAAAAATCAAATAAGACCACACCCACAAAACCACATCAAACCTAAACAATAATCTGGATCACTCAAGTCGAATCGAGTTTTCCGTTATTGGTATATTGGAAGCCGGATCGAGCACGGGATTGAGAAGGGTGATCCAGCGCAGGATTGAGGAGACTTGCAACGAGGTAAAGTTACGGGGTCTAGCACAGAACTAAGACGTGGGATCTTGCACAGTACTGCTAAGAAAAAAAAATGGCGGATGGAAGCTTCGAAACTTTTTCGGATTCGGGGGCGTGTTCCTGCTGTTCAAAAGGGCGTGGCTAAAAAGTGGAAAGAACAGCACGGAACACGCCCCCGAATCTGAAAAAGACGGAGCCTATTTGGAGGGACGGCTCTCTCCTCCAATGGCTGGCCTCCGTTTAGGAAGCCAGCCAATGGAGGAGAGGCAAAAAGAGAGGCGGGCTAAAGAGCCACTCTAGAAAACATTAAATCTCCGACTTCCGGTTCTGCCTTCGGCAGACCGGATAGTCCTCGACCTAAAAAGTACGAAAAATATATGCTACTAGCCAATGCAACCTTTCAGTAAGCATAGGACAAATGTAGCTTTAGTGTAACTGATTCAGGAACGATGTCAATGTGTTTGATCACAGTCATTTTCAACGCTTGTCAGCCAAAGAAAGAATTTTCGGGTATAAATCCCACCAGAAGAGAATCCCTGTGCTTACCTTCCTGCCTACTTTAAAATCAGCAAAGAAAACCACTACTCTCCAACATTTTCAATGTATGTAATTGCGTGCAGCTGGATGCAGGACAGAGCGATTGTTTGTAAAATATGTAGATGGTATTCCAGAATATACTTTTTAATCTACAGGTGCAATCTCGTTCAGTTTCCCCCCCCCTACTTTTATAAGCACCACAGGGACAATCGAACCACTAAAAGGAACAAGCATTTGCAATGCAATAGGTCTCGCATTTACATGAGTTTAAGCTATTGGCATTGTAAATGACAATGCATTTTATGTTTTAAAAACCAAAAGATAAATAAAAGGCATTGTCATTTACAATGCCAATAGCTGAAAAGCCCGGAAATGCGAGACCTGTTGCATTGCAAACGCTTGTTGTCTACAGGCCCCTCACGCCATTGTATCCAGGTCAACAGGGCGGGGCAGATGCGTTTAGATCGGAGCCGTGATCAGGGTGTCATGTTTGGATTTGGCTGGGACACTCGCCTGTACTTTAAACTTCCCTGTGAGGAAGGCCGCCTCGTCTCCGCAGGCCGCTAGGCCTCCCCCGGCACCCAACAACCAGGTAGCTCTCCCTCCTCCAGTTGCAGTGGCAGCCCAGAAGTCGCTCTTCGCCGACTGCCTGCCGCTCACGTAAATCCCTACGGTATTTCAGTGCAGTTTTGAGCAGAGATTAGAACTGATAGTGGGGGTAAATCAGCCGTCGCCACGGAGTTATTTGAGATGGGGCCTGGACCGCAGTCGTCCATCGAGGAGACCCATTTCTGCTAATACAAGTCCTAGGTGGAATGCAGAGGTACTTGTAGAAATTTATTTTTGTGTGTGTGTAATGAGCTGAAAGTGAGAATGCAATGCAATGATTTGAGAGTGAGTGTTCTAAAGTAGTTGGAGACAAGAAAATGTTTTGGCTCAATGTAAGAAACAAATCACTTTTTTTCATCGTTCTTTAATGAACAAGAGAAAAAAATGAAAACTCTGTTGGGGATACCGCTCCTCTTAACTCGTAATGGGGCCATTACAACTTAATTCACTAGCCGTCTTCTGGACATTCAGAAGTTTAGACATACACAGAGTTTTCCAGGCCAGAATCATCATATCAACATATTACAAGGGAATCCAGTAGGTCCCCCTACCGTCTCAAACTTCCGTATGTTAAAAATCAGAATGTTCCATTTTTCTAAGGAGGACTCTGAAAAAGCCCAAAAAGATTATTACATTTAAGACCTTTGCAGTTTCCAGTAATGGTATAATTTAAATTTGATAGCATTTATTTCAGCTGTGGATAAAAATGCTATGCTCCTCAGAAAAGTTTCCATTAATGTATATTTTGTCGCATCCACAAGTAAATCAGTCTTATCAACTTCAGGCAGTATGCATTAGATTCTTTTTCCAGTTAGATACAAATAGGTCAGGCCTCTGTGGAGTTTATTTAAATGAATTCAGTGCATTTTGTGAATTACTTTAATATGTATTCGGCTAATTCCCTTTATTGGCCAGGTCCCAAGATGAGATTGCTTTTTTATTCATCGTTAAACAGAAAAGGACAATTCAATTACCTTAGTGGCCATCCTAGATATATTCAATAAGTTCATAATCAAACTAACGTCCCCACCTCACAGTGATTGAGACTTTCTATCTTGAGACTGAAATAAAATTGCTACTTTTATGACAGCACTGTACTCTGGGATGCTGCAACAACCCCATGACTTAAAAGAAACAGTGTTGAATCCCTTTTATTGTGGAATCTGTCTGTTTATACACGTTTCCTGCAATTTCTCCTTTCAGAAAGGTGAAAAGGTGTGTTAAATCCAGTTAATAGCTTAATATACTCAACATGAAAAGGCCGATAAGGATATTGACCAGAAAAAGTAAAATCGAATTACTGTGGGAAGAGAATTTTCTTTATTGAAATACACATATCTAGGATCTTGCCCTCAACTAGGGATATTCTGTGTTTGACAGTTTAAAGAAGATACATAACTAGGTTAAGACCAAGTAACCTTTCGTGACCAGCTGTCTTTCTGTGTGGGCTGACTTGCTTTTTGAGGGCAGTACTACTGGCAACTAAGTGCCATTAGTATCTTCAAAGTAAACATGCAGCTAAAGTTATGTGTATCATTTTCAAAATGTTAATTACTGTAAGTATGTCTCCTGTATCTAGCAATCTGTCAAGACTCGTTTGTCTAAATGTATGGGTTTTTTCTTGCATTTGTTAGCACTGATATTTCGCTTGGAAGGGAAGATTCAGGAATCGCTGGAACTTTTCCAGACTTGTGCAATTCTCAATCCGCAGGGCTGTGACAATTTGAAGCAAGTGGCTCGATCATTGTAAGTGCTTTCTTTTTGCCATTACTGAGACTAATGCATTTTCTGGCATGTCCTAGTTAAACTATTCCTCTAAAAAGCTTCAACTAATTCCATGTTTTAGTTTGAGTTCTTTCTTTGTATTGTTTTATTAAACGTTTAAGAGGTAATTTAAATTATAGGTTAACTTCACCTTTCCTAGAAGTGACGCGCATCACTACAGGTAAAATTGACACAAGATTGGTTCATCTCGTAAACACTTGTAAAGAACCATCTGCATGCATCTGTACATGGGTATACAGAGGGAAAGTATTTAGAGCAGTATGATATTGGCTAGTATGCTAGGCAATCCGGTTCCAAGCACACCAAACTCTAACACCAACATGGTTCGTAACAGTTAAGTTGTACAAATGACATTCAAGGTGTACACATGACAATTGCGTAAAGAAGATGACTGTTTTATCAAAGATGACAATTGGATTTTTGACTTGGACCATACCACTTTTAATGTCTGAAACACTCCACACGGCTTTCACCAGGCATCTTGCTGGGGGATTTCCACTTCAAGATTATTTCTTTTGATGGATACTTGTAACCACAGATTCCTCATTGTTAGTATAATCTCATGCACCAGACTAGATCTGGATTATCAATGGCAATTGCTCCTATGCACCGGTACATGGCACACTGACATCAGATTCTTTCTTTCCTCCTCCTTTCTACCCCGATCTGGAGCTTTTCTCCCAACTTCGTTATTTGTTCTGACACCAAATTCCAATGATAAACAGTGTGCCAGGGAAAATATCTCATTCCCCAAGGCAACATGTTCTGGACCACGTCGAGAACAGGAAGCAAATGTCAATCTCTGATCTGCTCAATGTTTGTTTGTGACGCCTAGGTTCCATCACGATTTGAAGTTGTGTGCCAGATGTACCTGCCTGAAGTTGGTCAGGGAAGGAAAACTCTACGTTCTGAAACATAGAAAGAGTTTGCATGTTAGTCAGTGATCCCACTCCAAATAGCAGAGCCATTTTCGTTCCAAGTTTTGATCTTGATCCAAGACTTCGAGTAAGTCTAGGTCACACCATAAGTGTAAGAAGGCTAAGAGGGATTTGTACTCTAATTGCCACTCCAGAATAGGCAAGAAGCCATGCAGTTTACTTTCAAAATGCCCAACCAACTCCTCACTTGTGTTTTTTAACTCCAGGAGTATTCTGATACTTGATTTGGCATGCCTTTAGCACCCTGTGTCTTTGTCGACACCGCAGCATCTAGAGGTCTTTAGAGAGGCCGTGCTCCCATTCGCTGCCTGCTCCCTCTCCAGCGTCTTCTGGTACCATGGATTCTCGGGGACCACAAGTCTCACTTCCACTGCCAGGTCCTTCCACAGCACAGACTGACCCCATAGGACCCTCCTCTCGCTTTCTTGCCAGTGCCAGCCACAGTCTGGCCTATGAGGACAAGCTGGCCCCGATGCCGATCCCAGACCAAGAGCAGACTAAATCATCAAAGCGCAGCCCCCAACTTTGGATGTTCCACAGCCTCTCCTTTTTAGACCAGTACTGTATGGCGGTGGGGGCCTTTTCCGCTAATTTTTTTTATGTAGTTCAGGGTCTTCAGAACATACAATGCAATGAGGAGGCAACTGCTTGCTCTTCCCTCACTGTAGTGATTCTGGATCATCTGTGAACCTGCAAAATGCTAGTGGGTTGGACTATTATTCTGAGACTGAATTTGAATCTCCACCTGGTTTACCTAAAGAGGAAGGTGCTTCTTTGTGGTGGTTGTCTGCAAGACAGCTTCATTTACTTGATTGTTATTTGATGTACAACTAGCCACAGTTGAAGCAAAAGCAGTCTTGATGAAAATATTACAGCCTTGGCCTGGCCTGCTGCATCAAAGCCCTTGCAGCCTTTCATGAGTCCATAACAGATGCTTTATTGGCTGCTTGAAGGAGGCCCTGGTTGGACTCCTCCTGTCAGTCATCCGGTTGCTAGACGAAATATGACAGACAGTGGTGATCCAGGCTTTCTGACACAGTACCCAACCCCAAGAACTTTGTGGTTCCAGCTTCTACAAATATGGTCAACCCCAATACGTTTCCTTCTGCACTGCCATATAGGATCAGTCAAAGCACATTGATACATTGGGAAAAATGGTGTTCTCACCAGATTGGTCCTTATGTTCTTACACACTGTGTCCTGGTTCAATGTACAAACACCCTTTATGACATGGACAATTAGATCTTGTCAGCCGTCCTCGAAGAGTTCAGGCACGTCCTTGCACAAACAATTCAGGACCTACAGAACGCTTTGAAATATATCTTGCGGGCTGACTTCACGACAGCAGACTGTGTGGGCCAAGTGATGGCCTCCAGTGTCTTCATCAGGGATCATTCCTCGTTGTGAGATACTGTTTTTTCTGGTGATATTCAGACATCTGTAATGGACATGCCCTTCCATTAACCCAGACAGTTTCACCAACAATACAGAAAATAATTCAGAGGCTACTCACGGTGTCCAGCAGATAAACAGTGACCTTTGAACCATTTCACCAGCAGCCCCCAGTCTTTTTGCAACTCCAGAGGATGTGGTGGTGCCTGTGGTTTCAGGCACCACCAAGGGCAGCACTCTTCCACCTCATCCGCTATAGTGGCTTCGAAGCTTCCAAGTTTGACTTTCCCTTGTAGTACCATGCATAGGTAGTGGTGGGCAAAGTTTGATTTTTCTTGCCCAGCAGGGAATCCATCACTTCTGATCTGTGGTTGTTGCAAATTGTTCAAAAAGGATATACCCTACCAGTTTTAGCACCCCTCCTTGTATCCCTCCATTCCTACTCCAATTTCAGTGGATCATGCTGCTATACCTTTTGCAGAAGGTCAAGTAGTCAAGTGGACCGAAATCAGGAAAGAGAGTAGTTACCCCTGCTACTGCCCAGTGCCCAAAAAGGATGGAATGCTCAGGCTGATTTTGGCTCTTTGTGTCCTGAATGCCAGCTTAGGCAATTTCTGGCCTGTACCTGGGGAATTTATTGTATCCTTGGACTTGTAGGAAGTGTACCTTGATGTGCCCGTATTGTAATCCTTTAGATGCCACTGTTGGTTTGCGATGGGGTCAGCGTTTTCAATTTCCCATTTTACACTTCAGTCTCACCTTCATTCACTCTTGTGTTTTCGAAGGTGTTGCCAGGGGTCACAGACCATCTTCACAGGTCAGGGTATATATATTCCTGTACCTTGGCGACTGACTGCTCAAGGGGGGCGCGCCGCAGTCAGTTGCAGACAATTTCTTAAAAACGTTTGCCCTTCTTTTATCTCTAGAGTTTTTCATCAGCAAACTGAACTTCTGTCTGATGCAGAGACAGTGGATTCCCTTCATGGGGTGACAAAGTGGCATTCAAAGTATTCCCACCACAGCAACGTGTCCAGGACATTCAGGATATGATCTTCATGTTTCAGGTTCAGTCTCTGGTCTCGTAGAGGTTGCTACTGAGGCGGATTGAAATACTCGCCATATTCTTTGTCCTGTTACTATGTGTGTGATTGATGACACGTGTGGGTCTTACACCAGGACTGTCTGTCGGACAAGGAGGCACTCCAGGACTTTTGGTCATGGTAACTGAACACCAACTTGTCATGTGGCAGGGTATTCTTCCTACTCTAGCTAGAGATCAGAATAGTGATGGATGCATCATCTTTGTGTTGGAACGGTCACCTGGGAGGGGTGGAAATGAGGAGTATGTGGTCTCAGTGTAACTGATGCTTCATATCAAACGATCAGTCGGAATTTGTAGAGCGCGGCTAATAACCCATGTGGGTATCTAGGCGGTAGGATCCTGTTGCGGTCAGTCAAAAAGCCAATCATATCGACCTCCTGGAGATTTGCATTATCGGCTGGCCTTGAAAGCCTTTTTCCCATCAATCAAGACCAACCTCTGTACAGCTGCTGATGGACAACACAACCGCCATGTGGCACTGCAACAAGAGGGGCGGTGAGTAGTCTTGAAGCTTGTGCCAGGTAGCACTGTGCCTTTGGAGATGAATGAAACGTTGGGAGAATTTCCAGGGCAGCCAATCATCTGACTGGCCCAGTGGCCACCAGGGTGGACAAGCTCGGCAGATGTCAGCTGGCAGACCACAAACGACATCTTTATCCTGGGGTGAATCAAGACATCTGTGCCCAGTGCTGTGTCTTGGTTGGATCTATTTGCCACTGATATGAACAGATATTATCAAGATTACTGTATGCTGGAGTTGCCTTCAAGAAGGTTCGTTGAGGATGCATTCCATCCCCAGTCGAGCACACGACCTCTGTACACGCTTTGACTACTGCCCCCCTTGTCTTGAGTTCAGGGCCAAGTCCTTTTGAAATCCCTGCATTGAGCTAGGAGAGTGTGGTTCCCTGACCTGTGAGCCTTAGCATTTGCCATCTTACTTGTGTAGCTTTCTTGGAAGTCCTGCTGTCTCAGCAACAGGGCAGAGTCCTACACCTAAATCACCACAGCCTACCTACATCTTTGGAGAGAGAGTGATGAAAACTGAGCACTTTTGACTTGCGTGCTGAAGTTGATGTGATTCTTGTGGCTTGGCGCCCATTCACCAAATTCATCTATTCGAGGCAGTGGTAGAAATTTGTGGTATCCTGTAGGGACCGTCCGATTGATCCCCTGCAAGGCAAATTTTCAGACATTCTGTTTGTCGTAGCTTTGGTCCAGCAAGTCTTTGCGGTGGACACAGTTAAAGATTATAGGTCGGCCCTCTCAACCTTATATGTTTGCCTGACCATTTATTTGTATTCAAGTCATCTGTTGTGATTAAATTCTTATAGGTTTGACACGTTTCCGACAAGACCCTTCAGATTTAGCGCCATGGTAACCATAGAAATTTAAATAATGCTCACTAATTCATACATCATGCCTCAATAGAACCTTAGCTTTGTCCTCACATCTCTGATGTGCAGTTGTTCGAGCCTATGCACAGTTGCTTTATGTGGGTCCTCACTATCAGGATTTTGTTTCCTTGCTGCAGCCACTTCTGCGCATTGTCATTTAGCTGCATTGCTGTCAATGCAACATCCGTGCACCACTTTCTTTCCTGACAAATTACTTCTGAGAACCTGGGCTTCCTTTCTGCCAAAGATTGTATCCTCTGCATAAACACAAGCTATCATCTGGCCTAGAAGTAACCCTCGGAGGCCCTCTGATCTCATTCTCTTCTAGACATAGCCAGGCTACTTACTACGTGAGTACTAATGCAGAGAGGATTCTTTTGTAGGCCCGGTCCTGCAGGACTTTTTTGTACAAGTCAATCTTCTTTGTGGAAGGTAGTGCTTTTGTATCTATTCTAAAGGTGAGGAATGTGTTCTGTGGCTTAAAGTATTCCACTTTAGAATAAGTTACTTACATTAGTCTTTCTGGTGGATACTCTGTTCTAGCGCTGTTTCCTCACATCCTGAGCCTCCCTCCTCATTCTGTGGCGTGGACTCTTGTACTGCTGGATGCAGCGGTGGTCGGTCCGGAGGAGTTTGGTGGTGTGGTTGAAGGAGACGTGCGGGCTTGAGGAGAAGACTGGGTCGAGCGTGTGGCCGGCGGAGTGGGTGGGCGTAGTGATGAGTTGCCTCAGTCCGAGGTTGGCGAGGTTATCGATCAAGGTTGTGGTGTTGCTGTCGTTGTTCTCAAGGTGAAAGTTGAGGTCTCCGAGGAGGATGTAGTCAGTGGAGGTCAGGGCGTGCGTGCTGATGAAGTTGGCGATGGAGTCGCTGAACTGGGGACAGGGTCCGGGGGGTCGGTAGACAAGGGTGCCTCTGAGGGTAGAGTTAGGGTCTGTGTGGATCTGGAAATGCATGTGTTCGGCGGTGCTGAGAGTGTCGTCGGTGCTAGTCGAGACCCTGATGCTGTTCTTGTGGACGATGGCGATTCCTCCTCCAACTCCGTTGGTGCGGTCACTGCGGGTGATCTTGTAGCCATCTGGGATGGCTATGGCGATGTCGGGTGCGGAGGAGTCGTTCATCCACGTCTCTGTCAGAAGGCGACGTCCGGGGATATTGTGTCGAGCAGGTCCCAGAGCTCGACGGCGTGTTTGCGTGCAGAGCGGGTGTTAAGTAGTATGCATCGGAGGTGGTTGAGGATACAACTGTATCCATAATTAAACGTAGAACCCAATGACTGTCGCTACCGCACGTTACTTGTTACACAGGTAACTTGTTCTTTTCAGTTGTGCTTCTGTAAAACGTCATTTTTTCATGATCATGAAAATTCCTAAGACATCTCTTACCACCAAGTATAAACCCTTTAAGAAAAGTTGCATGAGCACAGCTAGGATTAGATTAATCCTAATTGATGCATTTTGCAGGTAAAGTAGCATTTAAAACAGCAATACAGAAAGTGAGCCGCCAGCATGTAATCTGTCCTCCATATTTTCAGCACTGATGGACTAGCAAATCCTGTCACCGCCGCCTGTTGCCTTTAGCCACCAGTGGGGAAGAGGAGGACCAGGACTACCGGTCCCAGCCTCACACACGGCCGCTGCCGCCCACGTCATTTGCTCGTGCCCGGTGGCACCCCAAAGCAAAGCCCGGGCCAAGGGCGGGCCTGTCAGAGCCCGGAAGAGGCTGGGCCACACCCCTAAGGTTGGACGTCCGGATTATTGGAGCAAAGGTCAGACTCCTGTGTTTCTTCATCTTAAAGAGCCGCAGATGTATTAACTTAAACTTAAGATCATCTTCGTGTACTGGGAGTTGCTGCCAATTTTTCCTGCTCAAGACCTGTTTCTCTTACATAGTCCTGAAGTAAAGGTTTGGCTGAGGGTAGGAGGGTCTAATTATCTGCCATAAGTCCTTTGTAACGGCGTATTAAAATCATGGGAAAGCGCATTGGTGCAGGCAAATCCCAACTGCAATCCCCCAAAATGCAACGCCCCACCAGCAAACTTCTATTGACAAGATGCTCCAGAGGGCAATTGGGGCAGTAGCAACGGAAATCGAACTAACAGAAAGGCGCTTATCGCTGGGCACAGATCTTGTCCCACCTCTTTCCATCCAGACTGATTCACGGCGCGCGCAGGTCCTAGACTCGCCCACCCAACACCCAATCCCAAGTACTAAGGTATGCAAGTCACCTGGCTCTGAAGCGATCATGGGTCAAACTCTTACTGCAGCACCACAAGCAAGTAAACGTAAGCCAACTGTAAACACCGGGTCCAGACGCAAGAAGCCCCCCCAGAACGCCTGACAATCAGGGAGCTATGGTGTCGGGACTCTTTGCAAGAAGGCTTGGTACATCCTCCCTGGGTACATTCGCTGGTCAAGGACATGCAGGCCCAAATCGAGGCCATTGTAAGGGACGAACTTAACACCCACTTGGAAAGGGTAGATAAGCTTGTGGCTCTGGTTGAAACTTGGGCGCGAAAGATTGAGGCTCCTGTAAGGGGGAACGAACCTTCTGAACACTTAGTCTCGCACCAAGACCCACCTCCCACTACGGTAAACCATCCACTGCCAAGTATTATGCCTCCATACCATACTCAAAATCATATTAGTCAGGAAGGAGGGCTCAAATGGCCGAGTCATGTAGCTAGGATTAAGATGAATGATTCACAAGACAGACAGGGACAAGCCCAGGTTTAAACGACAGGTAGAGACAGTAGGTCCCACATAGCAAGGTCTCAGGTGCAGGATCATGACCCACAGGAAATAAGACCCAAAGGTGGAGTAAACCCCGCCCAATGCTTCGGAAGTGATGAAGCAAGCCTAGAATTGCTATTTATTAATCTCCCCCGGCCCGCAACCCCATACGTAATAATTCTAACTGACGTTCCCGGGCTGAATAATGGCATTAGGGATCCACATTCAGCACTCAAAAACAAATGTACTTTTTGGTTGGCCAAATATCTTAACTTCTCATTTAAGAATTCAGATGACATACTCACGACCCGCAAGGGGGGATGGGTAGGCTGGAGGCCGAGAAACACCACAGGGGACTGCGTTGTGATCAACTTCAGGTCACCCTACATAGTCCAAACACTCCTAGATGAGAACCATTGAATGGGGGGGCGGTATAGGGTCTTTTCGTCTGGGCTATTTTTACCATCCAAGCATTATACTGGTATGTACAAGCCAGGATGGTCTTGAGGGGTGGGGGGGGGGGGGGGGGAACAGACCAAGCAACGCCACACTAGGGGCTCACACCACCCCAGCCCACTTTTTTCGGTCTCGCCTGAGCCAGCGCTTTGGCGCTGCTCTGGCGAGAGCTTTAGTAAACGGGGGATTTGGAGGTGCAAACTAGTGCTTTTCAGGCCTCCAAATGCAGTGCATGTGCGCCGGGCGCGCGCACCATTTGGTAGCCTGCCTGATCACTTTCGCGGCCGCTTTGATGTTCTCAGTGAGCCGTGCGGCCACTGAGAACATCAAAGCGGCCGCGAAAGTGATCACCATTTGCCACCCCCTCCCTTTTCCCACTTCTCTTCTCCCTCGCATACTTGCCTCGTTCCTCCGTTGTCCCTTTGTAGCCCTAACGTAAAGTTCACTTAAAACCCCACTTCTCTTCTCCCACGTCAACACACTACTGACACTGTCTTGTTTATGTAGTAGAGCGTTTTTTTGTCTTGCAGCACATATATATTGTCAACTTATCACAGGGAGAAATTACGTGATTTTCCCAGAATCACAAGATGTTACGGAGCAGAGACTCGAGCCGGGATCTCCCGCTCTCGAGTCAGCAGCGCCATAGCCTCTCTACTAATACTTGTTTTTTTTGTAATGTTTGCTTGCTCTTCGCCATAGGCTTGGTTACAAAAGTGCAGGTAGGCGCCTTTGCAGAAAAAACGTGAATCCGAGTCGGGCTGCTTCAGGTTTTACTCCATCTCTTAAGTAATTTGCCGATAGAAAGCCATCTCTGTCTCGTTCCCAGTTTTAATTTGTTTCTCTGTGTGTGCACGCGTGGCTCTACTTTTCAGCGCTTCTCACCGGCGCTTTCCACTCCGAGAAGCTTCGCCATGGTCTCAGATTAGCTGGTGCCTGACATTTCACGGGTTTGTACTTTCCTGGAATGTTAAACTTTAAGCAGGATTACTTGGGTGGATATTTAAAGGAATTGACTTGTGCCTGCTTTAAATTTTAGCAATAGAGGGAGTGACTTTTTAATTTGCCAGAACAGAGAGGGTTGCACGATGAGTCTCGAGCACACTTTCAGAGAATCTGAGAAGACCAGATGATCTACTGACAAGTAAATTAATCAAGCCCTTGCTGCTTTAGGGTGCGTAGCCCTGTCATGCAGAGAGTTGTTTTCACATATGCCGCCTGCGCCTTTCTTTTGTTGTATACGGCGCGGCTCCCTTAAAACAAACATTTTAAGCATGAGCGCGGCGCTTGTGAAACAAGCACAGAGCTTTGTCTATTACTTGCAGCTCACCGGCACGATGTGCTGCAGGCAATCACATTCTTGCATGTGTGGATCAACAATGGCAATAGTGCTACGCAAATACAATCACTCCACTGCAAATAAAACAAGCATTTGCAATGCAATAGGTCTCGCATTTACGAGAGTTTAAGCTATTGGCATTGTTAAATGCCTTTTATTTATGTTTTAAAAATCAACACATAAATAAACGGTATTGTCATTTACAATGCCAATAGCTCAAACTCTTGTAAATGCGAGACCTATTGCATTGCAAATGCTTGTTACAATCTGCCACTCACAAACAGATTCGACTCACTAGAACTGGTGGATTGACCCGTGAGCAGTGGGTTCCCACAAGGGAACTCCATCAGAACAGGGGAGACCTGGAGGGGCTCACCCTGTCGGGGATTGATGGCACTAGGGCAGAGGCCAGGGGAACAAAAGAGGGTAGAGAGTGGAGCAGAAAACAAAGGATGGAATGTGGTCATTAACACTCAAATCACACCTGATCACCCCCTGGAGACCCTATGTTGACCTATAGTACACCTATAGTACAACAGTGTGTGATTGCAAACAACACAGATAACACTGCCGGCCTCCTTGCCTATACTAATTGCCTTCACCTAGATAGGCCGAAGGTGACAAATACACCAAGCCTAACAGCAAAGCAGGGTGATCGTCTCGTAAACCCAGAAGCTTGTAAGGGCCCACCCGGGATGAAATGTCTTTCTTAGAACATAGCAGGTCTTGCCCCCGAGCTGGATGATCCAGAATGGGGTTCTTTTATTGGTCTTCATGAAATCTGCATGTTCCAAGAAACCTGGGCTAGGATGGACACTCATAAAGAGGGTTATGCCACGTTCAGTATACCAGCATCCAGTGAGGGCAGGGGAAGGCCATCAGGGGGATTATGTACCTGGGTTGGAGTGCACTTGGGATGTGTTGCCAAACAGATAAGGACATCATCCCAGGATATTCTTTGCATTTTTCTATCTTTCCCCACGAAGATTAGAATTGCTTTGATTAATGTTTACTCCCGACCAGTCCTCTACGGCTCAGAGTCACCAACTCTTGATCAATTAACTTTCTTTCTCTCATCAATTCCTGCAAATCTCTGGGTTATAATAGATGGGGATTTTAATTGCCAGTATGAACCACTGAATGGATGGATCATTGACAACCCAAGTGATGAAGATCTATATTGGGCTATTCCGGTGCCAGCTATCCCCCCAGTATGTGCATGGTCCCCACTAGTCTTGCAGATAAACTCTTACACTCAACCACTCCATGAGAGCCTGCAATGGATGTACTAAATCAGATACACCAGGGCATCACACCTTCAATAGACCAGGGCAAACATCTATCATAGACTACATCCTGGTTGACTTTAAATCATGGCATAGGGTGATAGACTTCAATATTGAGCCCCGTATCGATAGTGACCACAATGCTCTCATAGTAGAGGTAATCTCACCCTGTGACAAGAATGTATCTACAGTATCATCACCAGCTGATCATAGGTTAAAACTGAGTAAATGAAGGAGGTGAGTGCGCTGGGGCGATTTTTGCCAATCCAAAGCAAAGAAGGCTCTAATATATCAAACATCCATTCCCTTTCTTTTAGCATTGGAACAATTAACTGTGATTGATGGGGTTCCAAACTCCCTTTCCGCAATATCGAACAATCACCAAAACCTAGTAAACAGCCTGGCCAACATACTTAATCCAGTTAAAAGAAGGAAAGGGGCTGGAAGTTCAATTCATCCATGGTACAATGTAAGCTGCCTCAAGGCTAAGTCAGATCTTATTGCTGCAATTAAAAAAAATGATAGGCCCCTAATCAGAGAGAAAAGGCCACTACACAATAGTCATTTTGCAAGCAAAAAAAAATGTGTAAATGGGAATCACTGAACAACGCTTTAAGTGCGCATGATAGGCGAACATTCTGGAATATAGTTAACACGGGTTCACAGGAATCCAAAAGCGCAATAGAACCCAATATAGCAGAGAGCGATTGGAGGGCACATTTCCAATCACCATATGTGAGGGAGGTGGACGCTGACGATCCACTGGGCTCCACTCTTGTCACACAAGATAAATGCCCCACCTATCACCCTAAAAGAGACATCAGAGGCAGTAAATAGGATCCAACCCTCCAAGGCCTAATAACATCCCAGGTGACCGTTTTCGCTCAGAATCCATTATTTGGATCCCCTATTTGTGCATTTTATTTAATGACCTACTCCGTGGAATGGCGATACCTACCACTTGGGCAGGGGCTGAAATTATGCCAATTTTTTTTTTTTAAACATATTTTATTTGTCGATTGCATAAATATCACAGCACCCTGCATATCAGTCGTCTACGTAGTCATATAGCATCATGTTACAGAAGCAATCCACTTTTATGTATGCCATCCGACAAGATAATAAAAAGACACAATAAAATACTACAAAACCCCCCTCCACGCCCCCCACCCTTTCCCTTGCGTCGCACCATGTCCAAATGGTCCCAACCTCTGTTTTAATAACCTGCAACCCAGCCGTAGCACACTAAAGCATGACCCCCCCTTATTCCCCCTCTATCCGGCACCCCCCAACTTGATTGGCCTCATGAATTATCCCCAGGGACGATCCTCCACCTCCACCGGCCGCTCCAGCCACATCCCCCGGTAATCCGCCCATCGCTTCCATATTTTATAATGCTTACATGGGCATCCCATGGCCATAAATATGGGCTGTTTCAGACCCATACAGAAATCTAGGCCGTTTTTCCATGCAGTCACCGAGGGGGCCCGAGGCTCCTTCCATGCCCTGGCGATATCGCGCTTTGCTAATGTAAGGCCCAGTCGCAAAAGGTGTTGCTTATAAAGATCGCCCCCAATACCCTCCATGATGTGTAGCATTGCCAGTCGTGGCGTTCGCGGGAGTTCCCAACCCTAGAACCTCCGACAGACAGGCGAACACCCCCCTCCAAAATCGGTCCAGGGAGAGGCAATGCCAAGTAGTGTGTATAAATGTGTCTTCTTCCCGGCCACATCTGAGGCAATCTGGAGCAGCAATCATGCCCGCCCGATACAGCCTGGCCCAAGTGAAGTAGACCCTATGCAGATATTTGAATTGTATAAGGCGCAGGCGCATTGCTATAGCCGCTTCTCCAGGGGCCGCCAGGGCTTCCCGCCAGTCCTCCTCACCTAATGCACCAACATCTGTCTCCCAATCTCCCCGCAGCTTCTGAAGCTTCGTAGAACAATGGATAACGAGGGCCTGATAAATCCTGCAAATCTTCTTGGTCTTTAACTCCCCCATAAAGAGTCTCGCTTCCAAAGGACTGAACTCTGGGAGGGATGTCAGACCCTCCAGGCTAGGGGACAGTGCATGGCGAAACAGGAGATATCTATAGAACTGTGATTGGGGCATAGAAAATTCCCTCTGTAAGTCCTGGAATGACTCAAGCGCTGTGCCATTCATAACGTCCCCCAAAGTCGAAATGCCAATATCGTCCGAGCCGCGGAAGCCCCGTAGAGCCACCAGGTCTGGGAAGCGCCCATTGTTCCAGAGAGGGGTCTCCTCAGTCAAGACATTCCACCAACCCATACGACGCAGCGCCTAATTATACCTATTTTTAAAAAAGGATTGCCACTTCTACCCGCAAATTAAAATCCAATTATTCTCATTGATGTAAGTCAAAAATGATTCGCCCAAGTCCTTTTTGGACGGTTACAGAGCTGGATGGACGAGCACAAGGTACTTAGCCCCCTCCAAGCTGGGTTTAGAGCCAAGATTTCAACAATCGATCAAATCTTTAGGCTCCAAATGTTATATTGCAAGTGTTTACTTTTAGAGGGTGGCAGCCTCTACTTGATTTTTGTAGACCTTAAGGCAGCGTTTGACTTGGTTCAGAGGGGGAAATTGTGGGCACTCCTGTTAGATATGGGCGTTAGATATGGGCGTCCCACCATATCTATGCCACTTATTTGAACGTCTCCACCAAGTGATTTATGCCAAAATAATGTATGGGAAAAATGGCGATCTAACTGCCCCATTGCTGGTAGAAAGAGGTGTACGCCAAGGTTGAGTCCTGGCCCGACCCTCTTCTGCCTTTTTATCAACAGCTTAGTTGAGTCACTAACCACAGCGTTAGACATTGATGCCCCCAAACTTGCAAAACATAAAATCTCAGAGATGATGTTTGCAGATGATACCCTCCTTCTGTCTAAATCACCCATGGTAATCCAGAAGTTCCTTAACAATATTAGTTCTTTCTGCAGAAACCGGGGCCTGGAGATCAACCTACAAAAAATATATGGTCTTCAATGCAAGAACTAGTACTTGCCCAAATCCCTGTCTAGACGGAAAACCACTATAGAGGGTCCCCATCTTTGAATATCTTGGCATCACGCTTACAAAAAAACTGGATAGAGGAGCGCAAATTCAGAAGGCAAGTTTAAAGCTAGCACAATCAATAGGGGGCTTAACTATTGTGTACAGGAGTTGTTCCTAAAAAATTCTAAGCCCGGCAGTTGAAATTTACAAAGTTCAAGCCAGGGGTGCTGGGCTGTATGGTGCCGAAATCTGGGGCCACTGCCCCCTGGGCTCCTTGATAAACTCTGGGAACTCCTTTACTAGACAACTTCTTGGTCTTCCCCCCAGCACCCCTCTTATAGCACTTAGAATAGACCTGGGAATAAGACCAATTTCTGATGAAGCCGCCCTTAGACCTCTTTTATTCTGGCGTCGCTTGAGGAGCACCCCTGAACTGTCAATTTATAGAAAAGAACTGAGTGAAGTGCTGAGGCTCCTGGGCGTGGGCAAACTTGCCTGGTTGGTACATATTAGGAACACCTGTGCTGCAATAGGGAGACATAACCTGTGGACCAATGCAGAAGAATCCTGCTCTGCTATCCCCAGGAATACACTAGTGGAGAGCTATAGGGAAAACAAACTAACTCAGGCCACAACCAATTCCACAGCTGGTCGCCTAACACTCGAGTTTCTACAAATTAAAGATCAATACAGTCTAGAACTAGTCTTGGATGATATCCAGCCACTTTTGGGCAAAAAAATTATATCTCCAATTCAGACACGGGGTGCTCCCACTGCACGCATATACTAGTAAATAGGCGGTCAGACCTGATCATGGTTGCTCAGCTTGTAGCAATATAGAGAAGACAGATATCCATTTATTCTTCATCTGCCAAGGCTATAAGAAGGCAAGGATGCGCTGGCTCCGTCAGATATGTAGAAATCTGGGAGTTAAACACTGTAGCGAGGCATACAGGATATTGAAATATGATACACATCCACCCATTGTGTTTTCTGTTTGCACGTTTTTTATTCTCAATGTGGTGTGTGCGCAGTGCCATTTTAAAGTCAACACCCTAGCATGGGCCAATACACTGTACTATACCTCCCATGACGAACCTAGTTTCTAGTTTTCCATTGGTATCTTTGTAAATTATAAGCAAGAATTTTAGAACTTTTTAAGAAAACCTTTTAACTGCAATGTTCAAAATGGATATTGATTATCTCCTCTCTCTTCGATTGTCTAGTGTTGCTAGATTAGATCAGGGATATGTCCCGCCTACATAAGGGCTTCTTATGAACTCAATATTCTAGTCAAAGCAGTAATCATTAAGATTGCTCGTAGGTTGCACAAGCACTTAAATTATTCGTAGAATGTGTATATGATGTATAAGCACTTTGCTATCGCCCTAACTAACCAACATCGTGGGGCTGCGGCCTGAGGCAGAAGGAAAATGCTATCACAAGCACTTTACCATTCACACACCTAAACAACAATGTGGGGCAGGGGATGATCTAGATTTCTAGAAGCCCAAATGAGTTGATAATGGATTTTGTTCATAATACATGTTTTTATCTCCTTGGCTGACATTCTCCGAGGGCCTTGGTTGAGATAATGCAATGTCACTCATGTCATTTTTTAACTCTGTTTTTAATCAAATGTAATGTAGTTTTTACTTGTGCATTAAATGGATATTTTTAGCCGAAATAAAGTTTTCTGAGATGAGACTAGCAAGTCTCTCTTTGCAATACAAACTCTGATGGTCTTGGGTATGTAGATGACACCTTTCTAGGTAGCTTTAATTCCCTAATGTAAGACAGTCCACCTGTGTCTGTAAAAGAGTTTGCTTTGTGTGATGAGGTCTATTGAGTGTGGGTAGTGGAAAACATTTGTTTTATAGTGGGGCAGGTGAAATACCCAGACCAAAAATGCAGCCTACTCTCTTTCTGCCATCCTCGAAGTATGATTTGGTAGTACTTATTTGATCATTCTAATACAGCATTTGTTTTTATTCTTAGGTTCTTGCTGGGGAAGCACAAAGCAGCCATTGAAGTGTACAATGAAGCTGCCAGACTGAACCAGAAGGATTGGGTGAGTGTACAAACTTTTGTTATACTCTCTACCCCCATGCAAAGTGCATCTCTGCCTGTCGAGCACTCCTGGGCGAAAAGACCTCCTCTCTGCCAACTCATACCAGAAATCGCGGAACTCCTCTCATAGTCCTCGCATGCCTTGTCCCTGCAGTTGATGGGTGAGCGCTACTATTTCTTTGCTAAGAATCACAACATAGGACACTGCATGCTGCCCCATAAATGAGGATCTTGATGGTCAAACATAATTTTCCGCATTGAAAAATAATGCACATTAAATGATGTACACCTGTTTCTGAGTACTCCTAGTTTTGGCAGATGAAGACCAGATGCTCACTGAGTAAGTGAATTGCTCCGGGTAAAGCAATTTCAGTCAAGTATGGAAGCAGTGATCCAAGCCTTGGTCGCTTAGCAAATGTGTCACTGCCTTTTTTGGGTGTGAGGTTTTGCCTACAAGTTAGCTGGTTTTACTTTCCATGTACAGTTATCGATCAAGTTTAGAAAACGCAATGCAATCATAAAATTCTGAGCATATCCATTCTTTATGTGTCCATATACTTGTCTAAGCACTGCTTTCCCTGCCCTTATACCCTGTGCTGGAACTCCTGGTATTTGTAAAAAACAGTTATCCCTTGACTGAACAAATTGTATTATTTAATCAACTCATACCAAACACCTCTTGTAATTTTAAACACCCTAATGTCCAATTATAAACTTCCACATTCAGTTCGTACATACTAAATTTATTGGATTAAAAAACATACGTTGTACAAAGTTAAAAACATGTCACGTCACAATCCCTCATAAGAACCACTTGATACAATAAAAATAATTTATAACACAAATTATAACAACCGTTATGAACCAGCATAACAGAGAAAACAACATCTGTGAGACAATACACTTTGTCATATGTTGCACATCAAATAGGACCATAAACTTCAAAACATGGCTTGTGATACGTCCCAACACACTTGTATCTACAAGTCTTTGTCGATCCTCTAGATTGTGCATGCAACTGCGTCGAAGCGTTTCGATGGATTTTACTTATATTTCCATCTTTCTCAAGACAAATAATATTGGTTTTCTCAGATGTGATTTCTGGTTTCGCTATCCTGTTTAAAATAGATATATGCAATCAATATCTCCTACTCAAATTACATCTCTACCACATATGTTACAATAATATGTGTATCAACTGGTCATTGTGACAAAAATAATTCACATTTTTTAAATCATTTTGGCATTTTTAAATAATGCATTACATTAATTCATCATGCTCCAAAAAAGAGAAAATATGCTCAATTCACCCCTTCATGGTAGAACTCATCAACTAGTCATTATAGCAAACGTAATTCACACTTCTTAAATCGTTTTGGCATTTTTTTGAATTATGCATCAAAATTGATTCATCATACTGCAACAGAAAATGAGGAAACTAAAATATGCTCAGTTCACCCCTCAATAGTAGCGTATCTATAGCTGGGGCTCTACTTTCCTCTTAATGTATTGTTGTATACCATCTTACCGCTTTCTCCTATTTAAGATCCTAACTAGTGTTTCTGCGTCACCACCCGATATTCTTCTGAATAATCTGTATATTCCCTATCTCTAAATTACCCTTTCATTTCCTTCTTAGCATGGACCTGGCGCTTCTTAACACCTTACATCGGAGTACATCCTGAGGATATTCGTCACCAGTACCAGTCGTCCATTATACATTTGATCTTTGACTCTTCAGATTATGAGAAAATAATGAGGGATCTTCTTAATGTAAAAGAACATTATCAATCTATTCGCTTTTCTGCTATAGGTGATTTGAAAAAAGAGGTTGCATCTCTCTTGAATCAAGGTAAAGAGGAGGGCTGGATTTGTGACAATGAATACAAGTTTTTATTTAATGCACACCCAGTTCTGCCTGCTATTTATGGATTACCTAAAATCCACAAAAATATAAAAAATCCACCAATGAGGCCCATTGTGAGCAGTGTTGGCTCAATATTGGAGCCCCTTAGCAGATACGTAGATTTTTTCCTTAAACCCATAGTACAAAAACAAAGATCCTATCTTAAAGACACAGCTCCTGCTATATCCATATTTGAGGGACAGGGCTTCAACAGGGTGAGCCAAATTTCGTTCACCCATGACATTGAAGCCCTGTACATAAACATCCCTCAGGATGGTACAATTAAGGTGATCTCCACTATTTTGGACCAGGAGGAGCTGGATGGAGCCAATAAAGGTTTCATTATGGCATGCATAGAGATGGTACTTAAAAACAATATTTCTCTGTTCAAGGATGAAGCATATATTCAAATCAAAGGGACCAGCATGGGGGCCACCTGTACCCCTAGTCTGGCCTGCCTCTATGTGAGCGACTTTGAGCAAAGGCATATTTTTAATGAGATTGCTCCCTATTATGAAAACATCACTTGCTGGCACCGTTTCATAGATGATATCATTTTGTCTGGAAGGCTGCCAGCCATGAGTTGGAGTCTTTCTTAGAATGGATCAACTTGGGTGATCCAAATTTAAAATTCACCGCACATTATAGTGATTCAAGTGTAGAGTTCCTGGATTTTAGGATTAAAAATTTGATAGATTTACTACACGTGAAGCTATACACGAAGCCCACGGATAAGAATACCCTTCTACTATATGGAAGTAATCATCCACGTTCTCCGAATGATAATATTCCCTTTGGGGAATTTTTAAGATTGTGACGTAATTGCACTACCATATCAGATTGTTATTATCATGCAGAGTTTTTAAAGAAAAAATTGAAAGCAAGAGGTTACCCTGGTAAATTGATCAAACACTCATTAAAAAGAGCCAGATTTTACAATCGAGATTGTCTTTTAGAGACAAATAAGAAAAAGAGAGACACAGCGACAGGGAGAATTGTTTTTGTCACTCAGTTTTCCAATATGAGCAATCAAATAAAAAATATAGTCAATAGAAATTGGAAAATTTTAAACTATGGAACTAATACCCAACTAGAAAAAACATTGTTTTCATTTAGATGAAATGGGACCATCCGTAACTCCCTAGTGAGAACTTATAAAGACACGTCTGGAATTCAAACCACGCTAAATGGAGAGATAACGAGAGGCAACTACAAATGTGGTATGTGCTCAATATGCCCACACTGCATTGAAGTTAAAGCATGGTATATGCCAATAAAACAGTGATTGCAACAACCCTAAACAATTGCCGAATGTTATATATCTCTTAATCTTCCCATGTGGGCTAGGTTATGTGGGAGAAACGATCAGGGAACAGCGCACATGTTTATTAGAGCACAAATCAGCCATCAGAACGAAAAAAGAAAATGCTCCACTAACAGATCATTTTGTGAAGTTCAACCATGATTGTAATCAACTTCAGTGGTTCATTCTTGAGAAAATTGTCATTGACAGGAGAGGAGTTGACTTCAATGCCAAAAGAAAGAAAAGAGAACAATGGTTCATGTGCCATTTTAATACATTGGATGCCGGCTTAAATTCCAGGGAAGACTGGATGAGGATCATAGCTACATGAGATCACAGGGTATAAGGATTTTTATAAATATAAGATTATCAGCGCAGGGGTAATGTTATAAATATTAAATAGAATAGCGTTCAGATCAGTAAATAGATCAATACCACAGGAGTGTGTAAGTTCATATAGAACTTTGAGACTTACAATAAAGCTTTAGAACCATTGAATCATGCCCGTATAAGCCCAGGGGCAGAGACAGCACATGTCGAAAACAGTAGCGAGAAACGTGTATGGAAATAATTCCTTGATCGCAAATGTGTGAGGCTGAGTCAGCAACTGTCGCATATGGGAAAGGACGCCTGATCAGGTTCCGCTCTGTAAATACGTGAAGGAGGGTAATGAAAGAAAAAGGAAATAAAAGAACCACATTGTTGACTTAAGTTGAATGGCACAGATTTAATCTTAATTTAACCCCTTCGGTGCTCATGACGGAACGGTTCCGTCATGAGCCACGGTTGAGCTGTGCTCATGATGGAACCGTTCCGTCATGACCACGCCCGCGCAAGAAACCGTCAGCACAGCGGCGGAATTTGCGCAGCATGGAAGGGGTTAAGAAACATAAAAACACTGGCCTATTAAAAGATAAAGTTATGTTGAGTTGGCGACCATCCAAGAAATAATAAAATGTAAAAAAACAGGGACGTTGGCCACGTGAGTCAATGACCAATTATAGAAGAGATTACTCTGGTCAAATAGGAGTAGAGGTAATGAGCGAGCAAGATAGACGCCATAGAAGAACACTCTCATCTACGACAGAACGCGACACGCTTAGAGCTGAGGCTGGTAGAATAAGGAATGTAATTTTAGCCGTCGTATGACATGCCTAGTTGGCCGGCTCACATATTTACTAATTCGGAGCAATTTGGCCGAACGACGCAACTAATACTTTGTATGCTCTCTCACCCTGCATTAGGCGGCGTATGTAAGAAGGAGGATTTTTGTGGACCTCCAAAGCCCGCCGTAGTGAGAAAACATCTAATTAGAAAACACAGTGGTCTTTAGAATGCAGCACTAAGGTAGGAATTATGAAGTAGTGAACCAAGATTGGAACAGCACATATGATATCTTTTACTTCAGGAGGTAACATTATGTTAATTTGTTGTAGACCAGAGTGGCTTGCAGTGTTTTTGGATATCTTCCTGAATACAGATAATACAAGAAAGCCTGCCGTATATAACAGAGGCTTTGCAAACTTGCATAATCAATAAGGTGTAAATCACACGATTATGGTGAGAAGAATTACAGTAGTAGTAATGTTTTATAGGTGCCGCTAACAGACTGATATGTATAATGGACGACTGGTACTGGTGACAAATATCCTCAGGATTTACTCCGATGTAGGGTGTTAAGAAGCGCCAGGTCCATGCTAAGAAGGACATGAAAGGGTAACTTAGAGATTGGGAATATACATATTATTCAGAAGAATATCGGGTGGTGTCGCAAAAACACTAGCTAGGAGCTTAAATAGGAGAAAGCAGTAAGATGGTAAACAACAATACATTAGGAGGAAAGTAGAGCCCCAGCTATAGATACGCTACTATTGAGGGGTGAACTGAGCATATTTTCGTTTCCTCATTTTCTGTTACCGTACGATGAATCAATTTTGATGCATAATTCAAAAAAATGCCAAAACGATTTAAGAAGTGTGAATTATGTTTGCTATAATGACTAGTTGATGAGTTCTACCATGAAGGGGTGAAGTGAGCATATTTTCATTTCTTTTCTTTTTTGGAGCATGATGAATTAATGTGATGCATTATTTAAAAATGCCAAAATGATTTAAGAAATGTGAATTATGTTTGCCACAATGACCAGTTGATACACATATTATTGTAACATATGTGGTAGAGATGTAATTTGAGTAGGAGATATTGATTGCATATATATATATCCTATTTTAAACAGGATAGTGAAACCATAAATCACGTCTGAGAAAAACAATATTATTTGTCTTGCGAAAGATGGAAATATAAGTAAAATGGAGCTAGCGGTGTGCGCTCCATTGCGGTTGTTTATAAAAATGGCTCCCTTGAGCTTTGAGCTGACGAGCTCCTGGACGACGCACCTGCGTGCCTGTGCGGGCACTGAGGCCCTTGATGGTTGCTTGGCGGCCCTCTCTTCCACCCCTAACTATTTTCTCTACTGAGGAGGGAAGTTATCCTGAAACCCGATCCATGTCTCGGGCGATATTTTAAAAGCCGGGACATGTATCGGGTCTAGAGATCATCAGTTCAACAAGTACTTACTTGCACCCACTGGGGTGAACCACTTAAGAACTTCATGTACCAGCTTCCCATGGGGCGACTCGGAGGAGGAGCTAGCGGTGTGCGCTCCATTGCGGTTGTTTATATAAGTAAAATCCATCGAAACGCGTCAACGCAGTTGAAAGCACAATCTAGAGGATCGACAAAGACTTGTAGATACAAGTGTGTTGGGACGTATCACAAGCCATGTTTTGAAGTTTATGGTCCTATTTGATGTGCAACATATGACAAAGTGTGTGTCACAGATGATGTTTTCTCTGTTATTCTAGTTCATAACTGTTGTTATCATTTGTGTTATTAATTCTTTTTATTGTATCAAGTTGTTCTTATGAGGGATTGTGACGTGACATGTTTTTAACTTTGTACAACGTATGTTTTTTAATGCAATAAATTTAGTATTGTACGAACTGAATGTGGAAGTTTATAATTGGACATTAGGGTGTCTAAAATTACAAGAGGTGTTTGGTATGAGTCGATTAAATAATACAATTTGTTCAGTCAAGGGATAACTGTTTTTACTTGTTAAGAGTACCTTAATTCCCTTGAGTATCTCAAGGGGTCGCTCTCTATACTACATACACTCCTGGTATTTGAACACACTGATGAAATGCTGTCCTCCTAGAAAAGATAGCCTTCTTCTAACCATCTAAAAGTATGTTAAAATCAGCGTGCTCACAGAAGAGGGATCATTAAACCAGTAGAAAGCTCTTTCAGATGATAACTTTTAGCTTCGCATCAGGCTAACACCGGAGCCATGGTTTCTGAAGCACCTTCTCATGCTGACACAATGGCCTGCATCAAGCTGTAGAAAACTAGAAACACATATGAGGTTCTTTTCTTCCTTAAAAGGAGCACTGGATACATGGTAACCAACAATGGAGCATTATTCACTCAAATTCCCAAATGTATTCAGAAACACCCAAAGTGTGGTCCTAAAGAGTCACCAGTACCACACGCAGAGATATCGAACTTCACTAAGTGTGATTCACAGTAGGCATTGTTACACCAAAAGCCCTCACTGTTGGGTCACCTGAACAACAACAGTTTTGGACATAGACCAGTCTACCATGCCATGAAAAAAGCTAGTTTTAATCTTACAGCCTTTGAACCTTTGTGCCCAAGGTTCCCTGGAGGTGTTTGAAGTGACATTTTGAGCCCTTGTATGACGACTCTGCATTCAGACTAGAAAAGGATTTCACTGGTTCACCTTTTGAATGTGAGTGGACTCCATAGGAAAGTTTTTTAAATAAAATTGCAGGAAGAATGCTCCTGTATTCATGCAACATTGCTAGATTTGACCTACTCGAGCAGCAGAGGCAATGGCTAGGATATATTTGTCCTTCTCTCTGTACACAGAACATTCTCTTCCAGGGGATACTCCTCAATAGTCATAAGCATAGTCATAAGCACCCACGTGCGGGGACCCCATAGCATTAACAAAATATATATAATGCATATATTTCTAAAATACACACATATATATAAATATGCAGCCCAAAAATTAATTTGAGGCTCAAATATGCCAAAATTGCTTTGTATTTTTCATTTGTAATATGTAAATCATATACAATAGCATGTGGGTGACACAGAGAAAAGTACCTCAACTTGTTTTTTAACACAGCCTTTATTTTCAAAGAAAAAGGCACTCAATGCTTCCTGTTTTTCTCATGGAGCTCCAGCATCTCGTACGACTACGGCTGGTTCCATGGGTCTAACTCCTCTGCCTGTCACGGGGTCACTGGATTTGTCAGTTCCACTAATACCAGTGTGCCTTTACATTCCAGCACCCAGGGGCAGCTCATCATTTTTGCAAATAGTGGATTGAGCACCAGCTCACTTCCACCTGCAAGCGTGCACACAGATTCACACCCACTCATCCGCAAGCACACTTACTTATACCCATCTATTGACAAGTGCATATACTCACACATGCACACGCTTGCACACACACATCCACATGTGCATATATACATACATTCATACATCTATGTACACATCCAAACTTCCAAATAGCACTTACCGGGCCGCAGCGGTAACTGCACAGGATCAGCAGATGGGAGGAGGGAGAAGCACAAAGGCACTGGAGGCTTCAGAAAAGAAAGGGAAAAAGAGAAGATCCCACCCCTCTTCTCATTCCAGTGATAATTTGTCATGTTTGTAACTAGTGGGGCGGACACATGCAGGCCCACCCATCAACTCCCAAGCACGCACATGCTCTCATCTAGCCACCCACAAGCACACTCACTTATACCTATCCATTCACAAGTGCACATACTCACACCCTCTTTTCACAAGCACATACGTGCACACATCAGTCCATCCACACACACGCAAATAAAACATGCTTTCATAGATACATTCACGAACCCATGCATTCAACAGCACTTCCTGGGCTCCAGCGATGACTGCACAGGACCAGCTTATGGGGGGGATGGGGAAGCATGAAGGCACCTTAAGGTGCTGGAGGCTTTGGGAATGGAAGAGAAAAAAGTGAAGAGCTTGCCACCTCCTCTCATAGGCAACCTTGTGCATTGTCAGCCAGTGAGAGAAGGGCTTTCCCTACCTCCTCACAGAGTGGATTCAGTGAAAGTTGCTGACTCAACCCCACTCTGATGAGGCGTCATTGATAGGCAGTCAGCCCTGGGTACTTCAGCGATTAAACATGGGACTGCTCTCATGAGAGGGAGGACCTCCCAGGGCTTTGCCGGGCTGTAGAGGTCCTTACCTCTGGGCTGTAAAATCTTCAGCCTGGCAAAACTTGTCTCATACTCCCAGGCACCTGCCCATTAGTGCATGTAAAGTACCTGGCTCCTGACCCGGACATGGAGCGTGGCTGTGTATTGCTCTGCCTTTCAGATAATACAGAATCTCCCACACGGTGGCTCATACACGGCAGAGCAAAACATAAAACACATCAATACCTAGAAAAGGGTTTCACTTTACAAAATGCAAAGACTCTCTTTTTAGAATAAGGCTTGGATTTTATTTATGCAATGCTCTAACAGAAAGGCTTTCCCAGATGTCAAATGAACCACATTCAAATGTATATAGAGAGATATATTTTTATGCAAGCAATAATAACACACTTGGAAAATGCAACCGTTAAATGCATGGATAATAATATGAAATACAAACAGCAAATAATATGAGATAAAACTCAAGCAAATAATATGAGACGTCCTGCAAGAGATCAGAAAGATATTTCTACACTAAATACATCAAATGGTTACTTTGGATGTGCACTCATTCACACATCACAAAGAAAACACCTCAAATGACCACAGCCACTGGAACCACGCATCACCTTGGCACTAGTCAGAAACAAATCACCTCACCTGATTGTTTACTCGACATCCTTGCCAACTCAAGCTGGGGTAGCCCGTTGCAGACAGGCAGTGGACTCTCGATCAGGACTCAAATCCAGATTCTTGTGGCAATACGTCTATTCCACAAGTGAACTCCCACCCTGGCTGTCAACAACCCTCAGCTTTATAGTCTTAAAACACACTAGAAGGTTCGAGGGTCTTCCCCTCTGTGCCAAGAAAAGTTACTGGAACTGGGCAGTTTCCAGGCAAGCATTCCACGGCAAGAAGGAGTTCCCACGTTCCCTCTACATTTTCACATGTTCCAGCCTTTATCTTGACAAAGCTTAGGAAAGCCTTCCAGGGTACATTAAACAATCTCTCACAAAACAGACCTTGAACGTGATTACCCCAAACAACTTGCAAGCCTATCTGTGCGTGCAGAAAAGCTCAAGCAAGGCAGAGTCATAATTTTTTTTTTTTTTTTTTTTTTAATGTTTTTATTGAAATTAGACAAATCAAATAATACAGATTTTGCGGCTGTGCGATACACAAATGACCAATCAGTAGCAGCATTGTGACATTTCCGGTCCTGAAATAAACAATACCACATCATGAATGCAACCGACAACAAGACCCCATCTACCAATCCATCATCAACATCTGCCCGGACCTGAACCAGGGGGATTCCTGACCCGTGAGCTGTCTCCAGGGTACCAAAGACGTCCCCCTCCCCTGCCCTCATTTCTAACATGGGAAAACGCCACTCGGTGTACAGTACCCGACCCCAGGAGCTTAATATCCCCGCGTCGACACCCCAGCAGGACCCATACATCTTCGTAATAGTGGGTTGGTACGACCTACCCCACTCCAGTGGGAGCTATTCCGGGATTTGGGGATGGCGGGGTCGAGCCAGGCAAACCTGCAATGTATGTTTTATAAGGGCCCCAGATGTCCCTAGGACGCGCTATCGTTGGGAGGAGACTAGAGTAGAGCTCGCTATTCGTGCTGCAGAAAGCCATGGCGGTAAGCCATGTCTTGGACGTGGGAGCTGTCTTCCTCCCCCAGTGCTTTGCTATCTCCCGCTTGGCCAGAAGAAGCCCTAGAGAGGCCAGTTTACGGACATTCTTTGGGAAATTGACCGTGTAACCCAACAGTGCGACCTCAGGAGTGGGAATGAGTGTAAGCCCTAGCATCTCTTCTAGGATCTTGTGAACCTGAGCCCAGAACGTCTGCAGTCTCGGACACGTCCAGGCCATGTGTGCAAAATCGGCATGTGGTGCAGCGCATTTCCAGCAGGCGTGCGGCCGCGCGGGATCAATGGCATGGAGTCTAACCGGGGTCATATACCAACGGCGTAGGAATTTATAATGTAGGAGTTTGTGACGGCTATTCAATGACACTGTGTCGGTGACCTTGCAACATGCCGTCCATTGTTCGTCCGTGATAGGCCTACCCAGGTCCGTCCCCCACTCCTCCCGCGCACGATCGTCCGCACAGGGGACCCGCGCCGCGCACGCCCTGTACAGCTTGGAAACAATATGTGCCCCCGTATCGGCGTCAATCAGGATGGTGAGAGGTTCAAGGGAGGCCGGCTCGAGGGGGAATCCCTGAATCTCCGCCCGGGCGGCGCAATAGAGCCGGCGAAGAACGAACCGGTCCATGAATGTAGCGTCACTTAATCGCGCGTCCTCTGACACAGAGAAAATGTGCCCACCCGGGTACAGGTCCCCGATCCTGGTGAGGTCAAATTTCGTCAACGTTCGTCGCACTAGTGCTTCATCCGTGCCAGGTAACAGCCCCGGGTTGGGTATCGGGAGGGAAGACGAGTACAGCAGAGGCTGAGCCAAATAGCGCGAGAGCCTGTTCCATGCCCAGCTGGTGGTAGACACGGTTTGAATGTCCTTTGGGTCCCTGGGGACACCTTTGGGCAACACCGTCGACAGGCGACCCGGGAGGACAAAGTCCGCCTCTGGGCGGAGGAATGGGATCCGAGCATCAGGGTGGTACCAGGCATAGGCATGTGCACACTGAGCGACTAGATAGTATAAATATAAATCCGGCACTCCAAGGCCGCCACGATCTTGTGGGAGTGTGAGGGTCGCCCAGCGGATCCGGGGGTGTTTCCCGCCCCAGACCAGCCTAATCATGAGGGACCGCAGTGTGGAGAAGAAGGCCCGGGTCAGAGGGATAGGGATGTTATTGAAAAGATACAAGAATTTGGGGAGCACTATCATTTTAAGAATAGCTATCCTGGCGGACATAGAGAGCGGGAGCCGCAACCACCCATCCATCTGAGTCTCCAGCCGCGCAATCGCACGGCCATAGTTGAGGCGGATGATTTCGTCCGTGTTCAAATGTATATGTATGCCCAAGTATCGCACCGAGTCTGAGCACCACTCAAGAGGGAACTCACATTGCCATGGGGAGGTGCCGATAGTCAGTGGGAAGATGATGGACTTATGCCAGTTTATGCCCAGGCCCGAATGGCAACCGAAACGAAGGATCTCATGTATCAAGGGGGCCAGGTTGGCCTGCGGCTCCCTGACATACAGGATTGTGTCATCGGCATAAAGAGAGGCCAGCAATGGGCCCGTCCGAAACTGGAGACCCCTGTGGAGGTGCCGCTCTTGGAAATGCCGAATCAGAGGGTCCATAGCCAAAATGAACAAGAGCGGTGAAAGCGGGCAACCCTGCCGCGTACCGCGCGTGAGTGAGAATGGGCGAGATAGCGTGCCGTTGAGACGCAAACGGGCCGTAGGGCGACTATAAAGGAGTCTGACGGTCGCCAGGAAGTTCATGGGCATGCCCATGCGCTCCATGACGGATAGAAAGAAAGGCCACTCCAAAGAATCGAACGCTTTTTCGGTGTCTAGGAGGATCGCTGCAGCCGGAGTGGTCGGGTTAATTCTGTGCAGAACCGTGAAGAGCGTTCGCAAATTAAGCGACGTAGAGCGGCGGGGGACAAAGCCGGACTGTGCGGGCGATATAATGAATTCCATCAGTTGGGAAAGCCTGTTGGCCACTATTTTGGCCAAGATCTTATAGTCAGTGTTTAAGAGGGAGAGGGGCCTGTACGACCCACACAATGTGGGGTCCTTATTCGGCTTCGGGAGCAGCACAATGACCGCCTCACTAAGAGTTGACGGGAGGGAGCCACGTTCCAAGGCCTCAGCATACACCTCTATTAGCTTGGGCGCCAGCAGATCCGAAAAGGCCTTGTAGAAGTCAGCGGAGAAGCCATCAAGGCACGGGGCCGAAGAGCCCCGGAGCACTTTGATCGCCCCCCGCACCTCCGCAACCGTTATAGGCTCCGCCATGAACTCCTGCATGCCCTTATCCAGGAACACAAGAGCGATTTCCGATAAATAGGCCGCACGCGCGGCCGCGGAGTCACCCAACTTGGTGGTGTATAGATCCGTGTAGTAGGCCAGGAACTCGTCCCGGATCTCAGCGGGCGTTGTGCGGAGCTCCCCGTCCGTGCCCCGCACCTCGGCGATTAGGGACTTGCTGTATGGTGGTCGCAAGGCCTGCGCTAGCGTGCGCCCCGGTCTGTCCCCCTCTCCATACCTACGCGCAACCTGGTATTTCCCCAGATACAGGATCTCCCTGTCCGCGGCCTCCCGGAAGTCAGATAACAGTCGTAAGCGCCTGGTAAACACCTCGTCCGCGGGTGCCTGCTGCGCCTCAGTGTCTAGCACGTCTAGCTGTGTCTCCAGTTGTGTTATTGTGGCGCGCAATACTTTCAGGACCCCCGCGTGCTTGGCAATGCAGACCCCTCTGATGTATGCCTTGAACCCATCCCAGAGCACTGCCCACGAGTCCACCGAGCCAGTATTTATGGTGAAGTAGTCCTCTATCGCCTCGGAAACCTCGTGCACAAAAAGGTCATCCAGCAGCGCCCTCCCAGGGAAGCGCCACTGCCGCTCAAACCCCTCAGGTCGAGGAACGTCTAAGCCAAGCAGGACTGGAGAGTGGTCCGAGTACGTTCTCGGGAACGTCCTCAACGCGCGGAACCAAGGGGACAGGCCCGGGGAGAGGAGCCAGTAGTCAATTCTGGTCCAAGTGTTGTGCTGCCCTGAAAAGTGTGTGTAGTCAGTAGTGTTTGGGTGTCGCCTGCGCCATATATCCGTCAACAAGAATCGACGGCAAAGGTCCTGGAATGCGCGCCTTGCCCTAGGCTTAGTGTCTGTGGCCCCAGAGGTGCTATCCAGCCCCACATCCAGCAACATGTTTAGGTCGCCGCCCAGCAAAACGCCAGCCGGTGCCAGGGTTACCAGTTGGGCCGCAAGCGCATTGAAAAAATCCGGGGAATCAGTGTTGGGGGCATACACACAGACAAGAGTAACAACATGGCCCATCAAGACCCCCTGTACAATACAGTAGCGCCCCTCCCTGTCCCCCAGAAACGTTTGGCATTGAAACGGGACTCTCTTATGGATCAGCACCGCAGTGCCTCTGGCGTAATTACTATAATTAGCGAAGTATCGGTGAGCGCCCCAGGAAGCCGCAAAGCGGGAGGGCACGGGGCCATGTAGATGAGTCTCTTGGAGAAAAGCAATGTCCACCTGATGCCGATTTAAGTAGTGCAGTACCTGTTTGCATTTACTCCGGTTGTTCAGGCCCCGGACATTCCAAGTCATTAACGATAGATTGAGAGGAGCTTCATTCAAACCTATGTGGGCCATTGGTGCCAGTCAGCAAGTGATGGGAGCAGCAAAATCGGAATGTCACTGTGCATCAAGAAAGTTCGTTCACACCTAGCCGTAGTAGTAGAATCAAAAGTGCTTACCCCAACCCCCCTCCCCCCGCCCAGCCAAACCACGCAAACGTGAGGCAATCCCAATTCTGGAAAAAAAGAAGAACATAGCTCTAGGCAGGAATACCCAGTGTAACCAAATAACAAAAAGTAGAGCATCGTAACAGAAAACGATCCCAGCGGTTTCAACCAAAGGGGGGTGACAACGATCCGTAATCAACCCAGCGCTGTAGCACCTATGTACTCCAAATGTTAATACGTCCTCAAATAACCAGAGTTAAAACAGTGCAAAGTTCAGTAACGGGCGCCGTCTCAGCCGACACCGGAGGATGAGAACAGGTCCTGGCTGCCCGCAGACCCACTACCAGGGGGAGACCGTCCACCCTCATCTCCCCCCGGCGGGCCCCTGCGCGGCTTGTAGGTACGGCAAAACTCCTGCACCGCAGCGGGATTGTCAAATAGCCGTGCTCGGCCATCAACCTCGACCCGGAGCCGGGCCGGATAGAGCATGCCATATTTAAGGCCCAGGTTCCTGAGCGCCGCCTTCACCCCCGCATACTTACGCCTGGCCTCCTGGACCATGGCAGTGAAGTCTGGGTAGAATGAGAGTCTTGCACCTTGCCAAGTAATCTCGCCCTTCTCTCTGGCAAGCCGCAAGGCCGTGTCACGGTCTCGGAAGTTCATAATGCGGGCAATCAGGGGGCGAGGCGGGAGCCCCGGGTTAGGCCTCGGCCCCAGGGAGCGGTGGGCACGCTCCACCACGAAGCCAGGAGTGAAGGAGTCTCTCCCAAAGATATCAGCCAGCAGTTGTTCCACGAAAACATCCAGCCGGCCCGTGGCCGTGGACTCCGGAACCCCAATAATCCGTACATTGTTTCGCCGACTGCGCGATTCCAAATCTTCGTTTTTGCTGGCCACTTCCTTCAGTATGCGCTCCAATCTGCCCACCCTTTTGATCTCCTGTACCGATTTATCCTCCACTGCCGAGATCCGGGCCTCAGCCTCTCCCAAACGCTTGTCGTGGGCCTGGATCTTGGCCCCCATAGTTTCCAGCGTCTTATTGAGGGCGTCAAAACGACCATCCAGGGCCCTGAAGCCGGCACGCATCTCCTGTAGCCAGTCCGGGGCCGGAGCCTGGGTCGCCGAGCCGCCGGTCGCCCCACCAGCCGGGTCCGGCATGTCAGGGGGGTTATCCGTGGGCTGCTCAGACAGTTTCTCGAATTGCAGCGTTTTCTGTTTGGGGTCCTTGCGACCCATTCTCACAACCGCCCGACGTGTGGAGCGCAAGGGAGGCGATGGTGCGATGGAGCGTCCGGCCAATCCTTAGCCAATCTGGTCAGGAGCACTGACGATGGTGGGCCCACCAGGCACCGGACAGCTCACGTCCTCACTGCGCAGCAGGCAAGAGCCACGACTCCGTGTAGCCAGCAGGGCCCCAATGGAACATCAAGTGCGCCATCGCGATGTGTTCAGCAGCCTCGATTCGGAGCCGCCGGGAGGGGTTCGGGAGGAACGCAACAACCAGCCGCGGAGCACATGGCAAAACCCGAGAGGGCCCAAGTGACGAGGCAGAGACAACCCGGGCATCAGGCCCAGCGCAGGGCCCCAACCGCCCCCCCCCCCACCGCCAGCAGGCCGTCCCACCACCCCTCCCAGGCCCCCCGACCGGATTAGTCCGGGGCCCCAAGGAGGAGACAACGAGCGAGGCCGCGGCCGGAGCGCAGGGCCAGAGCCGTGCGCCCGGTCGTCCTCCGGTGGCAGAGTCATAATTTAGGAGGACATGAGGCCATGTCAAAGTCAATAGTAAGAACTTAATAATACTTGCCAATGTACAACACAATGCACATTTGTGCACCACTGCCTGTAGCATCACATACTTCATCTATCAATGTACAACATAGTGCACATTTGTGCACCACTGCACATAACAATGCACTTGGAGACCAAAAAGTACATTCCACACCTCTCTCTCTCTCATGCTTTCATATGCACATCTCACACGTTCTGTTCTTGGCAAGGCTGTTCTACTCTGTGACTGCTCCCACTTCAAAACTATGAGAAGAAATTTTCAAGAGAAACAAGGCATATGCAGGACATCGTACATTCATGCTAGGGTAAAATAAAACACCAAAGTCAATTAAAATGATGGTAGTCAACAGTCATCACGTGGTGTCAGACCACAAGAGTGCCTCTAGCACTACAGGCTGTTAGGCTGATTTTTCCTCAAATGATTCTGTTGGTATCTGACGGTCTCTGTGAAATGCAAATAAATCAACGGTCAAGGTTTTAACCAGGCAAAGTACTCCCAACCCCAACCATGATGGTCCCTACACTGCTTCCAATAGAGACTCCACTCCATCTGGCTCCCCATCCTTCACAGTCGGCGTCTCTTCAAGGGGTACTTCTCATCCCTCGCCTTCATCCGTAGGTTCAGATATTGACGATGGCAATCACTCAATTAAGAGTACTTTTGCGAGGTGAAACTCACCTACGGATTTTGGACTGGAAAAGCATCTAATCTTTGTAAGAGTTCCTGACCAAAACCAGTTCTGCTGCCTGCTCTCCCCCACTTTGCCATTCAGACCAGAACAAGTTAGAAATCCTCTGCGGTCATGCAAAAGGATGTCTTTAACAATGTGATAGAGAACTGTTAAAATATAAATACTTCTACCAGGTGACCATGGGATATAAGTGCTGCTGATTCATTGTATGTGAATCGTATCGTATTGTATTTCCATGCTAAGATGGAAGATAATTAAACTTAAGGAAAAAGGTAGAAGACAGACGAGAATCACCAGCCGTCTGTAGCATGTTGGTCCCTCTCTATCTGATACCCAATTTGAGCGAAAAAAAGGAACAAGGCTATGTTATGAAAAGGATTACAACATGGTCCCATATTCAGACTCTGTACCTACCCATAGTTATGTTACTCTGCTCTTAACTGTCTGTTTCTCTGCAGAATACGTTTCCTCAAAATAGGAACTCTGCCGTATTGTGCCAGAATATTTACCTACCGATATAATATATCAAGGTAGCTGTTCTGAAAACAGGAATACCTGCAGGAAACGCAATTCCTGTACAGAATGGGTGTTAATCATACAATATTTTGGGGATTCTTGACACCAGTTTGAAAGAAGAAAAACACACTGAATTACCCATACTGCTCTACCAGTCAATGCCACTGCAACTCTTCCAATATTTAGTAATATTCCTTGCAGGTTATATAGGTTATATAACCATAAGCACAAGACTAAATACTAAAGAAGTAACTCCCATCACACTAAGAGTTATGCGGGGTCTCGGACGTTTGCAAAGAAATTCAACTACTCATTCCCCCTACACACTATGATAGAGAAATCTGTTGTATCTGGCCACACTACCTGTTACTGCCTGACACTGTCCCCAAGCACTAAACTAGACCTCTGCAGAGAGTCTCTGATCTTCCACCTCCGAGATGGTCTTGTGATCTATGGTTACTGTCAGTACTATCCTGGAAGTGGCTTCTAGTTCCTTAGTCCGCTGACCTTTCTCCATCCTGAGTTGATGGATCAAGGACTGAGGTGGAGGAAATCTGCTGGGTTTGTAAGTCAAGGTCAGTACGAACTGTGGAACGTGCAAGAAACCCCTTTCATAATACCGTGGCTTGTTCTGACAGCGGAAGGCCCCATAAGTTTAAAACTGCACGAGGCACCCTGAGATAAGCAGGAGATCGGCATCTACCTAGAGAACATTCAAGAATGCATATAACAAATTAAATGTTGCCAACTGTATTTAAGGCCAAGTTCTCTCTCGTTGGCCCCATTTGTCAGACTGCTGTCCCTTCCCACTGGCTTGCACCCAATGATCATGAGCTCTCCATTGCCACAAGCCCATGTACTAAGAATGTCTTCCATCTTTTACATACTTTGAGGCATCCTCCCAGTGTTGTCCCTCTCACACAGCAATACCTGCTTATGGTGACCACAAAACTGTATATTAAGTTTTTGAAGAGGACAGTGGAAGGATTCACCCTGACTTCAGGGAGGAGGGAGTTTCAAATCCTCGGTACCGTACATGAGAATGCTCGATTGTAGGTTTTCTTCTTCTTGAATTTTTGTGGTTTGAGCAGTAGGGTGCTGGCGCTTCTGGAGGCTCTCAAACCACATGAGAGCTCCAGTTTCTGAGAGCGGTACAGTGAGGTATTGAAGTGAATGGCTTTGTGTGCCATGCATGCAATTTTTTATTGTATCCAAGCTTCATATGGCAGCCAGTTCAAGGACAACAGGTCAGGAGTAATATGGTTGTATTTTTGGGTGCCTGCTATGAGCCTAGCAGCAGAGTTGAGTTCAGCCCTAAGAGGAGCAGTCTTCACTCTAGGTAGGCTGCAAAGGGTTGCTATACCATAGTCCAGCTTTGATATCACTAAGGCTTCCACTGCTACCTGAAGATCATGAGAGGTGAGGTTTGAGTTTCCTTTGAGTGTTGAGTTGGAAGTTCACTCCTTTGGTGAGGGAGCTGATGTGCTTCTGCATGTTCAGACTTTTGTCTAGCATAATTCCCAGAGAGGTTGCAGAATCAACAAGATGCGGCCTACAGTTAAGAGCAGTGAAATGATTCAACCATTGTTCGATGACCGGATATTGCTTTTGTGGTGCGATTAGGAGGAATTAAGTTTTGAGAGAATTTAACTTCAAGTGGTTGCGTGTCAGCCAGATTTGAGTTTCCAGAATGACTGAGTTGAGGGACCAGATGTCCTCAAGGGAGGCGATCTTCAGGTATAGTTGGGTATCATCCGCATACATGTGATAGTGAATGCCTGATGATTTCAGAATTTCTGTGAAAGTCTCCATGAACAGTTTGAAGAGCGTGGGTGAGAGCGCTGAACCCTGTGGGACACCCAAGCGCAACCCGCGAAGGATGAGACAGGGACTGGTTCACCTTAAAGCTTTGGGATCTGTTTTGAAGGAATGAGGAGAACCAGTTTAGTACAGGCCAAGCCAACCCCATTCTGTGTTCCAAGAGGTCAATTAGGTTATCGTGTTTGAGTGTATCAAATGCTGACGAAAGGGAGAGAAGGATCAGTAGGCAAGATTTATTTGGATCCAACATTCTTAGCGCATCTTCGACAATGTTTTTAGAGCCTCATCTGAATTTGCAACTGGTGGCTCCCTTCATCTAATTAGCCTCGGGATCTGTTTATGACCATCAGAGAACACTATTAATCCCCTGCACGGAGGTTTATCAGAAGAGATGACAAGAATACAACATCAAAGTCGCTGAAACCACCAGAATATCTATATTGATTCCTCACATTGGCAGCAGCATAACATTCCAATCCACCCTTTGTTGTCTCTGTCCTCGCACACCTTGAGGCCCCTCTTACTGTTTGGGTTGTTATAGTGACCATTGCTCGTGACATGCTGGCGTATTCTGGAAGAGTGCTGGTTGGCTTACTGCACGTGCTTCCTCACAGTGGGAGACCCGCACAAATCAAGGAGACACTACTCTCGCCACCCAGTGCACACATCACATTCCTGCTTCCTGCACACAAAGGACGAGCACAATTGTCAGTCCTCACACACATTGTGGAGTGACCTCTTACATTAACTGTACCCCCTGGACAAGGCCTCCTCCGGACAGGCTGAGGTGCACCAAGGACGCACCACTCACATGGTCTCTGCGCTCACACGCAGGGTATCACTTCCCCTTCACACACCTAAACAGACATCATTTTAGGCTCTTCAGCACATTCGGTGATATATTATAACTCTCCAAGGTGAGAGTTACGACAGTGGGAAATCAATGTGAGTGCACAAACAGGAAGTGCTGCTATTAATGTAATGGCGATGATGTTCAAGAGGTCAGTGTACCCTCTGTATGTAGAGACCAACAGCAAAGATCCAATGGGCAGTGGATGCCATGATATGTATGCTATGCACATAAGAACATTAACAGAATGGCTGCCCCACGTGTTTGGAGAGACAGTAACAGCAGATCAGCTCGGTCTATGTAAATGTTGCTCTCTGGTGTGTGTAAGATGGTCAGGTTTTACCAGTGCGTGTGTTGGGACAAAGAAAGGTGGTACTTCTATGTGCAGTGACGGCGAGAACTGTACTGTTCATGTGTGGATGTAAGAAGAGCAGACTTCTTTCACGATCCATTGAAAGGGTAGCCCTGCTCAGACCGGTCAACCACATTGGCCAGGGGCAGATGAACACACACCTGTTATCCAGTATTGGGGTATCTTTCATAGATTCACTTGCCTGAATCATTCCCCGTCGCCGAGGCGGGAGTCCCCGGTAAATAAAAAAGTAGTGCCAAAATGTTAGTAGTAGTAGTAGGCCCAAAGAAAAGGCCAAAGCCTATATCTTAGCAGCCTATCTACCTCATTATGCAAAAAGAACCAAGAATTTGGTAACAACCAATCAGACACCAGCACCCTTCTAGAACCCTCTCAGCAGAGCCAGTTCTCCTCAGATTTTCACCGCACGTCGTGTGGAAGGGAGTCTCCCTTAGTGCCTCTCAGTTTTGTTTCAACTTGCTTCAGCATATCAGACAAGAAGGCCTTGTTTAAGTCCTGCAGGACCTGCGCCAAGAAGAGAGTCCATGTTGATGATCAACATGTGGACTGCATCTATTGCCTCTACCCTAAACATGAGGCAAAAGATTGCAAGATTTGCCGCACCTTCCCTACAAAAACTCTTAGGGATAGGGAGGCGAGAGTGCTTTTGTGGCTTAAATCCTCTTCGGCTGAGGAGGATGACAGAGCCTCTACTTCTAGCAAGAGAGCTAGATCGCAGGACAGCTCTTCCAGTGAAGGGAAGAAGCGTCAGAAATCGCATCATTCTACTTCTGAAGCGCACTCTCCTCAGGATTCTACAGTCAAGGCTAGCGCACAAACTGTGAGTAAAAGCCTTTCAAAATCTTTGGCTTTCTCTCAATCTTCAGTTTCTGTCACCTCGTCTGCTTCTTCATTGACGCAAACCATCACCACGACGGCAATTACATCTCCTATTCTGTCTACGAGGATTACTATCCTCACAAAGAAGCTCGCCGTCGAGGTGTCGTCGACGAAGTCCTCGTCGACGAAGTCAGCAGTACCGCCGTCGACGATTCCGCCATTGAAAAGCCTGTCGACGAAGATTCCATCGTCGACGAAGATTCCATCGTCGACGAAGATTCCATCGTCGACATCGAGCCCGTCGACGAAGAGCCCGTCGACGAAGAGCCCGTCGACGAAGAGCTCGTCGACGAAGATTCCATCGTCGAAGACCCCGTCGACGTCGAGCCCGTCGACGACGAAGACATCGTCTACGATGAAGACACCGTCGACGATCCCGTCGACGATCCCGTCTACCACAGCCCCGTCGACGACGACCTCGTCGATGATGGACTCTACAAACCTAATCACATCAAAGGAAATGGCGCCCGCTCATTCCACGCCAGTTTCCACCAGGACTTTTCAACTAAAGTCTTTTCAAAGGCAGGACATATCACCGCTTACTCCCTCGCATCTCCTGGAAACGTATGTGCAGTGTGACGATGATGATTATGAGGACGACGAGAACGAAGGGCCCTTTGGGATTGCTCGCCATCCTTCGGAACTGCACATCAAATGTCAGGAGGACGATGATGATGAGGAAGAAGTCAATTATCAAGGGCATTACTATCAGGAAGACATAGTCGTTCCGCATCATAGACCCTGCTACACACAACCTCGTAGGAACGAGATGTCACATCTGCCTCCTACTTTGATTCAAGACCTGCAAGCCATGCTTGCAGATTATAAGCAGCGTTTTCCACCGCAGCCGAACGTTCCACAGGTTCCACAGACTGCGCCGCAGCCGAACCCATTGCCTCTGCCTGAGGATCCAGCCCCAATGCCTCAACTGCCTGATCCTCCACAGGACCCGCATCAAGGTCAAGATTCAACCTCGGAGGAGGAATTCGAAGAGGGCGAGCTGCCAGACCCAGCAGACCCTTGGGATTCTTATATAATCCCTATGCCTTCGCCACCTACCCCTCTACCATCTGATTCACCTCCAGAAGATATAGGGGGGTTCCATAACCTTATGCAGCGAGCTGCGACCAGGTTCAACTTGCCGGTCACCATTGAGCAATCTGACTGTTTTCTGCATGACTTTAAAGAAGAGTCAAGAAAGGCTACGAGAGCTATCCCTATCATTGACTATATTTGGAAAGAAGGAGTTAAAATCATGAAAAACCCGGCATCAGTGCCAGCGGTACTTCCACGGATTGACAAAAAATACCGCGCTCCAGCCAACAGTCCCTCTTGTCTCATTGGCCAACCGCGTCCAGACTCGGTTATATCTCAGGCAGCCCAACAAAAATCTAAGAATCCGGCAGCACCGGTCACTACACCACCGGATAGGGAAGGACGCCGACTGGATCTAATTGGGAAAAAAATTTCAACTATGGCAGCTGCTTCCATCAGGGCAGCCAACTCCCTAGCGATAATAGGGCGTTATGACCGCCAGATGTGGTCAGAAATGGCAAGCTTTATCGACCTCATCCCAGAGGACAACAGGCAAGATGCTCGAAAGATTTTGTTGGAGGGTGAGCGTGCAGCCTCAGAGACTATCGACTGCGCACTGGATATTGTGAATACTAACTTTCGCCAGTTGGCTGGGGCTGCGGTTCTTAGGCGCCAGGGTTGGCTTAAAGCTACCACGTTCAGACCAGAAGTCCAGACAAAAATATTGGACATGGCCTATGATGGCGAATCATTGTTTGGAAAACACATAGATGATGCACTCCAAGCAATTAAAAAGGATACTGATACTGCAAGATCATTGGGCTCCTTGCAATACAAAAGAGGTACCTTCAGAGGAGCAAGGGGCCGTGGATTTTCATCCAGAGGAAGTTATCATACCCAACAAAATAGGTACCAGCCTCAGTATCGGCAATCATATCAGTCTTCCTACAGACAGACCAATACGTCTGGTTTCTCTCGTCAAGGCGGACGAAAAAGATCGTAGAATCAGGGAAGAGACACCTCACGGAAGCAATGATTTCTGCAGGGCGCCTTCCACTCCTTTTCCCCTCCCTGTGGGTGCGAAAATTTCAACCTTTGTGACCAAGTGGCAAGAAATTACGTCGGACCAGTGGGTTCTGGACCTGGTTCACAACGGTCATACCTTAGAGTTTGTCACCAAACCACCCAACAAACCACCCAAGGGACCCCCTCCCCCTCGTCTTCACTTACTATTCAAAGAAGCTTTAACGATGCTCCTCAAGAACGCAATCGAGAAGGTTCCTGCGCTTCAAAAGGGGACAGCTTTCTATTCCCGCTTTTTTCTCATCAAGAAGAAATCAGGGGAGTGGCGCCCAATCTTAGACCTTCGCAATCTGAACAGATTCCTCAAGAAGAGGGATTTCGCATGGTCACTCTGGCAGAAATTCTAGGTTGCCTCAACAAGGGAGATTTTCTAGCTTCCTTAGATATGGAAGACGCTTACTTTCACATCCCAATACATCCGAAGCATCGCAAGTATCTTCGCTTCACAGTGGCTGGCGCCCATTACCAGTTCAAAGTGCTCCCGTTTGGGTTAAAATCTGCCCCAAGGATCTTTACGAAGTGCCTAGCTCCAGTGGCAGCAGTGTTGCGCTCCCAAGGAATCCAAGTCTTCCCGTATTTAGACGACTGGTTAATAAAGGGTCCTTCGGAAAGATCAGTCAAGACTGCCGTGACAACATCTCTTCGTCTGTTCCACTCTCTGGGGCTTACGATCAACAGGAGCAAATCTCAATTACAACCAAAGCAGATCCTTCCTTTTCTGGGCGCTCTGTTAGATACCGTCCGCTGCAAGGCATTCTTATCTCACGAACGGCAGGTTCGTCTTCAAAACTTAGCAATCCGAATTTCCAAAAGAAAGTCAGTTTCTGTCCGGATGTTCGCGTCGCTCCTAGGGATGTGCTCCTCTGCAATACACCTCGTTCCTCTGGCGCGGCTCCGCATGCGACCCTTGCAGGAGGAGTTACACCTTCAGTGGCAGCAGGTGATGGGCTCCTTCGACGACATCATCAGAGTCACTTCAGGCATGAAGAGCGCTCTACGTTGGTGGTCCCATTTCCCAACTTATCGGAAGGGCTTACTTTCATTCAGAAGATTCCAGACTTTGTCCTCACTACCGATGCTTCCATGGAAGGATGGGGAGGTCATCTTCAAGATTTACAGATACAGGGGAAGTGGTCTCCAGAGTACAAAAACAAACACATCAACAGTCTGGAATTGCGAGCAATTTTCCTGTCTCTGCAAGCTTTCCTTCCAAGGATTGCAGGTTCTTCGGTTCTGATTCGAACCGACAATACCACCAGCATGTTCTACGTGAACAAACAAGGAGGAACAAGATCAGCAACTCTGTCCACGGAAGCTCAGGAGTTGTGGGAATGGGTCACACTCCACAACATAAACCTCAGAGCAGAACATGTCAGAGGTCTCTGCACTACATTAGCGGACACGCTCAGCAGATCCCAATCAGATTGCCACGAATGGGAGCTAGAGCAGGCTCAAGTGCTCAGAATATTCAGAGCTTGGGGAACACCACCGCTGGATTTGTTCGCCACGAAGGAGAAAAAGATACCCTCAACAGGGCTCAAGGGGGAATGCCCTGTCCATGCGATGGTCAGGGATTTGTGCTTACGCTTTTCCCCCCGATACCGAGGGTCATACGCAAGATGAAGTTAGAGGGCTGTCGTCTCATCTTGATTGCACCCAGATGGCCACGCCAATACTGGTTTCAGGAGCTCCTATTGCTATCACAGGACCAGCCGATCCGTCTTCTCCCGACGCCCACAATGCTGTCGAGGAACAGAGGTCAGGTTCTCCACCCGGACCCTCAGTCCCTACATTTACATGCATGGCTCCTGACTTCTTAGAGTTTAAGGACCTGGATATCCCTCAAGACTGTAGGGATATATTAACAAAATCACGAGCCCACAGCACGATAAAAACTTACCGTCTAAAATGGAAGCGGTTTTGCTGCTGGTGTGAAGCAAACCAGGTGCACCCGGTGGACGATCCTGCAGAAAAGATCCTTCCTTATTTGTTACACCTGGCAAGATCTGGACTTTCTTTCCCTTCAGTCAAAGTCCACTTAGCTGCACTTTCCAGATTCAGAAGGGGTGCTCATGGCCCTTCTCTTTGTTCATCCTCTTTAATTAAACAGTTTATGAAAGGACTATTCCGAGAGTTTCCTCCGGTCAGACTTCCGCCACCGGAATGGGAACTCAACACAGTCTTAATGCAATTAATGAAGCATCCATTCGAGCCCATCCACAAGGCTGACCTAAAATTCCTTACCTGGAAGGTTGCTTTACTTCTGGCTTTAACATCAGCTCGACGAGTGAGTGAAATTCAGGCGTTTACTGTAAAGGAACCTTTTCTACACTTCACTCAAGCCTACGTGCACCTCCGAACTAATCCAACGTTTATCCCTAAGGTGCCTTCACAGTTTCATCTTAATGAACCAGTGACGTTAAAAACTTTCTTTCCTAATCCATCTACTCCAGTGGAACGAGCCTTCCATTCTCTCGATATCAAGAGATGTCTTAAATTCTATCTTCTGAAAACAAAGAACCTTAGAAAGTCCGATCAATTATTTGTGGCTTATGGCCAAACTACTCTGGGAAAAGCGGTTACAAAATCCACCATTGCCAGATGGATAGCATCTACAATACTTTTCTGCCATGACAAGGCTCACAGGCCTTTGCTGAGGAAACCCAAGGCCCATTCCACGAGGACAGTAGCAGCGTCTACAGCATTGTTTGCTGGTGTGACTCTAGAAAATATCTGCCGTGCTGCGACATGGAAAAATGTCCACACTTTTACAAGACATTACTGCCTCCAATCTACGCATCGTGATGATGCAGCAGTTGGGCAAGCTGTACTACGACATCTGTTTCTTTGAGATACCTTCAGGTACCCTTTTCATATTTTAATATGTAAGATGTTGATATCTTTAATATAACAATGCAATGTGTTACAATAATGATTTGCTTTCATTTTCAATGTTATTGCATTACATGCTATTTTCCTCTTTATGGCTTGCATGTTTTGAAATTGTAGAATTTTTCTTATACCTCTTATTAATAAGCTGTGGATGCAACTTGGGAGCATCAGCACTAGTCTCCCACCATCCGCACCGACTGTATACTTGGTATACTGCTCGTTATTCTGATTCAGGCATGTGAATCTATGAAAGATACCCCAATACTGGATAAGAAAACAAGTTACTTACCTGTAACTACAGTTATCCAGTATTGGTATCTTTCATAGATTCACATGCACCCACCCTCCTCCCCGTAGAGTCAGTTCTATATAATATGGGACGTTCACTTCCCACTTGTGCTGCGAAAATATGAGGAGAACTGGCTCTGCTGAGAGGGTTCTAGAAGGGTGCTGGTGTCTGATTGGTTGTTACCAAATTCTTGGTTCTTTTTGCATAATGAGGTAGATAGGCTGCTAAGATATAGGCTTTGGCCTTTTCTTTGGGCCTACTACTACTACTAACATTTTGGCACTACTTTTTTATTTACCGGGGACTCCCGCCTCGGCGACGGGGAATGATTCAGGCATGTGAATCTATGAAAGATACCAATACTGGATAACTGTAGTTACAGGTAAGTAACTTGTTTTCTTATGCATGGAGATCGTCACAGCAATGAACTAACTAAATGGGTTTCATTTTTCTTTCACAGGAGATCTGTCACAATCTTGGAGTGTGCTACATTTATCTTAAGGAATTCAGCAAGGTAATGTGCATCAGAGGTCAGAGAAGGGGGGTGGGGGGTTACTGTGTTAACAGACTGCGCTGGCACCTTTCCTCTGCTGAGGGCAAGAGTAGTGCCCAATGCAGAGGAAAAAATCCTACCTCACCACAGATCGGCAACATTGGACTGAGCATTTAATATCATCCGTGTGAGTGTGTGTGTGTGTGTGTGTGTGTGTGTGTGTGTGTGTGGGTGTGTGTGTGTGTATATGTATGTTGAAGCCGGAGGTCAAACATTGACTGGTATTCTACATGAATAGTGCGTGTGTAAATAGGCACTTAATGTGTTCAGTATGCCAACAAGTGAGATTATTCCCTATTCCATCGAACAATCGATTACTCGATTTTGATACCATGGAGCTGTAATTTGTATAAAAAGCATTGGCAAAGTCAGTAGGTCTTGCCTTTCAATGGCGTTACCCATCTTTTTGGCTTTGCCAATGGTTTTTTACTAATGTTGTTTAACTAATATACATGAGTGCATTCTACTTTCCGTAAGGTTTGTTAAGAAGAGTATATATAGCCAGTATTGCCTGCACACTGCCTACGTTGTGGATGCGAGGAAAGGGACCGCTTAGAGCTCTGGAATTCATTAAACGAACTGGAAAGCCGATGTTTAAACTGTATTGGGGGTAATCTGGAGTCATGTCCTGCATCAGGCTGTGAGATTAATAATCCCAATCGGTCTCTGTTACAAGGCTTAATTTCACAGGAGAGGGCATGCAAAGGGTCATTTTACTAGCTTGCTGTTCAGCTGCCTTGTGAATACAGAAGTACTTTTGCATTAAGGAAAAAAATACAGTGATTTTAAAATTACAGTCGTTACTCTCCTGTGATATAGATTTTAAGCAGATTTGATTGTAATTCACTGAGAGTATATTTTTGAGACCTGTGAAAGCTCTTTTAGCTGTTTGTGTTTTCTGATTACTTTCCCAGTACCCTTTTCCGTTTTTTAAAGGCCTGGACACAGAGTCAGGTACTTGTATAGTTTCTGGGGTAGGAGGCTGAGTGCTAGGGTAGTGATTGTCTGTTTTTAGGTCTCAGCTAGCGAAGGCTGCGCTTGCGCAGTCTCGCCCGCGAGATTTAATGATTTTCAGAAGTGGGGCTTGAACCCGCCCCTCTTCTTCCCTCTTCTCCATTGGCTGGCCTCTTAAATGCTGGTCAGCCATTGGAGAAGAGCTTTGTCTCTCCAAAGAATCCCCGTCTTTTTCGGATTCGGGGGCGTGTTTTTTACTTTCTTTCTCTCCTCTGGAATGTAAACATTCCAGCCAATGGCAAGAGGAGAGAAAGAAAAACACGCCCCCGAATCTGAAAATGCCGCTGCGTTTCTCCGAGGCATTTCTGCTTGACCTCGGAGAAAGGCGGCGGTGTTCATGGCTGGACACTCATTTACGGATTTGTTAACCTCTCTTCCTCATTATTGCTAGTATGACCCCCCCCCCCCCTCTCTCCTGCCACGATATATCATTATGGTGTTTCTGACTGCCCTCTTTTCACTCCGCTCTTTCCTTCTTTATTTATTTTTGACTATCCCAGCTCTTTCTTCAGCAGTCTCCCTAAATCCATTTTTCAGCCTGGATGCAGACAGCTTTACCCGATAACACGTGAACAACCCAAACAAACGCATACAGAGCGGCTTTGGATCAACATAACTCTTTCTTCGATAAAATGAATGTAGTGGAGCGCGGTCTCCATTAGTTCCTGCACACTTCGACCTTTGGTGTAAAATAATGAGGTCATACATGTCTTTGGCCTGCTCCTGGAGCCCAGCCACAGGGATGTTTACTCGTGTGAACTCATGACGAGGCTGTTTCGAGCAGACACGCTGACATCTATTTTAGAACTGGAAGCAACCAAGATAAGCGTCAGCGCTGGCACAGTGTCGTTAAAACTGGATGGAATGATCCTTGCCTTATTCGGTCTGTTTTTTTTTTTTTTAATCCTCCTCCATGTAAAAAAAAGAAAAACAGATGACTTCATACCCCGTCGAATGGAAAATGCCAGTGATAGGAGAGCTTGAACTGAAAACATTCCAAAAACTCCATGAACCAAAAAGGGAAGGATTTTTCCTTTCTATTTTTAAGACGTTGCTAGTGTGTCAGAGTAGCGTCAGCCACCGCACTGCGGAATGAGAGACGACCGCGAATATTTTTCTTTCAGATAACTGCGTTTTCGGGTGGCGTGAAACTATGGAACTCCCCCAGTAAACAGGGCGATGTTGTGTGTACGTAAGCGCTGCTCGCGACTTACCGTTGGCTCCGCCCTTGCGCGGTGCCATGCCAATTAAAGATGAAGCATTGCGTTTTCCCACTGCCCACAGGACAGCAGCGGCCGCCTCCCGCCCATCTGGTACGTTTTTGTTTCACTTTCTTTTTCTATGACTGACAACAATACACAAACCGATCATGCAGTCAGTGGATCTGTTATCTGCTCTGCATAGAGAGTCACGTGAAGAACGTGTGTTTCGTAACATATTCACACTGTGTATTAGTTTATGGTCTGCCATACGCTGCAAAAAGGCGCGACTGCAGTTTCACATTTGCGGGAGGGGGGGATGCTGCAACTGTACAGTTTTCTTGACAACAGCCGAGTAACCCGTTACTCGCCGTGATCTTTCTAGCTGGGAGATGGTGTCTTGCATCTGCTGCTGAAGTCCGCGGTGTACTGTCAGAAGTGACACATGCCAGGGGGCTCGTCAGCCTTAAATTCAGGTATGTGCTGCACGCGCGCACATGCCGTGAAAGATACCACGAGACTGGGCATTTTTAATAGTATTTCAGTATGGAGATCAGGCCCCGGGCAGGCGTCTTGTGACGCATAATGTGGCACACGGAAAACAGACCTAGAAGCAAGGACACACTGTTCCCATCTCCGACAGGTGAGGTGGCCTTGTCGGCGTTCGAACTCGTGACCTACTGTAGAGTGTGAATGTCAAAGCAGCGAGCATTCATCTCACTGAGCAACCGTTTTTAGATCTCGGCTGCGAAGGCTGCGCTTGCGCAGTCTAGCTCCGTTAGGTCTCGGCTGTGAAGGCTGCGCTTGCGCAGTGTAGCTCAGAGATTTCATGTTTTTCAGAAGAGGGGCTTGAACCTGCCCCTCTTCTCCTTTGGCTGGCCTCTTAAATGCTGGTCAGCCATTGGAGAAGAGCTTTGTCTCTCCAAAGAAGCCCCGTCTTTTTTGGATTCGGGGGGCGTGTTTTTTACTTTCTTTCTCTCCTATGGAATGTAAACATTCCAGCCAATGGCAAGAGGAGAGAAAGAAAAACACGCCCCCGAATCTGAAAATGCCGCTGTGTGTCTCCCTGAGGCATTTCTGCTTGACCTCGGAGAAAGGCGGCGGTGTTCATGGCTGGACACTCATTTACGGAACAGTTAACCTCTCTTCCTCATTATTGCTAGTATGACCCCCCCCCTCTCTCCTGCCACGATACATCATTATGGCGTTTCTGACTGCCCTCTTTTCACTCCGCTCTTTCCTTCTTTATTTATTTTTGACTACCCCAGCTCTTTCTTCAGCAGTCTCCCTAAATCCATTTTTCGGCCTGGATGTGGACAGCTTTATCCGATAACACGCGAACAACCCAAACAAACGCATACAGAGCGGCTTTGGATCAGCCCTTTAGAGTTATTGGTTAGCTCCGGACAGCCTCCTTCTTCCAGCGCCTCGATGGAGGGCCAGTCAATCAGTTTTTATTCCTTATCTTCCTTGGTGATCTGTTTCTGTTCCCGTGCCTCTCACATATATACGTGCAGCGCTAGACTAAGCACACTGTAGTTCTCTTTGCAGCGCAGAATAGAACGCTCAGAAAGCGTTATAATAGTGTTTACGGGTTTCACATGTTATCTGTGACCCCCTGTCCTGGCGCTACAGCCAGTGTCACTCTCCTCGTCATTGCCACCCTCTGAGCCTCCCTTATCTCATTACCACATGATGACTACAAGTACATAAAGGCCAAAGAGGCCACATGACTGCAATTTGAGGATTTAGAAACATGATTCTCTGGGGCTGATGTACTATTTAAAGTACTAAATCTCAGGACGACAGATGTTAGTCTTTGTCATAGCACAATAGGGCCAAACAAAAATAATGTCATGAGCAATGCCAATAGCTCTAACTTTAACAGTGCCGAGACCGTTGCATTGTAAATGCTTGTTGTGTCAAGTGTGCCAGATGTACTGAATACTTTGTAAAACTAAATTCAGACCGACTTATCCCCCACCATTCTTTTTCACTTGCTCTGATGAGCCTCATCTCGGGGTTGGAAGCCATGGATAATGAATGGTATTGGGTATGTGTGTGTGCGCAGTCTCATAACATTCTGGAAAGAAATATGTCACTATTAATACATTGCTTATAACCAGAAATTGAGTCTTTCTTGAGTACTTGCCAGTGGCTGAGGTGGGTGGAAGGATAAGTGTATGTGTGTGCATGCCTGTGCACACGTCTGTTTGTAGGTGTCATGCTTATTTCATTGCTAAAATAAGTGTTGGTTGGAGTAGCTGCAATTTAGAAAGAGTGCAAAGGTCAAGAAAGTGTAAGAGATGCACACTGCAGTTTTAGAGGGATTAGCGAACACTTGCAGGGGATTCGGCAGATTACAATACCAATATTTACTGTTCATCAGCAACTTAATTGTGTGAGGAGAGTCACAGCTCAAGGGAGGCCATTTGCCTTGTGAAAGTCTTATGGTCACGGAAAGTGTTTAACAAATAATTGCAATCTGTGAGTGAGTTAGAATGGTGTCCCAATAGCACGGAGGGGTCGTGCAAGAGTGGGAGCAGGTTTGACAGGTATGGAATGTGACTAACCAAGAACAGCAGGAGAAGGACAAATTGTGTTTGATGTATTGGTGACAAACTCACTTTTGGAGAACCTTTGAGGCCAAAATATACCTAAAAATTGTAGTTTTTCTCGAAGGGGTTCGGCAAGTAGAGATTCTCCAGAAGTTGTGAATAAAGTTAGGCATGGCAGAGTTTTACTACAAATTTGTGATTAATTATGCAAAACTCACCTCAGAATGTTTGTTAGGTACAAGTTGCCTACGTTGAATGTGGTTTGTGAGAGAGTTCCATGAGGTTAAGAGGGGTCTGAGAAGTGCCTTGGCATAAAGTCATTTTTAGGTCTTGGCTAGACAGAGCATGTGCGGTCTCTTCGAGAAATGTTGTTTACTGTTAGTGGGCTTTGAGGCCTCCCATTACTTACCATTGGATGACTTCAAAGCCATTCTCAATTGGGGGCTACCTACTGGTCAGCTCTGCGGTGGACACTTCCCTCTTGTTGTATGTAACTATCTCCTGGACCATGGCCCTATTATTTGTGTCCATACACTGCTGGCGCTTATGGGAGCAATTTTTTTCTTTTTGTTGAGTCATTCTAGAGAGTGTATCTTTCGTAGTTGGCTCTGTCTGTAGTGTCTGTGTTTGCTTGTTCCCACTTCCTCCCCGCCTCTACCCAGCGCAATAGATGCCCAGAGGCCAGATGCCTTTGTCCCATCCTTTGATTTTTGTTTTTGTTGAAGCTTTTATATAGCGCGAATTCAAAGCAAAGGTGTTGGAGGACTTTACACAAGGACACATTCATTTTATGTAGGCACGGGAAGATTAAGTAATTTTCCCAGAGTCACAGGATATTGAGCCGGCGCCAGGAATCAATCCTGGTTTCCCTGCTCCAAAGGTGGTATCTTTGACCGTTACGCCATATCCTCTCCTCACTTTCGCTTGTAGATATCAGATTGCAGATCTTGCTTCCATGTTTAAAGTCCCGAAGGTAGAGCTTCCCAGTGCAAACTCAGACATTATTTATTTTTGCACCGGGAAGCTCTGCCTTCGGGGAGTTCAAACATGAAAGCAAGATTGCATATTTCTCCGTAAAACGATTGACATCTGCCTGAAAGTTTTACAGAGAATTATATCAACAAATAAATGCATGGCATTATCTTAAGGTTTTGCAATGGAATCGGATGAAAAAATATAATAAAAGCAACGTGCTAGCTCTTGTGACATAAAAGTCATAAATATCTATTTTAGTGCTTAGGTATTGGACAAACAGGCTCTGCTGCCTAGGAGAAGAAGAAAGAGTACATTGTTTGATAAATTCATTTTGTGTAGTCATAGGTAGATTAAGTGATTTGGTCAGAGTCACAGGATGTTGATCCAGCGCTGACGCTTGAAGTAAGTTCCCCAGCTCCAAACTCGGCAGCTTTGACCCTTACACCACATCGTCTCCCCTGCATTGCATGCAGATATCCGATGGCAGATAAACATGTTTACGTTGCTGATGGTATTTATTTTGCCCTGTGAAGTTTGCATTTGAATTCATCCCCTCCTGCACCATCCCTCCTGCCACCCTCTCCCTGTTCATGCCACATAATTCCACTCTATGCCACACAAAGCCACTACACATAATTCAGCCCCACTCCATACCACATAATTATGTGTATCATAATTCAACTCCACATAACTCAAAACAGCACCACACAATTAAGTGCCATGCAAGTCCACCACACACAAATCCCCACCACATAATTCCACTTCACACAACAAGTTTCAACATCTCTCAATTCTGCACCACAAAATACATTTCCTCTTAATTCCACTCCATGCCACATAATTACTATCCAACAAATTCAACTCCACACATTTCCACTCCATGCCACATAATTCCACTTCACATAATACCACTCCATTCTACGTAATTCCACTGCACTGCAATGCACATAATTACACTCCACACAACACAATTCAACTCCAGATAATTCCACTACACATAATTACACTCCAACCTACAAAATTGCACTACACGCCACATAATTACACTCCACATATATCAACTCTGCTACAAAACACATAATTCCACTCTACAAAATTCAACCTTGCACTATGCTACATAATTAATAATTCCATGCCACACCATGCCACATAATTCCACACAGCGCCACTCAATTTCACACCACACAGCATAATTACGCTCCACCTAATACCAATCCACACTGCATAATTCAACTCAACATAATTACACTCAATTCCATACCACATAAATCCACTGCACACAATGCTACCTAATTTCACAACACAACACCAAACTCTACTCAACACCACACAATTCCACGCCACACAATTCCACACCACACAATTCCACCCAAAACAATTCCAGAGCAAACAATTACACTCCAACTCACAAAATTCCTCTTCACACCACATACATGCCATCCACACATTATAATTCAACATCATGCCAAATAAAACCACTCCACGCCATGCAACTCCACATAAATCCGCACCATTCCACATATTTACATTCAACATAATTCCACTCCACATCATACCTCATATTTACACTACACATATTTCAACTCCACACCGCATGCATCCGCTCCGTAAAACATGGCTAAAAGACATTGAAAACACCAATAACTCCTGGTTTGCCGAGACCTATTGGATTTGTTAATGCTTATTTCATGGAGCTCCCAAGTATTGTGACCACTGACTGCGTCCAGAGTAAAATCTGCTTTCAAATAATTAAAAGGAAATCAAGAGTGTACGACCGTTTGCTTCCAGGTTATTGAAAATTGCTAAATTGAAATAATTTTTGATCGAAAAGAACATTTATACGAAAAACAATCAATACATTTAGAATGATTATGTGAGATAAGGTAGGGACATTATAGGGGCATGCCACAGGTCTGAAGGAGGTGGTAATATATAATGGGTTAGAAAGGATTTCATCTAGGACGTGTGAGTGGGCAATCTTGTTGCAGTAGCACCAGTCACAAGAATTCTACAGTGGTTGGCTCTCAAGGTAGTTACATTGCAATGATGGGTGCAAAGAGGCCTGAAAGGATTACTGACACTTTTGGTCTCTGCAAACACAGTGTTGAAAGCAGCGTGGAAGGAAGCCCTTCGGAGGATGAGTGGCATTCAAGGCTGATTGGTTTTGTGGAAAGATGAATGGGCAATGATGTGGAGGTAGTGTACCAGGGATCTCGTATAGTTAATGGCAAATTGATTGTGGATGATGATTTGTTGGTTGAGAGATTAGTTGATGGAAAGAAACCATGCCAGAAAAATGGAATGACCGAACCTCGTCAAAGGCTTGTGGCAGATTGTTGTAGCCATATAAGGGCAGGGAAGTGAAACTTGTAATGAGAGAGTCTCTTGTGCAAAGAGTATCTATCTACTGAAGATACGCAGTCCAACTTTGGTGGCCATAAAGTATCTCACGTTGCCTTGTGGAAAAAGTTGGCTTTGACCTCATGTGTCCATTCAGCAAAGATTGTGTTTCCTCACTGCCACTGTGGTGACAACAGTAAAAGATAAACCTCTGCTTCCTGAAGTCTGGTGCATGTTTTGCAGGACCTTCGGCTTCATGGACCCTCTGTGGTGAACAAATCGAAACTATGCTGGCCTTGGACAATGTCGGGACATTCACACTTCTTGTTGAAGTCCTAAACCCCCGACTCCTCACAACTGCTCATCCCTAGTCACAATGCCACAAAACAAATGGCAAATTGTGAAAAGGACATAAGGATGAGCATGTAGCGGGTTAGGGGACTCCTGCCTGCTTCCTGTGACGCAGGGTGACTGCAATTAACTGTGTCTACTTTGTGAATGCTTCATGCCTGCCTTTTCCGTTCACTAAATCATTTCTATGCTTCGCAACCGCAATAGTGATCACAAAGTATTTGTGCATTGCTGTGTGATTTAGTTGGAGTGAGAAGCATCTCCTGTGATTTTTTTCTGGGTTATCTGTACCTATGTTTCCCCTATTTGCTTTTTTGGACACTACAAACGATAGTGGGTTTAAACTCTCCTCTTCGCTGACCTATAAGGTAGGCAGAATCCAGCAGGTTGGTCTGTGCCTTTATGCGCTTGTCACTTCCAAATGCTTTCAGATTGAATGGTGTATTTTTGACTTTTTGTAGATTTATATACGGCAGAGACTAAGTAATTGATCATTTCCAAGGACTTTACATAATGCAGAAATAAGTCATGGACATACATTTAAAGACAATGTAGTAACTATTCATAAACTACTGTATGGACATAGAGAGTTTTTCAGAGAGCAAAAAGGATGATGCTTGTGATGCTATTTACATAGTTACTCTTAGATGAAGGGAGGATCTCTAATCTCGATTGGTGTTGATGATTATGACAAATGGATTTGGCCAAGGAATCATTTACAAGTATTTTTTTCATCCCTCTCTTGAAGAACTTGAGCGATTATGGGTACTGGATGAATGCTGTGTTTTATTCTTGGTGTTTGTTTCAAGTTTGGTATTTTTAAGTTGAGCACATTTTTCAATATGGAATTTCTGTTTTTACGTAAGGATTTTAGCTTCTGCGCAGTTGTGTTAGGGTGGGGTGAAGTTTTGTACCCAATACATGCAGTTCTCAGCAGGCAGTGTTTGTCCATATGAAGCCAGTTTTTGACATTTCATTACCTAAGAGATATGAGCTGTTCTTTCAGTGTTGGAAATTAGTGTTGCCTCTAAGTTTAGGAGTACTTTTAGAGGAGTAAGACTTGAGATCTGGTGGTTCTGTAATTCAGTTCAGACAGAACTAGGGATTGTACAAGGGTTTTGAAAGCTTAATGTTGTTACTAAATGCTTTAGATAGCTAATTACACATATTTGCTGATTGGAATTTTTTAACTACGTTATTTGTGATTGCGTTGTAATAGTTTAACCCATTTTGTCTCCCAGAGATTTTTGTTGTGTGCTATTAGCAATTTGTTTCCAAAGCATTTAAGTTCAGGATCCAGTTGTGGGCATGCCCGTTGTTTGAATTCGGTTTAATAAGTAGGAATGCAGCCTAGGATGGGTTTAGTTTTTATTAAATAGCTACAAAGCCACTGACAATTTCACTTATTCTACCAACGTTCCTGCTACTGCTGCTCTCTGGCTGACAGCCATGGCTCCTTTACCTCCCAAAGAGACAGACATCTCACTCCTCTATGCTACACATCTATTTGTCTGGCAATGCTGACTTCTGTCAGACTGTCGTTCTGCAGTTTTTTGGGCCTCAATAGCAGTCTTGATGTATGTTTACTGAGCAACTCTTTTGGTCTTTACAAGTCTCCCCTAAACCTTTCAAGCAAGCAAACTGTTTTAAGCGCACATAATTGAGGGTTGTGGAGGATACTCTGTTTTGGCACTGCAACTCCCACAGCGTCTCTAAAGCGCATGTCAAGTTTGTGTTTGAAAGGAGTAAAGCTGTAAAAGTGGCTGAATCAAGTTGGTGGAAAGGTTGTGCAGTTCAAGCGAGCTTGCTCCTTGGCTCACAAGGCCAGTTTATATTCCCACACAGTGGCAGCTGGTGTGAACCCAATCAGCTATTCAGAAATTGTGCATCATTTCAGATTTTGGTGGTAACCACTCAACTCCTGCGCATCTTCCTTCAGGTAGAGTGCAGACCCATTATGGCAAACATCCTATAAAGTTCACTGTGTCTTCGACTCTGTGGTAATTGTTGGTAGTCCATAATGTGTGCAGGGAATGTGTATCTTCCTCACAGATAGTCCCTCAGCCATCAAGACCGTTGTGGGGGCTTTGGATGTCTTTCCAAAGTTGACCACAGGATATGGGGTGCAGGGCAGGATACACGCTAAGTACTTTTGTTTATCTGAGAATAATGGCTATGCCCTTAGCCACATCTTTTGTTACTATGGTGCAGTCCATCGTTTGTTTTGTTTTTGTGCTCTGCCTGAGCAATTAAAATTGACACTGCCCACCTGTTGAGTCACAATTCTTTCAGAAAATAAGACCAAAATCATCCACACATGGGCCTAAATAGATTTTAATTAATGTATGTTTGGGTTGTAATGTGTGCATTAAAGGTTTGTTTGGTTGGGAATAGGACTGTATTTGGAAAGTATTTAGTGGTTTAATCACATCTCCTATTTCTGCTTGATTCCCCTTTCTTTTGACAGGCAAAAGAGCAGCTAAATATGGCTCTGCAGCTCAGCAGACATGACATGAGCTCCGTGATGCTCGGTAGGATCCATCTCTTGGAGGGGGACATGGACCTGGCTATCGAGGTGTACAAGAAAGCTGTTGAGTAAGAAGGTTTTGTTTGTATCCTAGCATTGTTGCAACATGTAAAGGGGGCTGTGGGATATTTATTAAAGTGTTGCATTAATTTCAATTATCCAGGATAAGAAATTATCTAATACTACATGTTCATTTCTGTCAGAAGAACAATGGCACATTAAAAGAGTTACTGATTGTCTTTGCAAGACTTTAGAAAGCATTTCACACTGAAGAACCAACTATACAGTAAAATATGCTTATCTGACGGCAGCATTACACTGCAAATTCCAGTCATATAATACAGGGTGCTTTCTGAAATTGATAAAAGATATTTAAAAAAAACTTTTCTTTTTATATACCGGTTGCTTTCTGATTCTCAGTCTTTCAGTTATTGGGAACTGTATTTTCATCAATGCTTTTTAATGGCAGTACATTTCAAAATAAGGAACATAAATAGTTATAAGGAACATAAATACTTAAAAAATAAACCTATACTACAGAGCACATGAAAATGTTCTCAAAAGTACTATATTTCATAGGTTCTATTTCCTCTGTGCTAGGTGTAAAGCCACATTTTAAAAACAATGATTGGAAGAACAACTGCCTTGCTTTTAAAAATCAGATACAGTCTAATAGCACTGGCTCACTGCAACATTTAGACAGCAGTGCGCACAAATACAGTCGATTAAATCAATACAAGGATGGCGAATAACTGGGTATTCGCCATCCTTGATGGCGAATACCTAGGTATTCGCCATCAAGGATTAACCCCTATCCACCATTTCACAATAGCATTCTTCATAAGAGGATTGAGAAGCATTATGATGCCACTTATCTCTTACATTTTGAATATCATGAAACAATCATGATATTCATTATCTGAACATTTGGAGCTCTCAAGAATTTATGCTTAAACAGCTGAACCCCAGCTAAGCACAAAAGTGGTATTTTATCCTTTTGCAAATGTTTATTATTTAGAAGGAAAATAATTGATTATCCTTTAGCAGTTAGATCCCAGAAACCTATTCTTCGTTTCAGCCTTAATATGAGAACAATACCAGATTGTGAGAGTTCAGAATCTCTCCTGGGAACATAACCTTGTAAACATGTGGTATTGAATCTGCCACTTAGAACCAGAATCTTCATTCTTATAACCGAGTTGGGAGTAATTTTCCTTTCATAGCTCTCAAGAAAGGTGACAAGAAGAAACCTCCCAAAAGACTATTGCACTTTATCAACCCTTCCAAAATACTTTTACGTTTGATTTGTAATTTGTGCTAGCTTTTAGAGCATGACAAAGAATTGGTTCTGAGCAACAACTGCCAAACAATAGAGAGGCTAACAGACACTCCTCAGCCTATTGTTTACTGGAACCTTGAATTATTATTCCCCTTTAAGAGGTAGCTCAAACTGGGCCCCAGTATTTTAGTGTAAGAGCATTATAATTGAAAATAGTCCAGGTAAAATCAGATTGACTCTCTGGGTAAAGCTGAAAGCAATCGACACATTAGGTCAAAGACACCAAATAGTCCATAAAACAAAAATACCTAACATCTTTAACCTCCTTGGACCTCCAAGAGGCCTCCCCCAACACAAAGTACTGGACTAAAGTCAAACCTATGTTTTGGCTGAAGGTATTCTATTACAGTTTGCAATCAGATTATTTAATTGATTCAGCTCCAGTTTAAAAAAATCTTTGTGGCCAAGTTCCCCCCCCCCCCCCCTCATATCACCAAGAAGCGTCTGCACAGCAATGAAAAAAACGCATTGTCTAACTGTCCGCTCAGCGGTCACTGCACTCGCCCTAGTCCATTCCATCTGGACCCTCACCTTTTGTTAGTGAATCGTGTAATCATAGGGACGGTTGACCAACACCCAAAGATCAAGACCAAATCAAAAAAGGAGACCAGATAAACCGGGACTCTTGGTTGTACTCTGGTCGAGGCCACAAACTCTGACCGCAGCCCTGACCCAGTCCTACTATCTGAGGCAGAGGATCCTTCCATTTCAAACAGATTTCTCTCCTAGCAATAAGAATTAAATAAAAAATTAACCTTCTACAAGGCCTTCTTAACAACAAAGTTGATGTGCCGTTAACCCCCAAAAGAATCAGGGTTGTATTAAGTTTGATCTCGTGATCAAAGATTCCTTTAAGCGATAGTTCTACAGTGTCCCAAAAGATCTTCAAGCATGGACATTCAGCAAAAATATGAACATCGTTGGCTCCTATGCAGCCACATTTCACACACTTTGGGGAGAGGTTGAGGTGCAAACGTGGATATTTTATGCGGGGTCCAATAAAGACGATTAATAGTAAAAAAAAAAATGGTTACGCTTCAAATTGGCCAGTTTAACCGTTGAGTAAAGAGTCTTCAGAGAGCTATCCCAAATTAATTCGAAGCCCTCCTCGTTGAGGCTTCCTCTCCAGACTGCAGGCAGGGGTAATAACTTCCTCTCTTCTGCCTCTGAGAGTCCATCGTACCACCTTGTGACTTCCTTGTTCTTAGGTCTAACATCTTGAAAGAGCAACTCCAATTCAAAGTTACCACCAATATTTTGCAGACCCTCTTTGGGCTTCATACTGGGTGCCGAGAATTTCTACAATATGTCTTACATGTATAATGCTTGTTGGGCTTTTGCTCCTTTGGCACCTTGGAAATTCAATAAAAATCTGTTACCCCCAATATCCCTTTTTGATGCTACAAACCAAGAAGATAGTTGGATGAACTTAAGTTTGGACAGCTCATGATTAGTTTTAATATTCAGTACTTCCCAGGGGTGAACTCCTTCCGACAAAATTAATTCTGACCAAGTTGAGACCCCCGCCCTTCTGAGTGGAACACTGAGTGCATCTTTTAGACATTCTTGTGTTCCGGGGGAGTCCCAAACTGGAGCAAAATCATAAAAATATCCAATACCGCACCTCCTCCTAAATCCATACCAAAGATCCAAAGCAGCTCTCCGAACCTTAGGAGCACCAAATTTATATAAGAAACCCTCTGCACTTGCAGGCATTATCATTTCCCCCAAAAGATTCTCCCAAGTAGAATCACCTGTTTTACCCAAAAGCATTCAAATATTTTTAAACTGAAAGGCAACACAATACCAATTAAAATCAGGTATGGCCAATCCCCCTTTATTCAATTTACGCCTAAGATTTTTCCAAGACATCCTGGCCCCTTTCTGGGCCCAAATAAAGCTCAACACCCTCCCCTGGATTCTATTGATGTCGTTTTTGGGGAATCATAGCGGGATAGCGTTGAAAAGATAAGTTAATTTGGGAAAGATAACCATTTTTATCAGATTAATCCGTCCATAGATTGTCAACGGGAGGTTCCTCCACCTATTTAATAAACGTTCAATCTCATTGGAGATCCTAGAAAGATTCAAATGTGGGATTTTCTCGATATCTTTTACTGTTGTGATACCTAAATGTCTAAACTTAGAACTTACTTCTCTCTCTCAGTCAGTAATATTCCAACACATGACCTCAGTTTTGGCAGTGTTAACCAAATAGCCAGCGATAGAACCAAATTCCTCCAGTAGTTCTTCTACTCTTGGAACTGAAGACAAGGAATCTGCTGTATAAATGAATAAGTCATCGGCATAGAGCGCAACTTTGGAACTGTAAGACGAGCAGCTAAATGGGACCACTAAGGGATACAAACGCAACTGTTGAGCAAGAGGCTCTATAGAGATATCAGAAAGAAGGGGAGACAATGGGCACCCCTGCCGAGTGCCTCTTAGAATATTAAAACCGGAGGACAATGTGCCATTAAGAAATATCTTCGCCAAAGCCCCGGTATAAATAGCCTTAATTGTATTAATAAAGTTGGTGCCGAACCCCATCAAGCTCAAAACGTCCCAGAGATAGACCCAGCATACTCGATCATATGCCTTTGCGGCATCAAGTGCCACTACGGCAAGAGGGCAGATCACTCCCTGGCAAGATCTATCATGCCAATTAACTGCCGGTTCTGATCCTGTATAAACCTCTTAGGGATAAAGCCCTTCTGGTCAGAGTGGATAAGCTTGGGGGCGAGCTTAGACAATCTCCCCGCTAGAATGCTCATAAAGATCTTATCTGCATTAAACAGAGAGATTGGACGGTACGAGTCGGCCCTGACAGGATCCTTAGAGGGTTTTAAGATAAGGACTATTGAGGCCTCCTTCCAGGACTGGGGAACCTTACCACCCTGCCTATATATATAGTTGTACAGAGCTTCCAAAACCGATATCAGCTCATCTATCAAAAGACTATATACTTCATTTGGAAGGGCATCAGTGCCAGCAGCTTTAGCCCTCCTACCCTTACTTATGCTCAACCGAATCTCCTCCTTAGTAATTGGATCATCCAGAGCCTTACAACTTACATCTGTTAGATTGGGGAGCTGCAGCTTCCCCAACCAGCTCTTAATATACTCTGGATCAGGAGAGATTTCTTCTCGATATAAGCTGGAAAAAAGAGACAGTAAACAAGCCTGCATATACTCCTGCTTCCCTGAAGAGTCACCCATGTCATTACCAACCAGTTTTTCAATAAAGTTCCTTGACCTGTCTGTCCGAGCCTTCCAGGCAAGTAGTGCGCCTGCTTTCTCCCCTTACTCAAAATCCTGCATGGACTTAGCATCCCACTGAGCTCTACATTTTTTATCAATAAAGACCCTGTATTCCATCCTCGCATCCTCAAGTTGCTTCCGCAACCTTATCTCAACATCGGAGGTTTGCATTCCAGCTTGAAGTAGGCTGCTTCCTAATAAGCCCACTCTGCTCTCTAGGGTTTTAAGAGTTAATCGTTCAGCCCTTTTCTGAGCGGAAGACTGACTTTGCAATTCTCCTCTTAGGAAGACCTTAAAAGTATCCCAGACTAGGTCTAGGGAGGCAGATCCCAGGTTGTCCAGAAAAAACTGCCTACAAACTTGTTTTAATACCCGACCTGTCTCAGGATCAGATAAGGTAGCTCTCCTTAGAGTCCATCTAGATCCAACAGAGCTAGAATACCGAACCAAGGACAGAGTCATAGCTGCATGGTCAGAGAAATGGGCTGGTAATATATGTGTAGACGATATTTTTCCCCCCCATTGTCTTATCAACAAAGTAGTAGTCCAATCTAGAAAAGTGGCCATGTTTCTTGCTATGAAACGTGAAACCCTGCTAATACCCATCTTATATCTCCTTACGTCCAACAAACCCAAATCTAGCATGATGTTTGTTAGCGTCTTCCTAACTCGAGGAGTGTTATCATAGCGACCAATGTTGGATCTATCCTGAACAGGGTCCAGCAAGACTTTAAAATCTCCCCCCATAATGACGGGGCGGTGACCTCCATTAGATTCCATTCTAGATTGGACAAATGAGAGGGGTCGTCACTATTCGGCCCATAAAAGACCACGCATACCAATTCCACCCCGTAGTCTAAAGTGGCTATCAGCCACCTCCCAAATTTATCAGAGTTAGAGGCCTTAATAACACAACCAGCTCCTTTCCTGATTAAGATCGCAACTCCCCTACAATGTGCAGACTGTTCCGAAACCACAAAACGATCCATCCATCAACATTTGGAAAATACCTTATTGCCCTCTGGGGTATCTAAATGAGTTTCCTGTATTAGGCAGATATGAGCACCACTCTCTTCCAAATAGCTCAATGCAACATCTGTCTACGTCTACACCTAAGCCCGTTGACATTCCAGGAAAGGATTTTTAATTCATTAAACCCCCCATCTGACCTAGCAAGGGAAACCATACCCATGGACTGACAACGTAAGCCGCTTACAATATTAAGATGATAGAGGGAACATTTTTTTTTCTTTTTTTCCCCCCACTGCTCCCCACCACGTGACCCCCCCTCATCCTCCCAACCCTTCACCCTGAACCTCGGTGCCCCGTGCCCCCCCATCACCCTCCCTAGGGGAACCCCCCCCACCCCCAACTAGATTTGGCCTAAAATCTATTGGTCTCCCAGTCGGCTAAGGAAAAGAAAAACCTACATCTGGCCTCCCCTCACTTCTGCCGCCCCAGACCAGCCTCACTTTTTGCTTGCCCTCTTCTTAATTTCCTCAATCAACAAATCTGCTTCCTCCACCGAACGATGTATATACATACGGTTGTTCTACATCGTGCAGAGCGAAGCTGGAAACTTCAACTGAGCTCTTGCGCTAAGTATATTCAATTCTTCCGCCTTTTTCCCCAATTCTCACTGCCTTAGTGAAGTAGTGTGACACAGATCTGACCTAATCGAGAATGAGTAGGAACCTATTGAAAAAGACCCTTCTTTTAAAGCAAAGTACAAAACAGCCTCCTTAATAGTAAAAGTAAGGAAATTAATCAAAATTCGCCTTGGTATTTGCCTTCCAGGATTTCTTTTGCATGGATCACAATGCACTCGCTGGATTTCTTTTGAAAGATCTACATCTGATCGATTTTTTAGTGCGGTATCTTGTAGTAATTTAATCACAAAGGCCTTAATATCAGAACCTTCCGCATCCTCTGGGATATTTATAAGTCTGAGGTTATATCTCCGGCTGTGATTTTCGAGACGTTCCAAGTCCTCCCTCTTCTCCTTATTTTGACGGGATAGACAACACACCTCAATTGATTTATCAATGGTTTGCTTTAATTTAGGAACCTCTTGTTCTAAGGCCTTAGTTCTCAAAGAGACCTCCTCAAGCTTCTGCGTCAAAGCAGCACAAGACGCCTGTAGTGCGACCTGATTCTGCTCCGAAATTGTGAATCTGCTTTTCATTTCTTCTTTAAAGGCCAGAAGAACGCCCACCAGTGTTTGAGTCTGATCCCAAATCTGTGTGTAAGGGTTGACTAGCAGCAGATGTTACTGGCATAGTTTGCAAAGACTCCAACCAAACATGAAAATCTTCTCCAGATGCCCCGCTCGCGCTACTACCTCTAAGGCCTGAAATCGATTCGATGTAGGAATCGAGATTGCAGAGGAAGCAACATCATGAAGTAACTCTGTCAAAATAACCCAGGCAGGAGTTATCACATTGGGGCCTTGAGGTGCTCCACCTGGAGGTTTCATATTGGGGGGGGGGGGGTCTAGGAGCTTCAGAGGTAACCACAGCAGGAGAGGCTAAAACTTTACAGAACGACTTCAGAGAGGGGGTAACCTTAATCTTAGGTACCGCAGCCTTCTTCCCTCTGCCCTTACTTCTAGGGGATTTCCCAACCGTAATAGCAGAGGATATAACTTTTCCTGCTTTTACTCCCTCCTTGGCTAATGCCAGAGACTTGTTCCCCCCTTTTTTTGCAAGATTTAGATCGGAACCTGAACAGGGAGGGGGCAGGGGTTCCAGACCCCCTCTAGTGCGGAGGGTATATCTACACACTTTCCCAGACGTAGTAGTAAGCCTATCCTGTGGGGTTTTCCCACTCTCCATAAGCTGCAGACCTTTCTCCTGAATAGGCCTGCTTGGGCCCCTAGTAGCCCCTTCTGTAGTCCCTTCTGTTTGTGGTACAGGGTAGAACACTTCAAAATTATCCACAGAGTTACCAAATATCATAGCTTGTTCTCTAATAATTCTACCCAACTTGCTAAAAGTATTGCCGTGTGCTGTACACTCCCCTAATGGAGAGGTCATACCGCCATCCCATCTGAAGGCACAGATCCAACCGGCATACTTCTGAAAGTCCGGTCCATCCAAAATGTCCCTACAGGTGCTGACTCTTCCACCACTGCCCCAGGAACTGAACCGGGCAACCTCCCTGTCACAGGAAACCTATTGTCCAGTCTTCCCCTGCCGGAGTTTCGTCCAGCAGCAGGAGGGCAGACTCGTGTCTGTGGCTGGCAGCATCCATTTTGTGATGCCAGGGTCAAGAAAGCTGGGACCGGGTGTACCGGTGTTGTCATATTTCTCCCTCTCGGAGTGTGGAATCATACCTCCCACACCAGCTACTGGTCTGGAGGTATGATTCCAAGGTGTTTGACACCAAACACAACATGTTTCCATGCAGCCGTTTTAAAGTTAGCATTTATCGCAAGGTTATAATGCACTTAAGTATATATGGTTGGCTGCATCACAAACAACCCTGGAATATAGGTTCTGAAGGCTGCAGAGGGGCTCATGCAGGTGCACCCTTTTCACATAAAGCCCAGCACCCTGCCTTCAGGATTGATGAGGCCTGCCATAGGGTTGACTGATAGGTTTATATGTTCAGTGATATGGAGTAGATATAGTGAACCTACATCTAAGTAAGGGGTGCATGCACCACCTTACACAGGCTGCAGTAGCAGACCTGTTGTGTCATTTTGAATGGTCTCCCTTGGGAGGCATAATACATGCTGCAGCCCCTGAGAGGCCTCTGTGGTACCTATACCCTGGGCACATAGTATACCATATACTAGGGACTGATAAGGGTACCCCAGAATCCAATCTGGAGTGTACCTAAAGTACACAAACAATCAATTTAGGGAGAAAGCAGATAGACTGGGGTCCTGATTAGCAGGATCCCAGTCAGACTAAGTCGAAAAACAGCAAAACACCAGGAAAAAAGTGGGGGTAACCATGCAGTCAGATTCCACCTTCCTACATATGTAGAAAAAAAATATTGCTTTCTCCTGTGAAATGCCATGCATACTATGCATTTTGATGCTAAATGTGGTGATATGAAAATATAATAAATCCGAGTAAGCTCTGTTCCATGATTTACAGTTTTACATGAAGGTAATCTTCTTTGAAGTATCCATTTAAATAAATCAGCTGTTTTTCAAACAGTATCTTCCCCAATGTTTATTTTTCAGCGCTTTTACATGAAGAATATTTTCCTTGAGGATTATTGAAAGATATTAAAACTACTCTAAAATAGCCTCCGCTATATCAACTTTTTGTAAATCTCATTTCTGATTGAAGCCACTACCCAAAATTCATTTTGCATCTGAATTTTTTTCACATTCCTTTCAAACTTTTCCGCAAATCAACAAGATCCTATACATTGGAGTCACAACTATGAAGAACTCAACGCTTACATTCCCAGGTGAAGATAAGCGCGAAGGGATGGGCCCATTGGTATTTAATTTTTAGTTCATGTAGCTTATCTGTGACTGGTTTGAAGTCCTTGCGCCTACAAAGGGAAACGGGGGCAATGTCCAGTAAGATCTGGATCGAGTGACCATTGTAGGATAAGTCCGTGGCTCCATGCACCTTCTGGGGAATGGCCTCTTTCTCCACAAAAAAGTGGACTCATGTGAGAATGTCCGGGACAAAGTCGGGATGCCCTCTGGGACCGGGGGCCAGGTGGGCCCTATCGAGGGCCGGGGGGGGAGGCGTCATCATCTGCTACATGATATCTTGGCACTCTGCTCATCGGGGAATCTCCCTGATGCGGAGATTATTACATTGGCTTCGATTTTCGAGGTCCTCCTGCTTGAGCTGTAGGTCTTCGAGTTCCACCATTCTGCGCCAGAGACTCTTGTGGTCTTCCGCCCTTGCGTCCATCGTGCGTTCCCGGTCGTCCACACGTCCTCTGATCTCTGTAACGTCTCGTCAGATTTCCTGTAGGCAGGATTTGGAGTCTCATTTGAGCGATTCAATTTTCATCCTTGATTTCCTGGAGGAATGAACTCATAAAAGCTTGCGTGATCGGAGCTGTGGATGGATCCCCACAAGCTGCAGCCCCCTGGTGATCAGCTGCGGATAATGTTGGGGGATTGAATTTCAGCCACAACGAGGCTACAGGGCTAATCTTTGCCGGGTTGGGGCTGGGTCTTTGCCTGTCTTAGAGCGAGGCATGATCAGGGGGAGAGTCCCAGCAGTCCGCAGGCCTTACCAGAAAGGCGCAGCGCAGGTGCAGACCTCCGCTGTGAAGGATAGGGCCCTCTTGATGTCAAAAAGATGTAAGCAGCTCCGCAGCAAGGAGGGGCGGCAGGCAGTGGGGAGTTGCTACAGAGTGGTTCCAAGGCTCTGGATTTGACCGGTCAGTTCCACCAGCCGACTCGATCAGCAGAGCTCTCCAAGGGTCCCCACACCAGAGAGGAGCGGGCTCGCCCAATCATGGGGATGGGCAGCAGAGTGCCATGGGAGAAGCAATAGGTGAGAGTTAGTTTAGCTGCAGGGTCCCCTCCTACGAAGCTGAAACCGTTGGGAACATAGACCAGCACTACGCCTCTGCCTGGTGGTGAGCTGGGAAGTGGGGGATCAGGTACTTTCAGATGGCCAGGTTTGAGTTTAGACAGTGCGAGGAGATCTAGATTAGGCAGAGAGAGCTTTCCCTCCAGATTCAAGGATCACACGCCAGACGCCCCCACCGCAGGTCAGCAGCTCAGCAGCTCAGCACCAGCTCCGAGGGACGGAAGGCTTCCGACAGCGCCTCCAGGAACTAGACAAGCAATCTGCTTTGGGACCCACAGCAGTGGATCTGGACACCTTAGCCCCACAGTCAGGCACCCCAGAGCAGACCCACAGCATGTCTCCAGGGCAATGGAGGGGGCTATCCTAAGTGGTTAGAGGATGCCTATGGTACAAATATCTGGAGAGGGGTGAGGAGTGCACGATCCCCGCAGCCGGTCTCCCCAGTCCGCAAGGCAAGTGAAATGAGGTTCCACTATACTGTTCAGCTGGCCCAAGTGCGCCTGGCCTGTGTTCAAGTGTCTCTGCTCACTAACGGGCTCCCAGAGAGTTCAGGAAAAGCGGGATCCTAGGCGCCAAGCAGAGCCAATGTAAGCCCCACTAAAGGGGTTGGGACAGAGAAGGGGACCCCCACTGCATGAACCCCACAGCCGTTTTCTCTCACCTTATGTCTTGTGAAGAGGGCTGGCAGCGTCAGTGAGGCCGGCGAGTCCCGACTGGGTCCGGATCTCCGTGGGAAGCAGCGAAAGCCACAAAACAACACTCCTTAGGTGCGCTGTTCTCCCTCCAGCACGATGAGTTAGAGGTGGCGCCCTGGGTCAGAGGCGGGTCCTGGGCTGCCGCTGCCCCGCAGCAGGAGGTAATAGAGAGGGAGGCCCAGACTCCCCACTGACCCTGAAGAGCGGCCCCAGGCGCTGCAGTGCTTCTACCTCCGGGCACGAGGGCTCCCTCCGCACAGGCCACGGTGCCGATCAGAACCACCCCAGGCTGTCTCCTTCCATGCGCTAGGCCAATTCAAAAGCAATGCAGAAGATCAGGGGGCCTGCGACATCCGCCAAGGCAAAGTCCAATGTGAGCAAGGGCGGATCCCCTGCCGCACCCCCGCAATGTCAGCAGCAGGGCGGCGAGGTCCACGGGCCCGCAAGTCTCCGCCTCAACTGCACAGGCCTCTGTGCCCCAGGAGACAGGCCCGGCGCTGGGCCGCGTGGACCCCGAGTCTGGCTCAGTAGCAGGCAGATGGATCTCCCGAGCCGATAGCAGTGCCGGGGGAATCCCAGACTTCCAGGAAGTCCGGGGCCAGTCCCGAAGACAGGGGTGATGCCAGACGGCCCAGAACGAGGACAGAGGGGCCAAGTCTCCCTACGTGACCTTTCCCGCCAGGTCTAAGATGGCAGCCACAGGAGCTGAGGCACGTCTGTTACCGGTCACCAGACGGGCCCCTACAGCCCCATGGTCATCCCTCAGGCCAGCCGTAGGTGTCCCGTGATGTCCGGGCAAAGTGTCTCAGTTGCTGTGTCCCTGGTATAAGTTGAAGCAGGCCGCGTAGGAGCGGAGACCCAGCAGGACATGTCTCACTCCATTCGTGGCTTGGCCACACCCACCCATAAGTGTTACCTACATGGTGCAGCAGGACTTCACTTACAGAAGTTTGCTTGGTCCACGGTACCATGGAGGTGCTGCAGCTCCTGCGGGAGTTCTGCGGTACCTCACGGGAGCTCCCATTGGAAATACTGCTGTACCTGAAGGATAATTTCTTTTTGGCCGCTGGGGGGAAGAGGGTGGTCCCTTTGAGTCCTCCCTCCCCTCCACACACACAAGTGCCAGGGGGTCCGAGTATCCTTACTAATGTACCCGATAGCTTGTTTCCAAATCATACTTTTAGGCATTTAGACATTGACACTGCCGAAGCTTACCACCCCTGGGACTCCCTGGTCAGGCCCACCATCTATGACCGCTATCACTCACTCACCAGCTATGCCGTTAACCCTCCAGTCATCTCTTTAAACACCGTCCCAAACGCCTATCACCATTGCATCGTGATCTCCACTTTACCCAAATGACCAGTTCTGGGTCAATGAACAGGCTTATGTTGACTGGTGACTCTGTGTGTCCGCTTGCTAATTCAATTTTCCCAACAAAAGCTGATTTTTACTGCAGTTTAGCTGACTATGGAGCTCTCTGCATGGGTTTCAAGTGCCCTTGATGTCCTATTTTATTCATGGTGGTCCTCCTCTGATGTCTGCCCTAGTAGGCATCCTTCACTGGACAGACTAAAGCAACACATGCACAGCAGGGTTGATACTGCTGCTTTGGTCCCAACTTTTATCTCTTTGTTTCTGTTTCTCTTAACCTGTCTCCATACAAGTCCTTATCCAGCAACCTCCACCACGCCGTACACATAATGCTCAATGGATTACACCTTACACTCATCCACCCGACACCTGCTCTCCTCTACCCCCAAACTGCCCTTTACTTGCCACACCTCTAGCAAGCCAGACTTTCCTACACCAGCTCTTCATTAGCTCTCCTGTTTGTCTCACACTGAATGTCATCTACCCAGCTGAGCAAATGCTTCTAGCACCTCATAGCAAAGGTTGCTAGCATTTTGGTTTCTTAATGGCCAATCACTAATCCCCAAGACCTGTCATTGCCACCAAAACATTTCTCCTTAGCTTGCACACTAATTGCAGCCACATAAATTGTCACTACAGTATCCATCAGGAAATCTCACTTTCCTTCATACCTAGAGGGGTCATTCATCTTTTTTTATTTTTTTGTAAACTTGTTTTTATTGGCATTTGTAGTTTACGAAAAACATGGTACGTTAGGTCATATTTGAATTACTTGCATTTTTGCATTTTATAACATTATACAATGTTAATTACACGATAAATGGACATAAATCCTGCCATTGGTAAGGTCTAGCATCAAACAATTTCTACTGGGAACTGGGATACAGAACTGGAGGGGAGTATTCATGGGATCCTAGGAACTAATGTTGAGTGGGGTATCGGGGCGATATGCGCTCCACTAAGTAGAGTATCTGTATGTCCCTGGGAGTGGTGGGGAAATCAGGTCGGCCTGGCTCCGGCCGTAGAGGGGTCACTCATCTTTGAAGTGAAATTTGCCACTGGTCTAATGATAACCGTTCCTTGGGATATTTCAAATGCAATAGAAAGTCTTAACTCACTAATGAATATTGAATTCAAACTTAAACAAAGCAATGGTTGGCATCTCCAAAAAAACGGTGAGCTCTAATCATTGCAGTAGGAATCCAGAAAAGTAAATAGAAAGATCATATATGTGGAAAGACTGGGACATTGAAGCATAAGTTGGAACAGCATATAAAAATGTTACTTATGTGGAACTGTACATTATCATCCAGACCAAACTCACAGGACAACTGAATTTGTTGACACCAAATCAAATATTCTATTCCTATAGGCTGGATTGGAAGCTGTCTGAAAAATAAAGATTTATCCTCTACTTACTGTGACCCCACAAAGAACTACTGCACATGTTTTACTCCTGCCAGAGACTTAAGCATGCCACATTTTCTGCTGCATACTCTAGTGAACGGCACTCCTCCACAGCTTTATCTGAACTAAAATTTCAACCGCTGCAAGAATATTCTAAGGACAGAGCTGATAAAGAACATGTTGTGTGACCTTTCTTTTGATCCCTGAGCTTCTTTTTCTGGTCATTTCTCCATTCTTGAATGACATGGAGCTCTCTTTTCATGTCTGGAGAGTATGGGCCCAGAGGGAATAATTGATACCTTTTCTTTTGTTGAAGTACTTCTGCCATTGGAAGGAGGGAAAACTCTAAGTAAAGCGCAGAAGTCCCTCTTTAATTTAAGTCCTATCCGGACTGTGGGGCCAAAGCGGTCTTTTCAGATGAATCTCAGGTTCCGCAAATTTACGCCTTGCACTTTAATGATGTTTACATGTTGCTGAATGACCAGCCTCCTTGTCAGCAGCTACCCAATTTGTGTATGGGCCCAAATAATTCTTTTGACCCCCTTTGAGAATCCTGCACTCATTCCTCCCCTTCCCCCCCTGGCTGCAGCGGGTCCGCTTCATCCTGCGACCCTTATCCTGCCCTTACTTCCTCCTCCCCCACGCAGGTGGGTAACAAGCTATCCCAATTTATGCTGTGTTGTCCACAATTGTATTGTCTTTTCTACATCCCACGTTGAGCTGCTGCAGGAAGCAAAAGACCAAGTTTTCTAAGGTCACGAGTATGAAGCAGAGAAAGGGAATTTTGAAGCCCAGAGAAAACAGATTAATCTGGTTTATCTCTTGGGATTAAAAAAACAAGGGCAGTCTGGGAAGCCTCAGGTGGCCAGCAGGATGTCCAAGCGTGTGAGGAGCCAACATGTGCATAAGTGGTATCTGGGATGATGGAGTTGTGGCATAGAATGTGTCCTGCGACATGCTGCTTTAACAAAATATTATTCTTCATGTATATTAATACATAGCAATGTCAGTGCCTGCAGTTCAAAGGTGTGGAACAGCCTTAATATACAGGTGAGTAGCCTGAAGCCTTCAACCAAATTGACTTAACAGCCAATCAGCTCCTGAAGATTACCAGTTCCACCAGTGTGGAACAGTAAAGAGGGTCTATAAAAATTCCTTAACCATTGACGTAATTTAGGAGTCATCAGGGGATGCAACTACCCATTGCAAACCCTGGCAGTGCCTTTCCAACCCCCAGCCTAGGAGGTGGCAAAATCAGTGCTTAGAGCACAGGGATGGCTCGCCCTTGTGGGCTTTGCCCTTCTTGTTTTCTGCCCTCTTTTATTATATTAGTAGGGAATTACAGTCTATTATCCACAATTAGTGTAATAAATAATGGAGCAACAGGAGCTAGAACTGGAACTTAGCTGACAGAAGAGCTAAGTAAAAGAATATATTTGTAAATCTATGTTGTGTGCCTGCTTGCGGAGGAGAATGTGCTTGTATGAGACAGAGCAATGTGTGTTTGAGTATGTGTGTTGTGTTTGTGAACAGGTGTGAGTGAAAGTGCGTAAGTGAGAGTTAACATGGATGAGTCTGAGAAGAGAGAACTAGAGTAACAGCACTCGAGTGAGTGACGGCTGCTGTGTTTTTTCAGTTTTAAAAAAAATGCTTCTTCCATTACTGACACTTTTGTTGGTAGAGCCGATTCTGCTACACCGTCCCCACTTGTACCTCCCTCAGCTGATAATTTTAACTTTGTTCCGTGAAACGTTGCCGGGTTGACTGTTCAGCTAAACAATACTAAGTGGGCTATTTTTATCTGTGGGTATGATTTGCTTTGCCTTAAGCACACTCACCATATACATGGCTATTTTTCACGCCCTAATCAATGCATACTGAAGGGAGGTTTGCTTACTTCAGTTTCAGTTGCATTTAAAGGGAAAACTAATTGGTCCTTTTTCAACTGTTTTGGTTCAGGGAAAATCGACTCATTTCCTACTGATTAATTTTTGCAACAACTTTGTTTCCTTTAATACTGACATGATAACATCACTGACTAGGGTCTTGGAATCTTTCATGATAGTCACTATTCTGATGTTCCTGTAGTGTGGGTGAATTTAATATTTGTTTGTCTATCTCTCCCTCTCACCTCCTGTGAACTGTTGAGTCCCCATGGTGAGGTGCTGAGACATTATATCCATACTACCTATGATGATGTTGTAAATTTACTAATAACTTGCATTTTGCCTCTGACACAGCTCCTAATCATGTTCCACAAAAACAACTTTTATTGAAAGGGGTTGCCATTGAGTTATTGATTTTATCTTATTTACAGCGGATATCACTGGTATTATTTCTGATTACAAGATACACGAAAATGAACCACAATTTTCTTGTGGGCTGCTTAAGCTGGGGTGGCGATTTTGCATTAAAATCCACTTTTTCTAAAGGGTTTAATTTGAATCAAGCGCATAAGTCTACCCTGTTAGGTGAGCTTGTTTCAGGCTATTCTGCTATTGCCATGCCCTGGTTGAACTGTAACACAGAGGTTTAAGATGTTAGATACTATGGGTTTCTTTGGAGATCTTTTAAGGTTCCTTTGAAGGTTCCAATGCAACCTCTAAAGTAGAAAGTAGCAAGATGGTTTGACTTGCATTGTTAATAGGCTCATAGCAGCATTCTAACTGTGTTGAAATTAGGACCTAGTGTCTGCAAGGTGCCAACATAGATTTGCATATAAAAAAGCTCTCACACATAGGAAAAAGCAGATGAGAGAGGATGCTCATGGCTAGAGCTGTGAAGAATAAATGCACCTCTTAGCAGATTATCAATTGCCTTTTTTTACATAGAAAAATTTGCCCAATGCTGCTTGAGTCCGTGATCTAGCCCATAAATGGGTGGCTCATTTTACGAAGGTGTACAGTTGTTTTTCTTCTCATTCAGAGCCTATCGGCTGAAATATTGTTCCCACAATAGATAGTCAATTCAATTTCAAAAACTTTATTGCGACAATTAAGTCATGAAAGTATCAACATCATCATCTTGCATAATTACAATAAGAACAAACCATAATAATCAATAACATTTGTGCTTATGTGCCTAGGGAAATAATATACTCTACATTTTATAAACATGATAATATTACCTATACATCTATACATCCAGAAAGAGAAGAAAAAAAAAAAAACATTTCAATCTTCTCAATATTAGTTAATCCTCATCTTATAAAAGCAATCTGGACCACAAAAGGTCCTTAACTGGGTGTATATTATTTATTAATCGGTGCCTAGTCAGATAAATTAGAGGGCCTGTTCGATGGACTCTTTGTTATTAATCTGTCTAGATCGTATTATCCAGGCCCACTTTAAGTATTTCGCCATTGCTATAGCAATTTTCGGGCTCGGGTCTGAGCACAGAATTCTTAGAGCCTCCTCGTGCCTTCGGGATCCTATTTGCCGACAGACGGGTAGTACCCATTTTTTCCGCGGCTGGACATACAGGGGAAAAAAAACCACAAAATGGTTCAAAGTTTCAGTCATGTCCCCACACTTTGGGCACTTATCCTGGGATCCTTTGCCCCACTTGGATGTAAATATACGGATTGGAAGAGTTCCTATCCTAAACTGAAAGTAGAGCTTACGATCGCATGGTACTTCGATCAAACCCCAGTACAATTCCTGTCTGGGGAAGACCTTAAGATCTAAGAATCTAGCCGTGAGATGAGATGTACTCCCCTTCACAGATGATTCCAACCCGATCATTTCCCAATATTTTACCTTTACAATTTCTTTTGAGGGAAAGACCGCGTTTAAGGGGTCATCCCACAGATTTCTCCAACCCAGTTTATATAGTAACATTTTTAAAGATCTCAACCAATCAATTTTTAAAAAGGGGTCTTTTTCCATAATTTCCTTTAAGCCCAAAGCGTAATGATTAAGCTTCTCTGTTGTCCATATCCTGCGCCAATACAGCAGAGGACGCAAGTTGGCTGTGTCTGATACGGTTTTCAGACCAAGGTCCCAGAAGAGGGGCAGTAAAGGAGTACTTTGTGGCACTCCAACAATCTTCCGGATAAACTCGCTCTCCACAACATTCAAGCGTTTTGAGTTATTACCATGCCCCCTTAGCTCAGACCCATATAGAGACGAGCTACGGATCTTCATTGTATAAATCTCTAGAAGTGGGCCAATTGGTTGTGTCTGCGAGCTTTTAAATCTTTTTAAAAGGAAGCCTGTCTGCTGTTGGAACTTCAGTATTGATAAGTCCATTTGGCTTTTCCAACTCATATTCTTTTGCAGCGTAACTCCCAAATAAGTAAAAGCCTCAACCTGTTCCAGAGGCGAGCCATTCATAAGAATTACTCCTTTAAAAGGTTTATGTGACCTGCATGGTTTAGGGCCATTAAGGACCATAAATTTAGTTTTGGCAACATTTATTTCCAGGCCTCGCAGCAGGCAGAACTCTTCAAAGCGCTGGAGAGTAAGCTGCAGGCCACTCGGGGTTTTGGAGATCAGCAGCATGTCATCCGCGAACATGAGGACTGGAACACGAGAACCAGCCATGGCCGGTGCATCAGAGGGGGCCCGGGACAGGAACTCGGCCACCCCATTCACGAAGAGGGAGAACAGGGTCGGTGCCAAGACACAACCCTGCCGAACTCCTCGCTCAACGGGGAATGGCTTCGTAACCTCGCCCTGCCGACCCCACCGGACCCTCGCAAAATTGTCCTCATGCAAGCGGACTACTAGTGTCACCAGCTCCGGTGCCATACCCAACTCCTCCAGTACTCGCCACAGCTTATCACGGGGCACTATATCGAAGGCTGTCCGCAGATCAACGAACACTGCGTACAAAACCCCCCCCTCAAGGACCACTGTCCTCCAATATAGGACCATAAATCTAAAGACCTGATCTATGGTACTGGTCTTAGGGCGAAACCCAGCCTGGAGAGGGCTCAGGATGTTGCTAGCCTCCATCCAGGTCTGGATTTTGCCCAAGACCAGACGTCCCATAATTTTTTGCATAGCGTCAATCAGACTAATCGGCCTATAGTTGCTAGCCAACGATTTGTCCCCTTTTTTATATATTGGGACAATTTCAGCACCTTTCCAGGAAGGAGGGATGGCCATTCCCTGAGCTATGGCATTAGCTATAAAGGTAATGTATTGACGCCATCTTTGCCTATCGTGCAAAAATACGTCAGCAGGGATGCAGTCCATTCCTGGTGCACATCCTTGTGCTATCGTATCCATGGCCCTATCAACCTCCTCAGGGCTAAAAACAAAGTTGTTAAAAAACACCATTCCCTGAGAGGTCATACTTGCTTCCTCAGTGCCCTTTGCATATTGCGACTTAAAAAATTCTACCCAGGAGTTCTGAGGGACATGGTTGTGTGGGCTATCAGTAATCTCACCCCTCTTCCATTTAAATATGTCCCAAAACTTTTTCTGGTTTTTATTGATACATGCTGCCTTGAGCTCTTGCCACTCGCTCTCTTCCCTCTCTTTTTTTGCTTTCCATTGGGTTCTTCTGTAAATACTACGTGCTAATTTGATCTTACTTGGGTCTTTTGTTTTAAGGGCAACGCCCAATTCTCCGCGAGCTTGTTTGCAGGGGGCGTTAAACCATTCCTCCTGCTTACTTCTAAAAACCTGATTCACTGAGAAAGGTCTACAAAAGTAAGATTTAAGTTTAACAAATAAGTTTTCGTGTGCTTTCTCAGTTATAGCTAAAAGTTGGCTTGGAGTACCACCAACCATCATTAAAGTTAACGCTTCTTCAACATCAGACGCAATACTATCTAATAGATCTGGATGCTCTGCTACTTTATGCCACTTAAGGGGGCGCTCATCATTTGTTAAGGTGGCTACTGGTCCTGTCACGTCGGGAGCACAAATTGTTCTATCTCCCAAACCCAAATTAAAAACAGCAACCAATGGGTTGTGATCACTTTCAATTCGAGGCTTGACCACCATATCCACTAGGGTGTGCCACAACCTCAAGTGAACTAAGAGGTAATCAATGTTACTTGCCCTGATACCATTATCATATGTTTTGCTACTCTTCCTGTCGGATACAGTTCTGCCATTGGCTGCGCTTAATTGATTGCCCAGGCAAAACCCTTTAAAAAACAAAGCCGCCTCTGTCCACTTACTAACGGGCTTTGTCTCAAGCTGAGGAACACCCCATCTGAGGTCCTCCTCCTCAGTTAATAGCAAATCCTGCGGGCCTAGTGGCTCAAAGGTCGTATTAAAATCTCCCGCTATCAGTGGAATTACGTCAACTGCTCTAGCTTCAACAAGAGTATCTAATACTAATGCCACATGTGGTTTTTTTCCGCCAGGTAAACCCCTAATGTACACATTCTATATATCAATTTTGAGATTTGGCGGGAAGTTCAACCTAACTCCCATAATGTCGTTATTCGAAATTGGGATAGGTTGGATGTTGCATTGTAAGCTCTGTTTGATCCAAATAGTTGAACCTCCCACTGGCCGGCCTTTACTCCTTTTCTCTGCTGGAACATAAAATTTCAAATAGCCCAGCATGAACACAGGCTCTATTGACCATGTCTCTTGAAAGAGGCAAACATCGTGCTCACTAATGAAGTCTGACCAGAGAGATGATGATATTTTGGACCCCAAACCCGCCACATTCCAGGATAATAACACCATATGTCCTACAACATTGTTTGTCCCTTCAGCAGTCTCAATGTTTGATGTCAGGGGAGTAACAACACCATGAATAAAAGAAAGACTGGTCTCTTTACCCAACATTTCTCTTTGGGGCACTGCTTGTAAACCCAATTCCCCCAGCTCAGCATTATTAGCTGGAAAACTAGATCCATCACCATTACTATCCATTAGGGTCCGCTCTCCTTGCCTTATGTCCTCCTCTAACCCTGGGCCTGGGTATGTCTTTTCATGGTTATCTTGACCACTTCTGCCATTTTGTCAATCGCAGTCCGCCAGCCCTGATAGGACATCGAATCTATTAATAGACCTTATATCCTTAAAAGTGCACCCATTTGATACAAATCCCCCTCGTGCTAACCCGCCCAGGGGGAAAGATATGGGAGCATAAAAATAGGCTTTCAAACTGCCGCATTTCATAATCATTGGTACTTTCCTACTAAAGCAGGAAAAACACATATAGTGTGAGTGTATCTACCTATACTAGATGAGTGCAGTAAAATATTCCAAACTAAACTCCTACATCACTCTCCTGCACCACAAATGTAAAGGGGTCCTCACCTCGAGAGTTAGTCCCTTACTCTAAAAAAGTAAACTTAAAAATGACTCAACACAGCATCCCCAAATGTCCTTATTATGTGTGCCCCAGTCTCATGAGTAAAAACAAAATTACATGTTTATACCATGATTTGAAGAACTGCCGACATGTTTCATTGTCATTATAAAATTACGGGTAAGTTCATCTGGGCAAGAAGACCCACGTGACACCCAGCAGTGCACCATATTTACAAAAGGATAGGAAAGGAAAGTGGGGGGGACGACCCCACAAACAGAATAAGAAAATGTATGTCAGATACAAATTATACTGTACACAGGTAATGCAGAGCCACCAATACTTATTCATATTTATCACAAAGCTACTTGGTGAAGACCTACCAGTGGGAGCAGTTGCTAAAGCAAATGGCAAAACTGAGCTGCCTAAAATAAACAAAATGAATAATAATGATGATACTTGCATATACTCATAATTTTCCTGATCATGAGTATCCATACAACATCTGCCCTTCGGACTGCCCTTCAAGGGGCATTGAAGACAGATTATTTATGTGCCAACGCTGCTCCCACAAGTCCCTTGGTACAGATAAGACCGAAAATACCTTTGGAAGACAAATAATTTCAATTCAACTGGAGTTATATAGCCTACAAGTGTCCGCAGGTTTAGGTAATCCTCATTATTAATACTGCTAAGCAAATGAGTGATGAACTTCTGAAGGAGATCCTGGAGCAGGTAGAAGCACTTAAAAATTATTCCACTGTCTCTGATGCTAAGGAGCAGCTGGCTTGGGTCCAGTTGGATATGTCTAAGTATGATACCTTCATTGTAAATCAGCAGATTAAAGGTCTGGAAAGAAATTCAGAGAGGTTCTCTCACAAAAGGGCCTCTCCCTATGTTTGAGGACAAATATTATCCAGCAGAACCAGCTGGTGGTTTGTCTAACCAACACAAATCTGCTAAGTCTAACGAGACACACACCAAACAAACGGGATATGTGATAATACCAGTAGTGAGGAAGACTGAGTGAACAACCATCCTCTTCTAATGCACAACATAACCCATTTGCTCCTCCAAACTGACAGAAAGAAGATCTAGGACATCTAGTAAGCTCTTTTTTATGTTAGGCCAGGACCAGATACATAGGGGCAACCGCAGTGTGGGGCGAACAAGAGGTTGAGGCAGGGGGGTCAGCAGGACCACCCATGACTTGGAGCAGAGGTCACGGCCAACAGCTGTTTTATTAAACATAGTCAATCTGCCTGACTTCTCCCTGTCTGAGATGGAAGAATGTGTTTTGAACAAAGGCTTTGGTATCATTCCTACATCTAAACATGACCCCTTTACATTTTTGCATAGAGTTTCAAGATGTCATGCAGAAGATAAGACTGCATGAATTCTTCCTTGAAAAACCAAGGGACCCTTCTTCAGTGTTTTCTACTACTCTTCATAGACCCTGGATGTTTGACCTCCACCATCAGCCATTAGTTCTGAGGTGTGTATCTTCAAACAATGAGTATAAGAACATATCCCTGAACATAAACAATCATCCCCCCAGGTTTTCCAGAAACCGACAAGGGCAGAATGACTGGCCATTAATTCCTTACAGGAGAATCCGAGCATTGTGATTAAACCCACAGACAGCTGTGGAGCAATATTTGTGTTAAACACAAAGGATTATGAGGCTAAGATCAACTGACTGTTGAGTGTCAGAAGTAATTATGTTCACTTAACTAGGGATCCGACACTGAAGATGTGAGAAACATCCTTTAGATGGTGGTGTCTGAGGCACCGGACGAACAATAGATTAGAAGGAAGGTAGCAGACTTTCTGCTTAACCCTCACCCTTGGGTTTCAGCATTTTATGTCCTGCCAAAGATTCATAAACCTCAGCATACACCTCCGGGCAGGACTATTATGTCGGGCATCCAGTCAATATTGGAGCCTCTTTTGCAATTTACTGATTTCTTTTTAGTGAGAGTGGAATCAGTCAACCAGCTTGCCTGTGGGATACCCTGGATTTGCAAGATCTAGAATATGACCCTGCCAACCAATTACTAACCAGGAATTTCTTTACTTTCAAGGACCAGTTGTACCTGCAAGTCTCCAGGACTTCCAGTAGGTGCAACTTGGGCACTAAGACTAGCCTGTATATATGTCGGTATGTTGGAAGCTAATTTCATTTACCATGAATCAAACCCCTACCACTCCAGTCTGACCATCTGGAAACAATATACTGATGACGTTATATGCATTTGGTCTGCGTACAAGAATTATATGATAGCATTCTTACATTGGTTGAATAGCTTCGATCCTTACCTCCACTTTACTTGGGTCATTAACCAAAACTCAGTCAGTTACTTGTATATGGATATTACAGCTCATAACTGCGGTACATAAAAACCTACTGATAGAAATTCCCTGCTACACTGTACCTCATATCACCCCAGTGTCATGTGGGGTAACCTTCCTGTGAGTCAATTCTTCAGATGCAGTAGGAATTGTTGTGACACCTAGACCTTTATTGCCAAGTCCTCAACCCTGGAGAAACGCCTCAAGCCATGAGCCTACTTTAAAAAGGTTGTTAATCGGACTTGCAAGAGGGCTCTGAATATTCTATGCTGCGCTCTATTGGAAAAGCATCTGAAGTCCAAAACTATGTATCCTTGTGGTGTTCACCTATGACGCTCTGGCTAGTAAAATACGCCAAACTATACGGAAGAACTGATATCATCTTTGGGATCAAATAAAATTCTGAGATCTCAGTTTGCCTTCTGACACGCTCCTAATCTTAAAGACAGACTTGTGCATAGATGTCCAAACAATGTGCCCACGAACAACGCCATTGTCACTAAAGAGACATTTTCCTTGTGATGGATGTAATGTGTGTATATTAACATCCCTATCCCAGAATGTTACACTCAGTAGTGTCCGGATATGGCATCAGAATAAAATGATCAAATGAAATCCCAGCGTTGTGATCTATAGACTCACATGCCCCTGTGAATTATTTTATATTGGTTTTAACAACTTGAAAGGTGAAGGCAAAAATACAGAAGCATATCAGTACCTTTAAAGCAGGAAGATTATCAACTAGACTGGTACAGCATTTCAGGGGTGACACGCCATGGTCCCCTGGATCTCAAATGGACATCTTGGAATGTCTGGACTAGAAATGCATAGGAGCAAAGGCGGTCTTATACTAAAAAGTAAGTACGATGGATTTTTTCAAAACAGAGTGATAAGCAAGGTCTGAATGAGTGGGTGGAATGGCACAAGATACTGCATAAATTGGTGACTTGCCTTACTCTGGGACAGTCTGCTTGAACGTGACTGCCAGTATCTATAAATGATTGTTTTGAATGTATTGTTTTGAATGCATTCGGTGCCTCACCTTATGATGCTTTACCATATGGGGAGTTGGTTTATGAAGGGCTAGTCCTAGTGGCCTCCCCTCCCTTTTTTGCCTTTCTTGTTTTGCCCTTCGTCCTTCTGCACTTATGCTTCCTGTATATGAATAGGGGCCAGCTTGACCCTGCCTTATTTGTAAGGTGGTAGCTAAGTGCCCTCTGTTACTTTTTGAAGGTTCCTGATTCCTTCCCAGGATTGGCGCAAGCAGCTATCATAGATCCGGTATACCTCCAGGATGACGCTGCCTTTGAGCACTGACCTAGTGTTTTGCCCGATGAATATGGAACTATGCTTATTCTCTTTGTCTATGGAGTGGGCTCCCATCTTGGTTTTCGCATACATCCCTGTCAAGTACCACACATCAGGGGTTAGAGTAACGCCTTTTAGTGTGATGTCTGCATTTATGGTGCCACCCTGACACCACTGGTGCATGCAAGGTGTAAGCCTGACTAATGAGAAGAGCTGCATTAGCAACACAAGTGTGCTGCTGCCAGAGTGCACACTATGCTGCTTATGCCTGAGACTGATCTTACATATAAGGGCTTTTCAGTTTATTCGTAGATTCGATGGAAATGAGTGCTAGAACTCACTCATAAAATGATGGCACCACTGCAGCCTGGAGGCTGCGTTGAATCAAGTCACGACTCGGCCCAGAGGCCTCGGGTATCACATGACCAACACACCATCCTATATCCGAAGTAACCGAGGGCTGGGTGGCAGCCTTGTTGCACAGCCAGAGTGGCACATCTGGTGCATGCGGCAAAATCCGGCCTCAGTGCGGGTCAAGTGTTAAAAGGCCAGCACACATAACTTGCACCAGGCAGGACAGTTTTTTTACAAGTCTTGCTGGGCCCCTAGGAATTCATTCCATCAACCCAGTCCGGGCTCAGAATCAGACCAATAACTCGACTTCATTTTCGGTCATGGTGAAAACAACCTTTGAAAGAGAAAGCTCAATTTGAGAAACCATGTCACGGACTAGCTCACTCATTGCAGCTTCTGCTCTCGAGTGCATTTGCTAGATGTGCCCCCAGCCAGAGTTCTGAGGCCTATGAGTGCAGGATCAAGACTGATTTGCAGATGGCTGGGTTCAAACTGAAATGCTTTGGGAGCAAATAAAACGATGGAATTAAGCCCAGATCTATGTACTGGGGTGAATGTATGACATTGTTCTGCATTCTGTCCATCAATTCTTCTTTTTGCAGAGGCCTACGGACTGTCCGACTGACTTGATTAGAGCACTGTCTGAGCAGCACGGAATAGAGCAGCTGTCAGCAGTGAGATTCCCTCACTGCAGCTTTGAACCTACTAGTACAGTGTCGGCCTTAGGCAGCATTTTCCCAGCAGCGTTGGTAAGTGGCTAGTTACAGGCAGAGCAAGCACTAGAGAGTCAGTAATGTCTGTTTGGGAAGAGATCATATATTATGGCACTGTTTAAATTGAGAGATGGAGTTGGATTGCAGCTCTAAGTGCAATAAGGGGTTCTGAAAGCTGCTGCAGTGGTCAGAACACTTGTAAAATAATGTAGGATGTCAGCAGATTGCGGTTATACAACTGTTTTACAGTAGGATCAGCTAACAAAAGGCAGTAGGATAGGGCCTTTCCATTTCAGGTGCTTTTCAGCTGTTTCAAATTCTTTTTATAGCTTGTCCTTGCTCAAATGGGTTTAATTTCTAATTCTTTGTTTGAGTATGCGTGCACCCATGCCCGGGGAGTGTGGAGAACTTGAATAGGAAGCTGAATGTGTCATTGGTACGGTCTTTATAAGGAAGTACCCTGCATGGTTGTATTACATTTTTTAACCAAAATTGGTACATGTGACCTGCCTGTGCGATCCTTCTCCGTACCATACCATCAATATATATATGTATAAACAAAGCATCATGGGTCTCCAGTTGTGGTATGGATCCTCACAATCGGCAACATTACATAAATATTTTCATTGTTACAGTTTTCGTTGATTTTTTTGACCGCTCAGTTTTGACATTTGTTACAGCAACTGCTCCCATTGCCCACTGTTAGGGCGTCACCTGGTGGCATTGTGGTAAATATGAATAAGTATTTATTTATTTATTGAAATACATTTTCATCTACCAGGTAGTATAGCAGCTACTACCTTCAAAAACATTTATGAAGCATACTGGTTTAACATCAAGAGCATTGTCAATAAACAGCCTGCATTTGACGGAGATAGAATGGTTCCTAGCACTTCCCTTCCCACCCTTCTTTCCGTATAGTGCACTAAGAGAATTCAACCTACACCCAGGTTGACCCACAGCCCTCCCCCCCCCACCTCTAGACAATCCGTTGGTTGCATGAGGTCTGCTAGGGTGTCTTGTCTTCTTCAGTTCTCCACGATCCCCATACATTTTCTTTATTATGTTTGAAAAGCTTTATTCAAGGAAATGTTAATACAAAGACATCAGCATAGGCGTAAGAAATAAGCAAATATAAGTAAAATAACATAAGCAGGCTAATATCATATAGAAACGAGCAAAAGCATTTTATACAGTTTTTAAGGAGAAAAAGGGAAAAAGGGGAAGGAAAAGGAAGGGTAAAGAAATAAAAGGGGGAGAAAGGGAAAATGGTGATAACGTATAATGAAAAAAGAAGAAATAAATGTATATTCGAAACATAAGTGCTGTAAGCAAAATACCAATCAAATAAAGCTTAGAAGAACAACTATCACAGTAAATAAATCATGTACTATTAATATAATAAAAGAAGAGACAATTTCCTCAAGGCGGTTCAAAATTTTCGGAAGTGGTACGTGATACATTCTTTTGAACCATCCGATCTAAGTATAAGGTAAGAGGCAACCAGAAGAGATCCCTATTGTGCGTAGGATTACAGGAAGAGGCAAAAGCAGTATCAAGCCTATGAAAGTGACAGAGAGAATTCCACCAAGAACGTGTAGAGAGTTTTGTGAGGGATTTCCAGTTAGAGGAGATGTGTTGAAAGGCCAGAGCAAGCATAAGGTCAAAAAGACCGCGAGAGTGTAGAGGAAGATCTAAAGTATCAGATAAACTGCCGAAAAAAAGAGTAGAAATTGAATACTGAGAGGAAAGTGTGAAAATACGAGAGATGTATAGCCAAATATTATTCCAGAATTGAGAAACAGAAGGACATAAGAATAAAAGATGAAAGAGGTTAGCGTTGGGGGCATAGCACGTCCAACAATTAGACTCCGAAGAGGAAGAAAAACGAGCTAAAGAAAGTGGAGAGAGATATAATCTGTGGTACAGGTAAAACAAAGATTGAGTGAGGGAAGCAGAACGAGAAATTTTCAACGATCTGGACCAAAATTTATCCCATAGGGCAACGGACCAAACACAACCCAAGTCCGCCTCCCAAGAGAGTTCCAGTTTAGATTTAAGGCGATCAGGATTAGGAGATGAAAAGAATTTATAAATGAGAGAGGCTTTGGGAAGGGTTAAAAGAATTTGGAGAAGAGGAGCTTGGGAAACAGAGGAAGGGGAAGAAGGAAGAGAATAAAAAATATCAAGGATAAGTGTAATCAATGTGACAAACTTTTGCAGAAAGGAACGAGGACAATGAAAGGACATCTGAAATTGGGGAAAGGAACAAGGAGACACTCCGTCAAAAAACTGGTTAACCCATATGATGCCCTTCGATCTCCAAGAATTCCAGAAGATGGGCCTATTATTTATAAGGATGAGCGAGTTATACCAAACCGTTGAACCAAGAAACGATTCCCGAGTAGTAGGTGTAGAAGCGAAAAGAGGTTTTAAAAGAGAAGAGGTATGTTTAAACAAAGGAAATGACATGTGTGGAGCCTTGGCAGAAAAGCGTATGAACTCTTCAAAAGAAAAGGGCAGCAACAATGTATGTTCGATGTGAAGCCAAAGAGGAGCCAGAGGAGAAGGAACTGACGTAAGCCATCTGGACGCCTGACGAAAAGAAAATGATTTATGATAGAGACGAAAGTCTGGAAAATTGACGCCACCATTGGACTTGGGTTTACGAAGCTGTGCCAAAGAGATTCTAGATTTCTTTTTGTTCCAAAGAAATCCTGACAAACAAGAATCAAGACGTTTAAAATAAATCGCAGGGATGTGAACGGGTAACATAGACAAAGTATAAATTAAAATGGGAGCTATCATCATCTTAATTGAGTCCAATCGCCCCCACCAAGAGAGAAAGAGGGGGTTCCATGAGGAAAATAATCGTTCAATACGAGACAAAACCGCAGACATGTTTAGGGTAATTGAAGAGGAAATAGAGTTGGAAAACCATATTCCTAAATATTTAATTTTGGAACTATTCCAAGCAAATCCAGTAGAGGAAAAGGCATGAGGGGTGCAAAATTTTGTAAGAGGAAGAATTTCGGTTTTATCCAAATTGATTTTATATCCCGAAACCCGTGAAAAAGAGTCAAACTCAGACAGTAGGGAAGGAATAGAAGTTTCTGGAGCAGAGATGAATAGAAGGATATCATCTGCATACGTAGAAAGTTTCAATTGGTCATCACCATAAGGAAAACCTAAAATGGAGGTATTGTTACGGATAGAAGACAAAAAGGATTCAAGGGCAAGAACAAAAAGTAAAGGAGATAAGGGGCAACCTTGACGGACACCTCTCTGAAGAGGAAAATATGAGGAAACCTGAGCATTGACCAAAACCGAAGCTTTAGGAGAAGAGTACAACAAAGAAATAAAAGAGATGAAATGAGGGCCAAAACCATGCCAACGCAAAGAAGCAAATAGAAAAGACCAATCAACTCTATCAAAGGCTTTCTCTGCGTCAACAGAAATAGCCGCTAAGGGAATAGAAAGAGAAGAAACTTTATTTAAAACATTAAAGAAAAGGCGAGAATTATCAGAGGTAAGCCGGCCTTTAACAAACCCACATTATCCTTTACCAATGAGATGGGGCATTAGAGGATCTAAGCGTAAAGCCAGTACTTTAGCAAACAGCTTATAGTCCACATTTACTAAAGAGATCGGGCGGTAGTTCTTGCAGAATTGGGGATCGCGACCTTCCTTGGGAATAAGACATATGGTGGCTTCTTGGAATGTACCTTCTGCCTTACCCACCAGACAAAACGATTGAAAGAGAGAAAGAAGTCTGGGAAGTAAAAGGTCAGAAAAGTGCAGATAAAATTCAACTGAAAAACCATCAGTACCTGGAGTTTTACCTTTGGTGAGAGTATTCAAAGCCGCAGAAAGCTCATGCAAAGAGAGATCAACTTCCAGATCTGGGAAACTAAGATGAGAAGTTGAGGGTTTAGGAAGGTTGTCAAAATAAGCTTGGACAAGAGAGGGAGAAGGAGAAGATTCCGGTGTGTAAAGAGTACGATAAATGAACTGAAACTGGTCAAGAATAGCCTGAGCTTTATGCAGTAAAGTGTTGTCCGAAGAGTAAATAGAGTCAATAAAAGAGCGCTCCTTACGTGTCTTAAGATAATTAGCTAGAAGCTTCCCTGCCCTGTTGCGACCGCCATAGTAACGAGCACTACTACGAAGAAGCATCGAGGAAGCATTATCCGTAGTAGATTTATTGAATTCTAGCTTGGCCCGAATAAGCGCCGGAGAGACCGAATTATTAGGGGAAGAGTAGAATTTATGCTCCAAAGATTTAATATGGGCTAAAATAGATTTCTGCTTCTGAAGGAAGCGTTTCTTCTTCTTGGAGACAAAATCAATAACAATACCCGCGAGCGGTAGCTTTAAAAGAATCCCAGAGGAGATGTGGGGAGATATTAGAAGTGTCGTTTAACAGGAAAAAATCAATAGCAAAAGAACGAAAAGAAGAGGAGAAAAATGGATCAGTAAGAAGAGAATTGTTAAATCGCCAACAAGAGGGTTTGGGATGCGGAGAAAGGAGGTCAAGATCCGTTACAATAGGAGCATGGTCCGAGATGAGTATAGGTTCAATAGAAGAAGATAGCAGGCTTTGTGATAAGGAGAGAGAAAGAAAAATATAGTCGAGGCGAGAGAAAGATGAGTGAGGAGGAGAGAAAAAGGAAAAGTCAAGAGAGTCAGGATGTGAAAGCCTCCAAGAGTCAGTGAGACGTGCTTGAGAAATGGTATCTAGAAATTGTTTGTGAGGTTTGTGAGGTAAGAACCGAACCGTTGACTTACGGTCAAGAAAGGGATCTACAATCTGGTTACAATCACCACCTAGAATGAAGAGATCATCTTTATGTTGAATACATTTGCTCGTAATGGAAGGCCAAAAAAGTAAGTCAGTTTGTGTAGGGCCATATACATTAAACACAGTCAGAGGAATAGAATTAATTGATAACTTAGCTAATATCCATCTACCATCAGAATCTGTTTCTTGTAGTAAAACCTTACATTTTAACTTTTTATGACACAAAATGACAACACCATTCTTCTTATTGATAGAAGGAGAAAATAAAACCGTACCCACCCATCCGCGCTTCAACTTGAGAGATTCAGCCTCAGAGAGGTGAGTCTCTTGTAAAAGAACTATGTCAGGGCTATATGAAGCAAGGTGGGAAAGAATCCTCTGACGTTTAATGGGATTGTTAAAACCTTTTACATTCCAGGAAATTACTCTGAATTTAAACACTGGAGAACATTAATTGGAACAATACCTACAGCAACAGATAAAAAGAAAGGAAATGTCAAGAAGTGGAAAAGAATATAAGCTAGATAAAAGGGATGAGATAAGGCAAAGAAAAATAAAAAGTACAAAACTGAAACATAGCCAATAAAAAGAGAAGATAATAAGACAAACAAAGAGAGAGTGAAAAAAAATAATAAATAGAACGGACACAAAGGGAAGAGAGAGGAAGGGTAAAAAGAGAAGAATAGAAGAAGAGACAGTACAAATCCAAAAAGGACGACTGAAAATAACATACCTGAAGGGGACATGAAGAGGATAAAGGGGCAATGGAGAGACAAAACAAGAACAACCACCCGGAACCAGGAGACCGGACCGCACCAGGACGAGAGACGAAAAGGACGAACCATGTAAAGGAATAGAGGAGCACATCAATCGATCTGGATAAGAAAAATAAATACAAGAAACGCTTATAATGACACGACAGACCATCAAACAAATGAAAGGTGATATTAAGAACGGGATATAAAAGAGAGTTAAAAGAAAGAAAACCAGCAAAAGTAGCAACAGACAATGAGAGGCAACGTAATAGAAACTATGTAAAGTTAGTCAAAAGGCAAATTAACAGTATAATAAACAAGGGCAATATAAAAACATTAACAGAGAAAACCTGCAAGAAAAAAAGGTAGAGTTAACATTCAACCACAAGCAGAAGTAGAAGTATCCATGCCGGCATTAGACTGAATGTGAATACAATTTTTAAGTTCGGCAGGATCTTGAAAAGTCCAAGTCTGATTTTGATGAGTGACTTTGAAGGTGCAGGGATGGAATAAGCCATATCTGGCACCAAGAGAGCGCAGAGGGGCACGAAGGCTAAAAAACTCTTTCCTTCTTGCTGCAGTAACCGTAGAAACATCCTGAGTAAGAAACACCCTCTGGCCCAACCAGGAAACTTGGCGTTTGGATCGAGCCGCAGAGGGGACTAGAAGTAGATCTGTGAATTTGAGAAAAAGAATAATGACACCTCGAGGTTTAGTAGAAGTTGATGAACGAGGACCAAGTCTGTGAGCCCTTTGGATAGTGAGAGAAGTTGTAGCAGGCATGTCCAAAAGTTTCAGGAGGAAGGAGGAGAAAAACGAGACAGGGTCGTCGCCTTCCAAAGACTCAGGTAAACCATAAATGCGCAGGTTATTCCTCCTATTTCTATTTTCCAAATCCTCAGTGTGTTGCTGGAGGGCAAGAACGGATTTTTCCAGTGAGGAAATACGTTGAGAGTTAACTTGGATCTCTGAAGTCTGCTGCTCCACGGAAGCCACTCTGTTTTCCATAGTCGACCATTTCATTTCAAAAAGCTGCATTTTATTATTGGTCTCCTCAACAAACGGTCGTAAAGCACGTATCTCTTCCAAGAGAAGTTCCATGGAGATGGGAGACGACGACTTATCTAGAGGAGGAGAGTCTTGTTTCAAGCGTTTAGATGACGTGGTAGGAGGAGAGGACTTACTGGAAGATGGCTGGGATGAGGAGGGACGATTAGGGACTGGTGACGCCATTTGATCTGTGGTAGAAGACGAGTCAGTAGTTGAGGAATAGGAAGATGGTGCTGAAGAAGAACCTTTCGAGGGCACAAAAACAAACTTCGGGTTGCGTAACTTGCCCATAGATATGTGAGCGGACAGACTGTATAGTAGATGAAGGGAGTATTGCAGCACAAGCACAAGCAGAGACGTGACTAGAGCATGGAAGTCCCCACTAGCAATAAACAGGTTGAATATGTAGGAGCCACAATATGAGAAAGGATGGTGCGTAGCAGAGACAAATAAAAGTAGAATATGAAAAAGTTCCTCCAGACTGGTGTATTAGCTTTGTGTAAAACTGATCCCAAGTATCAGAATTGAAGAGGCGCAACACAGCAGAACAGCACGACCTTTGCAAAGATTTGTCAATCAATGGCAACTGAGGAAAGATTCATGAGAAAACCAAGAGCCATCAGAAAAATCAATGAGGCAGCGCAGAAATCCGCCTGCGCACTAAAAATAAATCCACCCTGGCGGAATGGAGAATGGGAATCAGTTGGTCCTCTTAATGCCTCTTAATGCCTCTGACAAAGTGACTCAAAACACAGGAGCTTTAGTTGTTATCATCCACGCCGTCTCAACTGCGCTGCGCTACTAGTGAAGAGCGAAATAGGATTAATACCATGAGGTTCTCACTAGCTTCCAGCTAAATCCATAAAGATTTTGTCAGTAAATACCAAACAAAACCACAAGAGGGCAATCACAGATCAGTCAGAAGCTCACTGCATATTACAGCAAGTGTCAAAATGCAGAAAAGAGCGATTTTATAAAATAGGAGGCATCAATACTTTGTAGCTAACATTTCTCTTGTCATAGCGCAGTATGAAGGCATAACTTTGTGTGAGGAAAACTGAAGGAAAGAGGTCACGGTCCATTCACAGAGCGAGCCATGAAACAAAAACAAAAAAATTAAAAATAGGAGGAAAGCACATTTAGATGAGCATTTCAGCAGTTGAAGCATTCCGAGTGAGGCGGCATTTCTTTGAAGTGAAGACCCTCTGTGAGGAATACATGAAACGGCGGGCACAAGATGGCGGTCGCGAGCGCCTCACATAACGTGCCGTTTATCACAGGCAGATTTAGGCAGGAATGCGAGCTTACTGCGGTAAAATAAACATGAAGTTAAACTCAGTGGAAATTCCGACAGTCAATTCTGTCATTGAAATCCTCCGAAGAGTCCTTCCATCGGTCCGCTTTTAGTAGTCTCCTCGATATCGTCCCGGAGCAGTACTAGCCGGCCGCCATTCTCGTTGGCGCTCAAGCCACGCCCCCCCCATACATTTTCTAACTTTATGGGAAACCCTAGTGCCTGGCATACCAGTTTTTCTGCCCTCATACACCAATCCAAGTTCAGTTTCCTGTCCTGTAGTGCGAGGATGCTGCCCCTTCCCTAGTTCCTAATCAGATATCGTCATGCAACCATCAGGGCTACATTGCAGATTAAAAACGTGTAACAGTGAAGTGTTTGTTCCCTCCCAGATTAACAGTGTTATCAGCTGTGGGGTGAGTTCCAGCGGAAAGTTAAGGACCCCTGACATCTTACGGCCAACCGTGCCCCAGTAGTCTTGAACCCTAGGGTTCACATTGTGTGCAATAGAGTACCGCTTTCTTGGCACCCTCTCAGATAGAGATCATTGTCTGCTCTTCCAATGTGGAGCAACCCGGTCCTGGTAAAGTATGCTCTGTGGAGCAATTTCAGTTGGATGATTTGGAATCCTATCCGTATGGCCACCTCCTGCGGCTACTAACATGCCCCTTCCTAGTCGCCATCCTCCAGTCTGCCAAGATCCCGCTCTTATTGGTCCCTGAGGTTTTCTAGCAGGAGGGAGACTGTTGTGAAGGGGCCCTCCAAACTCTGTATTCTAGAGGTGTCTCATTTAGCACATCCCATAGCAGGTCTGCATGTATGTATTAATTGCTGATCTCGGATTTGGCTTCCCGCAAGTTCGTACTGTTCTTGTAAGTCAGAGAAGAATATAATCCATTATAACGCCACACATTGCCTACTCAGGAGATACACAATACTTTATTGTAGCCCTGTATTCTATTCAGTCCCGGAGTGGGGTCTCTCAAGTCATCTTGCTTTTACAACCTGTGGTCCAGGTCACCCCATGTCATATCTTGATGACAGTGCCGTTAGTGTGGGTAGTGGTTTCATTCCTGTGCCCCCATAGAGCCGTTGGACATAGCCTTTAGGGTCCATGGTCCTCCTGTCCGCCATCAGTGAGGGTGCCTGCTGTGAGGAGAAATGCAAAAACCACAGTTGATGGACAGAATACCGAACAATGCTTCCATTGCTTCCAGTCCAGGAAAGACCTGGCTTGGCAGTTCGGGCTGGACTGTTCCCATGAGGCACAGGGTCAAGACTGATTTGCATATGGCTGGGTTCAAACTGGAGTGGCATGGTGAGCACAAAAGTGATGGGTTTAGGCCCAGATCTCTGCACTGGGGTGAATGTATGACATTGTTCTACATTCTGTCCAACAACTGCTGTTTTTGCTGCTGTGAGGAGAAGGCACAATCATTAAACACTTGTAGTTGTGTCTCCCAGTAGTAGAGTCTCAAGTTTTGGAAGGCGATCTTGCCCTCCAGGGGTTTCATGGTGAGGGTTGACTTGGCTATTCTTGGCATCCCTCCATCCCACAGTATTCCATGTGTCACTTCGTCCACTGACTGAAAGAAACCCCTCTGGAACGTTGAATAGATTATTCTGACACACATACTGTACTTTCGGTAGATAGATAATTATATAGAGTGCTGCCGTACCCATTAGCGACAACAGGAGTTTCTTCCATCGCCCTGCTTCTGCTCTTTAGACCTCAAGAATTTTGGTTACATTTTCATTGCGAGGGGATCAGTCTTTTGTCATGTAGATCCCGAGGTAGGTAAAGACTGAGGGCTTCCATCTTGGTGGGTAGTGCCAATTCCGCTCCGGTCTAATTTTCCGTGATGTCCGCATCTAGGGAGCAACCCACCTCCCTTCCCTGCCGTGGGGCTGGCACGTCGGTAATGGATTTCTGTAGGCCGCCTGAGACCCCTACTTATTTTGCCTGATAGAGGATGCTCAGATGCGTCACAAAGGTCTGGGCTATGGCAATCGGGGTTTTGACAAGTGCGTTATACCCTGTGTCTATGGCCTGCATCCACCATTGTTGTTCCTCTTTTTCACTATCCAATCTAAAAGCTTATGTGCCTTATTGCTTACCTCATATAGTTTGCCCCGCTTAGCCTTGGATTGGACCCTAGCCTCATGCTGGATGTGGTTTTTCAGGTTGTCTCTCGCCACCTCAGTCGTGTGTGCCTATCCCATAGAGGGAGAGGCTACATATTTCACTTACCATTGTGTCAATTAGGATTCCATCATCCTACTCACTTTGACTGCGTCCCTCTTCAACCCTGTCAAATGTGTAATGAGCTGCCCCGCATAACTGCCTTGTATGCTTCCCATAAAGTTAACTTGGAATCAACCGTGTCTGTATTTTCTTTGAAACAGAAATCTGTAGACTCTGTATCAACTTTCTAGTTTTCCGGTCTGTTAGTTTCCATGGGTCCAGCTTCTATTCCTCCTGCAACTTTAAGTTGTAGGAGAATATGTGCGTGACTATAGGTGAGTGCTGAAATGCCACAGGGCACAAAGGTTGTGCTGCCAAATTTCCCAAATTAATGACAAGGTATTAGAAAATAGTTCAACTTGGACATCGAGCGCCAACTATTGAATGCTAAAGAGTACTGCCGTGTTTTAGCATGTTCTTCCTGACACAATTTTGCCATCTCGAGTGATTTGAAGAACGAAGCTAGATGCTGGTTGGTCCTGGGTCTATACTCTGATGCCCTCAGTCTGTCTAGTTTCTCTTGTACTGATAAGTTGAGGTACCCTAATAAGTAATAGGACCTCCAGCGTCTCCACTATCCATCTTCCCAGGCTGTCTAAACCTTCAGTCTGCAATGCTAGTGGGATGTACCAGGATGCGAATGTTAGGTTGACCTCGTTCCAGCGCCCACTCACCGCCGCTCTACATCCAAGCGAGTTGGTCAAAGAGTGGGTAACTTTAATTTGCATCTAGGCCATTCACGTTCCATGAGAGTACCTGGTCTGTCCTTGGGACTCCTGGTGTGGTGTGTATTCTGCAGTGTCGGCTATGTGTACACTATTCCCTCGTGCATGTTTCGTGACTATTTATACCGCAACCTGCCACCCTCCACCCAACAAACGTGTGCTGTGTATCTGAAACTACCCACCACCCCAATGTTCGTGGTGTATGTTGCCCCAACCCATGCTACTTGTAATTCATTTTGAGCAAGAAATAGATATTCTCTACTGGGATAAGGGGGGATGGGGGCCCGCGGAAGAACTTGTGTCTCCCACTGTGGTTAACCCAGTTGAGGTTCACTCTGGGTGGCCCCAGGGTAAGCGCGCTCAAAGGTCTCCAAACAGTCCCCATTGTATAATTCTATAGTGTGTGCCATCACTGGATGGGGGACGACCAGGAGCCTCACCCCCTCCGGGTCCTCCTGGGAGTCTGTGGACTCGCTGGCCATATCTTCTGAGTCCCTCACCAGTGTTTCCCATCTGTTGTCAGTGAACAAAGAGTGTTGGTGTTATAATTCCACCACAACTTTGCCTCTCTGTCTGATTTTTTGTTGGGACAGTCTCCGGTTTATGTTTTGGCATCTGCCCCAGACAATCTGGGGGTCAGTCTTTCTCCGGCGGCTCCATTAGTGGATGTCCCCATCGATGTTCCACGCTTCCCAGGGTCCCACGCCGCCCAACTGTGCTCTTGTCCTTTATTCACCCTTGGGATGGGCTATGGCTTGCTCACAATCCACCATATACGGACCTCTGAGACTCTGTAACTGTGCAGGGGCCTGCAGTGCTGTATAAAGCGCCAGAGTATCAGTCTCCCTTGTCTCGGTGGGAGTTTGCAGGCACAGAGCCTCTCTCGACTGGTGTCTTCAGACGCCGGCTTAGGCTGTTCTGGCTGGGATCCTCTGTACAGCGCTGCCATCTTGGCTGCCGCCTCGGGTCTCAGCTTCCATATGCCGGTGAGGGCATGGGCAGCACCCACATTAATCTATCCTGATGCTGGCCACGGGTGCGCCTTCAATTTCTGACTTTGGTCTCGGGGTTGTCAGCCCAAATCCATCATCACAGGATGGCCGCCTCCACCTTGGGTTTCTTACAGGCTGCCGGTGTTGTTCTCCCTCCTGCTGGTGCAGCCACGGATAGCTACCAACCCTTGCTGCAGTGCACCAGGAGATACCCCAGCCTTGCCAGCATTTCGGAACAGCAGGAGAAGTGATTCTGCTGGACCTCACGCCGGAACTCTGGCATCAAGCGTCCGACTCCATACATATTAGGCCACACAAACAAATATTAATAAGTGTTGGTAGCTTAACTCTGCACAATATTATTTATATATAACATATGTTTTCTTATTGTGTGTGTGGCTTATCCCCCCCTTTCCCTTCTGTAGGAACAGTGCACTGTTGGATATCATATAGGTCCTCTTGCCCTAATGAAATTGCCTGTAAGTTTATAATGGCAATGAAACGTGTTGGCCAGTCTTAATAAGATAGTCTAAACGTGTAATTTTGTTTTTACTCATGTGCCCAGGGCCCACATATTAAAGACGTTTAGGGATGCTGTATGGACTAATTTCAAATTTTCCTTTTTGAGACTAACTCTTGTAGCATGCGGACTCCAATTTATTTGTGGTGCATGAAAATGGTGTAGGAGTTTAGCTTTGAGTATTTTACTACACTCTCCTAGTATTGGTAGATACACTCACACCAAAATGGTTTTTCTTGCTTATAAGTGTCAATGACGATGAAATGAGCCAGTTGGTGAGCCTTAGCAAATAGGTTCCTGGTGGTAGCTTCCATGAGGCAGTTCCTGGTTTTTTAGGAACATTTTACCTTGCTACAGGTGGGTCTGTCCTTTGACACCTTATGATGTTATATATATTCACTCCTGTTCTTGATTAACTCTGAGCTTTACTGAACTTGGACGGGTTCCTAGAATTGGCTGTGACCACAGGAGTCCTCTGACATTTACCTTTCACTGGGGGTGCAGGATATTAGGACTGCTGGCTTTGGAGCTGAATTTGATTTTACCCACAACTTTAGGATCGGAGAGTCTGGAGTTCCTGAGCGCTTTCCCTTTCCGGGCACCGGAGCAGCAGCAGCTGGTTGAGGGAAGTTCACTGTACGTGGCCTGGGCATGCTGCACTCTGTGATCCTTGAGTTCCTCATACGCAGTCGGTCACTCACCCGCAGTGACCGGAGGTTCCTCTTAACTCCTCTTTGCAGGATACGTTTTTGGTCCATCCTACAGCAAGGGGGAAGTTGGTGCAAAGTGCCTGATACTGATCCATTACCCGGAGTAGGTGCGTATGGGTTCCCTTGGCAGCCTCACTCCTCTGGAGACGATTCAGGCCATGTCACATGCCTTGACGGTTCCGGTGACCTCTTCTGGCATATGTGTTTACCGTATCTCTTCTGTACACAGGTACTAACCTGATCAGCACAGCAGATGCCTGCATTGTGGCCCCTCCTGTCATACTGAGTCTCCGGCTCTTCACCACTTAAGGGCTACAGGCCACTCTGCCTAGCAATCTGTCCTTTGAGGTCCCTCCTGGCATTCGGGGTCGCTGGTCCTTCACTGCACATGGGCTACGTCCTGGTCAGCGCAGCGATAATTACTGTTCACTCTGTGGCACACTTCCTGGCATACGGGGGTCGCTGACTTTGTCCTACACACAGGCAAGGACTTGATTGGTGCAGTAGCCGTTTCCTCACACCTCTCTCAGGTAGTCCACTCAATAGAATTCCCCATTGGAACTCGCTCTCTCCAGCGCTCTCCTCTTCCTCACAGGGCACATTGGTCTGGACAAGCAGACTGGTGCTCCATGTTCCAAGGCAGGTGGTCTTGGATTCCCTCGGTGATGAGCCCTGATCCAGCAGGGAAACTAATCTGTCTTAGCCCACAGTCCTGGTCACAGGCATAAGTCTTGCAGAACATCTCCGTGCACAGCCCTACTTGCTACTTGACAGGTGACAATGTTTGGGGTCTCAAGCTCCCCTTCTTATAGTCCATTTCCAGTCCCCAAATGGCCCCAGAGTCTTTGAAGTCTATGTTGGGGGTTTGCTTCCTTTTGAAGTGCCCACTCCTCTGCCCTCTTCTGAAAGCAGTCTGTCACAGCAAGAGTGACTCTACAGCTGATAGCCCCACAGGACAGGCATGTGTGTGACTAGAGTTCACAACTGGAGAAGTCAGCCACAGTGATATGTGCATCAGAAGGTTAGTCCGTGGCCTCAGCCAAACTCTTTGATTCTCTTATTAGCCCCATCTACTCCCTGAGCTGTGCCAGAGCCCCTTCCTTGTTACCTTTCTCTGAATCAAAGAGCACCCTTGGAAGTGCACGGGAACGCTTGTCTCTGCCCTCACCAGTGTGTCCCACGCAGCTTACAGGATTGAAGCAAGACACAAATCTTTGTTGGGAAATTCATCTACCTCCTCTCCATGTTTCACCTTGAAGCCCTGGGTCTCCCAAAATGTAACCCATTGTCTGCCATATATTGTACCATTCACAGGCACACAAACAGCTAGTACATACATTTAACATGCACGCACTGCACAGCACTATGTCTTTCATGCACTGTAACACACACATACACTCTGCATTTAACATGCTTGCACTGCAGAGCACTACATCCTTTATGTACTGTACCACTCACAGGCACATATATATATATATATATTCAGTGTACATGTGCTCAAAATGCATGCATTGCAGTGTTTCATTATCCTTGTATTGTACTCTTCCTAGGCACACATACACTCAGCGCAGATACACCACTCATACACTGCGCAGCACTCCACATCAGTCCGATGTAAGCCAAGGGGCAAGATAAGCATACAGCAGCGGAAATTTGAATGAGTGAGCCCATTTATTTTTATTTTTCTACTTTTATGATTATTCTAACCCAATGATGTGTTTTGACTGACTGACAGTGAGGAGTGTTAGAGAATGAGTGAGTGAGAGATCTGTGAATGAGGAGGATGAGGCAGAAAGAGTGTGATTAAATGAAAATGAGTGTGAGTAGGAGTGTTAATAAGTATGAGTAAGTGACAGAAGAGTGAATGAGAGAACGTGCAAGAGCATGGGATAGAAAGAATGAGAGACTGTAAGAGGAAGAGAGGAAGTGCGAGTGAGAAAGTGTTAGTGAGTCAAAGTAAGAAAGTGAAAGTAAAAGTGAGTCCAAGAGAGAGAGAATGAGAGTTAATGTAAGTGAGCGTGAGTGAGAATATGGTGTAATGCATGCAAGTTTGGCATTGGCCTTGGCATACTGAAGGTAATTCATGGCTTAAAGGAGCACCCATGACAAAGTACTGGTGCTGGCATACTGAGGCAGTTCTTAGAATAATAGGCACCTGTGACAAATACTGGTAATGGCTTACTAGATGTACGTCTTGGCATAATGGGCACCCATGGTAAAATACTGTTACTGGCATACTAGAGATTTGTGACATATGGGGCGCAAATGCAAAATGCGGGCTCTGACATACCTGGAGGAAATATTTGGCATAGGGGTCATTCAAGGTAATTTTTGACATAAAGGTCAGCCATGGTATATGGATGGCATTAATTGCAGAGTTCTGATTTTGGCATATTTTATGTAAATTTTGGCATGACGGGAGCCGTCATGGCATGGGAGCACCGATGACAAAATGATGGCCATGGCACAATGGAGATTCTTTTCGACGTATGGGGTCACTCATAACACATTTTGAAAAAATTGGAATCCACTACTGGGGAGTGCTTTTTGACATATTTATGTGAAAATTATGCTTTAAAATGTGCTATTTTCTCTCATTTTAGAGATAGAACCCAGCAGGTCCTCTTAGCAGGAGTTTGGCACACTCGATTCACTCTCTCACTACAATGCAGGGAAATTATTATTCCCTGACACTTTCAAAGATCATTTCAGTATCCGAATAAAGATGGCATCTAGAGGTAGAACCCAGCAGGTCCTCTTAGCAGGAGTTTGGCACATCGATTCACTCTCTCTCTACAATGCAGGGTAATTATTATTCCCTGACGCTTTCTTTTTTTTTTGTTAAAATTTTTATTAGAAACCGTTGGTACACAATAAAATACAGACAAGGGCCTACAACCACCAGGGCCGGCCGCTATGGAGCCCGATGGCCCACAGTGCAACACCACACATTAAAATGAACCAGAGGCAAAGCTCCCGGCAGTTCGTGAGCACATGTAACAGGCCGCGGCCATAGGCCAGTAGCAATCGGAATAAACAGTTTCATTTTTTATTAAATATAAAACACACTCAAGGCAATGAGAGTCCGAAATAGCAGCGTGCTCTTCCCAGGACGGGAAACAACGTACAGTGTCCAAAACAGTTCTTGTCTGGAAGCGGTAGAGGGGGGCAACGGGAGAGCAAAGCATGGAACACATCCCCGCTTACACAGTCCATCCATCGAGTAACCCATGCGCAGCAAACCGGGCCCAGTGACATACACTCTATGAAGGATTTTTAGCTGTACGAATCGTAAGCGGGCTGGGATCGCCACCTCTTTCGGGGAGGCCACCGCCGATACCCAGTCCTCATCGTCCAGTTCCAAGCCATCGCCCGTCCATGCCTCCCGCAGACGGAGCAGCAAGTCCGCGCGATCGTTAATGAGTTTCTTATAAATCAGGGAGATGGTGCTGTCGGGCACGTAGCCATCCAACACTCTATCCTCCAGTGGGGAGTACTCGGGGATAGCAGCAACGTCTGGAAAAGCCGAACATAGCGCATGGTAGACTTGAGCATACCGGAAGTACTCTCTATCGTTTAATTTGTATTCAGTTTTAAGCATTTCAAACGTTTCGAAAGACCCCTTCGCCCAAAGATCACCCACCTTACATATACCAATCATATCCCATTTCTCAAAGCCTTTCGATCTCCACAAACAGCCCAACCGCGCAGAGGCATACAACGGCGTCGCCCGAGTCAAGCGATCCCTCCACCCCATCGCAGCATTCGCCGCGTGCCACACACGTACCGCAACCTGCGTGGGTCCTGTCAACCGCGTGTCTGGGGTCACCGAGTACAGCGCTCTATTATAGTCTCCACCCGGGAGCAGAAATGTATCCATCTCGAAGGCCGGATTCAAGGCAGGACCGTATATCCCGTGGTTCACCGACGCCAACTGAGTCGCCCAATAGAATCGTTTAATATCGGGGAGGGCGACCCCCCCATCGTACCAAGGGAGCGTCAACTTGGCGAGAGCAATCCGCGGCCGCCCGTCCCAAAACAGTTGGCGCTGAAGACCCTCCACCTCCCGGAAATAACGGGCTGGCACGACATCTAGAGTATTTTGCAAAGCGTACAAGAAGCGAGGTAGCGACATCATTTTAAACAATGCCGCCCGTCCGAGTGGCGAGAGCGGAAGTCGGCGCCACCTCGCGACGTCGGCCTTCAATCGCTGGAGGGGAGGGAGAAGGTTTCGCTCATAGAGGACCGCGGGATCAAGTGAGATAAAGATTCCCAAATATTTAAACCCCAGGGTAGCAATCTGGATAGGGCAATCCCGTGGCAGGAGGGGGCCCTCACCCGAGAGGCCGTAAACACACGACGTGGCCCAGTTGATGACCAGGCCGGAGTTGCGACCAAAAGAATTCAGTACGTCCACCAATACAATTAGCGACTGTCGAGGAGAGGTGAGATACAGAAGGATGTCGTCCGCGTAGAGGGAGACACGGTCTTCAAACTCCGGCGTCCATCTAATGCCTCGCAACGACGGCTCCCAACGCAACCAGGCGGCGAGAGGCTCCAAAGAAAGTGCAAAGAGAAGGGGTGATAACGGACATCCCTGCCGCGTACCTCTCCCCAGTGCGAAGGAAGCCGATACCCTACCATTCACCACCACCTGAGCCAGAGGGTCAGCATATAGTAATTTTACCCAACCAATGAACTCAGGGCCGAACCCAAATTTCGCCAACACGGCCCAAATATATGGCCACTCCAAAGTGTCGAACGCCATAGTAGCATCTAAAGATGCCAAGATGGCCGGCTCACGTATAAATTCCGGTCTAGCAAGCACGCCGTGCAACCGCCTCAAATTTAGAGCGGTATTCCGATGAGGTATGAAACCGGACTGATCCTGATGAATTAAGTCGCCCACGACCCGAACCAGTCGATTAGCCAATACCTTGGCCAGAATTTTGGGTTCTGCATTCAACAGCGAAATGGGCCTATAGGAGGCGCAGCGATCTCGCGGCTTCCCCTCTTTGTGTATCACAACTATGTTAGCGAGGCGTTGGTCGGGGGGGAGGAAGCCCGCCGCACGTGCCGTGAGAAACATGTCCCGAAGATGCGGCGCTATCTTATCGGGACGCAACTTATATAGTTCGATGGGAAGACCATTAGGACCCACAGCTTTACCCGATGCGATCGAGCGAGTGGCCAGAGCGATCTCATCTGACGACAACTTCGCCTCTATCAATACTGCATCAGCCTCCGATAGGGTTGGCAATGCAATGTCTCTAAGCAACAGATGAGAGTCCTCCTCCGAACGCACAGAAACCGGAGAGTATACCCCGCGGAAATGGGCCGCAAAGCAGTGAACGATCTCCACCGGGTCAGTCACACGCACTCCATCCATTCTCTCCACAACGGGCACCACCCTGCTCGCTCTCTCCTTCTTATCCAACCAAGCAATCAACTTTCCGGCCTTATCCCCCACATCATACAGTCGTCCTAGCTGCTCTCTACTCATCCCTTTAGCGGCTTCCGTGACTAGCGCTCTATAATCTGATTGTTTGAGGCTGAGAACATGCACTTTCTCATCAGTAACTCCCCGCTCCAAGTCCTCCTCCATTTCAGCTATTTCAGTTTCCAGGCGAACCACCTCTGCTCTCTCGCACCTCTTAGCATGGGAGATAAGGGACAAGGCCTGCCCCCTGACCACCACCTTATAAGCCTCCCATAGGGAGACGGCCGACGGCACCGACCCCACATTATCATTAAAGTAGTGATCAGTGGACTTGACCAGTTCCGCGCGGATCTTAGGGTTACGTAGATACCAGGGGCTAATAGGTGCAACTCTCCCCTCTGCCCCAGGGACAACCTTCAGTTGCAACCATATAGGGGAATGATCAGAAATACCTCGGGCTAAATGACGCACCTCCCCAATCATCCCAGCCTGGATCGCCGGCATAAGCATGTAATCAAGTCTCGAGAGACTCCCATGGGCCCCTGAGTGAAAGGTATATTGCGCCTGACCCGGGTGCATCAATCTCCAGCAATCTACAAGTTCCAAAGTGTCCAAAAAGCCGCTCAACCAGGCCTGAGCCCTAGGGAGATCCCTGGGGGGGTGACGGTCCTCCAACCCGGAGACAACGGCATTAAAGTCACCCCCCAACACCAGAACCCCCCCAGGGAGTCCCAGGACCAAACGCCCCAAATCAGCAAATGAAGCCGTCTGTAACCCCGGAGGTACATACACAGCAACGAGCGAGATAGTCCTACCCTCCCATCTCCCCACCAGTGCCACATAGCGCCCCCTATCATCGTGAAGCACCTCATCAACTTCCAATGGGAGAGAGGCCCTAACCAAAATGCTCACTCCCCTAGAGCCAGAAGTGAAACCAGAGTGAGCGGCAAGGCGATAGCCCCTCCTATTTAGGGCATGGAAGGAGTTCCCAATCACGTGTGTCTCCTGCAGGAAAACAATGTCGGGCGAAATCCGCTTCAAAAACTGCAGCACCACCCCGCGTTTGATCCTGTCCCCAAGTCCATTCACATTCCACGAAAGGATTCTCAATCCCCTACCCCCCATCCCACTCCCGTGCATGATACCCACATCCCGGAAAGCACAACCCGGCAGAGAACTTCACATTGCCTTGCGAAACAAACAAACAATCCCCAACAACCCCCCTCCCCCACAATCCCCAAACCACAACTCCCCCCTCCCTGCACCCCTGCTTGAGCCCGAACAGCCCCCCCAACTCGCAGTGGGCCTGTCGCCCTAACATATACCACAAAAAGAACCCCAGAAGGAGGAAAGGGCCCCAATAAGCTCCCCACAACCCCAAAGCATTTGAAGGGCATATTGTGCCAATCTAGGGTCCAGTTGAGCCAAGGTACAAAACGTCACCAGTTCAGTCCATTACCAGGAACCAAGTTCTAGTCCTGCGTCACCAAATCCCGTCCGCTCTCCGCCATCCGACTGTCTCGATCCTGTCCCCGAGGCAGGGCATCCAACCAGTCTCCAGCCGCCTCCGGCCGGTCAAAAAAGTGGGATCGACCCTGGAACTCAACCCGCAGCCTCGCCGGGAATAACATCGCATATTTCAGCTCCATGTCCCTCAAGCGCCGTTTGACACCCGAAAATCCCAGCCGTTGTTTCTGGACCGCTTGCGTGAAGTCCGGGTAAAAGCTGACATTAGAGTTCTCAAACTTCAGCGGCCCGGCAACTCTAGACGCCTGAAGGATAGCATCCCTATCCCGAAAGTTAAAGAGCCGTCTAGCCCTGCTTTCAGAGTCCTCAAGTCGACGGTCCGTCAGATCACTGGCTAGCCGCAACCTACGGACCTCCATCTGCAGGGCGGGCACGTCCACAGTTAGACTCGACGCCGCTCGACTCAAGGAGTCGACCCGCTCGTTAGTTTTGGACAGGTCTGCCCTGACCAAATTCACATCGATCAGGACCGCGTCCAGTTTCTGAGCCAGGGTATCAAACTGCTGACCCACAGCGGTCTTCATCTCCTCAATGGCGCCCATGACGTCCAGCAGGGTCAATTCCGACAATGTGCCGGAGACCTCCTTAGACCTCTCAGGCGATTTATGCGAGCCACCAGGGGATCCCTTTGCCTGCGCATAACGATCCATGTTATTGACCTGGGTATAGGCACCCCTTCGGGTTGACTTGGGTTTCGACTTGTCTCCGTCTAGTCTCGCCGCCATCATCCGGAGTCCACCAAGGCCGGTACCCGCCCGCACCAGGAAAAAGGGGGGACCAAGAAGCTAAGTCAGTTGAGCACAGCCGTCGCCGACAGTAAGCCCATGTATAATCCGAGAGTCAGGCCAGACACTTCGCCGTCCGCGCCCCTCGGAAACACCAGCGTCTCTCGGCCGATATCAAAGAGCAAGCTTGAAAACGAAAGTGAAAGTGCGGGGTCCGTGGCAGGTCAAGCCCAGCCAGCCGCTGTTGTTCACTTCGTGCCCGGGCACTTCACCAGCTCGAGATCGGGGACCAAGGCAAGAGCAGGCCGCAAACTTCGGAGTCCAACCATTCCGGGTCCCGGCGTCCGATCTGAATTTAGAAAACGGGTGGCACCTCAGCGCAAGTTCATCTGCAAAAGCCCGTCAAGTAAACCAGGATTAAGTCAGGATAGACGTGGGAGGTTGCGGAGGCCCTCGAGAGCCGTAAGCCTACGCGGCCATCTTGGTTGCGCGCCTCCCTGACGCTTTCAAAGATCATTTCAGTATCCGAATAAAGATGGCATCTAAAATAGACTTTTGTATGCAGTTATCGAACTTCAGCTAATCATGTCAATTATTGTGATGCCACCGGGGTGAAGGTTATATGACGTCATTTCCTGGAAACATTCTGTTTCAAAGGTCATGTGATGTCACTTTCTGTGATTTCATTACCGTCAAAGAGTGTATAATTTCACTTCCGTTACCACTGGCAATTTGGTGGTTCGATGTCCATGTCCTCAATGGCACAGAATGTACTTGTAGGCAAAAAGACATTGATGGCCAATATACTGATGTCTAGTGTTAACACGTACTTATGCAAAGTACAGTACAGAGAGTAAATTCCCCAAAAAGACCCCAGGTATAATAGATGTTCAATATATACAACAACACTTTTCATATTAAATAAGCACTAAATATCTCATCTCAAAATGTCTTTTGACTTCAGAGTGTTTTCCTCCAAGTAAGATCTCAAATGAATCCATATATCATGGCTTATTAGTAATGGTTTGCATTGATGAGGTCATGAGCCATAATCTTATAAACATGTCTTGCAACTAGAAATACAGTGCAGCGTCATCTGTTAATAACCCCCAACATCAGTTGTGAGACCTACGTTTTGAAGATACTATTTCTAGAAACGTCACCAAGAGATGGCTTTAGCTCATTAACATGACAGTGTCTACAGTAAAATAGCAGCGGACACTATATGCTTCAAGAAAACAGAGATGTAATTAAACAAAACACACTATAGCTATGCTAAGAAGAGGAGAGAAAATCTTTTCATTGTATTGTAAAACCACAATGCAGCTCAATGTACACACTGACTATTAGTGGAATTTTCTCCCATCTGATAATGTGTTTAGAATGATGCATGAGTCAGCTTAAAAATAGTGCATAATTATTCTTGGGCAGGTGAATGCCTCATTCAGAGGGAATAGAATCCTGCTCCATGAAGAGGATGCCAGGCGCATGCCCATTAATCTCTCCAGCTTCCTTTCCCCGGCCAGCACTTGTTGTCAACTGGCCAAAGTGGAGGAGCTGACTTCCGAGCAGCATTGTCCCAGATGAGATTGATCAAGTGTAACTAGATTTGGGAGTGTAAACTTAAGCTAAACGACAAACAAGAAGGAGAGTGTAACTGAAAGCCTGTGTCTCAACGTGATGAAGCATGATCTCTCGCCAGCATACCCAAGACATTTTGGCAATACCAAGCAACAGTGAACGTCTGCGACTTCTGAGTTGTGTGCTGAAGCTGAGAGCTCAGCTCAGTCCGGGTGCATCAGAGATCACACCCATCACAGGTCCATTACCTGTGAGAGACAGGCTGGCAAGTGACGAGACAGACCCAGTTGGCGAACATATTAATCTGCCACTGTCTGCTCAACTACACCCCTAAGGCTGTGTTTTAGAAATGCAGAAATGCATGTGCCAGGTTACATTTGGAATACAATTTTTATTGCTTCAGCTAATCACAGTAGACCAGCGTCAGGCCTTAAAAAGCCATAGAGCGGGGCATAAATTGGTAGTCTGACTGTATCTCTACATAATGGTTGCTTACCACCTTAATCAGAAGGGTTGACAAGTATGGTAATTGCCTCCTTGCTATGGAGAAACAAAATCTGACTTTTCTCTGTGATTTCAGTCTTAGGTCAGTTGCTCCATCACATACAGACCATAAATGTCTTAATGATCTTGAAGTCTTTCAACTAAGTTAACACAAAACTAAGCCAACCACCAAGCGGGCTATCTCCTTGACTCAACATGATCCACTCTAGATTGTGTTGTCAAGAATTGCTCACTTTGTTGTGGGTACTGTTAATGTTAGTTTAGTACTGACCCAGCTTCCAAGTGCTCTTAGCGTTTGCATATAAGAGAATAAGTGCAGAATAAGGTGATTAATGCACTTGTTGTAGACTTCTGTTTGAATTCTCTGGTCAAATTGTATTCAACATGTAGGTCTGTGTATGATAGCATTGAGGGATAATTTGAACACTTGAAATAGTGTGGGGTCTATATTTTTGTCATCAGTGAATAATAAAAATGGCTATTGTCTTATAGAATATAGTGGCCTGCTAGAGAAGTGTGATTACCCCCGACTATACATGCATCATGGATTACAAAAAATGCTACTAAAGTTGACTTCAATATTCACTTTGCACGTTCGCTCCAGAAAAGGGAGAGCTGCTCTCTAACATCTGATTACAAAAAACGCTTCAAGAACTTGACTTGATTTGTCAACCTTTTACTTTGCAGGTTCTCACCAGAAAACGCAGAGCTGCTTACTACCCTCGGACTACTGTACTTACAAGTAAGTGCTGCTCTAATTTTCAAATGCTCTCCTCACTTTGTCTTTACTTTCACTTCTTTGTGTTTACGGACTTAGTGGTACACCTCAGTCATGGAACCCTAGAAACAAGATGGAACATTGGGAAAGACTCTTCTATCCTACCTTCTGAAACTCCCCATATGTGTATGAATAAAATCTGTTTATGGGGGCAGTGTTAGTCAAATGGGGGGCCTTTTATCATAGTTTCACCAATGGTTGTAGTTTAACTGGAACAGATTTGGCTGCTTAGCTCTCATCTGGTTAAAGAGAAGTTGTAGTCCTGGGCCTCACTATGTGCTGTTGTCTTCCTCTCTACTGCATCCACTGCCTACGTTGATCCTCACCCCAAGCAAAGGCATTGTCTTCCCATAAATAGAATAGCCAGAAATTCCATTCCCTAAGATAAAGCTATTCGTGCAACTGTGCGTTCTGGGTTTTTGTCATACTCCGGTGGCAACTTTGCTTTCACATAGTCTGTCAGACCCTATAGGGATACTTACCTGTATGTGATTCTCATTGGCGTTGTGAAACTGATATGACTACACTGTTGAGTAATCCACTTTCTCTTGTGTTTTTGTTTAATTTTTGTGAATACTCTTCTTTTTTCTATTCTTGCTAAATGTTCATCTCTCTTTGTCTCTGGCTATCTCACTGTCGGTTTCTTGTTCCCCATTATTTTTTTGCGTTAGACTTCATTAGGTATGTCTCTCCTCTGTCATTATGTATGTTCATGGTTGCCATCTGGTTTTGCAGCTTGGTGTCTACCAGAAAGCTTTTGAACATCTTGGAAACGCTCTCACTTATGACCCTGGTAACTGCAAGGTAAGATGATCCATTATTACAAAAAAAGTTTAATGTGGCCGTTGTCTATTTTAACATTTCTGTCTAAAGTCTCAGTGAACTAAAGGCATTTTTTTACTGAGACTTTAGACAGAAATTTTCTGCAGGGAGGGAGAGGCCAATAATAAGTTTGATACAAGGGAAGAATCTTACTTGGGGGAGGAGGCAACATTAACCCTTGGCAATGCACTGTAACCATTTTCATTGTGCCTTGTAGGCTATTCTAGCAGCAGGAAGTATGATGCAAACACATGGTGACTTTGATGTGGCCCTGAATAAGTATCGAGTGGCCGCACACAGCGAGCCTGAGAGCCCGCCCCTCTGGAACAACATCGCTATGTGCTTCTTCGGCAAGAAAAAATATGTGGCAGTGAGTCCCGCTCACTTTTCATTGTTTTTACTTGTTTTTTTACTATTTCTGTTTATTTGTGTCCTTTTTTTTACATATATGTTGCTATTTTACATTTATTGCTTCACTGATCTTCTTTTATTAGGTCAAGCCTGGGCAGGGCATGCGCTGCTGCGAGGCATGCTGTATTGGAGGATGGACTTGAAGCCCCGCCCACTCTCTGCCCATATTTTTAATTGGCTTGCGCTTTATTTATTTATTTATTTTGCGCCCATGGGACGCTTTCACATTCGTGGAGGCCGCGCCCCTTTTTTAGACAAGCCCCTCCTAAAGAAAGGTGCGCTGCCGCTATTAAAGTGAAAGTGTGGCATTGACGCTTTTACAAAAAAAAAAATCATCTGTTTGTCTACTTGACCCACAGATGCTTATTTCCCCTAAGCGCCCCATGCCGCAGTTTCACTTTAATGTCGGCCAAGCCCCTTTCATTAGACGCGACATGCCTAAAGAAAGGGACGCGCCCTCCATGAATGTGAAAGGGCCGCATGGATGCTAGTAAACAAACAAATATTTGCAATGCAATAAGTCTCGCATTTGTGAGAGTTTAAGCTATTGCATTGCCAATAGCACAAACTCTCGTAAATGCGAGATTTATTGCATATGCAAATGCTTGTCTGTTCTTCTCATCCAGCACCCTCTTTACCTTCTTTCTTCCTTAATCTCTTCTCATTCTCTATGTCTCTTAACGTTTAAGGTTTCATGTTTCCATCTATCACTTCCTTTTCAATTAATAGCCTTCCCTCTCTGATCTTGCCACTCCATTTCTTTTCATTCAACATTTGCTCCCCTATCTTCTGTCACTGCTTGAATCGTTCACTTTTTAATCTTCATTCCATTCATCTTACTCTTCTGAAATTCATGTTTCCAGCATGTGATACTGTAGATCACATCCAAGCACACTCCTACGATGCAGTATTGGGCATGGATTTTGCAAGTTGTCTTTCTTGGGAGAGGTTTCAGCTTTGAGGCAACTTGGGATTCCTCACCAAAACCCATAATACACCGGGATAAAGACTATTTTTCCATTACTGTTTTTTTACACCCTTAGGTCTGGAAGTACTTTCCGAGCTCCAGTACTGGTGCTACAAAAGAAAATCTTTTGACTTTAAGGACCGTAATCACATTCCATACCGTACAACCGCTGACCATTTCGAAATCCACCTGGACACAGAGGATTTCGATGCTAGTATAAAAATGAATCAGTCAGGGTGGGTGATGGAGTACGCTTCTTTCAAATTTTGCTAGCGGTGCAACAGCACATTTTGGTGGTCAGACCAGCACAGTGTCTGTGACCCTTGTTTACCAAGAGACCACAAAGACGCAAACCAGCCAGGACTATTAAATGAAAAATACCATCCACTATCGGAGTGAATATCCGTGGGTGCATTACAAAATGTAGTGCCTGAGAGAATTCTGGCACCGAAGACTTTGTGGGCACATACTCCAAAAAGAGAGGGAAGGGCCATCCAGTATCTCGGGAGGCCCTTTGCAGCACAGTTCAGAATGTCCATCAGAGAATTTCGAAGAAAAATAGTCTCCACGGCCAGCATGTGAAACCTGCACCCAGGACACAGAATGCACCGAAGACACCCACCCAATATGAGAATCTTCCCTCCAGGAGTCTTGACTTCAGGACAAGCACCAGCCTTGAAAGAGGTGAACTGCAAACCCTAAGGTGGTGGAAAGAAGGCATTGACTGCTGGCAACTACCACCGTTTCAGAGCTTGTCTTGGTTGCCTTGATTCCTAGAGACACACCCAAGACCCAGAAACACAGTCTTTGGTATCAAAATGAATTCTGAAATCTTCTTCAAAACTAGTACTGACACATATTTTGACATAGAGTGTGACACCCTCTCTAGAGCTGCAGAAGAAGCGTGTTGTCAGGCAGAGGAATATTTATGTTCACCCTCAGATATGACAGATACTTGCATATGCACCACAGCAAGAGCCTTGGTCAGCCCAACATAGGAAGAGGAAGCTTACTTTTGAACTGACTAGTTTGGAGGAACTTAAAATGTTCCCTATACCTAAAAAGACTCTGGCTTAGAGACACCAGTCCTACCCTTCCAGTGCCGTCACCAGCACACTAGCCTTCATCACAGCCAACACCACACACTGAATTCGACACATAGCATGGGCCAGCTTTTTTTGACACATAAAGAACCTATCTAAGCTGATGATGTTGATAACCCCCGGCAGGACTACAGCATGGACTCCCAAGAAGATCCATTGTTGAGCTCTACATATTGAAGGCTTATCTGTCAGATTACTCTATAGCATCTTGTGCCATCGGACTGTGCCTCATGACAAGGTGAAACTCTATGTGGCTGAGAAGGATGACTACTTTATGGTTGAAACACTCTCCATGACTGAAAGATCGACCCATGTTATAGTGCGTGACCAAATGTGCAGACAACATTTTTAAAGACCCAGTAAAAACAAAGATTGTAACTTCTTCTGCGTTAAGAAGTACAGGGTGGCACCCATCGAATACTTGTAGATCAGAGGTCATGTACTACCTCACTCTGTAGTGGTACATTCTGGCAAAAAGAGGATCTATGCCCAAAGCACCGGAGACACCGTCACCACCTGATAAGGAAAGCCACAAAATGTATGCTGCTGGCAAGATGGTGTACATAGTAGCAGTGGCAGCGCCAACTCAGGGTTCCTGCTCGCCAGGTACCACTGAGGAGATGGGACAGCTGATGAAACACCTCCCAGAGGCCTATTGCAAGAGAGGCAAAGAGTTTGTGCAGGAGAGTAAAGTAATGTCCATTGTTAATATCCAACACACTGGATGCTGCAATACTAAATAACACAAGACCAACTCCGAAAGCATGCACGACTTAGGATCTCAGTCATCTGTCTGGATGTTCAGCAGAAACTACTCTGTGTTCCGTTCAACGGCGTTCAATGGCAATAGTCTCCAGCATGTACCTAACCATCTACCTTGACAGGGTGTTAGTGACTTTACTAATTCTTCTGTTGTCCGCAACCCTTCTGTCTGCCTGGAGACTCTCATGTGTCGGTGACACATTCACTGCTGAAAAAGCCTTGGTGACCTCGATCTACGCTCATTCAGCTATTCATTTTTAAATAAGACAGTTATATACAAACCTCAATTTCTGACAACAGAAGAATTAGTGAAGTCACTAACACCCTGTCAAGGTACATGGTTATATTGATGCTGGATGCTTTTGCAATTTTTAAGTTAGATTGCTACTAAAGCTTCCCTGGCGCTGACCTGAGGATGACCGTGGCCTAGTTTGGCAGTGGGGCAAAATGTTGACACACTCTCCTAAAACTGAACTGTGCCTTTCCCATTGATCAGATTAAAACTCCCCTGTATTTAAGCATAATAAGATATAGACTCCGATCAGTGTGATGTCTATCCATTTTAATACTTGTATTGAATTTATTTACATTATTGACTGCACTAAGCACTGCTAGCTTTTCCCTGCTGTGTAGCACCCTGGTTTATCAATGAGGTCTTTATAATAATATATTTAGTGGCAATCTGCACAGAATCAAAGTCATTGCTGTCCTTGAATATCTGTCAAGTATTCTATTTGTAAAAACCAGTTGGACATCAAATCATACCAGGATATCAAATTACTACAGGGTCAATCATTTACTCTTTATGCTCTCTTAAGAGTACTTCCTGAAGGACCACTGTTTTTAGGTCGAGCCTAGCGGCAGGGCGCTTGCACTTCTCACTCTGCGAGGCATTCTGTAATAGAGTATGCAGTAGAAGCCCCACCCACTCTCCGCCCATATTTGTCATTGGCTTGTGTCATATCCTTAAATACTGACTTCTGAATCGTAAATAGGCTTGTTAGTCCCTCCTTGCTACTGCCTCGTCTGCATTTGTTACTGCCCATAACGACTGGACCTTTCACTTGGCTTGTTACACGGCCTGCATTATAAGTGAGTGAGCACTATTTTGTTTATGACACTGATAGGGACAATGGCAGCTGCTTTTTTTTTTGTATTTGCATGCTGACGCGGCGCCCGCTTCAGGGACACCGCGCTCAGTTTAAACTTTATTTTTTTTACTATAACATTGTAAATGCTTGGTATTTACAATGCGACCATTCCAATGCGACCATTCGAGCGGTGGCTGGGCTCCATGGCTTTTGATTGTAGAATGCACTGATATTCTATTCTACAGCTGGCTACAATCATTCCGGATTCCCAAGGCACATCACATTGCACGACTGCAACACGTCGCTGAATCACTCGGGGTTTTCTCACAGTCTAGCCCAAAGCGTGGTGTCATTTTCCCTGCTGTCTAAGGTGTACTCTCAAGTCGTAAATTGTTCAGAGTTGCTTTTTTAGAAGCCTTGCTTGGTGCTCTAGCCCAGTCTGTCAACCCTCGAAGACAGACATACTTTTGAATGTCGCATTCACCCTGCTCCCTGAAATGGAAAGTGCTAGCTGTATTTACAGTAGCACCGCTTCCAGTTTTTACAACAAATATCACAGAACAAAATGGAATTGAAATAAAGCACAAGCAGAAAAAGGTTAACCATCGTCGGATCCACAAATGAGTAAGTTGTTATTTAAAATATTATCTGTCAAAAATCAGCCGTTGCATTTCTGAAATCTGGGACTTTTCGCTGGGAAAACAGTGATGGGAGCTGCCATGAAAAGAAAGCACCCGGACTGTTCTTGGGGTCTGCCCTGTGAGTCTTCATGCCAAAACATGCATCGGGTGCAACTTTCCCTTTAAGACCATGGACTTTGTTGTAACCTCTCACCTGAGGTTTACAGCGAATGGTAGGTGTGCTCATGTGAATGAGGATTGCTCTTTCTTGGTCCGAGGAGGATGGACATGTTTCAGTCCTGGTCCTGCAGATCACCTCAACAATCTGTTACAAACTTGAGTGCTGGCTTCTGTTTTGACATCTATGTTTACTAAAAATGAAAAGCTGATATTTCGGTGCAAACATAGTGGTATGTTTATGAAGATGACCATTCTTTGTACTAGAGAAGTGGGAATGTTTATCCAAAATGAAACCTATGTACTCCATAACGAAATGTGTGTATTTTCAGAAAGTGTCAGGCTGTTGTTTGAGAACAGTACTTTTGCATTCCTGAACCATGTCTGATATTGAGATTTGCGTAATAGTTTGTGCTGACTTTAAGATAGGCATTGCTGATCTAGGTTCCTTGTTACTAGAGTACAATTTCTGGTCTGGCTTGTTAATGGACTTCAGCTTTTATATTGATAATGCTTTTTACAATATTATCACTACCGCTGGGTGAAGCCTAAGTATGTATTAGTGATATACCGAGAGTCCTTTCGGATCCTAAATGTCTCTGTAAACTTAGCAGTAGCACTGTTGTATGAGCCTCTAAGATTTGCCTAGCTCTCCTTTTCCTGCCCTGCGATTGAGAGTTTGTATAACAGTTATTGTTTAGGTCGAGCCTGGCTAGCGCATGTTCTGCTACAAGGCATGCAGTAGTGGAGTATGACTTTGAAGCCTTGCTCACTCTACGCCCATAATTTTAATTGGTTTGTGTCATTTTCCTACGTATACAATGGATTCCGAGTCGTTATTAAGCTTGTTAGTCCCTCCTTGGTACTGCCTTGTCTGCATTTGTTACCTCCCATAACGACTGGACCTTTTCTTGTGTTGTTACATGGTTTGCTTGATAAGTCGGTGAGCACTATTTTCTTTAATGCTCTTCCCCTATTCCACCCATGACATCGCAGCACCCCCCATCTTTCAGTTTAATAATAATGTATTTATTCGAATTGCAGTGTGGTCCACTTTAACTTAGCAGCTGCGCTTATTTAAGATATGGCGCAGGCCGCTTTCGCTTTAGTGACTGTGCTTATTTAATTACCAGCGCAGCCGCACTATAAAAGGTTTTGAAATCAATTTATTTTTTTTACCTTTGGTGAAAGTGCCATATGCACTTTTACTTAAATGTTCCCTCAAAACGGAGTTCCTCCTAATTGCCCCCCCCCCCCAACAAATCATCCACCATCCTTGAATGGATGAAGCACCTAACTGCACTCAAAGGGCAACCTCTCATTGTGGAATCAACTAAATCATTAGGTGTGACACTGGACAGAAACCTAAACATGCGGAAGCATATCAGCGCCTCCATAAAAGGAGCAATTTTCCACATGAACACCCTGCGAAGACTGAAACCCTTCGTACCAGCTAATGACTTCAGACAAGCAGTTCAAGCCCTAATAATCCCAAGAGTGGAATATGGGGCGGTAGCCCTAGTCGGCCTCCCCAGGGCAACGACGGCTCCTCTAAAAGCAGCGATCAACTCCGCTGCGAGACTCGTCACAGGTTCAAAAAGAACATCGCACATTTCTCCTGACCTTAGAGCACTCAACTGGCTACCGTTTGAAGCTAGAATACAGCTGAAGATTGCTTGTATGACGCACAAGGCACTACACTACAATTCCCAGAGCTATCTAGCTCAGAAATTGGTACTCTCAGCTGGGAATAGAGCCTCCAGAAGTTCCAAGAATCTTCTTCTGAAACCACAACGTTTTGCCAAGAAAAAAACAAACAACCGGTCCTCCTCTGGAAAGGCTCCCAGGACCTGGAATGCTTTGCCTAGAGAAACAAGACTGAACCCTTCCACTGCTTCCTTCAAAAAAGAAGTGAAAGCAATTCTCATGGCGAAATTCATGTGAATTATTTACCTACGACTGGACGTTAATCACTAGTAGATATTAGTGAGCACTGTATTTAATTACTAGTTTGAATTATGGAGCACCCTATGTCTGAATCACCTACAATTGTACTTCTTTCTATGCTTATACTTGTCCAACATATGACATGTAAAGCGCTCTGATACTCGTAAGAGTCTTGTTTACGCTATGTAAAATCTTCAAATAAATAAATGTTGGCTGCACCCCTTTATTTAGATGCTGCTCACTGTAACCTGAATATGCGAGCAGTGTTTAAAAAAAGGGGTGCAGCTACCATTAAAGTGCTCTCGCATTTGCGAGAGATTGAGCTCTAGGTATTAAAAATGACAATGCCTTTTATATGTATGTTGCTTTTAAAAACATATAAAAAAAGCATTGTCACTTACAATGACAGTAGCTTAAACACTCGCAAATACTTGTTTCTATTGGCACGCTGGAAAGGTACACAGGTTTTATGGGGACAACCTCATATATGTGTGTTGTTAGCATGCGATCTACAGCAATACATGGTGTAAATGAAAAAGTCACTTAATTGTAACAATCGGTTTGCACCTTGTAGTGCTTGTAGATTCTGAAGCCCCCACCAACCTCCTTAGATATGAGTTCTTATCTCAATGTTTTTTCACTCTATAAATATTTATATCATCCTAATTACAATCCACCAAACACACTGTCTTGCTGCGCAGCACTCACATTCCTTCTTTCACCTCTTTAAGGTGTGGGTGGTGGAAAAGTCTTAGGTGGAGTCTTTGTCCTTTTACAATGTGGGTTTCGGGCAGAGACCACTGGTCGGTCACCTTAAACCCAAAACGTCTTCTATGAAGAAAACCGACTTGCAATGTCCGCACCCAACACTGGATGGCTGGAGTGTGTGAGCATGTGAATCTACAGCATTACAAGCTGCAAACAAATTGTTACAGGTAGGTAACATTTACCATCTTCGATCTCTCGCCATCTTTAGTCACTCAGTCTCTCCTTGTCTGCTTACATTTTCTGTCACGCTTATTTTCCTTTCTCTCATTTCTGTCACTTTCTTCAATATTATCATCCCATATGCTTTTTTTTACATTTCTCCATTGCACATGTCCTCTATTAAACAATAATGAAAGCCTAAAAAACCCAATAGTTAAGAAAATGCAAAAACTAAAAGGCCTGTGCAGCATTAGCTTATCCTCAATTAGCTATGTTGAGCAAAAGTTCAATAACAAAAGAAGAACAACCCATCTCTTTAGTCAATATTAAACCTTGTATCACTGACATAAAAAGGATTACAAGAAAAAAGAATCATAACACGTGACAAAAAAGCACATCCACAGTATACAAAATACAATTACAAACATAGTAGCACACAAACCAAAAAATCTTTAACTGTCATCACACTGATTAGTTAATATTTGGATTCCTTATTAAAGTAAGTATTTACCTGTACAGCCAGCTGTTGTAGTCACTAAAGCCTTAAAAAATAACAAATCTCTTAGAAACTTTGTAATTCAGGGTTTGCACAGATAGCATACTATATTGTATTTGTTTACCAATAGTCAATATATTTTACCTCTAAAATTCCTTTTTATTTCATCAAATACTGCTAGGGGAGAGGATGTGGCTTAACGGCTAGTATAGCCTACTTTGATCTGGTTGGAGGCTCAAACATCCTGTGATTCTGGGCAAATGACTTAATCTCCCCTTGGCTAAAAATGAATGTATCCGTCTGTAATACAACTGGTTCTCATGATACCTTTGGGTCACGTTCACGCTATATAAAACTGCAACAAAAAAAAATCTAGGGAACAATTTTTAAGAAATTAACAACCAACATATTAAACCTTGCAAACAAAGAGATAGCTGAAACACAGGGCGTCATTTTGAAAGAAAACCCAAAGCTGGCTAAAATTTAAAAACCCCTCAATATTCACCAGAAAAACAAAAGTTACTGGGAGGTTATAGTTAGGAAATAGATTTAAAAAAAATCCAAATTCATTGAAAAAAACAGAGGTTACAGGGAGGTTATAGTTAGGTTCAGATTTCACTCGTACAGAACCATAGAAATTCAGCAGTTATAGTTAGCTGAGCTAACTAGAATTTACGCCCCTGCAATGTTCTGCGTATGACCACATATTACATCACTCATGACACGGTTAGTGACATCACTGATGACATCTCAAATGACATCACTGATGACATCATCCACAGAACCACTAACACATCCACACACCCACTTGCACACCCATATAACCACTCATACAACCGTTCACATGCCCACTTAAAGATCCATACAACCACTCACACACCCATTCAATCACTCACTCACCCACTCACTCACCCATGTAGCTAAAAACAGTACTACTCACTCGCCCATACAGCCACTCGGACACCCATTCACTCATCCACACAATCATTTACAAACCCACTCACATATCCATACAAGTACTCATACGCCCACTCACTCACCTAGACATCCACTCAAACAGCCACTTATTCACCCATACACCCACTTACACACCCAGTCACTCACCCATAGAGCCACTCACACAGCTTCTCAGTCACTCCTACAGCCACTGTCACACACCCCACCCACTAACCCACCAATAGAGCAACTCATTAACCCATAGAGCCACTCACTCATCCACCCACTCACACACCAATACAGCTGGTCACACAACCACTCACTCACCCACACAGCTACTCACACACTCACTTATTCACCCTAATCTCCACTCACACACCCATACAGACACTCAGACACCAGTCACACACAGATTCAGACAGTCTCACAGCCAATCCGATTGCATATATTAAAAAATAGTATCTCACTTACGCTTACTGGATGATGTCATCAGTGATGTCATTTGAGATGTCATTAGTGATGTCATATGTGATGTCATAAGCAGTGCATTGCGGGGGCGTAAGTTATATATAGCTTATGTAGCTATAACTGCTGAATTACAATGGTTTTGTACAAGTGGGAATATAATTGGAATGCCTCATGTGTGCAGGTGTCGTGAGAAAGGCTAAGTCAGCCGAAACACATCTGACCCTAGTGTGTATCATCTACGTAAATAAACTATGATTTAAAGCTACGCGGATTGCCTTTGCATTCATCATACATGACCGAAGAGTGGTGTAAGTTTAATATGTGCAGGTGTTCTGCGAGCACCCCTGGCATTCGGGCTGCGCACCACTTTCATGCAGATTGAAAGGATGAGATATATATTATATATGTGTGTGTGTATATATATGTGTGTATGTGTGTGTGTATATGTGTATATATGTGTGTGTGTATATGTGTATATATATGTGTGTGTGTGTGTGTGTGTGCATATATATATATATTACCTACTGGCGGTCGCCAGTAGGTAGTTATAGTTAGGACCACGTTTCCATAGGAAATCCGCAACATTCTATTTTGAATAACTTTGGCGCCGGTCGACGAATCCTCGCGAATTTTTCAAAATAGGTGGGGCGCTACGCTCCGCTCCTACCCTGAAAGTCTCGGGGGGATTCGTCAAGCGGGGGCTGAGATAAAAGGGGGGTCCCAAAACGCGCTTTTCCCATGCATTTTTCCATAGGACCTTTAGACACAGCTACAGCCCGAACGGCTGAACAGAATTACTTGAAATTTGGCAGAGAGGTAGTCCTCAGGTCAAGGAAGTGCCTTTTGTAGGTTTGGTGTAAATCTGTTCAGTAGATTCTGAGAAAATAGCCTTTAAATCAATATATATATCTGAGCCAGCTTACGGTGCGCTTACCGTACGCGTACGGTGGCGTGCGCGAGCGCGATTTTGATTGGCTCTTAGATCTTAGTAAACATTCGAATCAGTCGAAACCAGGAAGCGACGGCCGCCATTTTCTCTCTCGCTCTCTGAGTTGGGCAGCAAAAACGAAGCCAAAAAATGGCTAAAGAGGCAGTTTCGTCACATCCTAACCACGCAGCATTGATATAGGGGTCCCCAAACAACCCACAAGCCCAAAAAAAAAAAGTATTTTTTTTTTCGGTAATTCGCCGATTACGCTTACCGTACGCGTACGATAAAAATTAAAAAAAAAAAAAATATTCCACATTTTCCCCACCCCGTGTGCAATTGGTGCCCGAAGGTCACCATTTGTTCATGGCTTATTACAGATATAAAATTAACAAAGAATACATTTCAAAAAGATGCGCATAATATGTCCCCCATGTGCGCACGGTGCGCGAAGCGCATCGAGCGTACATGGCCCATCCCGCATAATGTGGGCACGCGGTGCGCGCAGCGCACCGCGTGACCACCGTGCGTGCACGGCACTAACTGCGTAAAGTGGGCGCGCGGTGCGCGAAGCGCACCGCGTGCTCACTGTGCGCGCACGGTGCGCGAAGCGCACCGTGCGCGCACGGAACGAACTGCGTTAACTGGGCGCGCAACGCCACGAATGGCGTAAAGTAACTTAGCATTTAAAAAACCTTGCAAATTCACTGAAAAAACCATGGGTTTCACTCACGTTATAGTTAGCTGGACATTTTACTGATAAAAAACCAATGAAATTCCCCCGTTATAGTTACTGTAGGCAACTATAACTCACGCGACCGTAATCCTCTGCTGATGCTAATACTGTATTTAGACACTTATTTGCCCATGTCTTCTTCCATTAAATTTTAGCTATACATATATTACAAATATTTTTTTTTCATAAAGACACATATGTCATCAGCAGAGGATTACGGTCGCGTGAGTTATAGTTGCCTACAGTAACTATAACGGGGGAATTTCATTGGTTTTTTATCAGTAAAATGTCCAGCTAACTATAACGTGAGTGAAACCCATGGTTTTTTCAGTGAATATATATATATATATATGTGTGTGTATCTATATATATATTCAATGAAAAAACCATAGGTTTCACACATGTTATAGTTAGCTGGAAATTTTACTGATAAAAAAACCAATGAAATTCCCCCGTTATAGTTACTGTAGGCAACTATAACTCACGCGACCGTAATCCTCTGCTGATGCTAATACTGTATTTAGACACTTATTTGCCCATGTCTTCTTCCATAAAATTTTAGCTATACATATTTGACAAATTTTTTTTTTTCATAAAGACACATATGTCATCACCAGAGGATTACGGTCGCGTGAGTTATAGTTGCCTACAGTAACTATAACGGGGGAATTTCATTGGTTTTTTATCAGTAAAATTTCCAGCTAACTATAACATGTGTGAAACCTATGGTTTTTTCATTGAATTAGCAAGGTTTTTTAAATGCTAATTCCTAACTATAACGTGTGTGAAACCTATGGTTTTTTCAGTGAATTTGTACGGTTTTTTAAATGCTAAGTTACTTTACGCCATTCGTGGCGTGCACGCCCACTTAACGCAGTTCGTTCCGTGCGCGCACGGTGCGCTTCGCGCACCGTGCGCGCGCAGTAAGCACGCGGTGCGCTTCGCGCACCGCGCGCCCACTTTACGCAGTTAGTGCCGTACACACAAGGTGGGCACGCAGTGCGCTACGCGCACCGCGTGCCCACGTTACGCACCGTGCGCACATGGAGGACATATTATGCGCTTCCTTGTGATAGGTAATCTGTTAAATTTAATTTGTAAGTGATGACAATAATATGCCATGCACAGAGTGTTTTTTTTTTTTTATTAAAATTTTTAGCGTAAGCGCACCGTACGCGTACGGTAAGCGTAATCGGCGAAATTTTCAAAAAATAAAAATTTACCGTTTTTGGCCTTGGGGGATCTTTGAGGACTCAACTAACATGGCTATGTGCACGGGCGCTGTCTAAACAGCCCCTTTATATGTTTTTTGCCTTTGTTTACAGCCCCCCCCTCAGAGTGCGAGAGAGAAAATGGTGGCCGCCGCTTCCTGGTTTCGGCCGATTCGAATGTTTACTAAGATCTAACAGCCAATCAGAATCGCGCTCGCGCACGCCACCGTACGCGTACGGTAAGCTTACGGTAAGCGTACCGTAAGCTGGCTCAGATATATATATTGATTTAAAGGCTATTTTCTCTGAATCTACTGAACAGATTTACACCAAACCTACAAAAGGCACTTCCTTGACCTGAGGACTACCTCTCTGCCAAATTTCTAGTAATTCTGTTCAGCCGTTCGGGCTGTAGCCCTGTCTAAAGGTCCTATGGAAAAATGCATGGGAAAAACGCGTTTTGGGACCCCCCTTTTATCTCAGCCCCCGCTTGACGAATCCCCCCGAGACTTTCAGGGTAGGAGCGGAGCGTAGCGCCCCACCTATTTTGAGAAATTCGCGAGGATTCGTCGACCGGCGCCAAAGTTATTCAAAATAGAATGTTGCGGATTTCCTATGGAAACAGGGTCCTAACTATAACTACCTACTGGCGACCGCCAGTAGGTAATATTCCTAGAGCAAACAAATAGAAATGACTAGGAGGGACAAAAAAGTGCAGGATGACCTGAAAACAAGGGAGAGTTGCTGGATAACTTCACAGAAGGGGGAAGACTCAAAGACGGATGTAAACACTACTTTCTAGGGCAGATGAGGATTGTTATATTTGCACTGCATCATACTTTGGGGTGAGATGAGGTTGAATCGGAGGGGAGGATGGTCAGACGACTTGGATTTACAAGGTTTGTGTGTGTGTGTGTATAAATGTGTGTATGTGTGTGCATATATGTGTGTGTGTGTGTGTGTATATATGTGTGTGTGTGTGTGCATATATATATATGTGTGTGTGTGTATATATATATATATATATTCACTGAAAAAACCATAGGTTTCACACACGTTATAGTTAGGAAATAGCATTTAAAAAACCTTGCTAATTCACTGAAAAAACCATAGGTTTCACACATCTTATAGTTAGCTGGACATTTTACTGATAAAAAACCAATGAAATTCCCCCGTTATAGTTACTGTAGGCAACTATAACTCACGCGACCGCAATCCTCTGCTGATGCTAATACTGTATTTAGACACTTATTTGCCCATATCTTCTTCCATTAAATTTTAGCTATACATATATTACAAATATTTTTTTTTCATAAAGACACATATGTCATCAGCAGAGGATTACGGTCGCGTGAGTTATAGTTGCCTACAGTAACTATAACGGGGGAATTTCATTGGTTTTTTATCAGTAAAATGTCCAGCTAACTATAAGATGTGTGAAACCTATGGTTTTTTCAGTGAATTAGCAAGGTTTTTTAAATGCTATTTCCTAACTATAACGTGTGTGAAACCTATGGTTTTTTCAGTGAATTTGTACGTTTTTTTAAATGCTAAGTTACTTTACGCCATTTGTGGCGTGCGCGCCCACTTAACGCAGTTCGTTCCGTGCACGGTTTTTATCAACTTTAATAAGCCCTGTACATTTGGTGGCCTTCGGCCACCAAAAGCACAGGGGGTGAGGTCAATGTGGATAGTGTTTTTTTTATTTCGATTTTATAATTTCATGTTGCCAAAATTACGTTTTTTTTCTCTATTAATAAGCCCTGCACATTTGGTGGCCTGCGGCCACCAAAAGCACAGGGGGTGGGGTAAGTGTGGATAGTGTTTTTTTTATTTTTATTTTTTTACCGTAAGCGTACGGTAAGCTTACGGTAAGCGTACGGTAAGCGTACCCCGCGAAATTGCCGAAAAAAAAATAAAACCGTTTTTGCTCTTGGGGGATGTTTGGGGACTCCCTCAACATGACTATGTGGGAGGGAGTTGTCAAAACAGCCCCGTAACATGTTTTTGGCCATCATGTTTGATAAACAACACTCAGTGCGAGAGACAAAATGGCGGACGCCGCTTCCTGGTTTCGGCCGATTCGAATGTTTACTAAGATCTAAGAGCCAATCAGAATCGCGCTCGCGCACGCCACCGTAAGCTTACGGTAAGCGTACGGTAAGCGTACGGTAAGCGTACCGTAAGCGGGCTCAGATATATATATTGATTTAAAGGCTATTTTCTCAGAATCTACTGAACAGATTTACACCAAACCTACAAAAGGCACTTCCTTGACCTAGGGACTACCTCTCTGCCAAATTTCTAGTAATTCTGTTCAGCCGTTCGGGCTGTAGCTCGTTCTAAAGGTCCTATGGAAAAATGCATGGGAAAAACGCGTTTTGGGACCCCCCTTTTATCTCAGCCCCCGCTTGACGAATCCCCCCGAGACTTTCAGGGTAGGAGCGGAGCGTAGCGCCCCACCTATTTTGAGAAATTCGCGAGGATTCGTCGACCGGCGCCAAAGTTATTCAAAATAGAATGTTGAGGTTTTCCTATGGAAACGTGGTCCTAACTATAACTACCTACTGGCGACCGCCAGTAGGTAATATATATATATATATATATATATATATATATATATATATATATATATATATATATATATATATATATATATATATATATATATATATATATATATATATATATATATATATATATATATATATATATATATATATATATATATATATATATATATATATATATATATATATATATATATATATATATATATATATATATATATATATATATATATATATATATATATATATATATATATATATATATATATATATATATATCCTACTGGCGGTCGCCAGTAGGTAGTTATAGTTAGGACCCCTTTTCCATAGGAAATCCGCAACATTCTATTTTGAATAACTTTGGCGCCGGTCGACGAATCCTCGCGAATTTTTCAAAATAGGTGGGGCGCTACGCTCCGCTCCTACCCTGAAAGTCTCGGGGGGATTCGTCAAGCGGGGGCTGAGATAAAAGGGGGGTCCCAAAACGCGTTTTTCCCATGCATTTTTCCATAGGACCTTTAGACAGGGCTACAGCCCGAACGGCTGAACAGATTTACTTGAAATTTGGCAGAGAGGTAGTCCTCAGGTCAAGGAAGTGCCTTTTGCAGGTCTGGTGTAAATCTGTTCAGTATTTCCTGAGAAAATAGCATTTAAAAGCATATATATATGTGGGCGGAGCCTAACCACACATCTCATCCTGAGATCTGATTGGCTGTCAGCACTTCATCCAAGAAGTGTTGGCAGCCATCTTGGGACCAATATACATGATAGCACCTCATTAAAAAGCATTGCAGTTAATAGAAGGTTTTAAGACTTTAGTTACATTATAAATCATTTGTTGATGGTACCATACTCATTTTAGGAATTGTGGTATGTTCTAAGGTGATTTCACCATGTGAAAAAGCCTTCTGCTGGGATATCATGATTGAGAGAAAAATATTTTCTCATGCTTTTACCACAGAGGTTTGGAAGGTGATCTATAAGCTAAACTGAGAGCTTATTTTCTGTAAATTCACATTATCTTTCTCAGTCATGTGAGAATGAAGTCTGACATTCTCAGTAAAACATGTACATCCAACAAGGGCAGAGACTGTCAGTTGATTCCTTTGTGTTCTACTGCAGCTTCCCAGAGTGTTCCAAAGAACTACTAGAGCGCTAACAGTCCTACCTATGATAAACGTATGGCACACCTGAAGCCATCTTGCTTGGAATAAAGTGGTAACTCTTAAAACATTTAATTTCAAAAGGAACAAAATGAGGGGGTTCATTTTTCCATAAAAAGTATGATTAGTGCTGCAGAAAGAAAAATTAGGGCACATTTTGAGTGACTTCTCAAATCCTCTTCTATTTCATTAAAAAATTCTGACATGCAGACTGAAACATGAACTTTCAATACCAGCAGCAGTTTTCCCTGGTGAGCAGTAGCTTTACTACAGTGATCTAATGAGCAAAAAGAGTGCTAACATTCTGAATTTATGGCAAATGTGTGACACATCTGAATGCCTTCTTGATGGAATCAAAGTAAAAAACTGAAAGTATTTCCTACTGAGGAGACTGCAGTAAATGAGGAAATTAGGAAACTTCATTACAAATAAGTCTCCCAAGATGGCCACCAGAGACAAAAGAGCCCAAATGTAGCCCAAATATCACCCAGATGTAGCCCAAGTATAGCCCAATGACAGAATGTCCCAGAATGTTCTTAAAAACAACTAGAGCGCTTACTGTCTTCATTATGACAAAAGTATGGCACACCTGAAGCCATCTTGATTGGAATAAACTGGTAACACTTAAAACATTTAATTTAAAAAGGAACACAATGAGGGGGTTCATTTTGCCATAGAAATTATCATTAATGCTGAAGAAAGAAAATGAGGGCACATTTTGAGTGACTTCTCAAATCCTCTTCTATTTCATTAAAAAATTCTGACATGCAGACTGAAATATGCACTTTTAATACCAGGAGCAGACTTCCATGGTGAACAGTAGTTTTACTACAGTGATCTAATGAGCAACTAGAGTGCTAACATTCAGAATTTATGGCAAATGTGTGACATATCTGAATACCTTCATGATGGAATCAACGTAAAAAACTGAAAGCATTTCCTACTGAGGAGACTGCAGTACATGAGGAAATTAGGAAACTTCATAACAAATAAATCTCCCAAGATGGCCACCGGAGACAAAAGAGCCCAAATGTAGCCCAAAATCACCCAGATGTAGCCCAAATATAGCCCAATGACAGAAGTGTGCAAAACACTTATTATTTAGTGTTTTTGCAGTGTTATATAGTGCAGACTTGTCAGGTATTGGAGTGTTTTACATGAGCATTGGTTACATCACACAAGCACATATTCATTTTGGTTGTAGACATGGGGAGACTAAGTGATTTGACCAGAATCACAGAATGTCGAGCTGAAGCAGAAACTTCAACCTGGTTCCCCAGTTGCAAAGTCTGCAGTTCTGGAAGTAACACCACATCCTCTCCCCTAAGTGCAACATTTAATCAAGTGGTCAACAGGATAAAAAAACATAAAGATAACAAATAATTTAAAAGTGCTTTGTCGCTATTTGAAAACTCAGACAAAATGTCCTTATTTTAGTCTTTTAGAGCACTAACCATAATTTTGATGCCAATAAGACCCTCTCATATATGTAATTTCTAAAGGAAATGCTCTAGGTATTACAGTTTTGATTACATCAAGATGATGTCAGGCGTTCCACACTTTTGTAATAAATATAGAATGTTAGCAATCTAGTTGTTCATTGGGATACTGTTGAGAGGCAAAGGCCAGGGGCACGGACTCTGAAAATTGAAGGCAGGTAGGAGAGTGCAAAGGCAACAATTTAACCACACTGAGCAGGCAGGAAGGGCCGTGGAAGCACAACAGACTATGGAGGGCAGTGGAAAGGGGGGCAGGGGCAACAAACCAACAATACAGGACTTGCAAGAGAGGCTGTTGGAGGGAAGATCTATTACGGGTCAAGGAAGCTAGAGGCGGTCCCCAGAGCCCCGGGAGCCACCACAGAACTGAGCAGGAGAGTGAGTCAGGGACAAAAGGGGCACCTTAATTTGAGCCGGGGTGCCTAGGAACGCTTGCTCCAAAAATGAAGAAAACAGACATATGAGACATGGAATTGGTGGCAGAATACAATGGCAGTTTAATGAGAAGATACAACTTCAAAGAAACCGCAGAATAGAGACATAAAGTACAAAATACAGAATCCAGATAATCATACAGCTGTCATGATATTCTCTGTATCTCAATTAATGTACTGACAGAGAGAGAGAGAAAACACATCTATAAATGCATCATGAGAAACAAGTTACACCAAGGAAAATGTTACCTAGGAACACTCACGTTTACTCTTAGAGCAAGCATTCCTGCAATTACAATACAAAATCTTTTAAATGCAAAAGTAAAGAGAACAATGGTTAAACATAACATGACATTTCATATAGGTAAAATAGAATAAGATACTTCAAGCAAAGCAGAGCAAGACATTTGAAGCAAAGGAAGACAAGAGCTCCCAGCTCTTGGGGAAAACCTGCACAGCCTGTTAACCTACATACAGACGGCGAGGTAGTCCGTCAATATCTGTGGGTGCTCCCTTTTTATATCATTTTGTGGGCTCCTTTGCACGCTACATCTACCTACGTATGCTACCCAAAAGCTTCGTCTGCAGATTTTACCAGACATTTCGTCATTTACCCACTTAATGCTGACAATGGACTGGGTGAAAAGGTCAGTCTCTCAGGCCAATCGCTTATCGTAAGTTCCATAGAGCAAGCAGAAAATAATGGGTATTGTACGGGAATTCAATATATTCATGTACAAAATCTCCTCAGTTCTCCTAACTTGACGCTCTGCGGTTGCCACTTCCTTAAAAGCGGGAAACCTGCCCAGGAAGCAAGTACCAGTCCAGGATGCAGCCTACTGTATGTCGACAGCTTCAGTGGGATGTTGAACTTTGATACCGAGCACGGAGCACTCGGGTAGGGTGGGGGCTACTAGTTTGGAGCAGAAGGCCTCGCAGACCTGCCTTCAGACTGCTATACACTAAAATTGCAGAGCTATGGTCAATTTAACAAAGAGGCCTACATATTGAACAGAAGGGCCTACACAGGGGTTTTATGCTGGCTGAGTGGTAAGGATGTCTCAGGATAATTATATAGCAACACAGGACCCGCTGGTCAATTTAATACGGCCTACAAATGCGGCTGGCAGGGCAAGGACAAGGGTCTCATACTTCAGGTGTGGACAGAACGGGCCAGGGGCCCCCTGTGATACAAAATCTACCCTCCTTCAAGGCTGTGGCAATGTAATAGACCATTGTGGGCAGAAGGAAGAGGCAATGGTAGTACAACCATACATGCCAACAGACCCGATTCAGCCAGGAAACGTCCAATGTTTTTAAGCTCAAATGGGCTTTATTTGATCTGTCTCCTGTCTACAATATCCTCTTTTTCAATGTAACTCAAAGGGGAAAATCAATACCCCAGTTTTTTTTCAAAATCTCCCTCTTACCAAGTTCAAAATGTTCGCAAGTATGGTACATTGGATCATGGAAGGAAATGGGATAGGGACATGGACTTGGATAACAGAGGACAAGAGGGACATGGAGAGGTGCACCAAACTGACCCTGCAGGGCAGGCATCAGGGTTTGCAGCAGCACAATACACCACACAGGGCATGCAGGACGGGAGTGCAGCACAACAATCCATAGAAAGCAAGAGGGAGGGGACAGGACCATGCACATGGACAACAGAGAACAGAGGGGCAAGAGGCAATGGTAGCTAGCTGACCATAATGGACAGACAGGAGAGAAAGCTGCAGCATTACAGACCATAAAGGGCAGTAGGGACGGATCAGGGGCATTACAATGGAACAGACAAGCCAGGAGGGAGGGAGTAGGGGTCTTCACATGTAAACAGAGGGCTGGGGGCAAGGGGGCAGGGCAGGAGCATCAAGATAGCCATGGAGGTCAGGTAGGATGGGCACTAGAAGCAAGACACACCATGAAGAGCAACAGTGAGACTGTGATGGCATACACACAGACCATGGGGGGAAGGTGGGAGGGGGTCAGGGGCAGCTAACTGACCACACAGGGAAGGTGGGAGGGGCCATGGCAGCACAGAAGACCAATGGCTATGATGGGCAAGAAGGAGGGTGCAGGGGCATGCACAAAGGACGATGGAGGATAGAAGGGAGGGTCAGGACCTGTGCACAGACAAAAAAGTTCAGGGGAAGGGACCTCACAACAGACCACACGGGGCAGGCAGGAGGAGCAGTTGCAGCACAACAGACCAGGGAGGGCAGAAGGGTGTGACAGTACAATGGACCATGTAGGACAGGAGGAAGAGGATAGGGGCATGGCATGTGGACAGGCAGGGTGGAGGTGGCAGGGACAGGTTACAGTCATCTGACAATGCTAGGCAGGTGGGAGGGGAGTGGCAGCTCAACAGAACACTCAGAGTAGATAGGAGTGGCAGGTCCATGGGACATGGTGGGCAAAAAGGATGGAGCAGGGGCATGCACAAAGACATCGGAGGGCAGGGGGAAGGAGAATAGGGGCAGCAAGCTAAGCACAGAGTTTAAGCAGGAGGTCAATGATGGGGCATAGAATTGGGCAATGGAGGGCAGGAGGAGTGGACTGGTACATCATACTAAATTGAGGGCAGTGGCAGCACATCAGACCATGCATGGCAGGAGGGAGGAGGCTATTCCATGGATTCACACAACAGAGGATAGGGAGGAGGGGGATGGGGCAGCAAGCTAACTGTTCAGAGAAGGCGGGTATTAGGAACTTTATTGTTTTTAAAACATTGAGTCTGTGCGAACTACTTAAAATATGAACAAGTATGCAGCATAATCTCACTTTTATTCAGGAAGAAGAGGACGTTTGTGACTGTGACTCCGGGCTCACTTGGCAGAAACACCCCCTGACCCTCCACCCCCTATTGACCCTCCACCCCCTATCGCAAAATGTAATGCCCGTGAAAAGGGTAGGTGAGCACAGTGTTATATAGAACATAGTCCTGAGAGCACGATTGAAAATGAAAACTAGATATAGTGTATGGTATAAACTATGCACCAAAAAGTGTGATATAAGACGAACCGGGCGTGAAATATAATATGCAATACATTGTGCGCAATGACAGATTCATTGGAGAGCGCGAGATAGCACAGGCACTAGCGCGTGCTATGCGATATGCGCCTTGGAGTGTAATATGCACAGGGCAGTGTTGTGTAACCTAACTAGTCTCTAAAGTTGTAATATAAAATATGTGCTGGGGAGTGTAATGTTGCATATGCACTGTGACACAGATATGGATCGCAGATTGTAATATGTATGGCATAGCACTGTGCGTTATAACATAGGCATCGAGGAAGGCACGTTAGATGGGGCAATATAACCCGTGCGAAGACAAGTGTGGCATGACATATTCACGGGGTGGTGTTACAGTGCACATGGGCTAGAGAGTGTCATAGCATATGCACTAGCTAGTGGAATACAACACAGAGGTGTGTGGCACTCGGCAGGCAATGGTGGGTGTAACACAGCATTGGGCTCTGTCAGGAGCGCGCTGTGACTCTCAAGTGATGTTCGTCCCCTTTCCAGAGAGTAAAATAAAAAGTATTACACATCCGGCAGTGGATGTGTGTTTTATTAACCGTGAGGGGGGTTTCTTGCATAGTTTTGGTCAAATTTTTGTCGAATCCCCTTTGAATGGCTTGGTGTGCATGTGTATTAAATGTGCCCGTCAATAGCTACCCATGTTTGTATAAATAAACGACAAGGGTGTCTACCGGGATTAGGCACGGTAGGGCATCAGACATGTCAGAGCTTCACTAGTAGTGTAAATACATTCCACGTGGATTCATTGCATGCATAGTCGCCTTTTAATGAATATCCCGCAAATCGTCATGGTGATAGGTACGTACGGTTTGTCCAGCATGTCCTAGGTGTGTCTATAAATAAATATTTTTTTAAAATAATAAAAAACAGTGGCCGGCCCTGGGGATTGGGGTCAAAAAAATATAATTAGGAGACAGGCCCTGGGGGATGGGGTCATCAGGGCCAATAAATTAGAATAAGAAGGGGAACCACACAGCCCCCCTTCTTAAAAAATTAAAATAAATAAAAGACTGGCATCGTGCCGGAGGCCATGCCCCCTCCGTGCAGCACTCTGCAAACGCGCCCCCAACAGGCATCTCCAGTATGCGCCAGGGAGCTGCGCTGCAGACAGGTGTTCTGAGGCCAAGCCCCTTTTTACACCTCTCTGCAACGCAGCTCTGTGGCGCTTACTGGAGGTACCTAGTGGTCTAGTTTGACCCTAGGGACCCTTAGGATTCAAGGGGACTTAATCTCTCAACTTAGAACAGCCACAGGGCGCGTTTACACAGTGGTGAAGGGAGGGGACGGGGCCTGAGGTGACGTGTGCAAACACGCACTATGGCACGTTTTAAATTGGGGATATAATTTCCCTTCAATACTGAGGGCCCCTGGGGGCTAACTAGCCCACCAAGTGCTTCCAGTAAGCGCCACTGAGCTGCATTGCAAGGAGGTGGTCCAGGCCGTGCCACTTTTTACACCTCTCTGCAACACAGCTCTGTGGCATTTACTGGAGGTACCTAGTGGGCTAGTTGGACCCTAGGGACCCTCAGGATTCAAATGAACTTAATCTCCCAACTAAAAATGGACACAGGGCGTGTTTACACAGTGGTGAAGGGAGGGGACGGGGCCTGAGTTAACGTGTGCAAAAACGCCCTGTGGCCTGTTTTAAGAGGTAGTTTTAATCCCCATGCCCTATTATGTACTAGGGGCTTACAGAGGAGGTCATGCTAATCACAGGGGGACCCCAACGCATAATGTTCCCTAGTGTATGTAGGTGTTTTCACTGTATTCTAAGTGTCTTTTAACATAGCACTGGCTCTAGGACTGGCTAGTCAGACTCAGTTACCACCAGTATCCGTCTGAAAAAGTTGAGGGTACAGGATGATTTTGCAACAAGGCTTCTTTCTGCTCTTCTTTTTGTTCTTTCTGCACGTTATCCTTCTTCCTGCACTTATCTTCGTATTTGAGGACTTCTGTTGCTTCTTTCTGCACTTCTTTTGTTTCTTTCTGTGCATTTTTTCTTCTTTCTTCACATGTCCTATCTCTGTAGGCATAGTTAGAAATTAGCATTTAAAAAACCTTTGAAATTCACAGAAAAAACCATAGGTTTCAGGCACGTTATAGTTAGGAATTAGCATTTAAAAAACCTCAGAAATTCACTGAAAAAACCATAGGTTTCAGGGGTGTTATAGTTAGCTGGACTTTTCACTTGTACAAAACCATTGAAATTCCCCCGTTATAGTTAGTTCAGCTAACTATAACTCGCGCGCCCGCAATGCACTGCTGATGACGTCACATATTACATCACTCATGACATGGTCAGTGACATCACTCATGACATCACTGATGACATCTCAAATGACATCACTGATGACATCACTGATGACATCATCCTTGTGATAGAGTGGCAGACCTCCTCTCACCCTAATATAACCTTTGATACACACATTCAAAAATAGAGACTAAAATTTTCAAAACAATGGACATACCAATACCAGTTACAACAACCTCTTCAGTAATTCTAAGATCCACATACACATCCACTCATTCACCAACAGTCCTATACAGTCACTCATACATGTACTCACTCATCATATGTACTCATGCACCTATACATCCTGTTACACAATGCCACTCATCCATAGAGTTACTCACACACATAGTCACTCATGCTAATAAAGAATCAAACATACATTTACTTGCATATACAGTTATACACACACCACCACACTTACTTCTACGGAAACTTACACATACTTAGTCTTTTAAACAATCACTTATAGAAACACATACTTATTCATACAGGAACTCTTTCAATCTCTCACTCTCACATATACTCACATATATACACCAATAGTCACATATACTAGTTTAAAACATATGTAGTTACTCATAAAGACACATAGAGACAGTCATTCACTCACTAACACACCCATACACACACTCATCCACCCATACAGTCCTGCACACATGCTGTGTTCAACACATACAAAGAGTGAATCACTCATTCATGCACCTATGCACTACGTAATACCCCCCACCGAACCATGCAGACACTCAGACTGATACTCAAAAAACCAACTAATAACCTATATAGACACCCATGTAGCTACTCACCAACCCATGCAGCCACTTATACACAAAGTGAGAGACTGATACAGATATTTACATATTTAAACATTACTCACTAAGCCATGTATTCACTATGATACACTTAATCAGTCAGTTACACAATCAATTTTTCAAAAACAAATCATCCATTTAGACACTTATATACCCATTTATTCTTCCATCGACCTTGAGATATACATATATAAAACATATTTAATTTTCAGAAAAACACACATTCACTGGATGATGTAATCAGTGATGTCATCAGTGATGTCATTTGAGATGTCATCAGTGATGTCATGAGTGATGTCACTGACCATGTCATGAGTGATGTAATATGTGACGTCATCAGCAGTGCATTGCGGGCGCGCGAGTTATAGTTAGCTGAACTAACTATAACGGGGGAATTTCAATGGTTTTGTACAAGTGAAAAGTCCAGCTAACTATAACACCCCTGAAACCTATGGTTTTTTCAGTGAATATATATATATATATATTAACCTCCACCAATTCAGGATACGCCTGGCCGATTCGCGGGCGGTCCGAGTTGGGGCTACCGGAAACCCAATTAATTATACACCGTTCTCTGCTCCTCCGACAGTAATGCTCGGACACCCATGCATGCTCGTGAAATATTTATTTGCAGGAAACAATGCGTTTCGGCTTACGCCTTGATCATATATATATATATATATATATATATATATATATATATATATATATTCCAAAACACAAGTTGCCCATCGGCGAGAAGCACTCGAGCACATTATTCGCATCAAGCTCATCATTGGTACGGATGTAATCACACACGCAAATGTCCATCAAAAGCAGTTCCTCTATGTGCCTGACGCGTTTCGAAGGTAAAACTTCTTTTTCAAAGGCTTGATAGGGAAGGCGTGCTGTTCCGGTTGCTCCCATTTATGCTGAATTGCACGTCCTGGATGGACTGTTCGATTGAAACTGTGCTGTTGCATTTTGGGACTTCAAGTCCGGAAATCTCGGTCTTTAATGTATGCACTTCATGACTGCTTAATTAGATTAAAGCCCTGTATGCGCCTTCGCATGTGGATACTTCCTCAATCCACTTAATGTTGCTCCGCAAACGAGGCTCAATAAATATCCTGCCTCACGGCCCCCTAGATACAGGGGTGGTGCTTTCTCAGCGGCGAGGCTGCCGCTTCTATAGTCCAAAACACAAGTTGCCCATCGGCGAGAAGCGTGTGTGATTACATCCGTACCAATGATGAGCTTGATGCGAATAATGTGCTCGAGTGCTTCTCGCCGATGGGCAACTTGTGTTTTGGACTATAGAAGCGGCAGCCTCGCCGCTGAGAAAGCACCACCCCTGTATCTAGGGGGCCGTGAGGCAGGATATTTATTGAGCCTCGTTTGCGGAGCAACATTAAGTGGATTGAGGAAGTATCCACATGCGAAGGCGCATACAGGGCTTTAATCTAATTAAGCAGTCATGAAGTGCATACATTAAAGACCGAGATTTCCGGACTTGAAGTCCCAAAATGCAACAGCACAGTTTCAATCGAACAGTCCATCCAGGACGTGCAATTCAGCATAAATGGGAGCAACCGGAACAGCACGCCTTCCCTATCAAGCCTTTGAAAAAGAAGTTTTACCTTCGAAACGCGTCAGGCACATAGAGGAACTGCTTTTGATGGACATTTGCGTGTGTGATTACATCCGTACCAATGATGAGCTTGATGCGAATAATGTGCTCGAGTGCTTCTCGCAGATGGGCAACTTGTGTTTTGGACTATAGAAGCGGCAGCCTCGCCGCTGAGAAAGCACCACCCCTGTATCTAGGGGGCCGTGAGGCAGGATATTTATTGAGCCTCGTTTGCGGAGCAACATTAAGTGGATTGAGGAAGTATCCACATGCGAAGGCGCATACAGGGCTTGATTCTAATTAAGCAGTCATGAAGTGCATACATTAAAGACCGAGATTTCCGGACTTGAAGTCCCAAAATGCAACAGCACAGTTTCAATCGAACAGTCCATCCAGGACGTGCAATTCAGCATAAATGGGAGCAACCGGAACAGCACGCCTTCCCTATCAAGCCTTTGAAAAAGAAGTTTTACCTTCGAAACGCGTCAGGCACATAGAGGAACTGCTTTTGATGGACATTTGCGTGTGTGATTACATCCGTACCAATGATGAGCTTGATGCGAATAATGTGCTCGAGTGCTTCTCGCCGATGGGCAACTTGTGTTTTGGAATATATATATATATATATATATATATATATAATATATATATATATATATATATATATATATATATATATATATATATATATATATATATATATATATATATATATATATTCCTGCAGCGGCAGGAATATATATATATATATATATATATTCCTGCCGCTGAGTTCACGCCACCAGCAGTGTGCCTTAACTACCCGTTAGGACCACCTTAGAGGTTTTGACTGTGACACAGTATTGGGTAAAGGTACGCTGAGGATTTCTGCAAATGTAATAACTGCTTTATATGTGGTTTTTTTGGCCTGGTTATGTGCTGCTGCATAGACATTGAAAGTGACATTGCCCCCTGGGGCTTTTAAAATGAACTATCTGGCTTTACTACAAGGTCCAGCAATCAATTTGACATCCACGAGGAAGCCCACAGAGCAACAGGCGCTGTTTCCAAATGACATCTTGAAGCATGGTGTTGAAGTCGGGCAAACATATCCACTTGTTTGCCATCTACAGGTCTGGCGTCAAACACAGCATTGAGACCCCACAAGACGTTGAAGCATTCATCGACAATTAAACTACCTCCGACGTCCATGAACGTCAATGTGTCAAAATGCCTGGGGTAGCAGAAGTGATATCACATACCCTTCGACCATCAGTTTTACTCACACACACTCAGTAGCTTACACGTATACAAACACACTCTCTTTCTGATGGATACATCTGCCAGTGGATTCCTCACCTTGTGAATATCCCCTGCGCCAGCATTCCACGGAACTTTTCTTTCCCAGCACTCCACGTCGACATGGGCGACGTCACAATGCATCGGCTCCGCACGCGACTCCGTTCGACGTCATTGGAGCCATAAGAAGCCCACGTCGGCGTGATGACGTCAGTTCCCTTTTTTCCGCGCCGTCGACGCGCAACGGTTTTTTTCCAGTGCTCTCCAGCTACTTTGTAGTTTAGCTGTGTTACTGTGTTAAATTCAGTATGTCTTCGACGAGGAAGTCGGGCTTTAAGCCCTGTAGGGAATGCGGAGGCCTGATTTCCATGACGGATCCGCATCAGGACTGCTTATGGTGTCTTTCTTCTGACCACGACATGGAAGAATGCGGGTGCTGTAGGAGCATGAATCCTAAGGCGCTGAAGGAGAGGAAGACTAAGCTCTTCATGAAGAAGATCGGTGAGGAGAAGAGAGGGAGAAAAAAGGAGAAGTCCAGGCGGGAGTCATCGACTTCGAGGTCGTCGAAGTCGAAGAAACACCACAAGAAGAGGAAGCATTCTTCTCGGCGTCGGTCCTCGAAGTCCAGGAAGTCGAGGTCGGCTTCGCCCCGTCGACGTCGGAGCAAGTACTTGTCACCTTCTCCTTCTCCTTCTAAGTCTCTGAAGTCTCCCTCGCCGAAGCGGGCTCCAGCTCGTTCCCCCGACGCCGTCACCGGCTCCGTCTAAGGCTTCGACTCCGGGTCAAGTGGAGTCTGATGTTCCTTTGGATGAGCAAAAACCGGAGGAGGCTGTTCCGGTGCCGGATGACTCTGCGGCTCCGGTGGATGATTCTGTGGAGCCGACGCCGGTGACTCCACAAGGGGATACAGGGACGGTCCCTTATCCCCAATTCCCGGCTCCAGGTACAGATTCCTCAAGTTTTCTGAATGCCATGTATGGTATTTTTAATAGGGCGGCCTTCCCATCCGGAGCACCAACTGGTCCCGTGGGTCCGATGGCGTTTACGCTAGGGGTGCCGCAGCATTACGCTCAGGCCCCCTTTCTGCCCTTTATGCCGATGGCGCCTTCTTGGCAGTTTCCGGCGCCGGCAGGGGATCCGATTCGACCTCGGATGGACCGTCAGTCTTCGGAGCCTTCTTCGACGCCGAGGCCGACTCCATCGGCGCTGCGTCCGGTGCCGCCGACTCCACCTATGGCGCCTCCGACACCGGTACCTCTGGCTCCACCGACCCCGCGTACGACGTCGACGACGCCGGCTCCCCGGATCCGGTCGAGGCGGGAGGCCCAAAGGGTATTGGAGGAAGGGAGATATCGAGCAGAAGTGGAAGAAGGTGAAGTCGACTCTTCTTCGGATGAGTTTGAAGGAATAGAGGAAGCAAGTGGTTTGGATACCACCCCAGAGTGGGAGCATACTTCTGCCAGGTCTTCTCCTCCACAGGAATTGGCACCCTACCATGTGGTGATTAAGAAGGCCGCAGAGTTGTTAGATCTGCAGCTACCCTCTGTGGAGTACAAGTCTAACCTGCTTACGGAGGTGTTGCACTCTCCGACGTCGGCTTCGGAGCCTTTGTTGCCTTTCAATGAGGCCATCTTGGAACCAGTGTTGGAGGTGTGGAGGAAACCTCTTTCAGCTCCGGCGGTTTGCAGACAGGTGACAAGGAGGTACAGAGTTGCACCAGGAGATCCGGATTTTTTGTTCACGCATCCTTCTCCGGAGAGCCTAGTTGTGCAGGCTTCATGTTCTAAACATGCTTCGGGTGCTTTCCCTCAGTCTCCGGCTGATAGGGAGTCAAAGAAAGTTGATCAGGCGGCCAAGAAGACTTTCTCCTCAGGAAGTATGGCGCTGAAATCATCTAATGCCACATGCTTGCTGTGGCGTTATGTTCATGCCTTGATGGACTCTATCAAATCTTTGGCCCCTAAGTTGCCTGAGGGGGATAAATCGTCCTTCCTGGCAGTTGTTGCGGACACTCAGGCGGCTGCTAGGCAGGTGATACAGTCTGGGCTGGATACGGCGGACTCGGTGGCGAGAATTATGGGGTCGTCTATAGCTGCAAGGAGGCAGGCTTGGCTCCGTTCCTCTGGATTCTCAGCGGATGTTCAGGCCACGTTGGTTGATCTACCATTCGACGGACAGAAACTGTTTGGGGAGAAAGCAGACTCTGCCCTTCAACGTTTTAAGGACAGCAGATTGACGGCAAAGTCCTTGGGTCTGCAGGCTCCTGCTAGGGGTACAGCTTTTCAAAAGTCTAGGGGATTCGGAAGATCATCCTTTCGCTCCTTCCGACAGCCCCAACAGCAGCAGCAACAACAGCAGCAGAATCCCCTCTATAGGTCCTATAGAGGGAAGCAAAGGGGTCGGAGAGGTTCTGGTCGCAACCCCTCTTCTTCCTCCTCCTCCTCTGCTCCAAATGAGGCTTCAGGGAAGCAGCCCTAGATCCCCCATCCCGGATCATGTAAGACCTGAGGGGGGTCGGGTATCCTACTTTCTACGGGGTTGGAAATCTGTTACAACCGACCTTTGGGTTTTGAACCTCGTAGAGACTGGGTACGCCCTTCCCTTTCGGGAGTTTACTCCCCCTTACCCTCCTTGCCAAGGTTATTGCTCGGAAGACCATCTGCTTCTCCTGCAGAAAGAGGTTCTAGCCTTGCTTCAGAAGGGTGCAATAGAGGTGGTTCCGGAGCAGGAATGGGGTCAGGGATGCTACTCCCGGTATTTTCTGATTCCCAAAAAGGACGGCAGATTGCATCCGATTCTGGACCTCAGAATCTTGAATTTTTACCTGAGACAGGAGCAATTCAAGATGCTGACCCTTGCGCAGGTTCTTCAAGCGTTGCAGCAAGGAGACTGGATGGTGTCGCTCTACTTACAGGACGCGTACTTCCATGTCCCAATCCTGAAGTCGCACAGGAAGTATCTCCATTTTACGGTTGGGTCGCAACACTACCAGTTTGCGGTCCTTCCTTTTGGTCTTACTACCGCACCTCGAGTCTTCACAAAGGTGATGGCAGTGGTGGCTGCTCATCTCAGGAGGTCAGGGATCCCGGTTTCCCCTTACCTGGACGACTGGCTTCTGAAGGCAGAGTCCCCAGAGATAGTGCAGCGTCATCTGCAGGTGACATCTCAGCTGTTATTCGACTTGGGTTTTTCAATCAAGGTGCCCAAATCTCACCTGGTGCCCTCTCAACGCAACCTGTTTATAGGGGCAGTACTGGACACTACTGTGTGTCGAGCATTCCCTCCTCCTCAAAGGATTCTCGACATTCAGGAGATGGTCCCTTTATTCCACAGTGGAGCGGTTGTTCCAGTTCTGAAGGTCCTTTGCCTGCTAGGTCTGTTTGCCTCCTGCATTCTGTTGGTCAACCACGCACGCTGGCACATGAGGGCGCTCCAGTGGTGTCTCCGCAAGCAGTGGTATCAGCACAACGGGGATCTCGGGGAGTCGATCAAGATCTCCGGAGAAGCTGCAGCGGATCTGTCTTGGTGGAGCGTGGAGGGCAATCTGTCTCAAGGAAAGCCCTTCCATCTGCCTCCATCGGTGGCCACAGTGATAACGGATGCATCCACTTTAGGGTGGGGTGCGCATCTGGGGGATCTGGAGATTAAAGGACTTTGGACTCCAGAGGAGAGGTTGCTTCACATCAACCTTCTGGAATTGCGGGCGATTCGTTTGGCGCTCAAGGCCTTCCTCCCTTCCCTTCGCGGTCAGTCGATTCAAGTACTGACAGACAACACGACCGCGATGTGGTATGTCAACAAGCAGGGAGGTGTGGGGTCTCTTTGTCTATGCAGAGAGGCCTTACGACTATGGTCCTGGGTCCAGGACCATCAGATTTGTTTGATGGCAAATCATTTGGCCGGGGTGTTGAACGTGCGTGCGGACAGTCTCAGTCGGCAGTTCTCCGCCGACCACGAGTGGAGGCTCCATCCGGAGGTGGTTCGTCACGTCTTTCGGACGTGGGGGTCTCCTCGGGTGGACCTGTTTGCTACCCGCGAGAACGCGCACTGCCCGTCATTCTGCAATCTCCAGTATCCGATGCAGGGGACGTTGGGGGACGCGTTTCAGTTGAATTGGGGCTCACAACTCCTTTACGCGTTTCCTCCCATACCCTTGATTCCTCAGGTTCTGAGGAAGATTCGCCAAGACCGGGCCCAAGTCATATTGGTCGCCCCGGATTGGCCAAGAAGGGTGTGGTACACAGATCTTCTCCGCCTCTCCTCGTGCCCTCCGCTCCGTCTCCCTCTGAGGGCAGACCTCCTCTCGCAGTCGGAGGGGCAGGTTCTACACCCCCACCTCCAGAGCTTACACCTTCATGCCTTGAGATTGAACGGGGCAACCTGAGTTCTTTCTCTCTCCCGCCTGATGTGGTGGACGTTATTTTATCGGCCAGGCGACACTCCACCATTTACTCCTACAGGTGGTCGAAATTTGTTAAATGGTGTGGGGAGAGATCCATTGACCCTTTAAAAGCCCATCTTTCTAATGTTCTCCAGTTTGCTCTTTCCTTGGCTCAGCAGGGCTGTGCTGTGGCCACGGTTAAGGGCTATCTTTCGGCCTTATCGGCTTTTCTATGCCTTCCAGATCAACCGTCACTATTTAAATCTCCGGTTGTTCTGAGGTTTATCAAGGGCCTCACAAACATGTTTCCTCCCACTCCTTTTGTAATGCCTCAGTGGGACCTTAATCTTGTTTTAACCTTTCTGATGGGGTCCCCATTTGAGCCTCTACATAGTTGTCCTTTGAGGCTGTTGTCCTTTAAGGTGGTTTTTCTTGTAGCCATAACCTCGGCAAGGAGGGTGAGTGAGCTTCAAGCTCTTAGTTCTAAACCCCCGTTTTTAACCTTGCATGCTGAACGGATGGTTCTCAGGACCAGGGCTGCTTTCCTGCCAAAAGTTGTCACACCGTTTCATTTGGGGCAGTCCATTACTCTCCCTGTTGTCTATCCTCCTCCTCATCCTTCCAAAGAGGAGGAAAGGCTTCATCGCCTGGACCCAAAGAGAGCTGTAAGCTTTTACTTGGACAGAACAAAGGACTTTCGTCTGGACGATCAGCTCTTCGTGGGTTATGTTGGACATTCCAAAGGAAGAGCGATGCACAAGCGCACGTTGTCGAGATGGATTATCCTTGCCATCAAGATCTGCTACGCCCTGGCTGGTAAGACCCCTCCTGAGGGCATTAGAGCTCATTCAACTAGAGCTAAGTCATCTACATCTGCTTTGGCCCGGGGTGTTCCTGTGGCAGACATTTGTAAGGCCGCGACGTGGGCCTCCCTCCATACCTTCGCAAAGCATTATTGCTTGGTCTCGGAGATGAGGAGGGAGGGCCACTTCGCGCGCTCTGTCTTGCAAGACTTTCTGGTATAGGAAGGTGGACACCCTCCTCCGGGAGTGGGGACTGCTGTGGGAATCTATTCACAAGGCGAGGAATCCACTGGCAGATGTATCCATCAGAAGAACAAGTTACTTACCTTCGGTAACGCTTTTTCTGGTGGATACAGTATCTGCCTGTGGATTCCTCACTGGCCCACCCGCCTCCCCGTTGTCCACCTTTGTGTACCATGAAAGAGGTCTTGTTGGGATGTTTTGATACTTTCTTGTACTGTTGGTAGGAAATGCTTGTTTGTTTAGCATTCCTTTTATTTGTATGCTATGTATTGGTATTCTGTATACTGTGTATACTTGGAGTTGTCGTTGGTTCACCTGTTCGCCTCGAAGGCACGGAAAAAATGGGTGGAACTGACGTCATCACGCCGACGTGGGCTTCTTATGGCTCCGATGACGTCGAACGGAGTCGCGTGCGGAGCCGATGCATTCTGACGTCGCCCACGTCGACGTGGAGTGCTGGAAAAGAAAAGTTCCGTGGGATGCTGGCGCAGGGGATATTCACAAGGTGAGGAATCCACAGGCAGATACTGTATCCACCAGAAAAAGCGTTACCGAAGGTAAGTAACTTGTTCCTCTCACACGTAAACACAGACTTATCTGCCAGCCCCACACAATGTACATTTAAAAGCATTTCTTGTACTTACCTCAGCAGCCCCCACAGATGTCTATAAGGACGAGCTGCAACTGTGTTCCTTACAACAAACAAATGATGGACGGAATGCTGACAATGCATACATTCTCCCCCAGTCAAGAGATCTGGGTTAAATCCAACGTTCGGGCTGGACTGTTCCCATGAGGCACAGGGTCAAGACTGATTTGCATATGGCCATGTCTGAACTGGGGTGGCGTAGTGGGCAAAAGAACGATGGATTTAACCCAGATCTCTTGACTGGGGGAGAATGTCTGCATTGTCAGCATTCCGTCCATCATTTGTTTGTTGTAACGCTTTTCGCCCTAATTAGGATGGGTATTCCCAGACGTGGGACCCGTGCTCACTACGCCACTGGAGTCAAGCTATCCTGGCTGATGACGGCTGATAGCCAGAAACCGGTCCTAGGATGCTTGATTCCGGTCCAGGGAAGACATGGCTTGGCAGTTCGGGCTGGACTGTTCCCATGAGGCACAGGGTCAAGACTGATTTGCATATGGCCATGTCTGAACTGGGGTGGCGTAGTGGGCAAAAGAACGATGGATTTAACCCAGATCTCTTGACTGGGGGAGAATGTCTGCATTGTCAGCATTCCGTCCATCATTTGTTTGTTGTAACGCTTTTCGCCCTAATTAGGATGGGTATTCCCAGACGTGGGACCCGTGCTCACTACGCCACTGGAGTCAAGCTATCCTGGCTGATGACGGCTGATAGCCAGAAACCGGTCCTAGGATGCTTGATTCCGGTCCAGGGAAGACATGGCTTGGCAGTTCGGGCTGGACTGTTCCCATGAGGCACAGGGTCAAGACTGATTTGCATATGGCCATGTCTGAACTGGGGTGGCGTAGTGGGCAAAAGAACGATGGATTTAACCCAGATCTCTTGACTGGGGGAGAATGTCTGCATTGTCAGCATTCCGTCCATCATTTGTTTGTTGTAACGCTTTTCGCCCTAATTAGGATGGGTATTCCCAGACGTGGGACCCGTGCTCACTACGCCACTGGAGTCAAGCTATCCTGGCTGATGACGGCTGATAGCCAGAAACCGGTCCTAGGATGCTTGATTCCGGTCCAGGGAAGACATGGCTTGGCAGTTCGGGCTGGACTGTTCCCATGAGGCACAGGGTCAAGACTGATTTGCATATGGCCATGTCTGAACTGGGGTGGCGTAGTGGGCAAAAGAACGATGGATTTAACCCAGATCTCTTGACTGGGGGAGAATGTCTGCATTGTCAGCATTCCGTCCATCATTTGTTTGTTGTAACGCTTTTCGCCCTAATTAGGATGGGTATTCCCAGACGTGGGACCCGTGCTCACTACGCCACTGGAGTCAAGCTATCCTGGCTGATGACGGCTGATAGCCAGAAACCGGTCCTAGGATGCTTGATTCCGGTCCAGGGAAGACATGGCTTGGCAGTTCGGGCTGGACTGTTCCCATGAGGCACAGGGTCAAGACTGATTTGCATATGGCCATGTCTGAACTGGGGTGGCGTAGTGGGCAAAAGAACGATGGATTTAACCCAGATCTCTTGACTGGGGGAGAATGTCTGCATTGTCAGCATTCCGTCCATCATTTGTTTGTTGTAACTGTGTTCCTGGCACAGATTTTACCTCTCCTGAAGTCAGTGCCAGAGGTTGCAAGGGGCAAGCCAAGGGTTGCAGCTGTGACCCCTAAATGACGGTCATGCTCTCATCAACAAACACCAATAATGCGACTACGAAGCCTTGTGCGACTTTGAGATCAACATCTCCATCAACCTGCATTAACGCTCTGTAAATTAAGGAGCGAAAAAAAATTACTTCTGACTTGGAGTACTCTCAAATCTATTCCCCTTCATAAGAGATCACTTCTAAGTTACTCCTTTAGCCTACACTATCGCCAAGGGGTTCGAAATCTGCTTTTTTTCCCCAGGCCCATCGCCTACTCAACTGCTTTTATCTCCTCTGCTTCCTCCACAGACTGTTCCACTAATTCTTCCCTCTGGTCCAGTAAGGCCTGAAATGGTAATGGCTCATCACTCACCAAGTTCTCGTTCTAGAACTCGGAGAAGACATTCAACCAATAGTTCCCCTGGAAAAGGAAGATCATGTTCCAGATCATTCAGAAGGAGGTCTAGACGGTCTTCTAGAAGGGAGATCAACCTCCCACTCCCGGTCTAAACAATCCAACAGAAGATCTTGTTGTTGACCAAGTGTTGACAAAGGAGACAATCTCCATCATGGACCTCTTCCTCACTGTCCAACTCTCCCTGATTCACCTCTGGCAAAGATCCCACCAGCAGACAACCTTACTGTGTTCAGTGAGGTACTGGTTAGAAGAGCAGCAAAGTTGAATATCACAGTACCCACTCCAACTACATCAACCTCAGTGATATTCAAGAATCTGCATCAGAAAACACCATCCAAACCTCTTCTTCTGCTAGTTCCTGGATGGCTTGAACCTGCTATGCAGTTATGTATAGTACCTGGTTCAATAAAGTCAGCACCATCTAGACTTTGCAAAACGTACAAACCACCTGATCAGGACCCTCTCTTCGTTGGAATGGAGCCTCTTCCAGACTCTGTGATTGTGTCTGCAGCACAGAAATCACACCCAGTCGCTCCTTCTACTGTTCCATCAAACAAAGAAAGAAGTTCGCTAAAACAATAAAGTCAGCAACTAAACTTTTGGAGAGATGTGACTAATCTCTCTGGGACGCTTTCTAAAGATTTAATGAGAGACTAGTGAAGGAATACAGGCAGGATTTTCATGAAATCCTTAATGAGTGTATGCTTGTCTCTAATCAAAAATTGGTTAAGCAGACTATTGGACACATTTATGCACATTTTATGGGAGTGCGAACACATAAAATCCTATTGGCGTAAAATACATGACATAATAAGTGAAGTACTCGCTCTCGTCCTTCGCCCAGAGGCACGTAGGTGTCTCTTGAATATATGGGAACCTACTGATTTTAAAGTTGCGGAGTCAGTTTTCATATGTACATGACTGCAACCTATGTGTCTACATTGCCCTATTCCTCATTGTCTACATTGCCCTATTCCTCATTCTCCAGTTCTTTTAAAAAAGGTTTATGAAAGAGATTCAGTAGGAAGAACTATATAGCGTCTTGTAATTTTGCCTACGTTTTATTACTAATTTGACCTTTTAAAAAAAAAAAAAAAGTAAAGTCATTGGCCAATATCGCCAATGACTTTATAGCCTGCAAAATGGTATAAAAAAATTAAATGTTCAAACTCGGCCTTCCTGAAATGAGGGAAGAATTACACTTATGAAGATATATTTTAAATAGGTTCTCTGTGGTCCCTGCACGGGTGGGACAATTTACTGCTTAGGATTATGATTTCATTAGACATTCACTTGAGAGAAAGCAAGATTACAGGTAAGAAACCATCCCTTATTCTTTTTCACCAGCTGTCACCCTCCAGTCTCTCAAGGTTCGATAGAAGATACAAATAACTAGCAAATCAGGACTTGGAACTTAGGCAAGTGTAATTATTCCCTGACTCCAACAACAGCTCCAACACCAGTAGGCTTCTCATCTCAACCTATATGAGAAATGCTGCAGTAGGAAACAAGGCAAACACTAAAATAAATAATAACCATCTTCCCACGGAAAAAAGAGAACTATTGCAAAGCAATCTAATGTTTTCCTGACTTGATCGACAAAATGAGAAGAAAGTTAGGAGACTCAAGGTATGCATGGACCTTATTGCCCGTCTTTAACCTTAGATTTGTTGATTGAGTAGAGAATAATGGGAAAAGATGTCCCTCAGGTGGTAGATGAACTAGACTTGTAGAGGTTGAAGCAAACATTTGCTTTGACATTACGCCATATTGAAGCAACTTAAGAAACACGTGCTGTCAAATACTCCATGGGTATATTTGCTCTATTATTTCCAATAACTTGTACAGAAATGAAGAATAAAATCTCGGGTCGTCCTTTAAAAATCTTAAAACATAACTGTGAATCAATAACCTATTAATGAATACTGAAATGCCGAGGCAAATTAAAAAAATATCAAATAGTCATCTCTATTTACAGCCATCGGTCTTGGATCTAAAAATGAATCCTGTAATTCCCAGCATTGGATCTTTCATAGATTCACATACTTGAAACATTCCCTATCGTCGAGCTGGAAAACCAACTGTAGTATAGCCACACCAATGAAATGCATTGAAAAAAAGAGGATAAGCAATGTAACTTTAGTAATGCAATCTCCCATTAGAAAATACCCAAACTCCAGCCAGGGAGGTGAGAGTGCACTGAACTCCATTCCCCCCAGAGGCTGCCATACTTCAGATTTCTACTGCAAGTCATGTGGCAGAAAGTCCTCCTCATAGCTCTGATCAAATAACTTTCTTTCAATATTTTTGCAGGATTTTCTACTAGATTTAAACTCTTTAGGAATTATTTACCTATGTTTCATAGTCTATGGGAAGAACTTTTTCTACCAAGCAATGGCTTAATAGCCTAAAAAAATCCTTTTTAAACCATGTGCCTCATGGTAAAAAGTAATTATTTGTGAACAATTCACATTCTGACTGCATCTACTACCTTCATCTGTAGCATACATTTAAGGATTGTAAACGTTGCTACATATTCAACTTGAAAATCCTGCATCCCAGTGCAGACTGGTTGCAGTAAAGGCTGCCAATTACTAGATCTTATCTGATGCGACATTCTTCCCACGCACATCTTTAAAGGTAAACGGACACCCAAAAAGACCATTTGAGGGGATACAACCATCTTTCAAAACATTGTCTATGTGGTATGTACCATACCTTTGGAGAAGCCCACTGTAAGTCCTTGAAAAATCAGACAGGAAGCTGGATAGGCTGTCAAAGTAGTCTTCTGTGATGCATGATGTATCTTAAAACTGTCAAACCGTGGACAGTGGTCCTTTTGATGATAGACCTGGCTGTGTCGGCTACACCTGTCAATGAACCACTGTTAATATGTTCAGCAACGACTCTAGCAATTTGGGACTCGTTAGCATCTGTACCATCAACTATTATGCATCGTTCACCTTTGATGATGGCCCCAACTGATTTGCTGCCAACAGCACGCTAGATAACTACTGTACTGCCAACATTTCAACATCACCGTCGGCAGCACCTTCAGCAACACTCAATGGAGGGCTGTTTCTTTTCCATCAATCCTTGCAAAGTTGCCCTCGCTTTCTGAGGACACATTACCAAGCAAAGTGCCCTCAAAATCACCAGCAAAATTCCAGTACACTGAAAGTAAATCGCACAATTACGGGCCCTTTAGGAATGTCACCAGGCCTACGCAACTTATTGACCACAATCAGGCAGAAAAGGATGAGGTTTATCAATATCCACATAATCAACAATAATACATCAGTTACAGGTATTTTGAGGTAGAAGTCTCTTTGGGATATGAGCACCCTCGTTATGATTAATCTTATGTAGAGTACTATTAAGACCCATCCTACCAACAACCATGAATGCTTAGGGTCCCTGTAGAACTTATTAACGATCTTCATTGGATGATGTAAGACAATAATAACTGATTTCCATATCCTCAACAAATGTGGAAGTGCCATCCTAGCCACCACTGGAGCCACCACATTGTGCTGAACCGACACAACCCCCTGCTGCTTCTCTGCCTCCACCATTAAGACCAGTTCCATAAGTGTATATAGAAACCTTGGATAATGACCAAGATGATGGCGGTGAAAAAGAACTTGACCGGCCCACAATACCAGATGAATAGGATCACTGCATAGCCCCATCAATTAGTCCATCTACACCACCTCATCCCAACTCACCGCAGACAATATCGCCCAATTTCATTCCCTGGTGGAGAGAGCATCAACACATTTAGATTTTCTGGTGCCTGTTAGCCAAACAGACCTGTATACAATTTTAAGGAGGCATCTGGTATATCAGTAATTGTGATCCCAATCATTCATCATATCTGGAAGGCGTAACAGTCATGCAAGCACATGCCTTTTCTCATCCATTGTCCCTAGACTGGATAAAAAATAAAGACACCACAGGCCAATTCGATGGTAATGTATTGCACACAGTGTAGAAATTCATCTTTGCCACTGGACCATAAAAGACAAGTAATGGGCAACTTTAGAAAAAAAGGTTTCTACTATGCTGGTGAAGTCTATCAAGACTGTAGACTCTCTGGCAATTGTGATCCCAATATGTGGCCAGATATGGCTCCGTACCTTGATCTGCTACTAAATGGAAAAATAATGGATCCTCGCCATTCTCTGAGAGGGACTTGGTCAGATGGCAGGAGGTGGCAGCAGAGGCTGTGGTCTACCTCTTTCAGACCAATAGAACAACATAGAATTTTAGCTCTGCCTGTTGAGGGCCACAACCCCTTGGAGAAGGCATGTAGGCGATGCCCTTCATTCATTGAAGTTGGACAGTGGTACATTCTGTTGCCTTTAATATTGACTGCAGACCTTTCGCTGGGCAAAAAGTAGAGGTGTCTTTCCTTGCAAGGCAGATACAAGCTATACTGCCTTGTGCTTCAATAAACGCCTGATGTATCGTAAGGAAGCATTATTATCTGTTCCCCTCTAACCAATAATATTACTCTTAGTGTTCAAAGCAACCATCTAGGAAAAAATCATCTGGCCCAAGGATCCCTCACTACGTTTCTGACTGCCAGCCATGGTGATTTTGTCTCCACCGAATGGCCAGCCAACCCCATGGGCAGAAGGATTTGCACCTTCTATGCGCAATGGCAAGATATTGCAACCAACAAATGGGTATTAGAACTTTTACAATACAGCCATTTGCTCATGTTTACTCAAGCTATGCCAGGTGAAATTGCTAGGATTTGTGCACCAGCATCTGAAAATTTTGCAGGCTGAGATGCTGTCTATGCTTCATAAATGGGTGCTGGAACATGCCCCAATATCCAGTTTCTTCTCAGTCAAGAAAGAATCATGAAGAGTGACGCCCCCATCCTGAATCTTTTGGTAGCTCAACAAAAGCACAAAGCCCGTCAAAAGTGTTAAAGGGAGTTATGGCTTCTCTAGAGCCACAGGATGCTTACTTTTATATCCCCATTCACGTCGAGCATTGCAAGTAACTGAGATTTGAATTAGCTGTGCGCCATTATCAGTTCAAGGTTGCGCCTTGGATCTCGTGCCAGATCCAAGGATATTTACAAAGTGCATGGCTCGAGCAGTGATTTTCCTGCATCACTAAAAGATCTACATTGGGATGACTGGCTGGTCAAGGGGAAGAATATTGCACAACAGACATGTTCTCAATGTGGTGCACAAAGCCGTTAAGCAAGTTATGTCTTTCAATCAACACAGTCCAGACTCAGTCATGGCCCCAAACATCCATCCTGTTCTTTGGCAGCATCCTGAACACAACAGTAGGCAAGACCTTCCCATTGGAAGAGATACATTTGCATTCAACATTAGGTCATCTGGTTAAATCTCTGCTGTGCATAGTGTCTTCCTGCATCCCACATATTTATTTCTGCAGTCTACAGATTTGCTCTTTGCTCTTTACTAGAGGTATTGTATACCCAGGGATCAGAGTGACTGGATCCTTCGATTGTCAAATACAGATGTCAAGCAAATCAAGCCTGACGTCACCTGGTAGTTGGAGCGCACTAATCTTACACAGGGCTGCCTTTAGCGCTGATGGTGCCTGGTGCAATAGTCCTTTTTGGTGCCCCACTCCACTGACTACTACTTCAGATTCCCTCACTATTTCCCTCCAACAGGGCCCCTCATCTCTTTATAGCCCCTCTCTCTCATGCATTTAATTTGTTTTATAGTGCTACTCATACCAGTGTCGGCTGTCAGAGCACTTTACATCTCTCACACATTATTCAGAGACAGTGAATCATACGTGTGTAAACTAGTCTGTAGGAAATGTTATAGAAGACCAAGAGGATTACAAGGTGTAGGAGTCACATGTCATCCATACTAGTAAGTAGCATTTTTTAGGAGCGTTTAGTCTGGAAAGGCACAAACTCTGGATTTAAAATGTACCACAGTGGCTGGGGTTGGCTTTACTAATTAGAACGTATTTCCACCCAAACAAACCCGCTTGATTAACATTAAGATAATGAAAAACGGAGGGAGGAGCCAAGATGGCGACCGGAGCAGACGCTTGAGCGCCCGGCTCCGTCGGTCCGTGGCCTCGGACTACTATCCTGATGCCCATCCTCGCCGATTCTCGAGGTGCACCGTGTGCGAAGACGCGCTGACCGCGCTGCTGCTTTCCCGGAGTCTTAACCCGCCCGGATGCCCGAGTTCTGGGTGCTTTTGTCCTCGGCACTGAAACCCTGCGCCCTTACGGCCTTTGCCTGCCTCCTGGAAGCTCCGCAGTTACCGGACCAGCTAGCGCTAACCTGAGCCCCGCGGTCCCGATCTCGCCTCGCACCATGGATCGTTGCCTGATGAGCCCGGGGAGAGACGGCCGGACACCTTCTGCACCCTGTGCCTGACGGGCTGGAGCTGTGGGGTGGGCCCCGGTGCGGTGAGTCTCCTGCCCCGCTCTGAGGACCGAGCTGTGGGGGGCTGCTGCCCCCTTTGCCTATTGCCTAGCCGGCGGCGAGGGGGACCGGCGAGAAGATAAGCGACTGTCGGCCTTTCCTGTTGCGGCGTAGACCTGAGGGGAATTGACCCCTTGCCACGACCCCCCCCCCCTGGCCATTGCACCGTATAGCGGCAAAACATGGCGTTGAGTGCCTGCTCGCGGCTGGGGGGGTGACACTCCGGTCTCGCCCGCTGCTCACTTCGCCCTCCCTCTTCCGGACACCAGCTCCACAGTGCCGTCCCGGATTGCTGCCGATGTTGGGGCCCGGCTTCCGCTGACATGCGGCTCCGTTCTGGCTGTCCTGCGGGACTTTCAACTACAGATGTGCGCTGGCCTGCAGGCGCTGAGTGAGAGGTTTGATCCCATACTGTCGGCTGCGGGCCGTGGGCGCACTGTTTGTCATCCACAGGGCGTGGGTCCTCCGGTGCTCTTGTCCTCTTGCGGGGAAGCAGCGGCGGTGTATGATTGTGCTACACTGGTGCCTTCATCTAGCGCTCCCGGCGCCCAGGGTCCACCGCTCTCCACCTCAACCGCGGATATTTTGTCCCCCTGGTCATGGCTGCCTGCTTCATTGTTCCCTGCCTCACCGCGTCCGCGAGGCTATCCTGCTGAGCGATACCTAACGGCTTCGAGGGACCGTCCGCGGTGGCCCACTGCTGCCTTTTTGTGGAACTCCTGTACCTTACTTGCCAGGTTTGGATTTTATGTGGTGCAACGAGGGACCTCAATCGATGGTCGGCGGCCATTTCGTGATCCTACTTCACCATCCTCTCACAAGCGGCCATCTTGTCTTTGTCTGCTCGGGACACGGGGCCTTCACGCAGGAGCTGGTTTAATCCCAAGCCCGCGATCGGGCCAGGGCTAGACTGACTTCTATCGCTATGGTTTATGGACGGGCTGGCCTGGGACTGGGACTGTATGTATGTTTTGCGCGCACTCGTCGCGACTTGTATCCCTTGCTTAAACTGTGGTGCCATGGTATCTTTGCATGCCGTTTTTTGGCGTAGAGGGCTCTCAGTGTGTGGGGGCCATAACTGGCTGATGGTTCGGGGCGCTCTGGTGTCCAGTGGGCTCCTCCCCACCTTCTTTTTTGTTTTCTTCCCTTCTTTACTCTGTTCCTACTTTCTCTCTTCTCTATATTTCGGGTTCCTTGGGCGACAGGCACTATGCTGGGGGGGGGGTAGGCCGTAGCCTCCGCATTGGTGTAGGGTGGGGGGGTAATACTCTGTTCTCAATTAGTTCTATGGGCCTTTTTTCTTTTATGTCTCTGTGCTCTACTTTCTTCGATTCGGGGTCCGGGTGTGGGGTGGATCGAGTGGGGGCGGCTCTGGAGGGGTGCGTACTGGCTCATGTGACTATCCTGATATATCTCTGCACCGCCTCACTGATTGAGATTTTACTCCCATTGTTGTTCTTACTGATGTTGCTGCTCGCCCGTGTGGTGAAGCTATCTTGCGGACTCGAATCTACTTTGCTCTTATCCTTCATTGATTTTTTTTTTCTCAGATAAAATTATCAAAAAACTTAAAATTAACCTTCACCTCTCCTTCCCCGGGTTTCAAAGATATCTCCAGTATGTGACTCATAACCTGTTGTTAATCCTGACCGTTGATGCACGGGGGCTGTAATGTGGGTATCAGTGCTTTACTGTATCGTGGCCGGCCTGACGGTTGTAGGCCCGTATTTGTTCTTTTAAGATGCACGAATAAAGGTTTTTAAAAAAAAGAAAAAAAAAAAAAAAAAAAAGATAATGAAAAACTCGGGGGGGGGCAAAATGTAACCTACACCATGCAGTGTGTTTGTAGCTCTTTGATAATAGTTCAAAGCTCACTGTGCTGTATTAGGATTATAACTTATGAACTTCAAGTAACTAAAAGATCTCTGTGACAGAAGCAGTAACCCACTGAACTATCCAAGATAAAAACGTTCTATGATCTGTATGGTACCCATTCTTTGCAGCAGGCATCTTAACCATCTGTGCTACTTTATGATGAGTTAAAACTGCCACTAGACAAAACTCCCATTTCTCTCCAGCAGAAACATTAATCGTCCGAGTTATTCTGACATTTGCCTTCTTGCCTAAACGTTGCTGGAAACACAAAGAACTTTGCAGCAGGTGCTTCTAAACCAATAAGTTATTTCCAAACATTGCCCCCTGCGCTCAGTGCCAGGTGCGGCTGCACCTGTTGCACCGCGCTCTACTCTCTTTATTTCAGTTCACTGCCATACTGACCTGAGTCTCTGCTGCATATTTAATTCAGTTTCTGTATAAGTCACTTGTTTACCGCTGTGTATGGCTCTCACTGCATCCCTAAGATTATGTAAATCAGCTGCCCTTACTGTGCATTCATAAAATATTAGTTTCTCTCCAGAGCCTACACTTCTTTGTGAGTCTTAGCTTCCTTCTAAAGTGTGTGCATGCCGCCCCTACTTGAGTGGTCACTGATGACTATTTGAGGGGAGGATGGCTCCTTCAGTTGTAAGTGGTCTGTCTGCTACTTTGCTGCACGTCTACATGAGACTCTCCTGTATTTGTTCATATTCTGTTTTTCTAACAAATACCTTCTTTCTACTCACAGGCTATCAGCTGCCTGAAGAGAGCCAATTACTTGGCACCCTTTGACTGGAAGGTACTCTCTAACCTTGGACTTGTGCACCTGACCATGCAGCAGTATGCCTCATCCTTCCATTTCTTAAGCGCTGCCATCAATCTACAGCCACGGAGAGGAGAGCTGTACATGTTGCTGGCAGGTATGGATGGCTTGCATGTATGTAAGGGAATTGGCATCGAGCAAATCAAAGCATTAGAGTTCCGAAAAATTGGCAACACCTAGTGTTGCAATTCATGGTTCTGTACAGAGAAGCAGATGACAAGTGTCTTCATATTGTGTTATGGGATAGTGTTCTTTGAAGAGGTGAGTCTTTATCTTCTGCAGGAATTGCAGGAGGGTTGGATAGGTTCTCATGAAGATGAGGATGCTATTCCATCACCTTAGGAGACTAGAGAACAGCTGCATTGTTTTTATTTTCTTGTATTGTTTCTTGTCAAGTCCGGCACTGTCCTGATCCATAGTAAGGCGCTGTTCACCTTAGGTTGTTAGGTTCTTGACCCGAAACATCTTGGTAACAATACTTTTGGCCTTTTAAACAATACATATAGTTTTGAAGATGACGCTAGCTTGGATGTGAATCCATTGTAATTCCTTCAGTCACTGAGGGATGCGGTCAGTTTTCTTCAGGTACTTGATGGAACGGGTTTGGCATGTAGGAATTACGCCATGTTGCCACCTAGGTATCAATTCCTCCAGGTTCAGAGCCCTCTAGCTGCTGTAAGAATGTCTTTGATGGGTGCCAGTGTGAGGCTGGCTAACCTTTTGATCAAAACATTGCCTCCATCCAGGTATTAAAGGCCCATGGATTTGTATTGTCATGAAATCGTTTTTTGGAAGTAAGGGTTTTACTTTTTTTTCTGAATGCAGAGCTAGTACCATGGCAATATGTTTTTTGATGGATTTGACATAGGGTACACCCAGTCTCCTTATATGAAGCAGCTAATCCTTTCCTACTAAACTGAGAGCATTGTATAGAAGATGCTTTGTGTCTGACCCTCTGGCAACATGGTGTATACTAAACAAGCCTCCTGAAATCTTATGTTCAAGAGTTAGAGGCCACAAAACGAACCAGTAAGAACGAGTTTAAACAGCAGAAACAAACTCATCACACAGGCTCTGAAGGCACTTCACTGGCTATTGTGGTAGAGTAGAACATTCTATTTTAAGTATTTTGCACTGACCACAAAGCATTTTTAAAAAGGGCCCAAAGTACGTATTGAAGCTGATTATGTTCTACATACTGACCAGAAATGTCTGCTTTAGCCAAGCGCACCGGCGCTACCAGAATTTACTTAAAGGGAAAAAAAGACTCTAGCAGATCACCAAGCATGCCTGCTGGGACTTGGACCTTCAACCAGATCTCCACCACCTGCTCACCACATGGACACCACATCCATCATGACCTCGATACACTCTGGAGCACCGACTGACCCTTGCCCCCACCATGTCTTCAACCTAGGACAGAAAGAAATCAGCAAGTAATGTCACCGACATCCTCAATGCCACCATCACCAAGGCCACCTTCACCGACGCATGGAAAAATGCAGAAATCCCTCCTGAAGAAGCCCTCCGCCGACCTCAGTGACCTTAATAATTACTGCCCCATCTTGCTGCTCTCCTTCTCTGCCAAGGTCTTAGAGAAAGCTATCAACTGCCTGCTCACCGGCCACCTAGAAGGAAACCACCTACTCGACCCCTCCCAATCAGGCTTCCGCAACAACCATTGCACCGAGACCATCCTGATCGCCACGACCGGTGACATCAGAACCCTCCTTGACCGAGATGAGACGTCAGCGCTGATCCTCCTCGACCTCTCAGCGGCATTCAACACTGTATCCAACCACATCCTCATCAGAAGTCTCCACCACATCGGCATCTAGGGAGACGCCCTCAAGTGGATCACCTCCTTCCTTACAGGACGCACCCAAAGAGTCCGCCTACCGACCTTCACCTCCAAACCCATGAGCATCATCTGCGGCATCCCCCAAGGCTCCTCCCTTAGCCCCACCTTATTCAACTCCTACATGATTCCACTGGCTGACATCGTCCGCGTTCAGGAACTCCACAACATCTCCTATGCCGACGTCACCCAATTTATCCTCTCCCTCACTGAAGACCCCCACCAGATCCAACTTTCGTAATGCAATGACAGACGTCTTCGACTGGATGAGGTCCAACTGCCTGAAGCTAAACACAGACAAGACTGAAGATCTGATCTTTGGGAAGAACACCTCATTGTGGACAACACCTGGTGGCCCACCGAACTCTGACCCACATCGATCCCCACTGACCACACCTGCAACCTCGGCATCAACCTGGACAGCAATCTCATTATGAAACGCCAGGTCAACGCAGTATCTTCCGCCTGCCTTGCCAACCTCTGCATGCTCCCAAAGATCTTCAGATCGATCCCCATCAACATCAGAAAAACTGTTACACAAGCCCTCGTCACCAGCTTACTGGACTACGGAAATACAATCTACGACAGAATCACCGCCCAACTCCTCAAGCAACTCCAGACTTTACAGAATGCCACAACTAAACGTCACCACCCAACTCCTCAAGCAACTCTAGACTTTACAGAATGCCACAACCAAACTCGTCCTCAACCTCCCCAAACGTACCAGCACAGCCCCCACCTCAGAAGCCTCCATTGGCTCCCTGTGCAGGAGAGATCCCATTTCAAGATTCTCACCAGCGCCTACAAAGCCCCCTACAACATGGGACCAGCCTACATCAATCACCACCTGGCTTTCCACCATCCTGCCGATTGACTGCGCTCAACCTTACTAGCCCTCACCCATGGTCACCGTATCTGCCGAAACAGAGGTCATTCCTTTTCCTACCTCGTTGCCAAGTCCTGGAACGGCCTTCCCTCCACCTTTGAACATCTCACTCACTCGCAGAGTTCAGAAATGGACACAAGAGCTGGTACTTCAACTAAAGACCTGCCTGGATACCCCCGGGGTAATTAGCCGCACTTTATAAGTAATTATTGATTGAGATCTCCCCTATTTCATCTGATTAGACTAGGCTCTAACATTCCCATAGCCAAACTGTCCACTGTTGATTAGATATCTCTGCGACCCACCTACACCCTCCAGTATATGTTCTACCCAAATACTGGGGCTCTCTCAGGTCATTTCATCATTGCTAATTAAATCAGTTATCAACTTCTCTGGTTTTATGATTAAAAACCACTAGCATCAGTGGTTGACATGGTGGCCGTGAGGGATGTGGCAAACAAGCCACTCTTTTGAATTTGGCACTTGTTTCTGGGCAGTGGTGCGTGCTAGGTGAAGCAACCTGGAGTTCCTTTGCTGTTTTTCACCCACACGTTGTGGCCAAGTCTGTTTGATCTAATTTCCTTGGATACAGTACTGGTGGCATCCAGGAATGTCGCCTCTAAGCATTTCCACAGCTGTACGCATTTGCAACTCACTCAAGTCTTTCACAATAGCCAACCATTTCTCTAAACCAGCATGGAGTGTGGTCTATTTAGCTTTTGTCTTTGCAAAATCTTCCAGAGTCTCATACCAGTCATGTAATGCTTTATACATTCAGTATAAACATGGAGACATCTTTCTTAAACATTATGCTGTACGATGGTCAAACATGGCCACTACTAATTGCCCATTGTTCTAAAGTCTGGGATTAAAGGAAAAATTAAGATTTGTTGCTAATGTATAATCAATCAGAAGGTCAGCAATTTGTTCCATATTATTGGTGACTGAACCAAAAAACACCCACCTGTAGTAAAAATTCAGAATTTAGGTACTACCAAGAAAACTTGTTTGGTGCTGAGCATGTCCCTGGCCAGGATGTAAGTTTGGAGTTTGGATACTAATTAGTGAGATTCTTGTTGGTTTAGACATTTAAAACTAGCACAGCTTAACTTGATTTGAATGGAAGCTGTGAGGAAATGCCGTGTATTGGATAGTGAATCAAAACCAAAGGAGATGATGGACGGAGTGTTGGACATTGCAAGCACTCACCCCCAGTCAACTGATCTGGGTTTAATCCATCATCATTCTTTAGCTCACTCCGCCACCCCAGTTCAGACATGGCCATATAAAAATCAGTCCGACCCTGTGCCTCATGGGAACAGTCAAGCCCGAACTGCCAAGCCATGTCTTCCCTGGACCGGAAATAAGCATCCTGGGACCCGTTTGGTTTCTGGCTCATCAGCCGTCATCAGCCAGGCTAGCTTGAATCCAGTGGCAAAGTGAGCAAGGGACCCACGTCTGGGCATACCCTGCCAACTTAGGGTGAACAAAGCAAAACCAAAGGAGATGATGGACAGAGTGTTGAACATTGCAAGCACTCACCCCCAGTCAACTGATCTGGGTTTAATTCATCATCATTCTTTAGCTCACTCCGCCACCCCAGTTCAGACATGTCCATATTCAAATCAGTCTGACCCTGTGCCTCATGGGAACAGTCTAGCCCGAACTGCCAAGTGTATTGTATAGTGATCACAACCTTCCCTGAGGGCATTTTTTCTGGGCATAAAAATGCACCGGAGAAGAGGACCTAAGAAGGACTACCCTGCTGCAATACAACACCAACCTCTTTAGGGCCTATCAGGTTTTGTTTGTTAAACCAAAGAAATTACTGCAACAAGAAATCCAACACCAATTTATAAAAGTAAAGCAAATTTTTATAGATTTTTTTAGACATCAAAACAAAAGAGATATACCGGATTGTTCCTGAGATATAGAATTAACAAATGTTTAGTAAATATTAACTTTTTACTTTACTGCAAGCAAGCATAGGCAAATTCAATGAACTTGACACCAAGAAACCTTGGGGCCCATGCATCAAACCATTTTGCGATCACAAACAGTGCGAATCGAAAAATTCATCCGTTTGCGATTGCAAAATGGCCTTTTCCGATGCATGCACCTTTTGTGCAATTCGCAGTTAAGGAAATCGAATTTTTTTGCAATTCCCTTAATTGTCAATGCAGTTAGGGAAATGCAATGCATCATGCATTTGCAAATTGCGTTCTCGCAATTTGGAATCGCAAATTCTCCAGTATTTGGGGTGTCTTTCATAGATTCACATGCCTGAATCATTCCCCGTCGTCGGAGTGGGAGTCCCACGGTACATAGAAAAGCAATAATTATGCATATAACAACCAAAAAACCCTGGTAACCTGAACCAGGAAGTAAAGTAGCCTAAGCTACAAGGGAAAAAACGTCCACAGCTATGACTATCACAGTCATTATATCCAGTCCAAACTGCAGCCAATCAGGCGACAGCTCCCACCAGAATGTTCTCCTCAGAGGCTCAGGCTCTCAGATTTTCTACTGCACGTCGTGTGAAGGGAGTCTCCCTGAGCTCTGCTCAGTACTTCAAGTTTTTTCTGCTGTTTCTTCAACTTCTAGGATGTCAACTACAAAGAGATCCCTCTTCAGACCTTGTGAGTCCTGCGGAAAGCTTCGGCTTTTTTCTGAAGACCCTCACAAAAAATGCATCTATTGCCTCTATCCTGATCATGAGGTGAAGGAGTGTAAGATTTGCCGGACTTTCCCCCAGAAAACCCTAAGGGATAGGGAAGGACGCCTTCTTCTGTGGCTACAGAAGCTCAAGGATAAAGATGCTCCTTTGTCAGAGATAGAGAGTGCCTCCTCTATGTCTTCCAGAAAGAGGGTGGCTGAAGAAGAGTTTTCTTCTACTGGGGCGAAGGTGTTGAGGAGAGCCCAGTCTGTTAAGGGCTCGGGTCAGTCTTCGTTTACATCTAAGAAGACGTCTCCACCTTCAGGAACCAAGCCCTCTACGCCCCCGAGCAAATCAGGAAAAAATCTACCCGCTAAAAGTTTTCCTGACAGGAATTTACCTCAGGTGAGATTGCCGTCGTCGACGGCGCCGTCGACGGCAGTGGCGTCGACGGTTATTATCGTCGACGCGGTTTCAACGTCGACGATTACATTCTCGTCGCCGAGACCTGCAATGATAATGTCATCAGCTTCGTCGCCGTCGACGCTGGTCTCGGTGAGTGTTAAACCCATCTCGTCGACGAAGGAGGTGTCATCGCTCGTCTCCGCTCCGTCGACGGTAAGAAGCAAGAAAGTTGCTCCGTCTACGAAGACTTCCCCGTCGACGACTGCTCCGTCGACGAAGATTGTGGTACCATCGACAGTTGCCCCGTCGACGAAGAGTGGCTCGTCGACCAAGATTCATGCGTCGACGAAAATGGACTCGTCGACGCCCTCGTCGACGAAGATTGCCTCGTCGGCGACGTCCTCGTCGATGAAAATTTCCTCGTCGTCGACGCCCTCGTCGATGAAAATGTCCTCGTCGTCGACGCCCTCGTCGATGAAGATTGCCTGGTCGACGGCTACCATCTCGTCGACGAAAACAGCCTCGTCGTCGAAAATGGCTTCTTCGTCAGGATTACCACCGTCGTCGGTTCCGTCTACGCGATTGTCACCACCTCCTTTATCTACCTGCATGGATATGCAGGTATGGACTGCGACTCTGGCGTCTGCCGTATCTGATCAAAGGGCAACAGCGACTACGCTTCTTCAGCGCCGAGGATCGTCTTTAGGAGCTATTTCGCCTCTAAAATTGCCTGCGCAACTTTTACAATCGGAGGAGGATGAGGATAACGACTCTGGAGAGGATGAGAGGTTTCGGACTGCAAGGAGTCCATCGGAGCTTCTCATCAAATATCAAGATGATGATGATGATGACCAGGACGAAGATCCTAATACGGAACCACAGCCGACACCTCCTGCACCGGTGCCGTCTGGTCAAATGCCATTGGAACTGCTTGATAATCTGCAGTATATGTTGCAAGATTATTATAGACTTTTCCCTCCTTCGGAAACGGCGGAATCTCTTCCGTCGACACCTAGGCCAAGAGTGCAGTTGTCGTCTTTTCAGTCTCCAAGACCACCTTCTCCGTTGCCATCTCGTCAATTGCAGGTTACTGACGATGAAAGGGAAGAAGGAGAGGTAAATGATCAATCTAGCATGTCGGAGTGGGATAATTATCAGGTACAAACTCCTTCTCCAAGTGCTCCGCCTCCGGTGGATTCTCCCCCGGTGGACATTGGGAATTTCCATTCACTTATGGAAAGAGCGACCAAGAGATTCCTGATCCCCATGGAAACAAAGGAGGATGACTGCTTCCTGTATGATTTTAAGGACCAACCAAGGAAGCAGGTTCGGGCAATACCAATCATCGACTTTATTTGGAAGGAGGGATTGAGACTGATGGCTACCCCAAATTCTCTTCCAGCAGTGTTACCAAGGCTGGACAAGAAATATAAAGCCCCAAGTAACTCGCCAGCATGCCTTATTGGTCAACCTAAGGCGGACTCTGTTATAGCACAAGCGGCTCAGAGACGGGCTAGAAATCCACCAACGCCCATATCAGCTCCACCTGATAGAGATGGTAGAAGATTGGACGCAATAGGAAAGAAGGTTTCCACGATGGCAGCAACCACAGTTCGGGCTGCAAACTCCCTGACGATTTTAGGGAGATACGACCGCCAGATGTGGTACGACATCTCTCCTTTCCTCGACATGTTATCGGAGCCTTCAAAATCCGAGGCCATAAAGATCTTGCAGAAAGGGGAGTATGCATCAGCGGAGATCATTGATGCAGCAGTGGATGTGGCATCAACTGGGTTCAGGTAGTTGGCAGGAGCTGCAGTGCTGAGGAGGCAGGGTTGGCTGAAGTCAACATCTTTTCGCCAGGAGGTGCAGTCTAAAATCATAGACATGCCATTTGATGGTGAGTCCTTGTTCGGTGCACATGTGGATGAAGCACTACAGGCGATTAAGAAGGATACGGAGACGGCAAGGTCCCTGGGTAGTTTGCAATTTCGAAAGTCTTCCTTCTGTGGAGCCAGAGGACGTGGATCCTTCTCTAGCAGGGGAGGTTATAATCAGCAGCGTTCCTTCCAAACCTCCCAAACTGGCCAAAGATCTCAGAATTATCGCCAGCAATATTACGGTCAGCGAAATCAACCATATTCGCAGTCTCGAAGGAAACAGTCCTTTCGTGGACGAGAGTCCAGTAAGAAGCAATGAGTTCTGCCACCTGCCACCATCTCTACCGTTACCACGTACAAAGATTGGAGGTCAAATATCCCACTTCTATTCAAATTGGTCCAAGATTACCACAGACAAGTGGGTATTAGATATAGTATCCAGAGGCCATGCTCTGGAATTCACAAAAATTCCACCAAATTCTCCTCCCAAGGGCCCACCCCCTGCTCATCTCAAGGAGCTTTTTTCCCAAATAAATTTGATGATTCAAAAAGCAGCAATCGAAAAAGTCCCTCTACTACAGAAAGGAACGGGCTTTTATTCAAGGTTTTTCCTCATCCGGAAAAAGTCAGGAGAGTGGCGTCCAATTCTCGACCTTCGCGCTCTCAACAAATTTTTAAAGAAAATGTCTTTCCGGATGTTAACGCTCCAAGAAATTCTGCAGTTGCTTTCGATGGGAGATTATATGGCCACCCTCGACCTGCAGGACGCTTATTTTCATGTACCAATCCTACCCAGGCACAGAATATTTCTTCGGTTCAGAGTGGCTGGCAGGGATTTTCAATTCAGAGTCCTCCCATTTGGACTCCGTTCTGCACCCAGAGTCTTCACAAAGGTCATAGCGCCAGTGACTGCGCATCTCCGTCTGCAAGGAGTTCAAATATTCCCGTACCTGGACGACTGCCTTATCAAGGAGAGTTCCGCCAAGGTAGCATCCGAGCATGTTCAAAAATGCCTCTTACTCTTCCAGTCCCTGGGTCTGTCAACAAATCTGGAGAAATCGCATTTAGCTCCTTCGCAAAGAAGAACGTTCCTAGGAGCGACATTAGACACGGATCTGTCCAAGGCCTTTGTGTCAAAAGAAAGGCAAATCAAGATATGCAACCTTGCGCGCTCACTGCTATCAAAAGAGTGCGTTTCAGTCCGTGTGTACAAATCCTTCCTAGGGATGATTTCTTCTTGCATTCATCTCATTCCCAACTGTCGGTACAGAATGAGACCGTTGCAAGAGGAGCTCAATCTGCAATGGCTTCAGATCACAGGGTCATTCGAGGATATCATTCACATCACCTCACGAATGCGGGACGCCTTTCAATGGTGGGGTCAGATGAACCACTTGATAGAGGGTTGTCCATCTCTGGTCGAAATGCCGGATTTCACAGTCACCACAGATGCATCCCTCGAGGGTTGGGGAGCGCAGCTTCAAGGAATGACAGTCAATGGCAGGTGGACTCTAGAACAAAGAAAGTGGCATATCAACCTGCTAGAACTGCGAGCCATATTCTTGGCTCTAAAATCCTTCCAAGCCATCATCCGAGGAGCATGCATACTTGTAAGAAGAGACAATACAACAAGTATGCATTACTTGAACAAACAGGGCGGGACGAGGTCAGCCCTCCTATCTCAGCAAGCGCAAGAGATTTGGGATTGGGCGATTCGCCACAAGATCAACCTCAAAGCCATTCACGTCCCAGGAATCACGAATGTTCTGGCAGATTCCCTCAGCAGAACCACAACGTCGAATCACGAATGGGAGCTACACCAACCATTCCTAGACGGGGTATTTCACGAATGGGGGCATCCCGATCTAGACCTCTTTGCAACCAGCCAGAACCGCAAATGCCCATTCTTTGCAAGTTGGGCTCCCCACAAGGACTCGCTGGGAAATGCCTTTTCGATGAATTGGTCGCAAATATATGCCTTTGCTTTTCCACCAATCCCGTTGGTTCCACGAGTTCTGCGCAAGATCAAACAACAGCCTTGCCGCATGATTTTAATTGCTCCCAGGTGGCCCCGCCAGTACTGGTTCACAGAACTTCTCCTCCTCTCGGAGGCCGAGCCCATACAGTTTCGACCAATTCCACATCTTCTGACCCTTCAGAACGGTCAAATTTGTCATCCGGACCCAGCATCGCTGAGATTAGCGGCATGGCTCCTCAACAGCTTGAATTTGCACACCTAGATATCCCTCCAGACTGTCAAGAGGTTTTGGCCAATGCTCGAGCACCCGCAACTGTTAAAACTTACACACTAAAGTGGAAGAGGTTTTGCATGTGGTGTCAATCTGTTAATCCCCATCCGATCCACGCAAGACCAGAGCAAATTCTGCCTTTCTTTCTTCAGTTGGCGAGGTCAGGTCTTTCCCACTCTACTCTGAAGGTGTTCTTGGCTGCAATTTCGAAGTTTCGGCAGGATGGTGTTAACTCTCTCTATTCCAATAGTCATCCAACAATTTTTTAAGGGGTTATTTAGGATGTTCCCGCCTATTCGGCGTCCACCTCCTTCTTGGCACCTTAATATAGTACTTTCACAACTAATGCGGCATCCTTTCGAGCCCATCCACAAGGTGGATCTAAAGTTCCTTTCTTGGAAGGTTGCTTTATTATTGGCTCTAACTTCAACAAGAAGGATTAGTGATCTCCAAGCTTTCACTGTTCATCCACCCTTTCTGCAATTCACATCTGAGTCTGTGGTGCTGCGCACTAATCCAAAGTTTATGCCAAAGGTTCCGACGGATTTCCATCTTAATGAACCCATAGTTTTGAAAACATTCTTCCCAAATCCGATAACAGCTGCAGAAAGGGCCTTGCACTCCCTAGACATCAAAAGATGTCTGAAGTTTTACTTACAGCGTACAGCATCACTGCGCAAATCGGACCAACTCTTGGTAGCATATGGTAAACCACGCCAAGGCCATTCAGTATCAAAGCCAACCATAGCTCGTTGGATCTCGGCTGCAATTTTTTTATGCCATGATCAAGCTGGAAGACCATTGCAAGCGACCCCAAGAGCACACTCTACGAGAGCGATCTCTTCATCTACAGCTCTTTTCGCCGGTGTGCCTCTTCACCAGATCTGTAAAGCGGCAACATGGTCCAGCTGCCATACGTTTACCAGACACTACTGTTTGGAAGCTGCAAGTGATGTGGATGGATCAGTGGGACAAGCTGTTCTACGCAATCTTTTCAAATAAGGTGAGCCTCTGTTCTCCCTCCTCCACTATGCTTTTATAAGACGCTCTTTTCCATATTATTTCTGTCTTGAAATTGTTTTGCATATGTTGAAACACACATGTATTTCTCTATGGTTATACTGTTTCATAATGTATATGTCTATGATACAAAGTGGCGTCTTATGAGCATAAGGTTATGTACTGCTATCTACTCTGATTCAGGCATGTGAATCTATGAAAGACAGCCCAAATACTGGAGAAGAACAATAGTTACTTACCTGTAATCTGTGGTTCTCCAGTATTGGTGTCTTTCATAGATTCACATGCAACCCGCACACCTCCCCTCAGAGGCTTTTTAGGCTATTATGTATTGCTTCACTCCTGTGCGAGAAAATCTGAGAGCCTGAGCCTCTGAGGAGAACATTCTGGTGGGTGCTGTTGCCTGATTGGCTGCAGTTTGGACTGGATATAATGACTGTGATAGTCATCGATGTGGAAGTGTTTTCCCTTGTAGCTTAGGCTACTTTACTTCCTGGTTCAGGTTACCAGGGTTTTTTGGTTGTTATATGCATAAATATTGCTTTTCTATGTACCGTGGGACTCCCACTCCGACGACGGGGAATGATTCAGGCATGTGAATCTATGAAAGACACCAATACTGGAGAACCACAGATTACAGGTAAGTAACTATTGTTCTTACTGTCACCTTCAAGTTGATGGTAATTTGCAATTCCTTTGAAAAATGAAACTAAATGCATTTTTCAAAGTGCATTGTGGTGCACCCACATGGCCCTAAGGCATACCTGCCTTTTTTTGGGGGTGCATCAGGGTGGTCTTGTGGCCCCCTTCAAATTACATGCGCATTTTGCGAGTACCTATTTGTTACTCGCAAATTGAGCATGCAATCCATTCATTCTTAATTAAGGAATGTGTAGGAATCGCAATTTTTTTGGGGGGGCTACTTTTGTTTGTCGGGTCCTGGTCCCTGGTACTGCACAGCGGCGAGACAAAGATCTGTGGTATGCTGTCAACTCGCCTATGCAGGCTTTTTCAGCGAAGTGTCGCTGTGCTGCGAACAGGTCAGCCAACTGACCCTTGGAGTTTCTTACTTTGGCTGGGCTCAGGAATCAACTTCTCCACAAGCAAGACACAGCAGGCACAATCCTTTCTTCTTTTCTAGCCAGCAGGTGCAGTCTGTTGCAGCCTCGATTTGCCAGGTAGTCCTTCTTCATTCCTTTTCTCCAGTCCAACAATTTCTGAGTTCTGGGGGCCAGGATAGCCATTTGTATTATGCCCAGAAACTGTGATCAGGGAAGGTTGTGATCACTAGGCAATGGACTGCAATGTTCCCTCCCTTCTGATGACAACTTCCTGAGAAGTGTGGTATCTAGCTATCCCAGAAGTATCTAGTCTATTGTAGTTTAGATCCTATATCCCTGATAGGCTCTGCGCATTGGAATAACATACGCTATAGATTTGACATAGGACTAAGGTCAGTATGTCTCTATCGAGTATATTAAACTTAATTACTTGTGTGTGCCAGCTAACTCAGAGGTCACTAGAAACTTCTCGAATATACAAGAAGAGATTAGTCTCTGACAACCGCATACACATGACAACTTTGTTTCCCTTTAGAATCGGAACAGTCTCAGAATCGTGGAAACAATAGATAACAGTTTCACTCAGTCAATCGTGCATGCTTCGTTTCTACAGAGTTGCACAGAAATAGAGAGACGGGCGTTTCAATAAAAGGGTTTATTGAACAGTCTTATTTCTCATGCAAGAGATATGAATTGCTACAATCGTAAGACAGACTGCGATGTACAATATGTACAAGGTTAGCAGTAAGACAAATGAATACTGCAATAGCATGGTTTGTAGCTGTGACATATATTAATCAAAATACATACATAAATAACAATGCTAAAATGTGATACTCATTTGATGCTTCTAAATTGTTCTACCCCAGTGTACCTATCCTAAGTGCAGTACGAGGTTTGAAGTAGGTGCTGTTTCTAAAGTATAGCTAGCTATATTTTTGTTTTGCCAAGAGTTGCCAAAGGTTTCTCCAAGTTCTAGTCCGCTCTATACCTGAGAATGAGAGAGGTTGGAATCTCTTTCCTGGACTCGATAGTTTTAACCCCCCCGCAAGGGAAGTCCGAGAGCACTCGAGCTGGATTCTCTGCAAGGAGGATGGCAGTGTCAGGTCAGTGCATCAGGCTGGAACTTGATCTCCTTCCGAACTTGCCTTCGCAAACCGCGTAGTCTGGCTTGGATCGAATCCTCCGGGAACCGCAATTTGCCAGGGCAAGTATTGGTATATTTATACCTTGAAGGTGTCTAGGAATGCTAGTATTGACGTAAAAGTCGGGCAGAGGAACATCATGAATGAACCCCTAAGGAATAGATGTTCATGCATACTTAATGAGTTCTTGGAGAAATCAATATTCAAGCTCAGGGAAATTCCTAAAGGCTTAAGGGTCTGGTTTTCCAAGAATTCGTTGTGACATGGATGGACGGATGTAGGTGACCTTGCCTGTATTTGGTTTGTACAGACAATATCTAAATAAGGGCCGGATTTCTATGTCCCAATAAGGCCAATGTGAATTGTACCTATCTAAGGGCATAAATCGGGAAACCTATATACGGAATCTAAATCTGCACACAACACTACTCACTCTCAATATGGCAGAATCCCTCTCTTGGCTTGTTGAACTCCTCAGCCCAACCTAGAAGTTTGGCTACCTGGTAGGCTACACCCCCCTAAAAAACTGTTTGACAAGTGGTTTACCCTCTCTGAAACAACCGATCTGCCTAAACAGTAGAGTAGCTACTCTCTAGTGTTTCCCATTTGCCCTTCAAAGGCGGCTTTTCCATGGAAGCTCTGCTTTTGGGCTAACAACCCACGTGGCTCCCATTCAGGCTTCTATTGTGTCCTTCCTACAAGTCGGTCACACGTCTCCCATTGAGGGTAAAAGGCTGTGTGTGAAGACAGTCCTGGTGTGCAACCATAAATGGGCACTGGATACCTTGGGCAACTAAAGTATCAACTTCTAAAATTGCAGTTTTCCCACCAGTGACATTAAATTCGAAGTAACCATTAAATGAGATTTAATGCACTGATTCTTTTGATACCTTACAGTACCAACTTTAATAGCCCTATTTAGAAGTTAGCAGAGCTCAGATGTCAGCCTGTAATTATGTACTTTCAATTAAGGCTACTAGCCTTTGCACAGTAAAAATAACAATATAGGGTTTTTACTGTTGGAACACATAAAAGTACATGTTCCACTTCTTAGCACACAACACACTGCCTTAGGGATATTTGACCTACCTTAGGGATGGCTTATGTACATTAAAACGAGAGGATTAGGCTTTGCCATTACCTTAAATTGCAAAGTCGAGCTAGCAGTTTTAAATTGCCCTTCCAGTTTGCAGTGGCAGACTAAGGGCCATGTTTTACCTTGTTGTATACTTGGATACTTGGTGGCTTAACTAGTGTTGCAGTCCACGAGAGACACTTCAACTTACACTCTCTTCCCAACAAGTTCGTGGTGAGGAATAGTTTCATAATGGTCCATTAATTTTGAATTTGTCATCTCTCTGAAAACATTGCACGTAACTAGAACTTTATGGTGATTTAGCTGCCATTCAGCAACATATTCACTTATATATGTCTGACCACCAATTCCCTTGGAGCTTTTCTGTGATCTCTGGATCGTCTGTTCCAGTTTCATATCTGGAGCCACAGCATTGAACCTTCCCTCTCTGTCTTTCACCACAAAATGTCATTGGTTGAATTTTCTGCAGAGGTATGGTTTCTAGCTTCAACACTCTTTTCAAATACCAGGACCCAAATCTCCGGTAATTTATACAACCGAATTTGCAAAACACAGAAATCAGTAACTCCACAGTCTTTATGTGCAGCTCCCAATCACCTTTCCGATCAACATGTCGCAAGTTTTTTACTAGAGCTGTCCTGTGTAAAACATTTCCCCGGTACTTACAAAGTTCTGATTTTTCTTCACACTCTTCGAGAAAATCTGCGAACTTGGTTTTCAGGTTTTCTGCTCTTGAACTGAGTGTATTGAACATTGCCTGGCTTTGCATTATGTCTTTGAATGAAGTGCACCCTGTGCCTTGTTCATTCCTGAGATAAGACGTGCAAAGCCAAATTTGTCATTCTTGTTACAGAAAGCATTCCAACGCAATGTTTCTATAGCCTCTGATATGATGAGCATACCTTTTAGTGGGCCCACATAATGAGTTCCTCTCAATACTGACTGGACAGTTTTGCTTCCAAAGATTTCAGCCTTTAATAAGTGCATTGTCTAGCCACATCCACTGAGATAACTTTTTGCACACTGCAACGCAACTGTTGTCATGTGGAAAACACCCATCATTGGATAAATATCATTAAATTTCACTGGATTGCTCATAAAAATGTCAGCTACAATATGGAAAACAACTTCATGGCAGAACATTGGCAGAATAGGCTGGTCTTCAAGCTGAGCAAGGACATTTTGTAAATTTTTTAGAGCTGTGTATACTGTTGCATAGTTTGTGACTGGAGATGGTACTACTGGTAAAAACCCAGCCTTCTTCAGTGGGATGGTGTGACGGAGCGGGACACGCAGGACGGAAAGACATGAAAGAATGGTGGACCCACGTACCGTGCTCACCCCCTCTTGTCCCCCACAGCAGAACGAGTGGCTTCCATCTCCTATGAGTACGGGACGGCTGCAGGAAGGAGTGGAGCCCTTTAATTGGAACCGTGACGTGTCAGCGGACACACCCCTGAGTGACGTCGCGGCACCGGGAACGTCAAAAGGAGGAGCGACCCGACAGTGGACGGACGGCGTTTCCTGGAGGAGCGGAGGTGAAGAGTGGAGCATCGGAGGAGTATCGAGAGGAGGAGAAGAGGGTGCGTCAAGGAGCGAGAGCGAGGAATACGGCGGAGGAAGCGGAGAGACGATCGGCAGTCGGCCAGGAGGCCCAGGATCCCGCGAAGCGCCCCGCCACGTTCCCAGGGGAGGAGCGTGGCTAGGACAGGTACGGGACCGCGTAGTGGGCTGGATAGCGAGAGGGGAGAAGCCGACTACTTAAAACCAGTACCTAGTGCTTTGTGTATTATCCCCTGTTCCCCCCCCCCCCCCCCCCCCCCCTGTTTGAATGCACGATTGCACGAAGAGTAGAGTTTGTTAGGTTGTTCACGGGTGCACGCATTAGGGTGTCTCCTCACTTCCCGGTCCCGGTCTCAGGTAGAACTTGTAACGAAAGGTTCCCTGACGCTTTCCTTGTTTGTTTCCTTGTCTTTTGGGGCCTTGACCTTCCCGGGGAGAACCGTATCACCTACCTCCCATCGTCCCAAGAAACGCGAGGACCGAGATCCAAGGCGGGATAGAAGACCCCAACCCCAGAGGAGCCACGGATCCAGCCGTGTGGCCAAGGGAAAGACTGACAAGTCGTTTAAAAAAGAGATACATTTCAATAAAGCCACGTTTACAACGTACCCGTGTCCCGTCTGTCCCTGACCCCCCACAGATGGTCTTCCAGGAGATCAGAGCAGGAATTCCAGTCCACGGAGGAACTGGCTTTTCTTTATCCTCCAGTCCGCATCAAATAAGTTATATGATAAATTAAATTAAATCAGCTTTTCGGACTGCAGCATCAGGTAGAAGACGATCCATGACTTCAGCCACTTTGAAACTTTGTGGTAGACTGGGACATGCTGATGGCTAATAGTGAATTTGCACATGTTGGCAAGTCAGTTGGGTTATAAGTAGGGCTCCCGGTTTTATGGTATTTATATTTTTGTCATTTCCGTCTGTATTTATCCATATTTATTTTTTGCTAATTTTGCCTGTATTTATCCATATTTATTTTAGGGTTTGTGAAAAAATGAAGCTGAAATGTGTATATTTCTGCATTTATTTAACCAGTTAAAGTGCTCTCGTGATGGAATGCCTGACATTTTTCAATTATATATACACACTCAGATGGTAAAATATGCACTTGTAAGAAAATATGTAAATTTTAGTATCAAGGTTGTGCAAATCTACTGCTGTTTAAGGCTCTTTACTCAAATCCCTATATTTTTTTAATCACCTTGCCTGTCAATCTGCACAGCTATTGGCCTGGCAATCATGATTGACAGTATTTAGAATCACTCAAAAACAACCCAACTTCCGTTTTTATCCACATTTAAAAATAAATACAGACAGGAAAATAAATGGTTTTCTGTCTGTATTTATCTGTAAAAGTCTGTAAAAACTGAAAACAAGGAGCCTTAGTTATAAGCATGCAGCTTTGTTTGTTTATGCCTACAGTTGACACAGCTTGTTTTCCAGCAGCTACTTCGTTGGTACGATCTTAAAAAAGCACCATGGCAGTATCATGTGTGCTGGATGTTCCAGAAAAAGAAGAGCCATCTTCAAAATCAAAATGATCAAGAGCAACAATTGTAAATCATTTTCTGGTAAAGTGACTTGGAGTGGTGTGCTGTTGTATTCAAAGATTTTACAACAAGAGGTGCTAACAAGTTCCTGCTCCGTACTATGTCATTACAACTTGTTGATACACCAATCCTATTAATTGAAAAGATTAGATCTCCACTTTTGCACTTGTCATAGATTGTGTGGGCAGTCATCATGTGTAGCGGCGTTTTTTTTGTTGCTGTGATGTAATTCACAAAACATGATTTGGAAAAGACAGTACATTTGCACAGCATAAGCCTGTCGGCACATACGATTGTCTTCCACTTCTTTGCTTATATCTTCAAAGCCATCATCAATGTTGTTGGCCTCTGGTCCGAACTCAAGAACTTTATTTTGTGACAGTTTTGCTTTGCTGATATTAAACAATAATGTGAAAAATGTTAAGACAACATTGGGCATTCTTGTTGACTCCCATGATTTGCGGTGCTCTGGGACATCACTAAAGTTGTCATCAAGTCCAAAATCGAAATCTTGCAGTATGTTTCTGCTGATTATACTGCACCATGTGATATTATTTTGGCAGCAAAAACCTCAGGCGTCAAATCAGCTGAGAACAGTAAAAGTGGCTCGTTCTTTTTTTTTTTTTTGACTGAGAAGAACAAATTCTGTCATTGTACATTCTCACCAGAAACATCTCAGTTTTATTATTATGGTTCAATAGTTTCTTCAATTTTGACCATTATTTTTCTGATCTCACGGACTGTGAACCCACAGCCAGCACTCGAATGGCTTTAAAACCTCATTTGCATTTTCAAAGAGTGCTAACTGAAGGCTGGTGGTTATGTTGCTGCGGGAAGCTCATTGTTCATTCATATTTTTGAATGTATGCACGCATGCGGTTCGTGTGGGCATACAAATCCGCTGCAAATTCGTTCACCTCGCTGTTTATATCAGCTACTCTGCTGAAAACTTCATCTTTGAAGAAACTAGCTTCAGATAAAAACATGCTTGTCCTTTGAGACTCACATATGCTGTAGTCAATCCCTTTAGCGCTTGTTCTGGCTAAAGCACAAAACGAATTCTCACGCCATTGGCTGTGCTTAAGGAGGGACACTACCCACACAGGATAGTGCAACTGCAGTGATTCATTTACGTCTTGGTTTAGAGGACGACTCCTCCAAGCACGCCCATGAAAATTCTAAATTACCACGGAATCAGTGATTAAATTGGAGTGCGTGGTACATCACCATTGAATACATTACCTTTACGCTAAACCAGCACCACAGCATCCGCTTTTAAATTATGGCTTACCAAGACATTACCAACCTCACAGACAAACAAGCAGATACTTTTGCCTTCAGAGAGGATGAAGCTCAACGTATTTATTCTTTGATAGGAGACATCGAGACGACCACCACCGGAAGCGGCACAGTACAAAGCAACATCAAACAACTGATATATCTGACGAAACGTGAAATTAACCAACGACTCCACGCCAGTACACTCATTCAATACCATCGTGCTCAACGTATACCCAGAGGATTAAGAATTTCACTCAAACATCATTATGCAAAAACGACCCCAAATTTATAGAAAGATGGTATGGTATTTTAAAAAAATGTTCGTTGGACCTTATCCTACTGATAATTGAAGAATTATCAAAAAATGTGGATGAGTTAAATATGGAAATAACCCAACTTAAAAGTGAATTATCTTCAAAGATGAGTCCAGAGGAACTGTCACAGACACTGATTGACATCAATGAACAACTAACAAGACATACACAAGAAATCAATGAACGGAAACTCCGTAAATTCCGCTGAGACACAATAGATTATAAATTGGGAGAAGTGTACAATTGGGATGAAGTGTATGCCAGAAGGAGACAGAATAAACCTCCTGGCAAATCATCTGACACTGACACATCACCTGCCAGCAGTGACTCGGAGATCAACAGAGGTAGATTCAGAGCAACAAGCCACAAAGAACATCCTAATTACGAAGTCACACGGATTACAGATATTCCATCCACTTCTACTTCTACGGTTCCTTCTTTAGGAACAGGACATCCAGGCAACGAAGAACCAGGAGGGGTAAGAAAAGGAGTACCTCCCGAGACTGTCACAGACAAGAGGGTAACAAGGAGCCAGAAATGAATGATATTGACAATCTCGTTATCAACATCTCCTCAACTTCATTGAACAGTCACGAGATCAAGGTTCTACAGAAGGGATCCTCATTTGTGCCCAATTATTCTTCTAACAGTTTAGAGGCGGAAGTCAGCTTACACAAGTTCATTAGAACTTTGAGACTTAGACGTTTTTTTGATAACGTCGTGACGGAACCTCCAGAGAAGATGGACAACACTCTTGCCGGTTTAAAGGTTAAAAGTACATATATGGCTCCAGTCAGCCATAAAGTGTTGGACACTTTTGAAACATTGGTTAAAAGAGATTTACAACATATCTTCAAACATCGTAGAATCAATCATTCAAACTTCACTGTGAAAGACAAGGCCTCACTAAGACGTTTGGCTGACAATGCGAACATCAAGTTTGTCAATGCAGACAAAGGAGGAGCACTGGTTATAATGGACACCACACATTATAACCGAAAAATTGATCAACATGTACAGGATACAGCAACTTGTTCCAAAGTGGAGTTCAATCCTACAGCACAATTTCAATCAGTCCTCCAGAACATCCTTAACAAAGCAGTCCATGACGGCACCATTGGTGACGAAGAAAGAAAATTCCTCATACAAGAATTTCCTATATGCCCTACACTCAGGATGTTACCTAAGATTCACAAAAATCTTTCAGACCCTCCATTGAGACCCATAGTCTCCACTCGAGGATCCATTCATGAACCAGTGGGTAAATATCTAGATAAACATTTACAGCCGTTTGTACAACAAATGTCGACGTACATTAAAGACACCACTGACTTCTTGAACAAAATTCAAAACACCTCAACAGAGTGGAATGAAAACATGTTTTTTTGTACCATTGATGTTACGGCATTATACACCTCAATACCACACAATCTTGGCATAGAAGCGTTCGTATATTTTCTACTACGATCAGAGTTAGATCAGGACTTCAAAATCTTTCTATTGGAACTCCTTCATTTTACTTTGTATCACAGTTATTTTTCCCACAACGATAAATTTTTTGTACAACTCAATGGTACATCCATCGGAAATTGCGCAGCCCCTTGCTACGCAAATCTCTTCATGCACAAATTTGAATTAGACAATATCATCAATGATGAAACATGGAAGACACATATGGTATTATTTTTCCGTTACATTGACGACATTTTTCTCATCTGGAACGGCCCTAAATGTGTTCTAACCAATGCCATAGACCAACTCAACAATTTAGATGAAAGACTTAAATTCACATACAACATCCATGAGTCTCAGATAAATTACCTGGACGTTCTGGTATATATAAAAGACAATAACATAGAAACCACCTTATACAGAAAGGACACCGATCGGAATAACCTGTTGTATTTTACCAGTTTCCATCAACCAGCGTTAAAGGCACATTTACCATACTCCCAATTATTGGAGATTAAAAGAATTATTTCAGATCCTGAACAACTCTCACATAACATGTCATTGATGGAGCACCGTTTTCTTAAACGAGGATATCCCAAAGAAATAATTTCTAAAGCTTCAAATCGAGTATCGTCAACATCAAGACCTCAGCTTTTGATCACCAAGAACCGCGCTGAAATGACATCTAGAGTGGTTATGGTTACCAAGTTTTCCACTGAAAGCTTTAACTTCAAAAGAATCATTTTGAAACATTGGCCCATGCTACAGGTTGAACCAGATTTCAAGAACATTTTCTCTGATAGACCTCTGTTTCCATATGAGAGGAGTAAGAATCTCATGGAGCTACTTAAACCTCGCACAAAGAGCGATCTAACTGCGACACACAAAGGCACCATGCCTTGCCACAAATGTGGTAATTGCAACAATATCATTAAGGGGAATAACATATGACGCGGTTATAACATCAAATTATATATAACAGCCACATGTGATTCCAAAAATCTTGTATATATGCTCAAGTGCCCATGTGGCTTGGCATATATAGGAAAAACAGAGAGGAAGATTAAAACCAGACTCAATGAACATAAAAGCAATATTCGTAACAAAAATCAGTAGTGGCTGCACATTTTATCAACCATAACCACAACATCAGTCAACTAAGGTTCCTGGTATGCGAATCAGTGCCCATCAAAGAAGGAAGAGACGATCGTAAATTTCTACTTCAAAGAGAGACCTTCTGTATTTAAAAAAATGAACTCACTGGTGCCCCATGAACTCAATGATCGTATTGAATTCAGTTGTTACTTGTAAACAACAGTAGTTATCTTTGTACTGTTCCCTGTTCATCTCAATTTTCATTTTCAATTTTCATCCTTTATTCTTCATTCATTAATTTTTACTCTCTATTCTTTTCTCTTCATCTTTTATCCTTTCAACCCTGTTTTCATACGTGTCAGTTTACTTGTCAATGCCACTTCACTCATTTGTGTATACCTGTTATTCATCTTTACTCTCAATTACATTTAATTTTATTCTATTATTTATTTAGTTCTTCATATTACTTCGTTTTGCCACCCTCCATTCTAAAATGTTATTATTTAGTTGTTTCACGTTATACACACAGTTTCCCATTTCAAAATGGCCGCCGTTTTTCCTAATCGTTTTGACACACCTCTTTCGCTTTCTACTCTTTATAATATAGGGGGTAGTAATGGCCGCTACTCGTTTGGACTAACCACGGGAGTTTGTAAAGGATTAACCCGGCTAACATCGAGGTACGAGCACTTTCAGTGATTTAACACATGTTCGTGACACCGCTAATACGGTGTTGAATAGTCGTGTTTTCGGACTAATCCAGTAACTTTTGGTAGGTCCGTAACGCTGGCCTCCGAGTCACACTTTCCTGCCACTGTAGTTCTTGTTATGTTTATTAATCAGCTTTTATTTATTGTTAAACTAGCAACTTGTCCTTTCTAACTTAGTTGGCATTCCCTATACACTTGGATGTATCGGGTCCTTCACCTTCCTTTACCGTCTGTTGTTTTCCTTATGTCAGGCACTGCACGAATGGCACACACTCTTTATTTACATGCGGGTCTTGGTGTGATCCGCTTGGGTCACAATCCATTGCCTAACACTTCATATTATCATCCTTTATTTTTTGACACGTTTGAAACCTTCATTATTAACGCACAGGAGCGCCGTCTCTTGACTAAAGTATGCTTATGAGCTAACAGTTTGATGAAACAGGTCGCTCGAGTCTCCCCTATCTTTGTGTTTCTTTAGGAATACTCTCCCTGACGAAGGGTAGTCATTCTACCCGAAATGCATTGGGGTTCTTCATTCAAATGTATGCATGATTGCTCAACCCTTTGGATAAATGGAATTATGGATTAACTCATGAATACAATGAGTTTAACTCACTGGAGAATTACCAGAATAACATTTTTGATTTGAACTTGGTTGGAACCTTGATTTAATTTAAATTTTGAACTGCAACAAATTTGCACGCCATTGGCTGTGCTTAAGGAGGGACACTACCCACACAGGATAGTGTAACTGCAGTGATTCATTTACGTCTTGGTTTACAGGACGACTCCTCCAAGCACGCCCATGAAAATTCTAAATTACCACGGAATCAGTGAATAAATTGGAGTGCGTGGTACATCACCATTAAAGCACAAATAGCACATTGAAGATCCTCTGCTTCCTGATTAGTTGTTGGAGGTAGACGAGGGGTAGCCATCGATCTTCTAAGTGGATGGGCATTGGGTTTGGTTGTCGTCGCTTTCTCAGAAAACTCGGATTCTTGATGTGATTCACCGGTATCTGCTATTTTTTCAATTGTATACGACTTGTAGCACTTGTTGTCACAATGATAAAATATTTGATCCTCTTCTCCCATCAGTTTCAATCTGTTGTGAACTTCCTCTTGCTGTGTTTCTGCAGCATCTTGAACTCTCTTCTGTCCAGCCGCAGTTGATGTTGGCTTTTCTTTCACATTAGTTTTTCATATGACACATTTTTCTTTGTTGAAGGAGTCCTCAGATTTTGTAGTGAGTCAGTAGGTAAAGATCCTCTGCTACCACCTGCTTCTCTCATGTTTAGAGCTCTGAATCAATGGAAAAACCAATATGATGGCTAAAACATACCATTATAGAGCCCCCATTTTGGAATGGCAGAAGACTTGCTCTGAGGAGTTATTTTTTGTTTCTAGAAGATTACTTGATCCCCAATACCTATGTTTTGACACCGAAATAAAGTATATAGGTCTCATGATTCCTGAAATATTACATCATCACTGCAACATAACCGCAGTTTTTAAAAATGTCCAGAAAAATTCGGCCCTGATTAGCAATGTCTACCGGTAGCGGCTGGTGTCAGGGCAGAGACAATTAGAAAAAACAGAAAACATTAAAAATAACATACCTGCTGCCCACCTCATCACTGCTCTTCTGCTCCTCTGTGACTCCAATGCAGCGCAAACTCCAAGACTCCCCTGCAGCCAATCCAGACGCTGCTCTCAAGCTGTTGGCAGCATGAGATCAGCATTTGGATTGGCTTTAGCACCCCGGATTTGCTTTCCCAGAGAGACTGTGAACCTGTGCCTTCTGTCTCCAATAAGGCTCCGGTTGGAGACATCTCAGTGTACCGTCCTAAGATGTCTGACAGCAGTGTCCACCACTCCCCCTCCATTACTGCCCCCGCGATAACCCCGCCTCCAGGACACCGGCCATAGAATTTGAAAAATAGAAGGAAAATAAACCTGTTTTATTATCGTTTTATTTTTAACATTTTTGAAGCTGCTGGCAGGAGGAGGGGGGTGCCAGGGGGTGACATTCCTCCTTTATAGCTGAGGAGCCACTGCTGATGTCTACTCTAGCTAAATGACTCCTCTAATAATACAAAAACACAAATCAAAAATGAAGAACTCTGGACAACTATCTGGACAACTATTTTTTTACGGAGGTATATCAAGGAGACTATTATGGTATGGCAGATTCATGACGTTAGAGTAAAGAAAAGGGCCCCCTACTATGAGGATATGGTTCCTTAATGTAGGGAATTCACAATAATTGTAAAGAATTAAGGTAACCAAACAACACAAATTAATAATACGTACTGTCAAGTAGAACCCAAAACAACTATGATTTTAGCAAAAATACAAAATAAATTTTATTATGCATTAATTTTATATAAAAACATTGACATTCATACAGACACTTGCGTATCCTCCATACACACTTCCAATCATACTATCAATTATACAAAAACATGTAAATTAATTGACAATAATACATAAATATTTGACATTATAGAAAAGGAGGAATAAATACAAAAACGTGGCACAATTTTGATTGACAAGAATATTTTCTACGCGTGTTTTGGCACACCAGGGTTCCTTCGTCAGGAAAAGTTGGCCACTGGGGGGAGACAATGGAAATTCTGTAAGAATTAAAAACGGGAGGTGTAGTTACTAATAAGGGTTCAACAATGACAATAATGCTACAAAATGGTGCAAACTCAAAGATTGTGTGCATTGAACAGAGGAGTGAAGTGACCATGCTGGTAATGAAACTAAATTAGTAATAGTGACTGCATGTCCACTAATTAATGTAGAGAAATGATAATGAAAAAGAAAGGGAATAACCTGCCACCAAAAGGGTGCAAAGGATGATGAATACACCCTTATTGACAGTGCTTGTTAATATCTCTCTCACTTTAAAAAAAAATTTTTATACAGAAATAGTGTATGGTATGAGAAGGTACCTTAAATATCTTTTTCTTAAAGACCTGAGACTTGTAAGAGGATGACCACAATGAATATGAATTCGAAACAGGGATAAACTGTGAAGAAAAACATGTATATATGTATTCTAGATCGTTTAAAAACGTTCTCATACAGCGAATTTATTATATATTTGGATTAGTACCTAAAGGATGAAGTCAGAGATGGTCTAATAATTTTCCTAATTTCGATGAAAGAAATGATTATGGCATCTTCAAATGCAGTGATAGAAGCTTTGAAGAAGAAGAAAAAGGAAACAATATATAAATAATTTTACAATTAGGTTTATTCAATTGTTAATGTAGTATTTATCAAGAGTACCTAAAATACCTGTAGGTCTCTGGTATGAAAACCAACAAAGGACAAGTTTCAATATTTGGAGAGATGCAAGATATCACAAAATTAGGGTAGTCCGGCTCTAAGACGTCTGGATATTCCTGGGTCCACAACGATGTGTTAGATCCAATGTGTCATGATATATTTATATCTAGAATAAGAAAAACACTCATATAACATATTTGATCCATTTTACTAACTTGTGGCATAAACTATCAGTTCAATATTTTTTATGGCAACTGAAACTAAAGCACCAAAATAGTGTAAATATGAAGCAACGACTAATAATTACATGACTTAATGTGGGACATGGGCTATGGTAAACGCAGATTCACCAACAAAAAATATCGTACGTATCAGGTAATGACGTGAACAGGCTCATTGTCGTATAATGTGACATATATAGCTGAAGCGCCAAGATGAAATAGATATAAGTTGGCGTCTAAAGGATCCCTAAATAAGTGCGAGACATAAGATGAAACTTAAAGTGGCTCTCAACAAGAGTTATGTCATTGTCCACTAATTGCGACGAGATCGCATATGTTTAAAATTGGCATCTCGTAAAGTTGTAGCTGGTGCCAGACGTAACCTACGTGAAGCATGAAGTGGATAGAGCGATTGTGGCTTCAAAGTAGCGCACACGCGACTGACATTAAAAGAGATATTTCTTTTATGGAAACAACAATAAGTTTGAAAACCACAAACAACTTCAGCGCTGCTTACTTGATGAACTCTGAGCCTTCGGAGCTATGCTTCCGGTTCCTGCACGTCCTTCCCTACGCTGAAGGTTGCGTGCACAAAATGTGGTCATATGACCGGCGTAATTCGTCACATGGATCGGATAGGCCAATGGAGATGAAGAGATGAAAAAAATGTATTTGGAAGCACCAACTTTATTTGTGTTTCTAACGTATGCACATCAACATTGATGTATAACGATATCACAGGCCAGCATGGGATTGAAGAAATGAAGCCTGCTAGCGGGAAAGTTTCTAGTATTGCACAATATCAACACCAAATGTGTAAAAATGGAAAAAATAAAATAAATACAAACTAAGACATTCGTATATAATGACAAAAAGAATAATGTAACAATCAGATAATCGGATACTAAAAGACAAACAGTGTCTTACTTCTGAAAAGAGCATATGGAAGAATATGCCAACCAGTTAATTCTTTCAGGAGTGGATATGAAGATTATTTCTGATTACAGTATAACAGGGAAAAAGATCCGCAAGTTCGTTGTAGAAAATAGTAATAACACTAGATGTTCTATATTGTGTAATGGGGGCATAAAGGAGATCTATCCTGTATTATAACGTATGGCCTGTTCCCACGGAATTTCTTGATTCAATCCATTTTTTACTGTATCTAGGGAAAAGATCCAATAGACTTCTCGACTTTTTCTGATATTGTCAATGTCTCTGCCTTTTTAGGACTAATCTTTTCTAAAATTAGCCACATAATGTCTTCATGGCTGTGGTTTTTCTCTATGAAGTGCTTCACTAAGGGCGCTACCATCTTATGTGTCCGTATCGCAGAGCGATGTTCTGAGAGTCGTGTGGCCAACGTCCTAGAGGTTTCACCCACGTATCCTAATTTGCATGGACATAGTAACAAATACAAAACATTTGTTGTTTTACAAGTTGTAAATGAATTTAATACAATGGAAACCCCATTGTATTTGAATTTTGAAGTAATAATTGCATTGTCACATGCCTTACATTGGGAACACTTCTGAATACCCCAAATAGGCGCACTACCATCGTTTGTATTCTGGATGAATGAAGGTTTGGTATTGATGCGCGAATGGACAATGTGATCCTTTAAATTTTTGTTGTGCCGATGTACAAACATTGGACGTGGTAACTTGGTAGTTTCCTCAAGGTTGGCATTTAATATGTGCCAATTGGCACATATAATTTGACGGACTTGTTCATTTCCTGTCGAATGCCTGGTGACGCATACTAAAGGAGGTATGATTTTTTCTTTAATCTGATTGGATAGGAGATGATCTCTATCATAAAATCTCGCTCGTTTATATGCTTCTCTTATTACACGTTTTCGGTAACCACGTGCACTGAACTTTCTTTTCATATTGTCAGATCTGTTGTCGTAGTCAGCAATATTCGTACAGTTTCTCCGGAGACGTAGGAACTGTCCGAACGGAATGCTATTTTTTTGTTTTGTCGGGTGAAAACTCTTATAATGTAGAAGAGTATTTCTTGCCGTGGGTTTAGCAAAGAGATCAACCTCTAAAATCTGATTATTTTCTTGAATCTGTATGTCTAGGAATTCTATGTTGGTGGAATTCATGTGTGCTGTAAATTTAAGGTTCGAATCGCACATGTTAATCAACTTAAGAACTCCTGTAGTGTGTTAGAATCATTGGTCCAAATGAAGAAGATGTCATCTATATAGCGTGCCCAGTTTTGTATAGATTAAAAAGAGGGAGCTATTTCATTGTATATATGGATGCTTTCAAAGCATGCCATATATATATTTGCTACAGTTGGGGCACATGCTGCCCCCATACTGACTCCTTTAATTTGTCTATAAAAGGTACCATTGAAGTCAAAGGTATTTTCCTCTAGTATAATTTTAAGAATCTCTAGAATAAATGTGGAACAGCAGTCAATTTGGTGAAATTCTACAAACCACTTCACAGCCGTGAGGGCTCCCTCTTGGGGTATATTGCTGTAAAGAGATTCCACATATAAAGTAACCAGCGTTTCTCTAAAAGTATTAAAGGGTAGACCCTCTACTGCCTGTATCATGGCTTTTGTATCTTTAATTTAAGATGTAATCTTTGGTACGTGTGGACATAGAATACTATCTATATATTTAGAGCTAGGCTCAGTAACTGAGCCAATGGTGGTTACTATAGGTCGATAAGGAGGGTTGTTTCTGTCTTTATGGATTTTGGGCACACCATAAATGGCTGCCATTCTTGGATTTTCTATGTTAAGGAAGTCAAACTCCAATTTGCAGATGGTACCCATTTCTAATGCCCTTTTTGTGGAAATGAAGATTTTTCTTTGAACACGGGCAGTAGGGTCTATTTTGAGTGGTTGGTAATAAACCGTATCATCAAGGAGCTTTTGCATTGTTTGTATATATTCTTCTGTGTCTACAACTACAATCCCGCATCCTTTGTCATGGTTTTTTATTGTTACTTTTGAGTTTTGTCTGAGATTAGTAAGTTCATCTATTCCTCTCTAGTTAGATTAGGTGAAGGACGATGAAAAGGACTGATAAGAAGTTTAAGTTGTTTAAGTACTACAGTTTCAAAGATCTGTACTTCTGCTCCAAGCTGGTCTAATGTAGGGGTAAAGATTGATTTAGGTCTGAGACCTGAATGATTTACCTGAATAGTTTGATCAGAGTCTTCAGTTCTTGTGAAATACTCTTGAAGGCGTATTTTGCGAAAGAATGCCATTACATCCTGGTGTAATTCAAAGATGTTAATACCTTTATGTGGTACAAATGACAAACCCTTTGAGAGAAGGAAGATAGTAGATCTCGATAGTTCTTGTTTAGATAGGTATGTCAGTTATGGTCTCCAGTATTGGGCATTCCTTGTTACCAGACATTCCTGGTTGTTATGTGGGTAATTTCCCCGATTGAAAGTACCTTGATATCTGGGTTGATATCTCGGTCTCCAGGGTCCTCGTCTTGTTTGACGTCTGCCTAAAAACGGCTGGCCAGAAATTTGGTTGCTTAAATTCATGGCCCGATGTCCTTCTTGATGGGATTGATTTGAACTGCCTTCTGTTTCTGAGTCCGAGGTATCTGAAAAGGTAACACATTTTCTCATGGGGCGTTGAAATTCATTCGGTTCAGACTCTTGATATTCCCCCTGTTTAAAGAATTGTTCATTAAGATAAGGATAGGTTCTTTCTTTAGTGTTAAATCTGATATCCTTTTTCAATTTATCAGTTTTTCTTTTGGTCAGATAATCAGAATAAGACATAACCTCTTTATCAATGTCATCTAGGGTTTTCTTTGCTTCTTCTAGGGCATTATTTTGCTTGATTTTTTCTTCTAATGTATTCTATTCTAGTAATTGGGTTTGTACAAGTTCCTTTGCAGTTTCTATGGTTAAAATCATAAGGTCACGTGAGCATCTATTTGCTATAAATGACCATTTTTCAAGGAACGAACGTATTTGTACAAAGAGGTCCGGAATGTTTCTAACGCTTAATCCCTGGGTTTTGACCCCTGCTATAAGATAATCAAGCATACATTTACTGTGAAGTTTTATTCTACAGACCTTTTTTTAAGTTGAAGTAATGCATTCATATCTTCATTATTTGCTAGATTAGCATGATGGCCTGGGTTCATAGTAGCTGTTTGTGATCCTATTAAGAGAGCATATTGCTCATCTTAAAATCCAAAGGTTTGTAATGTATCCATGATTCGTACAGATGATAGAAAATCTCAGAAAGACAAGAGAGAAGCACACAGTGTTAACAGGAAATTTAGAGAGTGTGGGTAGAAGATATCTCCTAAATGTTCAATGAAAACATGTTATTGTGAGAGAAAATAATGAAGTGCATGTACAGCCCCATGCAGACTAGCTGCGGGTAAAGTAAGAGTAAAGAAAAGGGCCCCCTTCTCAGAGGATATGGTTCCTTAACGTAGGGAATTCACAATAATTGTAAAGAATTAAGGTAACCAAACAACACGAATTAATAATACGTGCTGTCAAGTAGAACCCAAAGCAACAATGATTGTAGCAAAAATACAAAATAAATTTTATTATACATCAATTTTATATAAAAACATTATGACATTCTTACAGACACTTGCGTATCCACCATACACACTTTCAATCATACTATCAATTATACAAAAACATGTAAATTAATTGACAATAATACATAAATATTTGACATTATAGAACAGGAGGAATAAATACAAAAATATGGCACAATTTTGATTGACAAGAATATTTTCTACGCGTGTTTCGGCACACCAGGGTGTCTTCACCAGGAAAAGTTGGCCACTGGGGGGAGACAATGGAAATTTTGTAAGAATTAAAAACGGGAGGTGTAGTTACTCATAAGGGTTCAACAATGACAATAATGATACAAACGGTGCAAACTCAAAGATTGTGTGCATTGAACAGAGGAGTGAAGTGACCAGGCTGGTAATGAAACTAAATTAGTAATAGTGACTGCATGTCCACTAATTAATGTAGAGAAATGATAATGAAAAAGAAAGGGAATAACCTGCCACCAAAAGAGTGCAAAGGATGATGAATACACCCTTATTGACAGTGCTTGTTAATATCTCTCTCACTTTAAAAAAACAAATATATACAGAACTAGTGTATGGTACCAGAAGTTACCTTAAATATCTTTTTCTTAAAGACCTGAGTCTTGTAAGAGGATGACCACAATGAATATGAATTCGAAACCGGGATAAACTGTGGAGAAAAATATGTATATATGTATTCTAGATCGTTTAAAAATGTTCTCATAGAGCGAATTTATTATATATTTGGATTAGTACCTAAAGGATGAAGTCAGAGATGGTCTAATAATTTTCCTAATTTCGATGAAAGAAATTATTATGGCATCTTCAAATGCAGTGATAGAAGCTTTGAAGAAAAAGGAAACAATATATAAATAATTTTACAATGAGGTTTATTCAATTGTTAATGTAGTATTTTCAAGAGTACCTAAAATACCTGTAGGTCTCTGGTATGAAAACCAACAAAGGACAAGTTTCAATATTTGGAGAGATGCAGGATATCACAAAATTAGGGTAGTCAACGCTCTAAGTCGTCTGAATATTCCTGGGTCCACAACAATGTGTTAGATCCAATGTGTCATGATACATTTATATCTAGAATAAGAAAAACACTCATATAACATATTTGATCCATTTTACTAACTTGTGGCATAAACTATCAGTTCATTATTTTTTATGGCAACTGAAACTAAAGCGCCAAAATAGTGTAAATATGAAGTAACGACTAATAATTACATGAATTAATGTGGGACATGGGCTATGGTAAACGCAGATTCACCAACAAAAAATATCGAACGTATCAGGTAATGACGTGAACAGGCTCGTTGTCGTATAATGTGACATATATAGATGAAGCGCCAAGATGAAATAGATATCAGTTGGCGTCTAAAGGATCCCTAAATAAGTGCGAGACATAAGATGAAACTTAAAGTGGCTCTCAACAAGAGTTTAGTCATTGTCCACTAATTGCGACGAGCTCGCATATGTTTGAAATTGGCGTCTCGTAAAGTTGTAACTGGTGCCAGACGTAACCTACGTGAAGCATGAAGTGGATAGAGCGATTGTAGCGTCAAAGTAGCGCACACGCGACTGACATTAAAAGAGATTAATCTTTTATGGAAACAACAATAAGTTTGAAAACCACAAACAACGTCAGCGCTGCTTACTTGATGAACTCTGAGCCTTCGGAGCTATGCTTCCGGTTCCTGCACGTCCTTCCCTACGCTGAAGGTTGCGTGCACAAAATGTGGTCATATGACCGGCGTAATTCGTCACATGGATCGGATAGGCCAATGGATGAAGAGATGAAAAAAACGGATTTGGAAGCACCAACTTTATTTGTGTTTCTGACGTATGCACATCAACGTTCTCCTCCATTTCTTTAAAAAAATATATTTTTGGCACATCCTTCTTGTAGTGCCTCCAGTGTGTATATAATTTTGTGCAGCATCCTCCTGTTGCCTGTGCTGTAACGTTTTCCCTCTACTGTGTGTTTTCATTCAATCTTTTTATTCTTTCTCTTCATTGCTTAGTGCTCTGCCTATTATCTTAGTGCCCTATTTCATCTTTTTGCTTTCCCACTTTCTTTCTAACTCAAACGTTGTGCTGTTTTTCCTGTTACTTTATTTTGTCTCTTTCACCTCTTATTTTTGTGCTTTGCCATTCAGTATGGCCTCAACCTTATATAATCCTTTTATGTCCTATTGCACCTTTCTATTTCATACATCTAAACTTCCTTCCCCTTTTAACTCATGCATTTCTACCTACATGTATTTTTTCTACCCAGTATCCTTTTTCATGCATTGTAGAGCACCTGACTGTCATGAACCCCTGTATTACGGGATCCTGGAACACTTAAGTTCAAATAAAAAATATCCATTAGGTTCAATAAAAGTCTGACATTTATAAATGCAGCTACTCTCCATAGGATATACAGACCTTTTTATTCTCATTTTGTTTTTTAAGGCTTTTTATACAAAACAAAAGACAACATTGCAACAGTAAATGTAAATTCTGTCTCACAGGGAGAAACATAAACCATATGTGATTTAGTGATAGAAGGAAATGTAGCCTGATAGTCTGTATGTAAGTTAAGAAAGAAATTGCATCAACGCAGGGTTTGCTCTGCTAAGGTTTCCTATTCCCAGCATGCAGAAGCAGGCAGAGTTTTAAGAACAAAAACCACCTAGCACTCACATACCTTTCCTGATGAAAACGGTGGCGCCATATTGTGTATGGCCATACAAACCCCAACAGGAAAGGTCCCAAAAAGGAATGTGAAAACATCAACATTTTTTTATTGAATTTCATTCTTTCGGGAAACTAGACAACTGAGGCAGTTCAGGGTAGCACGGCTTATGGAGATCTTTTTCTTACCTAGAATGTCAAACTTTGATTACTTTGATTAAACATTTCCACATTTCTCCTGATAAAAACAATACCCAATTTGTGTGACAGAAACCATTGCAACCTTTGGCTGTGTGTAGTCAATGTGGTCTTCACACGGTTACAGTTTTGGTCCATTCCTTTGATGTGCTTTATGTCCACAAACAGCTGGGGTGCTGGGCACAGGTTTTTTTAATGAAGATGTTTGGGAACCCAGGTTGATAAGACATCTACCTTTGGCTGTAAGTGTCTAAGATAATAAAAATAGAATTATTGACCCATACTTTATTGTTTGCAGTGTATTCTAGGTATTATACCATCCAAGCAAGCCACGCCAGTCTGGATTTCCCAGCGTTTCTTGGTTTCAGTAATGCATAGGGTTGTTAAAGAGCCGTGGTGCTGGCCAATCCAAGTCAAAAATGTTAACGCCATTAATTGTGGAAAGAGAGAGGACATTGGCTGTTTTAGGCATTTTTTAACGTTTGCATGGTGTTCTTCATAAGAAAACATACTAGGATCCCTGTAATCCACACAATCCTAGAGTTCCCCTGGCATCTAGGTTTCGGAAATCAATCAATCAATCAGCATTTGTAAAGCTCAACACTGTCACCCCTAGGGGTTTTGGGTAAAATATACGTCTTCTGTTAAAAAGACAGAGCATCCATATCTCTTCATGCCTTGTACTGTCAGTTGGCACACAGGCTCAGTTCTTATTAACTGCTCGTCAGTACGATCACTTAATATCTCAACTGTTTTGTCATCCTACTTTATTGGGATTTTCTCCCCCAGACACCGAATTTTATGTCTTCACTCAGCTTTTTTATTTCTACCTTTCTTCCTTCTTCTGAATGGTAAGTTTCTCTGTTCTCAGTTTATTTTGCTATGCCTTGACTGTGAGAGGAAGAAGGTAGCCTCCGACTCACATATTTACCCAAATTTCAGATACTAAAGACTGAAAATGTTTAAATAAAAAATAATACAAACCCTGGAAGGACATTGCCTCAGAGGAGTAGAGTATGCAGAAAGAGCCAAGGGTTCCCAGTTGCTTTATCCCATGCGACTGTGTCCTCTCCACCAAAAGATTGGTACGGGGCGATCTAAAGAAGCGAAAAGGCACCATTTTCATCTATATCATTCTTGTCATTTCTGAATCTTCTAATGGATGCCATTCTTTTTTGCATCAAAGTCCGGTAACAATCCGACTCAACTACCTGCTTGTTCAACATCAAAGCACAAGAATCACTCAATCAGAAAAGGTGTCATCTCCATTCTCAGCTCAATATAAGGTGCTCAACTTCACACCATTCAGAGTCGAAGAGTTCTCTGTCGCACCACTCTACATCATCAGCCTCTTCTTACGCTATAAGAAAATGCCTTCCAGTGCTCCTGAAGCTTCCCTGATCCAGGTCTCGTTACAGCATCTGCATACATCATCAGCAAAACCTTATTTCTCATCTTCCTCCAGCTTTGTCACCTCTAATTTCTAGGATACACACACAGCTGTCTGGTGAGGCTCCTGGTGTTCAATTAGATGCAGCTCACCAGTGGAAGGACTCCAGGATCTGAGTCCACACAAATGCAAAAAAAAAAAGAATGCCTGCTCTCCACTGAGACATACTTTGGATTAAGACTCTGACTTCTCCTGTAATACACCAAATGCATGAGTATATATTCATCATCACTGCGTTTCATGATGTACTACCTTAGGAGCAGCTTTGTTAAACATCCCAGAAGAGGCTCCACACATATGCCTCTATAATGTCATCATGGAGATACTACAACTGCATTCAACATCTTGAGCTCTGTTACTTTTAGCCTTTTAAATTGGAAAGATGTTATTTGTGATGTCAGCATCACAATTGCCACACAGCATCCTGCCAAGTGGATGTTATCCTTCCCTATCTGTTCCTTCTCATGCAAAACAATGATTTGCTTATATCCGGTGCATCCAGCAGCTGTTTTGGGTTACAGCATGGTCTTTCTCAAAAGCCTTTACATACGTTCCCTGTCATCAAGTCTTTTTAGAATTAAGAAAGATAATCTACTCCTCGTGGCCTTCACCTTTATGGTGTTTTATCCAAACTGATAGCTCCTACTTCTGAGCCTATGCATAGGACATCATAGCAACATCTCTCAAGAAACGAAGCTTTCTGGTCTCTATTAGATTAGGCCATAGAGTGAGGAAGCTCCACGCTCTGTCAGCAGTAAAACCTTACACTTTTCACTCCAATAGAGTCATTTGGAGAATTAATCCCTCTTTTGTACTAGAAGTAGTCTCGGGTTTTTATAATGTAGTCCATCTCTGTGTTAGTCTTCAGTAATTTTTCCTTCCTAGAAGAGATATCCTCTTTAGCTGTAAGGAGAGTACTAAACTTTACCTAACCAAAAACAAAACATTTCACCGCCTGCCAAATAGTGGCAAACCATGCCTGTCAAGAGATAGTTTTATGTATTTCACTTTTATGAACTGGCCAACAAGCCTTTGCCTGGCAAACAAACAGCACACACTTTTAAAAAATTGAAAACATTTGGCCTATGTAGGCTATGGACTATTCATCTGCATTTAAAAATGCCAGACATTCACCTTATCAAAATGGATATGTTATTTGAAATTGAAGTGTTTCTGTATCTCTGTACTTAGATGAGAATATTTTATATTTAAAGATTCTAGTGATACAGAACTTAGATAGCAAAGTAGCATGTCTTTCTCAGTAGTGTATTCTTGCTTCCTTCAGTGTCTGCCCACTCTTTGCCTTTCATACCTACTCTCCTCTCGAGCTCCCATGTCATCTCTTGCAACCACACTTGTTTTGCTTCATTAGTGGAAGGTGAAATGAGGGTAGCAATAAACTATAAATTCCCCTGACCTCCATCACAATCTCCCTACACAACTGTCAGAGTGAGGAGAGTGGAGAGCAGATCATAAACTCTGTGCTGGAGTCTTGTGCTACCATAATGCTTTCTAGATCAAAAAAGCCAACATGCTCAATGGCACGCCAACATAAGGAAAATTCCTCTATGCTATGTGATTTCTAATGGGGCAATGTGAGTAGCCATGCAAACATTTCAAGCCCTGTTAAGACTGTTAAGAAAGTCCAGAAACTCCTAAAACAAAAGTATCCTAAAATCTTAAAAAGACTTCTTCAGGTCAGAACTAGACAACGCCAGAAACAGACCGAGGAAATGATTCGAAATACTAAAACAGCAATAAATAAACTGCCCAAATCCTCACCCCTGACATCGAAATCTCCCTTAAGCAGCGAATAATTCTCCTCCTTCTTTACTGCTAAAGCCACCTCACTGGAGAAGGAACTCAAGACTGCCACTGATAACCCCCCTTCCTCTAAGAATTCTCCAATCACTCATCCAACTCAACTTCCTCTGTCAGGATCCAAAAATAAAGCCCACTGGTCCTCCTCCAACCTTTATGACCATAGAGACATCACCAAAATCCTATCGTCTATAAAACTTAACCACTACAATGACCCCACTCCCATCGAGTTGTCTGACAGCTATCAACCATACTGTCATCCCCATCTGGACCAAGATAATCAATGCATCGCTCTCTCAAGGATCCATCCCGCACTGCCTAAAAACCGGCCAAGTCATCCCCATCCTAAAAAAACCTACAGAGAACCCTTCGGACCCAAACAATTTCCAACTGATAACCAACATTCCTATTTTAGCCAAAGTTATAGAAAAATGTGTTTAACAACAGCTTAACCAATACATTATGGAATTCAAGCTGCTTGACACCTGCCAATCAGGCTTCAGACCCAGGCACAGCACCGAAACAGCTATCCTACATATTGTGGATGACGCCCTACTAGCATTAGACCATAATGAGCCATGTCTGCTTATACTACTTGACCTCTCATCTGCTTTTGACACTGTTAACCATGTCAAAATTCTCGAGAGACTTGAGAACAGGATGGGTTTATCAGGAACGGTCCTAAAATGGTTTAAATCCTTCTTAGACAACAGAACGCAAAGACTCCCGGTGAATCGAAATCTATCCACACCCTCCCCTAACCTACTAGGAGTACAACAAGTCTCAACACTATCACCATCATTATTTAATCCCTATATTGAACCTTTAACCGTAATACTACAGCAGGCTAACATCTCCATCCACATGTATGCGGACGACACTCATCTATATATCAAGATCACTTCCCTGGAAGAAATTAAGATGATGAACCAAGCGCTAAAAAAGACCATCCACTGGCTAACAAATAATCATCTTAAACTAAACTCTCAGAAAAACGAATTCCTTCTAATCCCCCCACCCCCGAAAGACTCCTCAGCTAAGAAAGATTGGACTAATCTAACCACTGCACTAAACTGTACTCTGACCCTGGTGGACTCCACCAAGTCGCTAGGAATCACTCTAGACAAGAACTTTAATATGCAATCACACATCAACCTGATGGCTAAAAATGCCCGTTTTCACCTCAACTACCTTAGAACAAGCATTGAAAATGCAATAGGTCTTGCCTTTTATTAAGTTAAAGCCATTTGCTTTGCTAATGGTATTGTATAGCAAAGCAAATAGCTTTAACATCACACACACACACTCAACCACACACACAACCACACACACTCAACCACACACACATGCACTCAACCACATACACACACACACACACTCGACCACACACACACACTCAACCACACACAGACACACACAACCACACCCACAACCACATACAGACACACTGAACCACGCACACACACATGCACACACACATGCACACAACCACACACACACAACCACACCTACCCACACATGCACACACACAACCACACACACTCACACAACCACACATGCGCACACACAACCACACACCACACACAAACACACACCACACACAACCACACAAACACACACCACACACAACCACACAAACACACACAACCACACAAACACACACCACACACAAAACCAAACACACACACACACAACCACACACACACACACACACTCAACCAACCACACACACACACACTCAACCACACACACATACTCAACCACACACACACTCAACCACACACACACAACCACACACACAACCACACACACACAACCACACACACATACAACCACACAAACGACCATGCACACAACACACACACAACCACACACATACAACCACACACACACACACAACCACACAAACACACATCCACGCCCACACACACAACCACACAAACACACACCACACACAACCACACACACACACAACCAAACACAACCACACACACACATACAACCACACACACACAACCACAAAAAACCAAACACACACACATACAACCACACACAACCACACACACACAACCACACACACACAACCACACACACACAACCACACACACACAACCACACACACACACACAACCCCAAACACAACCACAAACAAAACCACACACACAACCACACACACACAACCACACACACAACCACACACCCACACCTACACACACACAACCACACACACACACACAACCACACACACACACACACTCAACCACACACACACTCAACCACACACACAACCATACACAGATACACACAACCACACACACACACTCAACCACACACACACACTCAACCACACACACACACTCAACCACACACACACACACTCAACCACACACACACACAACCACACACACACACTCAACCACACACACACACTCAACCACACACACACACACTCTCTTTCGCTCTTTTTCTCTCTTTCTCTTTTTCTCTCTTTCTCTTTCTCTCTCGCTTTCTCTCTCTTTCTCTTTCTCTCTCTCTTTCTCTTTCTCTCTTTCTTTCACTCTCTTTCTCTCTCTTTTTCTCTCTCTTTCTCTCTCTACCCTAAGCTAAAACCAGCATTACGCACAGACCACCAGGGCTGCACAGACTTTTAGAAACACACACGCCAAGAGCCAAGCACCACATACAAGATCACCACCACACATTGCCAGTACTAGATAAACTGTCACACCATCCACTTACAAGACAACACACATTACGAGCAGCACAAACACATGCGCACACAGCACGACAAACACACCAGCAGCAATTTATTTACTCACCCATCACCACACCCAAGTACGCAAACACACCCACTGGTTAACACACAAAGAGCAATTCTAGCAGCAGAAGAGTACTTCACCTTAGATGCAAACTCAACTACACATGCATCTTACACAAGCTAGTGATTGTTGCGCAGCCCCTAAACAATTTAATAAAGATACGCTTGTGTGTGCACATTGACGGAAACCCATCGGGCATTAAAAGGAAAACGGCCGGAAAACAAAGCGCCGTGAAGTAAAGCTTACAGCAAGCAAAACAGAAAACAAAGCACCGTGAAGTAAAGCTTACAGCAAGCAAAACTGAAAACAAAGCGCCGTGAAGTAAAGCTTACAGCAAGCAAAACGGCTAGTTGAAGCTGCCGCGATAACAAACGCATGCAATGTCTTTAAAAAAAAAAAGTGCAGCAACTTTAGAATAAACTTACTGTGTCATGCCGCCGGTAAGAGATCCAATCCCGCAGGGTGTGGATTAAAGGAGACAGGATGGCAACAATTAGGGATTGACATGCCTTCAGTGCAATCATTGCACTGCCTTTGGCATAATTCGTGACGCAAAACGACGCGCACAAATCAAAACTTAAGGCGGAGCTGGGACGAGGCTTCTGGAATCGTATTGATTCCAAGAAGTCTCGTATGACGAGAGCAGCGCATGCGCTGCTTACGTCAGGCCGAGAACTAAAAATGAAACCATACATCGAACCACTAGACCTCAAAACTGCTGTTCAGGCTTTAGTCATCTCCAGACTTGAATATGGATGTACCACTCTATCAGGACCACCCAAAATTTCAACAGCCCCGCTTATAGCCTGTCTAAATGCAGCCGCGAGACTCTTAACTGGGTCTAAAAAAATTGAACACATCACCCCGCATCTGAAAGCCCTCAACTGGCTCCCTCATGAAGCAAGAATCCTACTAAAGATGGGTCTGCATAACGCATAAGGCAATCTATCACAAAAACCCACTGTACCTAGCACAAAAAATCTAGATCTCTGGAGGAAGCAGACTCTCACGGAGCGCCGATGCTCTTCTTCTAAAACTTCCACTCTTCTGTAAGAAAAGAACATACGACAGAGCCTTCTCCGGAGCTGCACCTAGAATATGAAACTCACTCCCATCAGGCACCAGGAAAATCTCCTCTACTTCTACATTAAAAAAAGAAGCGAAGTCCTTCTTAGTGAGCAAATTCCTCCCTTAATCCACAGTAACCCGCTCATGTCCTAGAAGCCTCATTCGGACAATCACTCTACCCAACCAAGCCGGGGGAGTACCTCTCTATGTAATCTCATCCATTACCAGGCTCTAGTGAAGTTCCTCACTCTCTCACCAGGCACATCGTGTTGGGCTGTACTCGCACGGAAACGTCTGCATGAAGACTGCTTCCCCTACTGTCACACTGAGAATAACCAGAACAATCCCAAATATATGATGAGCTATAACCTACGCTACTCTTATTGTATTAATGATTGTACAGATGTTTCTATCCACTTCTTTTTTTCTTTCTCTCTCTCCTCACCTCTCTTGTCTATCGAGGTAACTACATTTATAGGTGTCTATTACAATTTTAATACTTCAATGCTATATGTATATGTATGTATATATATATATATACTTTTGATCCGCTCTGGTACTGTTAAATGCGACATTTCTATGTATATGTGAAGCGCTCTGATACCTTTTCCTGGGTCTTGTTTGCGCTATATAAAACACGAAATAAATAAATATATAAGCCCAGTCTCTTTTGAAAGTGTAACCATAAAAGGGAAAGGTTTTGTGTAAGTCTGTCATGTTTTATTAAAGACATCCTTTTCAGGGTTCCTAGAGTGCAGCATAGAAAACCTACTCCTCACAGGATGTCAAGTGTTTTATAATATGTCGGTCTCCTCTTTTCTTTCTGCAGTTGCTCTAACAAACCTTGATGATCCAGAGAATGCAAAACAATCTTACGAGCAAGCAGTCCGTTTGGAACAGTAAGTTCTGATGTGGAACCCTTCTGTCTTCTCTGATCCACGTCAAAGCAAAGTTCGACTTTGTCACATCACCGAGTGAGGAGAAATGTCAATTTGTTATTCCCTCTAGAGATTCGTTCTTTGCAATGGCTAAGCCATCGACTCAGGATACTTAGACTTTTATCTCTTGGCCACAGCACAGCAGATAGCACCACGTAATATTATGGGGTTTTGTAGGGCACAGCTTATCACCTGTGAGAGTATCCAGGCACCAGAGCTGGAAGTTGATTAGTGAAGGGGTGGTCTAGATATTTAGTGGGAGCTCGTTCCAGCTTTTGGCTGGGAAGAAACAAGCGCATCCTCTTGTCTTTCTTCTGCAAATGTAGGGGATTCGTGTGAGGCAGAGAGAAGCGGAGTGCAGGTGTCTGGAGGGATGGTAGAGTTGGAGCTAGGTGTTGGATAGCTTTGTAGGTGTGGGTGAGCAGCTTGAAATTGCAGCATTTCTGGATGGATAGCCAGTTCACTTCCGCAAGGTGGAACGTGATGTGTGCCCTTCTGGGGATGTCTTGGATGAGTCTGGCAGCGGTTTTTGAATGGCTTGGAGTCTTGGAGTGCAATGGCTGGAGATGCCAACATATAGCACATTGCTGTAGTCAAGTCTGCTGATGATGAGGGTTTGGGTGACCGCGCATGGCGAGTCATTTAAAGATTTTCCCATGCTTTCTGACGATGTGTTATTTGGCTGATGTCACGGCGTTGACTTGTTTGTTCACTGAGAGCTTGTTTTCAAGGATGCTGTCTAGATTCCTGGTATGTGTGAGGGCTCTTGCTCTTGAAGGATCAGATCCCCGATATGATCTCTCAGGTTCTCCTGACCTTCTCATCTATAGGAACTGCACACCTTTATGCATACCTACATTTCTGGGGGTGCTTGTGCTGGACCTTGATCTGCCCTCTGTCCCTCCTTGTGATTTTTGATATATATTGTGTTCCAACACACTAGCAACATTGGTGCAAAATTGGGTATCCAGAATACGCTCCAGAGCCATGTTATGGTTCCATCAGTCATGCAAGTTTGAATATATTTATTACTTGTTTTTGTTTTGTAAATGAAAACAGCAAAAGGCACCACAATGTTTAAGTACTGTACAATTTGCAAAAATCGTATTTCTGATAGAGACTTCTAACTGCAGATTCCTCACCTTTTTAATATCCCTCCATGCATGAGACTGGGCCCAGATTTCTTTTTTTCAGCAGGAACCCTGTGTGCCTGTGGCTCCGCAACTTCATTCTGCATTGAATGTGACATACACAGGCCTATATAGGCATCACACATGCAAGCTGTCATCAGTTCCTTCCTTTCTTTCTGCACCAACAGGGGCGGATCCTGAGCTACCCCTCATTTCTTTTGAGACTGTCTTTTGGCTTTTCAACAACAATTCTACTGTGTGCAAGGAATTATGTCCTCTTCCACATCTACAGGATTCAAACTGTGTGGAGAATGTCACAAACACATGTCTGCGACGGACCCACACTTGGTTTGTCTGGGGTCAGACCATAACTCAAATGCCTGCGGCGATGCCACCTTGAGGCACCCCAAAGCCATCCAGGATCATGAAGGAAAATTGTTTGTGGTGAAGCATTGTAAAACCACATTATAACCAATCGAGGTCCTGAGCAAGATCTAGATACCGCTCCACAGTCGGGGGGCGCTAGGTGGCGCACAGCGGAATGGCTGCCTTCGGGTGAAGCTCCCGCAGCCCAGCGACGAAATCCTTCACAATCCTTCCTGACAGTCGTCTTTTGCTGCCTGCACGGACCTGTGTAGGCAGCCCGACATCCCTACCGCAACCTGAGCGCTGTTTCATCCTTGGTGGCCCGGCGATATCGGACTGGGGAGCCGCTGCGAGCTGCGCCGGCTGTGGCGGACGTCCCACTGGAGCCGCGACCGGGAGGCTGCTGCGACGCGAGGCCGGTGCTTCCCACGTGGGTGACAGGCCTCGCCTCCGGATCCGAGGCTGCGGGCGGCGGCCCTGCGGCGTGCCTGCGGGGGTCGCTGTAGCCCACACTGGATACCCCTGGCCGGGGGCGAGAGGACGACCTGGGTGGCAGCGTGATGCCCGACGGGCGCGGGCGCTGGTGAGTGGCGCATCCGGCTGAGGTCGCGGCTGAGGCGGCCGCCTTCCCTGCCCGCGCCGGATCCTTGCTGCGGCGTGGTGCTGCCTCGTTAGCACCAGCTTGTGCGGATCTCTCGCCCCCCCCCTCCCACTGGTGCCTGGCGGCCTGCCCACTGGGGGCGATTGACAGTCCGACGGATCGGTGGATCGGAGGAGGTGCGGGGCCCGGAGGGTCTGCTGCCTGGTGCGCTGATTGCTGGCCCTCCTGCGCCGGAGCCTGTGTTGTGGAGCCCACGCTGGGGAGAGACGGGACTGAGAAGGGAGCCATTGACCTGAGGGCGCTAGACGGCGGTGCATGCTGTCTCCCCCCTGACTGGCGAGTCACGGTTGCGGGTCCTGCGTGTGGGGCTCGCCTTGGATCCTTTTTGCCCCCACCTACCTGGCTCTTCCCTGCTGGCGATCCGCGCAGGGGTCACCCTGGTCGCTCAAGGAGTGTTGCTACCAGCTGTGGAGGTGAGGGGTACGCTTGGGGGATCGCGATCGGTCCCGGGGGCGGCGGCTGGTCCCCAGCGGGGTCCCACGTAGCAGGTGGAGGGGGTTGAACAGGGTGCTTGTGGTTGATCCTGTGATCCGCTGTACGATCTGGAGGCTTCCCCCCTCCCCTGAGCTGCCGCTCCCCCCCTTTTGCTGCTTGCCCTCGAGGCTCACCCGAGCGCGCCCCCCGATCCTGCTGTGGGAGGCTTGGCAGTGCCGCCATGGGGAAGCCGGACAGCCGTCAGCCTCGCCTTACTTTCGAGACCAAGAAGCAGACCAGGTCGCAACCGGAGGCCGCTGCGGCGGGGTCGACGTCGGTGGAGGCCCCGCCGGGGGAGGATGTCAAGTCCATACTGCTGGACATGCGGCAAAGTCTAGCGACCATAGTTGACAAAATGGATTCCATGCAATCCCGCATGGACTCGATTGTGCATAAGGTTGACAGCCATGGCGAACGCCTCACAGAGACGGAGAGGCGTATCTCAGACACCGAAGATCGAACAACGGAACTGTCTGCCACTGTAGCGCGCATGGACAAAGTCCTCCATGTAATAGCAGCTAAAAATGAAGACTTGGAAGCGCGCAGTCGGAGGAACAATATCCGTTTAATTGGCATTCCGGAGTCGACCCACACGGGCAAGATGGAGGACTATGTGGAGGGTCTCCTGCGAGAGGTGGTGGGCACGGACTCCCTATCTCCCCAGTTCATCGTCGAAAGGGCACACAGATCTCTGGCCCTGAAACCGCCGCCGGGGGCTCCCCCTCGCCCTATTATCGCACGCTTGCTGAACTTCCGTGACCGAGATGTCGCGCTTCGGACGGCGAGGGAGAAGAAGACCCTATCCTATGGCGGCACAACCTTCACTATTTTCCCGGACTTCACCCCTGTGGTTCAGGAGGAGCGGAAGAAATTTGTCCAGGTCAAGCACAAACTGCGTGCTGCACAAATTGACTATGCGCTTCTTTACCCGGCCCGCCTGCGCATCACTCATCAAGGGAAACAAATCTTTTGTACTAAACCCCAACAGGCGGAGGAGTTCTTGAAGCGACTCAAGAAACGTGACCAGGACTGCCCCTCCTCGCCGGCATCAGGATGATGGTGCTGGATTGTTGACCTGTCGACTCTGAGACTGTTGCTTGTCAGCTGGTAAGGTGTTGCGCGTGTCTGCCATTGTGGGACTTGATATAGGGACCCATGGACCTAGCTGTGTTCACTGTGAGGGGATGTTAGCGGAGTTCAGCAAATTTTTTTTGGCTTGCTCTAGACTCTCAGGACTTCATCGTCTTGCTGGGCGCCCTTTTGTCCATGGAGAGGGTCCGGCCCCCGGGCAGGGCGCATTCTTCTGGATCGAGGGGTTACTGTGTATTCACCTAGACTGTCCTCCCAAGGGTATTACCCACTTGACGTTAAGTTTACATGTTGCTCCAATATGGCATTTGCTATAGACGGAGTTTGCTTCGGGGTGGGGGGGAGGGGGACTGTCCAGATAGCATGTTTGGGATGCTGCTGTGGGTGGGGGGAGGGGGGGGGGGGGAGTTGGGGATTTGGTATGTATGCTAGTTTTGAATGGGAGGTGGCGCTGTTGGCATGGTCTTCTTCACATGGTTCGGGGGGCGGCGGTTGCATTGTATTGCTGTGTTTGAGTCTTCTTGTTTTCCATGAGTGATCCGCAGACACGTAGGGACTCTACTGGGCAGCTTAACTTTTTGTCCTGGAATGTGAGGGGCTTGGGAGACCACAGAAAGCGTAGACACGTCCTGGCATACCTGGATAGGCATCACATAGGGGTAGCCTTTCTTCAGGAGACGCACCTAGACCCCTCCAGGCCGGTGTTGTTTGCGTCGCGTTGGGCTGTGCACCGTACCTTCTCCTCTTACTCCACCTATTCGCATGGGGTGGCCATCCTCATTAGGAAACATACCCCTTTTGTGCAAATGGGCGAGCGGATGGATCGGGAGGGCAGGTATTGTGTTGTCTGGGGGCGCATGGGCGTGGATACGCTCACTTTGGTGTGCTATTATGGTCCCAACATAGATGATCCGTCTTGCCTTCAAACACTATGGGGAGAGATTTTGCGTATCGGTTCCACTTATCTAGTGTGGGGAGGTGACTTTAACATAGCTGTTGACCCCGAGAGGGATAGGGCGAATCCGAGCCCACACCACTACTCCCGCTCGCAGGCATATGTGCATGACCTCCTTACTGAGCGTCATTTACTGGACACGTGGCGTTCTAGGCACCCGGCGACAAGGGAAGGCACGCACTGGACTGCTGCGCACTCCACGTGGGCGAGACTGGACTATATCCTAGTTTCCCCGGGGCTTGCTCCCACGATAGGCTGTGTAAAACACCTTGCTCGCACATACTCCGATCATGCCCCGGTTCTGCTGAGCGTTGAATTGACTGACCTCGCTGGCTCTCCGATGTCGTGGAGACTGCAGCCAACTGCCCTGCTGGACGACGTCTTCAGGTCCGAAATTGCACAGGAAATTGAGAGCTTCTTCCAGCGCAACGGTGGCACGGTGGATAGTGTTGCCGTGGTGTGGGAGGCTTTTAAAGTCACAATTAGAGGACTGTGCATCTCGAAAGGGGTGGGGGTCCTCAAGGTTCTGCGTAGCACCCTTCGTAAACTCGAGACTGACCTGAAAGACTTGGAGACTGCCCCCACGTTTCATACTGATGCTGGGGCGCAGGCCCGTTTCCGGGAACTACTGACCGACTATAAAGAAACTGCGGACAGAGAGGTTCGGTTCAGGGGAAAATACTTTCAGGCTCGTAGGTACGGGGAGGGGGAGCGCCCGGGTAAATACCTAGCTTGGGCAATCCGGCCGCCCCGTTTTAACAACCAAATCCTCGAGATCCAGGGTAGTTCGGGGGAGCTCCATAGGGACACCCGGTCTATCATGCAAGCATTCGTTGCTCATTATACTGATCTATACTCCTCCGCTCACACTAAACCGCCGGAGTTGGCTCCCTATTTGGGGGAGATCACATTGGGATGGCTCTCTGATGCACAGAGGAAGTTCCTCATGGCACCGCTTGGGATTGATGAAATTCGTGAGGCCATCATGCAAATGGCCTCGGGGAAAGCCCCGGGACTCGACGGGCTCCCGATCGAGTTTTATAAATCGTACATAGATATCCTTGCCCCGATCTTGAAAGTGGTGTTTGAGGAGGCCCACACGCTGGGAAAGCTCCCTCCTACCATGAGAGAGGCCTTGATTACCTCCCTCTTGAAGCCGGGCAAACCGGCGACCTCCCCTGACTCCTACCGGCCTCTGTCCCTCCTTAACTGTGACGCAAAGATCCTCTCTAAAACTCTGGCTAACCGGCTGACGCTCCTGATGGAGGGGCTAGTACTCCCGGATCAGTCGGGCTTCATACCGGGCAGGGCAACGTCGCACAACCTGCGCACGCTGTTTGCCACTTTGCAGAATGTGGCCCCCAGCCTCCAGATGGTGGCCGTCTTTTTGGACGCGACGAAGGCGTTCGACTCCCTGGAGTGGGATTACCTGGTAGCGGTGCTGACTAGTATGGGTTTTCCCCTGGTTTTCCTGGGCTGGATAGCTATCCTTTACAGTGGCCCCTGTGCCAGGGTCTTGATCAATGGTAGGACATCGGAACCCTTTGGAATCGCCCGTGGGACCAGGCAGGGGTGCTCTTTATCCCCTCTCTTGTTTGCGCTGGCGCTGGAGCCCCTCGCCTCGCGGTTGCGACAGCGTCATCAACACCGGGCGCTGATCTGCGAGCAGAGGCAGCTTCTGCTGTCGCTCTACGCAGATGACATTACTTTGTATGTGCGGGACCCCCAAAATAACCTGAACCCGCTACTCCGGGAATTCATAACGTACGGTGAGATGTCGGGCGTACGAATCAATTGGTCAAAGTCTCAGATCCTCCATCTGACGGATGGATGTCGGAAGTTCTCACTTGACTATCCCATAGAATGGTGTGAGTCTGACGTAAAATATCTCGGCATTAAGATTTCTCGTGACAGGGAGGAACTGATGCGTTCTAATTACGGTACGGCGTTGACACAGGTCTCCTCCTGTGTGGACCGCTGGATTGTGCTCCCCCTCTCGATGGCAGGACGTGCTGCCTTGATTAAGATGGTAGTGCTCCCTCGACTTTTTTATTTGTTTATGAACATTTCCTTCCCCCCCGGGCCGGCATTTTTTCAATCGCCTACGCTCGGAATTGATTCGGCTTGTTTGGGGTGGGAAGAGACCTAGGCTGAAGTGGGCTGTGATGACCTCTCCCTACTCACGGGGGGGTTTGGACATCCCGGACCTGGAGTTATATTATTATTGCGCTCAAGCGCACTATGCATTTTACTGGTTCCACCCCGTTGCATTTATGCCCCAACTCGCTGCGGAGGACTGGCTGGCGGCTCCTCTGCCTCTGCGCGGCCTGCTGCATAGTACTCTCCCTCATAATATCTGGGATTATAACGCCTTGCAGGGAACGGTGCGGGCGTGGCTGGAGATATCTAAGCGAGTGGCGAGCTCGTTCTTGTACTCGCCCCTTCTCCCCATTGCCTACCACCCGCAGCTGCCCCTTCTACAAGAAAGATTGTTTCAAGACTTGATTCGCAAATTGGGGATTCAGAGGTGGGGGGATCTGTTCTCTGCTGGGCGCTTCCGCGACAGGGAACACTTCTTCGACGGGTACGCGCCTACCCCTCTGGAGCTTTTCACCTACATGAGACTGAGGCATGGAATGCGGTCCATATTGCAGACATTTCCGGCGGAGCCCGAAATCACTGGCCCATTGCATAGAGTCCTACAGGCGTCCTCGCCCTCCCACTTGGTCTCCATACTATACCACACAGTTCGCTCTGACACTGCACTTGACACCTCACGGGCCCGTGGGGAGTGGGAGCGGGAGTTGGGGCTGGAGCTGGGGGATGACAGGTGGTCGTACTGTTGCATACAGACAGAGCAGATTTCTGCGAGCAGTAGACACCGTGTCATTCACTTTAAGTTCCTGAACCGCCTGTACTGCACACCGGTCACCAAGTACAAATTTAAGCTGCAGAACTCGGATAACTGCGAGAGGTGTCATGCCCCACATGCAGACTTCCTGCACTTATCCTGGGATTGCCCCGCAATTCAGACCTACTGGACCCAAGTGTATTCTGCCGTTTCGCAGATGGTGGACCTGCTCCTTGAGCCCGAACCGGTGCAGGCGCTATTGGGTTATACCAAACATATTCCGCGAGCGAGCCGCAGGTTTGTCACAACGGCGCTGCTGTTGGCGAAACGGCGTATAGCATGCCGGTGGGGTAGGGGGAGGGCCCCGAAATTTAAGGAATGGCTTAAAGACCTTGTCTACTGCCAAGAGCAGATACTGACATACTCCGACCTGCTCCCTGCTCGATCCCGTCCCGCTGATGTTTGGGGACCATTACAATGTTACCTACTGCAATACCCGGGAGCCCTGACGGAGGATGCTCCCCCTCGGGCCCATGACGACACTACTTCTGATGCTCTTGACGCACATCCTGTGCAAGGTGACGGTTGAGCTGTTGCAGACCTGTGGGGGTGAGGGTTGTGTTCATGTGTCCCCTGGCTTCCCCTTCTCCCTGAGCAGCTACTCTGATCTTTCTTCCCTGATTCCCATGCCATGTTGATTGGTTTGCATGCCTGTTACACGTGCTATATGGGTAGCGGTCACGCCTTGGGGGAGGTATAATGCATGGGGGAGCTCCACCCGCGGGCCCCCCACGTCTGCATCGATCGCTTAACTTGTGTATGGCTCTGCTGCCAGCTGTTCATGCCCCCTGTCCCTGCGCCAAGACTCATGCTACTTTATGTTTTGCTGTTCACGTTCCCCCCGGAAATGCACTGGATGTACTGCTGTGATGATTTAGACCTTGAAATGCCACTGAAGTTCGCCTATGGCTATTGTGTGACTGTAATGTTTTGGTAAAAAATTCAATAAACAAAGTTTAAAAAAAAAAAAAAGATACCGCTCCACAGTCAAATTGTTGTAGAGGTCCAAATCCCCGGGTAAGTCCAGAAGAGAAGGCCAAGTGGAACTTTGCACCATCCCACCACTCCTGATCATCCGAGAAGACGCGAAGGTGTCATCGTTCCTGATGGTCTTGCTCCTAAAGTCGGTCCACCTCGGAGTGAATTCCTACACTTGTCCCATGGCAACCTGGATTTCCGGGGCAGCGCTTCGAAGCTGCAGCAAATTGAGGACTGCCATAAAGCAAAGTGGTGCTTTTTTGCATGTTACTGGCTCTCACTGGTAAGCCTGCGGGCCGCGATGAACTGTAGGGCCTCCCAATTGGAATTCTGCTGGCAAGTTTTCCATCGGTGCCAGGTGAGCCTCTCTGGGTTCATTCTGGGCCAACCTCAGTACCAGTTCATTCTTCCATGCCAGAACACAACTCACCCATGCCGTTGCTATCAACTCCAGATGACGTTGGGCAACGCGTAATGCTGTCTGGAAAGCTCCGTCTGTACTTCCAATGGGGTTCTGTCCTATTTCTACGGCTGCACTACTGGTATTCTCTGAGACAGTGCGTAACTTGGGAGTTAGTCTCGATAACAAGTTGAGTCTAGAGACTCAAGTGAACAAAACGGTCGGGAGCTGCTTCTCCCTTATTAGAGTGCTTCGGAAGGTTCTTCCGCTGTTGCCAACACAGGCCAGAGCAATGATAGTTAGGAGTGTCATCCTGAGCCGACTGGACTATTGCAATGCTTTGCTGCTGGAGTCCCCAAGTTATTTGACTGGGAGACTCCAGAGGATATAGATAATCGCAGCCAAGCTAGCTCTAGCGAGACCGCGACGCTCATCCACCTCTCAGGCCCTTTTGGAGCTCCACTGGCTTCCAGTACTACAGAAGATACAATTTAAGTCGCTCTGTATTGTTTTTAAAGCCCTGCACAGCCTTTGGCCCAAACGATTGCAGAACAAATTTGAAAGGTATGCTTCCTCCCGCATTCTCCATTCCTCCTCAGCTAAACTGGTGAGAGTGAAGGAAGGGCCTTTAGGATTGCAGCGGCACAGCTTTGGAATAAGCTTCCAACCGACCATAGACAGATAGAAAACCTGCTTCAGTTTAGGAAGAAATTAAAGACCTGGCTCTTTACCAGAGTATAACGCTAGTTCTTCCATCCTTACTGGAATTTTGTCCCCCTTATAGCACCTGGGATCGGTAGGGCACACGTATCTTAGCGCCAGGATACCCGCAGGGTCACAGTGCGCTTTATAAGTTCTGATAACAATAACAATACCGAAACGGCACCACCTCGACTGAGGCCATGAGCTGCTTTGAATGCATCACACCCGTAGTCATCCTTCTGACTTAGACGCCATGCCCTTTTCCCCTGGAAGGGCTCTGGTCCTACACATATTGTTTGGTAGGGACTCTGCTGTGACGCTGAGGACAATTTCCCTAGTCCTGTCAGAAGGATGCTTGACATGAGTACCTCCAGGACACCAGTGGATACCTACCTCCCGAGACACTGGACTTGTGTCACCTCTATGCCTGGCCATGGAGGAAAGCACCATCTTTGCCATGGTTGTGCATAGGGCAGCAGAAGTTCTGGATCTTCAGCTTTCTACCCAGAAAGTCAAGACCAATGTTTTGAATGAGGTGCATCAACCTGGACAAACCAGTTCTGAACCTCTTTTGCTTGTTAATGAGGCATTTACAGTCACTGTTTTGGAGACCTGGGCCACGCCCTGTTCAGGCCTCCTGTTGATCGGCAGGTTTGCTGGCACCATGCCCTGCTCCATGCAATCCAGACTTCCTTACCCAAAACCCTACTTCCAGGAGCCTCGTGGTCTAGGCTTTGACCAGCAAAATTATTTCCCGACTACTTGCTGTGACAGGGAATCCAAAAGCATAAAGACTTTTGAGGAAACAGTAAGTTTGGCTTTCAATTCTGTCAATGCCAGCTACATTCTAGACTGGTATTCTAATGCCTTGTGGGACTCCATGGCTCAGGCGCTCCCCATGGTTCCAGAGGAGGCCTACGCTGGCCTATCTCAGGCCATGCAGAACGGTCATGATGCAGCCAAATTCACTATCCTCTGTGGGCTGGCCTCTGCAGGCTGGACTCTAAGGATCCACTCAGCAGTGTGATAGGCACCAGTGTGGGCCTTTGAAGGCATGTCTGAATGTGGTCCACTGGGTTTTAAGGGGATGTTTAGGTGCTTCTTATGGACATGCCATCTATGTTTTCCATATTTTTGGGGACAAAGCAAATTCAGCCGGTGCAGCAATCCATCCAATCTTTTAATGGCTGTGACACCCACCGAACACGTGGATGACAGGGCAGCATGTGGCCCAATCCCCCACCCCTCCAGCTGCCACAACCCCAGGCCCCTTTAACATGCCCTTGCCGGTACACAGCCGTCTGAGGTAGGATCTGACATTTTCTGCCAGGGTGGCAGGTGATGACTTTGGACGAGCGTGTCCTGCAAATTGTGTTGCAGTGTTACACCATACCCTTCCTTGAAAGCCACTGCACCTTCCACCATCCCTAGAACTACTGACAGAGAACCACCTGTCCCTGCTGCAGCAGGAAGTGCAGGCTCTTTTGGCCAGAGGGTCCATAGAGAGGATGCAGATGCTGGTAATTGGTTGTGGTCGTTACTCCTGCTACTTCCTGGTGCTGAGAAAAGATGGAGGCGCTCGTCCCATCTTGGTTTTCCACCCTCTAAATGGCTCCCTATGAAAAAAAAAATTCAAGCTGTTCACCTCTGCAAAGGTCTTTCCTGCCCTTGGGCCTGGAGATTGGAGGTGGTGGTGTTGCGCCTGCAGGATGCTTATTTCCATATCCTCATCCTGCAGGCCCACAGGTGCTACCTATGGTTCACGGTGGGCCAGGAGCATTTTCAATTCACCATACTCCCCAGCACCTCCTGGGTTTTCACTGCCAGTGATTACAGCACATCTTCGTAGGCTAGGGGTACCACTCTTCCCCTACTTCGACAGGCTATTGAAGGCAATAGTCACCTACCGCAAGACTATGACGAAGTGCATAACATCGTTGGGATTCACTATTAACATGCCATAGTCACACCTGATTCCTTCATTCTGGACATGGTGCAAGTTCAAGCCTATTCCTAGGACCAGACAGTCTAGGACATTAGGACTATGAACGTATGAATTCCATATAAACTTCTTTGAGTTAAGAGCCCTTCGCTTTGCACTGAAAGCCTTTCTGCATCCATCAAAGGGAAAGCTTGTGCAGGTGCTCACGGACAACACCACTGCCATGTGGTTCTGTAACCAGCAGGGTGGGGTAGGGTGCATCTCTTTCTTGACATGGCTAGAATGCCAAGGAATGTTTCTGGTTACACACTACCTGGTGGGTTCCTTGAATGCCAGAGCAGAGGAATTAAGCCAGCGACAACTTGGGGATCACGAATGGCAGTTACATTCGGAAGTGGCACAGCGTCTTTTCTGCATGTGGGGAGAATCCCGGCTTGATCTATTTGCCATCTCCGAGGACATACAATATCTGCACTTTTCCACGTTGGAGTTTCCAGGGCAGCTCTCACTTGGAAACTCGATCCACATAGAGTTGAACGCAGGACTCCTGTAAGCCTTCTCTCTGATACATTTCTGCCCCGAAGTCTGAAGAAGTTCAGGACAGATGGGGCCCAAGTCATCCTTGTGGCCCCAGATTGGGTACAGAGAGTACAGTATCCTGAACTCCTAGGCATGAGCATCTGTCCTCCGGTAATGCATATTGCAAATGACAAGGATCGGTTTACTCAGTACTGTGGTGGAGACATTTTACAGATCAAAAAAGACCCCAACGCTAGATGGATTATCGTAAGCTGGAAAATGAGTAACCAAATCTTCCAAATAGTTAGTTTCTATGGCCCAATTGTCGGCCACACAACTGCACTGGATGGTCTTCAAGACGCTGTCTCTCACCTTCCAGGCCATATTATCATAGGGGGTGATTTTAACTTAATACAGAATTAGCAGCTCGATTCTTCACGCAAGAATAAGGCTCAAAACAAGCCTAGAGTAGCGAGATGTGCCACCACCCTTATACAGGAATTAGCTTTTTTAGATCCCTGGCGAGTTCAGCATCACCAGGTACACAAATATACCTGTTTTTCGAAACGATACAACTCTGCTTCGAGAATCGACTTTTTTTTTCTCTCACATTACTGGGAACGAGGTAAGACCTATATCCTTGCAAACCCATTGTCAGATCATTTGGTTCTAGTAATAGAAATCAAGCTTAATTCAGTTAGGCGTGAGTATCCTCGCTGGACTTTAAACAAGACTGTCTTAACTGAGGAAGAATGGGTCATGAGCATGCAAATAAAAATCAAGGAGTTTTTAGAGAAAAACACGGGCTCTGCTCCCCTTCTCTTTGTCTGGGAAGCTTGTAAAGCATTTATTAGAAGCAAGATAATTTCATACAAGTCTAATATAGCTAAATCAAGAAGGGCTACAGCTTTGGCGCTACAGCATAACTTAGATCAAGCACTCCAGAGACATATAATCGATTATCCTCTAAGCACGAAAATCAATTTGGACAAAGCACGAAGTGATTTAAAATCCTTATACATTTCCACTACCATTATCAATCAAAATGCTTGCTTTCAGAAACTTTACGAGGAAAGTGAATATGCTGGTAAGCTTCTGGAATGGTCTTTAAAAAAGATATCTAATAAAGCAGCGATTAAAACCATTTTTGATGAAAATAGAAATCAAGTAGTAGACCAAATGGTGGATATTGGAGTGGTTTTTCTCTCACACTATAAGAAAATGTATTCATTTTCATCTCCAACCCCTTCCTCCGCCATGGATACATTTCTTAGTCCTAACCAACTACCAAAACTTAACGACTTCCAGCAAGCTCTTATAGTAGACCCGACTACAACTGAAGAGGTTCAGGAAGTGATTAGGGGGTCTTCCAATGACAAAGCATGTGGCTGTGATGGTTTCCCATCTGAATTTTATAAGGCTTTTCTGCCTCAATTAACAGAAATTTTAGTCGAGCTATTTAACGCGATTATAGAAGGAAATCATCTTCCGAAATCTTTCTCCGAGGCAGTTATCATAAGACTGCAAATAGTTTACCAAAATCATGGCACGAAGATTGACTACTGCTGCCCAATTAGTGGTGCATAGAGATCAGTAAGGTTTTTTTTCCCGGGAGAATGTTGGCAAGCAATACCAACTTTCTAGTCTAGGCAATCAATTATTATATACACAAAGACATAGAGGCTACTATAATTATAATAGACGCTGAAAAAGCTTTTGATTTAGTTCCAAGAAAAATCTTATTTGCAAATTTAAAAAAAATGTATTTCCCCCTACAACTCCCGAAAATATTAAACCATCTTTATAGTAATGCCGAAGCAAAGATCGTAATAAACTCTCAAACCGTTGGAACACTACAAATTAAACGAGGCACTCGGCAAGGGTGCCCAATGTCCCCAGTGCCCTTTGCATTATTTTTAGAGCCTCTAGCGTGTTTATTACGACAGGACCCGCAAATCAGAGCACCCCTTCCGGACGCTCCAAAACTAAAACATTTTTCAGATGACCTGATTCTATATTTGTCCTCGAAGCACACAACATTTGGAATGCCTTTAAAAAAATTCAATTATTCTCTGACCTGGGGGGTACAAGATTAATCATTCCAAATCTGAAATCTTGCTCTTTAATTGCTCTGACCAGGTCCTTCCGTTAGATATGCGGAATCAGGTTTGGTCTTCCGGCCAAATTAGATATTAAGGGATATATGTTTTACAGGATCCTTTCCAGCTATACCGACTCAACTATGAAAGAACGCTTCTGAAGGCTAGAAATCTTTTAAAACAGTGGCAGAACTTACTACTTTCACTGATAAGGGAGTATTGCTCTCGTCAAAATGATGATTTTGCCTTTATTTCTCTTTGTTTTTTCAAATTTATTAAAGTCCCCAAAAAATGTTTTAATGACGTAGACCAAATACTTTGGTATTTTGTCTGGTCTGGCAGGAAACCTCATACAAAATTAGAGACTTTACAACTACCAATTGCAGAGGGTGGACTTGCACTTCCTCACTTAAAAAAATATATTTACTAAGCTGATTTTTTTTGATTGGTGCACAAGGTCACTTACGAGACGTGATCTGGGCTGTAATTATTACTTGGAGCAAATGGTTCTGGAATCCAGTTCCCACCTTGTTCCCTTTAGTAAAATTCCGATGCTCCCAAAGCGAAGTAGATATAAGCGACCTCAAATTACTTTTTTATAGATTTCTTCAATTGAAGCAGGAATATCAGTTTACCTCTCTTCATCCAGAAATGCTAATCTCCCACAGTAGGGGATAGGTTTTCAAATTAGCCAAAGAAATATAACAGCCTGGGGGAGATTAGTAGTAATTCGTTTCAGGGTTCTTTGCACAGGAGATCAAATCAAACAGTCCTATCCAGTAAATTTCATCTTCACAACATTTTTCATTTTTTCAGCTTAGGAACTTTTTAAGAAGTTCTCAAGTCGCCTCAGATCCACAAGTAAATCTGATCAGTCCTAATTTTTATGTAAAAGAAAGTCGAAGGACAGGCAACTGGCATTAAATTTTACTTGGCTATCTTCAGGCTAGAACTGCACCTAAAACTTTACAAATGATCCAAAACTCTATTGGTAGTAGGCTGGATATGCAAACATGGAGAGCTTAGAACATCTGGCCCCATTATGCCATAAGGGGCACTAATTTTAAACATATGGCTTTTCTTTCCAGATGGAACCTTTATTACACTCCTCTTCGACTCTCTAAAATGTATTCTTCTATTTCAGGAGCATGTTTCAGATGCACGCATCTTATTGGGGACTGGCTCCATATTTGTTTTGAATGTCCGGTTTTAGCTAAATTTTGGAACCAAGTACTTCAGTGGCTCGAAATACATTTAGCGCCCGAACCAAGTACTGCTCTTCTTGGATTGACCAATACACTCGCCCTACCAGTACGACAACAACAGTTTGTTTTTATTGCTTCACTTGTTGCTAGGTTGCTGATCTTGCAAAGATGGAAGGAGGCTGATTCTCCAACACTTTCACAATGGTTGGTTAAGATGTCTTGTATCAAGGCGAAAGAAAAACTATTCTCGCAAAGAGTAGGAGCCTTAAGGAAATTCTACAAAATATGGGGTGGGGACTAAGTCTATGCATACCCTTATCCATGTTGAGTCAGCTTTTATATACAAAGGTATAGATTTTGTATTTATGTTTGTTATTTATGTTGAGTATTTATGATGTATAGTAATGATAATTCTATTTTTAAAAATTGTTTATTTATGTCTACATTTACTAACTGCAAATAAAAAAATTAAAGGGTCGGAAATAAATTCTGGCATTGCCCCAAGAAAGAGAATTTATAATGTATATCTGCCCTGGCCACAAATGCATTTACCTTCTAGATAAGGAAAAGCAGGAAGAACAAGTTGCAGTTTGGTGCACTGTGGTAGATCGAAGTTGATTTACGTTCTTTCCCATCTGACACAAAGGTGAGGCTTGGTTGAGTTTGGGTGGTCAGCAAGTTAAATGGCCATCTTGCCTCTTGGAGAGTCTGGTCATCTAGTTATTTGCCAAATGACCACCCAAAACCTGGGAACATTTTTGAGATGCCTCAGTCGTTCAGTGGATTCTTCAAAAGCTGGCTGTTCGAATAATTTAAAATTTTTACCTTATAAAAATGAAAATCCAAAAAGTAGTTCTAGGGATACATTTGTTCTATAATATGAAATAGCTTGTATCAAAGAGTCTCTGCCTCTCTGTAGCAGGGCCAACATACTCCCAACGGCATCGCTCAGACATAGAAATTGTGGGTATACAAATGTTCCCTGATAAATAACAACCTTTCGGCGTTCTCGTTTGCATACAAAAACCGGGAAGAACATTAAAATCTGACTAGAAATATTGAAGCTAAAAAGTGACATAAGAGACACAATTTGACACTGGATTATGGTCTGAAATTTCTTGATATAGAGCCACAACTGGGCTTTGTGGTGTGTAGATGATCATCCAAACTAAATCTTGTCTAATGCATGTTTTTGAGGTCAACTATCATGCCAAGGTCAGTATTAAATCTAACTTTCTTCAGCATATTTTCCAAAGGTTTGAAAATACTGATGAAACCTAATGCTATTGTTTGGTTCTTAATCTGCCTGAAAAATGAGTAGCTTTCTCAATTGATTCTTTCTGTGTACTTTGTTGTTCTTGTTAACGTTGCACATCCCAATTTAGGCAGGCCGAATCGCCCTAGTAGCAGGGATGTACTGGCAGCACTAGGCACAGGGAAAAATCCCTGTCAGTAGAAACCTGATCTCAGGGTTGAGTGGGCTGAGGCAATGTCAACCCATTCGTTTCTGAAAACAGATGTGACAGAGTGGCACACAGCTATCTTACATCTTATTGTTTTTGCAGTATATTATTTGGGGGTAAGGAATAATGTGCCTGGATATTCTTTCAGTTCCAGGAGTATTGGAATATTTCATGCGTTTTTCTTTTTAGAATGGTGTGTACATTGTAAGGCTTTTTAGCCATACATTTGACCCATTCTGCTGTTAAATTAATTGTACAGCCATGTTATTAAAAATGAATTCCACATACTCTTCTGTCGAGGGCCAGACTTGGTCAGTGTAAAATATAAGGTAGATTAAAATAATATCCAGAGCTGTTTTAGCTCCCAGGACCACCAAGTCTGGTAGGAGTTAGAAGAGATCCACAATAAAAATTAATCTCATGAGATGTTTATTTACCAAGTGACATTGCTGCCTGCACTAGATAGCCAAAATTATGGGAAAAGTTGTATTAAATCGTTTAACGACATGGCTGGATGACCGAAATGTTATTTCCAACCTGCAATATGGCTTTAGGCCTGGTAAAAGGGTCCTTGGACCAATGCTTAAATTTACACTTAGTGGTAGGAAAGTACACCATTGCCAAAAAGGGAACAATGCTTGTGGACTTCTTACATGCTATCCACAAGAATAACACAGCAGCTGTTAGAGATAACAGCAATGGGGATCTGACACCCACCTGGGATGTGAAAAGAGAGGTACGCCAAGGTTGTTTGCTGGCGTATCTCTTATTCACACTATACATAAACAATCTGGGAGACTCTTTAACAGCCAGTTGCAAAGATATTCCTAGATTCGGCGACAAGATGATCCCCGCATTATTATATGCGAATGATACAGTCATATTAGCTAGAACGGCAATGGGTCTCCAATCACTTTTAAATGCTTTTATAGTTTTTATGGATTCTTTGGACTTATCAATAAATTTTAATAAATCGCACACTATGTCTGTTGGCCCCGGAAAGTCCCAAAAAAAGACTACATTTTATTGCAAAGGGATAGACTTAACAAAGGTCTCAACTTTCCCTTACCTGGGGGTACTTTTTGACGAAAGTGCGTCATGGTGCCAACAAAATACACAAAAAAGAATACCCTTGCAAGGGCTATAGGGGCCACACTAAATTTTGCTAATAATCTAGGGACTAAGGGGCATATGTATCAAAGGATTTTGTAGTCGCAAACGCGAATCGCAAAAAGACAGCGTTTGCGAATACAAAATCGCAAAAGGAGATGTATGAGGCATTTCAGCCTCGCAATCTTAAGGAATCGTTAAATTAGCGATTTCTTAAGCAATGCAATGTAACACGCACCCAAGTTGTGCGATTTCTCCTTAAGAAATCGCAAATTACCACCAACTTCAAGTTGGTGGTAAGTTGCGATCTCTTTGAAATATGCACTTTTATGCATGTTTCAAAGTGCCATGTGGTGCACATACATGCCCTTAGGGCGTGTATGTGCGCCATATGTGCACACATGCTGATTTCAGGGGTGCATCAGGGTGTCATCATGACACCCTTGCACCTTTGAAAATATTCTCAATTTGCGATTAGCAAATAGCGATTCGCAAATTGAGAAGGACTTCCCATTCATTGCTATGGGCCTCCTGGCCCATAGGAATGAATGGGAAGGTATTCCTTAATTGCGATTTCGCAATTTGCTAATCGCAATTAAGGAATTTTAAGAAATCGCAACATTTGTGCGATTTTTTTAAATACATCCCGTTTTGCAATTCTCAAATAGCGATTCTCAAAAAATCGCTATTTGAGAATCGCAAATGGAGATGATGATACATATGCCCCTAAACCCATTGCGGCCCTGGCGAAGATATACAAGGAAAAATGCATCCCGATGGCAACCTATGGCAGTGACATCTGGGGATATAAAGAAGGGAAGGGCATTCAGCAGGAGGAAGACAAATTCTTATGTAAGGTTCTGGCAGTCCTACACTCCACCGCTGCTTATATAACACACGAAGAACTAGGGATGGGTTATATATCAGATGAGATTGCAGTGGCTCCGTTAATGCGCTGGCTGAGAGTATGGGCAAGTCCCATTACAAATTTATATCAAATAATAATCACTGACTGCCTAGCGTTAGACAGAGCCAAACACATTCCCTGGTTTAGGTATCTAAAGGAACTGACAATTTGGTTAGGCTGTCCTGACTTATTTCTAAGCCCCAAACCCATGGACAAACTTACAATTAAAAATATCAAACTTCAGTTTTTGTCCAAGCGCCAGGGACTAAGGGAAGAAGAGGAGCTGTTAAAACCATCTGTAAGACGCTATGTTACATTATCCATGAATAACCAAGTCCAACCTTATTTATTAAGTGTTGGTAAACCTTTCCATCGTTTTGTTTTAACAAGATTTCGTCTGCAAATGGCTCATTGGCTTCTATCTGTCCCTCAGGGCTTTTCCAAACCTGGCACCTTAGAACCTTGCCCTTGTGGCAATTTCTCTGAACAGGACATTCTTCATTTTATTTTCTTCTGTGATTATTATGTTTCCCTACGTAAGAAATTCATAACACCATTACTCAGAGATTGTCACTTTGTTCAAGTTAGGCCAGCCCTACTGTTCCTCCAGATGTCAGCTTCACCCATGGTCTGTTTTGGGGTGGCAAGCTTTTTAACAGGAGCCATTGAGCGTAGGAAAAAACTGGGTTTTTTAACTGTCATTATGGTTTTTAATATTTTTTTTACTTCGAGGCCCAATATGTGTCATAAACGGGGATTGTCCTAATTCATGAGGTTGCCCTATCGTACTTTGCACTTTATACAATGTTTTTTTGTACTGTATGTATAGCCGGTACTTGTATTCTGTATGGTCTCCGGAAATGCTATGAATGTGGACTATTTTTGCCTTGAGCATATTTCTTTAGCACCGTGCACTTTTTAAAAGCCCAGATGTCAGGTTCCCCCATGGTCTGTTTTGGGGTTACAAGTTTTTTAACAGGAGCCATTAGGCGTAGGGAAAACTGGCTTTTTAACTGTTACTATGGTTTTTAACAGGGATTATCCTAATTCATGAGATTGCCCTATTGCACTTTGCACTTTATACAATGCTTTTTGTACTGTATGTATAGCAGGTCTATTCTGCTTTGAGTATATCTTTTTAGCACCTTGCACTTTATTTAAAAGTCCCTGTACAATACATATCCCAGGACTCGCTTTTTTGATGGATCATAGGAACAACATAAGCGGAGTCTTTGTATTTGACTATGCTTGCCCATTTGCACTCTGAATTTGGCACATAATGTTTTGCTTCGTACGTATTTTAAGATTTGGTTACCTGGCTGACATTAGGAATGTTTTTTTAATGAAATGTAATGTTGTGTGTTTTGTGTACTTTTATGACATTAAGTTGTCGAATAAAGCATTCTTGACTTGATATATCACTATTCACCACCTGTGAATGTTTCTGTCTCCCTGTCAGGTGTCACCCTTTGGTGAACTTGAACTATGCTATTCTCTTATACAATCAGGGGGATAGGAAAGGAGCCTTGAGTCAGTACCAGGAGATGGAGCACAAGGTGAACACCATGAAGGAGGGAAGTACTATGGAATTTGATCCAGAGGTAAAATATTTGCACCATTAGAATCGTCTTTTATGAATTCCCTGTGTCTGTTTCTTTTCTGTTGTTGAGGATGAGCAGGAAGGAAAAGGGAGAGGGTTTGGAGTTTGCCTCTTTTATTTATTTATTTGATCTACTTTGTAAATTTCCTTTTTTTAGAGAGTTGATTTCTCTGAGCCATTTTAGTTTTATCATTTTGTTTTGCTTGTGTGTACATCATTCCTTCCTGTATACAGATGCTGGGCTTCTGGGGTTCAGCTTCATGCTGCAGGAATATGCAATCTCCATTTGCTTGTACATCCGTGTGTGTAATCAATTCCATTGGCCTTGAGTTTTCTTCACGAAGGATCAGCCCCAGACCCCTTGCAACTTGAATTTCGAACCCACCAACCTCTGTGCTCCACTTATGCCTTCTAGTAGCTAGGTAAAGAAACTCTACCAAACTGGAATGGTGATGGCTGGACCTGGCAGAGTTTTGGGATCCTAGTTTGAACCCGTGAAATTGCATGAGTATCATACCCGTCTCCACAAGACTACTGTGCAGTGGTTTGTAGAAGGTTGAAACAACGCTCCCTCCTATAAACACACAAAGGCCCAATTTTTATTCACCTGAGGTCTGATTTATGACTTGAAACCTATGCAAATGTAATCGCAGTCCTTCTGTCTGCAATAACAATAGAGTATTCTGAGCAGTAAGGGAACTAGCATTTGTGGGTCCACCACATTAACAGGTGCGGGTGAGTTAGTATTGCATCAGGCTGCCAGTGGCAGTTCCTCTATTACGGCAGAGAAGCGTCACCCACCATGCTGCTAGCGCAGCAAACATGAAAAATAAAATGGTAATAAAATGATTTTGTTACCATTTTATTTTTCAAGCATCCAGCCTGAGCTAAGTGTTGGAACTGGCAGTGGCGGCTCCTCCACTAAGTTGGAGAAGCGTCGCCCCACTGCTTTGACAGCAGAAAAGAGATCAAATAAAATGATAATAAATGAACATTATTATCATTTTATTTTTCCGTTTCTAGGTGTGGGAAGGGGCGGGGCTTGCCAGAGCAGGGGCCAGGGAGAGGAGTAGTTTTCACTCACAAAGTGCGCACAACTGTTTGGCCAGCCCCCTTGGGCCAGCCAAACAGTCATGCACACTTTGCATCTTCTCCACGAGGCTGTAATGCACAGCCTCGTGCAAAGGCTCCCTGTCCCTGTCTGAGACTTCTGGTCCTATAACCTTTTGCCCCTAAACAGATCTTAACATTTTGAAAACAATATATGCCCTTAAGCTTTCTTTCAGATGCCACATCTGGCACTGACCACCATTGGTGCTAGAAGCACCCCTATCAGCAAATTATCTGATGGAAAGAGGTCAAGGGGGCAATGAGGATGAGTATAGATATCTATGATTTCTATTTTCAGTCTCTTCATACACTTTGAAGCAGAAAATGAAAAAACTTCAAAATCCTTAAAACATTTTTAACGATAAAACCTTGATATCTTTAGAGAGATATATCCCTGGGTTAATTGTTGCTGTGATTAACTATCTATGCAATTAACGAGAAAACAACAGACACAAGTATCTTGCAAATACAGCCCTCTGCCTGGGAAACTACATATTTCTATAGGTGCCCCCTCTGGCTTTATTTCATTTATATACCAGATTTGTCCAGGTTAGTGTGTAGACTTGGCTATGATGCTAGGAGATGCAGTAATGTATCCTCCTAAGCAGTGCTTCCCTCAGGGAAACATTCAGCCTAATGCTTCTGGCAGTACTGATGATCACTCAACAGATGCAGAAGACAGCCAGTCTCCTTCCTTAGTCTTGTGCTGTTTTTGCAAGTTCCAGTGGTACCTGCACGTTTTGGGCTGCAGTACCCTCTGCCAGCTAGGCCCTCAGTCACAGTTGGTGCACTATGTCGTTTTGGCTGCTGCACCTCCATTCACCTGAGTTGGTGCTCCTGCAGTCATTTGGGCTGCTGCGAGCACAGTCTTCATGTCTGCTTTGTGCTTTCTCATCAGGGCTGCTGTAGCCTCACTCCTGGAGTGCTGCGCACCAGGTTTCCATGGTTGCTGCACATCCAGTCATCTGAAAGAGACTGTAGTTTTCATCATCATCATAGTCTTTATTCGATAATAAAATATCATAAAAGACACAAACAGAAAAACACAAAGAGAAAAAAAAAAACAAGCAATGCATACCGTATAAAATACTTGAAATCCATCAATAAATACTTAAAAGATTTGTTAAAAAAAACATTAAACAATGATAAGACTAGAAAATGAGCTAAAATGTTGAAAAAACAACATATACAAAGAGAAGAATGGGAAACAGCAGTTGTAAAAGACCCACAATCCTACTTAACATAACTTCATAGGGATACTACCGGAATGTGCTTAGGGACCTTCTTTCTTAAAAACCATGCCCAGCCCAAATACTTAGCTAGAGCAATAGAGATGATCGGTAGAGTACTTGTGCGTAAGATTCTTAGAGCAACAGTACTGCTTCTTGTACCTAGGGTTTTGCACATTGGAGACAGCCAGACTATTCTTGGGGTAGCATATACGGGACAAACAAACAAAAAGTGGGCAATTGATTCAGCTTGCAGACCGCAAGCAGGACATAGTTCCACGCCAACACTGGGCCATCTACTTGTAAGGGACCTAAGTGGTAAGGATCCGGCTCTTAATTGGAAGTACAATTTCCTATCGCCAGGTTTGGCGATCAGGTCCCAGAAGCATTCCAGAACGGGAGAAGCTTTTGCCTCCAGGAACAAACTGGTCATCCTGGAGCAATTCGCTCTGCTCCATACATGCTAATCAACTCGTTCCCAGTAGGTCATTCCCAACGATCTCTTGGAAGGGAACTGTAGTTATATTATTACCCCCAGGCGTCAGACTGGAACTGGAGCAATTGTTTTGTAGCAGTACCCCTGTGTGTCGGTAGGTGGCGTCGGTCTACTCCACGACCGGCGTCGTGGTCACCGGGATGACGTGGTGTCTACTTAGATGCTGTCCCTGCGCGCTGCCGTCTCATCCGGAGAGAGCGTGACCCTTAGTCTTTTTTGACTAATCCTTTTTTTACTTTTGTCGACGCCTTTTTGGAGTCTTCGACTTCTAGGGCACAAGGGATGTCCCATTGTCGGACCGGCTTCAAGCCCTGTGACTCCTGTCACAAGTTGATGTTGGTCACCGATCCGCGCCTCGTGAGCCTTTGGTGCCTGGAGCGCGACCATAATCTGAAGTTGTGCTCCGACTGCCGGGTTAGGAACCTTTGCGGGAGCGGTCTGGAAAGCTTTTGGAGGCCCGACAGTCCTATTTGCGCCGTTCGAGGTCTCCATCGAGAGGAAGGTCGTGGGACTGGTCACAGAGTCATCACCATTCGTCCTTGAAGGCTTCGCACACCTCCGGTAAGTCGAAGCACAAGAAGAAGGCGTAGAAGCATCGTCGCTCTTCATCTTCTCCTCAGCTGACACAATGTGGGACCCGGAGGATCGTAGCTCTCTGGCTCTATCGTCAGAGCCCGCTGGGACGGCTCCGCACTTCCCTCCCTTTCCCGGAGCACTAGCCTCCCAACTTCGTGCCTTTTATGAAACGCTCCATAGCATTTGTGTGCAGCCCGACTCCTCCAGCGCACCTTCGTGCCCTGCGGACTGGACTGGGACTCGGGGCCTTTGATGGCGTCGGCACCGGAGGGCCCCCATAGATCCATGCCTGTCAGCGCATGTCGACCTGACGGTACCTTCTCTGGCGCCGATTCCAGTGACTATGCCCCCCCCCCCCTGACGCCGGTTGTGTCCCCAACCGGCATCGACCCCAGCCCCACCCCAGACTTGGACCCGGTGCCAGACCAACATCATACGAAGTCGCAGGGAACTTTTGTACCACTGTTCATCCCTGCCGTTCCCTATCATGCTGAGTGGCTGCCAGAGAAGGGTGAGGAGGACTGAGAGGGGTCAGTTGACCCTCTAACGGACCAACTTAAAGTGCCGGACTGACGAGAGGAGTTGGGTGATGCCAGTGGTCTGGATACCTCCCCAGACCTTGGTATGCTTTCTCCCCCTCCTGTGGCTACGGAGGAGGGGGCTTCCTACGCTATGGTGTTAAGTAGGGCGGCTGAGACCTTGGGTCCCGAGCTTCCTACAGTGGCTGTCAGGACTAACCTCCTGGCTGAGGTGCTTCAGTCGGCAGCAGCCTCGTCGGAGCCCCTGCTACCTTTTAATTAGGCTCTCACTGACATCCTTCTGGGCACTTGGTCCAAACCCTGCACAGGGGCTCCAGTGGAGAAGATGATTGCCCGACGCCACCGCTTAAGCCCCGGGTGACCCACTTTTCCTCTCCCAATACCCTACCCCTGAGAGCTTAGTGGTCCAAGCATCATCCTCAAAAGGCGAATTCCCTACTGGTTCTCCATATAGGGAATCCAAGAAGCTGGACCATCATGGGAAGAAGATGGACCATCATGGGAAGAAGATGTTTTCTTCCGCCAGCTTAGGACTGCGGTCGGTGAACACTGCATTTCTCTTGGGACATTATACACACATGGTGTGGGATACGGCGCACAAGTGCTGCCACAGTGCCCTGAGGAGGCCCGGGCCGTGCTCACCTGCGCTGTTGCGGAGGGGCAAGACGCAGCTAAGTTCACCATCTGGTGTGAGCTGGATACTGCTGACTCGCTGGGTAGGACGGTTTCCACGTCAGTAGCTCTGCGGCACTATGCCTGGCTGAGAACGTCTGACTTCTCTGGGCATGTCCAATACACACTTTGGACATGCTCTTTGATGGCCATTGCCTGTTTGGTGACAAGGCTGACAACGTGTTTGAGTGCTTCAAGGAATCTAGGGCCACGGCCAGATCTTTGTGACTTGCAGCAGCTTCTCTCCCCATGCAATCTGCCTTTCACCCCTTTCAAGTCTACCGAAGGGGTCCCCACCCCGTTCCGCCCAGAGCCACAGGGCCACGCAAGCTGCCCAGCCTATACGGGGACATGGGACCCAGCGTCGTGGGTCTGGGTGCCAGCGGATGGGCCAGTCCACCAATGCCACCTCCCCGTAGCAGCCTCTAAACCTTCCTAGTCTGACTTTTCAGGGCCACCAGTTGCCAGTGGGCAGCAGGATCCGCTGTCACCTTCCCTACTGGCACCACATCACATTGGACAGGTGGGTTTTGCAAATAGTCCGGAGGGGCTACTTGCTCTCCTTCGAAACTACCCCTCCCACCATGCCACCAACACTCCTTCGCATGTCGGAGGATCACTTGGCCCTTCTCTGTCAGGAAGTTACGGCTCTATTGGCCAAGGGAGCTGTCGAACGAGTCCCTGTGCCAGAAGTAGGTTGTGGGTTCTACTCCCACTACTTCCTGGGACCCAAGATGTACAAAGGCCTGCGTCCTAATTTAGACCTCCGGGACGTCAACCGCTTCCTCAGGAAGGAGAAGTTCAAAATGTTAACCTTGGCTCAGGTCCTGTCTGCCCTTAGGTCACAAGCATTTTCAGTTTACCGTGCTCGCCTTTGGCCTTACCAGCACCCCTTGGGTGTTCACGAAAGTGATGGCGGTGGACGCAGCTCATCTGCACAGATCAGGGGTTCCAGTCTTCTCTTATCTCGAAGACTGGCTGTTGAAGGCAGACTCGGCCCAGGCTGTCGTTTCCCACCTCCAGACTACGGCAGAACTCCTACATTCGCAGGGGTTCGCTATCAACGTGCCGAAGTTGCACCTGATTCCCTCTCAGAAGCTCATTTTCATCTGGGCATTTCTGGATATAGCGCAGTTTCGGGGCTTTCCTCCCGAGCAGCGAGTCCAGGATATTGGGGCTATGATACCGGTGTTTCAGCCTCTATCCCGGATTTTGGTGAGAAGGACTCTGGGGCTGCTAGGCCTCATGTCCTCCTACATCCTGCTGGTGGATCATGCCAGATGGCATATGCGGGCTCTGCAGTGGGACCTGAAGTTTCAATGGGCGCAGCATCAGGGCAATCTTTCTGATGTCGTCCAGATCTCGGAGGGGAAGTCAGTTGCAGTGCTGGCCAACGAACTAGAATTGGGTCGACGGCAGATCCCTCTCCTTTCCCCAACCAGAGTTCACAATGGTGACGGATGCATCACTCCTGGGATCGGTCGGCCACATGGGAGAGGCGGAGATCAGGGGTCTCTGGTCTCCGGTGGAGTCCAGGCTCCACATCAACTTTTTGGAGCTCCGTGCAATCCATCTCGCACTGAAGGCATTCCTTCCTTCTGTCAAAGAAAGAGTAGTGCAGGTGTTCATGGACAACAACACCGCCATGTGGTACTGCAACAAACAGGGCCGGGTGGGGTCGTGGACCATATGTCAAGAGGCTCTTCGCCTTTGGACATGGCTGAAACATCAGGGCATATCCCTGGTGGTTCAACACCTGGTGGGTTCCCTGAACGCCAGGGCGGACGAACTCAGCCGCCGGTGCATGATGGATCACGAATGGCGTCTTTACTCGGAGGTGGTGCAAGGTCTCTTTCTGCAGTAGGGAGAGCCTTGGTTAGATCTTTTCGCCACTGAAGAGAACGCACAGTTTCAGCAGTTTTGCGTGTTGGAGTTTCCACGTCTGCACTCGCTCGGCGATGCCTTTCGTCGCGAGTAGGATTGCGGCCTACTGTTCGCCTTTCTGCCTGTGCCACTTCTATCCAGATTTCTAAAGAAGATCAAGCGCAACCGGGCTCAAGTCCCGGACTGGGCGCGAAGAGTCTGGTACCCCGAGCTCTTGAGCAAGGCCATCGATCCTCCGATCAGACTGCCTCTTCGGGAGGATCTTCTGTTGCAGCAACAGGGGACGGTTCTCAACCCAAAGCCGTCCAGCCTCTACCTCCTTGTGTGGAGATTGTGTGGCGACAGTTGACAGCGTTCGACCTTCCTCCCGAAGTCTGTAACGCCATCTTGGCAGCCAGGTGTCCCTCCCCTAAGACGGTATATGCCTGTAGATGGAACAGATTTGTGGAATGGTGCACAGCAAAGGCTGTGGATCCCCTTTCTGCCCCCTTTCAGAGGTTCTCCTCTTCATTCTTTCTTTGGCCCTCCAGTGTTCTCCTCTGGGTACTCTTAAAAGCTATCTTTCGGCCATTTCGGCCTTCCTCAGTCTTCCTGATCAGCCCCCTATTGTTAACAGATTTTGAAAGTCGTTACTCATCTCTTTCCTTCTTCTCCTTTCTTAATGCCTCAGTGGGACTTGAATCTTCTACTTACTTATCTTATGTGTGCTCCCTTTGAGCCACTACATAATTGTCCACTTCGTCTTCTTTCTTTAAGACTGCTTTCCTGCTTGCCATCACCGCTGCTCACAGGGTGAGTGATCTTCAGGCTCTGTCTTGCAAGCCTCCCTTTCTTACTGTTCATCCAGACAAAGTGGTCCTTTGCACTAGGCCTTCTTTTCTGCCCAACGTGGTTACCTCTTTCCACATAGGTCAGACCATCACTTTGCCCACCTTCTTCCCACCTCCGCACCCTTCCAAAGAGGAGGAGAGACTCCACCGTCTGGACCCAAAACGTGCGCTGTCCTTCTACCTTGACCGCACTAAAGAATTCTGGGCGGACGATCAACTCTGTGGGTGCCAAGAAAGGTCGGGCCATGCACAAATGTACCATCTCTCAACATGTTGTCCTATGCATCCCGATCAGTTATTCTTTGGCGAAAAAGGAACCTCCAGTAGGACTGCACGCCCACTCCACCAGGGCGACGGCAGCCACTACTGTGTTGGGACGGGGAGTTCTGCTGGTTGACATCTGCCAGGAAGCCGCGTGGGCATCCCTGAACACGTTCACTAGATTACTGCCTGGACAGCCAAGTCCGGAGAGACGGCTTCTTTGGCCGTTCTGTTCTCCAGGACTTTCTGGTGTGAACTTTGTTTGCAGACCCACCACTGGCATTGGTATTGCTGGCGTATCTATTCTAAGGTAAGGAATCTATAACGGTCTCTTTCAGATGAACACATTTCTTATCTTCGGTAACGATGTATCTGTAAGAGACATATGTAGTTATAGATTCCTTACCGCCCCACGCATCCTCCCTGGGCCCTAGTTATGTGCACCAGTGGTCAGTGTCTTGCAGGGCTCTGTGCTACTGGCGTGGAAAGTCGTGTCAGAACTGACTTCAGCACGTATGGGCGGCGTCTAAGTAGACACTGCAACGACATCCCAGCGACGACGGACGCGGAGTCGACCGATGCCACTTACCGACGTGCAGGGGAACTGCTATGAAAAAATGTGTACAGATCCGGTCTGACGCTTGGGGGTAATTCTAAGGTAAGAAATCTATAACTACATATGTCTCTTACAGATACATCGTTACCGAAGGTAAGTAACTTGTTCATCTGGTCTACTGAGCTCATAATCTTCAGGACAAGTGCACATTAAAATATTTGGGCAGCTGTATGTCCAAACACTTGGGCAGCCCGGCATGCAGTCATTTGGGTTACTAACTCACATTCAGTGATCTAGGACATGGAACTCCTGATCACTCCAGGCTGTCCCATATGCGGTCACTTGTCCTGCTGCACGAAATTATTGTTGAGAGGTGTCTGAATCTTTTAATGCTGCAGTTAATTTTGCACTGTCTGAGGATTCAAGATTTGCAGGTTTAGATTTCAAAGGATAATGCCAACTTTAGTCCAAACAGTTTCCTTCAAAGTATCTGTTTCGTCTACATCACCAAATCTATTTCCATGTACAGGTGGCATCATTCATTAAAAACTTCCTTTACAACGACTTTGTTACAACGCATGTCATTACCCTGCTTTTTTTACTCCGCAGCAACTTTTACAATGCAGGGCTTTACACTGCTAGCCATTCCAAAATGATTTTATTGTTTCAATTAATAAAAATTGTTACAAAAGACTATGCGTAATATGTATTTCCAAGATTCTTCTTTGACCGTAAACAGAATATAAACAACATAATTTCAATTCATATCATACACGTCAGAACCGTACCCAGAGTAAAAATAGAGGCCCATGGATACTTGGTTTATGCTCACGGCTTTGGGCTTAGTGTCCTACGTTAAGACTGGCTCGATCTTAACTTAAAAGTGCAAATTTCGCTAGTCTAGCCAGTTCCTTGGGATCTCTAAATTAAAAAGAAGCTTCATTGCTGTATTCTAAAAAACAAGGGTTTTAATAAAGTGCTACGTGCGAGGCTCCGATAAGGACAGATTCAGAGTAGGTGGGCCAAGGACTCCTCGAACTGGTGGCAGAGTCTACAGGAGGTGACCGCCTCTAGTGATTTCTAGCGGGTATTGATGTCTTTTATTGGGATGACCATGAGTCTGACTGAAAGGATTTGGTTTAGTATTTGTTTATTCCGTGCTGAATCAAGGTAAGGCTGCCTCAATTTGTTCTCATAAGAGCTGAATAGTATCCCAATATTGCTGCTGGAGGATTCAATAGTCGCTATGTTGTCTTGCTTTGATTTCCTTAAAATTGCTTTAAGCAGTCCAGGTTGATGAAGACCCAAAACAGGTGCAGAGCAGAGCTTGGACTTGGAGCAGCGAGCCACGAGCTACGAGCCTCACCGTAATCTTCGGAGACCGCGAAGCCTGCAGCCTTGGGCAGCACACCATCTCGGCGAGGACGCCCCCGCTGTTGGTCCCCGCAGCAAGGCACTGTTCTTTTCCGGGGGTTGGGTGCTGGGGTCCGGGCGAGGTGTGCTTTTGGTGGCCGCTCCTCTCTTGTTCCTTCCGACCCCTCTCCTCACAGAGGCAGCTGCGCGACTGGAACCGCGCAGGCTGCCTGGGTTTGAGCCGTGTGCTGCTGCTGCTCCTGCCCCTGACCTGAGCATGCATGCAGACGGCCCCGAGAGAGGCCAGACTGCACGTCCCAGCAGGACCCATCAGAGCAACCAGAGACCGGAGGAGTGGGAGGAGGCCCCGTGATTGCTGGTGCACCGCACCGCAGACAGCCCCAGTGAGGAACTGCAGCCCCAGGGGAGGTCGGCAGGCTTCTTGGTGCTACTTGCTCCCCCAGCCCTCTGCACACCCCGCGCACGTCAGTGGCCCCTGGTGTTCGGTCCTTGCTTTGCAGTGGGAGCACTGTACTTGTGGGAGGAGAAGGCAGGGGGCAAGGGGGCTCAACAGAGCCACAGCCGCCCAGCCATCTAGCCTTCAGGTCTCCATTGCCCCTGCCTTGTTTCCCCTCGGGCTCACTGGCCCCACACATCGTCTGGGGACACACTCTTTAGCCTAGACCAGGCCACGGTGGCTAGGAGAGCCCCGGGAGAACGAACAGAGCCAAGGGAGGCCCCCTAGCTATTACAACGCATTCCCCATTACAACACCCCAGTGGAGTTAGAATACTAAATTGCGTTTTAAAGGTCAATGCGATGTAATGAATTGCGGCGTAAAGCTCTGCATTGTAAAAGTTGCTGCAGAGTAAAAAATGCGGGTTAATGCCAGCGTTGTAAACGCGTGCGGGGTAAAGAGTCATATTCCATCATTCTGCTATCGGAAATTAATGAATGATTGTCATTTATAAAGCGCAACAGCTGCTTCATAAGAAGTGTCTAGGCGCTACCAGTAAGTAACATAACTCAATCCTAACGAGCAAAGAATGATTGCCAGGTACAATGGGTAAATATTAAGCGAACTTTGGAGGTTGTGTTTCTAAAATGTGGTTTCTTTAGGTGGCTGCTCTCAAAAAGTGATTCTCCACATTCTGCTGCACCTAGTTTGCTTCCAAAATATTTTCTGTGAGCGCTGTTGGGGGGACATTGTCTATGACGCGCAAGCACATCACACACTTTGCATAACTCCCTTTCCATTTTTGCTGTCAGTCAGCACTTCAAGCATGACTGCTTCTTGTTTCTTCTCTACATTGTTTTTGAAGATGGTGGACATGGCTCAGAAGTTGGGAGCTGCTTTGCAAGTTGGAGAGAGTTTGGTGTGGACAAAGCCAACAAAGGATCCCAAATCCAAGCAACGAAGTGCATCATCCAGTAAAGTGTCCAACACACAGCAGCCTTTGGGTTCCAATCAAGCCCTAGGGCAAGCCATGTCCTCCGCAGCTGGCTACGGAAAGAGCTTGCAGTCCTCAACAGGTAGGTGTTGATAGCTGTTCTTTAGTTCAGTGGCTTCAAATGGATCCTTCAAACCAATTCGTCTGTTATTGCTTTAACAATTCGTAACAGCCTGTAGCCCTCTACAGATAGGTGATGTAACTTAGCAATGATGTTGGTCACTGACTTGAAGGAAAAGTCTGCTTTTACTGATAGGTAAGTGCCTATTGCAGCATGTTAAATTAGCAAGACTAAGATCCTGCATCTGCCTAGAGGTAGGCTATCCTAGTTGTCATGTATCATGCGTCAATTGTTGGGTACCTGCCTATGACAGTATTTCCTCTTTCCCCGTTAGACTCCGTGGTGCGGTAAAGCTTGTTAAATAACAGTGTAGTTCAAAAACCCTGTTACTTGAACTATTGAAAATTTGAATATTTAAGATTTTATGAAGAGTTTATGAAGCTGCCACTTGTCTCACTTTCATATTTTCAGTGTCTCAACTGTGTAATCGATTTATTCGTAAACATCCTGGCTTTGAGTAGCATTGACCCCACAGTTTAACCCCAATAGTCTATTTGCTACCGCAGCCTCCTAAAACTGCCTCTTCTACTGCAACTCTTGTCCACAGATTACTAGACATGTTCTAGATAACTTCATCCAGCTACTATGAGGGCTCCAGTTTTATTTCTTTTATTTATGAAGCACCCAGATCATCCACAAGGGGACATCCCGGCGCTCCAGTCAGTACCATTATCCCTGAAGAATTTGTGAAATGTGCTTACCTGGAGGCACAGTCCCACGGGCAGCACTGTCTACCAATAGAGAGGAACGGCAATCACTCAAATTTTTTAAAGCCCTTATTCTGACCAAGGGATGAGGGTCTTTCTCTTCATGTGACACAGCGGAAACAGAGTGGTCAACCGGTTGCTAGATAATGATGTTATTTATCCAGACGGGATTCTTCATGTCAGATGGAACCACAGGATCCTTATTTGAAAAACACTGGTAATAGAATACCCTTTGCCCTCCTTCCCCCTGTATGGCACCTAAAATAATCCTTAAATCATCTCTCACATTGTGGTACCTAGTGGAATTATTCAGAAAGTTTATTGACATCTGACTTCCTGTGCCATTGGCAAAAAAATATTTTGTGGTCAGCAAGCCTTCCCATGACCAGAGCAATGCATACTCAGAATTCAAAGAAGACGCTGAAGGTCTCCACTTGGTTGGTTCTGCTGAATCAAGCTAAACAATGGGTACCTCCATGCTGCCGACATAGACCTATCACGCTATCATCCAATTCCAAATCAGCATCCCTCGCCTAATGAGACCCACCACCACAGACCCGTCCAAACGAAGTTAGAGCAGCATCAAGGATTCCAACTGGGTGGACACCCTGCGCTTGAATCAACCAACCCCCACCAACAGCAATACCAAACATGTGGACGAGTGGATCACAAAATGTGCCGACTCCCTGGCCACCCCATTATTATTATGAAATCTGTTTATTGGCATTTCGTTAATATAGACATAGCATAAATCATAAATGGAACATCTCACAGGCAATGAGTCAGTTACTCGGAGGAGTCCCCACCAATTGTGAATGCGGTGAACCACAGGATCAATCGCCACCCCCATGTGTGGAGCAAGTTAAACTGATAGGTGTCGGGACCACCGCCCACATTTAAACAGATTCATAGAACAACAAAAGGAAACAGGCTAAACAACAGAAGCCCAGCATAACAGCAGCAGCAGGTCTCCCTGGCCACCCCATAACCACAATGCATACAGAGGCATGCCCGTTGGTACACTGAGCAAATCCACACGACAAAACAATGTTACAAACAATTGGAAAGAAAATGGAGAACAAACCCCCTAAAAAACTACAAAAAGACAGATAAGACAGCCCTGAGACGCTACCACCAATAAATCAAAGAAACAAAGAAGAAAGCCTTAGCAAAGTGCATAGGCAACAGCTGCAACAGCAGATAAAAAATCTTTGTGATCATCAAAGACTACACTTCAACCGCTAACACCAACTACATCATTTTCTCCCAAGAACTGTGTTACAACCTCTCAGGATTCTTAAGAGACAAAATCAAAGCCATGTACAACAACTTCGACCCCCAACCGAACTCCTGAACCCTTACCTCTAGTCTACCCTCAAATACACATAATAGCCCTGACTGCCTGGGAACCACACACCACGGAAGAAACAGCCAGCATCATGTAAACCAGCCACTCTGGGACACCTTACCCTACCACATCTACAACAAGGGAACCGCCCCTTTCAGAGAAGTCCTCGCCTGCCTCATGAACACCTCCATCACTTCTGACATGTTCCTGGATCCATCGAAACACGCGATGGTCAATGCACTACTAAAGAAATTCCTCGGCAGACCCCACTCAACTAGCAAACTACTCCCTAATCTCCCCGCAAACCTACCTGGCCAAGGTCATAGAGAGTCATAAACAGGCTCCTCTCTCAGTCCCTCAACACACACCAGCTCCTAGACACCATGCACTCAGGTTTCCAGCCCAACCACAGCACTGAGACTTCCCACATTGCAGCAACTAACAACATCAGGCTGATTCTTGAACGCACCAAAGGCAAGCCCGTCTGCACCTGGACCGCGCCCAGCGCCATGACCCCTGCTGATTGTAATAGATTAGTTACTCAAGGAGTGAACTAGAGGCTGTAAATATTGGTAAGTGCACTAATCACTTTTTGGATAATAACTGTTTGCACATTCAACTTCTAGCTGTCCTAAGTGCAAATATGTCTGGCCTTGAGCATGTTTACATGTTGTCCTGGTGTGCTCCCTCATCTCCCAGATGCTTTAAACTCAGAGATTAGTAATAGGGTAATAAATGGGTCTTTGCCGGAACACCGCACAAGGGACAGCAATGTCCTGGCTACAAATGCCACAAATGCTAATAAGCTTAAGGCTATCTTGCTTAATGTCAGATCGGTAAGCAAGCATAAGTTGGAGATTGAATGCCTGCGTCAAACAACTAGCCCTGATTTAATATTTTTCTCAGACACATTGGCTAGCCCTACATCTGAACCTGACTGGGTGGCGGCACTACCTCCGGGCTACTCCCTTGCCTCTGTCCCCAGAGTGGACAAATTAGGTGGAGGAATAGCTATAATTTATAGAACAGAATATAAATTGAAATTTGAGTCAATACCCCTCGCAGGCGCTGAAACCATGTCATTCAAACATCAAAATTAATAATAAGGAGGGAGGAGCCTAGCGCGCATCCAAGATGGTCGCGTGAGCACAGGGCTCCCCGGACCCTCGCTGCTCCTCGGAATTTATCCTGACTCTATCCTGACTTGGTTGATGGAATCTGGGAGACGAATGCTGGCTGAACACTAAACTCCTTTCGGAAATCAAATCGGACCTGGCAATCCGGAGTTATGGCGGTTTGAACTTTTGAGGCCCACCCGACGGCTGTGCCCGATGCGAGGGTGATCTGTGGAGCCGGGGCGTAGTTGAACAACAACGGCAGCGGTGCTGTGCCAGTGGCCGTCACATCACTTTCGGTTTCACTTTTGGTCTTTGAGGGGCTGGACTGTGGACTTGCTTGGTGGGACTGGGCTTTCATTTTGCCTTCGCTTGATGCCGGTGGCTTCGTCTGCTGCCAGTGTGCTCATTGACGGTGGTCCCTTCGCTCCGCCATATTGCGGCCTGTGGTGCGACACGCGTCTGCCTGGCCTGTGCCACCTCGACGCTTCCTCGGTGGTCCCCTTCGGCGATCGAGGTTCTCATGGGAGGCAAGGGAGACCCCGAGAGGCGTAAGACCAAAACATCCCTACGTGGGGGACCGGTCCAGACAAACAACATGGACCGCTACACTCAGGGTAAAGGATCCCCCGGGACGGCCAATGTCCCCCCGGAGGACGCCAGTGGGGGCCTGTCCGTTTCTCCAGATCTGTCCCTGCAGGACATCATGGGCGCCATTAAGGGCATCAGAGAGACCATCGCTAAGCAGTACGAGGCCTTGGCCCGTAAAATCGACACGGTGGCCATTGACATTACGCTAATCCGGGCGGATCTCTCTAAGACCAACGAGAGGGTTCAATCGCTGGATGTGCGGACGTCCTCCCTTGGTACGGACGTGTTGGACCTGCAGGCCACTCTCGGCGATCTCAAGTCGGCCAATGCTCTGATGGCCCGGCGGCTGGAAGACTTCGAGGGACGGGCCCGCCGCAATAACATCCGCGTCATAGGCGTTCCGGAGACCTCCGATAACCGCCCGGTTGATCTCCTGGTCGAGGAGCTCATCCTCGAACATCTTGCTCCCGCTGGCCTGAGTAAGTTTTTCGCTGTGGAGCGGGCCCATCGAGTCCCAGGTGGCCGGCCGCGACCGGGTGCCCCCCCGAGGCCTATCGTTGCGAGACTTTTCCATTACAGAGACCGAGACGCGATCCTGCAGGCCTCACGGGTCCATGGCCCGGTCCGACATGAGAACTCGTCCATTAACTTTTTCCCGGATTCACCCAACTTGTCCAGAAACAGCGGATGGGCTTCCAGGGGGTGAAGCGGCGTCTCCGGGACCTCGGTCTCAAGTACTCTATGCTTTATCCTGCAAGGCTCCGAGTGGAACATGAAGATCGGACTACCCTTTTTTTTTTTACTCTCCTGCGACTGTGAGTGACTGGCTGGATTCGCTGCCGGACCGGGGTGACCGGACTGGGCCCTCTGCCGGTACCGAGGGTGGCGGGTCTCCTTTGGAGTGACTTATGGTCCCGGACTCTGCCATGTTGTACTGTTCGGCTGGGTTCTACTTCTTTTGTGCATTTTGTTTCACTATGTTGTATGTGGGGAGCGGGCGGGGACGGGTCCCTTCCCTCCTCCGGGGTCTTTTCGTAGAATGGGTTTTGTAGGGCGACAGGCACACTGCAAGTTGGGGTGGTTTTTTGGACCGCAGGGGTGCAGGGCGGGGGGTGTTGGAGTTGGGGGGGGGGGTTGGTGGGTGGGTGGGGTTGTTTGCATTTGTGTTTTTTGTTTTCAAGGCGAAGTATTGGCTATGGTTCATCCTTGGGTGTTGAGCTCTTTGCTAGGGGGCTACTGGAGGGGATGGGGGGGGACGGGTTGAGATTGATGTCTTGGAACGTCAATGGATTGGGGGACCGTATCAAACGGGGTGTTGTGCTGCAATATCTGCGTCGTCTGACTCCTGATGTGGTGTTCTTACAGGAGACGCATCTGGTTGGCAATGTTTGTCGGGCTATGAACAGGGGGGGATATCGACTTGTGGCCCACTCTGGTTTCACCACTGGTTCGAGAGGGGTGGGCATTCTCTTGCGAGCTTCACTTCCGTTGGAGATCACCAGGGTGGTCCCAGACGATAGAGGGCGCTATGTGGCTCTGACTGGGAGGTGGGAGGGGCAGTCCCTTTCCCTGATCTCGGTCTATGTTCCCCCGGGCCTCCAGAACTCCACCTTCTCAGACTTGGGTTGTATGTTGCTTGGGCTTCCTGACAGTCTTTTGCTTATGGGTGGGGACTTTAATTCGGTTGTCTCGGGTGACCTGGACCGTCATCCGCCCAGGGCCCTCCCTGCTGCCCAGGCGTGGCTGGGCGGGCTCCTGGAGACCTTCGGTCTGGTGGACTGTTGGAGGTTAATGCATCCGACACAGTGTCAGTACACCTTTCACTCTGGGGCCCATGGGAGTCTCTCCAGACTGGATTATTTCCTTATGCCCGCGGCCCAGGCTACTCGGATTCGAGAGGTCAAACACCTGGCCAGGGGTATTTCTGATCATTCCCCACTGTGGTTGCTTTTTGACACCGGGTCGCGGTCCGCTGGGCGGATCGCTCCTATTAACCCTTGGTGCCTGCGAGACCCCAAGATCCGTGATAGCCTGATTAAGTCGATTGATCAATATTTTTCTGAGAATGAGGGGTCGGTGTTGTCCTCGGTGTCCCTGTGGGAAGCTTTCAAAGCAGTGCTCCGCGGGCATGCCCTGTCTCAGATAGTGGAGGCCAAGAGGGTTAAGAGAGAGGCGGTTGTGACGCTGGAGACTGAAATATCGGGGCTGGAGGCAGCCTTGGAGGCGGGTGTCACCCCGGATGGGCTGCATGCCCTCAGCCTGAAGCAGTTTGAATATAAGTCTCTCGTCACTGATGCTGCCAAGACTATGTATAGGGAGCAGCAGGGTAGGTTGTATGACGCCGGAGACAAGGTGGGTAAGCTGCTTGCCTGGTTGGACAAGAAGGAGAGAGTGAATCGTGTGGTCCCGGAGCTTTGGGTGTCGGATGGAGTGTGTGTGACTGAGCCTGGGGAGATTGTTGAGTGTTTTGCTGACCACCTCCGTGCAGTGTACTCCCCGGTGTCTGATAGAGATGAGGACGACTCTCGTCTTCTGCTTCGGGATATTGCCCTGCCCGGCTTATCCGTCGAGGACCGCGAGCTGATGGATGCCCCTTTGTCTGTCGAAGAGATAGCTACTGCGATTCGCTCCCTCCGCTCGGGCAAGGCTATGGGCCCCAACGGTCTGCCGATTGAACTATATAAGTTGCGCCCGGATAAAATCGCGCCTTTCCTCCGTCATATGTTTCAGGAATCGCTCGAGAGGGGTTCCCTTCCTGACGACCAGCGTCTGGCTACTATAGTGGTGATTCCCAAGGAGGGTAAGCCACGTGACCGCTGTGCCTCCTATAGGCCTATTTCCCTGCTGAATGCCGAACCCAAAATCCTTGCTAAGGTCCTCGCCAATCGCTTGCTGAGCGTTATATGTGACTTGATACATCCGGATCAATGTGGCTTCATCCCACATCGTAATACCGCTCTCAACTTACGGCGTCTGCACGGCGTCCTCGCTAGGGCTGAGTACTTCGCTGAACCGGCCATATTGGTTTCCCTAGACGCCACGATGGCCTTTGATACCATTGAATGGCCATTTCTTTGGGCCGTCTTGGCGAAGTTTGGTTTTGGGGAGGGGTTCCTTAGCTGGGTGAAGCTCCTTTATGCTGGACCAATGGCTCAGGTGGTTATCAATGGGCGGGTTTCTCGGCCTTTCGCTCTCGGGAGGGGAACTAGGCAGGGGTGCCCGTTGTCCCCGCTGCTCTTTGCTCTCGCCCTGGAACCGCTCGCTGCCTGGCTCCGTTGGGAGCCCTCGATTAGAGGGCTCCGGTGGGCCCCGGGCTTCGAGGATCGGGTTTCATTGTACGCGGATGATATTCTCTTGTATCTCACCTCACCGCGGAAGTCGCTCAATGTTCTCTTTGATGTCCTTACTTCCTTCGGGAAAAACTCGGGTCTGATAATCAACTGGTCCAAATCTTGTGTGTATCCTATCTCTGGTGGTCTTCCTCTCTTGCCGCCTCGGCTTCCGCTCCAAATATCTCAGTCCGGCTTTAAATACCTGGGGGTGTACGTTTCGTTGGATCCGGCGGTCCGCTATGAGCAGAATCTCCTGTCTCCACTCCGGCGTTTGAGGGCAGATACGGCTCGGTGGTGTAAGCTGCCCTTGTCTCCGCTTGGTCGCGCGGCGCTGTTTAAAATGATGTCCCTTCCCAGATTCCTTTATGCACTCCAGAACTCCTTCGATGTCATTCCTGCGGCCTACTTTAGGGAGGTGGAGAGTTTGCAGAGGAGACTGGTTTGGGACGGGCGATCGCGTATCGCTTTGGCCAAGCTGACTCTTTCCTGGTATGACGGGGGCATCGCGCTTCCTGATATTAGACGGTACTATTGGGCCTCCCAGCTGTCTGCCATTAATCATGCTACGTACGCTCCTGGTTCGAACCCGGCATATGAGATGGATAAATTCCTGCTCCCCGGCGGTAACTATAACAGAGCGCTTTACTCGCGGTCTGCTGGTAGGGCCCTTACGGGCCCTACCAGGATTGCGGTCCGTGTATGGAAGGCGGCTAACGTTGCGATGGGCTGGAGTGAGCGTTTAACATGCGCCACTCCTCTATTCGACTCGGACCGCTTGGGAAGCCTCTGGACAACGAAAGGCTTCGAGCGCTGGGATACGATCGGCATCAGCAGAGTGGGGGACCTGTGGGTTAAAGGTGCGGTTAAATCCTTCGCGGCGCTTCAGCGCGAGTATGAGCTTAGTGACAGAGAGTTCTTCCGTTATGCACAGGTTCGGCACGCCCTGCTTTCGGTCTTTGGGGAGGGGACCACGGTCCCTTCTTCTTCGCCTCTCGAGGACCGCATACTCGATGGTCACGTCCTCGACAGTACTATCTCCCTGATTTACAAAAAACTGATAAACAATCGGGCTGACCTCTTGGTGCGTCTTCGGGAGGCATGGACGGGAGATGGGGTGGAGCTGGACGACGAGGACTGGCAGACTGCACTGTCATCCCCTAAGGAGGTGGCCATCCCGGCCCGTCTCCGCCTGGTCCAGCTTAAGATTCTCCATCGTGTATATGTGACGGGCCCCCGCCTGGTCTCGATGGGGTTTTCAGACGACGGACTCTGTAAGCGTGGCTGCGGGCTCAGTGCTACCTTTCTCCATATCCTATGGGAATGCCGCGTGGTGGCGGAATACTGGCGCCGGGTGCATGATATTATGAGACGAGTCACCGGGGTCGCTCTGCTGCCGGAGGTGCGTCGTTGTGTGCTGAATGTATGGGAGCCCAATGACTGCAATGCGGCTCAGGCTCGGTGGGCGGCCTTGGGGAACATGATTGCAAAGAGAGATATTGCACAGCTTTGGGGTTCCCAGCGGCCTCCCACCGTGTCCGTCTGGAAGGAGAACATGGACTGGTGCATGTTCAGGGAGAAAACGGTGTATGTGGCTCGTGGTAAACCGGGGGCTTGGGGTAAAATTTGGGGGCAGTGGAACGCGTATCGTGGGTCTATCTGTGCTCCCCCTTTGGTGGATACGTCCGGGGTTGCCTCGTCCCCCTGATCCTTGAGGGTTCCTTGTGCATCTCGTACTTTGGAGTACAGATTTGGTTCTCTCGTGGCCCCCCCCTCCCTCTCAGGTCTTCTTTTATTGACCGCCCTCGGGTGGTTGGTGTGTTGACTCCCCCGGCTGGTGTTCGCCGCCCTTCATAAGTCGTTTCGCCTCGTTTGTTGTATTTTTGTATTTTTCTTTTTTGTTATTTATACTAAAAGTGTGTATTCTGATTTCCCTTATGTGCAGTCTGATCTACTGTGATAGTGCGGAGCCCCTGTGGGCCAGTCATTGTTTTCTGATATGCTGGAACACTTCGACTACTAGCGGCCGGCCCTGGTGGTTGTAGGCCAGTGTTTGTAACCCTTTTTATGCACAATAAAATCTTTTCAAAAAAAGAAAAAAAAAAATTAATAATAAGGTTCATTTTACTGGTCTGCTTCTTTACAGACAACCAGGCTCCAAACTTCCATTCTTACAAGGTCTTTTTGATTTTATCCAGTCCTGTACCGATTCTCCGTTCTTTACTGTTCTCGGGGACTTCAATTTTCATCTTGAATTGCTTACTGATTCTATGACCCTGTCATTGTTAGATAGATTTGAAGCCCTTGGCTTATCTCAACGAGTGATTGGCCCCACTCATAATGCTTTACATACATTGGATGGAATTTTTACTAATTATCCTGCTATACAGATTGATAAGATTCTGCCAGTGACTTGGACAGACCATAGGGCTTTCATTTTTAATTTCTTAGTTGAAATAACCCCTCTTTCCTCTGCACGACGTCCACTTACAACTTCTGCACGGTCCTGGCGTAATGTTAATCAGGAGATTTTCACTAAGAGGCTAACTAATACTGTTCCCTTGTTTACTTCTAATTCAAATTTGGATGCAGTTAGCTACTATAATTGGATCAGTGAAGCAATAGTCCAACTAACCCCTTTAAGATCAGTTTCCCAACGTAGGCATAAACCTACTGCCCCTTGGTATACTGCAGAGCTGAAAGACCTGAAATCAAAATGCAAGCGCGTTGAACGCGAATGGAGACTGCATTATACTACGGAAGGCAAGCTTAACTATAATAAGTCTCTTACAGACTATAAAGAAGCTATTTGTAGAGCTAAAATAGAGTTCTACACTGGCAAGATTGAGAAGGCAAAGAATTCCACCAGAGAATCCTTTAAGACTGTCACTTCCCTATCCAAGCTTCAACAGGGAGACTTGTTTTATCCCGATCAAACTTTATGTGATCAAATGGCAGGGTTTTTTAGTCAAAGGTGCGAACAATATACAACGAATTGGAGGGATTGGATTCCGACCCCCATATTCCAGTCGTTCAGGACAGTTAGGAGGGGTCATCTACTTTCAATCATTTATCCAGTTTTTCGCTAGTTACACAGGACTCGGTAAATGATCTTTTACTGTAGATCAAGTCTGGCTCACCAGAGGACCCCTGTCCACCGAATATAATTCATGAGGCCTCTAGACTAACAAGCTCTTTTCTGACCCCCTTACTAAACACCATTGTAGGATCTGGAGATTTTCCTACAGTATGAAAGAAAGCTTGTATTAGGCCCATTTCAAAGAAGCCCTCAATGGATCCTAGGGATGTCAAGAGCTATAGACCTATCTCCTGTCTCCTGGCGGCCAAGGTCTTGGAGAAAGCCATTAACCAGGAATTAAATGACTTTCTTATTTCCAATAATACTCTGGACACTTCACAACATGGTTTCCGTGCACCCTATTCTACAGAGTCTGCACTGGTTGTGGCTACGGAAGAACTTCGCATGCAAATTGATAGTGGTGGAAGAGCGATCCTGATCCTACTTGACCTATCAGCCGCGTTTGATACAGGGAACCATCTAATTCATTGGCCAATCTATTTAGAGACTTTGGCTTTTCTCTTGTGTCCTATGCCGACGACACTCAAATCATAGTTTCAATATCTTCTGTTAGTGAGGTGCCGTCGGCAAGGTTTCATAGCTGTCTTGTTCGCATCATACAATGGCCAACGAAGGAAGGAGAGTGTCCAGCACCAGTGGACAAGATGAGAAATCTGGGTGTGGTTTGGGACACACAGCTTAATTTCTCCGCTCAGATTAACCAAGTTACCTCGGCATGCTACTTTATATTAAAAATCCTATGGGAGATCCTACCATTTCTTCCAATGGAGCTGAGGAAAACTGTTGTGGTTGCTCTTGTACTGTCTCGCATCGATTATTGCAATGCTCTCTATTTAGGGATTGATAAACAACAACTGACTAAGCTGCAATCCCTTCAGAATACTGCTGCTCGGACATTACTTAACATTCCTAAATTCAATCATATCTCTGGGGCCATTAGGAGCCTACATTGGCTCCCTGTCAAGCAGTGTGTTGAATTTAAGGCTCTCTGCCTGGTCCACAAAACCCTGTATGGTGGTGGTCCTCTGGCGTACCACAACTTTTTCCAATGGTATTGTTCAGGGTGCTCATTAAGGTCTGCTAATCAGGCCTTGGTTAAAATTCCAAAATGGAGGAAAGCCAGATGGGGCGGCAGATGCCTCTCATACTTGGCTCCCAAACTCTGGAACAGCTTGCCGTTGGATATTAGATCTCAACCAACTCATTCCAAATTCCGTGGCCTTTTAAAATCTTGGCTTTTCTCGGTTTAGTAGTTGAGCCTGTACCTATGGACTCACTTGTGTTTCTATGTTTCTCCAGCGCCAAGACGCCTCGGCAATCAAGCGCTATATAAAACCCTCACTTACTTACTTACAGTGGCTGGGGTCAGAGGAAATATGATGGACTTGTCCCAATTGATTCTTAGCCCAGAATATCCACCAAATTGAACCACCTCACATAGTATGGGGGACAGATTCATTTCTGGGTTATGAATATAAAGAAAAGTGTCATCCGCATATGCGGAAATATTCAGTGTGTACTCGGGGAACCCCAGCCCTCTATGTGCGTGGTATTCACGGATGGCACAGGCCAATGGTTCAGCAGCTATTGCGTACAACAGTGGGCACCCTTGTCTTGTACCCCACGTGATGTTAAATGACTGGGAGGGACCGTCTCCAATCCTCACTCTGGCGGTGGGCGATGTGTATAACACAGACACTAAGCAAAGAAAAATATCCCCAACGTCTATCTTACGCAGTACTGCAAGCATGAACCCCCACTCCACAGAATCAAAAGCTTTCTCGGCATCGCGAAATACTGCCGCTGCCTTGACTTCTGGGTTCAATCTCTGCATCACTCCAAACAAGGTTCTCAAATTCCTTGACAAGTTGTGACTAGGGATGAAACCAGCCTGTTCAGGGCGGATGATACCAGGCAACAAAGGGGCCAGCCTGTTAGCCAAGATTTTGTTGGCATCTACATTAAGCAAAGACAAGGGTCTGTATGAGGAGCAGTGGCTAGGTGACTTGTCCGCCTTTAATAGTGTGACAATTACAGCTTCACACAAGGAGGGGGCATAATTCCAGACCCCGCCATCTCTTCATAAAGCATTTTAAGATAGGGGATCAATAAGTCTTGGAATTCTCTGTAAAAGGCCACCGAGAGCCCATGCGCGCCCGGAGCCTTCCCTGCAGCCATACCACTCAGTGCGTCACTTATCTCATCAGATTCCGGGGGTGCCATCAGGTGCTCGTGATTCGGACCATATAAACCGACCAAAAGGAATTTAAGATCCCCCTTGTTACAAAGGGCTACCATGAACCTTTTGATATATGACAGGTACTCCTCAAGGGCAACGCTGTCCGTCGGGATTTGGGATGTGTACAATGTCTGGTAATAGAAGCGAATATGAGCTGCATTTTCCACAGTAGTGCACAGAGGATGTCCATCATCATCCATCATGCCTACCATTCTATCTAACTCCTTCTTGGGTCTCAAAATCCCCAGCTAGCATGGCTCCAGGTCGTTCCCACTCCCCGTAACTGCATGCTGTGGCGTATTTTCCCCATATGCTTGAGTTCATCATTTGCTGTGTCTAAGAACTCTACCAATTTCTGCTTGACATTGGCTGTAGTCTGGGCTACACCCGTCCCAGAGAGCTCCCTTTATATGTGCCCTTTTTTGTTTTCTATGGTCGCTAACCTGCCACGAATGGAGCGGAACACTCCCGCGTGTGTGGAAATCACTACTCCCCTAATATACACCTTGAACGTTTCCCAAAATGTAGCAAATGTTGGGACCGAGCCTAGGTTATTGGCGAAAAAGTCTTCTATTGCCGTCCTCAAACCTGCCTTAAACACAGTGTCTAATAATGAGTAGGGAGGGAAATGCCAAGTGAATGCCGGAACTCATGGTGTTCTATATTGTATTGTGAGCTGAACCGGGAGTGGTCAGAATATGTCAGGGGGAGATAAGTACAGGCCGTGACTCTGGTGTCTAACCCCCCAGATTTTAATCAATACGGGTGTGAGTGTTGTCGGCTGAGGAATAGTGCATGTAGCTTCCCCAAAAGCGACCTATGTCTCCAAATGTCAATGAGGCCCCCAGTGTGCATTATGTCCATTATCCATACCGCAGCAGCCGCTGGGCGCCTGGGCGGGCCTTGGGATTTATCAATCTCTGGATTGAGTATACAATTAAAATCTCCGCCCCACACTTGCGGAATACCCTCCCACTGTACCACTTTGCTGTCAGCAAATTCTAAAACTGGGGATCATCGTGATTCGGACCATACACATCGACCAAAAGGAACTTAGGATCCCCCTTGTTACAAAGGGCTACCACAAACCTGCTGTGTGGGTCCCTAATTAGCCCAGTCATTACCACCCCAGCCCTCTTATCTACCCATATCAAGACTCCCATGACATGTGAGGTATAGTCTGCAGAGTAATACTGCCCTTGTAATTTACGGTGTACTTCCCTGCTACGTGCCACAGTGTGGTGTGTCTCTTGTAGAATCGCAATAGCCACAGAGTGTCTCTTCAAATAGGCTCTCACTTTCCGAACCTTCCTACTATCATTTAGGCCACGAACGTTCCAGGTCATAAGATGTAAAGACTGTACTCTCTCACCCTCACATGCCATTAGATGAGTGTGACCACTGCGATGAATGGGCCCGACTACATGTGGCATGCCAAGCATTGGAATGTTGAATATACTACTGTTAGACCTGGGGCTCGCTAGTTGGCTGAGGTAGGTACCTTAGGCCAAATAGGGACTCTTGCTTCCACATCAGGGAAAGGAAGGACACCTTCTCAGATAGCCCCCGCTCACCCCCTTGGTAGCTTGGCACAAGCAGCCAGGCTCATCTTTAAGGCAAATGTGTAAAGTATTTGCAACCACGCTCTCAGTAACCCAATGATGACACCACAAATGGACTCCACACGAGTTTCATAAAAACTAGTATACATTTATATAAAAAGATATACAATGAGACCACACGATATAAATCCAACATATGCGTATTTGTAATATTCCTCCTGGCCGTTTGTTAGGCCAGCCAGCCCTTGTAAGTTCTGGCGATATTAATGAACAATTCTAAATGATCCACTGCAGTCCTAATGCAATACTATGCAGTTCGTAATGCTAGAATCAGGCCCTTTGCAATGTAAAAATAATGCAGTTTGTGATGCTAGAATCAGGCACTTTGCAATGTAAAAATAATGCAGTTTTCGTAATGCCAAAATAATGCATAACGCAACAATCAGCTAGTTCGTTATGCAAAAATAGTGCAATGCGTAATGCAACAATCAGGCAGTTCGTAATGCTGAAATAATGCAATGCGTAATGCGGCAATCAGGTAGTTCGTAATGCAGGAATAATGCAATGCGTAATACATTCCAGCACCGACCACGGTGCCTTAGGCGGTCTGCCCCTCGTACTGACTCACAGTCAGCTTCTGTCAACAGTGGCCCCCACACGGGTATGGTGTAAACAAAAGTGCAGCTCTGCACTCCGGCCCCGGTACTGCCACTCCTTTGGCAAGTATATGCCGCGAACCGACCTGAAGCAGAGGCTCGCGCTGCAGGAATGGGAGAGGCCGAGATTGTCTCCCTCCGAGCCCGCACCCCGCCCCAGGCGTCGACACACATTACCTGGGGGGTGCGACCTCGCTCTCCTATCCTCTTTCCGCGACTTGGGCCTCCGATGCAATCTTTGTGGATTCCGGGCAGTGGGACTCGGGCCCTCCCTCAACGAGGTTGGTTCGAGGTCTTGCTCTGGCAACGGCGGGCTCGGGTTGGCGGCTCAGCTCCTCCGGGGTTGCCAGTCCGGGCTGCTGGTGCTACAAAGATCTCAGGCTGCAACTGGGCACAAGTTCACAGCGTTGCTGAGACTCACTTGAGCTTTGGGTGCACGATCACAGGGCACTCCTCACGAAGGTCTCAGGCTGCACAAAGCACACGCACACAGCGTCTCTGAGACTCAATTGAACTCCGGGTGCGCGATAACAAGGCAACCTTCACAAAGGTCTCAGGCTGCACACAGCACACACACTCACAGCGTCCCGGAGACTCACTTGGACTCCGGGTGCCTGATTACAGGGCAATTCTTAAGAGGGTCTCAGGCTGCAAAAACACACAGCTTCGCTGAGACTCTCCTGGAAACTTTTGTGTTCCTGAGTTTCCGCAACAGGGAGCCAGCTCACCTTGGGCCCCTGGGGATAAGTTACTTCTGGACACAGCAAAGTCCCTTCAAGCAGGGGGACACAGCACACAGCAAAGTCCCTTTAGCCCCTCCTTGGTTAAAGCAGCACACTGCAGGCCAGCCCCACAACACACAGCAATGGTCAGTCATTTCCTTCAGTCTCTTCAGCTGTTTCTTCCTTGGCAGAGGTTCCTCTTGACCACGAAGTAGCTTCAGTCTTGTTCAGGCTTGATCAATCCATTTCTCCAAAGTTCAGCGGCTTCAGCTCTCATATTTATACCCCTAAATGTCTTTGAAGTCTTTGTGTTCAGGGGGGCACTGACCCCTGTTCAAACCAGTTCCTCGGTGCCTCCCTACCAGTGACCCCTTCCTTTGATTAGTGGGGGTCTGGATTCTCCATCACTCCACAGAAGATGGGACCATTGTTTCATGGCAGCAACCCAGCCCTCTTCACTTCTAGGGGCTACTCCTCCCCCCTACACTCCAGATGCAGGTCAGCCTGTTGCTGTCTCACCTCCTTCCCTGGGTCAAGACGTTCCCCAGATCCTATCACTTTCAAATCCAGACAGTCAATCCACAACCAGGGAGAGACACACAGAAATGTTAGAGCACAAAAACGCAGTCATTTCTAAAAGAGTGGTTCTGTAGTGAGGACATGGGATTAACTGCGGACATTGCTAAAGTTAGCATAAGTTAGGATATGCTTGGCCGCCATTTGCCGCTTTTTGCACGGGTTCCTACATGGCTCTGTTCTTGTAAATACTCGTCTTGCACTTTTTCACATGAGAACTGTCTGCTTTTCACACTTCTAGCTGTACACTGTGCTCCCCGTCTGCACAGCGTGTTCAAGGTCGAAAACAATGTATGCTGTTGATTCACTTTGGTCAGTCCCGCGCCCATAGACATAACATATAACACAGCTGCACTACTGAAACTCGGGTGCTTTTAATATGGCATTGTATGCGTGTAAAGGCACTTGCAGAAAATCTTTTCAACGAAGAAGAGCTGTGCTTGTCCGGTGATGTAAATCCTTGCATCTAAACTTGGAGGTATGGGGTCCTCCTGACAAAGCCTAGAGGTCTTCTATAATTATAATAAACTAGCCTCTAGCACGGGGAGGGTGGTAAGGCACTGCAGTCCTGTTTCCAATGTCATTATAATATGGTTTCTCCTATGTTGATGATATTTATCTCACGGACGACAAATTATGGCCGCATCTTTGTCGCGTGGACTGCATCATAGTTTTGTTTGCGGACTACGGCTATAAATTTAACTTTGCTAAATCATATATTGCAGACTACACAGTGTTGTTCTTGGACTACGAGCTCAATAATGAAGGTAGAGGCTTGGCGCCTCAATTCTTGGAGAAATGCGCACGTTTGCGACCTCCTACAACCCTGAAAAAACTACAGTCTTTTCTGGGATTTTTAAATTTCCGTCGAACTTACATTCCCGAATATGCCCAGCGTATCAAGCCATTGTATGTTTTGATACAACCTAAATTTTCCAAAGCCTACTGGCTTCCGGAACATTCTGCTCTCCTGCAATCTTTGGGATGCAGTGGAGTTCCAGATTCATGACCCTACCGAGATAATTAATGTACCAAATGTACTTCGTGTGTCAATGGGTGATGTAGTGAAACATAACATACAGTCTGATGATTGGGACGTACAAGCCATACAATCTTTATTTTCAAATTTGAAATATTATGCGGCTTTTGATGCTGAAGATTTGTATTTGAATACTGCAAATTATACTGATTTGTTTTGCTACCAGCATTCTGGATATCACTACCTGATAAAGCTAGTACATTTAGAAATGTATTTAATTATACACAGTGGGAACATTTCCCGACTCCTTTGGAAGGCAGCTCTAAAACACTTTTGAAAAAGTTTACATATTTTACAGATTTTAATAAGTCGAAACCATAATCATTCTACTGTAGATTAAATACTTAGTCCAATCCTAAAGTAATGCTCACCCACACTAAATTATTGTATTCCTCATCCTTTATTAATAAATTGACGGTGAGTGGCTATGATCTGTGGAAATCCACAGTAGATCTTAAATTTGTCTGGGGTTCTAGATCCTGGCAGGTGCAGGGCACAGAAGCTTTACATCGTGCGTGCCTCATTCCAACTCTGATTTTATTTTTAAATGAATACCCCCACAATTCCTGCTCTGGCTACATATCAGATCTTGAGCAGTCATACAGATTATTCCATGGAAGACTTGCAATCATGGTTTACAAATGATACCTTTAATATTTCAAGTCTAGACCCCCTAGGTTGGTTGGTTTGGCAGACCAGTTTGGATGCTTGCCAACTCCGTTTCCATTAGAAGGCCCCTGGCTACACAGGATAGACCTGAGCCACGTTTTTCTAACTCCCATTCGATTACCTCCTATTAAGTGTGAAAGTTATGTCAAAATTGGTTACAACGTTCAACACTATCATCAGTAAAACAACATTTGTCATTATTATCAGGTGACCTTGATTTGACAGATTTCATAAAAGCGCCTGCTGGTCCTAGATCAAAAAGATTTATATATACAGCATACATGAAATCTGGAAGCTGTCTCAAATTGAAGCTACTTCACGTTTGAGGGCAATAGACCAGGCTAATCTAGAAAAGGTACTTGCAGTTGTTGAGAATAGCATTAACACACTTTCTTCCCGCATTTACACATTGGATAATATTGTTTCATCTGTTGTTGATATTGTACAGGATGATATGTCTGTTTTGTATCATGGTCAAAATCAATTGCGTTCAGTTATGCAATTTGCATGGAGAAAGTTCCATGGGATTATTTCAACGCGTCATCTTTGTTTTTGCCTTTTAACTTGACAGACAAACATCAATTTATGTCCATGAAAGATGCTACATATACTCTTTTACATATTGAAAAGTTAGATCCTTTACCATTCTCTGTGGCCGAAAATGATGCTGCTGTTTGGCTCTTCCATGGGGTAATAACCCTGCCGTTTTCTTTGTTTAAATTTAGCTCATGCAGGAAGCATTATCCACTAGGCCGCTTTGAACCCTTAGGCAGTGCTTTCCTTCATGAGGTGTGGTCATTACCATTACCATTCACATACAGATGCCTGCAGGATGACAAAGAGGTTTACCTTACTAGGGAATCATGCGATTCGACCATAGGTCATTCTCTGGTTTGCAAAAATATACAGTTGCATGGAGCCTGTAACCTTACGGCCCCAAATCTTGCATGTGTTTTGAAAGGTACTCCAGTGACAGCTATTACACCTCCTTTCACTCTGCTTGCAAACGGTAATTATCTGCTTTTAAATAATGAGGAATGCTGCGGCATGCTTGGCGGCATCCCTTTCATTGTTACAGTCTCACAACTTGTGGTTTGTTGTAAAAATTTACATTTTCCACCCCCACACGGAAGGCTCGATATCTCGATTTTACTTTCCATTCCGACCTTGAAGGCAGACTTCAATAAATTGAGCAGAATAGGAGCACTCTTATCCCAAAAAGATGTTTCTCTCACATCTGCCCGGGAGACATTCGTCCTTCATGTAGCTAACACCCAGACAGAGATGCAAGCCCTTCTTAATACTGACCTCCCACTGCACTTCGGTACGTTAATTCATACTATTTTCAATGCCTCTCATACAACAGGTTTGGCCCATTTTTTGTTAAAGTTGTGGGCTCTGGCCTTGTGACTTCTTTCCAAACTATATTTGGTGTGATACCAGCATTTATTCATTCTATTTTTCCAGTGTCTTCGGTGGGTTGCCACTATTACTTGCCTTAGCTGCTGGAGTTCTGCTGTTGCTTTGCCTACTGCGAAATGGCTGCTCCTCCTGTGGCCCTGCACAGCCCAGACCGCCTGCAGATGCTTTGTAGCTGTATGCTTGAATGCTATGGTACTCTGCCCCTGGCCACACTCTGCGTGGCTTATGGTTTATCCTTTCGTTTCGCACACTACACTTGCGTGCAACCAGTCTTCACCTGCTTGGAATGTTCATTTGAATGGGCATTGGATCTTTGCCTCTCCAATACGGTATCTCCTGCACCGGACTTTGATCTGCTAATGAGTCCCTTAGTGTCCCATGAGCAAGAGTGTTCTGGTGTTGGGATTATGGCCTGCGCGGCTGCCCTTGGAGTTTTGGCACAGTGGGATATCTGTGCGGCTGCACAGGACTTCCTCCAACGGAGTTACATCGAGTATCACACAAGTTGTCCTCTGATGGTGCTGGAAGTCGCCCATTATTGAAGAACACATATGTTCGTTCTGTTTACAATGTATGCTGTTGATTCACTTTGGTCAGTCCCGCGCCCATAGACATAACATAGAACACAGCTGCACTACTGAAACTTGGGTGCTTTTAATATGGCATTGTATGCATGTAAAGGCACTTGGAGAAAATCTTTCCAACGAAGAAGAGCTGTGCTTGTCCGGAGATGTAAATCCTTGCATCTAAACTTGAAGGTATGGGGTCCCCCTGACAAACCCTAGACGTCTTCTACAATTATAATAAACTAGCTTCTAGCACAGGGAGGGTGGTAAGGCGCTGTAGTCCTGTTTCCACTGTCATTAGAATATGGTTTCCCCTTTTGTACTATATGAAATTGTAACAATGCTGATTATATTGTTCTTATGCATTTTGCTGCTAGTATTGGCTCGTGTACTGTATTATAGAGCACGTTAGTTAAAATAAATATTTTAAACTATACAGTGTCTCTGTTTACTCACATTGTGGACAAGTATGAGTGTTTAAACAAAAGAGTGTTCTTCTTCCCACGATTCCTGAGATGGTCGGAGTGACATGTTCTAGGATGTCTAATCATTGGTAGCCTCACTGTAGTACAGAGAACGAATGAGACACTATAGCTAGTCGGATTGGGGTTCTGGGCACCGAGCTGGGTTTTTGGTACACCACTACACACCGAGGTCCTGGTTGCCTGCGCATAGTTCTGTGTATGTGCAGAATCCCTGCAACAGTTTCTAAACACTCAATGCAAAAACCACCTTCATAAAAAGATGTGTTATTACATTGTGAGTTCAGGCACACTAAACTTCACCTCTCCATCGTAAGCCTTTGGGAAGATAGGCTGGAAAACATACTACTCAGCCTCCACATTCTATCCTATGGGCAAGATGGCCTTTCAACAGTGAAAAACGAAATGGAGATTATTTCACTGTCAGGACATGGTACACACCTTAGTACATGTCCTATTTTCACATGCACTGCACCCTGCCCAGGGGGTACCTTGGACCTACCATAGGGGTGTCTGATGTGCATAGAAAGGGAAGGGTAAGGCCTGGCAATTGGGTGCACTTGTCAAGACAACATGTCAGTTTAACAAACTGCGCGCAGGCACTGCAGTGGCAGACCTGAGTTCCCTCTTTAAGGCTACTGGTGTAGGTGGCACAATTAGTGCTGAAGGCCCACTAGTAGCATTTGCATTATCAGCCCTGGCACACATAGTGCACTCTACTACGGACTTTACTAGTAAGGCAAACATACCAATCATGGACAATAAATTACCATGACACTTTACACAGGGGGCACTTGCACTTTGACACTGATTAGCAGTGGCAACGTGTCCAAAGCATCTAAGTTGGCAACACCATGTCAGAAAAAAGGTCTAGGGGAAAAGCAAAACGTTTAGGTAACTTAAGCCAAAAAGGGACAAGCCCAACAACTACACTCAACCATACACACGAAACTGAGCTTCCCACCCACGCCACGAGAACCCACAACTGTCACGGCTACCCTGAATCAGTCCTCCCACCCCGTTCCCCCTTAGAAAAAAGAAACCCCAAACAAAACAAACCATATAGTGTGATACACTTGGGGGCAGATGTTGCCATCTCCTCTGCATCCCTGCGCCACCATATCTACTCCCCCATTCGCCGTCCACCGTAATAATTACTGCTATGAGGAGTGCTGCATTATAGCCTTTCTGTGAAACTGGTGTAGTACCCTGTGCCAGTTATTCAACTGTCTACCTAAGAAAGACATTTATAGGTTATCCGTCCCCTAGATAACAGTTCCATACAGTTTACAGCAATACAGTACATCTAAATGACAGGGGATGCAACCTAAACAGTGCATTCAAATCACAACATTGATTATCAGTCCCTACCCCACCAGTGTCCCATGGCGTACATGTTGCACTTATAGTACCATCGTTATCCGTGCGATCTCCCTTGGGTGCCAGTTCCAGAACTGTTTATCTGTTCACTTTTCTTGTTCCTCGTCAGTGCCCGGGGAGGTCCTCCGCATGGGTCCGAGAGCTACTAGGTGATCCCTGGCGTTTCAAACGCTACTCCTTATCTATAAGAGAACGCAGAACAGCCTTGGGGTATGTAAAAAAATGAAGCTTACCGTCCGCTCTGACCCTTAATTTGGCGGGATATAGCATACTGTAATCCAAGTTCAATTCTCGAAGTCCCTTTTTGGCAGGGGTGAAGAGCGGTCTTGCTTCCTGTATTCCTGTGAATTCCGGAAATAGAGATAATATCTGCACCCTTGTGACGAAGAGTTCCCAGTTCACACGCTTTTTGTAAGGCCGCATCCCGATCCCTATAGTTCAACAACCTTGCTATTATAGGTCGAGGGAACGATCCCTGGATCAGAAGAGGCACCAGGGTACGATGGGCTCGCTCCACAATAAAGATTTCAGAAAAAAGTATCCCGACCAAGCAGCATGATGAGCAACTTCTCTACGTGCTGTTCCATATTTCCAATATTAGACGACTACGCCACTCCAAAAATGCGAATGTTATTCCGTCTAGATCTAGCTTCAAGATCCTACGCCTTAGCCTGCAATAGGCGCAAAATCTTATATCTTTCTCCATCTGTCCCGGCGTCCGCCCTTACCACATCCTCCATATCAGATATACGTTGCTCCGCTGTGTTGAGCCTGTCACCGTATTTTATCGAGCCGTTCTGACTTCCTGTCCATGCGGAACGACAAAGCGTTGATTTTGCTGTCTATTTTGCTGTATGATGCGTAATGCTTGCTTCAAATCCGTGTCTGCAGCTGCTTCCTGATCATCAGAGTCGGCATCTTGCTCAGTAGATGTGAGATCCCTCGATCTCGTAGTTTTACAAAGATCGAAGTGTAATTTTTTTATTGGAGCTAGTCTGCTTTGCCCATGATGTAATAAGGAACTTCGCAAAGGGGTGCACACTGTGGGCTACTGTGCTGACACAACGAAGCCTTTTTAGACGGCCGATGCAGTCAACTTGTCAGGATCCTAGCATGCCCTACGATCGCTCACTTGACCAGCCCTCCAGCTCTCGCTGCACACCTCCTGTAGGTTTCAAGTAGAGCAGTAGTCCTCCCGACACTAATCGATGGCAGCAGCACCAGGGTGCAATCTTACGCTAAAAACGACCTTGCATGCAGGGATATATTGGTCATATAGGAGTTGGCACTTTGTAGGGTCTTGGCTCTATCCAGCGTGTGCCCAACCGTCCCCTTGGGCCTCAATCTCTGAGCCCCACCAGGATGCCACGAGGGAGTCCGCACAATGTGCGCACCAGCACACTACCCCAGTACCCAGGCACTCAAGAGTCGAGATCGGCAGTCCCAGGCTGTCTGCTCGTGCGGGAGTGCGATAACTATAGCACAGTCACTGGCTCAGCACGTCCTCACAATCACAGTTCTGCACATCAGTGCAATCGCACCGCTACATCCACTCTCGGGTCTCCATGCCCAGCGGGAGCAAAGGTTCTGCAGAGCAGTGAGCACCCGCTAGTTAACCCAGCGCCCCCACTTACTGCTCAAATGGATATCTCAGGAAGGGCTCCCTGCCACGACTCACGGCTGCCTTCGCCGCCCACTGGATCGTAGCGCCTTCTCTGATCCGCTTCTCAGTGTGTCTCCGCTGAGTCCGGCACACCATGATACCTTCAGGATTTGTGCCGCAACAGGAAGGCACGCACCCCCGGCCCTCTCGCTCGGAGTCAGAGCGTAATTTGCTGCTACCCGGTCTGAAGGTCTCACGCTCCTCAACGTCCCGCAGGCGTCGCTGACGGAAACCCTCGCTAGGCAACTCCGATCTGGAAACTGCTGGGCTCACCGGGCAGCGCTCGACAGCAGCTAAGCAGCGACCCCTCACAATAGAGTCACAAACAGGATTTCTGCCAGGATTATGTCGAATTAATAGTGGCGATCGGGAGAGCTAACCTAACTCGTGCCCATCTTGGAGTCAGGCAAGCTTCGCCCCCCCCGGGCTGTGAACATTTAGTAGGAAGCTGGAGAAACTTTGAGAACATTGCAGTTCCTATGCACCATCAGCCACCAATGGTAAGCCCTGCCTCCATATCCTGGTGGTAGCACACCTTCCCAAGGACAGGGCCACCACAGAGCTTCAAAAGACCTCTGCAATCTTTATTGGAGCTCATCAAGCTCCACCCTGTCTTTTGAGGGAATTTATTCTGAGATTGAGGACAAAAATTGTTTTTTAGATATCCTTTATTCTTCACCACTTTAACTTGCTCTATTGGAGAATCATTAGGGTGATGAGGGGTTGCTTGATGAGCCCATGCTTCGATAGTTCCCAAATGTTACATCTACTCGACTGGAAAAAGACTACTTTATGCCAAGATTTAAAGGCTATTCGTACTTGCTACATTGAATCCCATCCTTCATTCCATTCCTTTCTTGCTGCTCCTTTAAGAAGAGGGGTCATCAAGTCAGTGGATTTGTGTACTCTCTCAGATTAAAGAGATGCACAAAGATATTTCCTAACAGAGCTTCTTAATATTGGCTTCATATACATATTTCTGAACCTCATGCAGAGCCTAGTCATGCGTATGTTCAGAGCATATGAGAGCAGGTGGAGAGCATTATTAAAGAAACCATGGATTAGCCCTTCTACACCATATCCAGCATCACCAATGCAAAAATAATCTACAGTTGATTCCACTCTCTCCTTAAGGATTCCCTTTACGCGCAGAATGAACATTTCCACTATGAAATTGTCCACATACTCATAACAAAAATTACCTTTATTCCATTAGCAATATTGGGGAAGGCATTTAACATCAATGCCATCTTTTTACTTTTTAAGACTACTGTTTGTTTTAAAAAAAATTGTATTCAAGTTATGCATTAGTCAAGACCAGCATATTAGATTAGAGTTCATCATATCATATACCACCCACACACCAGAAATGACTGTGAATTTGCATATTTCCAGTGTTACAGGTGTCTTTCAATTTTTTAATATAATAAGCTTCATTTGCTACACAGAATGTTACTCTCTTCCAGGAAAGTACACACAGCAGCTGCTTTATAACTAAACCAACACCCCCCCCCGTCCTTCTCTTGCAAGACTCCAATGTCCCATAGAGGGTCATGCGGTGCTGTAAGTGTTAAAAATACACCCCTTTTATCTAAGTCCTCAATTCGTGGTAGAGTTCAGCTTTATATTTTCTACAAACCCACATGCATTTCTTTCACTTTCAGGTCTGTTGGAATCCACATTCAGGCAGAGATCCCATATGACTTGAAGTCTCTTGCTTATCTTTTGGACCTATCTTCTGTCACCTATCAGTCAGTCAGTCAAAAGTCTTTATTCGGTTTAAGTGCAAACCATAAAAGCATACTACAATATAATGGATAAAAGACGAATTTCATTTCAAGTGATCTATAGCACCTATACACATATAAAAACAACTAAATATACAATTTAAAAAAGAAAAACAATCACAATTAAAAAACATTTAAAAGAGGACACAATTCATTTCCTCAAAGATCTAATGACAACAGATAAAAAATTCGCAATGTTAAAAGTTTCCCAAACATCGGTTAACATTTGAAGATGGAGAAGAGCAGGTCTCACCTGCACAAAACCTTTGTTTTTTAAAATGGGGAGTAAGAAGCGTTTCCTAATGTCAATAAAGTGCTCACAAAAGAAGAGAAAGTGTGTGATATCCTGTTGCGAAAAATTATCACAGGAACAAGGGCCGAGATCCTCTACCCTTTTCCAACCTTTCTTATCTCCAAACAATAGGTGTAATTGATTTAGTCTAAATCTAGTCAATAAAAAACGGTGATTTGCATTTGTGACATATCCTAGGTATGGTTCCATAGATGGTGTTGTTTTACATAGCTGGTGGGCCCTGACAGTAACCTTTGTCAGCTCATTTCCTTCCCGATCCATAGTAGCTATGTACATAAAGGTTTCCTTACACCATTTTATGTCTCCCTTGACTAGGGCTTCTGGTGAATGGTATAATTCAGGTCGACCCAACTTTTTTGCCAGTTTCTGAATGTATTTCAGCCAGGGTATAGATGACCCATGATCTAATAACATACAATCTCTCATAATCGTGCGATTTAACTGTAGATCCGGGTTTAACCAAATGCTAATCCATTTCAATAATGGGGCCAAGGCTATAGAGTCTTCTACAAAACCAATTCCAAGCTCCTGATGGGTGTTATAATTAGCAGTTGAGATCGGAACTGAAAGGAGGTTTTTTAAAAACCTGTCCTCAACAATCTGTATACTTTTAGCATTTTTAATACCCCATTCCTCGGCTCCATACATTGCTAGAGAGAAGCATTTGGCTCTATATACTTGAATAAGAGCCTTCATTGGCCTGGCACCTAACTTCCTGGCAAAACCTAGAACAGCCACAGTCGCTCTAGATAAGACAATCTTTTTGGCTGTTATTTGGGTTACCCAAGAACCTTGATCATCAAAAAGAACGCCCAAGTAGGGAAATGTTGATACCCTGGATAGTGGATGGCCCCCACATTTAAAGGTTTTAATCTTTGAGGATTTTGGTCCAATGGCCATTACATGCGATTTTGAAAAATTGACAGTAAGATCCAATGCCTTCATAAAACCCGCAAATGAGTCTAACAATAACTGAAGTCCCACCCCCGTTCTTGCAAGTAAGGCGGCATCATCCGCATATAAAAGTGCGGGAATTAGACATTTCCCTGCACGCGGAATATCATTACATGAGGTGATTAAAGCATTATCTAATTTGTTTATATATAGGGTAAAGAGCAGGGGTGCCAAGATGCACCCCTGTCTAACTCCATTAGATATGGGTATGTCTTCTGTACAGTTGCCCAATTGGTCATACCGAACCGTGGCCGATAAATCACTATGTAAATCAGCTAAGAAGTAGACGATGTTTTTGTCTACTCCATAGGATAGGAGCAAGGACCACAATTTTGACCTATTTACACGGTCAAAGGCCGATGACAGGTCCATAAAAGCTACCAAAAGGACTCCCTTCTTGGCCACCGTATATTTGCCTATTAATAATTGCAAATTTATACATTGATCTATGGTGCCCATCCCTTTTCTAAATCCATACTGAGCCATGGAGAGTGTTCCTGATTCCTCTAACCAACCTGTCAGTTGGGCAAGGACCACCCTTCCCAGTACTTTCACTGAAGAATCTATTAGGGATATCGGGCGATAGCAACTCGGGTCACCTCTGTCGCCTTTTTTATAAATAGGTATTATAACCGATTTCGCCCAAGTGGGAGGAAGACCCAGTTGACAGGCATTAACGAAGACATTGTATAAAATTTTGGACCACGTTTTTATGTCTGATTTAAAAAGGTCTGCCGGGACTCCATCGGGTCCCGGTGCCTTATTGCTTGTCATTTGCATGATGGCATGTGTAACCTCTAGTTCTGTAAAAGACAGAGTATAATCCTCCAAGTTTAATGTAGGGGCCACCCTTGTCCCATCTCCATCATACACCTGTTTAAAATGACTAAACCATTTTTTTTCTTGAATACCGCAGTCAAGCTCATTATTATTTTTGCCATGAAAAAAAGGCTTATTGACCACGGACCAAAATTTGGCACTATTTTTAATTACATCTATAGATAAGAGTTCATTCCATGCTTCCTCCCTAATTTCATTTTTACGCTTACTCTGAGCTTACTCTGAGCCTTTTTATAAGCTTTCCTGAGTACAGCGATTTCTGTTTTGTCAGATGGCACAGCTTTCAATGCTCTTATTAACTTCCGTTGGGCTATTGAGCAATTATGATCAAACCATTTCTCCCCGTTCATGGGTTGCCCCTTCCATACTTTTTTAAGGTCACTATTGACCTGTAAGCAAATTTTACCATAGGCTACCAGGACCTCATCACCAGTAATCCCGTCTTTCAAGCAGGTAGACATTTCCTCCCCAACCTTTCCCAACAAATTTTCATTAAAGTCCTTCGGTACCACTCGGCACCATTTCAGGCGACGTGTTTGGTCAATGGGCCTTATGTCCAAAATTCCAGCGGCGAGAGTGTCAGATTCTCTTTTCCTTAAGTCGTCAGACAGGGTCAACTGGACAGAATTATGGTCACCATAAATAGACCAGTTGACCCTGTACTGACTCACACTATCTACTAGAATTGTACTAACAAAAATATAGTCAATGGTAGAGCCCAAGCGGGATAAACCAAAGCATTTCCAGCGAGGAGCTCCTCTAAGTACATGCCCTGCGGGGTGTGTTCAAAATGAATATTTTCCTGGTTTGATGGACCTAAGCTGTCCCACACAAAGCAATTGCTAAAACAACGATGAACATTAAAATCTCCGAGCACTATAACCGAATAGGGATTCTTATTATTATCATTATAGATTTCCAAGAAATCATGAAGACTGACTAAATGTTCATTTGGCGTACTCTTAGCAAAAGAATTATAAAAATTAACAATAAGCCAATTCCCGTTTGAGTTGGTTTGAATTTCTACAGCAAGGCAATAAGGCGAACCTGTCTCCACTTTACTATAAGTACCCTCAATTTTCAAAGAAATGAGGGTTAAGAGTCCGCCTTTTGCCCTCCCCCTGCAAGAGGCCACCGCAGCGGACCAAAAAGCAGAATACCCATCCAACAAAAAGGTACTTTCCGTATCCCAGGTCTCTTGTAGCCCAATAATTTCACAGCCTAATAAGCAGTCCCTCCACAGGGGATCTTGCGCTTTACTATTAAGAAGTGCTATATTCCAACTAAGGACCCTCGTACCTACAAACTGGGATGGCACACCAGCTGAGCTATCCATATTTCCATCATTAGCATTCATTTCCACAGTCATAATATTTGGGATGCCCTCCACCCCCGTACATAATTGAATTTCGTTTATCCCCTGGTCCTCCTCCATGGTCAGAGTGGGAGCTTCCATAATAGATATAGAAGGATCCCAATCAAAATCGAGTCAATCATTTGAGTCTAAATCACTCAAAGGTTGAAAACGATTATATGTCGCAACACCATGGAATGACTGCCCTTCGGACATAAGTACTCTGCCCCTCGAGGGATCATTAATAGGATGCTTTGTTTGATGCCTATAGAAGTATCCCAATGGGCGGAGAGTGATACCCTGGTCAGTGTGAGGGAGCAAAGAGGCTCTTAACAGGGTATTATTAACCAGGTATGGATTTCTGAAATTTATTATGACACAATCCCCCTTAGTGTTCTTACGTGAGTGCCCTATCCATGAGACTCTCCTGGTAGTTAATATCTGATGTGAAAATTGTACAGGGAACCCACACTGTTTATTTAGCCACGAAACAGATTTATTCTTAAGAGAATCGTGGGATTCTGATTTATTTGTCAGGTCACCATCCGGCAAAGGTGGGACATTTGTCAATACTACCACAAAAGGGGCACACTCAGGGGGTAAATCTGGTTGTGCCCCTACCATACGCATAATCCTGGTTTCCCTCTTACTCTTTGGGCAAATGTCCAAAGGTGTAATATTATTAACTTGTGTCATAGATACAACATCTGGGGATTCAGCAGGATTTAATACTTCCTTTGTGAAATTATGTGGCTCAATAGTTCCGCAGGTACCCCCAGCTGCAGTACTAGCTTTTACAGATGAACTACTGCGAGGGCCCAGAAGGTTTCGTAGACTAGCAATTTCTGCCGATAGTTCACCAATTTTGGTTACTAAGGGTTCGACTATCTTAAGAATTTTAGCCTCCATAATGGCAACCAGACAATCTAATTGTTCGGGATCTATTTTTGTTTTGGGGTTATTAGGTGGAACTTCCCTCAAAGTATCCCCCGTTATAGGCACAGGGCCTGTTTTTTTGTGACTACTTCGACCACCTCCCCGTTTAGATTGTATAAGTTTACGGGGTCTCAGGACTCTCTGCATTGCCGGAACCAAAGACTCCTCTGATGGAGCCTCATTAATGTCTTTTGGGACGTCCATATTGGCTTCGATCAGCTCTAAATCAGCAGAAAGAGGGGTTAGATCTACCAGAGTTACCGGGTCATGATTTTCAATGCTACAGCTCACACCATGAGATGGCGGAGATGATGTAATGGGCGCGCTGATCAATAAAGGGGAAATGGTGGTGGGAGTGGAACCCTGTCCTAATGATTTACGTCTTTCACTATTTATTTTAGTGACCACTTTTACTAAATAATTATCTAGTGTAGTAGCAGTGGAGGATTTGTTTCCTACCGTGGGTTTCGACATGTTCATTGATACCTCAGGATTTTAAAAATGAATTAAACAATAGCAGGATGTAATAACACCTACACAACATAAGAGTTAGCCAAAATAGTTCAGTTAAAAAGCATCAAGCAGTTTCTTATCCTGCACAATAACGCCTCCGTTTGTGGGGCAATACAGGTCACCAAGTCCAGCTAATCTCGGATGAATACCTGACACCTTAATGACGTGGCCCGTCCCGGCCTCACTCGGTCCTCTGAGGGCCTCAGAGGGCCCGCCCTTTGCCCGGGCTTAGCCCGGCCCGTCCCGCGAAGCGGTCCGCAGGGAAGTTTATATCCGCCTCCTGGCGCTTTCGCTGCGCGTCACAAGCACGCCGCCGCTGAGGCTACCGGGATTTGGAGTCCCGGGGCGGCGACGCGGCGATTTCAGTTTCCAGGACTCTGTCACACCCTTGACTCTTGGCGGTGGCGGCGTGGACCAGATTGCTGCAGTTCAGGTAGGTGGTTTGTTCCTTTGCTCCCCCCGCTCCGCCGTCCGCAGGGAAGTTTATATCCGCCTCCTGGCGCTTTCGCTGCGCGTCACGAGCGCGCCGCCGCTGAGGCTACCGGGATTTGGAGTCCCGGGGCGGCGACGCGGCGATTTTAGTTTCCAGGACTCTGTCACACCCTTGACTCTTGGCGGTGGCGGCGTGGACCAGATTGCTGCAGTTCAGGTAGGTGGTTTGTTCCTTTGCTCCCCCCGCTCCGCCGTCCGCAGGGAAGTTTATATCCGCCTCCTGGCGCTTTCGCTGCGCGTCACAAGCACGCCGCCGCTGAGGCTACCGGGATTTGGAGTCCCGGGGCGGCGACGCGGCGATTTCAGTTTCCAGGACTCTGTCACACCCTTGACTCTTGGCGGTGGCGGCGTGGACCAGATTGCTGCAGTTCAGGTAGGTGGTTTGTTCCTTTGCTCCCCCCACCTATCAAAAAGCTCTGTTTGGTTGATGAGGTATGAGCCACATTACCCGTGAGTCAATAAGCATTTTGCCGAATCCTCTCTTTCGTAATATTAAGTATTAAAACATTCACTAAACCACCTCCCCCCACCCGTTATCAAACTCTCAGTACTATATTTTACTCAGATGGCCCACATGACACTTAAAGTATTCAAAACAACCACTGATCCTCTTTGTACACCTACAATGACCAACTCAGAGAGAGGGGGACAGTTAGCATCAAGCTTTGTACTAGAGTCTTATGCCAGAGAATTAGACATTAGATCTGGCCCGTCATCTTTAGCTTGTTTGGAACGGTCATATATGGTAGAGATTCTAGTCTCAGATTCCTTATCATAGAATATTATCCAGGCATCAGACTGGATCTGGAAAATCTTGAGCAGTACCTATGCGTTCCAGTGGGTGGGGCAAGTCGGCTCTGCGTTGGCTGGGTAGGCGTCCTGTGCACCGAATGTGACGTGCGCAGTGCCTAAACAAGCGCCACATTAGCATACTGACATCAGTTCTTTTCTTTTCGCCCCATCTGCGCAGATCTGGAAGAGCTCCCTCAGTCTCTTTTTGACTGCTTATTTTGACTGTGTTTGTGCCTTAGGGATGTCCCTTAAGAAACCTGTGGGTTTAAAACCTTGTGGAGCCTGTCACAGGCAGATGTCTGTGACAAACCGTAGTAAACTGGGCTTTTGCTGCAGTTATCCCCTCACTTTGTGCCCCTTTTTTATCTACTCGATTCTGAGTTTCGACTGACAGTGCACTGAGGCCTGCTAACCAGACCTCCGTACCAGTGATCCTTCCCCAAAACAAGATGTTATCTAATTGTGCTACAATTGGCTAAGGACTTGAGCATCCCTGCAAGTCCTTAGTAAATGGTACCTAGGACATGAGTGCTAAAGAGGGTCCCAAATTGGCTGCAGCATATCTTATGCCACCCTAAGGGACCCACACACATATTCCACAAAGACTGCAATTGCAGGCTGCGTGACATGGTGCAAGCCATAAGTGAAAACATGACACCGCACACTCCTGTGTGTCATGCCAAAGTCACTGTATCTAATATATGTAAGTCACTCCTACAGCAGGCCTTGTAGCCCTAGGGCAGGGTGCATTATATTTTATGTGAGGACATATAAGCATGAATAGATATGCCCCTGTGTTGTCTAGATCTATTACTGGATAGTGCGAGTGAGCAGGGAAACCATCTTAAGGTATGTACTGTGCACTGGTCAAAACGAGCTCCCCACCTACATAATATCTTCACTGAAATATATGGTGTTTGGTATCAAACACCTTGTATCGATAAATCCATTCTGATTCCAGTGATTGATTTATCAATACATGCACCCATAGAGAACCCTAGAAGTATCCCCTGAAACCTACCAGCCCTCTAGTTTAATGGCTGACTGGTACAATCCAGCCTGCCGCCGCAGACGAGTCTGTGACCCCCTGGGGTACTGGTGGAGGGGAGGGGGGGGGGGGGGAACGGTAAAATATAAATAAATAAAAGAAAAACTTACCTTGCCATGCCAGTTCCACGTCCGTTCCTTTGTTTCCAGACTTTTGTACACTGATCCGTTGCACCACTCCCTTTATTCAGTTGACAAATTCAGTTTGTATATATTTTCCAGTGTCAAAGGAACAATGTTGCCTTCGAAGGCAACAGAGCTAAGCCCCATTCTTCGACACCAGCTTAGAAAACATTTCGATGTCAGAAAGAGATAACCACCTAGTGTTTGAATTGCCCAGTTTGAAATTGGAAAATCTTGGATCGGTCCCAGCTTCCCTGCTAAATTAACAGTCTCTCAGAATAGGACCATTTGCACTCAGTGCCGCCGTAAAGGGAGCAGGAGTAACCTTAGACCATTTCTGCGTTTTGTAATGGTCTCATGGTGACGTAGGTAGAGGAGCAGACCTGGAAGGGAAGAACAAAGAGGTCTGACCATACCACAGGCATGGGGGAGCCACGCTTACACAGGCGGATTTGGCGAATATAGGATCTAAAGTATAGGCATGTTTATGAGTAGGAACATGGACCAATTGAGTGAATTACAGTGTATCTAAGTTTTCAATACGGGGCACTACCGAGCGAGATGTGGCTTTTCGAAGTGCAAATTGAGCTCATTCAATTTAGAATAATGCAAAAAAAATTAGAATATGGCAGTGCATAAGTGGATAGAGATAGTAAGAAGAGTGAAGAGGACCACCTCGCAGCCCTTAATCTCCACTTCTGAGAAGGTACATGAGATATGCCATTTGAAAATTACCGCTATCTCTCCTCCCCGTTTGGTTAATCTGTCACGTCTCATGATTGCATAGTCCTGTAGAATAGCATCAAGGATGTCAGGAGCCGACTGCACTTTTAGCCAGGTTTCGGCAAAGAAACGCGCATCCAGCTGTGGATCATCAAGTCATATATCTGTATTATGCTTCGGTAGGGAGTGGCAGTTCAGTAAGTAGCACTGTGCTGCATGTGAGGTATGTCCAAAGTTGCTTCCCTCGAGTCTCTCAGTTGTAGGACTTGAGAAGATGAACCCACACTTACCACAATCTGTTTCACTCCTGGAGACATCCATAGAGTGTTTGCAGTCTTCAGCAATAGAAGAAACAGGTTGGAGAATCTCCTTAACATTGTATCGCATAATGGCTGGTTCTGAACCAGCAGGGGTCCTGGCTACTGGCAATGTCCAGCTGGGGACAGATTGCCTTGCCAGCATCCCTCGAGTGTTTACTAAGCTGATTGTAGTGGATGCTGCCCACCTTTGGAGGTTTGGAATACCAGTTTTCCCGTACCTCATCGACTTGCTGTTGAAGACAGGTTCATCACAGTCAGTGGTAGACCTCCTCCAAGTAAATGGCTACCCTCCTGCCACCGTTGGTGATTTGACGAACAAGCAGAAGTCACACCTTACTCTCTTCACAGTGGCTTCCTTTCACAGGAGCCGCTGTGGTGCAACTAAGGCCCTTTCCTCTGTCACAAAGAGTGCAGGGCATTTGGGCTATAATCCTGATGTTTTAGCCACAGTCCTGAATCTCGGTGAGAGAAGCTATGTGGCTTCTGGGCCTAAGGCATCCTTCTCAACCTCATCAGGTAGCATATGCTGGTCGTGCAAGGAGATCTTAAAATTGCAGTGGGTCCAGCACAATTGAAACCTGTCAGATGTCATCCTAGTTTGGGAGAAGACTGAACATTTTCGGCAGTGGTGGGTGCTTCACTGCAACCTGACCAGCGGCCGACCCTTCCCCTACCCAGAGATGACGGTGGTGATGGAGGAATCCCTGCTGCATTTGGGCAGTCATCTGGAACTCAAGAAGAGATCAGAGGATTGGTCTTTGGCAGAAAATCAGTTCCACTTAAATCTGTTAGGTCTGTGAGCCATTTGCTTGCCGTTGAAGGCCTTCCTGTGTCCATCACGGGAAAGCTGGTACAGGCTCTCACCCACAACACCACTGCCATGTGGTACTGCAAGCCGGTGGAGTGGGGTTCTGGGTCCTGTGTCAAAAGGCACTGCTTCTCTTGACTTGCCTGGGGCGTCAGGGCATTTCCCTGGTAATGAGCCACCAAGAATGGTGGTTGCAGGAATCTTCCGATAGTGAGGAGAGCCCTGGCTGGATCTCTTTGCCACTGTCGAGAACATGCAGTGACATGACATATGTACGTTGGAGTTCCCAAGCACGCTACCTCTAGGATTCTCATTCAGGCTAGAGTCATGGACTCCTGTACAACTTTCTGCCATTGCCTCTTCTGCCCCTTCTGAAGAAGATCAAGAATGACCTGGCCCAAGTCATCCTAGTGGCTCTGGATTGGGCCAGGAGAGTGTCGTATCCAGATCTTCTGGGTTTTTAACATTTGTCCACCATTCAGGCTACCTTTTTTTAGGATCTTCCATCACAGCAGCAGGGCAGGGTTCTGCACCTGAACCTGCGCAGTCTACACCTCCATGCTTAGAGATTGAGTGCCAGGTGGACACTGGGAGAAAATTTGTGGCCTGGTGGTGAGTCTGTAACACAGACCTCTTAAAAGCCAAACTGTCAAAAGAATTGCTGTTTGGTTAGTCGTTGTCCCAAGCAAGGTCTTGCAGTGGGCCTTATTAAAGGCTATTTGTCGGTCCTATCAACCTTTTTGCGTTTGCTGGACCTTACGATCTTGTTTCCATTCCGTGTTGTAAAGCATTTTACTAAAGGTTTAATACACCTGTTCCTTCACAAACCGTTAGCGATGCCACAGTAGGATCTCAATTGGGTCCCAACTATCCTTATGTGTACCCCCTGTAGACCCATGCACAGCTGCGCATTCTTACTCTCAAACAGTCTTTCTCATTGAAATCACTTCAGCTTGTCACATGAGTGAGCTCTAGGCTCTATCTGTACAGCACTTTACACCACCTTTTTGCTAAACAAGCTAGCATTGAGATCCAGCGCAGCCGTCTTACCAAAAGTTGTGAGTCCGTATCATATTGGGTAATTCATCACCCTCCCAACATTCTTTGTTACACCTCAGCCCTCGGAAGAGGAGGAGAAACTCCGTCAACTGAATTCCAAGAGTGCCCTGTTCTTTTATTTTGATCACACTAAATACCTTTAGGTGGATGATCAGCTCTTTGTGGGACTCTCTCAACCAAAAAAAGGCAAGATAAGTGCAGAAAAGGACTCTTTCCCAGTGGAAAGTCCTCAGCATTGACCTACTACGCATGGGCCAAGAAGCAGCCACAGGGAAGGCTGAGGGCTTTTTTCACTAGGACCATGGCTGTCACACTGCATTGGTACATGGAGTGCCTGTTGTGTACATCTGCTAGGCTGCGACGTGGTGTCTGAGGACACTTTCACAAAGCACTACTGCCTTTACAGCCAGGTCCAACATTAAGGGCGTTTTGCCTTTGGGTGCTGCCGGCTCACTCCATAGACCCTCCACTATTGGGCAGTGCAGCTTTGGGTTTTGTCTAACGGTGAGAAATCTGCTTTTAGAAGCATCCATCAGAAGGACAAGTTACTTACTTTCAGTAATGCTCTTTCTGGTGGATACTTTATGTAACAGCAGATTCATCGCTTTCTTCTCACCTCCCTGTTCTGTGTAGTGGTCTATTTTTACCATCTAAAAAGGTCCCAAATTCTAGATCAGCACCCTGATACCTCTATTCGATTTGTGCTCTGTTAAAGGGCACAGAGAGGGTCCAAGCGAGAAACAGACGCAGACATGCAGAGGTGGCACTTACATGGGGAGCTGCATGACGCCACCGAGCAGTGTGTTGAAACACTTCCATGAAAACTTCCATATCCAATCTAGTGCTTTGTGGAATAGTCTATAGGTGAAAAATGCTGATTCTCAAAGTCTAGGTAAGTAGAGAATTATGATTTTATTAAAGACAAGGAGGGGAGTATTATGAATTATCCTTTTTATTTACCGCTCTACAGCTTTTTAAAAAACATCAGAATATAGAACCTTATATGAACACACATAGGCAATCAAGAAAAGCGGCTTGATAGTATTTCTGCATATAGGAAAGTGCCAGACTCGTATAAATCCTCTGTCCTCCATATTCTCCCTTTTTTGATTGCTGTAATGTAGGAGAAACAACTCTCATTAATTTTGCTTGTTGCAAAAGAAAAACCCCAACCGCCTCATTGACTCTGTTAAGAAAAAATAAATAATAAATGCACTGACTCATGAATTATCCAAAACCATAACAAAGTATATCCTTTGTAATGGAATCAATACACAAAAATCATTCCTTTTGATATTTTCTGTCTTTTTAAAATATTGTGATAAATGCTGTTAGGAAACATATAGCTTTCCCAACAAATCCAACAGGGGTGGGGTAGGAGGGATAATGCTGGCCTTCTTGTCTTTAATAAAATCCCAAATCTAAACTCACCTAGGCTTTGAGAATCTGCATTTTATGGCAAGATGGGAGGCTAGTATTATGCATGTTTTAATTCTTTCAGTGCAAAGCTTAATACAGCTTTTAATGATTTAAAATGAAATCAATAACACTGAATGGACTGATCTGCCACCTTCATAATATCCTCTAATCTTCCTCCAGTACTAAGTCTCCAAAGGAATACACTTTAAAACAGACAACCACCAGCTTCCCTAATGACCGTGTTGATCCACATGCAGTAGTTGAAGATGAAACGCATCAATAGGTTTTACCTTAGAAATGAACAATTGATGCACACATACTCCTCTGTTCTCTAGAATACTTTTCTCATGCTCTTTCATACATCTTATGACTCACAACTTTGGATGATAATCAGATTTCGGATAAAACACAGACTCCAACAGTTTTAGTCCTTTTCCAGATTTAAAAAACACACCATTTGGTTAATTAAACCTACTACTTAATTCTAGTACTTTTACATCAGACGCTTGTCTACTGAATATAAGACAAAGAAAAATTTCTATGTCAGTTCCCTGAGAACTAAAAACTTATTTGCAGGCTATCCTTCAAACAGCTTAAATATTAAATGAACATATCATAGACTTTCATTTCTAGAACATGGTGGTCTCTTCAGAGAAATCCTTTTCATGACACTACATATCAAAGAACTTCTTACTGAAACATCATCAACTAGAGAATGGCCTGTAGCTATAGCCGATCTGTCACAATCAATGGGCCTATAATTAACAGTTTCCAAATAAATCCACAAAAAATCACTGTAATTTCTTTGTTAGCCTCCACTGTATCCAAACTCCTTCCCATACACCAACAAACACAAACTTTCAGGCATTTCTATATTTATTCTTTGTTCCTGGCACGCATAATTCACTGAGGAGTTCCAAATCTTCTCAGGAAAGATTTCTAAATCTCCCAGAATTCCTGAAATCTTCCAAACTAGAAGGTTAAACACTCCTGACTCTCTGTGGGTGCTTTTCTGCTGCCACACCTTCTAACAAACCTCTGCATGTTTGAATTAGGGAAGCTATTTCATTGACAATTACAGAAAGGAACCGAGCCTGAGCTATCCATAAATAATTCACCAAACCTATTTGACAATTCTGCCTCTTCCCATTTTACAATATCTCCTGTATCAGTATTAACTGAGGGAATGCATGACACTTCAAATCCCTCTAATTGTGAGTGCATGCTTCCACTGCCTGAGCTCCCGGATCTGGACGCCAACTGAATACCTTTCTAACTGGCATGTAAAACATGATGCAAACTGATACACTTCTAATGGTCCCTAGTCCGTCTGAATCTTCAACAATATCTCCCTCTTCAACTTCCACTAGCTGTATTCTACCAAAAATACCTGCCAAACACTGAGCTCTCAAACTTATCCTGTGTCCAAACAGAATTCCCACATTTCCTTCACAATTGCAGACAGTCTCCTTGATCTATTTATTCCCAACCTGTTTATATATGTCTCTCCCATCATGTTGTTCATCCTCAACAACAGTGAACAACCTTGAATGTGCCTCTGAAAACTGCAAATTGCAAAAACTCCCACTTGTCAATTCTAAAAAATCTATGTTCCTCCTTCCCCTCCTTTTTTGCATATTCCCCCTGCTTCTTAATCTAGTAACATTGCATTCCATCCAACTCCATTATAAAATCTGGGGCTCCTCCAAAAAGCGAACTACTGTTCCATGTCTCCCTAGTTTTGAACCACCATAACAACTCTTCCCTCGCCTATTCCGAAAACAAATATCTTGGCCCTGTACCAAACCCTCTTTTCTAATCCATAATTTAAAAAAAAAAAGGGTAAGACTTTGTTGTGCAGTGGACCTGGAAACATAGTATTGAAGAAGACAAAAGCCCAATTACTCAGGAATAAACTCATCTCCCCCAATTCAACAAATGCAACACCCCCTGATTTATCTTCATTACTTTTTTCTATAATAGCTAGAGCTGAACCTTTACAGTGTCTTCCCTGAATCGCACTGATTTTTTTCTTGATTCACAATAAAATCCAAATTCTATATAAGAGACTTTGCTAGATCCAAATGAGTCCTCAGAGAACTTAGTCCTGACTCATTATCAACATTTTGACTACAAATACAATAATTTACCAACATGCTCTCTCAAATATTCTACCACTGGTGTCAGAATCTTCGAAAAACACCAGGGTGCCTAAGAAAGTCCAAATGGTCAAAATATGAACTGATAAATTGTTCATTCCGTTTGTATTGTAGACATTTCTGACTCTCTTCTGTCTGAAATATAAAATATCAATCCTTTAGGTGTAACTTCATGATCGAATCTCCTCCCCGTAATGATTCTCGCCTTCTGTCTTGAAATGTATGTAAACTACAAATACGTTATTCCTCATATTTATCACAGGGCGCCAGCCCTTGCTCTTCTTTGTCACCAAGAAGAATATGCTCACACTCTTTTTTTTCTTTTCGTACCTTTAATATTGAGCCTTTTTGCAACATCTGAAATACTTTGGTTTCTACAATACTCATTAATTCTTCCTGAAACAGTAATTCGCTAGATTCCTTTAGCTGTCAGGGTGTGATACATATTTCTGATACATACAACTTACAACATCTAACACCCATGGATCTTCTGTTATGATCTGCCAATATGTCCAGAGCCTGCTCAGCCTTCCTTCCACCTTTCCATGGGGAAAAACCGAAATGGTCAACACTCACCCTGGGTTGAGTTTTTGTATTGGTAGTGGTCTCTTGGCCTCTGCTTCTGCCCATTTTCCTTATCCAAGGCAGTGTTTGCCGTCTTGCTTCCCTCCTCTTCATCCAATCGAGGTTCCATAGATTGGACCACAGGTATGCAGTGACCTATTACACTAGCCATACCAGATAGGGCAGAGTGGATGATCAGCTCTGTCAGCTTTGCAAGAGTTAAGATGGGCGTGGCTGTGACCAAACGCCTAATTTCACATTGGGTCATATTCTGCACCAATATGTGCTGTGAATTCCTTGCAGGCATAAATGCGTGCATTTTCAGTAGCTCACAGATGTTTAAAGCATAAAATACCTTTGTTGATTGGCACGTTTTCTTGATAATTAAATTCTAACTTCGAACAATATGACATGCTAAATGTCCTACAAAAGTTTATAAATTAAACATTAGACTTAAACTGTCTCCCAGGATTAAACTTTGTGAGAGCTTGGCAAGGACTGCCATGTAAGTTTTTGCTATGCCGATTTTGCAACATCAGTGGTATCCCTTGAGCTTCACTTTCATCGCTAGAAATTGTCAGTTACAATCGAGAATTTGTCTCTGATGTGAAATAGATAATTAGGATTGTAACTGTTTATTCACTTCTGTGAACAAAGTACATGGATGCGTGATTCATTTTGTGATACTTGTTTTAATATTTTTCTGGAGATAGTAGGTGATTTGTATCTTTTTTAAACTGCAAATAAACATAACGTTGAACACAATACATAAATTAAATAACACTTAGCCCAGACAGAACTTTGCACTTCTTTAATTTGAATGAAGAAAGGTTGCTTAACGCAAAGTTACGTTTTTACGAATGACTAAAGGGATAAAGTAGCAGGAAATATATTGTAAGCAGTATAATGTATTCAGACTTGCAGATTGGAAACTTTGGGCAGCTATTAGGTGGTGGTGTGTGTTATACGATTTGTCTGTACAGTTGTTAACCTCATCTTCGAGTTTGTTTAAAGCAGTTAAAAGACCAGTAATACGTTGCTGATATTGCACAGATTCCCATGTAATATACTGTTAGCTGAAATGTAGCATTCATATTTGGCCCTGAGTTGATGGATTTTGTTTGCTTTCTTCAGGTGGTGTGGCTCCCTCGCAGCTCTCCAAGCCTCCTTCACTGCCTCTTGAACCTGAACCTGGACCAGATGTCAACTCTGAAGCCCCTCCAGCAGAGAGACAGGATCCCGAAAGGCACAAAGACCGCAGCAAGAGTCGCCTGTTGGCAGAGTGAAGAAACCATCTCCAAAGAGTTGTATTGGAGGTTCGAGAGCCAATATTCAACTTCTCGTCCTGGCATTAGATATTTTTAGTATCGTGTTAGAGAGACGAAAACAATGCTTCAGTGCTTCAGTGTAAGCCAAGCTGGAATGTAGATGTGACAGTACCCTATGGTATCGAAAACATGCTGTTGGAGTGACCTGGGATCAGAAATTGTCGCACGATGCAAGCTGTGGTGCTCCACAAGTAGTCACTGTCGGCCCTCCTGCAGCCCAGAAAGCAAGTGGTTTCCATTTTCGACATTCGTTAGGTGTTGCTGCAAGACCAGCACATATGTGTCGCACAAGACCCCTACTTCTGTGCCAGGGCAGAAGGTGTCCTTGAGAGAGAAGCACTTGGCTGCCTTAGGACCGCGTTCTGTACCACTCTAAGCTCTCCTCTTCCAGTGATTGAAATATCCCTTAGCACCAATGCTAGCAAGTACATGTATTGACTTTATTTGAATATTATGATGTCTTGGGCATTGTAGTGCTTTGCAGATTTGCAAATGCTGCAAAGGTCATGGTCATAAAGAGACAATAAAAAGTAATAAAACATGGCATAGTAGACCGTGGGATTTGCTGAATGTCTACTAGCATGGAATTCCACATGTTTGTGACACATTATGAAAAAGGAATTTTTTTCACATGGGTGTTAATAACATTACTGCATCATGAGACATTCGTCCATATTAATAAACAATATATATCATTGCCTATGAAAAGGATTCAGAACTCTGGGGTGAAGAAACCTATAAGCTGTTTTAACAAAACGTTAATCTTTTCTTAAAGCAGGATTTCCTTTTAAATCAGAAAAAACTATTTGAGCTTACACTTGGCTTAGTTATTAAATTAGAAGGTGAGAAAATAATATGAATTTATCTTCTCTAATACAAAAAATTAAGGGAAGGAACTGGGCAGATAGGCAGCAAAGCCTCTTATTAAGGATACGTTTCAAAATCCTTTTAAAGCAGCTGAAAAGCTCCATCAGTCTAGAATGCAATACAGATACCTCTGGAGACCAATACTTTTTTTGTGTTTTGTGAAGTAGGAGACCTACAACTTATCTATATTCAGCTTGGGGATATGTTTTGGAATTTATTTTTTAAGTGATGAAGACACAAAGTAGGCGATACAATGGCACATTAAGTTTTTTGTTCTCGATGTTTTATCATATAGAAACATAAGTATTTAATAAACTCTGTTCATTGATAGAACATCTATGTAAAAAATTTCACATTTACAGCCCACAGAATAATACCACTTCATCAAGGCTCTATATTTTAAGTTTCAAAATTGGGTCACATTTAGTATTATTGTATTCAGTACTGATGCAATTTGTTTTCTTCTTCAGATCTCGATTCCTACTGCGCGTTTCCTGTGCGTAATCAAATTGTGGATCTTTAATATAAAATAATCACCAGGAATTGACAAGAAATACACTAGAGAGAATAACATGTTGTGCAGTGTACTACCGAAGATCCAAGAGGGTGGTGCTTATGTGAGATGATGATAGAGCAATACTTCATGACAGGTGAGAACTTCAGGACCCAAGTAATATACAGTGAGAGATACCTGTAGCAAAGGAATGAGCTCTGTGGCTGGGCCAGAGGCGGGTGACAGCAAAAATGCTGATCAGAGTGGGTGGTGAACCAACTGAAGTGTTGTAAGCCCCTCTTTAGCTTTCTTCGTCCTTTGACAGGTTTACAGTGATGGAGCTGCAAAGTTTGCACTGGAGGATCAAGGGTGGTCATCTCATCTGACCCTCGAATGCTCACAATAAGGTGCAGAAGGAAGGGCAGCCTGGGTCTCGAGGAGCAGCTACAAGGCCAATGGAGGGCGCACAGAACACTAAGCAATTCTTCCAGCTTAGAGGCACCTCTACAGATTAACTCCCTGTGGAGATTTATCTTTTCTAAAGATAACAAAATGGCTATGAAAGCCATAAACCAGATGCATAATAAGCTGCATACAATTGATCAAAGAATTCTGATGTCGCTAATGAAATTGGAAAAAGCGGAGATGCATCCGAATGAGGGGAGGATGGACATTGTGGAAGTTTCAGAACAGAATCTGATGATAGACTCCATGAAGACCAACATATTTCTACACTGTGCAATTAAAACAATCAATCAGTGGTGTCCTGGACCAAGTGGATCGTTTAGAAAATTCCCATAGAGACAATGTTATCCAGGACCTTAGGTGGAAGATGTATCAGATATGGCACATTTAAGACCATACTTCAGCAGGATATTTAGCTATGTTAGTTGTAGGAAGATATTGGACATAAATGATGATTCATTAGACTCCTGGATACAAGCATGGAGCAGTAGAAAAAGGTGGTACCTAAGGTTCCACAATCTTGATGACCAGTAAATGTGAAGACATTAAGGGGGCAATTCTGAGCATGGCAGCTGTGAGCTCTTATACTGGGGTAATTTAATTTTTTTATTCCCAGACTCCCATGACTAGAAAATGCAAGAATAGTGTCAGGAGACAGTGCAGAGAGGTGCTGAGGCTACGGCCCTGTTCTCCATTAGTCTACTTTTAGTGCTAGAAGTCAAAGTATTTATAGTCACCTGAGTAGAGGCTGTAGATCCTTACCTGTGGTCCATGAGATAAGGGCATGAGGACTGACTACCTTCAAGATACAGACAGTATACTTATGTAATGTGGTGGGTATTCTGTGAATTGTAGTCGATCTGAAGCTAATGTACACTACTTTTGACTCTATTCGGAGCATTTCTCTGTTTTGAAGCCATAAGACGGGCCACATGATATACCCTTATTCTCCTCCCCTACGAAGTCCTCCTAGAATATCCACAAGGCAAGGCAAAACAATCAATCAATTTAATTTTATTTGATTCAGACCTCAACTGAAGTCAACAAATACAAGTACGTACATATATAAAAAATTATATTTATACTTTTTAAACAGCTTTAAAACTCGTTATAAGCATTATCTATGTTGTGGTTGAGAAAATACAAAATACATGAGTTTAAAATTATTAGATTTATGCGCTTTTAAACCAGCTTTAAAAAAACTCTTTCAAAACTTAAACAAATTACAGCAGACAAATTTGTTCGGGGGTACTTAATCTGCGTAATTAAATCTTGAGTTAAAATAATGTTGTGTCTAAAACATAGGCTTTATAAAGCGTCTCCGAGCCTCTACCAAAATCGGATTAGGACAGATTAAGAGTACATGGAAAAGATCTTGTACTCCACCGTTACACAAGTCACAATTACCCTAGGGATTTTCAAGGGAGTTCCATCTGGAGGAATAAACTTTTAAGGGTAGAATTCCTAGTCGCAGGACAAGAATGCATCGACTTACTCTATGCTCTAACTGAAACTGTAGATAGTGCTCGGGAGTTTTATACACTTTATTTTTGGTGAATTTTTTATAGTACTTTAGTTGGATATAATACGCCTTATCTAATTCAAAACTTATTCTCTGCGTCATATGTTTAAATAAGAGTTTCAGATGCGCTGGAGACCTAGCCTGCAAAAGTGCTACTGTGCATTTAGATGCCTCGAGGGCTACTCTAAGGGGCTACTTTAAGGTTCCTATTCAAAGTATGCTGTACCGATTCTGCTCTAAAAATTTCCAATTTTAATATGTATTTTAGGGAGCCAGGAGCTGCATGTAAAGGTTAATGGCCAACCTAATGATATTAGAGATGGCTCGAGCATATATACTTGTTAAAGAAATCTCAAGACTTAAGGCTTGTACAGGAATTGATTGGGTGATTTTTAGCAGTTTCCGTAGAATAATCCAGTCTTTCACTTTTATTTGATGCCTAGTTTTAATCTGTATATATACCAAGGCATAAGATAAAATAGGTGGGATTTTCATACTGTGAACTTTGAGGAAGTATTTAAAATGTCTATTCCCAGTAGAGCAATAAAATCGCTGTAGGAGGGCGTGGCCAAGATGGCGGCGTAGTAGGACCGTTTCTCAGAGGCTCCACTCGCCGAGGCCGACATTTAAGCATCCATTTGCGGTTCTGGGACCTGTGTGGAGCAGCGGAGTGCACCTGTAGTTCCCGCAACGCAGAGGGGCTGTCCGGTGTTGCAAGCGGGCGCCGTCCTCGGCTCTGCGAGGCAGGAGACACACCGGGGGGCCTGCAGCTGCAGAGCTGGGGCTGTGGAGGAGGCCGTGAAGAGAGGCAAGCCATTGGAGGAGGGGCACGGGGCCCGCACGCTAAGCTGAGCTCCCCCCCCATCTACGCTGCTGTGGTGAGCCTCAAGTTCGGAAGTCTCAGCCATCCTGGAGCGATCCAGAACGGAGCAGCGATGAGGAGCAGCCCTGGGGATTGAACGTGCGGCAGAGCCCTGGGAGCTAGGATACAGGAACTGGAACAGTGCAGCCCAGAGGGACTTTGGAGGCCTGGTTCAGTTGACCACGTAAGGCACAAGAGTGAGACCGCCAACGTGGCCGCAGTGCATAGGGGGCAGTGGTGGTCCCGTCACCCCTGAAGAAGATTGGGGCCCGCGCAGAAAACGGAGCGTGGAGGGGGGTACGAGCCTGGGGATTTCTAACTGCCGGTGTCTCCCCCCCACCCCGCCGCTCATTTTCCACGCTGTCCAGCGTGACATGAGACCAACCCCCCGGGCTTGGTGGAGGAGCTATACATAACTGTTACGTCTGACATGGTGGGAGCCAGCACGCCGGGAGGGATTGTCGCCCCACACAGCCTGCATTAAGGACCTCAGAGGTGCAAGGAGTGAAGAGGTGGTTGGCCCTACCTGTAAGTGACCCAGCAAGGCACGTCTCCGCTCCCTTGGGGCCTTGACCACGTGGCGTCCTCGAGTGGGGTGGAGTGAGCAGGCCCCTTACAGCCTTCGGTGGGATTCCCGGGGTCCCCGCAACTGCCCCGATTGGGTGAAGTTCTCAGGCCCAGACGTGGCAACAGGCCTGATCGCCCCTCGCAGCGGCTAGTCTGGAGGCACGACGAGACCTGTGACGGGGCCTCCAATCGTGGGAACACTGATCACCGCCCTGCGGACCTGCCAGACATGGCCACCCAACGAGCAAAACAAAAGGACATCCCGAGCAAGGAATCTTCCATTAAAGACCTCCTCCAGAAGCCGAGCGGGAAGAAGTCGGAGGGGCCTACCACGGACTCTCACGGGTCGCTCTGTCGCAACGGACTCAGTCGCAGGGAACGCTGCCGAACCAGTCACAAAGAAGTTCATAGACCAACGTTTTGGCACACTACGAGACGATTTTTCCGGGTTGCGACAAGACCTGACTGCAGACATTAAACAGCTCCAAGCAGATCTCAGCGACGTGGGAGACAGGGTAGACACCCTGGAGCGCAACGGGGACAGATGAGAGGAAAAGCTTGCTGAACAGGCCTGGGAACTCATTGACCTTCGAGAGCAGCATGAAGAGCTATACCTTAAGATGGAGGATTTGGAAAACCGCTCGAGGCGCTCCAACATTCGCATCAAAGGCATACCACTCCAAGCGGATGGCGGCAAGCTCAAGGAATGGGTTCTCCACCTCTTTAAGCACATGGCTCCGGAATTGAGGGACCAGGAGGTCATGCTGGACCACACACACACCATGCCGGGCACCCTGCCTCGGGCCCTGGCCAGCTGCAAGACATTCTGACCTGCCTACACTCCTGCAGGCAGAAGGAGGTAATTATGGCCGCCACACGTGACCGTCCAACGGTGGAGTTAGAGGGCCTCTTTGTGGGGGTGTACCAAGACCTCTCGCCCCTCACTCTCCAGAGGCGTAAGGAGTTGCGACCAGCCACGATCCTCCTCCGCGAACAGGGAATACGCTACAGATAGGGACATTCATTTCGACTATCCTTCGTCTGGAACAAAGAAACACATGGGGTGCGTAACCTGCAGGAAGCGAAGGCTGTCTTTGGGTCCGCTGTGACAGTGGCTGAAGAATTGGTGGTGCTGGCGGGAGATCCACCCCTGGGGAGGCTGCAGAGATCGGGCAGGAGACGGGGCACTCGGAGGGGAACCTAAATGAAGCCTTCTGAAGAAGAACGCCGAGTGAAAAGGGAGGCCCTTCTGCGACAGATGTCGGATCGGGAGGACTCTGCTGCCAACGCCGGTGATTGATCCAGTCAGTTGTTGTCCTGAGATCACGAGTTGGGAAGAATGGTCCAAACCTAACATCCTGCGTTGTCGGTCTCCGTAGGGGGGGTAGCCCCACCCTCGGAATGGAGATGACCGACCGTCGGACTCACGGACCCCTGCACATTGGTGCGATCTGTCCTCATTGGAAGACAACTTCAAAGTTCCTTTACGTTCTTCTTTCTCTTTTTTCCTCCTTTCTTTCTCTCTCTTTATTATTTCCTTCCCTCTATACCCACGAGAGAGCTGCAGCCCTCCTGCAGATTGTGAGAGCAGATGCCACCCCATGGACAGGTAAGGTGACTCAACGAATTTGGCAGCTGAGTGCGGCGGGAGGAAATGGGGAGGAGGGGGCCACTCTGGATGGGAGGGTGGCTCTGCTGTACGCCCGGGGGGAGGGTTGCCGATGTGTTTTGTCTGCTCTTCCTCTGCTGAGATGCGCTGGCTGCTTGACTCGATGCCCTGGCCTGGCCTGGCCTCCCCATGCGCGCACTAGGGCCGCCCTGTTAAATTAGGGAGACGCTATGTTGGGCTGCTGCGGGTGGAGGGATTGTCAGCACTGCGCCCTCACAGCGGGGTATGTGGGGAGAGGGGCGCATGTCTTGTTGCCGTCGGTTCCCTCATGACAGGTTGGATCAGTGCACGATTGAGCTCCCTCCTACTCCCACATGACATGTCTTAAAGTAGTTATCATGAGCTTCAATGTGCGAGGTCTTAGTTAGCCCGCAAAGCGGAGTGCACTCTCCTTGCCTTGTTGACGGAAGCTAAGTGCGATATTTGCCTCCTACAGGCGGCACACCTCATGCGAGCGGACTGGAAGCGGCTTCGATCTCAGTGGTTTGATAGGCAATATTTCTCATCAGGGCCGGAAAAGAAGGCTGGAGTGGCGATTCTTTTAGCCACGCATCTTCAGGGGAAAGTAGTGGGCATTCACAAGGAGTCCGCTGGACGTCTCCTGGCCTTGACGGTGCTACTGGGAGAGAGAATACACATGATAGCCTCGGTCTATAGCCCTAACGAACATCAAGAGACCTTCTTACAGGAAACTATAAGCGAGATTCTGGAGTCTCCTGATGAGGACCTCGTAATCGGGGGGGACTTTAACCTGGTCCCTGTTGCGGAGCAGGATAGGTCGACGCTATGGGTGGGGCACACGGGCTCGATTTCTGACGCGATGCTTCAGAGATTGAGGGAGGCAGGTCTCACGGACTCCTGGCACCATTGATTCCCGACAGCACGCGAGTATACTTTTTTCTCCGCGTCCTATCAAACCTACGCCCGCATTAACCTCTTTTGGACCTCAGCTAGAGTCACAGCATCTACTGATGATGTATCCATTGGGGTGGCAGCGCTCTCGGACCACTTGCTGGTCCTTTTGACATTGCTCTTCCCTGGCGGTGCCTCGCAGCAGAGTTTGTGGTGCTTAAATCATAAGCTACTCACTTACGCTGCTAATATTACTGAGCTCCGCAGCACTATCAAAACATACCTGGAAACAAACGACGTAGGCTCAGTGGGGATCGATATGCTCTGGGACGCCCTGAAGGCCGTCATCCGCGGATGCTGCATCGCTATCGCGGTGGGCATGAACAAGGACCGCAAGGTCAAGAGAGGGGAATTGGAGGACCAAATTCGGGAACTGAAAGGGGTGCATCGCTGAACGGGGGCGGTCCAAACTCGGCGCATACTCACACAAGCGAGGAAGCAATTGCGGGCTTTAGATCTTGACCGTGCCGCATACGCCCTTCTCCGCACCAAACAGCGCTATTACAAAGGAGGAAACCAGGCGGGGAGACTCCTTGCACATGCTCTGCGGGCCGAAATGGCAGCGTGTCGAGTAACGGAACTCACGACCGAACGGGGCGAGATCCTACATGCAGATGGAGACATAGCGTCCGAATTTGAGGCCTTCTATCAGGCTCTCTACTCAGCCGATAGTCTGGACCCCACCGTGGCCAAAGAATATGCGCAAGAGGCACCGGTGACCCCGCTCGTGGCCTCGGTTGCAGCCAGTTTGGACACAGACATTAGCCCTGACGAAGTTTTGTGTGCCATTCAGGGCCTCTCGGAAGAAGGAGCCGGGAGAAATGGCTTCCCAGTCAACTTTTATAAAACTTTTGTGTCTGATCGCTCTCCCTTCCTGGCGCGGTTGTTCAACACCTTTAGCTCCTCCGGGAAACTCACCCCGTCTGTCAATGGCGTAAGTGGTGGTCATTCCCAAGCTGGGAAAGGATCAGCGTGAGTGTGCCTCATACCGCTCCGTCTCCTTGCTCAACGTGGACTTAAAGATCTTCACCAGGCTCACTCCCCATATGCAGAGATTGGTGGATCCCGACAATTGGGCTTTATCCCAGACCGCAATTGCGGAGATGGGACTCGACGACTCTGTCATTTACTGGACAAGACGCAACAAAGCCAAATCCCGGGGATACTTCTCTCGGTGGATGCCGAAAAGGCATTTGACCGGGTCCACTGGACTTATTTGTAACAGGTCCTCTGCCGCTTCGGACTTGAGGACAGATTCCGGAGATGGGTGAATTGTGTATAGCATGGTCCACAGGCCCGCATCCGGGTCAATGGGGTGGTCTCTCGTGCCTTCCGGGTCGGACGCGGCACACGGCAGGGGTGTCCCCTCTCCCCCCTCCTTTGTACGCTCTATATGGAGCCATTTGCTGAAAAAGTTCGCCAACTCCCTACGGTCACGGGGATCCGGATGGGCGACAGAGAACATAAGATCTCCCTAGACGCAGATGACGTGCTCCTTTTCTTATCGCACCCATTGCTCTCTCTTCCCCCTCTCCTGGCGGAGGTCGAGGCCTTTAGCGCGGCGTCTAGATTTAAAATAAACCTGAAAAAGACTCAGGCTTTGAGTCTTACGCTTCCAGCGGCGGATCGACACCAATTATCGCTCCACTTCCCAATTATTTGGGCTGCCACCGACATCCCATACCTGGGGCTCCGGATTTTCTCTACCACCGCGAAGACTGCCCAGGTGAACTATACGGAGGCTCTGAGCAAATAGTGCCTCGAGCTGAACAGTTGGAAGAAACACGCCCTCTCCTGGTTGGGCAAGATTGCGGTCGTCAAAATGACGACCTTGCCCCGTATGCTTTATATCATGCAGACGCTCCCCCTATGTCCGCCGCCCACGGTGCTGGCTCAAATGCAGCAACTCATCAACAGCTTCATTTGGGGGGGAAAGAAACCGCGTATGGCTCGACACCTCCCTTATCTGAGGCAGGAAGAGGGTGGCCTCGGTGTTCAGCATCTCAGGCGCTACTACGAAGCGGCGCAATTGCGATGGATGGTCGAATGGTATCAACTAGAGTCAGAAAAACACAGGTGTTTTATGGATAGGGGAGTCGCGGGGATCCACATTTGAAAGATCCCATGGTTACCCAGACGTTATCGACCGCTGGGCGCGTACCTCTCCCCAGTCATGCGAGCCACCATGTAGGTGTGGGACAGAGTCCAGGAGAAGTGTCAGCTGTCCACAGCTATCTCACCCTTGACTCCTTTTATTGGGAACCCCGATTTCCCCCCGGCCCTAGAAGGCAACGCTTACATAAAAATGGCAAGAGGTACACTGTAAACGTAGAGGCAATCTTTTTGACAAGCGGGGAATCCTGGACTTCCCCTGGTTGGTGGCTCATTATGGGATCCCCAAGGATGCGTACCGGCAGTACTTAGCACAGCGCCACTGGGTCACACAACCCCAAGTCTGTTCGCATGCTGGCCGGCTCCTCACCAACTTTGAGATTTGGTTCATCACTCGCACCTCCAACAAGCGCCTTCTGTCAGACATCTATGGCTTCCTCAACAGGGCAGGAACCCAGGCTAAGTCCCCGGCGCTGCACAGGTGGGAGGCGGAACTAAGTCGGGAGTTTTCCCTCCAAGGAATGGGCGGATATTATTCATAGGGCCCGGGCATCCTCGTGCAGCACCTCAGGGAAGGAAATGCTCTTACAAATTGGTGTTACACCTCAATGAGGGTTGCTAAATGGAAGCCCAGCTGCAGCAACCTCTGTTGGCGTAATTGCGGGCAGGAGGGTACACTGTCCCATATTTTATGGCATTGCCCTAAGATACAGACTTTCTGGGAGACTATCCTGCCCATAGTCGATCAGGTACCAGACAGAGCTCCCCAGATTTCCTAGTTACATCTTCCTGGGACTACCCAATCCCCTCACATACCCTCTCCGGTCCTGTAGGGGCAGGGCGATCACTTTAGCACTAGGGGCTGCCAAGCAGGTTCTTCTGGCACGATGGGGCACGACTGCCGTCCCGACCAAGTTAGATTGGCTACACAAAATTTGGGAGGTTGTGGGGATGGAGCGGATCACAGCCGGGATCAATCACACACTGCCTAAATTCGACAAGACTTGGGGTCCACGGTAGCTTACCTATCCTCAGAGTTTGTGGAACTTACCTGCCCTCATTACCTAAGAGTCCTGCGATTCCCTACACCTCACATAACGGACCTGCCGCCTCCTTGGAAGGTCACTCAGCCCTAGACCCCTACCCAGTCTCGTCATATGCTGTGGGTGGATACCTGTCCTCTACCCTCTCTGTATCTCTCAGTCCTTTCTTTGTTTTCCTTTCGTTCCTCCTTGCTTCTTTCCCTTTCTCTTTCCCTGAAGTTTGCTTTTGAATAAGTCGTTCCCCGCCGGCCGGTGGTTGTTGGTGGGCGTACAGTTTAAGGTTGCAATATACTCAATAAAAACAGATTTAAACTATAAAATCACTGTAATGCCCCAGCAGGGGCGTCTGCCTTTCGCCCGAGATGCTGAAAATAGGGAGCATTTTAAAGGTTATACAAAAAAATTTGGCCCAAATAAACGTATTCTTTTTCTATCTCAATCGGGTTACCCCCCAATGTCCATTTGAAAGGCAGAAATTTTCTTCTTCCTCTAAAAGGTAACATTTTATGTTTAGAGATATTAGAAACCCCCCAAAAAATGTTTTCCATATCGATTTAATTAGATTAGGTTTCTTTGTAAGCCAATCGTTGTACGATTGAATATAACTATGTCATCTCAGTACATTTTAGGCTATGGATATCACTCTAATTCTGGTGGAAAGGCAAGGCAATCACACAGTAATCCCAGCCTTTTTTGCAGTTGGTGGAAATCACATTTCCTTATCTGTGTTGGTAATCCACTACTGACAGATAGTGTTGGGCATTTTCCCTGGACCCTACCAGCTCCTTTTTTATTTTCTACCTTCCTTGGAATTTTTATATCGCTTGATTTTTCTGCTTCTTTTATACATATCCTCAGCCTCTTTTTTGTAGCTTTCCCCTCCAGGTCCTGAAACATGGGTGACCCTCGATATGATGCTTTAAGCATTCCTTTTGTTAGGTACAAGAGGATCTCTAGAGACTGGAATACTGCAGTCCATCATCTTCAGTTTATTCCCAAGTGCATGCTTTGCCTGGTTATTTAAAAGCACAAATGTTAATCACGAATATTAATTTTGATAAGTCTGTTGTAGCTGTTTGCTAGATTGTGGTATGTGATTGATTTTTCTTTCCACTATATATGTGTTTTATTTTGTATAATTTTTTGGAAGTGTCTGTTGTGCTGCATGGTTGAAAATAAATTAGACAAAAGCGCTATGGCACAGTCGGCGTGGCTGCATCATAACACTTTATTTTTAATAATTTTACCTATACTGCACAGCAGCTGAGCTGCTGTTCAACATGGCTAAAAATACACTGAAAAAGTCAGTTGAGCTTACATAGGACAGACCTATTACCTTTGCCAATGCTTGTTTAAAAGAAAGAGCAGACCGAGTGGAAGCAGTCACGTCAGACTGCTGAGAATCAGAGCAAAGCGGGAGCGAGGGGGTATGGGGCTCGCATCTGTGGTACTATGGGACTGTGGGGCTGTTATGGACCCTCCGAGTGCTTGTAATCATTTTAGGCAGAGAGGAGTTGGGCTGAGGCATTGCTGGGGTCATGGCTCACCAGGTGACTGTCGACCTGTGGGATTAAATAGTGCACTGCCGAAGTACTTCATAATTCATTTTAGTGCTTCCTATCTTTTTGACATCAGAAAATCAGAGTTGCTGTTTTATTTACTTTAAAAAGAAAAATCGAAAATGTGTGTGCCTGCCTTGGAACTTCATTACAGTTGTGTAGACATTAATGTACGATGCTTCTAATAAAGATGTATTGTTTATATCTTCGTGAGTGGACACTGGTGGCCGCACGTAAATCGCCACATTTAGTTGTGAAATGAGAATCATGGTACCTTTGCTGTAATAGCGCCATAGAGAATGCCGCCAGTTAAACAAGAACGTTTTTGTGCCTTTTAAAGTATAACTTAAAATAGAGATGGCTTGCCTTTGCAGCAGACACAGCATGGATCAACGTTCTTTTCATCGCAAAAGTGGAGCGAACATACCAGAAACAATTCACGATTGTCTTCTAACTGAATTAATTGCAAATAAAGTGAAGTTATGTCCGCTTGGGGCGTTTCCACAAATAATTTCAGTTTGAAATATGACAATACATACTTCAAGGAACGGCTTTGTTGCTACACCGAGTCGTCAGTCGTTGTTTTTACTATGTGAAAAACGCCTTTGTAACAAACAAGCGTTTAATTTAGCCTCGAAGGGTATAATAAAGCCAAAGTGTAGTTGATAGTGTGTATTTGAATTGAGAACAATGCAAAACAAGGATTTGCAATGCAATAGGTCTCGCATTTTCCAGAGTATGAGCTTTTGGCATTGTAAATGACAATGCCTTTTATTTATGTGTTTTTTTTCTATTACATTTTTTTTATTGAGCTTTCAGTAAGATACAGCAATAACCAAGAAAATATGCACAATTTGTGGGTGTACAATTATCATGATCCCATAGCGAGGTTGATGTCTACAACAGGCATTAGATTTATCATACAGCGTATTCGGAACATAGAAGCCTAACAGGCATGTACATATATATCATTATGGATACACTAGACCTTCCAGCATTGCAGAATGTGTAACACAAATAGTAAATTATTTTCTCAGTCCTTAGCATACATTATGTAGAGGGGGTCGGTTACATTGCTCTGATCATATCCATCTGGTATAGTATGTGTAGTCCTTCAAACTGAATTTTCACGCAGGTACGTTTGTAAAGGTTCCCAAATAATCTTTGGGGTGGGACGAGATTGGCAAGAACCTTGCATAAGCTGTCAACTGGTCTTTGCAATATATGAAGTCTGTCCTTTGTCTCATCTACATTCTACTCTTCATTTTGCCAGTAGTAGGCCTAGCGAAACAAACTTCTTATGTGGTGTTGGTAAGTGTTCTGTGCATCCTAGCAGCGCCAGTGTCGGTGATAAAGGAATAGGGGACTCAACCATCTTGGACAGAGTTGTCATCACCTCCCGCCAGTAGCTATGTCTGTCCTCGCATTGCCATGCTCATTCCTGCCGGCATCTGTCACAGCAATCATCCATTCTCAGTTTATATTTACATAAGCGCGCTGGCGTGTAGTATACTCTATGTAGAAACTTAAAATGTGTGATCCGGAATCAACTACTTGCTATGATAGCACCTGTTTGCGCGCAGCACTATATCCACTATTTATCTGTCAGCAGCTCATCTAGTTCATGGTCCCAAGCTTTCCTTGTATCGTGTGGCACGTTTGGGCGCTCTAATAACGCAGTGCGGTAGAGTCTGGATACTGCGTGTGCCAGCCCCGACATTTGCAACGAGGCTTTGAGAATGTCGAGCGTGGGTGACTCCTGAGGGAACTCAGGAGTATTGGCTCTCACTTCATGCCTAAGCCTGCTATATAAGGAGATCTCCAGTGGTGTGACGTTCTCACAGCTTAGAAGTGCCTGTCGTTCTTTAAAAACGCCCTCATGATAGAGGTCGGTACAAGTGTTTAAGCATCTTTTGAGAAGCACGTCTCGCCATACGATTTCGGAGTGACTGGCGCAAATGGATGATATAAGAGAGGCATCAGTGGAGAGTATCATAATGGCTTACGCGCTGATTTAACTAGAAGCTCTCATGCTAGATTGGTGCAGGCTACTGTGTAGTGGGCGGTGTCTTCTCTGGAGATTTTCGTTCCTAGGAAGGATGCCATGGGTGTGGGGGCCATATATCCCTGTTCGATGGCCAGGTGTGGCATGAATGGTGGTGGATGGAACCAGTATATTGCATGGTGGGCTTGGGCGCATAGGAAGTATAATTCCAAATCTGGCTGCTTGAAGCCACCCTGTGAGAATGGTTGTGTCAGAGTCTACCAGCTTACCGCCTTACGCCTGTTTGACTAGCAGTGATCGAAGTGAGCGGAAGAATGGGTGGCCAGTGTGGTATGGTATGTTGAGAAATAAATATATCAGTTTAGGTAAGATTATCATTTTCATTAAAGAGATTCTTCCTGCTAGTGATATCGACAGCAAGGTCCGTCGAGCTATCGAGTTTGTGATCGATTCAATGGCTGTGCCGTAGTTTGTCCTGAGTGTTTCCTCTCTGCCTCCTAAATATTTTACTTCTGAGTCGCACCATTTTAGTGGATAGTCTAGGGGGAACCCTTCCATAAGTAATGTTAACCTATTGGCTAGTACTTTGGCCAAAATCTCAGTATCACAATTAATCAATGACGGGGGTCTAGAGGCCTCGCATCTGGTGGCGTCTTTGCCTGGTTTGAGGAGGGAGATAATCATGGCTTGCCGCATCGTCATGGGGAAGGCGCCATTATCACTAGCTTCTTCGTAGACTTGTTTAAGGATGGGAACTAGTTGGTTGATGTAACATTTATCAAAGTCTGCAGGCAGTCCTTCTGGGCCCGGCGCCTTGCCCGAGCCCAGATTCATTATGGCGGCCCGTATCTCATCTTCTTCAATATCGGTTGCCAGAAACTCTCTTTGCGAGTCACTAATCCAGCCAAGGGCTGTCTTTTCAAGGTAAGACGTCATGTTGGTTGGTCTTGCTCTATGTGTGTTATAAAGCTGTGCATTGTAGTCAGCAAATATGCTAAGTATCTTCTTAGAGTCGGTTTGCCTCATGCCTCTCTCGTCTGTTATTTCAAGAACGTTATTAGCAAATCTAAGGGTTCGGGTTATCTCTGCTATGGCTTTACTGGGTCTTTCTCCCTCGCCATATGTCCGGGCACACTGATATTTGGAGCGTAACCTAGATTTGCGTTCTGTCGTGTCTGAGTAGTCTATCAGTAGTTCTTTGAGATGTGCCTGTTGCTGAGGGGATTGAGTTTTCAGCCATACGGGCTTCTGCGCCTTTAATATCGCATTCCAACCTTTGCACTGACTTTCTGATATCTCATAAGATTCCCTTCCCCCACCCTTCGCAATGCAGAGTCCTCTAATGGTAACCTTAAACTCTCCCAGACGCAGGCCAGTGATGACACACTGTCTGTTTATGGGGAAAGTTCAAGGATTTCTTGTTGTATTTCTTCACGAAAGCTGTCTTCTAGTAGCACAGTGGGCTGGAGCCTCCAGGAACGATACGTGGGTTCATTACCTGGAGGGGATAATTTAATCGGGATGGGTGAATGATCCGAGAGTGTGCGCGCCAAGTGTGACGAGTCTCTCAACCATGAACCCAGGCCTTTCGAGAGTATCCAGAAATCAGTGCGGGACCAGCTAGAGTACAAGGTACCCTTTCTTTATGTGGGGTGAAGGGCCTTCCATGCATCAACTAAATGGTGATCTGTGATAATGTTGTTTATGTGCTCATCTGCTTTTGAGTGCGAGGTAGGAGCAGCATGCAAGAGGTCGACTTTAGGGTTTAATATAACACTGAAGTCTCCTCCCCATATGAGATTTGTGGACCTAATATCCAGGATATGGCCCCAGAGTTTGACAAAAAATGTGGCGGCATCAATGTTAGGGGCATAACAGTTAACCAGCATGACTGAGTGATCAATCAGCCTGCCCCACATCATACAATAACGGCATTGCACATCTTGCTATGTGCCAATCGGGCAGTATTTTATGCTAGCCTCAATTAGGATGGCAGTCCCCTGGCATATTTCGGGTTGGATGAGAAGCATCTATGTGCAGCCCATTTTCTTCCAAAGGCAGGTGGTGTCTTAGGGTCAATGTGTGTTTCTTGTGACAATGCCACCTGCACATGGTGTCTATCTAGATAGCCATGGATTTGTCTGCGCTTGCGAGTGTCACGTAGGCCCCGTATAGTCCATGCCAGGAAGTTGTAGGTAAGGTCTGTGTTTATTTTAGGCATGTCCATTGATCAAAATGTACCCTAATATTTGCAAGGATTTGATGCTTCTGTTGAGACAATGACTTCGATAAGTTTCTGTACCTATTCTATCATTATCATTGACATGCCTTTTACATGCAGTGTTTCTGTATTCAACAGTAAAAACCTCCTGCCCCCAAACACCTACACACGCGGCACAATCCCGCAGGCGAATATCAACCAACCCATATTCCCAAAAATCACTCCAAAATGAGTCAGAACTTGTAGGGTAGTTGAGAATGGAAATGGAAAGTTCATAGGTTATGAGAGGGAGGAGATGAGAAGAGTGTAGAGAGGAGTATGATAAGATAGATAGTGGTTTGGAAGAGAGAGAGATGAAGCACACCTTTGCATTGTCCGGAGAGTTCCCACTGGGGGCATGCGCTGGGGAGCCTGGCACTTCACCTCACATGTGCGAGGGTGCCCTGGAAGTCATTTTTTTTGGGTGGAGTTTTAATTTTTTTATTTTTTTTATATAGCGCGAACTAGACCCGGAGGTATCAGAGCACTTTACATGAGCACCAGTTACATTACAGACGGACACATTCATTTTTGTTATGCACAGGGAGATTAAGTTCTTTTCCCAGAATCACAGAAAGTTGTGCATCCCTGCAAAGACTCGAACCCAGTTCCCCAGCTCCAAGGTCGACCGCCCTAGCTGTTAGGCCACATTCTCTCCCCGGTCATTGTTAAGCGGCTGTTGATCGTTTCTCTGCAGTGGCTTGAACGTAAATCTGAGTAGGTGGCGTCTATGAGTATTCTATTGAAGTTAATGTCTTGACGTTGGCGGAAGTGCAATGGGTTGATCCTGTGGTCGCCAATTGGGAATATGATCCAAGAGCGTGTGTGAGTCTCAGCTATTCCTCCTCAGATACTGGAGATGGTGATCGGGGATCGGAATCATTACCCTGGGTTGCAGAAGCTTAATGTATTATAGATTTTAGGAAGTCCTGTTGTGGGGTGTTGAAGATGTGCGTTTTTCCTTGGTATGGGACACGAATATGGTATATTAGCTTGTTGGCATTTGCGTTTGACTTGAACAAATTTCTTCTGCGCTTCTTGCACTGCCATAGTAAAGTCCGGGTATATAGAGATGGTGTCCCCTCATAGACCAGCTCTCGCCTGTCCCTTGCGGGTCTTAAGATCGTGTCTCAGTCTTCTTTATTGAGTAGGAGTGCAAGAATTGGGCGAGGATGATCTCCCGGTGGAGGTCTGGCAGAGAGTGAGCGGTCGGCCCAGAAGTACTTTAGAAAACGCTTCAGCACCGAAGAGCTCTATCAGCAAGCATTCAATGTACTCCTCCATACGGCCTGTGGCTGTTGATTCTGGAATCCCTACTATTCGCACGTTGTTCCTGCGCGAGCACGCCTCAAAGTCCTCATTCTTGGCAGAGATGATTTTCATTAGTTTCTCCATACCTTGGAGATGTTCTCTACCTGCTGAGGTTGTATCTGCGAGGGTGGATATTCTATGTTCAGTTTCAGTTGTGCGGTTATCATGTTTCTCCAGTCTTTGCGTTATAAAATCCATATGCATTCTGATTTGTGTCGCTTTTGGATTTAATTGATGTACCTACACTCCTATCGGAAGCAAATCCCATGCAACCTCGGATGAAGTTCCACCCATCTTGACCTCAACCCCAATCAGATTCCAAAGAAATGCTTGCATTGCCATAACGTTTCTCAGATCTTGATCCACATGACGTTGATGACAAATCACATCAATATGGTGAGCAGAATTTATGTTTGGCCGACCAGGAGGCCAGGGGCCTGGACACATATCCTAACTTGGCCTCAACTCACCACCTGGTACCTCCACAGAAGAATCTGCATCCTTTGCTATGTTCATCAGGAGGACGACAAACATCCTCAACCTTCAGTGAAGGTAAAAACCAATGTCCTCACGGAGGTTCTGCAACCAGGGCTGACCTACTCAGAGCTGCTCCTCCAAGTCAATGAAGCCCTCAGGGACACTGTCTTGGGCAAAATCAGGGTCTTACCCCCTGGCTATAGACAAATTGCCAGACAACACAGGCCAGCTCCAGGGTAAACATGTTTTCTTCTTCCAACACCCAATAATGATAATAATAGTAGTGCACGCCTCCACTTATAGGCTGAACCCAAATGCGTTCCCCACTACCCCTCCAGACAGAGACCAAATTCATGGAAATATTGAGGAAGTGAATATTATGCTACTCACATGTGTTTTGGGACATGGTTAGCAGCATCTTGCCCGTAGTCCTGCATAATCTTTAAGACATCCTCAAATAAACAATACAGGATAGCCAAGACGCCGTGAAGTATGACATTCGATCAGGCCTGGACTCTGTCAATTTAGTAAGTAGGGCAGTTGGTACTAGCGTGGTGCTTTGGTGCCATGCAGGATCTGATCAATGGGCTTTTCAAGTGATGTCAAGGCATTATTAATGTACATGCCATTTGATAGTACCCATCCCTTTGGGGAGAAGGTAAACTCGGTTCTCTAGCGCTTCAAAGAGAATGAAGCTGCAACCCACTCCCTTACAATGTTGACCCTTTTGAGGAAATGCTGCAAATAAGCCTAAGCAGCAACAGACCCCATAAACCTTTCGAGGCAAAGGTCGGAGATCTGGCCGACAGCGTCCAAGTCCCCATGGGGCATTTTATTACCCAGTCCCCCACTACTGCAAAGCACTTTTAGTTTGTCCTTTTTGGGGCATTGCAACCCGATTGGAAGTCAGGTAAGTTATTACAATGGGTGATGATGCTTCACATCGAACAGGTGGGTTCAAATTGTCTAGATTTGGATATGCCTTACCCTTTGTGTCCACCCCTTCCAACAAGCTGCGTATACCACTACAGTTTCTGGAGGACCACTAATCCATTCTATGGAAAAAAGCCCAGGCTCTCTTGGACAAAGGAGCAATAGAGAGAGTGTCTCATAGGTCACGAGTGGCTGCTGCTTTAAGGTTCAGATTAACAAGCTCACCTCTTCCTGTTTCTTTCTAGTACGGAAAATTTAGTTTTTTTATTTATCTTATTATTATGACAGAGCAGTCATCACATCTTACATTACAGTTATTAAAAACACGAACAAATAGTATTACATTTAGTTATAGGTTGGTATTGTTGATTAATTCCTGGGCCTCGAACCCCTTTGCCCTCACGCTTTACCTTCAATTGGTCCCTGGAAGAATCAAAGAGACAAGAAACAAGCCTTCCATTCCCAGCTAAAAAAATTGAGAAACTAATGAACACACAATTGGCCCTCTACATTGAAGACAATAACCTCCTGGATGAGACTCAATTTGGCTTCAGGAAAGGCCATGGCACAGAAACAGCCCTCATCAAAGCAGCAGATGAAATTAGAACAATCTTAGACCAAGGTGGCTCGGTGGTGCTAGGGCTGCTAGATCGGTCAGCGGCCTTTGACACGGTCAACCACTCAACCCTGATCGATCGTGTCTCGAATATTGGCATCAAACTGAAGGCCAAAAAATTACTGACCTCATTTCTGTCGAACCGCATACAGCTAGTGAGCCTCGGCGAATACAAATCCTCCCCTTTTACCCTCCCGTGTGGAGTGCCACAAGGCTCTTCCGTGAGTCCGACACTCTTTAACATCTATGTGTCGGACCTGGCCAGGGTCATCAAATCCCACGGGATGAGTTTTACCTCATACGCCGAAAACACACAACTGGTGCTAGCAATTCACAAAGATGGCGGAGAAATTGCCTCCAGATTCCAAAGTGGTATGCTTGCCATCAGTACCTGGATGGCCAATAACTGCCTAAAGTTAAACTCCGATAAAACCGAGGTCCTGATATTCAGCAAACTCTATCCCATCTGGTCCTTCATCTGGTGGCCCACCGACCTGGGTCCAGCGCCTCCCCCAGTATCAAAAGTTCAAAACCTGGGTGTTATATTCAACGACAAACTGGCTTTTACTTCACACACTAATGCTGTTGTCTCGCCATCCTTTTATATGTTAAGGATGATAAAAAAACTTCTACCCTTCCTTCCACCCATTGCTGGAAAAACCCTTATTAACACTTTAGTCATGTCTAAAATCTACTATTGTAATGGCCTTCTCATCAACGCTCAGAAAAAGGTCACTAACAGACTGCAGATGTTGCAGAATTCAGCCGCAAGACTGATAACGGGCACCCCTAAGTATCCTCCAATCTCATCTGTAGTGCGAAACCTTCATTGGCTACCAATAACAAACCAAATCAAGTTCAAGGCTCTCTGTATTGCCTTCAAGGCCATACATGAAACGGGACCCGACTTCCTGAAGAAAGCCTTGTGTGGATATACCCCCAATAGAACCCTCCGCTCATCTACGGCCAACCTCTTGAATATTCCCAGCACAAAAAAAGTAGCCTGGGGTGACAGAAGATTCACCGTCGCCACTGCCAAACTATGGAACACCCTTCCCCAGCATATAAAATCTTGCCCAACGTTATTTGCCTTCAGGAAGCTGATTAGGACCTGGCTCTTTAATCAATAAGCACCTTATCCCTAGCTCCTTTTTCTACACAGTCCGCAGCGCCGAGACACCCGAGGGTATTTGCGCGCTCTACAATTTGCTTAAATAAATAAATAGTTTCTCCCACTGGGGGCGTGCACGGGCTCCCTCTGTATTCATACCATTTACCCCAGATTTTCCCCCTTTTTCTCGGGCACCCTCTTTTTACATAGACTTATTTCTCCGCCATCATACATCAGTTCTTATCTCTCTTCCAGTCTCGGAGCATTGGCAGTGAGTGAGCACCCCAGTGACGGGCTATGTTACGTTTTGCCAACATTAGGCCCTGGGTAGCCCAGGTTGGATCTGCTCGCCCCAGGTTTGTCTCCTCCCATTTAAGAGGCACCATTTAGGTGTGGGTGTAAGCTCTTCTCCCACAATTCTAGACATACATATTACTACCGCCTGCAAATAGTCATGAATCCCCAAACATGCCCATATTATATGGTAGAACGATCCCTCCTCTCCAGATTGTCTATTGCAGGTTGCGTCTGCCCATCTTCACCAGTGTAACACAGGAGATTTATGCTCTGTGTAGGATTTTGAGCTGGACCAGTCTGAAGCGGGCCCTGATAGCTACTTCTCTCGGGAGGCTAGAGCTTCGGGCCAGTCCTCGTCTTGTAAGTAAGTCCATAATGTCCTGTTCTGGTATGTGAGCGAGATTGCTTTTCGTGTAAAGTGCTCCTCAAGCAGTCTACATTCCAGAGGCAACGACTCCGGGAGTTCAGACCCCCAGGGCACTGCTTTCGGTATAATGTGGCAAATCTGTAGATAATGGAAGTATTCCTTTGGGGCCAGTTCATGCGTTTTTTGTAGCTGTTTGAACTAAACTATATCTACCCTCGTGTGTAGGTCCCCCAACCTTGAGATTCCGATCAAGTCCCATTTGTCAAAACCCTTTCTAAATCCTGTGGCACCTAACTGTTGGGATTCCCAGAGAGGTGTGGCTTTGGTGATTTTATTTTTCCATCCTAATTCGGACAGAGTTGAGTGCCACTGGCAAACTGTCAACTCCGTGGGACCCTCCAGAGAGTGTCTCCATGGTTCAGTATAGAGCGCGCGGAGGTATCCCCTCATCTGTAGAACCAGCCAGTCCATTTTGTAAGCTGGTTCTGATAATGGTTGGTGTGCCCATTGTTTTGTTTTTTTTCCCCCCCTTTTTTTTTTATATTAAAGTTAGGGCAGAACAAAGTCATATAAATGAACAATATTGCAGTTGGCTGGTACATTTTCTTAAGTCATTGTGCATATCACTGTTACAGCTAGTACAGGACATACCACACCTATTAATCCATGTACACCGCTTCATCCCCTCCCCATTTCAATTCAAAATGTCCTCACTCTGTAGCTCCGGTGGTTCACAGATAAAGCCCCTGTATTTGTTTCAGGCTCCCCACACTTTCCCCCATTTCTGGGGACAGCCCCGGTTAACATATGCAGTCTTCTTTGCTACCATGGCTTCATCCATGTCCACACACCAGGCCTTGATGGTTGGTGGGCATCTGGAGCCCCACAACCTAGCTATATTTCTTTTGGCGACCATCATTCCCAAAGTTGCCCAGTCCTGTGCTGGATGATTTAAATCATTGGGTTCCCATATATTTAACAAACATCTTTTAGGTTCTGGTGCCACCGACACCTCCTCCGTCTGTGATATGGTCCTCATCACTGCCACCCAGTATGGCATGATCTTCGGACATTTATGAATCTAAACACCCTAGGCAGTCTAGAATTAACAACTATATAATGATAACAATCATAACTTATTCAAAAGGGAACTCAGTGTACACAATATTTATAAAAACATATTTGATTTTTATTATATGTAGATTACAATAGACATATTGATTGTATATATATCTACATTGAAAGCAATGATGTGTGTATAATTTCAAATTATCAGACAAAAGTACAATACAATACGCAAAATATACATGACAAATCAATATACAATGTGATAAACAAAATTACACATAAACAAAGACAAAAACGGTGGCTGTAATCGAGATCTTCTCAACGCGCGTTTCGACGCTAGGAAGCGTCTTCATCAGGAGAGCCACAGATTCTTTTCCCTTAATACACAAAAATAATTAACATAAATAAACAACTCTTAAAAACACTGAGTACCCTCAAAAATATTCATCCAATAATATTTTTGTGCTGTCATAAAAGACCCAAAGATGAAATAGTCCTCCAATGTGAAGGAAAAGAACCGAGGAAGTGATGAGTACAAAGAAAAAGAATATGTGCAGAATAAAGTCACATGGAAGATACCGATAAATAGTGAAAACACCAAAATAGAAAAGATAAGTAATGCAGAAGAGCAAAACAAAAAGAGGGGGGAGAGAGAAGGAAATCAGATATAGAGCCCGGTTTGTGGCCAGAGATAGACTATGATATATAGAATCTCTTACTTTGTAGATTGTCGTCAATATATATATACATATATATATATGGTCTATAGAGACCTATTATGGATGTAAAAACTCCCTGTATATAGAAAAAGAAACAAAAATCGAGAAAACTATAATGTTTGTGTAGGGATAACTCATGAAAACATTAATTAATTTAAATGTTGCAATTAAAACGAAAAACTGGCCTACAGAATATAGGCTATATTTGCTCACATTAATGATGCAATCAGTAGGAGAATGCCACTGGATCCAGAAAAGACACTTTGAGCCAGTTAAAACTCAGGAAATTGCTAAACAAAAAATGAAAGATGAATGAACGAAAATGAGCTAGAAAAATAGTGAAGCAACATATATGTTATATCAGCGCAATTCACTAGGAATTAACGGTGTAGCAAAAAATAAGAAAGAAAGGATACCTGAAACAGAATTCCAACAAATGCAAGAGGACGGTTTGAAGAATCGGCCCCAATGTCCACTTTATTAATAATATGTGTGCAAACAAATCGGACTTTGAACGATTATTATCATATCGAACAAGGAAATGTCCAAGTCGTATAGAATGGCAAACACTAAAGGAAATAAGAGAATTGAGACTTGTACTGTGGTCATATATTAAAGAATCAGACAGGTGTTGTGTGATCGTATGTCAACACGAAATTCAATGGAAAACAGCAACATGAAATCGGTAGTTAAATGATATGAATTGTCGATTGAAAGCTGCATATTATAGATATGTGTTCAAGATTCCAAAATAGAGATACAACATAACAGAGTAGAGAAAAGAAATGGCCAAGAGCTAGTTAACATGTCGTTCATTAGGTAATCAAGAGAAGCATGACAAACAGAAAGAACTAAACCTTATGTTGCATTTACTGAAGTTAGCAAAGGGTAAACGGACTTGGTGTGATATATCTAAGCGATAAAACCGAGGAATAACTTACCCAAACTACTCGATAGTCGAACAAAGTTGACAATGTGGACCGCTGGCATTAGCGCGATCCCGGGCCGGAAGACTCGATTTGAATAAATCCGTCATGTCACGTGATATGCTGGAAAAGAGCAGAATACAACCGGCGAGATAGAAAGCGCACAGCGGTTCAAAACGAAAGAAATAAAGACGTAAATAGCGGTTTGAGATGAAAAAAACACAAAGACATGAATGGTGTATGTTAAATATAAATGACGGTATCGGTACTGTAGCGTCAATATATAATGGTCCGTATGTTTTTTAGCATACAATAAAGAAACCACAAAAAAGGGAGAGGAGAGCCAATAAGGGGGACTTAAAAGAAATATAACTAAACTATTCTAGTGCTTACCGACAGAAAGACAAATCCAAGTACCAGTGTGAATGATACTGATCAGAAAAAGTGACAAAAATGAAAAGAGAATATTTTATAAAATGGAATATTTTATAAAAATGCGTAAGGAGAACAGACGCCACCTAGAACTTATTGAATATAATGGCATTCTCCCTAAGTAATTCGCTGTTTAATCCCTTATAGAAGGTATTAAGGGTGAAAATCCAGAAGACTTCTCGTTTTTTACGGACTTCCTCACTATGTTTCTCATTCTTAATGTTGATTTTCTCAAGTATATGCCATTTAATATCTTTGGCAGAATGTTGTCGTCCTTCATAATGTTTTACCATGAGGGCTAGCACTTTATTGGTTCGAATAGCTGAGCGGTGCTCATTGAGACGAGTAGCTATGGGTCTGGAAGTTTCTCCTACATATCCAGAATTGCACGGACAGACAATCAGATAAATAACGTTGTCTGTTTTGCAGTTAGTCATAGATTTTGAATCAGTAGTATATCCATTATGGGTAATGGTATGTCCCTCTATAGCTCCATCACATGCTTTACAGTTAGAGCGTAAACATTTAAATGTTCCTCTAATTGGTAATGTCCCATCGATTAGTTTTTTGTATGAAGGGAACATGGGTATTGAAGCATGATCTGACTATAATGTCTTTCAGGTTTTTGTTGCGTCTATGTGCAAACAATGGTTTCTTAAGTTGCAAAGGTGGGTCCTGGTTAATGTTCAATATATGCCAGTTGGCATTAATGATACGTCGGACTTGTTCCTCCATGGTGGAATGTTTTGTTACACATACCAGTTGGTCTTTGATTTTGGGGTCTTTTGCTTGTAAGATGATCTTCGGACATTACCATATAGTGTGGTAAAACGTTCCCTCCCCACATTCCCGCAGGCAATACGGATGGGAGATATTCCCTATTTTATGTAGGGTTAATCTAGTGTAATATACACGGTGTAATATCTTTAATTGTATGAGCCTCAATCTCGAGGGTATTGCAACTTCCCGTGGTGATGTCTAACTGCCAGTCTGTTTCGTCAAGTTCCCCAAGATCCACGGACCATTTGATCTTCAGTGCCTGCGTTGGGTCAGGTAGGTTATTAATTAATTTACGGTAAGTAAAAGAGGTGGCCTTTTTCGCCATGTAGTCAGTGAGAAGCCTATCCTCCAAGGGAGAGGCCTCCGGCAGAATGGTGTTTGGCGGTATAGCTGCCTGTAGTGCATGTCTAATCTGCATGTATCTGAATTGTTCAGAAGGGGCTAGTTCGTATTGGTCCTGTAGGCCCTTAACCCATAGGTCGCCCACCGTAGAAATGCCTATTGCGTCCCAGTTATTGAATCCTTTACTATTTCTAAGTCTTCCCAGCCGCTGTGTATCCCAGAGTGGAGTAAGTTGCGTAATAACCCCCTGCCATCCCAGTTTTTTATGTGCCGAGTACCATATCTTAACTGTATGTGCTGTCGGCAATCAGTGGGTTAGATCGTTTTTTATTGTATAGGGCCGCCATGACTCCTCCATCTCCTAATATACATCTGTCCGCCTGGAACGCCGGGTCGGCCTGCGGGGCGTGGATCCATTGACTGATTATTTTTAACTGTGCTGCCCAGTAGTACAGTTGTATGTTTGGTAGTGCTATACCCCCATCATATCAGCTCCTAACCAGTTTTTCCATTGCAATACGCACTGGCTTGTTTCCCCACAGTAAACTAGAGACCTCTGTCGCTATTGCTTTAAAATTGCTCGCTGGTACCGGAAACGGAGTATTTTCCAAGGCATAGAGAAACTGTGGAAGCGCCATCATTTTAAAGAACGCTGCTTTCCCAAGCAGCGTCAAAGGTAATGCGTGCCAGTGCGTTGTACCCCGTTTTAGACGGTCCAGGGGGGGTATTCGATTTTTTTAAATAAAGTCTTCAGGCCTAGGCGTTACATAGATACCCAAATACTTGAAGCACTCTGTTGTGATTAGTAGATCGCACTCTTTAGGGAGATGCGGTGGTGGACCAGATAGTACAAATAAGACCGATTTGGACCAATTAATAGTATAGCCAGATACTCTCCCATAGTTTTCACAAATGTTCAAAAGCACCATAATGGAACGTCTGGGGGAGGCCAAGTATAGCAAAATGTCATCTGCATACAAGGAGATGCGGTCCTTCCATCCCACCGCCCATTTGAGTCCCCTGATGGTCGGTTCCCACCTAATCAAGGCTGCCAGTGGTTCCAGCACCAGGGCAAACAACAAGGGGGATAAGGGGCAGCCCTGGCGAGTTCCGCGTCCCAACAGGAAGTCCTCAGACATGTGACCATTAGCTGTGACATGTGCCAGAGGTTTCGAGTATAGCAGGTGTACCCATGCACAGAATTTGGGGCCGAAGCCCAGATGTCTAAGGACCGTAAATAAGAAGGGCCACTCCACCATGTCAAACGTCATACGGGCGTCTAACGAAAGAATAACAGCCGGTTCTTGGATATAGGGTATACGGACCATCACCCCATGAAGGCGCCTCAGGTTAAGAATCGTGTTACGACCCGGCATAAAACCCGATTGATCTGGGTGTATTAGGGCCGTCATGTGCGGGGTTAATCGAGTTGCCAAACGTTTTGCGAGTATTTTAGCTTCGGCATTAAGCAATGATATTGGGCGATATGAGGTGTAGTCCTCAGGAGGTTTCCCAGGTTTTGGAATTGCCACAATGGTGGCTGTTCTTTGGTCCCGCGGGAGTTCTCCCGCATCTAGACTTTCGATATACATTTTTAACAGGTGGGGGGAGAGTGTTCCCGCCATCCTCTTATAGTACTCAATGGGTATGCCGTTAGGCCCTACCGCCTTCCCTGTTTGTAGAGACTCGATTGCTAATTGCAATTCTTCCGTCATGAGGTCAGCTTCAAGCGTGCTGGTCGCCTCAGGTGTTAATGTGGGCATTTTGATATCTTTGAGGTAAGCTTGTGCCTCCTCAACCGTATTGGTCGACGAAGGTGCATAGACCTGGACTAAGTACCTGGCCAGTCAGAGGTCCTCAAGGACTTTGGGATTATTTAAATATCCTGGGTGTATGGGGTAAATGCGTTGTCTATCCATGTGATGGTACGTGTGTGTTAGTAGCACTGGGGAATGATCTGATATCCCTCTGGGTCTGATCTCTATGTCCACTACATTCTGCAGGCTGTCCGCAGACGTCAAGAAGTAATCTATCCTTGAGCGGCTATTATGTATTCCCGATTGATAAGTGAACTGCCTTGTCGTGGGGTGATGGCATCTCCAGGCATCCAGGAGACCAAGGGCTTCTAGAAAGCTCTCTATGTGAGATAGTCTGATGGTGTGGGGTTTGGGAGGATGTCGGTCAAGAGTCCCGTTGATTCCGGCATTGAGGTCTCCCCCAATTATCATTTCCCCCTCTGGGAGAGCGAACAGAAATTTACTGAGCGCTGGTAGGGCCACAGCGTGGAGCGCTGGAGGGATATACACTGACACCACATTAAAGGACCTCCCCTCCCACTGACATGCTATAGCCGCGAAGCGGCCCTCGTCATCTGTCCATTTTTGGTTAATGATCAGCGGGAACTGTTTTCTTACCAGGATACCCACTCCCCGTGATCCGGAAGAAAACTCAGAGTGCACAATCATTTTAAAACCAAACCGATCCAGCGCTTTACAGGTCGTTCCCGTTAAGTGTGTTTCCTGTAAGAGGGATATCGCTGGCGCACACCGTTTCAAATATTGTAAAACTAGACCTCTTTTAATCGTGTCCCCTATCCCACGGACATTCCATGTAACCAAAGATAAAGGGACAATTGGGCCCACTGGGGCCGTTAGCGACTCAGCCCTTGAGTGATCCTGAACCATTATTCCTGTCATACTTAACAGATGCAGTCAGTGCCATAGATCGCCTGCATTTCCTGTAACCAGCACATATAAACCAATTTGCATCCAATGCCCTTAAACAAATAATAACCAATAACATCCAATATTGTAATAACAACCCTGTCCCCCCCACCCACCTCCTTGCCTCCCTGCTTGACGGACCTATAACTACCCGCCACCCCAACAGTGTAGAGTGCTTAGTACCCTTCCCCGATACCATAACTTGGGAGTGAGAGCAATCGCCCGCTGTCCTTGGAAAGCCATTGTTCCCTCTTCAGTAGTAGCGGTTTCGTCTCCCTCTCTGATAGTTTGTGTACATTAAGCAAATGGGAAGCATGGCTTCCCTCCATCGGGCTGTTCTCGTCGCAGTAGTCACTCCCTCGAACCCTTGTGTGAGGCAGCCTTGGTGTCGTTACAATGGAGTCGTAGAAAATCTGGTAGACTGACCGGATTCTTGATTTCAGCCGTTCATCATGTCCAGGCCGCGATCGCCGTAGTATTGCAGTTCGTTCCTTCCCTATTCAGCAATGAATGTCACCTTCTCCTACAGCCGACCACTCTAGTCCCTCTCGCACTTCGACTTCCTCACGGTGGTCGTGACCTCCTTTCCGGCGCTCCGAACGTGGGGCTTTACGCCAACCCTCCAGCCACTCCTGGGCGTCCTCCAGCGATAGAAAGAACCATGCTTTACCTTCGGCTTCCACCCTTAACTTCGCAGGGAACAGCATTGAATACTTGATCCCACGTTCGCGGAGTGTTGTTCATTGGTTTTTGGTTACTAGTTGGGCTGCCCTGTAGTATGTTTGAATATCCGGCAGTGGGATTCCTCCATCATACCAACCGCGGGGGGCCACCATCCCACAAGAGGGCTTGCACCAAAAGTTGGGTTTTGTAATATATATAGAAATCGTTGCAGCTCCATCATTTTAAACAGTGCTGCTCTACCCAAGAGCGAGAGGGGAGGGAATGCCAATGATGGACATCGCTCTTGAGGTTTTACAAAGGAGTTTGCAATTTTCAGGCCTGAAAGCGCACCTTATCCGTTGTTATGAAGATGCCTAAATACCGTAATCACTGTCTAGCCACCTGTGCCTCACACTCAAACGGAAAGATCGGTCTTTGTCCACTAAGGACAAACACCACTGACTTTTTCTAGTTGATAATATATCCTGAATACTGTCCAAATATGGCGAAAATATTTAGTATTTTCACAATAAAGGAGCGCGGGGATGCAACATGTAGAAGGATATCGTTGGCATACAGCAAGATCCTATCTTCCCAGTCCTCTGACCAGCGTAAGCCGCGTCATCTTGGATATCTACGGATCTCGTTGTAGAGGAAACACACAAGATTTTTCACCATTAACCACTACACCTGTGCTTGGGGTTCTTCATATAGAAGGCTGAGCCAGGATAGGAATCGGGATCCAAATCCCATTCATTTGAGCACTGCGACCATATAAGGCCACTCAGTGGTGTCCAAGGCCATCCACGCGTCGAGGAATAGGACAGCTGCATCTTCTCTCATTCTGTGGGCATATCCCAGCACTCCGTGGTGGCGTCTAAGATTTAGGGCAGTGTTGCGACCTCGCATGAATCTGGATTGGTCCAGGTGGACCAAGGTGGGGAGCAGGGGGAGAAGCCGCAGGGCCAATAGCTTTGCAAGAATCTTTGCTTCTGCATTTAGCAACAAGATTGGCCAATAAGACGTTCGTTGGTCTCTTGGTCTGCCCTATTTGTGTACCACTATGGTTCCCAATCTCTGACCCATCAGTAGTCTACCAAGAGTCTTGCTTTCATTGAACATTGCCAATAGGTGCGGTGCGGTTATCTCTTCGGTGACCTTGTATAGTTCCATTCGGTCCCAGTGCTTTGCCTGACTTCAGGGCTCTAATAGCTTGTGTTATTGCGGCTACGGTTAGGTCTTCTTCCAACAGCTGATGTTCTTCTTCCGTCAAAGCCGGAAGCAAGATATCCTCCAGGAACTCTAAGGTTTACTGCTCTGAATATATCGTGCTTGTGGAGTAGATCTCAGTGTAGTGGTCTACGAAGGCCTCAGCGATTTCTAAGGGGTCTCTGAGGGCCTCCCCCAAGTTAGAGGTGATGGAGGGGACCCTTCTATATTCTCTCTCGGACTGATCCAACCAAGCCAGCAGTTTACCTGCTTTGTCGCCAGTTTCGTATACTCTGTGTTGTGTTTCTTTGATTTTATTCCTGGCCTCTAATGTCACGCAGTCTCTATAGTCTTGCTGTTGGAGTTTTAGCGTATGCTGTAAGTAATCGTCGTAATTTCTTACTATCTGAAGTTCTAGGTCTAGGATGTCCTTTTCAAGCTTTGTTACTGTCACTCTCTTCTCCAGTTTGTGCCCTGAAATCAGCAAGAGGGCCTGTCCCCTTACCACCGCCTTAAATGCTTCCCATAATATCTGTAGTGATGAGACTGTATTAATGTTTTCCTGAAAATAAAGGTCAGTGGCTTCAGTCAGACCCTTTCTTATTGTTGGTACTTTAATATACCAGGGATTAATGACCACCGAACCTGGACGCCGCGTGTTACCCACCCTGTATCTTGCCCATATGAGAGAGTGATCTGAGATACTCCTTGCTAGGTGTCTTACATCATTGAAGTGAGGAAGGAGAGAGGAGAGGGAAATCAAAAAGTCGATTCGCGACAGACTACCATGTGCTCCAGAGTGAAACGTGTATTCTGGTGAAGTGGGGTTTAGGGATCTCCAAACATCGATTAAGCCCAGTGGCAAGAGAAATTCTGTCAACCGTGTTTGTATGGGACTGGGGAACCTGGGCGGAGTATGGTCAAGAAAGTCGTAACCCGTCATGTTAAAATCACCTCCCGTATATAGACAACCCACTGGAAGGTCAAGTATAAAAGTACCCAAATCCATCAAAGTTGCGTCTTTTAGCGTTGGAGGATGTATATTGACAGGATATTTATTGCTTCGCCTGGCCATGGTCCCGAGATCGCCGCATATCTACCCAGTCTGTCAGTCCATGTCTTTTCTATTATGAGGGGTAGTCGTTTCTTGATGAGAATCCCAGTGCCTCTTGAGCCCGATGTGTACTTTCATTTCGTAACCCCAACGATTTAAACTTTACATCTGTTTCCCATGAGATGGGTCTCTTGTAAGAGAACCACATCCGGGGAGTGCCTCTATATGAACTGGAGCACTATTCCTCGCTTGACTTTACTCCCCCAACCATTTACATTCCAAGACATTAGTCTGATTTCAGCCTTGGCTTGTCCTGCCATGTGATGGCTGATCTGTTGTTCTTATTGGCCATGTGTCGTGTTTCCACTGGGTCCCTCCCCCCACAAGGCACTATCAAACCACTAATAATGGTCGTAATGTAATGGACGTGTTGTTGGATAATTCTTGCTTGTTTCTTAAGACATAAGAGGATGCACAGCAAAACAATTAAGAAAATTTGAACAACCTCCGTCCCTTCTCCACCCCCACCCTAAAACCCTGCCTGACGGTGCCCCAATTGCCAGTGCCCCCAACTCAGCAGAGAGCCTTTCGACCCCTCCCACCTTAATGAACATAGGGAACGTATGCTTCGCCCTCAACTCTTTTGCCCACCCCAACTTCGGTCCTACAGTTTTTCAATTTGTGATTAGTATAGAGTTTATATATTCATCAGTTCGGAAGTGGTTCATTGTTCCAGCCCATTCCAGCTTAGGTCGCTAACTGGTCCTGACGGTGTATCTGTCCCATCCTATTATGCTAGCTGGAGAACAGATCATTTGGGCCAAAGTTACTTTAGCAGACAATTGCCCAGCTGCTCAAGGAAGATCTGTCTCTCTTATCACTGTTTGAGAAGGCACCACTGTTTTTATGGCACATCTCCGGAAAGGGCATCTTCATCTTCAGTTGGCAGATCGTTTGGGCCCATCGTTGTTTTCCTTGGTCTTTCACGACGAGCCTCGTTGCCAGCTCCTCCTACTGTCCTCCAGCCTTCTAGCCAGTCCCATCCCGTCTCCAGTGTGGCAAAAAAACAAACCTTTCCCCCTGACTCCACACGCAGGTTGACGGGAAAAGCATGGAATATTTCACCCCTTTATCTCTGAGCACTTTCTTCACAGCGATGAAGTTCACCTTAGTCTTTGTGTTTTTAGGGTGAAATCTGGGAAGAAGGTAACCTGTGAGTTCTCAAATAGGACTGGCGGGGCTGCACTGGCTGTTTACAGTATGAAGTCTCGATCTCTGTAGTTAGAGATGTGCTATGATGGGTCTCGGCAGAGCTCCGGGTTTGGGAACCCCCCAGCACACGATGAGCTCTTTCTACTGAGAAATACTTTGAGAGTCACTTTGGCTGAAGATGACCAGGTATAAAGTCCTCGACCAATAGATCAGTAGCTAGTCCCTCAGCCCTCTCCCGGATTCCCAGAATTCGAACGTTGTTCGGTCTCGATCATCCTGCCTGAACTTCAAGCCTGGCCTCCAGTTGGAGATTGTGCGTTTGCATTTCTTTCATTTGAGCCTTTAGCGTTGAGGTGTCTTGGAGCAACGTTTTTGTGGAATCTTCTACTGTTTACACCCTTGCCCCCTATTACGTAAGTCTGCTCTAATTAATGAAACCTCTGTTGTAACTGAATCTATCCAGCTCTCAAGAACCGTTTGTACCCCTCGTATAGCCGCCATGATGTCATGTAGGGATAACTCACCTTCGCTCGTTGCTGTCTGAGCCTCGGGGGGTAGGCATTTGTGAGGGGACTCTTGGGCTTTGGTTCCCTTTGGAAGGGTAAATTTGTCCAGTTTCTTCTAATGGGTGCTTTTAACGTTCTTCCCCCCCCAGTCACTGTAGAGCCTGGGCTGTGCCGCACCCGCTGTATTTCTCGTTTGGTATACTGAGTGAGCTGCTGCTACCTGCCAGGAGCTACCGAGGCGGCCCCTGCGGCCTGTCAGGTTTTCACCCTGCTCCACCGACGTTTGGTCCTCTCCCACTCACCGGCTGAAGATTGGGGCAATTGTGGGCCAGCACATTGTTCCTACTCGCAAGTACCCACTTTCCTGCCCCCTTCTAGTCTTCTCCATTGTGGGTTGACTTCTACTTGTGTTCCATGAGAGGAGTGGGTCTCTTGATCCTACCTGGACGCTTCGGTCTGTACCAGCGTGCTCTCACCCCGACCTCCGGGGATATGTGATGCTGTCAGTTTTTAGGTGTTTATCTCCCCCCTCCCCCGGGTTGGGCAGGTGGGCAGGCCTGTAGTTGCCGTACTCACTGTGTGTCCACCTCCCATCCGGCCGACCAGCCTCCGCCTCCGGTGTCACTTGGCTGCCCTCAGGCAACTTTTCCTTGCTGCCTGGTCGATCCCGACCTCATGGCCCACACCCCCCTGATCATCCGGCACTGCCTCGGGGGGTGGGGAGGGACACCTTGCTGCGTCCTCTCAGCTGCAGAAAAAGAATGGGGGGAGGCGGGTCTCCGGACCTACAACCAGCCTCCAGAGTCCACTAGCTTACGTACCTCCTTCCCCCCACGATCAGAAGAACCAATGGGGTGGATGGGTCACCGGGCCGCTTCTGCTTTCTCCTTTATCCACGGGCCGCCGCCATTTTTTTGTCTGCTCCTTTAACTGTCCCAGATCACCATCTATCGTCCCCTCCACTCCCAATCCGCCCACTTCAAACCTTGGGCGGACGGGGGGATGGGGGAAGTGTCTCCGAGTCCAGCAGGGAGCTCCTGCCTCTCCCCAGCGGGGCTCTGTCAGTGTTGGTGCGCGGCGCTCAGCCTACCTGGCGTGATGGGAGGCTGACTCCAGGGCACCGCCGGTCGCTTATTCGGCTACGCCCCTTGCTCACCCGCGTCCACGTCTTTGCGTTTTCGCCATTGTTTCTGGGTGAGCTTTCTCTTGCTGCAAATTTAGACTGGTGCTTTGTCACTTCAATCAGGCCTCGAAGCGGGATTGTCCTTGCGCCTTCCACGGATTGCCAACCGGGTCACTCCAATGGCGATTCTGCTCCTTCACCACCTCTGCATGCGACCCGTTGCTGCTTTTTGGTCGGATTTTAAACAGATTTACGGGGGTTTATGGGGACGCTCTAGTCAGCGGTCATCATCAACCATAGTAAGCCACACCCCGTCTTGTACGCAAGATTAAGCTGGTCACAGCCTTATTGCTATTGAACCTGGATTATTGTAATGCCCTATACTTTGGCATTCATCAGCGTTCACTGAAAAAGCTTTGTCTTACAAAATGCTGCGGCAAGACTACTGAAACAAATCCCGAAATGTGAGTCAGTGGCTGAGTCTCTTCGAGAACTCCACTAGCTTCCAGTGAAGAACAGAGTCAAGTTCAAAGCACCTTGCTTGGCTCATAGAACCCTGTATTGGAATGCCCCTGCATATCCGAAAACAAATCTCTCCTGGTACAGACCAAATAGGAGACGATGATTAACTAATTCTAGGATGATAATTACACATAAATTAAAGAGAAAGAAGTGGGGTGGCAGGAGTTTCCTCCACATCACAGCACAACTGTTAAACACTCTCCCTGGACATCTTAGACGGTGTAGCAAAAAATAAGAAAAAAGGATACCTGAAATAGAATTCCAACAAATGCAAGAGGACGGTTTGAAGAATCCGCCCCAATGTCCACTTTATTAATAATATGTGTGCAAACAAATCGAACTTTGAACAATTATTATCGTATCGAACAAGTCGTATAGGATGGCAAACACTAAAGGAAAGAAGAGAATTGAGACTTGTACTGTGGTCATATATTAAAGAATCAGACGGGTGTTGCGTGATCGTATGTCAACATTAAATTCAATGGAAAACAGCAACATGAAAGCGGTAGTTAAATTATATGAATTGTCGATTGAAAGCTGCATATTATAGATATGTGTTCAAGATTCCAAAATAGAGATACAATATAACAGAGTAGAGAAAAGAAATGGCCAAGAGCTAGTTAACATGTCGTTCATTAGGTAATCAAGAGAAACATGACAAACCGAAAGAACTAAACCTTATGTTGCATTTACTGAAGTTAGCAAAGGGTAAACGGACTTGGTGTGATATATCTAAGCGATAAAACCGAGGAATAACTTACCCAAACTACTCGATAGTCGAACAAGGTTGAGAATGTGGACTGCTGGCATTAGCGCGATCCCGGGCCGGGAGACTCGATTTGAATAAATCCGTCATGTCACGTGATATGCCGGAAAGAGCAGATTACAACCGGCGGGATAGGAAGTGGACAGCGATTCAAAATGAAAGAAATAAAGACGTAAATAGCGTTTTGAGATGAAAAAAACACAAAGACATGAATGGTGTATGTTGAATATAAATGACGTTATCGGTACTGTAGCGTCAATATATAATGGCCCGTATTTTTTTAGCATACAATAAAGAAACCACAAAAAAGGGAGCGGGGAGCCAATAAGAATAAGGGGGACTCAGAAATATAACTAAACTATTCTAGTGCTTACCGACAGAAAGAGAAATCTAAGTACCAGTGTGAATGATACTGATCAGAAAAAGTGACAAAAATGAAAAGAGAATATTTTATAAAATGGAATATTTTATAAAAATGCGTAAGGAGAACAGACACCACCTAGAACTTATTGAATATAATGGCATTCTCTCAAAGTAATTCGCTGTTTAATCCCTTATAGAAGGTATTAAGGGTGAAAATCCAGAAGACTTCTCGTTTTTTACGGACTTCCTCACTATGTTTCTCATTCTTCATGTTGATTTTCTCAAGTATATACCATTTAATATCTTTGGCAGAATGTTGTCGTTCTTCATAATGTTTTACCATGAGGGCTAGCACTTTATTGGTTCGAATAGCTGAGCGGTGCTCATTGAGACGAGTAGCTATGGGTCTGGAAGTTTCTCCTACATATCCAGAATTGCACGGACAGACAATCAGATAAATAACATTGTATGTTTTGCAGTTAGTCATAGATTTTGAATCAGTTGTATATCCATTATGGGTAATGGTATGTCCCTCTATAGCTCCATCACATGCTTTACAGTTAGAGCGTAAACATTTAAATGTTCCTCTAATTGGTAATGTCCCATCGATAGTTTTTTGTATGAAGGGAACATGGGTATTGAAGCGTGATCTGACTATAATGTCTTTCAGGTTTTTGTTGCGTCTATGTGCAAACAATGGTTTCTTAAGTTGCAAAGGTGTGTCCTGGTTAATGTTCAATATATGCCAGTTGGCATTAATGATACGTCGGACTTGTTCATCCATGGTGGAATGTTTTGTTACACATACCAGTTGGTCTTTGATTTTGGGGTCTTTTGCTTGTAAGATGATCTTCGGACATTGCCATATAGTGTGGTAAAACGTTCCCTCCTCCCCACATTCCCGCAGGCAATACGGATGGGAGATATTCCCTATTTTATGTAGGGTTAATCTAGTGTAATATACACGGTGTAATATCTTTAATTGCATGAGCCTCAATCTCGAGGGTATTGCAACTTCCCGTGGTGATGGCTAACTGCCAGTCTGTTTCGTCAAGTTACCCAAGATCCACGGACCATTTGATCTTCAGTGCCTGCGTTGGGTCAGGTAGGTCATTAATTAATTTACGGTAAGTAAAAGAGGTGGCCTTTTTCGCCATGTAGTCAGTGAGCAGCCTATCCTCCAAGGGAGAGGCCTCCGGCAGTATGGTGTTTGGCGGTGTACCTGCCTGTAGTGCATGTCTTATCTGCATGTTTCTGAATTGTTCAGAAGGGGCTAGTTTGTATTGGTCCTGTAGGCCCTTAACCCATAGGTCGCCCACCGTAGAAATGCCTATTGCGTCCCAGTTATTGAATCCTTTACTATTTCTAAGTCTTCCCAGCCGCTGTGTATCCCAGAGTGGAGTAAGTTGCGTAATAACCCCCTGCCATCCCAGTTTTTTATGTGCCGAGTACCATATGTCAACTGTATGTGCTGTCGGGCCAATCAGTGGGTTAGATCGTTTTTTATTGTATAGGGCCGTCATGACTCCTCCATCTCCTAATATGTCGTATCCCGTTTTAGACGGTCCAGGGGGGGGTATTAGATTTTTTTAAATAAAGTCTTCAGGCCTAGGCGTCACATAGATACCCAAATACTTGAAGCACTCTGTCGTGATTAGGATATCGCACTCTTTAGGGAGATGCGGTGGTGGACCAGATAGTACAAATAAGACCGATTTGGACCAATTAATAGTATAGCCAGATACTCTCCCATAGTTTTCACAAACGTTCAATAGCACCAGAATGGAACGTCTGGGGGAGGCCAAGTATAGCAAAATGTCATCTGCATACAAGGAGATGCAGCCCTTCCATCCCACCGCCCATTTGAGTCTCCTGATGGTCGGTTCCCACCTAATCAAGGCTGCCAGTGGTTCCAGCACCAGGGCAAACAACAAGGGGGATAAGGGGCAGCCCTGGCGAGTTCCGCGTCCCAACGGGAAGTCCTCAGACATGTGACCATTAGCTGTGACATGTGCCAGCGGTTTCGAATATAGCAGGTGTACCCATGCACAGAATTTGGGGCCGAAGCCCAGATGTCTAAGGACCGTAAATAAGAAGAGCCACTCCACCATGTCAAACGTCATACGGGCGTCTAACGAAAGAATAACAGCCGGTTCTTGGATATAGGGTATACGGACCATCACCCCATGAAGGCGCCTCAGGTTAAGAACCGTGTTACGACCCGGCATAAAACCCGATTGATCTGGGTGTATTAGGGCCGTCATGTGCAGGGTTAATCGAGTTGCCAAACGTTTTGCGAGTATTTTAGCTTCGGCATTAAGCAATGATATTGGGCGATATGAGGTGTAGTCCTCAGGAGGTTCCCCAGGTTTTGGAATTGCCACAGTGGTGGCTGTTCTTTGGTCCCGCGGGAGTTCTCCCGCATCTAGACTTTCGATATACATTTTTAACAGGTGGGGGGGAGTGTTCCCGCCATCCTCTTATAGTACTCAATGGGTATGCCGTTAGGCCCTACCGCCTTCCCAGTTTGTAGAGACTCGATTGCTAATTGCAATTCTTCCGTCATGAGGTCAGCTTCAAGCGTGCTGGTCGCCTCAGGTGTTAATGTGGGCATTTTGATATCTTTGAGGTAAGCTTGTGCCTCCTCAACCGTATTGGTCGACGAAGGTGCATAGACCTGGACTAAGTACCTGGCCAGGCCGTTTACAATTTCTTGAGGGTCTGAGACCACTACCCCCTCTCGAGTTTTTATATGTGCTATCCAGTTCGTTGCTTGCTCTTTTTTGTCAAGCCAGGCCAGAAGCTTACCTGCCTTATCTCCAATTTCATATATCTTATGTTGTGTATTCTTTAACTTGGATTTCGTCATCTCTTTTAAGTATTCTCTGTATTCTTGTTGCTTAATACTCAAGGATTGGGACGTTTCCAGCGTCGGGTGTTGTGTATGACGGTCCTCGGCTCGATGCAAACTCGATTCCATGTCAAATAACTCCTGTCGCTTTTCGCGTTTATAACCTACTATGGATGTAATGGCTTGCCCACGAATAACAGTTTTATAGGCCTCCGAAAGGGTGGCTGAAGATGGGGCTGTCATTGTATTTTCTTTAAAATAGTGTTGTGTCGTAGTGCAGAGGTCCTCAAGGACTTTGGGATTATTTAAATATCCTGGGTGTATGGGGTAAATGCGTTGTCTAGCCATGTGATGGTACGTGTATGTTAGTAGCACTGGGGAATGATCTGATATCCCTCTGGGTCTGATCTCTATGTCCACTACATTCTGCAGGCTGTCCACAGATGTCAAGAAGTAATCTATCTTTGAGAGGCTATTATGTACTCCCGATTGATAAGCGAACTGCCTTGTCGTGGGGTGACGGCATCTCCAGGCATCCAGGAGACCAAGGGCTTCTAGAAAGCTCTCTATGTGAGATAGTCTGATGGTGTGGGGTTTGGGAGGATGTCGGTCAAGAGTCCCGTTGATTGCGGCATTGAGGTCTCCCCCAATTATCATTTCCCCCTCTGGGAGAGCGAGCAGAAATTTACTGAGCGCTGGTAGGGCCACAGCGTGGAGCGCTGGAGGGATATACTCTGACACCACATTAAAGGACCTCCCCTCCCACTGATATGCTATAGCCGCGAAGCGGCGCTGGTCATCTGTCCATTTTTGGTTAATGATCAGCGGGAACTGTTTTCTTACCAGGATACCCACTCCCCGTGATCCGGAAGAAAACTCAGAGTGCACAATCATTTTAAAACCAAACCGATCCAGCGCTTTACAGGTCGTTCCCGTTAAGTGTGTTTCCTGTAAGAGGGCTATCGCTGGCGCACACCGTTTCAAATATTGTAAAACTAGACCTCTTTTAATCTAGTCCCCTAGCCCACGGACATTCCATGTAACCAATGATAAACGGACAATTGGGCCCACTGGGGCCGTTAGCGACTCAGCCCTTGAGTGATCCTGAACCATTATTCCTGTCATACTTAACACATGCAGTCAGTGCTATAGATCACCTGCATTTCCTGTAACCAGCACATATAAACCAATTTGCATCCAATGCCCTTAAACAAATAACCAATAACATCCAATATTCTAATAACAACCCTGTCCCCCCCACCCACCTCCTTGCCTCCCTGCTTGACAGACCTATAACTACCCGCCCACCCCAACAGTGTAGAGTGCTTAGTACCCTTCCCCGATACCATAACTTGGGGGTGAGAGCAATCGTCCGCTGTCCATGGAAACCCATTGTTCTCTCTTCAGTAGTAGCGGTTTCGTCTCCCTCTCTGATAGTTTGTGTACATTAAGCGATTGGGAAGCATGGCTTCCCTCCATCGGGTTGTTCTCGTTGCAGTAGTCACTCCCTCGAACCGTTGTGTGAGGCAGCCTTGGTGTCGTTACAATGGAGTCGTAGAAAATCTGGTAGACTGACCGAATTCTTGATTTCAGCCGTTCATCATGTCCAGGCCGCGATCGCCGTAGTATTGCAGTTCGTTCCTTCCCTACTTCAGCAATGAATGTCACCTTCTCCTACAGCCGACCACTCTAGTCCCTCTCGCACTTCGACTTCCTCACGGTGGTCGTGACCTCCTTTCCGGCGCTCCGAACGTGGGGCTTTACGCCAACCCTCCAGCCACCCCTGGGCGTCCTCTAGCGATAGAAAGAACCATGCTTTACTTTCGGCTTCCACCCTTAACTTCGCAGGGAACAGCATTGAATACTTTATCCCACGTTCGCGGAGTGTTGCCCATTGGTTTTTGGTTACTAGTTGGGCTGCCCTGTAGTATGTTTGAATATCCGGCAGTGGGATTCCTCCAACATACCAACCGCGGGGGGCCACCATCCCACAAGAGGGCTTGCACCAAAAGTTGGGTTTTGTAATATATATAGAAATCGTTGCAGCTCCATCATTTTAAACAGTGCTGCTCTACCCAAGAGCGAGAGGGGAGGGCATGCCAATGATGGACATCGCTCTTGAGGTTTTACAAAGGAGTTTGCAATTTTCAGGCCTGAAAGCACACCTTATCCGTTGTAATGAAGATGCCTAAATACCGTAATCCCTCTCTAGCCACCTGTGCCTCACACTCAAACGGAAAGATCGGTCTTTGTCCACTAAGGACAAACACCACTGACTTTTTCCAGTTGATAATATATCCTGAATACTGTCCAAATAGGGCGAAAATATTTAGTATTCTCACAATAAAGGAGTGCGGGGATGCAACATGTAGAAGGATATCGTTGGCATAGAGCAAGATCCTATCTTCCCAGTCCTCTGACCATCGTAAGCCGCATGTTATTGGATCTCTATGGATCTCGTTGTAGAGGAAACACACAAGATTTTTCACCATTAACCACTACACCTGTGCTTGGGGTTCTTCATATAGAAGGCTGAGCCAGGATAGGAATCGGGATCCAAATCCCATTCGTTTGAGCACTGCGACCATATAAGGCCACTCAGTGGTGTCCAAGGCCATCCGCACGTCGAGGAATAGGACAGCTGCATCTTCTCTGATCCTGTGGGCATATCCCAGCACTCCGTGGTGGCATCTAAGATTTAGGGCAGTGTTGCGACCTCGCATAAATCTGGATTGGTCCAGGTGGACCAAGGTGGGGAGCAGGGGGAGAAGCCGCAGGGCCAATAGCTTTGCAAGAATCTTTGCTTCTGCATTTAGCAAAAAGATTGGCCAATAAGACGTACATTGGTCTCTTGGTCTGCCCTATTTGTGTACCACTATGGTTCCCAACCTCTGATCCATCAGGAGTCTACCAAGAGTCTTGCTTTCATCGAACATTGCCAATAGGTGCGGCGCGGTTATCTGTGCGGTGACCTTGTATAATTCCATTCGGTCCCAGCGCTTTGCCTGACTTCAGGGCTCTAATAGCTTGTGTTATTTCGGCTACGGTTAGGTCTTCTTCCAACAGCTGATGTTCTTCCTCCGTCAAAGCCGGAAGTGAGATATCCTCCAGGAACTCTAAGGTTTACTGCTATGAATATATTGTGCTTGTGGAGTATATCTCAGTGTAGTGGTCTACGAAGGCCTCAGCGATTTCTAAGGGGTCTCTGAGGGCCTCCCCCAAGTTAAAGGTAATGGAGGGGACCCTTCTATATTCTATCTCGGACTGATCCAACCAAGCCAGCAGCTTACCTGCTTTGTCGCCAGTTTCGTATACTCGGTGTTGTGTTTCTTTGATTTTATTCCTGGCCTCTTCTGTCACGCAGTCTCTATAGTCTTGCTGTTGGAGTTTTAGCGTATGCTGTAAGTCATCGTCGTTATTTCTAACTATCTGAAGTTCTAGGTCTAGGATGTCCTGTTCAATCTTTGTTACTGTCACTCTCTCTCCAGTTTGTGCCCTGAAATCAGCAAGAGGGCCTGTCCCCTTGCCACCGCCTTACATGCTTCCCATAATATCTGTGGTGATGAGACTGTATTAATGTTTTCCTGAAAATAAAGGTCAGTGGCTTCAGTCAGACCCTTCTGTATTCTCTCTCGGACTGATCCAACCAAGCCAGCAGTTGACCTGCTTTGTCGCCAGTTTTGTATACTCGGTGTTGTGTTTCTTTGATTTTATTCCTGGCCTCTTCTGTCACGCAGTCTCAATAGTCTTGCTGTTGGAGTTTTAGCGTATGCTGTAAGTCATCGTCGTAATTTCTTACTATCTGAAGAGGGCCTGTCCCCTTACCACCGCCTTAAATGCTTCCCATAATATCTGTGGTGATGAAACTGTATTAATGTTTTCCTGAAAATAAAGGTCAGTGGCTTCAGTCAGACCCTTTCTTATTGTTGGTACTTTAATATACCAGGGATTAATGACCACCGAGCCTGGACGCCGCGTGTTACCCACCCTGTATCTTGCCCATATGAGAGAGTGATCTGAGATACTCCTTGCTAGGTGTCTTACATCATTGAAGTGAGGAAGGAGAGAGGAGAGGGAAATCAAAAAGTCGATTCGCGACAGACTACCATGTGCTCCAGAGTGAAACGTGTATTCTGGTGAAGTGGGGTTTAGGGATCTCCAAACATCGATTAAGCCCAGTGGCAAGAGAAATTCTGTCAACCGTGTTTGTATGGGACTGGGAAACCTGGGCGGCGTATGGTCAAGAAAGTCGTACCCCGTCATGTTAAAATCACCTCCCGTATATAGACAACCCACTGGAAGATCAAGTATAAAAGTACCCAAATCCATCAAAGTTGCGTCTTTTAGCATTGGAGGATGTATATTGACAGGATATTTATTGCTTCGCCTGGCCATGGTCCCGAGATCGCCGCATATCTACCCAGTCTGTCAGTCCATGTCTTTTCTATTATGAGGGGTAGTCGTTTCTTGATGAGAATCCCAGTGCCTCTTGAGCCCGATGTGTACTTTCGTTTCGTAACCCCAACGATTTAAATCTTTACATCTGTTTCCCATGAGATGGGTCTCTTGTAAGAGAACCACATCCGGGGAGTGCCTCTATATGAACTGGAGCACTATTCCTCGCTTGACTTTACTCCCCCAACCATTTACATTCCAAGACGTTAGTCTGATTTCAGCCTTGGCTTGTCCTGCCATGTGATGGCTGATCTGTTGTTCTTATTGGCCATGTGTCGTGTTTCCACTGGGTCCCTCTCCCCATAAGGCACTATCAAACCACTAATGATGGTCGTAATGTAATGGACGTGTTGTTGGATATTTCCTGCTTGTTTCTTAAGACATAAGAAGATGCACAGCAAAACAACTAAGAAAATTTGAACAACCTCCGTCCCTTCTCCACCCCCACCCTAAAACCCTGCCTGACGGTGCCCCAATTGCCAGTCCCCCCAACTCAGCAGAGAGCCTTTCGACCCCTCCCACCTTAAGGAACATAGGGAACGTATGCTTCGCCCTCAACTCTTTTGCCCACCCCAACTTCGGTCCTACAGTTTTTTAATTTGTGATTAGTATAGAGTTTATATATTCATCAGTTCGGAAGTGGTTCATTGTTTCAGCCCATTCCAGCTTAGGTCGCTAACTGGTCCTGACGGTGTATCTGTCCCATCCTATTATGCTAGCTGGAGAACAGATCATTTGGGCCAAAGTTACTTTAGCAGACAATTGCCCAGCTGGTCAAGGAAGATCTCTCTCTCTTATCACTGTTTGGGAAGGCACCACTGTTTTTATGGCACATCTCCGGAAAGGGCATCTTCATCTTCAGTTGGCAGATCGTTTGGGCCCATCGTTGTTTTCCTTGGTCTTTCACGACGAGCCTCGTTGCCAGCTCCTCCTACTGTCCTCCAGCCTTCTAGCCAATCCCATCCCGTCTCCAGTGTGGCAAAAAAACAAACCTTTCCCCCTGACTCCACACGCAAGGTTGACGGGAAAAGCATGGACTATTTCACCCCTTTATCTCTGAGCACTTTCTTCACAGCGATGAAGTTCACCTTAGTCTTTGTGTTTTTAGAGAGAAATCTGGGAAGAAGGTAACCTGTGAGTTCTCAAATAGGACTGGCGGGGCTGCACTGGCTGTTTACAGTATGAAGTCTCGATCTCTCCCAGCACACGATGAGCTCTTTCTACTGAGAAATACTTTGAGAGTCCCTTTGGCTGAAGATGACCAGGTATAAAGTCCTCGACCAATAGATCAGTAGCTAGTCCCTCAGCCCTCTCCCGGATTCCCAGAATTCGAACGTTGTTCGGTCTCGATCATCCTTCCTGAACTTCAAGCCTGGCCTCCAGTTGGAAATTGTGCGTTTGCATTTCTTTCATTTGGCCTTTAGCGTTGAGGTGTCTTAGAGCAACGTTTTTGTGGAATCTTCTACTGTTTACACCCTTGCCCCCTTTTAAGTAAGTCTGCTCTAATTAATGAAACTTCCGTTGTAACTGAATCTATCCAGCTCTCAAGAACCGTTTGTACCCCTTGTATAGCCGCCATGATGTCATGTAGGGATAGCTCACCTTCGCTCATTGCTGTCTGAGCCTCAGGGGGTAGGCATTCGTGAGGGGACTCTTGGGCTTTGGTTCCCTTTGGAAGGGTAAATTTGTCCAGTTTCATCTGATGGGTGCTTTTAACATTCTTCCCCCCCCCCCCCCCCCAGTCACTGTAGAGCCTGGGCTGTGCTGCACCCGCTGTATTTCTCGTTTGGTATACTGAGTGAGCTGCTGCAACCTGCCAGGAGCTACTGAGGCGGCCCCTGCGGCCTGTCAGGTTTTCACCCTGCTCCACCGACGTTTGGTCCTCTCCCACTCACCGGCTGAAGATTGGGGCAATTGTGGGCCAGCACATTGTTCCTACTTGCAAGTACCCACTTTCCTGCCCCCTTCTAGTCTTCTCCATTGTGGGTTGACTTCTACTTGTGTTCCATGAGAGGAGTGGGGTTCTTGATGCTACCTGGACGCTTCGGTCTGTACCAGCGAGCTCTCACCCCGACCTCCGGGGATATGTGATGCTGTCAGTTTTCAGGTGTTTATCTCCCCCCTCCACCCCCCGGGTTTGGCAGGTGGGCAGGCCTGCAGTACTCACTGTGTGTCCACCTCCCATCCGGCCGACCAGTCTCCGCCTCCGGTGTCACTTGGCTGCCATCGGGCAACTTTTCCTTGCTGCCTGGTCGATCCCGACCTCATGCCCCACACCCCCCTGATCATCCGGCACTACCTCGGGGGGTGGGGAGGGACACCTTGCTGCGCCCTCTCAGCTGCAGAAAAACAATGGGGGGGAGGCGGGTCTCCGGGACCTACAACCAGCCTCCATAGTCCACCAGCTTTCGTACCCCCTTCCCCCCACAATCAGAAGAACCAATGGGGTGGATGGGTCACCGGGCCGCTTCTGCTTTCTCCATATCCACGGGCCGCCGCCATATTGTTGTCTGCTCCTTTAACTGTCCCAGATCACCATCTATCGTTCCCTCCACTCCCAATCCGCCCACTTCAAACCTTGGGCGGACGGGGGGTGGGGGGAAAGTGTCTCCGAGTCCAGCAGGGAGCTCCTGCCTCTCCCCAGCGGGGCTCTGTCAGTGTTGGTGCGCGGCGCTCAGCCTGCCTGGAGTGATAGGAGGCTGACTCCAGGGCACCGCCGGTCACTGATTCGGCTACGCCCCTTGCTTACCCGCGTCCACGTCTTTGCGTTTTCGCCATTGTTTCTGGGTGAGATTTCTCTTGCTGCAAATTTAGACTGGTGCTTTGTCACTTCAATCAGGCCTCGAAGCGGGATTGTCCTTGCGCCTTCCACGGATTGCCAACCGGGTCACTCCAATGGCGATTCTGCTCCTTCATCACCTCTGCATGCGACCGTTGCTGCTTTTTGGTCGGATTTTAAATGGATTTACGGGGGTTTATGTGGACGCTCTAGTCAGCGGTCATCATCAACCATAGTAAGCCACACCCCGTCTTGTACGCAAGATTAAGCTGGTCACAGCCTTAGTGCTATTGAAGCTGGATTATTGTAATGCCCTATACTTTGGCATTCATCAGCGTTCACTGGAAAAGCTTTATCTTACAAAATGCTGCGGCAAGACTACTGAAACAAATCCTGAAATGTGAGTCAGTGGCTGAGTCTCTTCGAGGACTCCACTAGCTTCCAGTGAAGAACAGAGTCAAGTTCAAGGCACCTTGCTTGGCTCATAGAACCCTGTATTGGAATGCCCCTGCATATCCGAAAACAAATCTCTCCTGGTACAGACCAAATAGGAGACGATGATTAACTAATTCTAGGATGATAATTACACATAAAATAAAGAGAAAGAAGTGGGGTGGCAGGAGTTTCCTCCACATCACAGCACAACTGTTAAACACTCTCCCTGGACATCTGAGAAGCCAGCCTAATCTGCTTGAATTTAGGAAGGAGTTAACACATGGTTATTTTCTGGCCCATTATGATACGCTTACTTAGTAGACCATATTCATTAGACAGTGCTCTGATAGTAGCGCCAACACGCCATTGGCATTCCAGCCAGAAGTTTAATCAGTATCTGCTCCTGCTATGCTCCCCTGTTGAAGAAGGATGGCGGTCTTTGTGCTATTTTAGACCTTTAACCTTTGAATTTGTTCCTCAAAAAGACACGTTCAAAATGTCCTCTCTGGCCTGTATCCTCTAGATCCCGATGACTAGATGGTGGTTTTGGAATTGCAGAATGCCAATTTTAGCATTCATGTCCTACAGTCCCACAGAACTGAACTGGTTGAATTGTCAAGCCATATCTCTGGTCATTCAACCTCTGGCAGGATCTTTAAATTCCAGGACAGACAAACTCAGCTATTGCCTAGAGCATAACAAATGGTGGCAACACTCAGAAGTGTGATGCAGGCTTCTTCCAGCAAATAGGAGAACCTTGGCTTGATCTTTTTGAACATACAGTGTCCACACTTTTGCACGTTGGAGTTCGCAATGCAATAATTCTCCCTTGGAGATGCCTTTCGGTTGGACTGGAGCTTGGTACTCCTGTATGCCTTACTCCCTCTAGGTCTCCTGCCCAATGTTCTGAAGAAGAACAGGAACAATCGTGCCCAAGTCATCCTAGTGGCTCCAGATTGGACCAGTAGAGTATAATACCCAGGGTATCTGGCCATGAGCACCCGTCCCCCAATCCAGTTACCTCTCTGGGAGGACCTTCTATCACATCAGCAGCGCAGGGCCCTGCACCCGAGCCTATTGAACTCACACCTCCATGGTTAGAGACTGAGCGGCAACAGTCAATTGCTTTAGATCTTCCTACTGAGGTAGTAAACATCATTCTGGCAGGTAGGTGTGCCTCCACCAAAACCATCTATGCTGCACCCAGAAAGAAGTTTATTGTGTGGTGTTATTCTAGGCATATTCAGCCCCTGCAAGCACAATTATCTGACATCCTTCTTTTCCCCCCTAGTATTAGCTGAACAATTCCTTGCTGTGGCTATAGTTAAAGGTTATTGTTAGCCTTTACAGCTTTTTTACGGTTACCTGATCAGCCATTGCTGTTCAAATCACTTGTTATGATGCATTTCCTGAAAGGGCTGACCCATGCGTTTCCCCCAAAACCTTTTGGAATGCTCCAATGGGATCTGAATTTGGTCCCCACATTTCAGATGTGCATCCCATTTGAGCCAATGCAAAATTGTCCCCTAATGTTGCTAATTTTGAAAACAGTGTTCCTCAGCGATCAAGTCAGCTCGTCGCATGAGTGAGCTACAAGCACTCTGTCCAGCAACCATAACCCCTTTCCTCCATGACTAGCTAGTGGTAAGGACTATGGCAGTATTCCTCCCCAAAATTGTCACACCATTCCACATTGAACATTCTTTCACTAAGTCATGTGTCCTTAGCCCTGCATTATCCATTCACTGAGGAAGGCTCTATTGCTTAGACCTTAAGACATCTCTGATGGCGCCAGGGACCGTTGCCTTTTTAGGGACAAAGAAGGATAAGGCAATGCAGAAATAGACCATCTCCAGATGGATTCTCCTCTATAGAAAGATCTGCTTCAGATTGGCCAAGAAACAGCACCCAGAAGGCCTGCAGGCTCATTCCACCTAAGCCAAGGCTGCCACTACGCTGGTGCATGGATCCCATGTCTTGGACATCTACCAGGCTGAGACTTGTTCATGAAGCACTACTGTCTGTATAGCCAGGCCTAGCAGGAGGGGCACGTTGCCCATTTGGTCCTGCAGGACATCTTGGTTGGAGCCATTCCACAGACACCCCCGGCAAGGTGCTGTTCTTTGGTATCTATTCACAAGGGAAGGAATCTGCAGTTAGAAGTATTCATCAGAACAAAAAGTTACTTACCTTCGATAACGCTCTTTCTGATGGATACTTTGACCACTGATTCCTCCCACCCGCCACCTGCTTTGTGGAGAAAAGTTTTTTTTTCTCCATCTTAAAAATGTCCCAGTTAGAAATCTGCACACTGTAAAATCTTATTAATAATGGATATCCGAAAGAAACGGACATCAACTAACAGAGATGGCAGTGATATGTGGCCCAACGTCACTTCAGAGTGGATCGGACCGGATGCAGACCTGCATGACTCCACCAGTCAGGCTCCTGGCTGTATTCTCGAGGTGAGGAATCTGCTTTTGAGTATCCTCTAGAAAGAGCGTTACAGAAGGTAAGCAAGTTTTTCTATGGGCATAATCCAATCACATAACCTTTCCAGTTTTCTAGCATTCCATAATATATCTATAGTGAAGAACCTGAAAACCATGTCATGGGCAAGTCGAACAATAAAATCCTATTTCAGGCCCTATCACCAAAGAAACTGCATTCTGTCCAGCAAACTATACTGCTAAACTTCCAGCCATTCTCTGCCACTGACTTTAAGGATATCATCATGAACAGTGACATTGTTGACTCCTCTCCAAAGCCATGTCCGCCACACCTCTGCTGCCTTTCCAGCTAGAATGTTCGCTACCTCGGTAGGGAGATCTAAAGCAAGTGACTGTCGTTGATCATTTCTCAAGCATGGATGTGTCATTGTGTAGGTTTGGATGCAGTACCCTGCCCAGCTGCTGTGACAGAACGTCCTCCCAAACAGCCTGAACTAAAACATTAGATTGCTCCTACTCGGCGGGAGCAAAAGAAAAGCTGCTCCCAGCTAGATGGGAGAAAAATAGTGAAGCTTGCTGCCACTGGCACTCTGAATGGGTAAAGGGTGGGGACCTGGCGTGGCTGCAGAAGCCATGATTCTGACACCCTCCTGGCAGCCCCAGGCCTGGTATTGTTGTGGGTGCCCTGGGCGAAACAAAAAGGAAATTGTCTGCTTCTGCCAGCAGTCAAGATGGGTGCTCGCAGTGCAGCCAGTTGTGTTGCGTGGGCCATGGACCCCATCCTGGAGCCTCCTAAGGTTTTTATGTTTTTGGGTGGTGGATTGGGGCGGGGGCACCAAAATATAAAAATTCATTTATTTTAAAAAGAAAAAAGCTGTGAAATGAGTGGAGTAGCCGCTCATCCCACACTCACTGCTTCCGCCAGGTAGCTCCCCATAATGCCCCTAAGAGCTGTATATCTGAAAAATGTGCTCCTCCTGGTGCCTGAAGAAGGGGGAGACGCACAAGCATTTTTTTTTTATTTCATAGGCTCTGCGGGTAGTGCAGCTGCCCCCTTAGGCACATTGAAAAAAAAGTTGATGTAATTCTCCTATGCCATTGAAAATATGACCCAAGGAGAGTGTACCATACTTTTTAAAGCACTTTGGGCTGGAACTATGTGCTTTTCAGCTGGAGTTTGGGACCCCTTGTGGTTGGTTCTTTTGGCTGCCTTTTGTGGCCTGAAGATTGTTAAAGAATTATGCCAAGGCATGTTTTTGCTTTATTGAGTAAAAAAGGCTTTATTTAAAATATTTTTGTTACAATAACTATTATTAGTCATTGCTGTGCACATAGAAGTAAATACATTGGTTTATAATTGTTGATAAATTATTGTGGTGTTTTAATGACAAAAGCAATAGGTCTGGTTTATATATGTTGATGTGATGACCGCCAGATACAGCCTATAGGCCTATCTTTTAGATTTTGGACCTTTGGCAAAGCCAGTAGGCCTGCCTTACTTATAATGACAAATGCCCTCATCAGCCAGAATAGCTTGACTCCAGTGGCATGGAGAGCACGGGACCCACGTCTGGGCATACCCATCCCATTCGGGGTGACAAATGCAAAAAGAACAATTGATGGACAGAATGCAGAACCATGTCATACATTCGCCCCAGTACAGAGATCTGGGCCTAAATCCATCGTTGTTCTGCTCACCATGCCATTGCAGTTTGGACCCAGCCATTTGCCAATCAGTCTTGACCCTGCGCCCAATGGGAACAGTGCAGCCCGAACTGCCAAGCCAGGTCCTCCCTGGACTGGAAACAAGCATCCTGGGACTGGTTTCGGGCTTTCAGCCCTCATCAGCCAGAATAGCTTGACTCCAGTGGCATGGAGAGCACTGGACCTACGTCTGGGCATACCCGTCCCACTCGGGGTGACAAATGCAAAAAGAACAATTGATGGACAGAATGCAGAACAATGTCATACATTCACCCCAGTACAGAGATCTGGGCCTAAATACATTGTTTTTTTGCTCACCATGCCATTCCAGTTTGGACCCAGCCATATGCAAATCAGTCTTGACCCTGCGCCCAATGGGAACAGTCCAGCCCGACTACTATGGAGCGTTTCGTAAGATGCACGAAGCTGGGCAGGGGATGCTCAGGCTCTGGAAAAGGGAGAGAACTGTGGAGCCGTCCCAGAGGCGGAGCCGGAGAGTGACGACGCTCTGGGTCCCGCGTTGCATCGGCCGACGGACTGGGAGAAGATAAGGAGCGACGATGCTTCTTAACCTTCTTCTTGTGCTTTGACTTACTGGAGGAGTGCGAAGACTTTGAGGACGAGTGGTGGTCACTCCACGACTGGGCCCATGACACGGAGCGGACTGCTGAGCCTCCAAAAGCTTTCGGGACCTCGCCCGCAAAGGCTTTAGGTTCATGGCCCGGCAGTCGGAGCACAACTTTGGATCGTGGTCGTGCTCCAGGCACACGAGGTGCGGATCAATGACCGACATTAGCTTGTGACAGGAGTCATAGGGTTTGAATACCGTTCGACGATGGGGCATCCCTTGTGCACCAGCAGTCGAAGACTCGAAAAAGATGTTGACAAAAGTCGAAAAAAGTTTAGTCAAAAACAGACTAAGGGGCACGCTCTCTCTAGATCTGTGCTGGCTGGTGCGGAAAAAGAAAGAACTGACGTCAGCAAGCAGGAGCGGCGTCTCAGTAGACACTGCAACGTCATCCTGGCGACCACGATACCGACGACTGACTTGGAGTCAACCGGCGCCACCTACCGATGTACAGGGGCTACTGCTGCGAAAATATTTCCCTGGATCCAGTCTGACGCCTCGGGGTAATTAAAAGGTAAGGAATCTAAAACTACGGTCTCTTTCAGATATATAGCGTCAGGCAGTATCAAATTCTAAATGACTTTCCCAATATCTAATTGTAGTCAATTCCCCCCTTCCCCTCCCAGGTAAAAACCAAAGAAATTAAAGTTTTACATTCTGAAACATGATTAAAAACAGGATAACATAATTCAATGAATATCACCAAGCAGCCTAGCTTCCACTTCGATCACTGCACGTCCAAGGTGGCAGGCCCATTAAATACTGGTGCCTGCCAGCCACTAGAACCCAGCAACACCAAAATGTCTGCCTGGAACGGGGGTGGGGGGGCTTCCTCCACCCAGAAGAGGAGGAAAAGTGCAAAGTGCAAAAAATAAGGATAGCAACTGGGTTGACAATGCCTAAAAGAAACCCGGAAGAAACAGTGATACGAGCACAAACAAATTTAAGGTAAACTTTTTCCAATGGTGAAATTAGTTCTGTTTCCCCCAAGAGGAGATGTGGAGGGAGTGAAGTCCAATGTGGAGCTCTACCAAGAGGACTCCTGGTGTGAGGATACAGCTGTGCACAGATAGGGTAGTTGCACTTGTGCAGGATTGATTTGGTGACCCCTGGAGTGAACCAAGTATCGAGTGCTGTGCGAGAAGCGCCAAGCCCATACTGCCTCGTTGCGGTTGCCCCCATATGCCAGCAGGGCACACGGTAATTAATTTCCTGACCAACGCATTAGGACTTGCGAATGCCTGAGCGGCAACCCAATACACCAGGAGGGGCTGCTATGGTGTAGAAAACTGCACCAGAAAAGTCTGTGTTGTTTCCAGTTGCCATAGAGTACGGTCCATTGCCCAGGGCAAGAGTGAGTTTGCAACCAGCGGGATGAGCCCCACACATCAAGATCTGCCCCTGATGACTTTGGCGGACGCAGAGGATGATGTTGCGGTTGGGAGCTGGAAGACCAATTCTCCATGTGTGGGGAAAGACAGACTTATTGCGTCTACACAGACTGCGAGCAACTCCGATTACTGGGGAAAACTGTCAGGGCCGCTCGAGAGAGAGCTTGCGCCTGCCGGGTGGTGCTGCATGTACTGCAAGCAGCACATCGAAGAGCACAACATCCTTGACTCCTCCCAATCCGGCTTCAGAAAGACCACAGTACGGAAACCGCCCTCCTCGCCGCAACAGACGACATCCGCACCTTACTGGACAAAGGAGAAACAGCAGCCCTCATCCTCCTCGACCTCTCAGCGGCATTCAACACAGTCTCTCACCGCACCATAATATGCAGACTCCACGACGCAGGGATCCAAGACAAGGCCCTTGACTGGATCTGCTATTTCCTCTCCAGCAGAACGCAGCGGGTCAGACTCTTCCCCCCCCTCCTCCCCCTCCTTTCCTCTCGGACCCTACACCTACCTCCTGCGGAGTCTCCCAGGGGTCCTCCATCAGCCCTACGTTCTTCAACATCTACATGGCTCCGCTCGCCCCCATCGTCAGAACCTACGGACTCAATATTGTGTCATACGCAGACGACACCCAACTCATCCTCTCCCTATCCAACGAACCCAACACCTCCAGACTCAACTTTCGAGAAGGCATGGAAGCCATCGCCAAATGGATGAAAAACAGCTACCTACAACTAAGCACCAACAAAACGTAAGTAATCATCATGGGCCCAAACCCCGATGCCTGGAATGGCACCTGGTGGCCACCCCCTCTCGGAAGCCCGCCCACCCCCACGGACCACGCACGCAACCTGGGAATCATCCTGGACTCAGCTCAAAATGGACCGCCAGATCAACTCCGTCTCATCCTCCTGCTTCCATACCCTCCGCATTCTACGTAAGACCTTCAAATGGATCCCCCTCGAACACAGAAAGACCATCACTCACGCACTGGTCACCAGCAGGCTCGACTGCGTCAACTCACTCTATGCCAGAATAAACAAAAACCTCACCGCAAGCTAGAGAACATCCAAAATGCCGCCGCAAGACTGGTCCTCAACCTGCCAAGACACTGCCACACCTCCCAACACCTGCGCACACTCCACTGGCTCCCCATCGAAGCTAGAGTCACCTTCAAGATGCTAACCCACGCTCACAAGGCCCTCCACGACACCAGACCAGCATACCTGAACAGCTGACTCAAATTCCATGCACCCCAAAGGACCCTACGATCAGCCCAGCTCTCCTACGCCGTGGTCCCCCACAGAAGATCGGGAGGCCACTCTTTCTCCTTCCGCGCGGCCAGAGCCTGGAACAACCTTCCGCTCCACCTCAGACAGACATCGCTCCCCATCTTCGCAAGAAACCTCAAAACCTGGCTCATCGACAGACCCCCCTCCTTGATGGACTGGAACCTGCGACCCCCCTCACCAGCGCCTTAAGACCCTCACGGGTGAGTAGTCGCGCTTAACAAACACCTGATTGATTGATTGATTGAAGCAGCCTGATTTCACCCCACTGACAAGTTGAACACTTCTGTGCTGCAGGAGCGTGCAACACTTGAATCAGGCCTCTTGGGCCCTGGGGGATTCGATGCTAAATGTGCTGCGGCACCATAGACACTTTTGACTAATTTCTAAGAGTGAAAAGCGAACTCTTGAGTATTGTCTACTAGTAAGCATTCCCTAAAAGTGGCCACCAGTGAATGAGGAATAACCCCCGGTGCCGATGAGGGACAACACTGCTGGAAGCAAATTCAATCCCTCTTTGAGCTGGTGCCATAGACTGTAACGAGTAAAAGGTACAAATGTGTTAGTGATACAAGGCTGTTCTGAGGTGACTCGAAATGTGTCATGGCATAAGAAGGTTTGTGATCATCTTCCATCAACAGGAGTAGTAGCACCTGAACTGTTCAATGAGCTGGCTGATGAGAACGCCAGAATCGATGCAAGTGTACACGACCATAGGTAGGGTCCAAAACCTGTCCGAGAGACCACTGTATCGGAGTTTCACAGTTACCAAGACACTTGTGATTCCCCGGCCACTCGGTTAGGCAGCCTTATGGCCGGACCTGACCTCATCCTAGAAGTATGAGAGTAGTCTAGTCACATTACAGTTGGCTAGCAGTGGCTAATACTGGGAGGAAGAAAGAGGGGTTAGTTATGAGCTAATGGATCAATTAATGGGTTTGTTAAATTGTTGATCGTGTTGTACACTTACCTAAATATTTGGGGGGAATGTCATCTAGCTGGTCATGTCCAGCAGGTGCTGCACAGCGTGGCGACCTCTATACTTCAGACAGGACTGATCTGACCCGAGGTACGTCAACAAAGGTAGGCAGGCTGTTGTATTAATTATTGTGTACAACCAGTACTGTCTCTGTGTCCGCGTCTGTAAAAAATGCAGCATGGAAGGGGTGCCACAACACACAGACTCATATACCTGATCTATTTCTCAAGTTACCTAGATATTTTATGGTAGGCATGAAAAGAACTATACCTCACGATACACAGGTTTTAGAGCTATGTGCATCTAATGGAAGCCGAGGGCCTCGTTCACAGCTTGGTGGAGCAGGACCACCGTTGTAAACTGGCTGTGCCTCCACCCCACCAAACTAGTACTTCCTCTCTTTATTTAAAGTTGCAGAAACATTATGGGGCAGATTTACAATAAACGTACGCAGCGCGGTGCAGCAAGTCATCTTGCTGTGCCGCTCTGCGTTAGTTTGGAAGAACAGGGATAGCGACATATTTACAACAATATCCCACATCTCTCTGCTTCTCCCTGCGCTGGCGCACAAGCCCCGATCCAGGCACCCTTGCACCATGGTGCAAGGATGCCTGCCTCACGGGGATGATTGTTTATGTGCAGGAAGGGTTCTCCTTGTGGCGCCTCCCTACGTCCCTATGTAGCATTCAGATGCATTTCAAGATTTACGATTTCTTGTAAATCTGGAAATGTGTCTGGTTCCATTGGCGTTGCGTGGGAACACCAACAGCACCACCCATGGAATGGCCCTTTCACGCAAAGTGCTGCATGTAAAGAGGCCGTATTCACAAGGACAGGAAAAGCCACTCAGGCTTGTCCTAGTTTTCCTTGGGCCTCACACAAGCTGTTGAATTTGTCAGGAGCAAGACAGAAGAAAATAGATGCAGTACCTTGCAATAAACATTGATTGTTCCCACTAGTTTTCACTAGATAGCAACACTTGTTTGGGGCAATTCATGAGCCTATATGTTTGGTTGAAAAGTTTAAAACTGGCTTTGCGTGTGTGTGTGTGTGTATATATATATATATATATATATATATATATATATATATATATATATATATATATATATATATATATATATTATCTACTGGCGGTCGCCAGTAGATAGTTATAGTTAGGACCGAGTTTCCATAGGAAATCTCAAAATTCTATTTTGAATAACTTTGGCGCCGATTGACGAATCCTCGCGAAATTTTCAAAACTAATGGGGCGCTCCGCTCCTACCCTGAAAGTCTCGGGGTGATTCGTCAAGCGGGGGCCGAGAAAAAGGGGGGGTCCCAAAACGCATTTTCCCCATGCATTTTTCCATAGGGACTTTAGTCGCAGCTACAGCCCGAACGGCTGAACAGAATTACGTGAAATTTGGCAGAGAGGTAGCCATAAGGTCCATGAAGTGCCTTTTGCAGGTTTGGTGTAAATCTGCTCAGTATTTCCAGAGAAAATAGCATTTAAATCAATATATATATCTGTACGCGCGCAGCGTGCGCGCTGGGTGCGCGCACCTTGCCGTGCGCGAGCGCAATTCTGATTGGTTGTTAGATCTTAGTAAACATTCGAATCGGTCGAAACCAGTAAGTGTCGGCCGCCATTTTGTCTCTCGCACTCTGAGGGGGTGAAAAACAAATGTGGAGAACGTGAAAAGGGGGCAGGGTGGACAGTTCCTGACCCCCTAGCCGCGGTCGGGGGGTCCCAGAAGGACCCCCAAGGGCAAAAAATTTTTTAAATTTGTTTTTCGAAAAATCGCCGAGCGCGAGCACCTTGCGCGCACCACCTGCGTAAAGTGGGCGCACGGTGCGCGAAGCGCACCGTGCGCACGCCGAGAAAAAGTTTTGTTTAAAAAAATATATTAATAAATACATAACTTAGCATTTAAAAACCGTACAAATTCACTGAAAAAACCATAGGTTTCACACACGTTATAGTTAGGAATTAGCATTTAAAAAACCTTGCAAATTCACATGAAAAACCATAGGTTTCACACATGTTATAGTTAGCTGGGCATTTCCCTCGTAAAAAACCAATGAAATTCCCCGTTATAGTTAGTGCAGGCAACTATAACTCACGCGACCGCAATCCGCTGCTGATGACGTCAGATATTACATCACTGATGACATATGTGTCTTTCTGAAAAAAAAAAAAATGAAATATATGTATAGCTAAAGATGAATGGAAGAAGACATGGGTAAATAAGTGTCTAAATACAGTGATGTAATATCTGACGTCATCAGCAGCGGATTGCGGACGCGTGAGTTATAGTTGCCTGCACTAACTATAACGGGGAATTTCATTGGTTTTTTACGAGGGAAATGCCCAGCTAACTATAACATGTGTGAAACCTATGGTTTTTTTATGTGAATATATATATAGATAGATATAGTTAAGACCTAGTTACTATAGGAAAATGGCAACATTCTATTCGCAATAACTTTGGCGCCGATTGATGAAGCTTCGTGAAATTTTCAAAACGAATTCATTGTTTAGATCAGCTCCTATGTTGAAAGTTTGGGGGTGATTCGTCAAGGGGAGGCCGAGAAAAAAGGGGGGTCCCAAAACGTGGTTTTTCAATGTTAATTTCCATAGGAAACTTTAGACAAGGCTACAAATTTGGCAGGCAGAAGCGTATTGGTCTAGAAAGCATGCTTTTGTTTATTTGGTGTAAATCCGTTCAGTAGTTTTTGAGAAATATTGTGAAATTTACAGATATCGATAGTTGGGAATTCTGCCATCTGATTGGCTGAGGCGTGACGAGCACGAGCTTGCTGCTGATTGGCTGCGAGCGCTGCAAGCGTTTGCAACTAGGAAGTGTTGGCTGCCATTTTGTGATTCCATTGAAGGGAGTAAGGGGGATAAAGGGCGAAAAATGTGGGAAAGAGGAGGGTAGCAGCACTGTAACCTTTGTGGGGTGTTTAGGGTGTGCTATAGAGGGGGTGCGAAGTGAACTAATCATACCTACCAGTGTGAAAGTTCTAGGCTACGAAAATTAAGTGAGGTATTGGGTAGTTTGTGATGTTTCTAAGGTGAGCTTGTGCGCGACTCGAGGATTAAAGCGTGAGCCCACACTGTGGGTCTTATGCTGTGAAGTCATGTGCCCTGGCCGCTACAGTCCAGTTGTGGAAGTAGTGTCAGCATGTGTTTATACCTACTTGGATGAACTACTGACCCGTAGTGGTGTGAAAGTCCTGGGTACGGACAATATGTGAGGTATTGTCTAGAGTCTCATGGAAGGAGGAAGTGTTGGCCGCCATTTTGTTATTCCGTTGAAGCGAGTAAGGGGAAAAAAGGGTGAAAAAAGGGCAAAAAAAGTGGGAAATAGGAGGGTAGGAGCCCTGTAACTTCTGTGGGGTGTTTCGGGTGTGCTATAGAGTGGGTGCAAAGCGAACTACTCATACCTACCGGTCTGAAAGTGCTGGGTACGGAAATTAAGTGAGGTATTGCGTAGTCTGATGCTGCTAAGGTGAGCTGCTGCGGGAGTCGGGGATGAAAGCGTGAGCCTAAACTGTGTGTCTTATGGTGTGAAGTCATGTGCTGCGGCCGGTGCAGCACACCTGTGGAAGTAGTGTCAGCATGTGTTTATACCTACTAGGACGAACTACTGACTCCTCAATGTCAATGTCAGAAGTTTTTGTATAGCACACATATCACCAGACGGTCTCATGGGGCTTTGCAGCCAAAGACAAAAGGAGGGTACAGTGACTCCTAAGCTAAGCCTGAAATTGAAGGGCAAAAAGCCAAGTTTTAAGTTTTCTACAGAAAAGTAAATGATCGGATATGGACGTTAGTTCCACAGGAAGTTTGTTCCACAGTAACGGGGCAAGGTATGAGAAAGAGCGGCCACCGTTACGTACCGTCCGGATACGAGGCTGAGCAAGAAGGAATCTAGAGCTGGACCGGAGAGAGCGTCCAGGAACATACCATTGAAGTTTTTTAGCAAGATACAATGGACCTGCTCCATGCATCACCTTGTGGGTAAGACTGAGGATTTTAAAACGCCCTCTCTGGCGGACCGAAAGCCAATGCAAGATTTTAAGAGTAGGGGCAGAGGGAGAGCGGAAGGGAAGATCTAGAACCAGTCTGGTGGCCGTATTTTGAAGAATCTGGAGCTTACAGAGCAGATCGTGATTGATCCCAGTGAACAGGGCATTGCCGTAGTCCAGACGGCTAATTATAAGACCCTGGACCAAAGGTTTCCTAGCTTCCAAAGGCAGCCATTTAAAGATCTTCCGTAGCATTCGCATAATCCCAAAACAGGTCCCAAGCACTTGATTTATATGGGTCTTCAGAGACAAAGAGTTGTCGATCATGATGCCCAAATTACGCACTGCTTGCTTAGGCTGGGGACATATACCCAACTCTTCCGGCCACCAGTCACTGGACCAAAACTGTTCTGCTTTTCCGAATAAAATGACCTCCGTCTTATTGCCATTTAGTTGAAGCTTGTTCAAGTTCATCCAATCATTAATCCGGAGCATACAACTTTTAAAACGGGTTTGCACATCAGCTTGGTCTGACTTACAGGTGATAAGCAACTGAGTGTCATCGGCATAAGAAATTGTTTCAAATCCGTACTTCCTAATGATATTAGCTAAAGGGGTTAAGTGAACATTAAATAACATGGGGCTAAGGATGGAGCCCTGAGGAACCCCAACTGTGACTGGGTACGTGTTGGAGGCAATGCCGTTGACAGATACCGTAGTAAAGCGGTCGGTCAGGTAGTTCTCAAACCAATTGAAGGCATTCCCTCTGATACCCACCTCCCACAGACGAAGTTTAAGAATGCTGTGGGAGATGGTATCGAAAGCAGCGGACAGGTCCAGCAGGACCAAGATTGCAGATTCTTGATGGTCTAATGCTGACCTAATATTATCCACTACTTTGATGACTGCAGTCTCAGTACTATGAGACGCATGAAAGCCAGATTGTGAGGGATCAAGTAGCCCATTCGTCTCGAGAAAAACCGTCAAGCGTTTATTCACTAGAAATTCCAGGACCTTCCCAAAATAGGGGAGCAGGGAAATGGGGCGATAGTTGACAGGCAGACTGGGGTCGGCTCGGGGTTTTTTAAGTATAGGCTTAACCAGTGCGTGTTTCCATTTACGAGGGAGAGTGGCTTGATTCAAAGATAGGTTAAAAAATTTTGTAAGAGCATCCACAAATAGAGGAAGAATTTTGGTACAGGCCCGCGGGGGAAAAGGATCGGCTGGGGAGCCAGATTTAATCCTTCCTAGACTTTCAGTGACTTCACAACTTGTTATGGGTTCGAATTTAGTAAGAAGGAGAGGACTATTTGATTCCATAGGCAAAGGCAATTCACTGGTATTGATTATAGGGCAACTATGGGTGGCATCTGCAGACGGAAATGATGCATAGATAGCTTTAATCTTATTATCAAAAAACAGTGAAATGGAATCAACCCACTCCTGTGTAGGCACACAAGAGGATTGTTCAACCGTTGGAATGGTGAATTCCTTCAAAATCTTGAACAATTCTTTACTCGAGTGGGCCGCCTTATTGATGCGCTGTGTAAGGTAAGCCTTTTTTGCGGATTTAATATTGTTGATATAAATTGAATGGAGCTGTTTATACTTCCTGCGATGTTCATCAGATTTGGACTTCCTCCACTGACGTTCGGCTGCCCGACTTTGTTGTTTATACTTTTTTAATGAGGCAGAAAACCAAGGTGAGGCATTGTTTTTTATTTGTACCTTGGTAAGTGGAAGGGCTATATCCAAGGCTTTTAATATAGAAGACTCCAACTTGACAGCAGCGGATTCCACCGCATCGGCCTTCTCGCCAAGTAATGAGAGCTCGAAATGGGAAGAAAAGGAGTCTATAGAAAGTTTACGCCAAAGCCGAATCCAAATACTCCCTTTAGGGCTCATTTTGCTGAATGTCTTTACGGGCATGCTGAATTTAAGAAAAGAGTGGTCAGTCCATAGAACAGGACAGGGGGATTCAATGTTCACATGCAGAGAGTTAGTAAATACTAAGTCTAAAGTATGCCCGCTAAGTGAGTGGGTCCAGTCACCTGCTGTATGAGTCCCAGAGTGAGCATAGTACTGACAAGGAGAGCAGAATCTGAATCAGACAATAATTCTGCGTGATAGTTAAAATCACCAAGTAAAATGAAATAATCAGCTGTTAGTACATGAGGTGCAATAGCTTCCAACAGCAGGTTGGTAAAGTCCGCCTTAGAACCTGGCGGTCGATAAATCAGGGCCCCATTCCAGGATTCAGGACCAGGCGTATCAATAGAAAAAATTAAAATTTCTAGCTTGATAGAGGAGAGGGAATCTAATACACGGATCTTTAGAGGGGCGGCTGTTGCAACCGCTATGCCGCCACCTCTTCCAATTTTCCTATCAAGTCGGGTTAAATGATATTGGGAAGGAAACGCAGTGGCTATACTAGCTGGCGAAGAGTCATGGAGCCAGGTCTCAGTAATAAAACAGATCTCCGGTTTCTCTTCTTCTAAGAGGCTCCAGAGTTCAACAGCATGTTTGGGTAGAGATCTTGCATTCAGATAAAGGGCAGACACAGGGCTAGTACGGGAGTCGATGTCGTGGGGCAGAGACTTACCAACTTTCTGGACATTGGTGCTCGAAACTACTCTATTAATGGGGGCAGGTTCAGAGTTCTTGAGGCGCACAGAAGAGTGCGAGCACCTTTTGAATGAGAGAGCTTTATCAGGATTTAAAAGATGGAGTTCCCTACTGGAATAGCGCAACATAATGATGGGCCAACGTACACCACTTACTTCAAGGCGACAGGCTGTCAGGCGGCGATCAGGCGCAGACGGGCTTGCCTTTGGCGCGCCGCTGCACGCGTCCGCGCCCCGATCCGCGTTAAAAAGACGGGGTGGGCGTGGCCAGCGCGACTGAAACGCTAACCAAATTAAGGACCGGAAGTCGCTCTATGACCCTGAGCGTCCGGGATAAGCTGAATCGTCCCTCCGCAACAATTGGCACAAGCCGTGGCGGAACGGGGACCAGCCGGGGAGAAAGATGGTGGGCGCAGCAAATAATCAGCAGCAACAGGTATGAAGGATAAAAGGATGAGAGAATTCTAAATAAACACAGTCAAATACACAACACGGCAAAATTACACAGCATTAATAAAATACAGAATTCTAAGATCAGGCAAAATTTAAAACTTATTTTTAAAATCAAAAGACAGGGGAGTGCAAGCAGTAACAGACCAGGAGGGATGTCTGAGGCTGCGCGCTTCCGCTCCTACTGGTTTGAAAGTCCTGGGGTACGGAAAATATGTGAGGTATTGTCTAGAGTCTCATGGTGCTAAGCTGAGGTGCTGCCGGAGTCGGGGATGAAAGCGTGAGTCCAAACTATGTGTCATATGCTGTGAAGTCATGTACTCTGGCCGCTGTGCCACATCTGTCAAGTAGTGTCAGCATGTAGTTATATCTACTCGGAGGAACTTTTGTTTGGAACATTGTAACTTGTGTATGGTGCTTAGGGGGTGTTATACAGGGAGTGCGAAGGTAAATTTGAACGTATCAAATAAATACGGTATTTTTAAAGCGCAAACTACTCACTCCTATGGGTCTGAAGGCCCTCGAGGCCGGCGTGGAAATTATGTGAGCTATTAAGTGAGCTATTGCCCAGAGTCACATGGTGCTGAGCTGAGGTGTCCAAAGGTGTCCTTCATAAGCATTTCCAAACCTACCCCAGTCAATGTGCCTAGGTCATTTCCACCACAATGCACAATCATGAGGTCAGGGTGTGGAAGATGCAAAGTTGTTTTAACCAAAGGTAGCAATTGTTGCAACTTCAATCTTCTCTGTGTAAACCATTTAATGTCCACATTTTGTAAACCTAGGTCTAAGTCAATACGTCTGTGTTCTGCATACCTCTTGCACCTGAAAATATAGCTATGTCCTACGATCCACAGTAGCATTTTGAAGGTATGGTTGGAAGGTATGGAAAGATGTCTGTAGCTTATGCAGTTCCTTGGTAGAATAAGAGATGTTTAAAGATGGGGGGAAGTACTTTTTTTTTGCCATACAAAACGATACGTGATTGGGAGTTGAAAAGCATTCTTTTTTAAAAGTAGGGTGCACATTCATTTTGTGGAAAAGCATCTTTGTGATTGGTTAAGAAAAAGCAGTTTCAACGTGGAGTACATATCATAGGATAACATTTGCTCAACTGCACCACAGCTGCTACTTGCATTTGGAAGGCACTGTTCGAACTTAAAACAATCATGAATTTTTAACCTGCACGTGCCGTTAAATGTTCAAGAAAATGTTGCAAAAAAATATTGTTAAGTTTAAAAAAAATTGATGAACTTTTAACTTGCACGTGTTGTAGAATGTTCTAGAAAGTGTGTTGATAGAATACGTTCTACTTCTGACTTCTATGTGTTGTTGAATATTTAAAAAACGGTTTATATGGAAATTAAAAAGAAACCAATAGAGAGAAGTTTTGAAACCTAAAAGAATCAAGGACCTATTCTAATTTGTTCTTTACATGTGTTTGTGTGGAGCAACACAATTATAGACACAACAGCACCAGGAAGAGGAAGAAGCAGGGAGTGGGGGGACGGGGGGAGATGGGCAGAATGGCACACATGCACAATTAAGTATAGACAAACAATGGCCAAAATAAAATACACCAACAAGGAGCACAAGTCACACAACCCGCCAACATCACACCACTGAACGAGCATAGAAGTGAAAACCACGCTGCATTCATACAGGATGTGTACAAAGGCCGGTCGTTGGTGTTGTGGGATATCTGCGACCGTGGTTATCAGGGATGAGATGCCCAGCACGTGGCACATGGGCGAGTTCACTTGTAGTGAAGGCAGCGATTTAGATACATACATTGCTATGTTAGCATAAGCGTGTTAGATGTTAGAAACGCCATCTTGCCACTTTTTGCTGCTTTTGCACACGACACTGCAGAGACATGTTATTATGTGAAAACTGCTTGCTTGCCCTTTCTTCACATAAGAACTGTCTGTTGTTCACATCCCTAGACATGCACTGCGACCTTGGTCTGAACATTGTGTGCAATAACAGTCTGAGCCACCAAACAATGTGGGGCTCATTTATGAGCCCCTGCGTCACTTTTGCGCCACCGGTGCGTCACTTTTTGTGACGCACCAGTGGCGTAAAACATGCGCCATGATGCGCCATATTTACAAAGTGACGCATCTACCTAGATGCGTCACTTTGTAAACCCCTGCGCTACATTATACCTGCGTCAGGTATAATGTATGCAGGGTGGGCGTTCCCACGTAAGTAAGCATCGTAGAAGTGACGCAGTGAAATCTACGAGATTTCACTGCGCCACTTCTAGGGTGCAAAAGCGTCAATATCTTGCGCCTGCCTCACAGCAGGCGTAAGACTGATGCAGGCCCTTTCACATGGGGCTTACCCCATGTGAAAGGATACATTGCTGGAGTTGCGTCACTTTTGTGACACACTCCAGCAATGCGTCACTTTTGCGCCTACAGATACGTCAGAAATACTGACGTATCTGTGACTCCTTGCGACATGATGCGTCATACTGTAAATATGACGCATCATTGGAGTCGCAGGGAGGGCGCAGTGAAAAGTGACGCATCACTGTTTTCAGGCAGTGATGCGTCACTTTTCATAAATGAGGCCCTGTATGTTTTTGAGTTCAGGTTGATCGGCCCACTCTCTAGCCATAACACGCACACAGCTGCAAATACCTGAAAGTCGAGAGCCTTTAATATTGCAGTTTGCATGCATTAGACACACATTCTGGAGAAGAACTTTTCCAGGCGCAGAGCAAAGCTGATCCTGTGATGTGATTCACCTAAGCTGATCTTTACGGTATGGGGTTCCCCATTCAAACCTAGAGACCTTCTATTAGTATAATACTACTAGCTTATTAGCGAAGGGAAGGTGTTTGTATTCCACTGTCATTTGTAACATGATTGCTCCCTTCATTTTCTATGGTATTGTAACAATGCTGATGGTTTTAATCTTAATCATTTGTCTGCTTATGTTAGCCAAAGTACTCCATCTTAGGACACGTAGTTTATGAAATAAACCTTTTAAACTTTACCGTGTCTCATTACTCTTGTTGTGGACTGATATGAGAATAATAACGAACAGGTATTTCTGATTCCCACCATTCCTGAGAGTACTCTAAGTCACTTGTTCTGGGTTGTTTATACATTGGGACCTCCAAGAGAATACGGATAAAGAATGGGACACTGATGGTAGTCGGATTGGGGTTCTGGGTACGGAGGTGAGTTTTTGGTACACCATAATTCACTGAGGTCCTGGTTTCCTGCGCATAGTTCTGTGCATGAGCAGGATCCCTGCAACATGGCGCACCTAACGTTTGGTCTTTTGATTTGAAACGCCTTAGTAGTGCTTATATTAGTCCACAACACCCTCACTCTTGTTTCCGGATAGCGGGAGTGACGGTCTTAGCCTACCTGTTTGTACAATAGGTTCCCCCAAGCTTGTTAATTAAAAAGGTTTTAATAATTCTGAACCCTTGTGCTACTGTAAAATCCATTGTTCTTCTCTGTGTCCTTATGGCGGTCGATATTGCAGCACATAGCCGAACACCTCTGCGGCATCATTTGACACCGTATGGGGTGCCGGACGATGGGATGGCCGTTATTTTTGTGGTGAGTGCCGATGCGTCTTACCCCTACGAGTTGTTTTACTCTTGGGTGACACTGCCGGCAGTAAATGCGGATGATAATACGTTTCACTCCTATACTCACCCACGGGTCCCAGCAAATTATACGCCATATAGGACGCAGGAGATTCCCCTTTCAGCCTGGCAGCATCGCATTTGGTTTAATGGCGCCCTTCCCCATGCGGTTACACTGGCTAGAATGGGCCCTTTGTCAATTCCAGGGGCCACATGGCCGGTGCTGGCCGGATTTACGCCTCATCCCCGCTATCTGACTGTTGCGGTGGATGAGTTGCGTGTACTCCATACAGCCCTTATTACAGTATATAGGGCTTTGGTGCAATACGTTTCACGCAACATGCAGGTGGGGGCACCTGCTGTTGCGGGAGAACCAGATGGCCAAGCCGCGGTTGTTATTAGTCCCATCATGGTTAATTCGGTAATGGGCAAGCGCCCCCAGAATAAGGAAGATTTGCCTTATTGGCTTGCTAAGAAATTTGACCAACTGGAAGCGGTTTTCCCGCATTCTACCCCTGTGGAGAAACACAGGATCCTCACCATTAGTTTGCAGAAGGACTTAGTCCCAGAGGTGTCCGATTGTGACAACTGGGGTAAGGTCTTTGCCGCAGTCTACTCTAAGTGCTTTGGCACCCCGTCTATGGCTGTGCTTCCCTCCATCATTAAACGTGTTCAAGATAACCACGGTCCGGAGGCGGCTGTCGAGTTGGGAATGCGGCTTGTCGGTGTGTTCGACGTTGTTGCCTCTCTCGTCCTTGTTAATCTCAAGGGAGATGCGGTACAATTCCAAGTGGCTAATGGTTTAGCCCGCATCGATGAGCTCGACAAGCCCAAAGAGTTGCCTAAAATTATTGCGGAAGCTTATAGAACTATTGGCCGCAGTAGCTTAGGGATTAAACCGACTATAGTCATTCCTGACTTAATACAGCAAACTAAGGTGAGCTCGTCTGTTAAAGACGATCGTCCAACTTTTCCAAAGCAAAATTGGCGAACACAGAAACAGGGGAAGCAGCAACAGAAACAGGGGTCTCGTCCTGCCTCTACTGTACAGGCGACAGGTGAACGCACATACGATTTGCGCGATCGCACTAGTATTTGTTCACCTGATAGATTTCAGGTTACTGAACAACATTCTCCTCGTTCTTCACAGGAAACATCGGCCTCACAGTCCGGTGGCGCAGAACGTGGCAAAGGTCGGGGTGCCCAACAAGGACGTGAGCAACCCCGTCAGACTGACGGTAAAGGCAAGCAGGACGAGTTTGCACGTCAACGTCCCCCATTTCAGAAGAAGAAGGTTGCTGTGCTAACAGCGAGGTATGCCACAGATAGTGAGAACGCAGCTTCGGAACCTGACATGGGCACTAGCGCTGCTCGACAGCGCAGCGGAGGTTACAGTAGTGCGGCAAGCACTGCGTCCATATCTGGAGGCGACAGCAACTGACATGTTCATTACTGTTGAAACTGCTGACACTAGAGTGGCTCCCCCTGACAGACTATATGACATAGTCCTTTTAATTGAAGGTGACATACAACGTACAATACAAGGAATTGTTTTGGGATAATCTGGCCTCTTCCTATGACATTCTCTTAGCTGAGGCGGACTGGCCCCCGGTTTTCATTTTGGATGCTCCGAGAGGGGAGGAGGTAATCCTCCCGTCCTTTGCACACACTGTGCCAAAGGAGCACGCTGAAAGGTTTGCCGAGGAGTGGGCTCAGGTGCTTGCTCCGGCATTGTACCATACTCAGGTTGGGTGGGATAAATTGTCTCCAAGCCATGAGATTCCTTTACGGTCCATGCCACAGCCACAGCCCCAGTATCCCATGCGCCGCGAAGCTAAATCTCACGTCGCGGAAATCCTTGATCAATTGGAATATCAGGGTGTTATTGAAACATGTGTGTCACCAATGAATAAGCCTTTATTCACTGGAACGAAGCCTGATGGGTCGTACCGCCTAGTTTTGAATTACCGGCATTTGAACTCTCACTGCCGGACGTGTGCGGTACAGAATACCCACAGTTCTGCTCTCGTTGATAGTCTCGTGAGAAAAAGGTTTAAAACCACACTTGACATATCCAATGGCTTTTACAGCCATAACCTGTCCTCTATTAGTAGTCAGTGGACAGCGTTTACCTCTGGCGGCAAACAAAAACAGTTTAAGAGATTAGCCATGGGCTATAAAAATAGCCCTGGCGTCTTTCCCGCACGTGTTGTCTCTCTGTTAGAGAGCATTGACCCTGATGCGTACTCGTATGTTGATGATATCTATCTCACAGACGACGAGTTGTGGCCGCATCTGTGTCGCGTTGATCGCATCGTTGTTATGTTTGCAGACTTCGGTTACAAATTCAACTTTGCGAAGTCTCGCATTGCAGAGTATACAGTGCTGTTCTTGGGCTACGAGCTCAACAATGAAGGTCGAGGGTTAGCTCCTCACTTTCTAGAGAAGTGCGCATGTCTGCGTGCTCCAACAACACTGAAAAAATTACAATCTTTGCTGGGCTTTCTGAATTTCGGTCGTACTTACATTCCCGATTATGCCCAGCGTATCAAGCCGCTTTATGCCTTGGTACAACCTACTTTTTCCAAATCGAGCTGGCTGCCAGAGCATTCAGCTATTTTGCAATCTTTGCAGGCTGATATTCTTTCTTTGAAATACTTACTGACACGCGATAACCACACTAACCTGGTAATAAGAATTGTGCCAGGCGCAGTGGGTTTCACGTACTTAACGTTCAATGAAGGCGACACAGTCCCCATTGCCTACAAATCACACCTGTACACTTCGGCTGAACTGCACTTTTCCTCAGTCGAAAAAGTTTTGACTGCATTGCAGATTCCGATTCTTAAAGAACGAGCGCTGTTGCAAGGCAAACGCATGTTGGTGGTCACACCGTATCCTGCCCTAGAGGCAGTGACTAAAGCCAGTGTACCAAATTCAAAAGCTTTGCATCCACGTTGGATACAATGGGCCACTTCTCTGACATCTCCAGATGTCACCTATATCTTTGATGCCTCATTGCAGATGCAGGAGTACTTGCAGTATGAATTCGTTCATCCGGCTCCTCTGTCTTTGCGCCCGCTCGAAGATTACCATTGTGTCATTTACAGTGACGGTTCGGCGCAACCAGCGACGGGATAGAAGCATGCCTGTTCGCCGGCCTGCGCAATTGTGGCGGGTACATTCGTGAATGGTGAATTCCAATCTGATGTCGTCCATACGCAGTCATTGGGTGATTGTACCGCACAGTTGGCAGAGCTACGTGCGCTGGTGCTTGCACTGGAGTTTGCTGATCCTCAGGTTACTACTCTTATAGTGAGTGACTCGTTTTACTGTGTTCAGTCTTTTAACAACAATCTATTCTTTTGGTCTCAAAATGAATATCATGATTCCAAAGGTAGCACAATTAAGCATAAAATGCTTTGGATTTGAGTGGCAGAACTTAAAGAACATCTGCCTCTCGTGAATGTAATTCACACTCTTGGTCACCAGCGAGTTGGTGTCCACGCTGTCGGCAACAGCTTGGCTGACGAGGCAGCGAAAACAGCAGTGGCGACATATCTAGTAGCAGCAGTTACAAGATCCAAAAGCAAGATCGATGATAACATCTTGGCAGCTACACAGAAGGGAAGTAATTACCCGAGAGGTTTCCCTTCTTGTTACCATTATCACTTAAGTCCTGATAACGTCCCATTAGTGAGAATTAACGATGTTGGTGACAGATTGATTCCCAACACGGACTGCAGACCATCCTTGATAACAGCGGCTCACGAGGGTATGGCCTCTGCCCATGCCGGCGTTGCAGCAACTGTTACTCTGTTACAACAACGTTACTGGTTGCGTGGGTTATATAAATGGGCTCGCACTTATGTTCTTGATTGTGACATTTGCCAGCAGATTAAACCTTCAACTGCTGCTCGCCCACCACAAACTCAGTTGTACATATCTAATAAACCACTAGGGTGTGTTTATCTAGATCACTGCGGTCCTTTCTCCTCTGATACTGCGTACAAGTATATCTTAGTTGCAGTGGATTCGTGCACACGTTTTCTTTGGGTATGGCCACAAAGGAGTGCTGATGCCCGTACTGTCATCAGGGATTTGCGTGTCTTTGTGGGAAGTTTTGCGTGTGGTACCTTTCATTCTGATCAGGGCCCTGCGTTCGCCTCTAAGGCGTACAAACAAGCCATGATATCATTGGGGGTCCAAGTCAAATTTTCGTCTCCATACCGACCTCAGGGTAATAGTGTAGTGGAGCGAATGAACCGTGACTTAAAGCAATCCTTGACAGCTAGAGTTTTAGGCACAGGCCGGAACTGGTTAGCCCATCTGTATAACATCCAACGTGCACTTAATAATCTCCCTAGAAGGTCTCTGGGTGGGCGGACCCCATACATGATGCTCTTTGGCATAAAAATGTTTGTCCCAGACCTTGATGGTCTAGACATGGCGGCGGCGCCCGCGCCCTTTGACGTAGATGATCACTGTGCTGTATTACAGAATCTACAAGAAGCCAGAGACAGTCTCGCGAAGGAACACTTGCCCTCCGCATCTGAGGCTGCGCTTCAGCTACCGGTAGTCGGCTGGCTACCTCGAGTTGGAGACCTGGTCCGTGAGAAGGTGGAGAACAAGGAGGAGTTCGGCCCCTCTTATTGTGCCCCGGTTCCAGTGCTTGGCGTGCAGGGTACAAGAACAGTCATTCTACCTCCACTTCCTGGTCGCAAGGATAACAGGTACATCTCCATTGACAATGTCAAACTACAGCGAGTGGCCGATTCTTCTTAGTATGACTCCAGCGGTCTCTTGCCCTGCGATGCTGAGAAATTCTGTTTTGGCTCCGGCTTCTAACACCATGCCTGATATTGCTATCGAGATGCATACAGTTGCTGATCCTTTGTTGCTACCATCGGCTGGTGGTCCGCTTATGCTTATCCAACTGAAGTGTCATTGCCTGTTCTACAATCTACCGCAGTTAACCAGTCACATTTCTCCTTTGACACTAACTCTATGACTTCCAGAGCTCCATCAAATGTTTCTATTTTTGCTGTTTGGTTTAAAAGACATTTTTTGATTCCCCCTTGGACTTACATTTGGCTGGTGCTCATATGTATCTTTTTGTTTATGTCCATTGGTTTTCTGGTGGTATTTTTTCGTCTTGTGATTGGACACTACCTTAAAGAAAGATCTACAATTAGACTAATTGATGGAACTTTGGCCCCCCACTCCTCCTCACACATCATGAAGAGGGACCAGACTTTTGTGAATATTACTGCCTGGCCTGTGTTAGATGGGATTGTGTGGGATGCTGTTAAATTTCAAATTCATGGACCCACTGAGGTTATTAATGTTCCGAATGTTCTTTGTGTTTCTATGGGAGATGTTGTGAAACAAAACATCCGTTCTGATGATTGGGACGTTCAGGCCATAGAAGCATTATTTTCTGATTTGAAACATTATTCTGCATTTGATGCTGAAGATTTGTATTTGGACACTGCCAATTATGGGGAGCTGTTTTGCTATCAACATTATGGCAATCATTTCCTACATAAAGCCAATACGTATCGAAATTTTGTAAATTATACGCAATGGGAACATTGTCCAACGCCGATGCTAGGCAGCTCCAGCACATTAGTGAACAAATTTACCTATTTTACTGATTTCAGTGTTTCGAACCCTGCCACCTTTTATTTTAAAGTGGTACAAAAGAGGGTGGTGATGGACGGAGCATCAGAACCAATCAAACACTCACACCCAGTCAACAGATCCGGGTTTGATCCATCACCGTTCTTTAGCCCACTCTGCCACCCCAGTTCAGACATGGCCATATGCAAATCAGTCTGACCCTGTGCCTCATGGGAACAGTCCAGCCCGAACTGCCAAGCCATGCCTTCCCTGGACCGGAAACAAGCTTCCTAGGACCGGTTTCTGGCATTTCAGCCGTCTTCAGCCAGGCTTGCTTGAATCCAGTGGCAAAGTGAGCAAGGGACTCACGTTTGAGCATACCCTGCCAACTTATGGCGAACAAAGCGGTACAAAAGAGGGTGGTGATGGACGGAGCATCAGAACCAATCAAACACTCACACCCAGTCAACAGATCCGGGTTTGATCCATCACCGTTCTTTAGCCCACTCTGCCACCCCAGTTCAGACATGGCCATATGCAAATCAGTCTGACCCTGTGCCTCATGGGAACAGTCCAGCCCGAACTGCCAAGCCATGCCTTCCCTGGACCGGAAACAAGCTTCCTAGGACCGGTTTCTGGCATTTCAGCCGTCTTCAGCCAGGCTTGCTTGAATCCAGTGGCAAAGTGAGCAAGGGACTCACGTTTGAGCATACCCTGCCAACTTATGGCGAACAAAGCGGTACAAAAGAGGGTGGTGATGGACGGAGCATCAGAACCAATCAAACACTCACACCCAGTCAACAGATCCGGGTTTGATCCATCACCGTTCTTTAGCCCACTCTGCCACCCCAGTTCAGACATGGCCATATGCAAATCAGTCTGACCCTGTGCCTCATGGGAACAGTCCAGCCCGAACTGCCAAGCCATGCCTTCCCTGGACCGGAAACAAGCTTCCTAGGACCGGTTTCTGGCATTTCAGCCGTCTTCAGCCAGGCTTGCTTGAATCCAGTGGCAAAGTGAGCAAGGGACTCACGTCTGAGCATACCCTGCCAACTTATGGCGAACAAAGCGGTACAATGCCGATGCTAGGCAGCTCCAGCACATTAGTGAACAAATTTACCTATTTAACTGATTTCAGTGTTTCGAACCCTGCCGCCTTTTATTTTAAAGTGGTAGCAGAGTCTGCCTCGAAGTTTAGGCCGACACACACTAAATTGTTGTTTTCCAAATCCTTTATGGATGTTTTGGCTATCAAGGGTTATGATCTGTGGAAAGCTACTATTTATCTTAAATCTGTGCCTACCTCATCCCGAACCATATATTGTTTTTGAATTCCACCATTTTTCAGACCACATGCATTGGATTGGCTACTTCTAAAAACAACTGAATTCGCCCTCCACTCCGGATCTGGGTGCTTATCCAAATTGGGATAATCATACAGATCTGTCCCTTGCTGCATTGCAGTCATACATTACTAATACATCCTTCAATATTTCCAAATTACATTCTGAGGGATGGTTGACTTGGCAGACAAGTTCAGATTCCTGCCATCGTTTTCTGGGTCTGAAACCTAGGTATACGCAAGTTCGCGTAGACACCCGGTTTGAGTCTTCTCATTCTGTTACTACCTACTCTGTAGGGAAGTTATGCCAATCTTGGCTGCAACATTCCACCTTGGCATCTGTTAAACTTCATTTATCTAAGTTACATGACAAAATAGATTTGAATGATTTTGTTAAGGGTCCTGTAGGTGGCAGGTCCAAAAGATGGGTGTATGCTATTTATATCGAAGTTTGGAAATTATCTCAAATTGAAGCGGCGTCCAGATTGCGAGCAATTGATCAAGCCAATTTAGAAAAAGTACTGGCTGTTGTCGATAATAGCATTAACACCCTTTCTTCCAGGATTTACACATTAGATAATATTGTTTCATTTGTTGTTGATATTGTGCAGGATGATATGTCTGTCTTGTATCATGGTCAAAATCAATTACGTTCTATCATGCAGTTTGCATGGACTTTGCAAACGTTAAAGGCTGGGAAAGTCCCCTGGGACTACATGAATACTTCATCTTTATTCCTTCCCTTTAATCTCACTGCGAAACAACAATTCATGTCCATGAAAGATGCAACACATTCATTACTGCATATTGAAAAGTTAGAACCTTTGCCTTTCTCTGTGGCCGAATTGAACTCAGCTGTGTGGCTTATCCACGGGTTAATCAGATTGCCATTTCCTTTGTTTAAATTCAGTTTGTGCATGAAACATTATGCCCTAGGCAGATATGAACCGTTGGGTACTGCTTTCCTGCATGAAGTTTGGTCACTCCCATTTACATACAGGTGAATGAGAGAAGGTAAAGAAGTTTATTTGAAGGGTGAGGAATGCTCTTCCACACCTGATCACTCTGTAGTCTGTAGGCACATCCAATTGCATGGCGCGTGCAATGTGCAAGCGCCTAATTTAGCATGTGTCCTTAAAGGGATTCCAGTGCCAGCTATTACACCCTCTTTCACGTTGCTAGCGAATGGTAGTTATTTGCTTTTGAATAACGAGGCTTGCTGCGGGATGCTAGTGGGAATTCCCTACATTGTGACTGTATCGCAGAGAGTAGTCTGCTGTAAAAATGCCCTTATCCCACCCCCGCATGGGTGGCTGGATGAATCCATCTGGCCTTCCATTCCAACCTTGAAAGCAGAGTTCAACAAGATGAGCAGAACAAGGGCTCTATTGTCTCAAAAAGAAGTCGCTCTGACTTCGTCCCGTGAAACATTTGTCCTTCACGTAGCAAACACCCGCACAGAGGTGCATGCACTTTTAAATACTGATCTCCCACTGCATTTCGGTGCCCTGATTCAAACTATATTCAATGCCACGTCCACAGCTGGCTTGGCGCCTTTTTTCAAAATTGTGGGATCCGGCCTCGTGACCTCCTTCCAAACTATTTTTGGTGTGATACCGGCATTTTTTCATTCTATTTTTTCAAGCTTCTTTGGCGGACTTCCGTTGATTCTCACCCTCACGGCTAGAGTGCTGTTATTGATCTGCTTAGTACGCAATGGCTGCACAATTTGTGTCACGCGACAGCCTGTCCCGGCTGCTCCATCTTCGTAACCGGATGTTTGAATATTATGGAACTTTACAACTGGCAACCCTGAACATAGCCTATGGATTGTCCTTCCAGTTTTCCTACTTTACATGTGTGCAACCTGTTTTTCATTGCCTAGAGTGTCCTTTCGAATGGGCTCTGGATTTGTGCTTGTCAAACTCGGTGTCTCCTGCCCCGGATTATGATCGACTGATGTGTCCATTAGTGGCTCATGAGTTGGACTGTTCTGGTGTCAGGATTATGGCCTGTGGAGCGACACATGGAGTCCTAGGGAATTGGGACATCAGAACGGCAGCGTATGACTTCTTGGCAAGAAGTTATCTTGAAGAACATGCCAGTTGTCCTCTGATTGTGCTAAAGGCACCACTTGTCGAGGAGCATGTATGTTAGTTTACCTTATTAGAATGGATGGCGGACTCTTTTGCAAATCGTTCCAATGACTTCCTCTTGGAAGCTGTCGCTACGTACTGTGCTTATACATTGATGGATTAACTTGGATGTCGTCCAACCTTCCTTGCACAAACCTCACATTTTTTTTGTGTGTTCCAACATCTGTGCTCGTTGAACCTTTGCAAGATGTAATGACTTACCATTTTTTTTTTCCCATTCATTTTTTTTTTTTTTCCTTCGTTCTTTCTTCGAACTTTCACGCCCCTTTATTTGGATTCCCAATACATGCACTTGGTTCTGCTCTGTCGAACTTGAACTCTGCGTTCCTTTCTTGTATCCCTAATGGTTCGTGGTCCGATCAAGGGGGTGTGTAGTGAAGGCAGCTATTTAGATACATACATTGCTATGTTAGCATAAGCGTGTTAGATGTTAGAAACGCCATCTTGCCACTTTTTGCTGCTTTTGCACACGACTCTGCAGAGACATGTTATTATTTGAAAACTGCTTGCTTGCCCTTTCTTCACATGAGAACTGTCTGTTGTTCACATCCCTAGACGTGCACTGCGACCTTGGTCTGAACATTGTGTGCAATAACAGTCTGAGCCACCAAACAATGTATGTTTTTGAGTTCAGGTTGATCGGCCCACTCTCTAGCCATAACACGCACACAGCTGCAAATACCTGAAAGTCGAGAGCCTTTAATATTGCAGTTTGCATGCATTAGACACACATTCTGGAGAAGAACTTTTCCAGGCGCAGAGCAAAGCTGATCCTGTGATGTGATTCACCTAAGCTGATCTTTACGGTATGGGGTTCCCCATTCAAACCTAGACACCTTCTATTAGTATAATAATACTAGCTTATTAGCGAAGGTGGTTGTATTCCACTGTCATTTGTAACATGATTTCTCCCTTCATTTTCTATGGTATTGTAACAATGCTGATGGTTTTAATCTTAATCATTTGTCTGCTTATGTTAGCCAAAGTACTGCATCTTAGGACATGTAGTTTATAAAAATAAACCTTTTAAACTTTACAGTGTCTCTAATTACTCTTGTTGTGGACTGATATGAGAATAATAACGAACAGGTATTTCTAATTCCCACCATTCCTGAGAGTACTCTAAGTCGCTTGTTCTGGGTTGTCTATACATTGGGACCTCCGAGAGAATACGGATAACGAATGGGACACTGATGCTAGTCGGATTGGGGTTCTGGGTACGGAGGTGAGTTTTTGGTACACCACAATTCACTGAGGTCCTGGTTTCCTGCGCATAGTTCTGTGCATGAACAGAATCCCTGCAACACACTGTGTGTTACATTGCCAAACAGCTGCTTTTCCCTCCCACGAGCCCCCACACTTTTCTACGGAGCGCTGTTGTATCTCGTGCACTCGTACGGCACACCATTGCAATGCCTATTCGCGCATGTCCTGCTACATTCAAACAACACCATCACAGTGCCGTTTGGAGGTGGTGCATGGCACTTTACAACATCGAGTGCTGGGCCTTTGTGGCAGGCCCCACCAGAACACAGACACACTTACCGCACTTCCTGGACATGGACATGTCCGAGACCCCCTGTTCCCCTTGCCGGATAGGCACACCCCTGCGCTGACCTGTGTACTCCAGACCAGCACATGCCAGTTGTGCATGCAGGAGGATGCGTGCGTAGCTCCATGTCCAGGCTCACTGCCAACGCTGAGGTGACAGCACACTGTGATGTTGCAGGGCTCATGCCAAGACAATGACCACAGGAACACACTTGCTCAGATGCGGGTTTGGGGTGCGTTGGCAGTCCTGGAGTTGTTGCGATGAGTCTTGTGGCCCTCATGGGTATCCCTGCATCATGCTCATTAATTCTATGGCACCTGTGGGTGTTCTGGTGTGGCTCTTGGCTGTGTTCCGTTTCATGGTGCAGGTTGTCCTCCTGCTTAACACCAGCAGAAAGCAGGTGTAAAATACCTGGTGCTAACGTGGCTTATCGCCGGAATTTGTTTCGCATTGCAGTTGGTGTGAAAGTTGTGATGTGATTTGTTTCGTGTGCAGAACAATATACGAACTGAGCAGTTTATCTCGTCAAGATCCAGCACTTGACGCACTATTCCCAATCAATATAAATACAATGAGAGTTCTTAATTGATTTTGTGTGTACACTGTAAGTGCAGCCACTATCTCAGTGCAATTCAATACAGGATTTTAGTATTTAGAATAAATCGCAAAGGTGCACCTCGTGTCTTTTTGTACGGGAACGGCTAGTCTGCATTTCATTATCAGCACTTTAATGGAAGTAAAGTTGAGATAAATCTAACACACTATTCAGAAGTTGGTGTAAACTGCAGACATCACCAGTATTCCCATGATAAGTGCCCAAACAATTAACACCATGGTGGACTCCATCAAATAACAGTAATAAGAACAAGAAAGAGTCTCACAGCAGTGAAGAGAACAACCAAAAACGTTATTACATTTTTTTTAACTTTATTTTTTTAATAATTATATATGTAAACGATAAACGAAAAACTATTCGCAAAATTAATTTTTTTATTAACATATATATAAATGATAAACTAATAAACAAAATGTAACAAAAGTAATAGAAAACAATAAGACGGAACACTCCGGTGGGGACCATGGATGTCGACGACCAAGCCTGGAAAATAAAGCACAAAATAAGGACGTGTGTAATGGGCATATCAAAGGAGAGAGGCACAGAGAAGGAAAAAAAGAGCCATAGAGAAAAAGAGAGGGAAAGAAAGAAAGGGAGATGGAAGAGAGAGAGTTAGAGAGATAGAAGGAAGAGAAGGAAGAGAGAGAGACACTGCCGCCTCTGCACATCCATGAGCAAAGAATTACCTGGTGCCACCGGAGTGTGCAGCAGTGGGCAGTCCACGTGTCCGTCAAAAGTCATCCCAGATATGTCTCTGAGTCATGAATGGCGGAGACAACATCATCTTCTCCACGGCCCGGCAGATCTCACACATGTCGCTGAGTCCCGAGTCATCAATGGCGGAGACCACATCAGCTTTTGGGGCTGCTAAGCCTGTGGAAGTTAAGTTCGTGACACGTGGTGGTAGGCCCCTGATGGCCATATGAGCTTCGGGTGGCACTAACCCTGTGCATCTGAAGTCTGTGCCAAGGGGGTGGTAGGCCCCTGATGGCTATACAGATCAGGGTGCGACTAACCTTCTGCGCAACTTTTCAAAGACTCTTTATGGTTGAGACACGTGGAGCGTCCGCCATCTAGTCAGCACCGGCAATAAAGGATGTGACATTGTCGATTTATTATATTTGCGTGGTCACATGGCCTGTGATGCATGTGCCGGAGGGATGTGGTGTGTGTGCAAACCTGCCCTGAGGGAGTGGCCGTGAGATGTTGGGAACTAGTCCACTGACCTGCACACCAACAGCGAGTACGCCTGCGACAGGTAGCTATGTGGGGCCAACGTCGGAACGTAATCACAGTGGCGTGGCATGGCGTACGACGGAACAGGGCAGGGATAGCTACAATAACGTGGACGGCTCTTAGTACTGCGTCTGTGAGTCGAGCGGACGGGCCGCAGCTGGCCCTCTGCGAGCCTGGGTGTGAACTGTTTATAACTCACACTACATAAGCATTGAAAAACCATTTTGTGATTCAGTCCGTCAGCTGGCTTTTGTCCGAGGCATTTGTGAAAACATATAGGAGTTCTTTCTGTGATAGATACCCCTTTGACGCTGCCTCTCCCCACAACAGCAGGTAACGCACCCTTTTCCACATTACCATCATACCCCCAACAACCTTCTTGGGCCTGGAAGTTTCCCTGTGCGGTTGGACAAAGAAGAATCTTAGTCATGTATAGATTTACATATTAAAAAAATTATTTAAAGAAAAGAACAACAAATAAGACTGAAGGGAGTCTGGTGCTGTGGTCGCTGCCACGAAGTTGGGGGTCACTGCCGTTCAGGACTCAGGACACAATTAAACATGTGGGATTGGTTTGTGTTAAATAGGGTAAGTGGTACCAGAAGCATTGAGACTGTATGAGCCTGTGATGATGCTTGATGTGGACGGGTCGCACTGAGAGCAATGTGTCTTGCCTACTGGACTGCGTCATGTTGAATTGGGACTGTATCTGAATTATGAGGCCTACTGACTGTAGTGTAGGCCAGCGGTAGCGATGAGGAAGGGCCCACAGCCATGTGCATACGTTGATGGCCTCACTGGCCTGCGTAGTGCAGGTTCAGTGGCACCACTTGTCGGCAGACTTCAATCTGTAAATACTCCTCACTAATCGAAGGGATTGAGGTGCTCTGGTCGCTGCCACAAAGTTGGGGTCGCTGCCATTAAGGACTCAGGACACAGTTACACTTGTGGGATCGGCTTGTGTTAAAGAAGGTTAGTGGGAGTACGTGTGGCCGGCTTGCATATCGAAATATGTCTCACTGATTGAAGGGAGTGTGGGGCTGTGGTCGCTGCCACGGACTTGGGGTCAGTGCGATTCAGGACACATTTACACATAAGGGATCGGCTTGTGTTTAAGAGGGTTAGTGGCAGCAGAAGTATTGAGACTGTATGAGCCTGTGATGATGCTTGGTGTGGACGGGCCGCACTGGGAGCAATGTGTCTTGGCTACTGGACTGCGTCATGTGGAATCAGGACTCTACCTGAATTGTGAGGCGTGCTGACCGTAGTGTAGGCCAGAGGTAGCGGTGAGCAAGGGCCCACAGCCACATGCATACGTTGGTGTCCCCACCGGCCTGGTAGTGGAGGTTCAGTGGCACCACGTGTCGCCGGCATTTCATATGCAAATACCCCTCACTAATCGAAGCGAGTGTGGTGCTGTGGTCGCTGTTACGAAGTTCGGGTCACTGACGTTCAGGACACAGTTACACATGGGGGATCGGTTTGTGTTGAACAGGGTTAGTGGCACCACGTGCTGTTGTCCTTACATATGGAAGTATGCCTCACTGATGAGAGAGAGTCTGGTGCTGTGGTCACTGCCACAGACTTGGGGTCACTGCCATTCAGGACTCAGGGCACAGTTACACACGTGGGATCGGCTTGTGTTAAAGAGGGTTAGTGGGACTACGTGTCGCCGGCCTTGCATATGGAAATATGTCTAACTGATCAAAGAGTATGCTGCTGTGGTCGCTGCCACGGACTTGGGGTCACTGCCATTCAGGACTCAGGACACAGTTATACATGTGGGATCGGCTTGTGTTGGACAGTGTTAGTTGGCACCATGTGTCCAAAATTCAAATTATGAGGTCTGCTGCCCGCAGTGTAGACTGCTGCGTGTTCATTTGTACTTGAAAATGAATTTGGTCATTGTACTAAAGCTATAACTGATATAAAAAAATGTTCAAGAAGAAAGGATACTAAAAGGATATTATGTAAATTTGAGGCCTGTAATAGTTACTTGCCTAGTGGACTCTGTAGTTAATGAATGAAGAAATAATTTTCATTGTGAGCCCTACTGAGTTCAGTGTAGGCGTATGATGAAAAGATGAAATAAGTATAGAATACATTGACGAAGTGTTGTATTTTCTGAGTACAATCTTGTTAGAAATTAGCATTTAAAATTGGAATTGCGAGCTGTACTGCCTGTAGTGTAGGCTGCTATTCCATGTTAGTTTGCATTTGAAGATGAATTTGGTCATTGTAGTAAAGCTATAACTGATATAAAAAAAAAAATCTTGAAGCGAGGATACTAAAAGGATAATATGTAGGGTGTAGGACTGTTATAGTTGGTTGCCTACTGGAGTCTGTAGTTGCATATGGAAATACCCCTCATTGATCAAAGGGAGTGCGGTGCTGTGGTCGCTGCCACAGACTTGGGGTGACTGCTATTCAGGACTCAGGACACAGTTACACATGTGGGATCGGCTTGTGTTAAAGAGGGTTAGTAGGACTACGTGTTGCCGGCCTAGCATATCGAAATATGCCTCACTGATCAAAGGGAGTGTGGTGCTGTGGTCGCTGCCACAGACTTGGGGTGACTGCCATTCAGGACTCAGGACACAGTAACACATATGGGATCGACTTGTGTTGAACAGAGTTATTGGCACCACGTGTCGCCGCTGTTGCATATGGAAATATGCCTAACTAATCAGAGGGAGTATGCTGCTGTGGTCGCTGCCACAGACTTGGGGTGACTGCCATTCAGGACTCAGGACACAGTTACACATGTGGGATCGGCTTGTGTTGAACAGAGTTATTGGCACCACGTGTCACCGCCGTTGCATATGGAAATATGCCTAACTAATCAGAGGGTGTATGCTGCTGTGGTCGCTGCCATGGACTTGGGGTCACTGCCATTCAGGACACAGTTCCACATGTGGGATTGTTCGGCTTGTGTTGAACAGAGTTATTGGCACCACATGTTGCCACCGTCGCATATGGAAATATGGCTCACTGATCGAAGGGAGTCTGGTGCTGTGGTCGTCTCACGGAGTTAGGGTCACTACCATTCAGGACTTAGGACACAGTTCCACATGTGGGATTGGCTTGTGTTGAAGACGGTTAGTGGCACCATTTGTCGCAGGTCTTCCACAGTGTAGGCCAGAGGTAGCGGTGAGCTAGGGTCCACAGCCACGTGCATACGGTGGTGACCCAAACAAACCTTGCGTAGTACAGGTTCAGTGGCACCACGTGTCGCCGGTCTTCCATGTGGAAATACCCCTTGGTGATCGAAGGGAGTCTGGTGCTGTGGTCGCTGCCATTGAGGACTCAGGACACAGTTACACATGTGAGATCGGCTTGTGTTGAACAGGGTTAGTTGGCACCACGTGTCGTCGGTCTTCCACAGTGTAGGCCAGAGGCAGCAGTCAGCAAAGGCCCACAGGCAGGTGACGTTGACTTGATCTGCAGAGATTGGTAGCATGTGGTCTTCTTAGCCCACTATTGTGTCTTACACAATTTGCGTTGCTACTAATCTTGAATTGTGAACCGTGTGACCCCAGTGTAGGGCGGAGGCAGCGGTCAGTATGGGCGCACAGCTACGTGGCGATGATTTATGGTGCAGTGAGTTAGTAGCACCTGAAGCACACAGCGTGTGCGCACCGTGCGACGATGCATGGTCTGGGCGGGCCGCACTGGAAGCACAGTATCTTGCGAACTGGACTGCGACATCTGCAATCGCCACTGCTGAATTGTGAGCGCTGCTGTCCGCAGTGTAGATCGAAGGCAGTAGTCGTTACAGACATAAGTCTGCGGTGCTGTGCCGCTGGGTTCACAGGGGGCCTGTGTGTAGAAGGTCCGCGTTTATGGCGGCAGCCACGTGCCAGGGTGAGGGCTGCCACTGTGACAGACTCGTTGGTCTTCCCTCAAGTGAACCACGCCTAGGTCCTGGCCTATTTATTCATACTGCTACGCTGGAGTGGCATACGTTGGAGCAGCCCACTCCGCTTCCACTTCCACGGGGGGACAACACAGCTACATGACCGAGATCTTCCCCACTGCCTGAGGTAACATGGTTGCGTCCACTGTGCACTACACTACAAGTATGAACAGTATATCTCCACATGGAGAGGTTTGTGCTTTGCATAGTGAGGTCTGTGCAGCATATTAGCATTACACTTGGCATTGTGTGCTTTATTGTTAAGGGTGACTTGCCTCCTGTTTAGCGCTGCCTTGGTGGTAGTAGAGGGGGTGGTAGAGGGGGTGGTGCAGGGGGGGTTCTGGTGGTGGTGGCGCTGGGTGTTGTTGCGTGTCAGACCTGCATGATCAGTAGCTCTATCACATGTTGGTCTTTAGATGTAGCTGTGAGTTGGGTCCAATTCACGGAGTAGATAGTCGACCTCCTTACACCAGTTAAAGGTTGATGTTAATTTGTTACTGCTAACTCGGCTTATCGCCCGCTTTTTGGATCGCATTGCAGATTTGGCTGGTCGTTGAAAATATGGGGAAGTGGTGTTTTCGTGTTTTTTGCACGGGAACGCCTACTTTGCATTTCATTAGAGTTAGTTCTGGCTCTCGTTTGTGGCGATTTTGTTGGCGTAAGGTATCGATAGAAGAGTGGTGAGTTTTGCAGTTTTCACCAAGTTGAGAATGGGTTGATAATTAAAAAACACAGAAAAAAAAGATAGGTTTAATGAACATTAGAATTAGAAATTAGCATTTAAAAAACCTTTGAAATTCACAGAAAAAACCATAGGTTTCAGGCATGTTATAGTTAGAAATTAGCATTTAAAAAACCTTAGAAATTCACTGAAAAAACCCAAGGTTTCAGGCACGTTCTAGTTAGAAATTTGCATTTAAAAAACCTTTGAAATTCACTGAAAAAAACCATAGGTTTCAGGGATGTTATAGTTATTTGGACATTTGACTTGTATAAAACCAGATAAATTCCCCTGTTATAGTTAGTTGAGCTAACTATAACTCGTGCCCCACAATGCACTGCTGATGACGTCACATATTACATCATTCATGACATGGTCAGTGACATCACTGATGACATCACTGATGACATCTCAAATGACATCACTGATGACATCATCCAAGTCAAAATCTGAGGCACCTTATCAGACCCTAATATAACACTTGATACACCCACTCTAAAATACAGACTATAATATTCGAAACCATGAACACACCAATACCAGTTAGTACATATCCACTCACTAATTCCTAGGTCTACACACACATCCATTCATTCACCCATACAGTCACTCATTCATACAGTCAGCCATCAATACAGCATTATCATATCCAGTCACATATCTATACAGACACTCACACACCGCCTCTCATTCATAGAGTTATTCACACACCTAGTCAGTAATGGAAATAATCACACTTTCATTTACTCACCTGTACAGTTATACATATACCACGTCACTTATTTAAACATATACTAACACATACTTACACTATTACAACAACTAATACAAGCACACACTGATCCATACAGGCACTCTCACAATCACTCCCTCTCACATATAGTCATTTATACAGTCCAACACTCATATATACTGCCTTTCACATATGGAGTTACTCACACATGTACCACTGAGGCATCCATTTACTCACCAAGACACTCATACACACACTCACCAAGCCATGCAGCCCTTCACAGATACAGACTTGAACACATATACCCAGTGAATTATCCACTCACACATCTATGCACAGAGTCACACCCCCAACCCACCTACACAGCCACTCAGGCACCCATACTGGTACTCAGACAAGCAATCAATAGCTCATATAGATCCTCATTTAGTTGCTAACCAAACCATGGAACTGCTTACACACCAACTGACAACCTAAACTGTGTGAATGTCTGTATCAGTCGCTAACACATGAATTAACCCCTTCAGCGCGGCGCGGATTACCGCGCTGTGCTGAAGGGTTCGTGCGCGGGCGAGGCCATGACGGAGCGGTTCCGTCATCCGCACAGCGTGACCGACGCGCATGACGGAACCGCTCCGTCACACGCATCGAAGGGGTTAAGCAAAACACAATTAATCACTCACTTTTACAGTCAGTCACACACCTATTTAATCATCCATCCTGACTCGTATACACCCGTTCATTATTCAATACACCTTGGCAGATATATATAAAACATATTTTTATTTTATAGAAACACACATTCACTGGATGATGTCATCAGTGATGTCATTAGTGATGTCATTTGAGATGTCACTGACCATGTCATGAATGATGTAATATGTGATGTCATCAGCAGTGCATTGCGGGGGCGCGAGTTATAGTTAGCTCAACTAACTACAACAGGGGAATTTCTCTGGTTTTATATGAGTCAAATGTCCAACTAACTATAACATCCCTGAAACCTATGGTTTTTTCAGTGAATTTCAAAGATTTTTTTAAATGCTAATTTCTAACTAGAACGTGCCTGAAACGTATGTTTTTTTCAGTGAATATATATATATAAAAGATATATTTGGATATATATATATCCATCAACTGAAAATAAGGTTAATGTGAATGTTTAGTTAATTAAAAAGGTCATTTAAAACATACCTTTTTAAACTAAAAGAAAAAAAACAAAAAAGCACTGAAATTCACCAGCTATAGCTAATGCGGGCTCCCACCATGCACAGTGATGTCATCAATGTTGCGATTTCAGATGTCAACAGTGATACTATCAATGATGTCATAGAGAATGCCATGAGTGATGTAATATGTGAGGTGATCATGAGTGCATGACAAGGGCATGAGTTATAGTTTCTTCAGTTAACTATAACTGGTGAATAAAAATATTTTTTTTGTTTGGAATTTTACATTTAAACGGACATTTTCACCTAACTATTCTGAGGTTTTTTTCAAAGTAAGGTAACAATAAATTGGCTGTCATTATGAGTAACGCAAAAACAATTATTGATGGACAGAATGCAGAACAATGTCATACATTCCCCCCAGTACTGAGATCTGGGCCTAAATCCATTGTTTTTTTGCTCACCATGCCATTCCAGTTTGGACCCAGCCATATGCAAATCAGTCTTGACCCTGCGCCCAATGGGAACAGTCCAGCCCGAACTGCCAGGCCAGGTCCTCCCTGGATTGGAAACAAGCATCCTAGGACCGGTTTCGGGCTTTCAGCCCTCATCAGCCACAATTACTTGACTCCAGTGGCATGGAGAGCACGTGACCGACGTCTGGGCATACCTATTCCACTCGGGGTGACAAATGCAAAAAGAACAATTGATGGACAGAATGCAGAACTATGTCATATATTCACCCCAGTACAGAGATCTGAACTTAAATCCATCGTTTTTGTTGCTCACCATGCCATTCCAGTTTGGACCCCGCCATATGCAAATCAGTCTTGACCCTGTGCCCAATGGGAACAGTCCAGGCCGAACTTTCAGCTGAAAGCCCAAAACTGGTCCTAGGATGCTTCTTTCCAGTCCTAGGAGGAAATGGCCTGGCTACATTCTATGCCTGACGCTCCTCTATTCTAACAGCCACTCCCCGCTACCATGACTGCCCTTTAGTGCCCACCTATTGATCTGACCTAGTCACTCACTCAGCGCTTGACGCTTTCCCTTATGGGTGCAGATTACTGAGACCGAAAGTCAGCCCTATCCTCTAAGGAGCTACAGGGTCGTGTCCCACTTCCTGTCCCCCTGCCACTGTTCTCTCTCCCTTGTCTTTCAAATATGTGGTGTATAGCCCCCAGAAATTCTTTGGTCTGCTCTTTGGAGGGAGCAATTCACTAAATCTCTCAGATTGTGTACAGCAATAAAGTACATCATGCGACCACTGTGTTACTGTTCGTAAGGGGCCACTCAACCAGCACATTGCACCTAGCCATCAGCAGGCCCAAGTCCACCAGTCGACGAGTTGCCCTCTGTAGTTTTTCTTTTTTTTCTTTTTTTTTTTAGAGTAGCCTAGCAACGCCAATGCTGGGTCAGGGGGGATCTCCAACTCCGCTATTGCACTAATCTCATGGAATATATTTTCCCAGAATCGGTATACACCTGGGCAGCTCCACGCTACATGTATGAAATCCGCTGAAGTGGCATCTATCGCATGTCTTGTCCTCCCTCAACCCGTACCTGTGTAATCTTTCAGGTGTGTAATACACTCTGTTGAGATATTTAAAATGTATCAATCTATGTTTCCCATGTAGAGATATGCGCTTTGTGTTTGTGCAGCAGTAGGTCCACATGGCGTCATCAATAGTTATTTCCAGGTCGCGCTGCCAGGCCAATCTAGCTTTGGTATACTGGTTAGCTCTCTGCGACATTGCTAGTCTATAAAAATTGGAGACAAGTTTGCGGGGGGATTTAGTTTTGATCAGGTATGTTAGTTCTTGCACTTCTGGAGGTTCGTTCAAGTCGTCCCCCAGTTGTTGTCTAAGCGCACTGTGCACTCTGTGAAACTGGAAGCGTTGAAGCAAAGTGGGTGCCTCTGCGGAATTCATGACTTCATCACTCGTCTTGACGACCCCTTCTGTAAACATATCTCCCATCTTGCGAATACCCAGCGCTTGCAGTGCTCTAATGACCCCTCCGTCCCTACAGGGGGGCAGCCAGACCGCCCACTCCACTGACATCTCTGGGGAATATAGCAACGCTCCCACTCTTAGTTGTAGCAAGCTGTGCCAGGCATGCCGGGTCGAGTTTAAGGAATCCAGAAAGCCTGTTCTGCGGTCCAGCAGCTCAAATATGACAGCAGGGAGAGGGAGTGGGTCAGCAAACAACCTCTCAAGCCCCTATCAATGGTAAAGATACCGGGACGAGTCTGATTCTGGTCAAGACCTGCCTCATGAAGGGCCACTCCACCGAATCGAAAGCTTTCTCCATATCCAAGAAGACCGCAATTGCCTTCGTATCGTGTCGGACATGTTGTATTGTTCCAAAGACTGTACGAAGATTGTATGTGAGATTTCTTTCAGGCACAAACCCTGCCTGTTACGGAGCTACCAGATCCGGAGTCTGCAGTGCCAGTCGAGTCGCCAAAACTTTGGCGAACAATTTGGTGTCAACATTCAGCAAGGAAAGCCGCTATACGACCCTCACTCCTCCCGTGGGTTACCTGTTTTGGGAATTGCAACCATCATAGCTTCCCTCATCGTTTGCGGTATCTGCCCCGTAACGCATATGTCGTCGAATAATTCCGAGAGGTGGGGGAGCAATAAATCTATGAAGGTCTTCTAAAAGTTCACAGTGAGGCCATCCGACCCTGGGCACTGTTCACCCTCATTCCCGACAATGCCTCCAAAATCTCATCTTCTTCGATGGAGAGGGCAAGGAACTCTCTACGTGAGTTGGACAAAAAGGGCAGCTTGATATGTTCCAGATAGTCAAATATTTCCCCGTCCATGTCCGCTATGCGTGAGGCGTATAGTTCCGAGTAGTATTGATTAAATCTATTAGCCATCTCTACGTCCTCGGTGAGGAGGTCGCCCTCTCTGGTTTTTATTGTCGTAATTAAGGTTTTATCGCGTTTGGCTTTCAATAGGTTAGCCAGAACTGATCCCGGTCTGTCCCCCTCTCCGTATACCCTCGCTGTGGCGTATTTCCCCAGGTGTTTCACTTCACTGTACGCCACCTCCTGGTATTCCTCCAATAACTGTTTCATTTCTTCCGCATGCTCCCCCTCTGCCCCTAACGACTGCTTTGTTTCCAACTCACCCAGTTGTTGCTCCAACGCCGCCAATCTTTGGCCGATGTCGCAGAGTACCCCTGAGTGTTTGGCCATGGCCACCCCTCTAATATACACTTTGAAGGCTTCCCATACTGTCTGAAAACTGTTGACTGTCCCAATATTGTTGGCGAAAAATGTTTAGATGGCTTCAGCCATCGTTTCTCTAAAAAGAGGGTCCAACAAAGAATAAGGGGGGAATCGCCATGTAAATGGAGGGATTGTCTTCTTGGGAGTGGCCAAAACTACAAGGAGCGGGGAGTGGTCCGACAGCGTGCATGGTAAAACCTGACATGCACGTATTTGTGAGAGGAGTGGTAGTGATGCCAAGCCAGTAGTCTATTCGGGTATGCAGATTATAATAAGCGGAGTAGTGTGTATAACCTCCTTCTAGTGGATGTAGTTCCCTCCACACATCTTTGAGGCCTTGACTAATCAGCACCCCTTCCATAGCTCTAGCTGCTGATGCCGGCACAATTTGCGATGCCATGTGCTCCTGCTTAGATAGCCCCATGCGTTCCCCCCTCCAATCTGCCCAGGCTTCGTGATGATCAAGTCGGCAAAAAAAGAGTATTTCTCAAAAATAATTTTAGATGCTAAACAGAATCTGAAAAATAAATTCTTGATAGTAAAGTCCGTTACCAATCCAAAAACATTAGCTAAGGACATTCTACCATCACTGACTTTATGTGACCAGATCTCAGCCTTCTTCGAGGAAAAAAGTTACAATATTCAAAAAGAATTCAGTGCGTCATTCACCCCCGCCCTACTGGATCTAGAATTAGATCCTATTTACATAGGGCCATCACTCAAGGCCTTTGGCAGAATTTCACTGGAGCAGTCGCACCAAGCTATTCGTTCGTGTAAATCTGGGTCTCCTTCGATGCCTGTCCTCCTGCAGTGGACATAAGATGGGAGGGATCGTTAACCCAGTCATTAATAACAATTAATTCCTCTCTATTCACAGCTACAGTTCCTCAGGAATGGAAACTGGCAATGGTGTAACCACTCTAGAACAAACAGGTCAAGGAACCATCCACACTCTCCAACAGCCGCCCCATTTTGCTACTTCCCATTCTTGGCAAAATACAGAATGATCAGTCAATAGGCAGTTATCTGTTTTCTTAGACGAGGCCAAAAGTCTTCATCCTCATCAGCAGGATTTAGAGCTTTACACTCAACAGAATCTGCTCTTCTAAAAGTGGTAGACACATTGATACTCATGCTGGACATCAGAAAGAATGCAGTACTGATGCTATTAGATCTGTCTGATGCTTTTGATACCATCTCTCATGATCTTCTCCAATCTCGAAGGAAAAATTGCGGTATAGCACAGACGGTCTTAGCTTGGATACAATCCTGTTTATACAATTGTAGGCAAACTGTGGCCTTAGGCCCGTTCCTTTCAAAAGAACGCCTTATTTCGACTGGTGTGCCAGAGGGCTCCTCTCTGAGCCCTCCTTTGTTCAACATCTACATGGCACCACTAATATTAATCTCATCACTCCACATTGAAACTATCTCATATGCTAACGATTCTCAGCTTATCTTAGTATTGGACAAAGACTCGGATGACTCAGAACAGAACTTCAAGCAATGCCTATGAGAGGTCATTTGTGGATGTCTTCCAACCACCTAAAATGAAATACAGATAAGACTGAGATAATGTTAATAGGTAAAAACAATCCTTTCAATACAGTCTAATGGTGGCCAGAAGACATACCAGCCTCCCCAATACAGTGTAAGTAGTCAAGAAACTTGGGTTTAAATTTAACGCAACTCTTTCGTTGCGTCCACAGGCCTTGGCAGTGTCAGGAATGTGTTTTAACTTAATCAAATCACTAAACAAATCATTTGATCTCATCCCCTTTACGGTAAGGAAACCAGTAGCGCTAGCTCTGATCTTATCCAGATTGGCCAACTGCAATAGCCTATGTGCAGGGGTAAATAAACTGGTGCTAAAAAAAGCCACAGTTCAACAGGCAGCTGCTTGGCTAGTTTTGAAATTTCCCTCTGGTTCCTCGGCTACGGCAGTCCTTAAAACTCTTCACTGGCTGCCGAGACACAAAATAATTTTATTCAAGCTACTTTCAATTACCTTCAGAGCATTTAGGAAATCAGGGCCGTCATACTTAACCACTAGGTTTACACCCCGTTCTACCACTAGAACACTCAGATCCTCGTCAGTCAATCTGCTCAAATGCCCCCTCCTTCTAGAAGAGGAAAATCCGTGGCAAACCTAGGAACAATAGCTTAGAACTTCCTGCCCATAGAACTAAGAATGCTTGAATCAGAAATGCTTGTTAGGAAGGCTCTTGAAACTTGGATCTTCACAGCTCTTGACTTACTCTGTCTTTATTTGGTGTAATCTATAACAGTCTGACACTTCTGTTTACTTTGTCATGGCGCCAAGATGCTCCTTCGCAAGTGATGGTTGCACTTTATAAATGAAGAAATCAAATCAAGCAGGTAAACTTCTAAAATCTGTCTAAGACAATAAATGAATCTCAGAAAAATAAAACACCATCTTCATCAAGCTGAACAGTTTCTCTTGCACTCTGTGTATGTAATGTATCAGTCCTAACCGTGTGAATGTACATGGCCCTCCTGTTGTACTTAAAAGGATATCCTTTCACATTGGTCAGTCAAAAGTACACTTGGAATCACCACTTTCATAATCAAACTGGACTCATATTGATGAGGATTCATTTTTAGCAGTCAGCCAGCAAAGGCATCAGTCTGCGTTGTCAGGTGGTCACTTCAGGGTTGGGAACTCCCACACCCACTCACAGCCCCACTCAGAAACAGGCATCCACACACAGAGCAGAACAACCAATGCACTGACACTTCGCAGTATGATCTAGGAAATAAACAACTATAACTATTCTTGAAAGCTAAAGGTTTCATAAAGCACATGTTCTCCATTTCCTGTCTTTGATCTGATGACAAAGTATTGTCTTTTCCATCTGCAGGATTTTTGCTAGTTCTGGAGAATGATTTGAGAATTCTACTCACACTTTGGCCTCTGGGTTCTTGTTTATGGAGCCAACCCCTCCTTCCCCTCACACAGCAAGAAAGGCTGGGAAAATTCCCTTCCTGACTGTCCCTTTATACACTGAAATGATAATTATTTGGGCAATTCTGTCGCCAGTTTGTATTACTAAATCAGTGTCACCACTGGTCAGAAGCATCACCTGTAGGACTGGTCTGTGTTGTGCATGCTGACAAATAGGGATCACAGTTCTACTCAAATCTAGGGGAATATGCATCCCATTATTCTCTGTCCACCTGTTAGTGGGTTTCTCTCTCAGGTATACACATTTTTTGGTGTGCCCACTTAGCCATTCCCACCAAATCAGTATCCTGTGTCACCCCCTCTGCTTGGAGATTTTGACTTTTTTGGCTGCAAAGGAATTAAACGGCATTCTAGTGACGTTATGGGACAATGGGCATATACATGATACACAGTAAATGTGCTTTGCGGTAACATTTCCCAGGTCTCCCGCCACAAGTCCTTACCCGACTACACAGGGGATTCTTACATCTCAGACACATCCTGTAACACCTGTATTTTCCACTGAAACCGGCACCACCTGCTCATACAACACTGCAGTTTCTGCCTGTATGTACCTCTTCCATTTGATCACATTTGCTTCTTCTGGATGCCCTGTTCTGTGTCACTTAGGGGAACTCATCACCCATTGCATTAGAGAAATTTCAATTCTCAAAATGAAATTATGCCTTATTGTCCTCTGTCCAGTGTCTATCAGATCACAGTAAACCACAATCAACAGTTTTTCAAAGGGAGTAAATCACTCTCCAGCATCTGGTAATGTTTTAGTCCATCCAAAAGCCCAGGAGCACTCTCTTCTTTCCTTGTTTTCCCCACATACTCCAATTACTTCCTGTACTAGCCACACATTTAAAGCATATTGCATAGCCTCTTTAGTCAATTCAAAAGTAAATTTCAACTGCTTTCCCCACTCAGAACGAGGTTTCAAAATAGCATATATCTTCCTTCAGACTCTGCATAACACCCCTCAATGTAAACCAAGGTTTATCAATTATTGGCCAGTCTGACTTATGACTGCACCCAGCAACCGCTTATTATAACAGGCTGATTTGATGATCTTCTCTGTAATTTCTAATTTGTTCCTGTACAGTGGAGTCCACGCTATGTGCACAAAACTGTGCTGCTTTTCCTAGGTATAACATCACTTCAGAGGCTCCTAAATCAAACAAACGCATAATCCACGTTAGGAAAGCCTCCCCTGGTTTTTGTTGAAATCTGTCGAAAATGTCAATCTGTAGCTGAGTAAAATCCTGCAGAAAATTCATGAAAAACCTCCTATGAGCATTGTGAATTAACATGCAGCTCTCATTGGAGAACTGGCTGTACGTGAACAACATTCCTTTCGTCTGACTCACTCTGGCTGTCTGAAAAGTCTGTTAATTTATCCTACATCACACATACGGCATCTTGCCTTTGCGCTGTCTGATATATTTGCAGTTTATGTTTTAATGATTTTTTTTCACACCTCAACATATTAGAATTTGTTTTTAGCTTCAACTAACTTCAGCTATATTTTATCATGCTCTTTTTCTAACTGCACACATTTTTCATACATGCTATAAAAAGCACTCAAATGAATCCAACCTTTTCACCCTGAAGTGCTAAGCTCTTTTCCCCCTTAAAAGGAAACTGTCTGCAAACATTTAAATATCTGTACTTTCCCCTCATCTGTTAAACATGCATAAGAATTGTCTTCCCACCCCAATATCTCAGTTGGCATCGGGAGTCTGCAACTTGAAATATGGTCTCTGAGAAAACATTTTTCTCCTTTCCTTTTAGAATTGTACCCTATTTCTGGTACCAAAATGTCTTGCTCTACACTCCCAAATAAAAGAAATTCAGCACTCCCAGGAAGAGGCACACTGTAAAACACGAAAAGCAAACTGAAAAGGAGGCTAAGCACTCACCAAATGAGGCAAATCAAAAGTCAGTTTCAAAATAAAGTGTGGGGTTTTATTAATGCAACGCTCTAACAGAAAGACTTTCCCAGATGTCAAATGAAAGAGTTAAAACAACATGCAAATGTATACAGACATATATATATATGCACAAGCAAGTAATAATAAAACGCTCACAAGTAATCAAATGCATGAGATAAAACACAAGCAGATAATAATGGTAAAACACACACAAATAAGAATGAAACACTCACAAGTCAAATAATAATGGAACATTCACAAATAAAATGCAAGGGAGCAAACATAAGCAGATAATAATAATAGAACATTCACAAGTCCAAATGCAATAAAGTAGAACACAAGCAAATAATATTAATGGATGTCCAATGCAAGAAACAAGCACTGTCAAATGCCAGGAAAAAACACTATCAAATGAGAGAATCAATTATAAAGAGCACAACATAAAAACATCACAGAGCAATGAAACTCATAGCTCATACATCACCTTTGAGCACAGCACAGCACAACATTCTGGTCAGCTTGACTGTGAAGCCTTTCAGTCATCCAGAAGTCTCAATAGGACTGTAAAACATTCTTGTGACAGTGCATCCTCCTCAAAAGCTAGCTTCTGTATGTTTGCCAAAACTTCCTGTCTTTAATACCTTTAACTAACAGGGAGAGCGCCTTCTAGAAATTTTACCCTCCCTTCATTTATTGCAAAACCAAAGCTGAGCATACCGGTCTGTTCCAAGGTCAAATCGGAAGCTGACCAGCCTTCTGTGATTTGACTCCAAGACAGAGAAGTATACGCTTTCAAACTCAGATCCCACACGTTCTTTTCCAGCAATGAAGCAGCAAGAAGGCGTAAATGAGAGTACAAAATAATGTTGTACATTGAAAATGTGTTTTAACTTACTCCATTTTGAAAGGTCACCACAGTCGTATTAGGTGAAAATACATGTAGCACAACATCTCTGTTCTTCTACCTGTAAAAATAAAAGTCTTTCTTTGGGTTCTATTACAGAAGTAGCTGTCGTTGGCCCAGCATTGGATTTTGAGTAAGTCTTCAGTCTCAGTAGGACATTCCCCTTTACAAATCCATTCCTATTATTCTATCCCAACTCCACACTCTACTTGAAATCAAGATAACAAACCCAACACAACCAATGCACATAAAAAAACTTTTTTTCACTAACCTACTATTGGTTTTGGGTTCCAGAGTAGTATGCTATGTGCCAAGAACTCGCTTCAATGCCTTGTCAGGGGTTGTAAGTGATATATAAGTACATTTAAAATTACATACATCCAGCACAGTCACTACTCCTGCGCTGTACAGCATTCAACATCTACCCGATGTAGATCAAAGATGACAAGCACATAGCAATGGAACTTTAAAAAAGGTGAGTGAGCCTGTAGGCCTCACTTCAGTGACACAGGGTAAAAAGGAACTGTTCACTCCTTCTGATCACAACACGCCCTGCTGCCACTATTGCGCTTGTGCTACTTAACTCCTTGGTGTAGGCGGTAGCTTTCGACTTATGAGGGTAGCTCTTTTGGCGCCCCTCTCAGTCCAAAAAGACAACAATCCGTGAGAGAGGCCTATGTCATGGTTCACACATGATCTGTGTTTGCCTATGACAGCAAAAATCAGCATATGGGGTCCAGACAACAGTACAGTTGGCTACTAAGGGGAGGGGTTCACCTCTTTTACCATGCAGAGGACTTTTCAGTCCCAACTCCATCGAACACGGGTGACCACAGGACTGCGTCTCCTCCATGTTGTTGTCGTGAGCCCTCCTGTAGCGCAGGTTGTACAATTTCAGACACAGAGGTAGTACTGCTGACGCTGGCCGCAAACGCTAACTAAAACATCTGCGTGACCAGGCCCCTTATTTTTTTTCTCTCATAGCTTTGTTGACGCACGTCAAGCCGGATCACTCCTGTCTGATGTGCATTGGTCACCACACAATGTAGCACCAACACCTGTTTGATCAGGGTAGTGTGGTAATAATGTTTTTTTTGACGGACGGACCAGCCCTGCCAAGTACCACACACATTTTAATGCTAGTGTCAGCCTCACCACACTAAAATGCATTAGTCATGCGTTATGATGCCACTGGGACCATATGGTAGGAGGAGCTAGCGTGCTTTTTGTTTGTAGTGCTGAGTTACTGGTTGCAGTGCCATCAGACACTGGCCTACTGCAGAGCCTCTCTGACAACTTTAGTCACATTTGAGCCTGGCCCAGTTTGGAGAGGTGAGCGCTGGCATGTTCTGTTTAGTTTTGTTTACAAGCCAATTTCCGATAAGCCCACAGCCCGGCCACGCAGGGTCTCTGGGACCACATGGTCACCGACGTGTGATGACAACACCCGGATGTGGACCTAGTAGCTGTCTGCACTGTGCAGCACTCATGTGGATCCGACAGAACTCTGCCTTCTGTTCCAGCAAGGCACCATGACTGGGACTGACCTTAAGACAGTGCTCACCATGCAGAGAGAAGATGCATCCAGACAGCTTTGTTTTGTTGCGGCATGGCCCACCGCCAGACAACTGGTGCTGCCCGCACATGACCCTTACTGTGTTCTGTGTGTGTAGAGGCTGGGCTTGCAGGATATTTCTTCATCTCTGTCTTGAGTTCAGCTAGCCCTTAGAACTAATTTTTGCCACCCAGACCGGATATACATACATTTGTTGTAAAAGTAAAAAACTATTCCTCACCTACTCTCCGGTTGTGTGTTGGGGGAGGAGGAGAATGCACACTGTGTATGTGTCTCAACGGTGGTGGCTAGGTTCACACATTAAAAGCACAAGCCAACCAGCCTCTGCCCTGCCTGCAAGAATCAGCTCACAAGAGAAGTACTCATGTCTCCAGATAGAAGAAGCCTGAGGCGACAGAGAGCCTGTTGTCTGCCAACACAATGACGCCAGCAGCAGGAAACCTGGCAAATAACAGAACTATCATATGAAAGGAGGACTAGAGCAGTTCTTGACTGTGCTGCGAGAGTGACATATTAAGCTAATAAATCTCGACGCGGCCACTCCCATTCTAATGACAGACTACATGATTCGTATGTGTTTGGAAGTATTTGGCTGCAGCTTTATTGTTAAAATGGATTCCCAACATGTAACCCGTGTAAACTTTATTTGGGGGTCATAAAATATTCAGTGTGCTTGCATGTCATAAATCAATCGCTCAACCCTTCCTCCTCTCGGATGACTTCAAGTCCGCTGTTCAAGCTTTAGTCATCTTAAGGTTGGAATATGGCAGTGCAATCCTTTGCTGTCTACCTAGATACAACCTGGCTCCTCTTCAGGCTTCTCTGAACTCAGCAGCTAGGCTCATTACAGAATCCAAAAAAAGCAACCACATCCCTTCGGATTTTAAATCTCTAAATTGGCTCCCTTATGAGGCCAGGATACACCAAAAAATTGCCTGCATGACCAATAAAGCGTTCCATTTCAATACCCCTCTGTGCCACGTTCAAAAACTGGAACTTTCTGGTGGTTGCCAATCCTCTAGGAGCTCCAGCACCCTGTTGCTGAAACCAAAAAAATTCCACAGAATAAAAACTTATAAGCGGTCTTTCTCTGGTATTCCCTGCCTCCGCAAACCAGATTGAATCCTTCAGCAGTGTCCTTCAAAAAGGAAGTGAAAGCTTTATTGATGAATACTTTTCTAAACTAGATAGTAACCATAATCTATTGTCATGTCAGCCTGCCTCGGTACGGGAATCCGCCAGGTTTGACGTTGCTCTAGCCTGTATCGTTCTTGAACATTTTTGTTGTATTCAACATCCATGTTCTTTTGGATACCTATGCTATTGTATATTTAAGTTATACCAGTCCTTCTCCGTTAGTTCTGAGGCGACTTACAACCATTTTGTTGTTTAGCCTCACTGGTCTCTTTCTCATGTGCTCATAACTCTTTGCAAAGCGCTCTAATAACCTCTTGGGTCATGTTTGTTCTATATAAAACTTTTAAATAAGTAAATAATCATTGTCATTATACTGGTCATCAACTTTAAAGCCTCTGCCTAAATCACGCCATACTGCTAGTCCGGTCATCAAAAATCAAGCGATAAATCAAGTAGACAGAATTATTGCTGGTTTGTCATAAATTATGCCATAAATAATTTTCTGCTAATCTGACGGGCCTGGGCTGCGAGTGCCGTGTTTTGTGTAACCCCCATGTCTGACTGCCTTACCCTACTATATGGTATCTCATGGGTAGCCTGGTTTGCCATCCCACTGTGGTCGGGTTTGGCCTTTCAAACTCTCTGTAAGTGCATCCCTATTTATTTCCTTTACCGCTGACCTTGATTTGCTACAACACATCTGTTGCCAAGTGTGGGTGGGTCTTTTTGTCGCCAAGCCGCTTGTCCCAATAGTTCAGGGACTATGGACCCAGGGAAGGCACTTAAATGTGCTTAGCTTGCCCTCAGGGGTAATTTTGAATCGCACTCTGCTCTGCCATTGGCTGGTGAGCTTTGCGCCCTTCTTTTTTCTTTTGTGCCGTTTTCTTCCTCACCCCTTCCTTTCCCTCCCGCTGGTGGGGGTGCCAGTTCCGGACTTTTGTTTTGCTTGTCCCTTTCGGTACCCGCCACTTTCCTGGGCTTAGGCGCGGTTTATTTTGCTTGCCCCTTTATGCTCCCCTTTGGATGAAGCCTCTGCCCGAGCAGGCTTGCACATGCAGAGTAAAGACTGAGAAGTAAAGCTGTACTTAAACTCGTCAGTGCGATGGGGGCAAATTTACAGTATGAACATCTTAGAAAGGGACAGTAGGTCAGTGACCTTAATTTCAGGGGTTTTGTAGCAGCTCAAGGTTTTTTAGGTCAAGTCTAGCGACAGCGCGCATGGGCTGCTCGCTCTACAATGCATGTAATAGTCGAGTATGCTGTGTAAGCCTCGCCCACTCTCCGCCCATACTTTTCATTGGCTGGTGTCATTGTCCTTGGTAAATGCTGGCTTCCGATGCATAATGAGGCTTGTTAGTCCCTCCTCGTTACCGACTTGTCGCCATTTGTTACCGCCCATGACAACTGGATCTTTTACTTGGCTCCGTACACGGTCAGCTTTACCTAGGGGTCAGCACTATTTTGTTTATGGGCACTATTGGAGACAATGCCGGATGCTATTTGTTGCAAAGTCATCCTGTGCCCTGGGCATCCCCTAACTTTATGCTGACTGGAACTGGTGGTAACTGACTCTGACACTGGGTTCTGTCAAACCAGGTCCAGGCCCAGTGCCAAGCTGAAAAGGAACACATTAGAATACAGTTAAAATACCCAACATACACTAGGGTACACTATGGTGTGGTGGGGTACCCCTGTAATTGGCATGACCTACCCCATAGGTCCCTAGTATACAATAGGGCAGGGGATTGAAACGGCCTAAAAGTCCACAGGACCCTGGGGCATGGCAGTTTAGAGGCCAGCAGCTTTTTCTGAACTTGCATGTGTGCACTGCTGAAGCCTGAGGTCAGTTTAAAAACAGGCCTGGGTGCCAGGACTGCATTTAAAAAGTAAATTGTGCCCAAACTCGACTTTGGTGGTAGGGGCACTTAAAAATTGATAACCTACAATAATTTGGCATATTAGGGACCCCCAGGGTCTCCACTAGGTATCCCAGGGGTGGGGGGTCAGATATGTATACGGTACACCCCTATAAAATGAGTTTTTATATGTCTGGGTAAAGTGAAATTTCACATTTCACTCCCCACATTGTGGTAAAGTGCTGCTTAAATTCGACTTTGATGCTAGAAGTACTGTGGAAGAAGGATCTGCAATATTTCTGCAGATTTAGAAACCCTAAAGTCTCCTCTGGTTGCATAGAGGGTGGGGGTCCTGTAGGAATTAGGGAAATACTTATAAAACATGTTTTTATAAACCCTGGTGCTAGAAAACTGGCCCAAGTCATTTTCCCCATTGCAAATCCCATGCCCTATATTTAACATTGCAGGAAGTTATTAAATAATAAATTACTTATAGGCAGGACCTAGAGCCACCATTCAAAGACTTATCAGAATAGTAGTGCTAAATCCAACAATATCATATTGTTGAATTTCTCCTAAAATTTACATACAAGATGTTATAAGACTTTCTTGTTTGTAAGTCCAAATTCAGCCTTCCAGTGGTCTGCCCTGATTGGTCAGAGTTAAGTGGATTAGCTAGGCTGCTTTGAAGAGGTGATAAAGAGCCCCTAGGGTTACCAACTCTGCTGGGAGGGCAGTGTGCTGTTCCATAGGAATGCCAGGCCAGAGGGTGAAGTCGTAAACCATGCTCTTCAAATGCAGAGGGGAGGCCTGGGTGTCAGTTTCACATTTACACTCTTGACCCAGATTCAGGGCTAGGCTTAAGGAAGGTATGTACAGATGGTAGTGGGAGAGTCTAGGGAAATAAGCCATCCCTGGGGGTGGGTTTAGCCAGGTCTTGACTCTCTGCTGGAAATTCAGCCATTATGTATTTAGAAGATTTGATGCACTCTGGGACAAAATGATGCCACACTCTACAGGGAGTGGTCAGCGCCTTGAGGAGTTACCCTGCTCCCATTGGTCAGGAATGACCTGCTGCTTGACCCAGAGAATTTTGAATAAGTATCTGAGAGGGGCAGAGCCCTCCAGATCTGCTGCTTGAAACTTACTGAAGCAAGAAGGGCCCTGCTGTGAAGTTTTAATGTGCAAAGATTTCTAAAGCCTGACCTCTGAAGACTGCACCAACTGAAACTGCAGCCCTGTGGATTACCTTGCTGCAAAAAGACCAAAGAGTGGACTCCCTGCAAGCTACAGGTTAACAGAGCTCACCTGGTCATCCCCACAAAGAATCCCCAGCCTGGAGTACCAGTGGATTTGTAAGGATTTTGTTCAAGTGGATTGCGGAATTGAAGTTTCACACTTTCAAGGACCCTCTTGGAGAGTCCAGAACTTTGGATTGTGTGTTGGATACTTTGGGACCAGCAAGCAGAACTTCAGGAAAGAGTTCTAACTGGACCCGGCCTGCTGGAGAAGGTGCACCACACATTTGGTGAGATTCTCCAGAACAGTTTCTAAAGGTATGTTCCTGTCATAGAAAACGAAATGACTAAAAGGGGCACTGTTGGTTTCTAAGCACTAGAAAGTGACTAATCTTTAAAAATTCATATCTCTGGTTCCCTACAGTGGATTTTTTTCGTTTTGGTGTCATTTAAAAGATAAAACTATTACCTATTTTTATAAATTGATGTTGGATTTTTATTTTGTGTTGTGTCTTGATTATTTACTGAAATTGTGTTTTTAAATGCTTTACATACCTGTCTTTGAAGTTAAGCCTGTCTGCTCGCAGCCACGTTACCAAGGGTTGAGCATAGGAATAATTTTCTAAGACCTATGCTGGGTCCTACCATGTGTTAGTGGCTTTATTGCCAGTGGCAGACCTACATTTGCCCCTACCAATAACCCACTTTCCAACATTATTTTGTTGTATTTGTATCCTGAGCGCGGCGCCTGCTTTAGGGACATAGCGCTCAGCTTGTTTATTTATTTATATTTAACTTTTATGTTGAGCGCAGCGTCCACTTCTGGGACACGGCGCTCTGTTTATTTATTTTTTTAACTTTCATAATGAACGCGGTGTCCACTTCAGAGACACCGCGCTCGGTTTCTTTTCTTTTTTAACTTTAAAACTGAGCGCGGCGGCGCCGCTTCAAGGACACCGCGTTCGGTTTCTTTATTTATTATTTACTTTAACACTGAGCGCAGTGTCCCCTTCAAAGACACTGCACGCAGTGTTAAAGTAAAAAAAAAAAAAGTGTGGTGTCTTGAAGCGGCGACGCACTCCGTTTTAAACTTAAGAAAGCAAAAAAGCAAAAATAAATCGCCATTGTCATTTACAATACCAATAGCTTAAACTCGCGTAAATGCGAGACCTATTGCATTGCAAATGCTTGTTTTTAGTGCTTCTCATTGCTTTCAAGGATGTCATTTTTAGGTCGAGGCTATGGCAGCGCGCATGCGCTGCATAGAAATCAACCTCTTGGAATCACTTCAGCTTCAGGAGAAGCTCGTGCATATGGTGCTCACACGCCATTTGCCTTTGCGTCTGGCTTTAGCACGCAATTGGCCAAAGGCGTGTGGATGTCCCAGCTTTTAGGACAATGTTCACTCCCAGAGCGATTTGCTCTCGGGAGCCAGCAGTGGTGGGCAGGTTGACATCTGTGTTGTGTCACCAGCTTGCGCAGGATGACATCTGTTTTGTGTCCTTCAGACAAAAAGGTAACAGTTCCTATAGCGGGCAGTCCCAGTAAGGTATGCTGCCTAAAGGGTGGGGAGAAAGTGGTCGAGGAGGTTCGTGGTGATGTCTGAGATGTAGGCCAGATACTCCTGGGTGGTGTTCCAAGTGCCCTCACACACCCTTGCGGGTGCAAAGCATCATCATAGGGCGTTGCTCCTCGTGGGGGTGGCGCTGCAGTCCCTCACGGGCCCTTCAAGAGGGCTCTCTGTCGGAGATCTTTTTGTTGGAGTAGCCGTAGTTGTGCGTGCGGGTGTGTGGGGATAGTGGGTGATGTGGTGAGACTAAAAAGACCCTCAGGTCCCCCATAACGGTTTATTAGTGAGTCCGTAGGGTCTGGTTAAAATCTAACGGGGAGTGGTGCCTGTATAGCACTCTAAAAAGTAGGGGGAAGGTAGATAGTTCTGCTACTCTCAACCCGTGTGTGACAAAATTAGAGTGAGAGTGAGAACGTGAGGTGGGTGGTCAACATGTTTCGCGCTGCTCGTGGTCCCTAACGGATCCGTAGCGCTTCGTCAGGACCAAAAGTAAGAAAGAAATAAAAAATACAAAAACTGAGATAAAGGAGCAAATGTATCCTATAATCCCATCTAAGATGGAACACGTATTGTTCGTGTCCCAAGGAGCGAACCTAAAGGGAAAAATGGGGGAAGAAAGAACAAGGAGACAAAAAGACAGCAAAAGGCAAAATAAAGTGGTCCGCAACGTATCCAGAGTGCGTAATACAAGTGCCCTGTGTAAAGGCCAACCGGTGCGGAGATATACTCGGATAATGGTTGTGCCACATGCCAGATAAAGGGCGGGCGGGGGGGAAATGTGTTAAAATATGCCCTCAATTGGGCAGGTGCAAGAGAGACTCGTAGCTCTATCAACTCTATAGATCTCTTGAACATGCAAGTCCGCTTGGTGGAGAACATGTGCCTGGTGGACAGCTCAGGGCTTCGCAGTGCTATGGTCATGCAAGGTTTGTAAGTGAATCTTGAGCATAGCTGTTGAGTTGGTGTATAAAGACCGACTAGTGTCGAGTTAAACTGGGTGTTATCGACATGCCGGAGGTTCGACCGGGGATAGTGGCGAAGATGGACGAGTGGTCCAAAAGTTTTTTAACAATATTCTGTGACCGTGTGCAGACTACAATATAGTACTAAAGATATATGGAGCTGGTGGGAAACCGGTAAACCTACCCAATATTAAGTGGGTCCAGGCTGTACCGGATAGAGATCAGCTGGGGCGGGGGCGCCAGCTAGAAAGAGACAACCAGCGTTTATGAAGAGCTCATACTTCGTGAGGAGGAAAAAGACACAACAGTTGAACTGCCGATAACAGAGCAAATGTAATCGTAATTTCACAAAGAAGTAAGTAAAAAATATATTAAAAAAAAAAAAATTCCATGTACTTACTTCAGCCCCGGGTAAACTATTCCGAAAACCTACGTGCCTCCAGGATCGCCGGTAGTTGAAGCGGTGTGGAGATTCAATATATACCAGGAGTTGATTGGATGTTCGTCCCGGATGTGGGTCAGCTGTGTGTGTAGTAGAGACTAGGGAGGGACTGAATATTCATGGCCCTGTGGATGGCGGCCATGTTGGAAAGGTCCGTACCACACTAAGAAGGGTCATAGTGTGTATGTCTCCGTATCACGGGGCTGGGGAGACTCATGGAGGGGTATTATAGGGGTGGTTCGTGTAGTAAAGACCTATGTAACGGTCCCTGAGAGTCGGACGGAAAAGTAATGTCCTAATACCCCCACTGGCCTCTATGGTATAAGCGTCGGCCATGATGGAACGGGTCCGTGGCCATAGTAATAGTGTGTCGACAGGTTTTCTAATCGTGTTTGGTCAAGTACAGGGGCTGGATTTGGATCTCGTAATGCCAGCTAGGTATGGTGGTATCATAGGATGCTCAAAGCAAGTGGTCATTGGTGAGCTGGAACTGTTAACTCTAGGTGAATGCACACATATTGTAAGAGTCTGCACTCGTGAAGGGTTTATGAGTGTCCGGTTCTGGTATCGTGTGTGGAACTCACTAAATGGGTATGTGACCTAATATGTTAGATACAAGTGACTCACGGTAACCTGGTAATGTTAACTAGAAGTGTCTGTACATCAACTCTAAGGGGTCCATAAAATTACTGCAATCGTCTGCATACAAATTGTGAGGAACCCGCAGTGTCGGTCCTGAGGCTGGAAACAAGGGTGGCACCTTGGTCATATCAGAAGTTGGTAAAGTATGCAGTGGGGAACATGTTGGGGGATGTTCTGCCGGATGTTATGGATTCAGGGAACTCCATGGGATGTCGTTGTTAAGACCAGTGACATCAGAACGGAGTCTGAAGACCCAACGTTGTTCAGTTTTGAACAGATTGGTAGGTGTCCAAGAAGGATTGTGATCAATCACAGTCCAATTAAGACTGTCAGGAGAATGGTTGTGTTCCAGGAAATGGTTCTGCAGTCTGGTCTGTGTTTTCTTGCACCGTATAGTACTCTTATGTTCCCCAATGCGGGTTTTGACAGGTCTTGTAGTCATGCCTATGTATCGGAGTCCGCAAGGGCAGGTGATTAGGTAAATGCAGTTTTTAGTATTACAGTTAGTGTGGCGTCTCAATTGCTATGGTCTGGGTAGTCCTAGATCCAACTCTTTCATAGGTTTGGTTTGGGGACAGGCGGTGCAGGAGCCACATGGGAAATGGCCTACAACTGGAGGTAGAGCCCAAAGGGTTTCTCGTGGTTTCATATTCTTTCTAGGGCGGGTATGCACTAGAATGTCTCTTAAGTTCTGAGTGCGTTTGAATGCAAACAAGGGGGAAGGACCAGGGTCAAAAGACCCCGTTTTCAATATTTTCCAGTGTCGTCTCACTATCCTCTGAATGTTGTTAGAGAGAGGGGTGAAAGACGTGCCTTGTTCTCTGATTTGGCCTTGGTTTCCAGCAGCGCACCACGATGGTTGTTCCTAGCCCTCTTATGTGCTGTTTTAATGATGTTGGTAGGGTATTTCCTGGTAATAAGGTTCCTTTTGAGGATGGCCGCTTGGGCTTCGAACTCAGTGAGGGTATTGCAATTCCTTCTCAGTCTTAGGAACTGTCCCACAGGGAGATTGTCCCTCAATGCTTTCGGATGGTGGCTCTGATATAGTAGGAGACTATTCCTATCAGTTGGTTTTCTATAGTTCGTTGTGAGTAGACAGCCATCTTTCAGGGATATAGAGAGGTCCAGGAATGGAATCGACTCGTGAGAGTGGGTCCCTGTGAATTTGAGGAAAGGGTTAATCGTGTTCATCCAGGCAAAGAACGCAACACAATCATCTGTACTCCCTCTCCAGAAGACAAGAATGTCGTCGATGTATCGTCGTCACAGAAGGATGTTATCTTGGAAGGGGTTAGATGGATTTTGGATTTTGTCTTCCTCCAGTTTGGCCATATAGAGACAGGCCAGGCTCGGCGCAAATGTGCTCCCCATGCAAGTGCCCTGTGTTTGATGGTAAAGTTTGTTATTGAACTCAAAAAAGTTTTCTTTGAGTGCGAGTTGGGCACATTCGCAGATAAAAGGTATGGGAGTGACAAATGGCCATGGATCAAGAGTGTGTAGAGCATCTTCCAGGACCATCAAAGTGTCGTCCTGGGGTATATTAATATATAATGCTACTACATCTAGAGTAACTAGAAGATCAATCGTGTCAGGGGAACTGAACTGTTGTATCAGATTAAGAACTTCCATGGTGTCTCTCAAGTAGGTAGGGGTTTTTTCCACGAGTGGTCGTAAGAAGAAATCACAGAATTTGCTAAGTGGTTCTAATACAGAGTTGATCCCTGACACAATAGGGCGGCCCGGGGGGGGGGTTGACCACCAACACTAATTTTAAGCACTCTAATTAGAGACATTAAACTCTACCGAGTGCCAAATACACTTTTTTAATCAGGGAAGGAGACCTTTAGAATAAAATTGAATTCCTACACTGGTACTCTCGACCCTGTTTTAAATCACTTTTCCATATCTACAATAATCAGGCCCCCATACCCGCACTTCACTAAACGGCTGTTGGATTAAAAGAACTCCGATAAAGTGCCCCTTTTAGGGAGCCCGTTAGGCATTGCACCGCCGGCCCGACGAGGAGCAGCCCAGATGATGAAGCATGACACCTGAAAGGGTGTGTGAGGGCATTAATATCCAACAAAAGGATTACCCACTTCGCACATAGCACACATGTAGTCTAATCCTGCTCTCCTGTTGATTCATTTTCTATCGTTTCCTTCTATTGAGGAACAACAGGTTACACTCTTCTTGGTAGTCTCACTGTTGGGGCACTTTACCTGTCTGGACCTCCCACTCCCTTGTGTGAGTGGAAAACGCCCCCCTTTATCCCTCTTATTTGAAACCAGTAGAAGAATGGTGTCCGTGGATTGGTTTGGTTAAGAAATACTGCTTCATCATGTGAAATCCAATCTTCTGCTTCGGCTTCGGTGGTCATGTTCTGTATTTTGGTCACCAAGCGTTTTGTGGGGTCCACGTTGATAGGTTGGTAGTATTGCATATCCGAGAGTTGGCGTTCACATTCTGCTTCATAGATTCCTCTATCCAAGATGACGATGGCCCCACCCTTGTCAGCAGGTTTGAGAATGATGGACTGGTCATCTGCAAATTTGGTAAGGATAAGTCGTTCTTCTTTGGAGAGGTTATCAAAGTGGTGGTTAGGGGTCGTATCGGCGACATCTTTCAGGACCGCTTGTTCGAAGGTGAGAACTTCGTTGGGTGTCATGGCCGAGGTCGGGGTGAACTTGGATTTGTTCTTGAGTCCGGTCCCTACCGTGGGTGTTTCCGGTTTCCCTTCGAAGAATGCTTTCAGGCGGATCTTACTGAAGAATTGATGGAGTTCCTGGTGAAGTCTGAAGTCGTCTTCTCTAGGAGTGGGAACGAAACCTAGGCCTTTATCCAGGAGTCTCTGTTCGTCCACTGTCAGAATTTTGGTGGACAGGTTGACTACGAGGGTTTGGATGTTTTGCTCCTCAGGATCATCTGTTCTTGGTCTTTCCAATGCACGTTCCTTTTTTTTTTAAATTTCTTTTTATTTGCATTTCAACAACAGTACAAACACAATACACTGCAGAATGTATAGAATCCAGTATAGACGAGACAGTCACCTCCATATACAACGATGTCCATAATGCCAATAGGTATCCACACAATAGTGCCAGAGCGAGACACAAGAGCAGAATCTCCCCTCGTCTCAGCCCCCAATACACCCCCAACATCTCCCACATCTTCAGCGTCAGCCGCTGCAACCCCTCAGCAATCTCGGCATCTGTCTCCCCCCGGTCATCCGGCTCGAGGGTCAGCGCCCTACAACGGATCGAGCGGTGTTTGAAGCAACCACTGTGAGAAAGGGCCCCATATGTCCCGCGGACGCGTGCGTGGTGGCAGGAGCTCCCAGAAGAGGGTGAGCTGCGTCTGGCAGTATACAGCACTCTTAAGCCACTCCCTGATAGTAGGCGTTGTGGTAGCCCCCCAGTGTATCGCAACCTGGCGCTTAGCAAGTAGGAGGAGCATGGCCGGCAGTCGGCGATGTTTAGGCTTGACCATATGTAGGATCCCCAGCAGTGCGGTCTGAGGGGTACATGGAATCGGAAGCTCCGTAATGAGACACACCAGCCGCAGCACCTCTTCCCAAAAGGGGGCGATCATGGGACACTCCCACGCCATATGCAAGAAGTCAGCGCCACGCGCAGTGCATTTCCAACAATTGTCCGTGTCTCGTAAGCCAATACGATGAAGTCTGCGTGGGGTGCGATATATCATATGTATGTACTTGAAATGGATAAGCCGGAGTCTGTAGTTAGGGGATAATGTCTCAAGCATTCTGCAGCATAGGTCCCAGTGGGTATCGAGAATTTCAGTTCCCAACGCAGCGCTCCACAGATCGCGCGCCGCCGGGGTCACCACTGGATGATCGCTTTGCATGCGGCTATATAGCCGCGAAATCAGCTTGCGCCCCGATTCCACCTTCAGGACATTTTCCAGAGCCATCAGACTGGGCGGCGGCTCCGGGAATGTCGGGAACAGTGCTCTACATGTGTGGCGAAGCTGGTGATGAAGCAGGACGTCTAGCGCCGTCGGGGCCTCCGCAGAGCACATCTGCGGTAACGTGATGAAGACACCATCAGGAAAGACGTCTCCCGCCGTATGGAGACCCCGAGACGCTGCGCGCTCTCCCGTTTTCATGCTCTGTAGCGGGGGCCACATGGGGTTCCCGCGCAGAGGGATTGCCGACGTATAGAGAAGATCTAACTTGGCCCGGCGGCGCAGTCCGTCCCAGGCCCACTGAAGCGCACGCACCGTATCGATTTCGTCCCGCCTGCTCTTGTGTGGCGCATATAGGGCAGTGCGGAGCGGGAGCGGGCCAACCATGTCCGCCTCTATCGCCACATGTGGCTGATACGGCGTGGGGTGTACCCAATAGTGCAGGAATTGCGCCTGCGCACAATACGCATACAGCGCGAAGTCTGGCGCCGCCATACCTCCCTGTCTTTGTGGGAGGGTGAGCGTCTCCCATGCTACCCTCGGCTGTCTACCCCCCCACACCAGTTCGATCATGAGCGATCGTATCTTGTTCAAGAAGTGTTTAGGCAAGGGGAGGGGGATATTAACAAAGAGGTAGAGGAGCTTGGGCAGTATGACCATTTTGGTCACAGCTATCTTACCCGCCAGGGACAGGGGCAGGTGTTTCCATCGGCCTACCCTTTCCTCTATCCACTGCACAGCCCTCCCGTAGTTCTCCGTCCACAGTTCCTGCATGTCCGTGCTAACCCATACGCACAGGTAACGCACCGGCCCGTCCGCCCACTTCAGCGGGCAATCCGGCGTGAAGCGGGATGTCGCCTCCGTTAAGGGCAGGAGGACCGACTTCTCCCAATTAATAGTCACCCCTGAAAGCAGACCATACCTCATCAGTTCACTCGTCATTGGGGAGAGGTTAACCTGCGGGTCAGTCACATAAAGGGTGATATCATCCGCGTACAGTGAAATGGTCAGCGCACGGGATGAAAATCCAATTCCCCTGTTCGCATGATGTTGCCTGATCCGGGCTGCCAAGGGCTCGGTTGCAATCGCGAATAGTAGGGGCGACAGAGGGCAACCCTGTCTCGTGCCCCTACCGATGCCAAAGGGCTCGGAGACCAGCCCGTTCACCCTCACACGGGCAGTGATGTTGGTATAGAGCAGGCGAATATATCGGATGAACGCGACGCTTACTCCCATTCGCTGCAGCAGGGTGAACAGAAACGCCCATTCCAGGGAATCGAACGCTTTCGTGGCGTCCAATAGTACCACTGCGGCCTTGACATGAGGAGCCAAGTAGTGTAACACTCCGAACAGGGTCCGTAAGTTGTGGGTCGTGGAACGGCCCGGCACGAACCCCGATTGATCTGGGCGGATCATTAGTGGCATCACCGGTTGTAATCGCAAAGCGAGCATTTTCGCAAATATCTTTGCGTCTGTATTTATAAGGGACAGCGGCCGATAAGAGTCACAGCTCTGGGCGGCCTTCTCGGGTTTTAAGAGGGCAATAATGAGGGCCTCTCTCATGGACGCGGGGAGTATCCCAGACTCAGCCGCCTCATCGTATACAGCCAGCAGCCGGGGGGCGAGGATGTCAGCGTATTCCTTGTAGAACTGTGCCGGAAGACCGTCCGGTCCAGGCGCCTTGCCAGGGGCCAAGGACCCCAACGCCTCCTTCACATCGTCAATGTCAAAGGGGCGATCGAAATAACCTTGTTGATGCGCATTAAACCAGATCAACTGAACCGTGTCTAAGTAATCAGCAACGTCTGCTGCGTCAGTCCCACCCCTGGAGCGGTATAACTTTTTATAGAAGGACCTGAACGTATCCAGTATCTCTGGAGGGGAGTGCACGGTGTCGCCCTGCGCCGTTTCTATAGAAGGAATGTAAGAGGAACCTCTTTGCGAGCGCAGCAGCCGGGCCAATGTTCTACCCGGGCGATCCCCTTCGCCATATCTGCGCGCCGCTGCGTGTCTGTGTAGAAATTTAAGCTCCCTGTCCGCCTCCGCCTGGTATTCCGTTAGGGCGGCGCGTGTTTCCGCTAGAGTGGTCGCTGAGGGGTGCGAGCTATATTGTACTTCTAGATTATGTAAGCGGTCCTCCAGTCTCTGGAGTGTATTTCTAATGGACTTCAGCACTCTAGCCTGTCCCGCAATGCAATGGCCCCGGATTACCACCTTGAACGCGTCCCATAGGGTGCCAACCGACGCCACTGAGTTTGTGTTGAGTTCAAAGTAATCAAGTATATGTTGGTGTACCTCCTCGCGGAATACCGGATCTAGCAGGGCCTGCGCAGGTAGCTGCCACGTGAATGGGGCGATGTATGGTTTGGGGACCCGTAGCACCAGTTCAACCGGACAGTGGTCCGATAGAGTACGCGCTCTGTGTTGCACGTCAGACGTCCAGGCTTGAATATGTGGAGTTATTAGCCAAAAATCTAATCTAGACCACGCCTTTCTGTGTGGGGTGAAGCATGTGCCCTCACGCTCGCCGGGGTGCAGGATTCTCCACGAGTCCAACAGGTTATATTCTTCCATTAGACCTCGAAGAAGATTTGCTGTTTGCGGATGATGCGTGCGCGCCGCACCTTCCCTGTCATTTTCCAGCGAGAGTACGGCATTGAAGTCCCCTCCCCATATGTACTCCCCCGCGCCAAGGGATTGTGCCTTTAGCCAGACTGTCCGGAAAAAATCCGGGTCATCCGTGTTGGGACCGTAAGTGTTAATTAGGATTATCTGTTTATGGAACAATTTCCCCAGTATGATTAAATATCTGCCCTCCGAGTCGGCAGTTACTTTAAAGGTTTGCCATGGTAACCCTTTGCGTATTAAGGTGGCCACCCCACGAGAGTAACTGGAGCATCCAGACGTGTGTACCTCACCCCACCTAGCATGTCGCAATCGGTCTCCCGCTTTCTGTAACAGGTGGGTCTCTTGTAAAAGACATATGTCGATGTGGTGTCTGGCCAAGTGCGCATGCGTCAACCTAATCTTGCGATGGTCATTAAGACCACGTATGTTCCAAGTCAGACAGCGTAACTCGGTCAATGGAGCAGTGGATAATAGTCCCTACGCAGCAGTGTGCCAATGTGCGGGGCTAGGGGCAGGGCGAGCAGCCGGGTATCCAGTGTACCAGTCCCGACACTTAGCAAGAGAGCGTGGATGTGTAGAGGCAACACCGAGTCGTCTATCAAAAGTGTATGACATTTCTGCAGGTTAATAACAACAAACAAAACAATCCCCCCCACCCAACCTCCCACTCCAACCCCCCAATTAGGTTGAGATGCCGTACCCCTCCCCAATTTAACCCATAAAGAAGTCAGTTTCACGGGAATCATCCCTTCGAGGGCGTGGGGTTACCTGCACACTCCCCCATCGGTGAACAATAGGGTGGCCGAACATTCCACCTACCAAAGCCCCAAGCAGATCATACACAACAGGCAACGACTTATGCATCACCCTCAGTATTAACGGTGTCACCCGTGGAATCTATGTCCAAACATGAGTCTGTGGGATCCCAGCTGCAGCTAGTCTGTTCTACCGTCACCACCCACCACAGGCAGCAAGATATAAACATTCAAGTAAGTTATGGGTACTCATCCGCAGATTGACCTGACGCCATGCTGCACAGTAGTATAACATGGGTCACAGAAAAGTCCGGCAGTTCATTCCACGTCGCTCAGCTGGTCCACCGGGGAGGTCACACGACTTGCGCGCTGTTCCCCAGTCGTTCGCTCCGCTCTCCTGGCAAATTTCAGCGCCTCCTTCGCCTCCGTGAAGATCAGCTGCTTCCCTTTGTGGTGAATTTTTAACTTGGCAGGGTACAACATGGCATATTTGGTCCCCACTTTTTGAAAGAGTTTTTTGGCAGGTATGAATTCGCGCCTCGCTGCCTGCACCGCCTGTGTGAAATCGGGATATAGGGAAATGGCCATGTTCTGGAAAGTGAGGGCTCCCTTTTCCCGGGATAGCCGTAGTATAGTGTCTCGGTCACGGTAATTGAGAACGCGAGCCAGGATCGGTCTCGGTGGTGCCCCAGGCACCGGGCGAGGACCAAGTGTTCGATGTGCACGCTCAATCAAGAACATTGCCGACAGTTCTGCCCCAAATAAATCGCGGAACATGCCTTCCACAAATTGCTCCATGTTGCCGATATTTGTGGACTCCGCAATTCCGAGAATGCGCACGTTGTTTCTGCGAGAGCGGGCTTCCAAATCCTCATTGCGCCCACGTATTATATCCAAGACTTTGTCCATGTGCAGCAAACGTTCCCGGGTTTCCCCCAGGCCTTCCTCGCAGTCCGCAATACGCGTCTCAGCCGCCGTTAGCCTTTCCCCATGTTGATCGACTGTGCGCGACAGGCCCTCCATTCGCTGTGCCATTGTGTCAAGTTTGGAGTCAATTTCCCTCAAACAGCCCTTTAGTTCACGGAACATACCCTTTATGTCGTCTTCTTGTGAGGGCTCCATCTGTGTCTCAGGGACCACTGTCTGCGATGCCGGCCCCATTTCCACGTTACGGGCGGATTTTCGCTCGAACTGTAGCCGCGGCTGTTTATTGTCCGGCTTGCCCATGATCCCGCAGGGGAGATCAGCCAGGGGGATCCGATGTTGGGGGCGATCACAGGCCAACACACTTCGCAGTCAAGTGCCGCTTCCTCGGGAGGTCTCCCCTTGCAATTCCCAGGCCAGCGGCCGCGACGATCGGCCCACCGCGCCGACAGAGAAGGACTAGGCCAGCCCCACCTCACGGAGAGCGCGGCTCGGGGCCGCTGCGTGGACAGGCAGATACGTCGACTCAAGGTATTAGAGGGAGCGGCCCATCACCCTCGCCCAGCCCTACAGCCGGGTCGCCAAGTCTCCCTGTCCAGTGGCGTGCGCCAACTCCACTTGGGCGCGAGGTACAAGGAGATTGCCGCCCTCAGTGGTACACCTATATCCGGCCGCGTCGCCACCAGGCCTGTCGCGAGTGTTCCTCCGGCAGCAGTAGGCAACAGCCCCAACCCCAAACAGGGCCGGGAGAGCGAAGAACAGGCGACCTCCTCCAGCAGCCAGGCCAGCGCCGATCACTCAGGCTCCCCGGAGCGCGGTCCACACCGCGGCGGCGGCGCCAGCCGCGGCAGAACTAGCAGGCGGCTCCGCAGCGCTCAGGTCCTACCGGAGTCATCGTGGTGTCCTCGGGTCTCGAATTACTTCCAGGAGCGGTCCGCACGCAATCTCCCCAGGCTCCCGATGCGGCTCACCGGCCCCACGGGCCCCGATCTCAGCAGCGCCGCAGGTCCTCTCCGCCTGGTCTCCCCACGTGTCCGAGCGAGGGCCCAAGCCGGGGACTCGCGCTACAGCGATAGCCGACCCGCGGCTCGCGGGGTTTCCGGCAGCACAGCGCAGGGCCAGCGCGGCTGCAATACTGCACCGATTTCCTCCGCGGAAACTGCCGCCAGGTCCCCAGGTCGTCAACACCACGTTCCAACCGCTCTGGCTGCCCGGGCAATGAGGAAAAAAACGGATGGGTTGACGGATGATGTGTTCGGCCGGCAGAGCCCCGTTAAACGGCGGCCATCTTGCGGCTCGGCTCGGCCACGCCCCCCCAATGCACGTTCCTTGATCCTGTTCTTCTTCTGCCTCTTCCTCTGCCCCTCCCTCTGTTTAGAAAAGGTGGGTTCTCAAATTGGGGGTACTGAGGCAACGGTGGGTTAGGACCTAGGTGGGGGTTCCACACAGGTTGTGGGCCCATCCAGGGTCCCTGATATAGGGGTGGTTGGTATGGGAGACCCGGGAAGCCTTGGAATAGCGGGGGGGGGGGTTGAGATGTGTGTCTGTAACCTCCACGGTACCTAGGTTTCCTGTTCTCGTAGTTCGAATTACTATTGGAGGAATTGGATCCTGATGAATGATTACTACTGGCATCGTCCGATGTTTCCGTAGTCTGAAAGACATAGTCTTCCTTAGTATAGGGGTAAATCTTCTACTTGTCAAATTGTTTTACATCCTTTTGAAGTTGGTTAATTTTCTGTTTGGTAAGATATTCCTTATGTTCGTTCATCTCTTGGTTGATCTCGGATAGGCGGGACTTAAATGTCGTGATTGGAGCGTTGGTACAGGACCTACTCTTTAACCCATGCTCCTGGTCCCCCTCTCAGTGTGTTTATTATCTGTTTTGTGTCACCTTTCACTTTCGCCACTTCCTAGAAAGGGACGAACAGCTGAGCAGACTGCATCTACACCGATGGTTGACCGTCTTGTGCTATCAGAGTGAACACACCGCAGTGCGTGCAAACGCTTTATTGACAGTTTTCTTATTTGCACACGTTGGGGCAGATTTACAATAACTGGCGCATCCCTGCATATCAGCAGGGATGCGCCAGTTATTGTGCGTCACGGCTCCCCCACCATGGATGCGCCGCATTTACAATGCGGTGCACCATGGGGCAAAAACGGACAGATGCGTGACGTATCTGTGCCGTAAAGGTGGCGCATTGCTGGAGTTGCGTCGCTCCAGCGAGGCTCTGGGGTGCCCTATCGTTACAATGCTGCGTCAATCCTTACGCCTGCTTCAAGCAGGCGCAGGGTTTTGACGCAGCATGAGCTCAAAAGTGACTGAGTGAATTCTTGTAGATTTCACTCAGCCACTTTTAGGAGGCGTTCCTGCGACAGAACGCCCCCCCTGCACAGGAACGCCTACTTCTGGCGCAGGGCTTTACAACGCGACACATCTCCCAGATGCGTCACGTCGTAAATACCCCGCAGCATGGCGCTGGTTTTGCGCCGCCGCTGCGTCACAAAAGTGACGCAACGGCGGGCAAAAGATGCGCAAGGGGCTTGTAAATCTGCCCCGTTGTATATTATTTCTAACATCTCTAATTCAATGGAGGGGCCACTGTTGCCCTTCGTGTCTGTAGGCGCCGCGTTTGTTCATGGAATTGAAGCAGCACAGCATAGGAGAGGGCTCCAGCTGTCCTGCTGCAGGTAGGAGCTTCTCCGTGGGGGAGAAACATATTAATACATTTTATATAGCTCTTGTTACTGCAGTGTGCTGCTTCTGTGTTAGTCGATCCTTGCATACTTCACTTTGCGCTTCAACTACAGACTCAACAACGCTGGCTTATTTACATAATTAATATAACATCGGTGCTGCAGCCAGTGTGAAGAGCAATGCCACTATTTAAAAGCTGTGCGTGGTGAGCTTCTTCGGACTCTGGGTTCCCCTTGTACTGTGTGTGTTGTGCTATTCATGGCCAGAGTTTTAGGATTCTGGGCGCATGCGCATCAGAGTCCGCAATTGCACAAGCCTATGGGCATGGGGAGCGGCGGATGGGGTTCCACTGTGGGGTGAGGTGGGGTCCGTGTTCAGTGGGATTGCTTCCAGCAAAATGTGAAGACAATGGTTACTGTCTGGATATTATACAGTACACATCTTAGCGGCCATAGTCAAGCCCCCCTTAAGCCACCGTACTGCAAGCCGCTCTAGAATCAACATCTCTCTGCTTTGGCCCTTTTACGTCCAGCACGACCTTTGGTCATCATTTCATACTCTTCTGTCATTTTATTGTAAAAAAAAAAAAAAAAACACCTGGAGCTTTTGCCAGGTGTCCACAACGCACTAGAATCAGTCAGGTGATTCAAATGGATAAACTCATGGAAGGGATTTTTCTATGGGGTACTCTAAATATTCTCTGCAGTTATTTTGCCCTGCACTTTCCATAGTGACACTTAATTCACTTGCACTGCTACTGAAGGCTGCGCTCTCTACCCAGCTGCTCTTACAGCCTCTCCGCCGGTGCTTTAAATGCGCTGGTACTGCCCGGTATGGAGTACCGGCACTTTTTTATTTTGAGAGGAAGTACCGGCACTTCTCAGAAACAAGCAGGTACTTTGCTACAGAGTACCTGCTGTAATGTTGCCCCTTTCTTCCTGTACAATGCCCCACCACAGATGACTAAGACAGCTGGCAAGGTTTGAGGGGTTTATTCATGTATTACACACTCCAGCAGGAGCGCCGGCACGGAGCTCCTTATCCTATTCGAATCGGCGCGCTAATGCGCCCCTAAGATGGCCGCCGCCGGAAGTCCGGTGACGTCACGCCTAGCGTGCCGTCGACTAGACCGCAACACCACATCTCCCCCTTTTACAACACAATAGGCAATGTCCCTCTCCACAATAGAACAGTCTTACTTGTGGTCCAGGTTGAACTCCTCGAACCTTCGTGGGAGCAGTATTCTTCTTCCGCAGCGTGTCCTCCTGCTTCCTGCGCCTGCGGTCGGGGTATTGCCCCCTCCACTCGGATCCGCTTCCCCACGCGCTTCTTGGGGCTCAGCCCCACCTAACTCAGTCCCTCGGTCACCAAGCCCCGGAGTCTCGACTTCTCCTCCTCTTGGACTCCAGGATCCCTTGGGAACGCTTCCTGCTTCCCCCTCGGGTCTCCTACACTCGCCTTTCCCCGCCGGTGTGGCCCCAGCTCCTGCCTCGCCATCCAGCTCCAAGTTCTGTTCAGTCTCATTGATTCTGGTGCATCTTGCCATCCGATCTTGTGCCCAAATCTTCCCGTCACTTAGTAGGGCTGATGTGGAATAGGGCTCTACCACTTGGAAGGGGGGCGTGAACTTGCTGTCCCCTTTCCTTCCCTGTGTAGGCAGTTTCACCCTCACCCACTCTCCTCTCTCCAAGGCGGCTTCCTTGGTGTTGTGCCTTGCGTCGTAGTAGTTCGTGTATACGGCTTGTGCTTTCTCCAAGTTTCTGCGCACCACTGCCGGTGACCAATGACTCTGCACCGTGAGCCTCTTCCAAGCTACATTGTCTCTGGTGAACGGTTCTCTTCCTCTCAGAATGCGGAATGGGCTGTAGCCTGTGGACGAGGGAGTTATCCGGTACGCCCATAGCATACGCTTGAGTTCTTTCTCCCAGCTTGCTCCCTGGCCGATTGCCGCTTGCACTGACCCCATTATCACCCTGTTGAATCTCTCCACTGCTCCGTTCCCAGCAGGGTGGTAGACCGGCGTGCGCCTGACAGTTATCCCGTTCCTGTCCATGAAGGCCTCCCACTTCGTGGATGTGAACTGTGGGCCGTTGTCACTGAGGATTCCCTTGGGGATCCCTTCTCTGATGAACACCTCCGTGAGGAATCCCAGGATGGTATCTGTCTCTGCGTTGTCATCCACATGGACTTCTGGCCACTTCGAGTACCTGTCCACGACCACGGTGAGGTACTTCTGGTCGCCACTGGCGTCTTGTATGGGACCTAGAACATCAATGGAGATCTCTTCCCACGGATTTTCCGGGAAGTCGAAGCGTCCCAGCGGTGGGCGCAGCACTTTTTGCGTCTTGTCTGCATTGTTGCATTGCTCACACGTTCTGACGTGTCTTTCCACCGCGAGGTCCAACCCTGGCCACCAATAGTCCTCCTTCACTCTTCCCTTTGTTTTCACGATGCCCAAATGTCCTTCGTGAGCAAGAGCTACCACTCTGGGCCTCAGCGCCGTCGGGGGTACTACCTTGTTGCCCCGGAACAGAAAACACGGGTTGTCCCCCAGCGACAATTCTTCCCTGACTTCCCAGTACTGTTTTAGTTCTTCTCCCAGCAACCTCTTCTCCGGCCACCCCTGCGTCATGTACGTTTTGACCGCCTTCACCTTCTCATCGGACCCATACTCTTCTTCCCACTCCTGATTGCTCTTTCGTGATCGCTCATGAACGCCACTGCGTACTAGGCCCAAGTCTCTGTGTCTTGCGCCTCTGCCGGTTCCTTTGCCGCCGCCCTGCTCAGGTAGTCCGCCACGCGGTTCTTGGCGCCTGGGATGTACTCTACGTCGTACACGTAGTCGAGGAGTCGCAGTGTCATCTTCGCAATTCTTGGGGTAGCGTGCTCGTGGCCGTTGGACGTGAGCACTTTAATCAGGGGTTTGTGGTCCGTTCGTAAGAGGAACCGTCCTCCCCACAGGAACTGCCGGAATCTTTCCACTGCCCACACGACCGCCAGCATTTCCTTTTCAATCACGCTGAATTTGCGTTCATTGTCAGCCAGCGTGCGGGACGCGAAGCTGATTGTCGCGGTCACTCCTCGCGCCGACTGTTGCGTGAGCACTGCTCCAAGGCCTCGGTCGCTAGCGTCTGTAGTCAGGGTCGTGGGAGCCGTCGGGTCAAACCCTTGGATGGGTATGGCTCCACAGATTTCTCTCTTCACTTCCTCGAACTCTCTCTCTTGTTCCTCCTTCCATGAGAACGCCGTTTTCTCCTTCAGGATCGACCTCAGGTGGTGCGTCTTTGATGCAAAGTGGGAGACGAACTTGCTGTAGAACTCAGCCATCCCTAAGAATGTCCGTACCTCCTCCTTGCTAGTGGGCGTGGGTGCATCTCTGATGGCAGCTACGTTGGATGCCTTGGGTTTTATGCCTTCCTGACTGATTTCGTGCCCCAGGTATGTGACTTTCCCCAGTCCGAACTTGCACTTGTCCCACTGGGCCGTGAGCCCGTTTTGTTCCAGCACTGTCAAGACATTCGCTAGCCTCCGGTCATGTTCTTCCGTGGAGGCGCCCATCACCAAGATATCGTCCTGGAAGAACTGAATACCTTCCATCTTGTGGAACAGACGGTACATCAATTTTTGGAAGACCGCCGCTGCCGAGGCGAGCCCGAACGGCATCCGTAGGAACTTGTAGCACCCGAAAGGTGTAATGAATGATGTGAGGTGGTTGCACGATTTGTGGAGTGCGATCTGGTGATACGCAGATGTTAAATCCACAGTGGAGAACCACTTGGCGCCCTTGGTCTTAGCTAACATCTCATTGATGCGGGGAAGGGGGAACTTGTCCACTACAATGTTCTTGTTGAGTTCCCTGAGGTCCACACATAGTCTCACCTTCCCGTTCGGCTTCTGCGCCACGACTAAGGGGGCCAACCATTCCGCATTATCGATGGCTTCGATGATCCCGTTGTCCTCCAACCTCTGCAGTTCCTCTTGTACTGCCTCCCTGGTGCGGAACGGGATGTTTCGCACTTTGTGGGACACTGGTCGGGCTCCTTCTTTGAGATTTATTTTGTGCGTGAACTTTGTTAGCCTCCCTATGTCGTCTCTGAAGACTTCGGGGAACTCTTCCTTCCACTGCCTTGCTCCCACTTTGGGGTCGTCCTCCATCATGAGTACTTGTATGCGGCCTCCTGGGTTCAGCTTTATTTTCAGCTTCCCTTGATCTTTCCATCCCAACACTGATGGTCCCTTTTCTGCCACGTACAGTTTTCCTTCGCACGTCCTGCCCTGGAACTCGAACGTGAGAGGGCAATACCCTACCATGGGTATGGGTTCCCCTGTGAACGTCACCGGGTGGATGTCCGTGGGGCGCAGTCGGTGTGTTGTGACAGGTGCAAAGTCATCCTCCCATATCTTCCTCTTTATGATCGTGTAGGGGGACCCTGAATCTGCGACCATGGTGACTCCTACACCCCCTATGGTCATGGCGCACCTCGGTTTCTTGTCGACCGCGCCGTCGATCCCCAAGACCTGGTCATCTATCATCAGGATCTCTTCTTCGTCCTCCTGCCCTTCTTGCTCTTCCTCCTTGGTCATCTCCTGCGCCACGTACTTCACCTGCTGCCTTGACGTCTTCCTTCGGCATACTCTCTCATAGTGCCCCATCAGCCCGCAGTACGTGCATTTGGCCCGGAACGCTGGGCACCCTTTGTCGTTGGCGGCGTGCCTTTCGCTGCCGCATCTGTAGCACCCGTTGGTGCTCCCTTGTCCCTGCGTCTGCTGTTTCGCGCCCCGGGTCATGGGCTTCCTGTGTTGTCGCGTGCTGTGCTGCTCCGTCGGTGTCTGTCTCTCGTGGCCTTTTCGGTCTTCTATCCTGCACACAGTTTGTTCAGGGTAGCGGTCCTTCTTCGCTGTCTCTGCACGTCTCTTGGACATTTCTGCCTTCTTCACCATGGCTATCACCGTGTTGAGGGGTTCATCACCGTTGGCCCACAGCTTATCTTGAATGGACGCATTCGCTGCGTGCATTACTATTTGGTCCCTAATCAACTCTTCCTGGAAGGCTCCGAACTTGCACGTTAGGGCCAGCTTCTGTAACGCCGCTACGTACTGGTCAATCGTCTCTCCTTTCTGTTGCGCTCTGTGGTAGAAGTTGTACCTGTCGACGGCTACACACACTGTCGGGCGGTAATGAGCATCCATGTCGTCGATCGCGTGTTGAAACACATCGTCATCCGCCGCGGGCCGGACCACCTTCACTAGATCGTCGTAAACCCTCTGACCTGCAGGGCCCAAATGGTGTAGCAGCATCCTCTTCCTGCGCGAGCTCGAGAACTCAGCGCCACTTTCCTCTTCCAAGGCGAACAGGAAATTCAAGAAGTACGGCTTCCAATCCTCCCATGGCATATCTGGAACCCCAGCTTTCGTGAGGAAGGGTATCGGGTTCGGCAGTCCCGTCGAAGTGGCACTCATCCTCCTCCTTGCCTCCGTTCGCCGCGGTCGTGGACTCGAGCTTCTCGACCCCTGGGTGCTGTCGGGGCTCCCTGCGTCCGGGTCGTCGTCGCGGTCTGTGGCGCCGCCGCTCGCGGTACGTCCTGTGACCCCCGCCACGATGCGTGCAACCGCCTCTCCACGTGGACTCTACCTGGGGCGGTACCTGTGGGGTTGTCGCGGTCCGGAATCGGCTCAGGAGGGCCCGTCAGGAATGTAGCGCTCTCGCCTTCCCTCTCCGCGACACTGCCGCGCTCCTGCTGGTCAGGGGTGGTGCCTGTGGGCGTCGATGGCTGGCAGACCACAAGACACTCACCCTGGAGGCAGCGCTGGGCCGTTTCACCTCCTCGTCGCCATTGTAATGTTGCCCCTTTCTTCCTGTACAATGCCCCACCACAGATGACTAAGACAGCTGGCAAGGTTTGAGGGGTTTATTCATGTATTACACACTCCAGCAGGAGCGCCGGCACGGAGCTCCTTATCCTATTCGAATCGGCGCGCTAATGCGCCCCTAAGATGGCCGCCGCCGGAAGTCCGGTGACGTCACGCCTAGCGTGCCGTCGACTAGACCGCAACACCACACCTGCCCTTCTGTTTTTCATTTCAAGCACTGCTCTCCACTCTCTACGTGCTTGCACGCCTTCAGGCAAATGATGACCTCGGAGGCCTGTACCACAACCACATCGACTCTCTCAGGGGCTCGAAGCACTTTATCAGGCAATAAAGTGGATATTTCCCTAATAACGCGAGACTGGAAGCTACAAGCGACGTTCCACTCACAAGATGCAAGCGCATATTTATGCTCCTGTTCTGTTCAGAGACTAAATGACAATTTGTGAGATTTTTTTTTTTTTGATACTGGTGCAAGGAAGAAAAGCAAAGAATAGATGCCCGGAGAACGCTTAATGCGCCTCTGAGTGAAACAGGAGTTGACGCCGTCATGGTTTCTTGCGTCATCATTGGGATTACTTCTTGAATTTACCAAGTAGGAATTAATAAAGGGTACTCTGAGGGGGTCAACTCCTTTCGGGGCAGGAGTGTGCTCTTCTGAGCAGTGTAGCTGAAGAGTCGTATTCTGTATATACTCAGACAAACTAAACAAAAGGACATGAGAGCAGTTGCCGGGCTGGGAAAGACCTCGAGTGCTTCGTGTGTAGGCCCGTATTGGGACCCCGTAGATGGAGCTCAGGACAGCAGATGCCCCACACGGACTCTCTGACGAAAGGCTGGACGTGGGGCGAGATGAGAAAGCCAGAAAGGGAGACAGGGACACACCTCGCACCTCCAACCATGGGGCCGTAAGGCGCACTGAGTATAACCGAGGCACTCAGTTATAGGGTCTTTATTATTCTTTAGAAATATTGCGGGACCGGAGCTCTCACCAGGGAGCGTTCTCTGTCTCTCTGTCTCTCTCTCTCTCTCTCTCTCTCTCTCTCTCTCTCTCTCTCTCTCTCTCTCTGTCCCTCCCGCTCTCTCTTTTTTTCCCCCTCTATCTCTTTCTCACTCTTTACCTTTCGCTCGCCTCTCTTTCTCTCCCTCCTTCTTTCTCTTTCTCCCTCCCTCTCTTTCTCCATCTTTCTCTGTCTCCCCTGTCTCTCTCTCTTTCTCACTTTCACTCTCTCCTCTCTTTCTCTCTCCCTCCCTGTCTCTCTTTCCCTCCCTCTCTCTTTATCTCTCTCCTCTCTCTCACCCTCTTTCACTCTTTCTAACCCTCTCTCTCCCCCTCTCTCTCTATCTCTTTCTCTACCTCCCTCTCTCTTTATCCCTCTCCCCTCTCTCACTCTCTGCTCTCTCCTTTCTCTCTACATCTGTTTATCGTCCTCCCCCTCTTTCTTGCCCCCACCTCTTCATGTCTTTATGTCTCTTTTAATCTTCCTACCGCTTTCTCGATTCTGTTCAATGCTGCTTTATTGATTTGTTTTTTAGAAAAATCCACTGGAATTATGCGGCAAAGGACAACATTATATGGTAGGGTTGAGTTGTTTATGCAGCAAAAAAAAAAAAAATTATGCTGCAATCACGTGGCATATCTGGCAGTTTAAAAACAGTGTAAAACAGCATGTCACATTCATGTGTCTCACTCGGCGGAGGTTTAAAATCCCCGCCTATAAAAACACGCGACAAAGCTTTGCACATCTGCCAACAGGTTTGCAACTGGAATCCTAAAGCAGCAATACCAGCAGATTTAGTTTGAACCCTACTGAAAGGACTGGGGCTGTACGGAGGCCGATGAGGGACAGCAGACCCCCGCCCTTGCAGACACCCGCCCTTGCAGACACAGTCGCAAATTGCTGTTTTATTTTATGGATTTCAGCCTCTGCCCCAGGTTACTAATTGATTTTAACGCGCCGCCCTGCTTTTTTTTTTTAACGTTTGTTCAGTCGTGGCATGGGGCGCTGCAAAATACCTCCACTCGACCTTGCTTAACCCTGCGAAAGGAAACAAGAAGCCCCAGCACTCCTGGCAGCGCCACTACAGCTATACAGGGGCTTAATTTCAGCGGGTACCTGCCGGTATGCTCATGAGCAAAAGCTATTAAAAGATGAAAAATTGTGGCTAATACACATGCCATGCCATAGGGCGGTTGTGCAGCGACCACTCTCTGTTGAAGTGTAATTTAATGACTTGGCAGAGGCATAGTAATAGTGCCAAGGTCTCCAAAGCAGAGAAGAGCATGGGCTTCTTCCTCTAGCATTTGCAGCAAAACAGGTATTTGGGGCACAGTAGGACCTCCTCATAAATGGGCCTAGTGGCAGCCCCAGCACTCCTGGCAGCCTCACTAAAGCCATACAGGGACTTAATTTCAGCCGGCGTCTGCCGGTACACTCATGAGCAAGAGCTATTAAAACATGAAAATGTGCGGATAATACATATGCCATGCCATAGGATTTGATTTTGAATGGGGGTATAATTCAATGGGTGTCAAATAACATTTGAAAATGTCACCAAAAGTAATTCCATCTGCCTAATGTAAATGTTTCTAAATGACACCATAGTATTTAGTAGTGTGCTATAGTAAAAGTATGTTTACTTTCTTAATAAAAAATATTAACAATTTTTATTTCCGCATTATTATTAATCCATACTAGTGTATGGTAAGTACTAACCGACACAAACTCCCATGAATACGCCTTCAAATTCAATACCCTAAAAAAAAAAAATCAACTACTACAATTCAATGCATGTTTCCCATTTTTCAGGCATTTTTAAACAGATTACTTAAAGCCTTATATTCTGCAAAACTAATAACCCCTCCCAAAGGCGAGACCTATTGGTTATGCCAGTGCTTGTTTATATTGATCTCTTCCCATGCACTGCACTGCTTAAACGTGGTGTCACACATTGGGTTGTTGATTGTGACCCGTGGGTACGCAGAAACCATGGAAGTGTTACCCATAAGTAATCTGCACGCCTGGCAGCTGTGGGAGGCCGCGTCACCGCCGGAGCAGCGCATCTGTTTGTCCAAGTCCGTAAGTTGCCTTCTGAAAGGTATTATTGCCTCAGACACAAGTCATGTGAACATAGTTGTATCTGCCATGGTGAGGGCAGTAAGGGGCACGGATACGAAAGGCTCGGAATAGTCAATAATGGTGCTCCTTTAAAGGCCTTTACTTCCTCATATCGGAGACATCTGTGACACGTCTACACTGCTTCATGAAGGGAGACCCGCCGTGTCTACAGGATGCTCGGGGAAATGTAAATATTTGTAGAGTAAGTATTTGTATGTCGCATTAAGCATAAATAACTTTTATTGACCTTTCAATGACACACACACACACACACACACAGAGGGTTTCCGCCTTCTGCAAACTGAAGCTCTGTTTAGTTATGAGATTTCCCGCACAGAGTCCCTTCTTGATCTGTATGGTGTATTCCGGGCACCATGTTCACTAATGTAGGGCTGGTCCATATAGCGCCCTGGAGGCTGCTAGCACATCCCCTCGCTACGTTTCATTTTAGCAAACCCTCTTGTTGGTGGTGCTTTTACATTTTTTATTTTGTTTTACTGTAAACACATTCTTCATTTACAATGCTGCAGTTTTGAATCCTTTTCGAGCTTTCTGCAAGTACCTCTAGATAAATTATCAGGACCCCCTTTTCAGGGGTTTAGTTTAGTCAGTCGAATTCGGGGGCTTTGACTCTCAAATTTCCCAACCAAAAAGCAGCGGGCTGCTGGGTGGAGCGGAGAGATGACCATGGTTTGGGATTGGCTGCCGTGCGGAGAGATGACCATGGTTTGGGGTTGGCTGCCGAGCGGAGAGAGGACCATGGTTTGGGGTTGGCTGCCGGGTGGAGCGGAGAGATGACCATGGTTTGGGATTGGCTGCCGTGCGGAGAGATGACCATGGTTTGGGGTTGGCTGCCGAGCGGAGAGAGGACCATGGTTTGGGGTTAGCTGCCGGGTGGAGAGATGACCATGGTTTGGGGTTGGCGGCCGAGCGGAGAGATAACCATGGTTTGGGGTTGGCTGCAGAGCGGAGAGATGACCATGGTTTGGGGTTGGCTGCCGGGTGGAGCGGTGTCCATGGTTTGGGGTTGACTGTTTCCAAGAGGAGGAGCGTCTGTACCCATTTGCCTTAGGTGGGCCTCTATCTAGAGTGGCACGGTGGGTGGAGGGCTGGAATGCTACTAAGTGATTGCCGCTGGTTAAACCATGAGTACTCACAAACGACGAACATGAAGCTGAGTCCACGGACGCTCCTCCCCTTCTTTTGACACAGACACAGCCAGGGAGCGAGAGAGATCTCTGGTGACTGCAGTCATTGCGAGAACGAGGCCAGGGCGGAGAGTGAGAGAGGAGGACGGAGAGCGAGTGGCGGCGGAGTGCGGACGCAGAGAGCCGCCATCGCCGGGAGCCGCTCCCGCTTGCGAGAACGAGGCCATCGCGAGAGGAGGACAGAGAGCGAGAGGAGAGCGAGAGGCGGCGGACACAGAGCCGCCATCGCCGGGAGCCGCTCCTGCTTGCCCCCGCCCCTGCCAGCCTTGCCGTGCTGTGGGCGGCTGGGCAGCTGCGGTTGTTGAAGGTGCCCCACCGGGAGAGCGAGAAGCAGCGGAGAGCCCACGCCAACGCAGAGCCGCCATCGCCGGGAGCCGCTCCTTCGCTCCTCCCCTCCGCCTGCTTTGCCTTGCCGTGCTGTGCTGTTGGCAGCTGGACTGTTACGGTTGGGAGTTTGCCTTTGCTTCCGACGTTGTGAGCTGGGTGCCAGCCTTCACCGCCTCCACTGCCTACAAGTGCCGCTGTAGTGGAGACGGAGTTTTAGATGCACACATTGCTATGTTAGCATAAGCGTCTTAGAAGTTAGAAACCCCATCTTGCTGCTTTTGCACACAACACTGCAGATCGATGTTATTATATGAAAACTGCTTGCCTGCTTTTTCTTCACATGAGAACTGTCTGTTGTTCACATCCCTAGACGTGCACCGCGACCTTGGTCTGAACAGTGTGTGCAGAAACAGTCAGGGCCAACAAACAATGTATGCTTTTGAATTCAGGTTGATCGGACCACACTCTAGCCATAACATGCACACAGCTGCAAATATCTGAGACTCGAGCGCCTTTAACATTGCAGTTTGCATGCATTAGACACACATTCTGGAGAAGAACTTTTCCAGGCACAGAGCAAAGCTGATCCTGTGATGTGATTCACCTAAGCTGATATTTACGGTATGGGGTTCCCCATTCAAACCTAGAGACCTTCTATTAGTCTAATAATACTAGCTTACTAGCGAAGGGAGGGTGGTTGTATTCCACTATCATTTGTAATATGATTTCTCCCTTCATTTTCTATGGTATTTTAACAATGCTGATGGTTTTATTTTTAATCATTTGTCTGCTTATGTTAGCCAAGGTACTGCAGGACACGTAGCTTATAAAATAAACGCAACATGGCGCACCTAACGTTTGGTCTTACGATTTGAGACGTCTTAGTAGTGCTTATATTAGTCCACGACGCCCTCACTCTGGTTTCCGGATAGCGGAAGTGACGGTTTTAGCCTACCTATTAGTTGAAAAGGTTCTATCAAGCTTGTCAATTAAAAAGGTTTTTATATTTTTGAACCCTTGTGCTACTATAATATAGATTGTTTTTCTTCTGTGTCCTTATGGCTGCGGTCGATATTGCGGCGCATAGCCGAGCACCTCTCCGGCATCATTTGACGCAGTTCGGGGTACCGGGCGATGGGATGGCTGTTATTTTTGTGGTGAGTGCCGATGCATCATATCCCTACAAGTTGTTTTACTCTTGGGATACTATGCCGGCGTTGAATGCGGACGACAGTATGTTTCACTCCTATGCTCCCACGCGGGTCCCAGCGAATTATACGCCATATAGGATGCTGGAGATTCCGATTTCGGCTTGGCAGCATTGCATTTGGTTTAATGGCGCCCTTCCCCATACGGTTACACCGGTTCGTTTGGGGCCTTTGTCAATTCCAGGGGCCACTTGGCCGGTACTTGCCGGATTTACACCTCATCCTCGTTATTTGAATGCTACGGTGGATGATTTACGTGTCCTCCATACAGCCCTGATTACAGTACATCGGGCTTTAGTGCAATACGTTTCACGCAACGTGCAAGTGGGGGCACCTGTTGTTGCGGGGCAGCCAGCTAGCCCGGCCGGGATTATCATTAGTCCCGTCATGGTTAATTCGGTAATGGGCAAGCACCCCCAGAATAAGGCCGATTTACCTTATTGGCTTGCTGAGAAATTTGACCAGCTGGAAGCAGTTTTTCCGCACTCTACTCCTGTGGAGAAACACAGGATACTCACCATTAGTTTTAAAAAGACTTAGTCCCAGAGGTGGCCGATTGTGACAACTGGGGTAAAGTTTTTGCAGCGGTCTACTCGAAGTGCTTCAGCAACCCATCTATGGCCGTGCTTCCCTCCGTCATCAAACGTGTTCAAGATCAACACGGTCCGGAGGCGGCGGTCGAGTTGGGAATGAGGCGTGTCGGTGTGTTCGACGTAGTTGCCACTCTCATCCTTGGTAACCTCAAGGGAGATGCGGTTCACTTTCAAGTGGCGAACTGTTTAGCCCTCGTTGACGAACTCGATAAGCCCCGATAGTTGCCTAAAATTATTGCAGAGGCTTATAGAACTATTGGCCGCAGTAGTTTGGGGATTAAGCCTACTATTGTCATTCCAGATGTACAACAGCAAACTATGGCGATTGACCAACTTTCCCTAAACAGAATTGGAGAGGAAACAAGGAAAGCAGCACCAGAAACAGGGGTCTCGTCCTGCGTCACCGGTACAGGAGTCTAGTGAACACACATATGATTTGCGCGATCGCACTAGGATTAGGTCACCTGACAGATTTCAGGTTACTGAACAACGTTCTCCTCGTTCTTCACAGGAAACAACGGCCTCACAGTCCGGTGGCGGAGAACATGGCAAAGGTCGGGGTGCCCAACAAGGACGTGAGCAACCCCGTCAGCCTGACGGTAAGAGCAAGCAGGACGAATTTGCATGTCAACGTCCCCCGTTTCAAAAAAAGAAGGTTGCTGCGCTAACAGCGAAGTATGCCACAGATAGTGAGAACGCAGCTTCGGAACCTGACATGGGCACTAACGCTGCTCGACAGCGCAGCGGAGGTTACAGTAGTGTGGCAAGCACTGTGTCCATATCTGGAGGCGATAGCAAATGACACGTTCATTACTGTAGAAACTGCAGATACTAGAGTGGCTCCCCCTGACAGACTATATGACAGTCCTTTTGATTGAAGGTGACATACAACGTACAATACAAGGGAATTTGGGGGATAATCTGACCTTTACATATGATATTCTATTAGCAGAGGCGGACTGGCCCTCAGCTTTCATTTTGGCTGCTCCTAGAGGGGAGGAGGTAATCCTCCCGTCCTTCGCGCACACAGTGCCAAAGGATCACGCTCAAAGATTTGCAGAAGAGTGGGCCCAGGTGCTTGCTCCGGCTCTGTACCGTACTCAGGTTGGGTGGGATAAATTGTCGCCAAGCCATGAGGTTCCGTTTACGGTCTATGCCCCAGCTCCAATATTCCATGCACCACGAAGCTAGATCTCACGTAGCAGAAATTCTTGAGCAATTGGAATATCACGGTGTTATTGAAACCTGTGTGTCACCGATGAATAATCCTCTATTCACTGTAACTAAACCTGATGGGTCGTACCGCATAGTTTTGGATTACCGGCATTTGAACTCTCATTGTTGGACTTGTGCTGTACAGAATACCCACAGTTCTGCCCTCGTTGATAGTCTCGTGAGAAAACGGTTTAAGACCACACTTGACATATTCAATGGCTTTTTCAGCCATAATCTGTCCTCTATTAGTAGTCAGTGGACAGCGTTTACTTCTTTTTTGTTTTAGTCCTCATACATGCCATCGGAAAATGCTCTAGATGGAATATTTCCACACCCTTCAATCAAGCCCTTATTGGAGATCGCACTAATGGTGGGCCTGAAGGAGGGGTAGAGTCTTCCCAGAGGTACGGCTGTATCCTGGTCCCACTCCCGTTCACAACACCTGGGACACCACCTGTTACTGGGGAGGACCGGACCGACAGACCTCCGGCATAATGATAGGACTGATCTTACTTCCCTCTCCAGACCTCTAGTGCTGCCCAGATTTTTTGGGCGCTAGAGTTGTCACAGGCCATATCAGATTGACTAGTCATAATGATGTTCTTTAGGCAGTCCACAAAGGAAGGAGGTGCCTCAAGCTTCCAAGCTTTACAAATTTCCCTCCTAGCAATGATTGCACCATAGAATGCAAACTTCGAGGCTGGGGCATTCATACAATAGTCCGGCAAAAGACCGAAAAAAATTAGGCTTGCACTTACTTCAATCTGCATATGCAACACATCCTCCAGGAAACCACATACCTCAGTCCAAAAGTGGCCAATCTTCGGGCAATTTATAAATATATGCAGGTCATCAGCAGCTGGATACTTACATCTGGGGCAGTGGTAGATCGTTGCAGACATCTTAGATAATTTACCCGGAGACCAGTACACTCTATAAGCGGTGTATAAATCGTTTCTCGTGAGATTAGCTGGTTTAACCACAGTCTGTAACATAGAAAAGGAGTCACACCAGAGTTTCCGTAAGTCATCCCCATTTTCGGAGAAAGCACTGCCCCATCGTCTCACCAACTCTAAATCTAGACGATCCGCTGTATCTACAAAAGCCCCATACCAGAAAGACACTTCACGTTTCCATGATCCTGTTCTAGAAATGGAGTCAATGGTTGTGCTCAAATCTTCATTGCTCCATGACAGTGTTGCCCACCATGCGGACAATTGATAGAACTTAAATCTCGCCAGTGTCGCACTGGTTATATTAGACTTTGAGTCCCAGCTGATAAGTTGTGAATCTTTCTGAAGATCTCCCCACAGCCTGATGCCTGCTAATCTAAGTGGTTGTGACAATTGGTCCTGAAGGCATTCCGGAGTACCTGGAGAGTCCCAGATAGGGGCCTGTGACGTGTAATATGGTATTCGCAATATATTCCTAATATACCCCCAGTTTTTTAGTGCAGCTGATAGGATCTTGACTCGAACTTGTTTGTAAAACCTGGGGTCCCCAAATTTATAGAGGAAAAACTCCTGTCCCTGCGGAACATCATGCAACAATGCCTGAAACAAACGGCCCATAGAGGAAGAATCCACCTTGTTTGCTAACACTCTAAAACTTTTAAAATGAAAAGTATGGCAATAAGAAAGTAGGTCAGGAAGGGCCAATCCTCTTATCTTAAGCCCTCTCCTGAGCTTTTTCCACGCTATTCTCAGGGTTTTTGTGGCCCAAATAAATGACCCGATTTTACCTTAAAGGGTAGCAAGATCTCTGATATTGAAAGAAAGTGGGATTGAATTAAACAGAAAAGTTAACTTAGGCAAGATTATCATTTTTACAAGGTTCACCCTACCGTATATGTTCAATGGTAAATTCGCCCAGCGTGACAATAGGCAGCCCATCTCCTTAGAAACCTTATCCCAGCTGATCTTAGATGTATCTCTCAGTTTCTGCGCTAAGTGGATCCCCAAATATCTCATCCGACCCTTAGCCCCTGGTATTGCATTCGCGCAATTCCAACTCATTATTTCAGTTTTTTCTCTATTAATTTTGTAACCAGAGACCTTACCGAATTCCCCAGCTAATTCGAACAGCCTAGGTATGGCTTTTACATGGTCAGATGTATACATTAAAAGGTCATCTGCATAAAGAGCAAACTTAAGTTCCAGGTCGGCGATCTTAAAAGGCAAAATAAGGGGATCTTCTCTAAGGGAGCAGACAAAGGGTTCAATATATAAATTAAACAATAAGGGTGAAAGGGGGCAGCCCTGTCTGGTACCTCTTGAAATACCGAACCATTCCGATAGAATACCGTTAACTAAAACTTTTGCTCGTGGGGCTAAATAAAGAGATTTGACAGCCTCAATAAAATTCATAGGAAAACCAAAACTACGCATGGTCTCCCAAAGATAATTCCAGCTGACCTGATAAAACGCCTTAGCGGCATCGATTGCAACAAGAGTTAGTGGCAACCTTCTTTCAGTTGCAACATCAATTGCCCCTATGGCTTGAAAGGTAAGCTCATTGAGCTGCCTTCCAGGTATAAACCCCCTCTGATCGGGATGTATGATAGTTTTAATAATTTTTACCATCCTAGCAGCCAGAATTCCAGAAACGATCTTGAGGACCAAAATGAGTAACGAAATAGGCCTGTATGCCTCAATTTTTTGAGGATCCTTATCTTGCTTAAGGATCAAGGACACTGTCGCTTCCTACCAAGAGGGGGGGATCGCTTCTCTGTATAGATATATTTTGTTAAAAAGAGTTTTTAGAATCGGCACTACCCTGTCTGATATGCCCAAATATATCTCAACGTGGAGACCATATGGCCCCGCAGCTTTACCCCTGCTCATTTTTTTGAGTTGTTCTCTGATATCCCCCTCTGAGATACTAGTTGATCAATACAACCTGTCTGTCTCAGACAGGCGAGGGGGATCCCTCAGGTTCAGCCTTGTTTTAACAGCATCCGGTCTATAAACAGTGTCCTCCTTATATAGATCGTGCATGACGGATCTAGCCTCCTCCCTGATCTAATAATCTTCCAGCAGCAGGACTCCGGACCCTCTTTGGACCAGGCTCTTGATATGGTTCCTAACCCTATCTATTCTAGATTTCCAGGCCAGCAAAGAACCACATTTTTCACCATAGGCGAAATGCTGTAGGTTACTGGCATCCCATCTATCCTTCACAGTTTTATCAATCCTGGCTTGGAGATCGGCTTGCAACGAAACCAACTACCTCTCTAATTGTGGCATAAGGCTTCGGGAAGTCAGAGCTGCCTGTTGCAGTTCTTTCTCCTTTTCCTTAATTTTCTTGAGGCTATCTATATCTACTTCTTTAGCTATTCTACTTTTATTGGTCATTAAGGAACTCAAAAGTTCCCTCAGATATGCCTTAAAGGTCTCCCACATTATTTGATCGCTGGTGGAGGCTATATTAAACCTAAAAAACTCTTCTGCTTTTGCGTCAAGCTCAACCCTCACCCTCTCCTCTAATAGTAAAGTCCTGTCTAAAGTCCATCTCCTCTGGCACCCTTTAAGCTTAAGGTTAAGCTTCAGCTCAACTGCGGAATGATCAGATATTGAGGCAGGAATGTAGGCTATGGACTTGAGATCTGAGAGCAGACTCTGATCTACTAAGAAGTAATCAATTCTTGAATATTGTCTATATTTCTTACTATAGAAGGAGTACTCCCTAGTATTCCCTTTATTCACTCTCCATATATCCAGCAGCCTAAGCTCCTTAACAAGAGTCTTAAGTGTGGAGAAGGTTCTGGGCGGCACATTATACTTTACTTTAGATGTGCGGTCCAATTGAGTATCCAACACTAAATGAAAATCTCTTCCAAGTATAACTGGAGCAGATGTATTTAACAAGCTGGCCCGGAGTTTCAAAAGAGGGCCCGGAATATCCTCATTAGGCCCTTAATAGACGGCACATACTACTGATATACCACAAATAGAGAGAGTTGCCACTATCCACCTCCCAGATTGATCGGTGCCCCATTTCTCCACCTTGATCCCCATATTACATCTTATGATCATAGCTACCCCTCTTGTGCAACCCCTTTGATTTGATGACATCACCTCCTGAACCCAACTAAGCTTATTGAAACCTTGTTTGCATTCCTGGGCTTCCAAGTGGGTTTCCTGCAATAGATAAATATGAGCCTCATTCTTCTTTAGAGATTCACACACCCGGGATAACTTCCTGGGTTTCCTAAGGCCATTTACATTCCAGGAGAGGAACTTAATCTTCCGTAGACTACTCATGCCCAATCCAGAGAGGAACTACCTGACTTGAGCCATTAAACTCTACTATTACTTGTATGAGGACAATTTTTCAATTCTTCCCTCCCCCCTCCCACCCACCTGCGCCCCCCCATACCCACCCTTGAGGAACCCACCTTCCATCCCTTGGCACCAAACTGCCAGATGGGACCCTCCATGGAGCAACCTAGCGTCTCGCTATTATTCCATTAACGAAAAAAAAATCTCACTGTAGTCAAGTATCCGATAGGCGTGGCAATCGGGCAAGGTTCACACAGCATTCATAAATTTCCTTCCCCCCCTATTAATATTATTATTTTTTTGAAAATAGATTCTCTTTATTTTGTTTTATATTTTGTAATTTAGATTTCTTTATATTTCTCACTATAAATCTGAAGACCCTAATAATTCTACTGCCATGAGGAGTACTAAACAGGCCAACCATAAAACAACTAGATGAAGCTATACGGGACTACCCCCTCATCTGCAGCAAAAGAGCATCTACATCCTCTGGGGAACTGAAGTTATGCATCTTATTGTTCCACATTACCTTAAGCAATGCAGGAAACTTCATTTGGAAGATCAGAGCAAAGCGGCTCTTGGTGGAGGAACATGGCGGCGGGCTAGCGCCAGTCGCAGGAGCAGCACAGCGTCTGCTATATGGATTCACAGCATACGCGGCATATTGAAAGTTACCCGGTAGGAATGTGGTGTCTGCATGGGTTCCATAAGGCATATTCTGTCTGATGCAGTTTCATTTTCCCCCTTTTCCCTTTATTTTCGAGATTGTGTTGGCTGTGGTTGCCGGTGGTGATGCGGAGGAGGTGGCGGCTGAGCGGTGGATGCTAGGGCCGGGAACCAGATGGTTCAGGAAGCGGAGGAGGAGCCTGAGGGAGGGCCGGTAACCTATTGTGGTTTCGGTGGCCGTCGAGCCAGGTTGTGGACGCGGATATGGGCTGCGGCTGCACTGACTTGCTCCCGAGGGCTGAATGGTGGAAGAACCCTACGTATAACTTCAGGCGCCCCGATCCCAGAGTGTCCCCCAGATCTTTGTGCGAGTCCGGTAAGCGGGTTATCAGAGGGTGGGGAGCAGAGGTGTATGGCTCTTGTTCCCTCGGATTCAGCATCGGACTCTGCTCCGCTTTCTGGCCAGGCAGTTGAATTGGCTATGAGTTCGGTTGGGGGGGGGGGGGGTCAATATTCCAGGAGAGCTGTGCCCCTTGGGTGAGAACAAGAAGGGGAAGAAAAAAGAAGTGTCGCTCTCTGGGACCGCTTTAGTAAAAAACAGATACCAGTTGCGGTCCCAGACTCAGTTTGGGTTCAAGATCAAGGGTACTCTGGATTCCACAGAGGGCTCGAAAAGTGTGGTACTTACGACCCCCCGAAAGAGGAAAAACGCTAAGCCTAGGGACACTGTGAAATCTAAAGGGCCTAGGGCTATTTGCCCCTCTGTAAAGTCTACTTCATCACTCAAATCTTATTTCAAAATAATGGAGCAAGCTGTGAGGTTAAAGGAACCAGCCCCGTCCCCAGCCCTGGAAGGAAGCCCTCCCCCAGTCCATCTTGAGAGCTGTTTTTCCCCGTTGGCAGGGATACAGGAAATCGAAAATGGAACTGGTACAGTGAGCCCTACTAGTTAGATGCCCCTACCCCGGACATGGCTCCTGCTATTGTCGCTTCTGTCCCCCACGCGCCTACTCTACCACCCACTCAATCAAATTTACAAGATCTAGAACTTGCTGATGGTGGTTCCCCAGACATGTTGCGTTTAGAGTCAGCACATGAAGGCCCTGTAGTGTTGGCTCCCAGGGAAGAGGGAACAGGTAGAGATGAGCTGCAGTTGTGGTCTTTCCTTCAGGCTCTAAAGGGTGACTTGCTCTCTAAGTTCGCAATCTAGGAGGCAAACCAGAAGGGGATTCGGGAAAAATGCGAAGCACTAGAGTTTAAGTTGGATAATATTTGTTTACGTACAGGGTCCCTGGAACTTGAGGTCAAAACCCTCTCGGAATCAGTCCAGGGGAACACGAAGGATATTGAGGTTTTGAAACTGCAGAATCGAGCACTACAGCTGGACCTGGAGAGGCTTGAAATGCAGGCCCGCAGAAACAACCTGAGGGTTCTTAAGATCCCGGAGGGTGTGGAGAAGGGTGATATTAAGGCCTTCATTTGTAAGTTGCTAAGGGAGGAAGTTCTGAAAGATCGTGAGGATATTGACCTTGAATCAGGGATTCAGAGAGTCCCTCGGGACCCATTTAAGCTCCATCCGGATAGGAAAGCACCGAGGAAAATCTTAGTTAATTTTCAGTCCTATGCGGTAAAGAGCTGATTCTGGGGAGGTCCTTGCATAGGGCGACACTACATCATGAGGCAGGGGCCTACCAAATCCGCTCGGATATGGGCAGTAGAACAGCGCAAAGGCAGTGGGAGCTAGGCTCTAGAATGCCAGAACTCAGGACAGCGTTTACTTCTGGCGGCAAACAAAAACAGTTTAAGAGATTGGCCATGGGCTATAAAAACAGCCCTGGCGTCTTTGCCGCACGTGTAGTCTCTCTGTTAGAGAGCATTGACCCTGATGTGTACTCGTACATTGACGATATCTATCTCACAGACGATGAATTATGGCTGCATCTGTCTCGCGTTGATCGCATCATTGTTATGTTTGCGGACCTAGGTTACAAATTCAACTTTGCGAAGTCACACATTGCAGAATATACAGTGTTGTTTTTGGGCTACGAGCTCAATAATGAAGGTCGAGGTTTAGCCCCTCACTTCTTGGAGAAGTGCGCATGTTTTCGTGCTCTGACAACGCTGAAAAAATTACAGTCTTTGCTGGGTTTTCTGAATTTCGGGCGTACTTACATTCCCGATTATGCCCAGCATATCAAGCCGCTATATGCCTTGGTACAACCTACTTTTTCCAAATCGAGCTGGCTGCCAGAGCATTCAGTTATCTTGCAATCTTTGCAGGCTGATCTTCTTGCTTCGAAATACTTACTGACACGTGATAACCATACTAACCTGGTGATAAGAATTGTGCCTGGCGCAGTGGGTTTCACGTACTTAACGTTCAATGAGGGCGACACATTCCCCATTGCTTACAAATCACACCTGTACACTTCGGCTGAAATGCGTTTTTCCACGGTCGAAAAAGTTTTTGACTGCAGTGCAGATGGCGATTCTTAAAGAGCGAGCGCTGTCACAGGGGAAACGCATGTTGGTTGTCACACCGTATCCTGCTCTAGAGGCAGTGACGAAGGCCAGTGTACCTAATTCTAAAGCTTTGCATCCACGTTGGATAAAATGGGCCACTTCCTTGACATCACCAAATGTCACCTATATCTTTGATGCCTCATTACAGACTCAGGAGTACTTGCAGTATGAATTTGTTCATCCAGCTCCTCTGTCTTTGCGCCCGCTTGAAGATTACCATTGTGTCATTTACACTGATGGTTCGGCGCAACCGGCGACGAGTTCGAAGCATGCTTATTCAGCCACCTACGCAATTGTAGCGGGTACTTTCATGAATGGTGAATTCAAGTTTGATGTCGTGCATACGCAGTCATTGGGTGATTGTACTGCACAGTTGGCAGAGCTACGTGCTCTAGTGCTTGCACTGGAGTTTGCTGATCCTCGTGTTACTACTCTTATAGTGAGTGACTCGTTTTACTGTGTTCAGTCTTTTAACAACAATTTATTCTTTTGGTCTCAGAATGAATATCGCGATTCCAAAGGTAACACAATCAAGCATAAAATGCTTTGGGTTTGGGTGCCAGAACTTAAACAGAATCTGCCTCTCCTGAATGTAATTCACACTCTTGAGCACCAGCGAGTTGGTGTCCACGCTGTCAGGAACAGCTTAGCGGACGAAGCAGCGAAAACCACAGTGGCAACATATCTAGTAGCAGCGGTTACAAGATCCAAAAGTAAGATTGATGATGACATCTTGGCAGCTATTGCTACGACAGAGAAGGGAGGTAATTATCCTAGAGGTTTCCCTTCTCGGTACTCTTATCATTTAAGTCCTGATAAAGCCCCCTATGTGAGAATTAACGACGTTGGTGACAGATTGATTCCCAACGCGGACTGCAGACCTTCCTTGATAACAGAGGCTCACGAAGGTATGGCCTCTGCCCATGCCGGCGTTTCAGCGACTGTTACTCTCTTACAACAACGTTACTGGTGGCGAGGGTTGTATAAACAGACTTGTGCTCATGTTCTTGATTGTGACATTTGCCAGCAGATTAAACCTTCGACTGCTGCGCGCCCACCACAAACTCAGTTGTACATTTCTAATAAACCACTTGGGTGAGTTTATCTAGATCACTGCGGTCCTTTCTCTTCTGATACTGCGTACAAGTACATCTTAGTTGCAGTGGATTCGTGTACACGTTTTCTTTGGGTATGGCCTCAAAGGAGGGCTGATGCTCGAACTGTCTTCAGGGATTTGCGTGTCTTTGTGGGAATTTTCACATGTGGTACCCTTCATTCTGACCAAGGTCCTGCATTCGCCTCTAAGGCGTACAAAGAAGCCATGAGATCTTTGGGGGTCCAAGTCAAATTTTCATCTCCATACCGGCCTGAGGGCAATGGTGTTGTGGAACGAATGAACCGTGACTTAAAGCAATCCCTGACAGCTAGAGTTTTAGGCGCTGGCAGGAATTGGTTAGCCCATCTGTATAACGTACAACGTGCCCTTAATAATCTCCCTAGAAGGTCTCTGGGCGGGCAGACCCCATACGAAATGCTCTTTGGCATAAAGATGTTTGTCTCGGACCTGGATGGTCTAGACATGGCGGCGTCAGCCGCACCCTTTGATGTAGATGATCACTGTGCTGTATTACAGAATCTACACAAGACCAGAGACAGTCTTGCAAAGGAACACTTGCCCTCCACAACTGATGCTGCGCTTCAGATCCCGGTAGTCGGCTGGCTACCTCGAGTTGGTGACCTGGTCCGTGAGAAGGTGGAGAACAAGGAGGAGTTCGGCCCCTCTTATCGTGCACCAGTACCAGTGCTTGGCGTGCAGGGTACAAGAACAGTCATTTTACCTCCACTTCCTGGTTGCAAGGATAACCGGTACATCTCCATTGACAATGTCAAACTACAGCGAGTGGCCGATTCTTCTTAGTATGACTCCAGCGGTCTCTTGCCCTGCGATGCTGAGAAATTCTGTTTTGGCTCCGGCTTCTACCACCAGGCCTGATATTGCCATCGAGATGCATGCAGTTACTAATCCTTTGTTGCCGCCACCGGCTGGTGGTCCACCAAAAGATACTGTGTATACTTATCCCACAGATGTGTCGTTGCCTGGTTTACAATCAACTGCAGTTGACCAGCCACGTTTTTCATTTGACACTAACTCTATGACTTCAAATGCTCCATCGAAAATTTCTATTTTTGCTGTTTGGTTTAAAAGACATTTTTTAATTCCCCCTTGGACTTATATTTGGCTGATGCTCATAAGTATTTTTTGGTTTATGTCCATTGGATTTGTGGTGGTATTTTTTCGTCTTGTAAATGGACACTAGCTCAACGAAAGATCTACAATTAGACTAATTGATGGAACTTTGGCCCCCCCACTCCTCATCACACATCATGAAAAGGGACCAGACTTTTGTGAATATTACTGCCTGGCCTGTGTTGGATGGGATTGTGTAGGATGCTGTAAAATTTGAAATTCATGGACCCACTGAGGTTATTAATGTCCCCAATGTACTTCGTGTTTCTATGGGTGATGTTGTGAAACAGAACATCCGCTTTGATGATTGGGATGTTCAGGCCATAGAGGCACTATTTTCTGATTTAAAATATTATGCTGACTTTGATGCTGAAGATTTGTATTTAGACACTGCTAATTATGGGGAACTATTTTGCTACCAACATTATGCCAATCATTTCCTACATAAAGCCAATACCTTTAGACATTTTGTAAATTATAGGCAATGGGAACATTATCCAGCACCAATGGAAGACAGCTCCAGCACATTAGTGAACAAATTTACATATTTTACTGATTTCAGTGTTTCTAAGCCTGAGGCCTTTTATTTTAAAGTGGCGGCAGAGTCAGCTTCGAAGGTTAGGCTGACCCACACTAAATTATTGTATTCCAAGTCCTTTATGGATGAATTGGCTATCGGGGGTTATGAGCTGTGGAAAGATACTATTGATCTTAAATCTGTTTGGGGTTCTAAGAATTGGCAGGTGCAAGGGACTGAAGCTCTGCATCGAGCTTGTCTTATCCCAAACCACATGTTATTTTTGAATTCTACTATTTTTCAAACCACCTGTTTTGGATTGGCTGCTACTAAAAATATGAATTCCCCCTCAGTTCCTGATCTGGGTGCTTATCCTACTTGGAATAATCATACAGATCTGTCCCTTGAGGAGTTGCAGTCGTACATTACTAATACATCCTTCAACATTTCCGATTTTGGTTCCTATGGCAGAAGAGCTCAGATTCCTGTCAACATCGGTTTCTGGGTCTACACCCTGGATATACCTAGGTTCGAATGGACCCCCGCTTTGAAACTTCCCATTCAGTTACTACCTAATCTGTATAGAACTGGCTGCAACATTCCACCTTGGCATCTGTTAACCCCTTGGCAACGGCAGTAATTCCGCCGCAGCGCTGGGGGGGGGGTTTGGGGGCACTACGGTGGCGCTGTGCTCATGACGGAACCACTCCGTCATGAGTCACGGTTGAGCTGTGCTCATGACGGAGTGGTTCTGTCATGACTCCGCCCACGGCGCTAATCGCCCGCACAAACATCCCAAAAATAAAATGGGGCAAGGTAAGACCCATCCTCATGGGGCTACATATAAGCTTCCAGGTGAAACAACGTCCGATGTAACTAAATCCCCGCACAACGCAATTTACAACAATTGCCACTTGGCGGAAAGAAGAGACTCAAGACTAAGCGTCTTCCAGCCTTCTTATAAATCAAAGGGCAGACATGACATCATAAATAGGGACAACCTATTAAGGCTCCTCCAACATATTCCATCTTTGTCAAACATAACAAGTGCAGACAGAGAGCGTTCATTTTGAACCAAGGGACGAATACCCCAACCAGGAAAACACGGTAGTGACCTGGATAAATCATCACATCGCAGAAGCTGTGCTCGTAGAAACAGAAACTTAAAAAAATTGGGGCATAGCAGTCACAATACCTGAGCAAGAAAAATATCCGCAAATTTTATTTGAGTTCGGTCAAAGACATAAAGAAAGTAAAGCAACATCCTCGTAGCATATTGAAAGGTACCTCGAATAAACAACCGGATCAGAACTATAATAATTTAAGTATCATGGTAAGCACCAAGGAGGAAGCAACCGCACATAGAATAATAAAAGCAGAGGCACCCCAAAAAATCCAATGGAGGGAGAATTTTATGGGGAATTACAGTGATACACAGAGTTCCATTCGCCATACCTGACGCAAAAGTGTACACTGCGGACTTTTTGGGAGACCTACGAGCAAAGGCCAGAACAAATTTGTTAATTGAGGAAAACACTGGCATACCAGGTCAAACGCAAAAAATATACCAAAATCTCAAACTCGTTTCCTGGAATGTGGCGGGCTTACAAAAAGCCCTTAGGCAAGTAACAGCTATAAATAAATTGCTAGAAGGTGACATCCTATGCCTACAAGAAACCTGGGCAACAGAACCGGTACACTTGGAAGGGTATGCGGGTTACCATCAATCTGCTACCAAACATAACCATTACGGAAGACCATCAGGTGGGTCAAACACGCAAAACAACTAACTGTTAGGAACATAAATACCAACTCAAACATGCTACAAGTATTGCTAATTGAAGGAAAAAGCGACAAGGAAAACATCATCTCGTTGCTTGTAATTAATGTATATTTAAATACATCAGCTCAATGGAAATTAAAGGTCATAAAATCTATGATTACATCAATACAGGAAATTCTATGTAAATATCGGTCATCTGCGAAAATGCTCTTGGGTGATTTTAATTTGCATCACTTAGGAACAAAACAGTGCGAAAAAAATGACCTAACTTGCACCGAAAGACTTTTTAATAATTTCTTACTAGATTATGAACTTAATTCAGCTGAGTATCTACAAAAAAGCTCAGACCCAAACAACCAAGGGAGACCCACATTTAAGAACTGCTCCACAATTGATTATATTTTCCTATACAATCAGCTTGCTAGCAAAATTGAAAAGTTTGAAATTAAAACAGACGACACAAGCGATCATGCATTACTTCAGGTAGAACTTAATGTCACTACCAAAGAACGAGAAAAAATTATAACGGTTTCCCAATCAACAGGCTCCGAAGAACATGCCCTGGTGAGAAGAATAAAATGGAATATTAACCAGGTGACGGCTCTAAAACATTGGAAAGAACATACAGAGGGTAAACCTGGTGTTGCGCCTAATAGGGAAAATTGGTCAGGGTGGACAAATGACCTGAAAACATGCTTGAAGACAGCTGAGCCCAACTCTAAGGAGATCATTACACAATCCACGGACAATAATAAAAAATTGATTCATATAACTCGTAACTTAAAAAGGGCAAAAAGAGCATATAAGAACGTATGCTCGAAAAATACACGGGACAAGTACAATGAATTGCACACAGAACAGAAACAACTGCTCTTGACAATCAAGCAAAATAGGCTTGAAGAAGAGTGGATTCAAATCCACGAATTAACAAAACCTCATAAACAACGACAACTCTGGCATTATATAGCAGAATTGGATAACAACAAAGTAGTCCGGAGTAATGCCGTGCATGCCGACGCATGGGTGAGACATGTGGACGCAATATACGTGGATAAGGAAGATTTCACTAAAAGTGGAAGCTCCATGGTGTACATAGAGAGCATAAATAATGATGCAGAACTCACAAACTCCACAAACGTAGCTATGCTCAAAGACCAGGACGTAAGAGCTGTTGAAAAAGTGATAAAAAAAGATAAGGAAAGATGGGGCACCAGGACCTAACGGCCTGCCGGCTGCGATGTTCAGGGAAGATCCAACTTATTGGGGGAGAGTCTTATCCGCCTTATTCACTGAATGCCGATTACAGGGCAAGGTGCCAGACTCGTGGCGCGGGTCAATCTTACAACCCATATTTAAGAAGGGCGATAACACAGAACCGAAGAATTACAGATTAATAGACCTTCTGGACATTGAGGGGAAATACCCTGCTAACAGAATTAACCAGATAGGTTGAAGAAAACGAAATTCTCCCCTTCTATCAAACAGGGTTCCGCAAAGGCTGCTCGACAACTGACAACATCACGGCAATATCATATCTAGGTCACCAAGCCAACAGTAAGGATAATAAACCAGTCTATGCCTGTTTTACAGACTACTCAGCAGCGTTTGACGGAGTGCCACGTTGCAAGCTTTGGTCCAAATTGCGCAACTGGCAAATTCCATCTGGCCTCCTCAATGCCATTATTTCGCTATATAGCAATACCTGGATCAGAGTCAAACGGGTAAATAACATTATAACAAAAAAGTGTTTCACAAACCGGGGCTTAAAACAGGGATGCGTACTTGCCCCAACACTTTTTAACTTATATACAGCGGACTTGGGCAAGTCGATCCAAAATGCTAAACCTAGCAGTTCCAAAAATAGGTGCTGACAAAATTCAAATTTTACAATATGCGGATGACTTAGTTGTGATGGACCACACGAAAACAGGCTTACAAAGGGGCCTCAACGCTCTAAATGATTACAACCTGAATAATGAATTAATGATAAACCCGGAAAAGACCAAAGTTTTGATCTTTGGTAACTGTATAAAAAAACCATTCCTAAAATGGCATGTGGGAAAAGAGACAATAACCGTCTCAAAGTTTTATAATTACTTTGGGTGCTGGCTGAGCGATACAGGAAAAGCTACTATGCATTTACATAAAATGAAATCTAAGGTGGAGTCCACAATATATGATCTGTGCAAGTTACAAGAGAAAATGCAGAGCCCCACCACCATCCCAATTAGAAAGGTGCTACAATCAAAAATAAGGGCAGTCGCGGGATACGCCCAGCAGGCTTTCCCCAGAAAAATGAGCACAATGATGGACAAAGCGCAGTGTCGGGCGTATAAACGTATCTTCAAACTACCGAAATACACCCGCAATAGCGAGATTCGCCTGGAATCGGCTTGGTGCACCAGAGCAAAGAATGCTTAGGTACGCATGCAAAATACTACTATTCAGTACTTAAGGCGCCGAACGGGAGCTTTAAGATCAGGCTGAAACCCATTTATGACTGCTGACCCAATCCATGGCAGGCTTATCTGCAGGAAGCAGTAGAAGTTTTGGCCTTGGCAACACAAAACTGGAGCCAGGAAGGCATAACCTACCCGATTGTTAAAATGGCAATAAACAATGTTATCGACTGTCAAGAGAAATCGACTTAATAAATCTTGAAAAAGGAAGAGGTCAATCTGGGGTGATAACTTACAAGGACCACAAATCCCAGCCTTATCTTGATCAAGCACTGGGGAGAAAGGCCCTAAAAACATCCAATGGGTAAGACTTGTATCTCTCCCAATAAAAGAACTAAATCCGGGCTGGAAAACCTTGGAAAATAAAATCTGCTGCAGAATATGTAACTTAAAAACAGAATCATTGCTACATCTGATGTGCTGCTGTACGGGGCTCTTACAATCCCGTCGGAAGTTACTAAAGCCAATATGGCTACGAAAAGGTGTCCGAACAACAAAAGAAGCAGTTACAGCCATATTTTCTTGTACAGTAACAACGGATCTGGCCAGAATCGGGAGATACATGCAGGACGTTCGCTCCAGACTTGACAAAGATAATGGACTCGGATAATTGCAGAAAAATAGCCTCGAGGTGCACAAACTAAGTTGATACTATGGTGATAATGTCTTTTTAAATTTAACTAATTTTTTACTTTTATATTATGCCCATATTGTTTTATGTTTTTTTATAGAAAGAAAAAAGCCATAATAGTTATTGAATTGCCTTCTTTCTTACCTTGCTATATTGCAAACATTTCCTCATGGGCCAAAAAGTGTGGTCTGTGGCATGCCAGTGGACTGCATTGATGGCAGCAGATTGAGGGTCAGGGTGGTATAAGGTGGGCGCAGGGGAAAGTCAAACATGTACATGGTGTGGACAATAAACGTAGCCTTCATGTGGCTCCTGTCTTCAACGCAGCCCCAAACTTTGTATCCCAAGAAATAAAGTTACATCATTAACTTTTGAGGTGTGAGGTAAAGAGATACTCTTATAACAGCTGAATTGCACAATGTGAAACCAGAAGACCTGGGATCAATCCTGGCTTGACCAAATTGTGTGATCCTGGGTAAATATTTGTTTTTACTTTGCCTCCTTTTTCGTTATTACTACATATAAGAGCATCTTGAAATATATGAGTTCATTATGTGTGCTGTACAAAACCTTCTCTTGCACTTGATTTAATAATGTTGTTCCAATTATAACAACAACTTAGGCCACACAGGGCGTGCATCTGACAAACGGCTTGCCTCTTGGTTCTTTAATGGCATTGTTGTCAGGCTGGAGAGGCATGAATGTTTCTTAGCTCATAGCTCATGTTGTAAAAATATCACTTTTAACAAATGCCTCTCAATGCAGTGATATCATCTGATGTACTAAGGTAAAACACTTCTGCATGTTAACGAAATACCTCTTTTTGACCTTTGAAAAGTGTTCATCATATTTGTACATGTTTAGTGCACGGTATCTTTAAAAAGAAAGGTGTTCCTAAAGATAAGTTGGGGAGGACACATTCTTTGCTTCTTTACTATTCCTTTAGTTAACGTGTAAATAAATCCTTCTTGTTTAACAACTTTCTGAATGTTTGTCCCCTGTCAAGTAAACAGCAGCCCCGTGCTGCTGTTTACTAGGAGGCCGCAAGCGGCCATTGGGCAATTCTGTGAGTATCCATAGTTTAGAGCCATTTGGAGTCAAATATCCCACAACTTTTTGGGTCTTTGATTGCTGAATACTTGGAAAGCTGAAACTCGCACAGCTTTCCAATCCAACTATTGCCTATGTTTGTGAACTCCAAAAAGTATTGCATTTGCACCCATTCAAGGAGTACTTCTGTGGGCAGGGGCGGCTCCTCCGTTGGAGCAGAAGAGCGTCGCCCCACTTAATATCCTCCAAAACCTCCATGAAAATAAAATGGTAATTTAATACCATTTTATTTTTCATCCCTGTCCCGAGCCAAGCATCAGGACGGGGGCTGGGTCGCTGCAGAGTGACAGCAGTGGGAAGGAGAGTGGGCTGTCAATGTACTTATGTTTAAAGTGCGCATGTCTTTTTGCCCGGCCATCTTGAGATGGCCAGCTACACATGCGCACTTTAAACATCTCTAACCCAGCTGTCTTAAGACATATAGGATAGAGTCAGCACAGGCCTCCAGGGTGCTTTGGAGCGCCAAGCAAGGCTGCTCCCTCCAATCAGGGAGCTGCTCTCACAGCCCTCTCACATGTCCTCAAGCATGGTATAATTATTCTCTATAAGGGTCACCACTTTTTTTTAATCTTTGGCCAACAGCTAGCTGGCCATGATCGCATTTGTTTGGAGAAATATTCATGATTGTTTCCAAAACATTTATGGTTGTTTTCAAAAGATATCGATTCTAGAAGAAACCCTGGAGTGACCACTTTAGTATAAAAGACCCTCACTCCCCCCTACAAAGTAGAGGAGAATTCCTTCCAAGCTGAAACGGGGTCCTGCACCCTGAATCTTCAACACGCAACGACCTGACATCCCTTGCGGGCTGTCATCCTCGAAGCAGAGACGGGGTCCTTCATGCTAAACCATCAGGTGAGGGGGCTGGTTAATTCCCGTTTGCGAGTGGCTTAATAATATTTTTTAAATAGGTGTTAAACTGCGAGTGTTTTGCGACCACAATTGTGGTTGCAAATCAATCATACATAGATGTGCTACTTGCTATTAGGAAGAGACGTCCTTGGTATGCTCCTTCCTAATAGTGAGTCGCAAACCCTGTTTTGTGAGTCAGTAATAGGTTACTGACTCGCAAAATAGGGTTTGTACATTGCACAGACCTATTTTGCAGTCGCAAATGGGCCGATTTCCCGTTTGCGACTGCAAAAACTGGTCGTACATTAGGCCCCTTGCCTTTTTCCAAATCATTTTATTGAGTGACTGGCGGCCGCATCTACTAAGAACAAGTTGCAAATAGAGTTGGGCGCACCAGAAAATTATTATGAAGAGCCAAGCCAGAGCTGAGTCAAGAGTGTGGTTTGGCTCTAAGAGTTAATGCACGAGCAAAGCCAAAAAATGTTTGGCATGTAAACATGCAACAACAAAGTACAAATGTTATACAGTTGCTTCAAAATTCAAAAAAGGGTATTTCCTTAATATGTGGAGGCGCTTCACCTTAGTACATCAGATTATGTCACAGCTTGGGCAGACATTTATTAAAAGTGATAGTTTTTAACAAGGACTTACAAACATTAATGGGTCGCCTCCAACGACAATGCCATTAGTGAACTAAGAGACAAGTCCATAGTCATATAAACCCTAAACGTTGCCAATTTGTTTTATTTTAGATGGAGTAACATTATAGTCTGTTAAATCAAAAATAAGAAATGCTTGTGCAGTGCACATCCTGAAAGCAGGTGTTTACAAGTGTATTATCATACATGATAATAAACACAAAGAAGGTTCTGTGAAATAAAATGGTTGTTTAGAATCAATTCGGACAAGCAAAGACGCTGGTATTTCATTTTTGCCTCATGGCGAGAAAAGCGAACACAGAAATAGCAGTCTCTACTCTGGGTTTCTAGACCCAATTACCAGGCCAAGATTTCAGTTTTGGAACTGCGGTTTCAATCCAGTGTTTTTTATTTGCCTTTTTAACAGTGGCAGCCGCTCCATTTGGGCTTTGGAGCGCCGCTCCACTGCTTTCTCGCTGGTCAAGAAGCAGAAAATAAAATGGTATTTTAAATACCATTATTATTTTCTGCTTCTCGCACTGCGAGAAAGCAGAAGGCAGGGAAATGCCTGGTTGGGGGCGGGTCATGAGGGTAGCCAAGGTTATGCCTGTGTGGGGGTGGGCGGGTGGGCTAGGAGTGGCTTGCACCACTCTGAGTGCCCTGACTGCTTGGTCGGCCATGGGGCCGACCAAAGCAGTCATGCGCACTATAAATGTTCTCTACATAGAGAAAATGGCGTCCCTACTGAGCGCCGTCTGGGACTCCCCACCAATCACAACGCTGCCATTGCAGCATTGTGATTGGCTTACAGGAGGGGAGGGAGGCGGGAGCATGCTTCCTGTTTAGGAGCAGCAGAGGCAGGCAAACCCGACCCAGGATCAGAGACGGTGTGGACCCAGCAGGTACGTTTTCAATGATTTTTTAATTTTAACCTTTAACGGCCCCTTTCTACCCCAACTCCCCCCTCGTGGTAATCCCCTCTGTCGTGTCCTCGCTGTCCTACAATAACGACAGACACGATAGATTCTCTTTGTGCTCTTTATTTCCAACCGTTCACAAGCATGGCCCTACTCTCACTCCCGTCCCTCGGCTCCGCTCCGCCCTTTCCTGCCGGCCAGTCCTCCTCTTCCTCCTCCCACTACGCTCCACCCTCGAAACCACTAGACCACCTCATATCTCTACATCTCCCCCTTTGTTAGCAAACGAACTGAGTCACTAATGGGCTACATTTCTTCAATTAGCCGCTTGGGCTGGCGGATTGTCTGTCGGGGTCTGAGCGATCGTCCTTCAGGCACTACAGTGGCGCTGGCACCGAGTTCCTGGCCCGAGTGGGTGTCGTCTTCACCTTGCGCTTCCGACTGTCGAACTCTTGGTGGCGTCATTCGTGACTCGAGCGCCTCTTGCAGAGCTGGACTGCACTTTTGAAAGTGAGACACGTTTCGGGTGACGCGCCTGTTGTCCGACTCCGCTGTCAGCATGGTGCCTTTCTGTCGAATGACTGTCAGAGGTTCCGCTCTGAACTTGCTATCCGTCTTCTTGCATTGCTCCTGCTTGACTACCACGCAATCTCCTTCG